>NC_069377.1:48002500-50477500 GCF_021730395.1 Mercenaria mercenaria | reverse complement strand
TTGAAATTATAGTGTGCCAGTCTATAGCATATATATACAATGTCCGTTTTGTTGTATGGTAGTTGATATAACATTCATACCAGCTATTGTGTAACGTTTGATTTGCATTGCCTTTTGTTAATTTGTGGTTGTAAATAATAGCTGCAGTTTATCATCTCCTTATCTATAATTTTTCATCATAATCTTTTTATATCTTTTCATACTTTAACTTTAGACTAGTAAGTAATTAATTTGAGAAATAATGGAAGTAAAAAGTGACGTATTGTATTCACGTGACGTGTGAACTTAGTAGCACGTATATTTTGTATAAGTAGCACATATTATTTATGGGAGCCTACGGAGGTTAGGTGTACTCAAAGGAGCAGTTTTATGCCCTTATTTGTATTTGCTTTGGTGCTTACCATATGTTATATATTTTAGCTTCTTCCACCAGACGACATTTTACCTGGTGATGATGTCACGACCCGGAAGTATTTTACCCGAAGTTTATTTGTCGTTACTCGCCTGGATGTGATTTCCCAGCGCAGAGATCCTTCGTCCCATGGTTGTGCCTTAACCGCCAAGACGCTGATTTTTGTAGTCAACTGAGACAGCTCAGGGATACAAGCACCTATAAACACTGGACATGGGGAGCCAAAAAGGAGTCAACGTTTCCGTGGTTTAGCGGGACATTATTTTAAGTTTAGTTCTTAGTGCTACTTTAATTTTGAAGTAAATGTGATACGTCAAGATAGAAATGAACTGTAATTAATAGGACTGCACATCTTTTAGAAAACAGATACTGAGCTCAGACTTTTTTCGTTCTTTTCTTCTAATTAGTTTCCTTCATTCATTGTAAATAATCATTTTCTGTAAATAAACTTGTAAATATTGTAATGAGTGTTAAATTGTTCTGGTAGTTGCTGTCCCCGGTTCGTCCATCCTGTCACTGTCTTTGCAGTACATTTTCACATACTGCATTTGCGGCATATCGGCAGTATAGGCGCAGCATAATTTAGATGTTAGATCACATTGATACTAAACGAAATGAGAGCAGCATTGCTGGATATATGTTGCAAATACACTCCAAAAACAAACAGGAAGTACAGGCTGTTCATTTTACATTCTACTAAATGACATTTTCATAGAAAATAACAAACCCACATAGGCAAACAATTTCAAGGCGCTCACCAGTGAAGTACCACTTTTAAATATTTTTTTTTAACACTTCGCCGATTTCGTTTTGAAAGCAATTATGTTTGTTTTCGTTAAATTAAGTTAGATGTGATCTTTGTACATAATTTTTCTAACAAATTGAGTTTCATTTGAAGCCATTCCGTGTGCAAAAAAAGAGCATACTTATTCATTGAAGTCTAGGTGCAACTGGGTGTCTCTTAAGCCACGTTTTTGTATCAGTTCCATTCATGTATAGCCAGAAACAAATTGGAGACAACAGACTTTCTTGCGTTAGTCCGAAAAGGCAATAGAGTACGACTGAAACGGCCGATACAGAAAAATACAGACACTGGCTGTTAAAAAGTTCCCTTTACCCCGAATTGCTATTAAACCTTCAACATTTTTTCTCTAAGCTACCTAATAAGCTAGAAATGTAACGTATAATTTCCGCTATTTTTTGCTAGGTATTTAGTTTTTTGAGCGTGATGAATGAAAGCAATGTAATCTGTGGAATAATCTTTTCTGGAGTCTGATTAATTCCCTTATATAATTTTAAAAGCGTAAGCATTAAGTTTCTACCATCTGTTTAAGACAGATATATAGTTTTCCAATTAAGTCTAGAGGTAACTCCGAGCCGCCGGTAGTCGAGCAAATTGTAGCTCAGAAATTCACAATCATGTCTTTTTATATGTCCAGTTTATATTAAAATCATGATTTGATTAAATTCTACATTGTAGAAACAAATGTGACCTGAACTTGCAGAACGAATAAACTAAATAATGATAACTGTGAAAAATGACGGTCCAGTAATAATCAGATAACATTTTTGTCGTCGTTCACATGTGAGGAATTAAGCCGTGGAAGGCCGTTAGTTGTGCCCTCCGCCATGCCTGAAATAATGATTTGAGTGGTACATAGAGACTGATTTTCTCCACCACGAAAGGCGGAAAAGTCAATATTTGCTCTATGATTGTGTCCGTGTGTCACCGAGCCCAACAAAAAATATACGACCCGAATTGCTAATTTTCATAATCATATGCACTGAGCACACTAGGGTTACATTCATATGAAATGATTAGTAGTGATCTTAGCCAAAATGGATCCCCATCCATGCAAAAAAATATTGAAATTTTTAACAACAAAGGACTTTTTTCTGTCCCTTTATATATCCATATCCATGGTGGGAGATTGGTGTTGATATGGAATTTTTCACATACTGTAAACCCACATATTTCCCCTGGGTAAAAATTTAGCGACTTTGAAATATTAAGTATGCTCGCGAGGTAATATTCTCGCGAGATTGTAAAACAATATCCTGCTTCCATACGTAGAAGGTGTGCGTGAAGCTTTACCTATTGCCAGGTGTGTTTAACTGATCTATGATTATGACACTAGTACCGAAAGAATCGATCTCGCTTGTATGGATGTTTCAACACCTCTAATTACCTGTAAACCGTGGCGGCTCTGTACATGTAATATATATCATTGTAACTGGAATTTAAATGTATATCCCGGGGCACACATGTTAAAATAATAAAACAAAAACTCCTGTGTGCTATTGTTTCTATTTGTCTTAAACTTATACTATTCTATAGTAGGCAAAGAAAACCCAGAACATATCCGAGTTTTGTATACATGGCCGAATCCATTTGATATGTTGAGGAAGGTTTGTGTAATGACGAGTTGCATTATACCAGGGTCTTTCTAAAATCTATTTTAAGTGACCCTAATAATGGTAATATTTTCGCGAGGATTAATGATCGCGAGGTGAGGGATCTCGCGAATACCCTTAAACAACATGACACCTTGTGCAATGGGAACCCGAGTATCAAATCAATGTCTATGTATTTATGAATGGAGAAAAATGTACTTGTTCAGGAAACAAACTTATAGTCACAGCTACATGTCAGTTGTTTTGATTTTCAACGGCACACGGAACTATTTATTTCATTTGGAAATCAATAACATCACAAAAAGTAACATGTCAAATTCATTTCCATATCCTTTTCTGGATTGTTTAGGTAAAAAAACAATACATTTTACTAAGAACAGCAACTGTTGTAGTGTTGATTGTCATTAATTTGTAAATGAACATTCAAATATGTTCAACATATTTTTCGTATTCACTATAATGTTTATTAGAATATTGAGAACTAAATTTATTTCTCCATTTAAAATGAAGTAAACCTCGTTTTGTTTCTTGCTTCACTTCCACTGACCGACCTACGTTTTATTTTGTTATCCCCCGACGAAAGTCGAAGGGATATAGTTTTGGCGTTGTCCGTCCGTCCTTCCGTCCGTCTTTCCGTCCGTCCTTCCGTCTTTCCGTCCGTCCGTCCGTCCGTCCGGAGCCATATCTAGGAAATGGTTGGGAATATTTTTTTAAAACTTCATATACGTGTTCACCACTATGAGTTCTTGCGGCCCGTCAAGTTTCAATCAGATTGCCCAAGTAACACCAGAGTTATGGCCCTTAGAAGTTTCTAGTGTTAACTATACAGGGTACTATAAATATGGCAATTTCTGCATCATAACTTTTGATATATTTTATTTGACCTAGAACTATGAAACTTAAACAGAGTTTAGATCACCATAATGCGGTTGTGTACACACAATTTCATTCGGTTTTATTTGTAAATTAAGAGTTATTCCCGTTTAATTGTATAAAAATCCACATATTTGTACATAACAAACTTACCTTTTGGTAGAATTTCATTAAATTTCTTTCATTCTTTTCCATGAACATTTATTGAAAACGTGTGAAGTTGTGTACCCACACCTGGTCACCCCCTTACCTTGTTCACGCACCCCCCCCCCCCCCCCATCCCCAACACCACCCCCCCCCCCAAAAAAAAAAAAATCCTTATTTTAGATTTTTTCAAACAAACTTCATATACATGTTCACCACTATGAGGTTATGGGGCCCATCAAGTTTCAGACAGATTGCCCAAATAACACCAGAGTTATGGTCCTTTAAAGTTTCTAGTGTTAACTATAAAGGGTACTATAGATCTATAGATATGGAAATTTCTGCACCGTAACTTTTGCTATATTTGACCTACAACTATGAAACTTTAACAAAATTAAGAGCACTATAATGTGGTTGTGCACTGACAATTTTGTACGGATTTCTTTTGTAACTTCAAAGTTATTGCCCTTTAATTGTCTAAAAATCCACATATTTGTACATAACAAACTTACTATTTGGCAGAATTTCATTAAATTTCTTTCATTCTTTTCTGTGAACATTTATTATAAACATGTGAAGTTGCACACCCACACCTGGTCATCCACTTGCCTTGGTCACACCCCCTCCCCCTCCCAACCCCCCCCCCCCACCTCTCCCCCCCCCCGCCCAAAAAAACAAAAAATATCATTGTTTTCATTTATTTTAGATTTTTTTCAAATCGTACCATTCCCCCACCTCACTTCTCCACCCAGTCATGCCCACCACTGATAATGCATCCTCTGCCCCCACCCCCACCCCCCTCTCCCAAACTTCACCCTTTTACCCCTTTTTTTTTCATTTTTAATTTTCAATCAATATTTATAATCAGCATGTGAAATTTTGTTTCCTCTCCCCTGCACCCCCACCCCCTAAAAAATAAATATATACATATATCTGTATATATTTCCATTCCTTTTTTTTTTAAATGTTCAAACCTTCAACATGTTAAGTTGTGACTGCACAAACCTTGCCCTCAGCCATGTTCAAGATATCTTACCCGTGTTCTCCTAAGGACATCTGTTCTTTTAAGTTCAAATGTACATGTTAAACAGCAACACCTCTCAAAGACAATATTTCGTTCCAGTTAACTTCAAGCTAACATTTCAATTAACTGCATTTAATTTTGAAAGCTAAGCTTATTACAGTAAGCATATCCCATTCAAAATAAATTCTTTAGTCAGGATCAAAGCACCATACATTTATTATGTACTCTTTAATTAAACATTTGTTTTCTGTTAAATTGATTTTGACTAATGAAATTATTTGCTTCTTATTAACATCCTTAACTTTTTGCAATTCCTCACCACCAACACTTTCGGCGGGGGATACCAATTCATCGAATTTGCTTGTTTAAATTTATTGGACTTATTTATTGGATTTTATTAAATCTATTTACGCAATTCCAATTTTATTCTAGTCAGATTTGTTCAATCTGTGGTCAGATCACGTCGAAAAATTTAGTCTTCTTAATATGTACTTTTTTCGTACGAGGTATATACGACCTTGAAGGGGTCAAATCGCAGACGTTCATGTCGGAAAAATTATTTCGCATGCCCCTGCAGTCGATAACGTTTTACATTATTCCAAATAACTAAAGAAAGATGAGAATATTCTGATTTCATTAAAAATGTCGTTGTGGATGTATGTTTTTGTCGTCTTTGTTCAATGTTTCCTTACTTTTTACCAATAAGAATAGAAGACTTTCTAGTTTAATAGATTTTCGGGTTAATAACCTCTGGAATGATGTCCAATATGTCTGAATTTAGTTAATACGCATGATAATGTCTTTCGGTATCCGTATTTTTACTTTTAATTTCCTACAGTTTCATAAGCCGAGACAATTAGTTGTGACGTCATAAAAGCTATCCTTTTAAAAGACGATCAGCAAGAAGAGGTACAATCTTCGGCATACTGCTGTTCTAAAGAAAGGTTAGTAAATTGTGTATTCGGTTTAATTTACTCAAAATTAAATGAAATGTTTATTCAAAACTAAATTAATTGTTTGAATCAAACGAACGGTAAATCAAACTGATTTATTTTCTCATTTTAATAAATACTAGTTGTATTGTCTGCACAACAGTGGAAAAAGAATATAATTGAATACCACGAAAAAGACAAACCTTTATTGCTTCAACACAAGTGTTAAGTTTCAAAATCAAATACGTAAAGACAATCCCAAAACATATTAGCACTGAATGTAAAAGGAAACTTGCAATACCTAAACACTTTATTTCGATAGAGTTTGATAAAACTTTAAAGCTTGTAAATATTTCTTGACAATCAGACTTTAAACAATGTTCTTAAAAAATTTGATACTCGACCTCTGAGATACCATAATTTGATATACTATGCGATAAAGTATTATTTTTTAAAACAAAGACAAAAGTCGAACTGGATAAGTCACATTAAAAACACGCGGGCCCCTTTGAAGAAATTTACGTCTTTACCAAGTTTTTTTTTACTGTAATCTCATATATTTTCAATTTTAAAATTTTGTTTTCTACTTTGCAAAAAAATTTTAACTCTAAAATTTTTTTTTTTTGCACGTTTACAAAAAAACAACATCGACTGTCAAAAGGGGAGAAGACAGTAAGATGACGAAACTACGATTTTGCATATGTGTTCTATTTGTAAAAGTTCGCGGGATTGTGCTAAAAGAAGATACAGACAATCCCAAGATCGTGACAAATGTATGTTTAAACTTTTCTTGGGGAAAAAACTATTTTTTAAGGAAAGAAAACCAAAGTCTTCTTAAATATTTTTTTTTTCAAGGGGTGGAATAATAAAATTATTCTAACGATGTAACAGCTCTTTTGGCCTTTTTGCATACTTGATAATAAATGACATGTCTTGCAAATAAAACTTTTTTATTTTATTGCGCATTTTTGCAAATTTTGGGACATTTCTTGTGCTCAAATTAAGAAAGAAGAACTTCGCACATTAGAATTTTTAAAAAATTAAAGGGTTTGGGTAGACCCCCTGGAATGGGGGCACAGCAAACACCGCCATACCATATTTTCAAATTTGGCCCAAAAAACAAATAGAAATGGGAAAAAAGAAAAACGGGTTCCCCCTAAAAAATCAAAAAAAGAAATTTTTTCATTATAAATTAATATGAAAGATACAAAAAAATAGGGGAGGGGTTAAAGAAAAGGGATGGTGTTATTTGGGGGAAAGGGTAAATAAAAAACAAAATACATTTGAAAGGGGAAAACCTGCCAAAAAAAACGAGGCACCCCCTTTGGGAAGGGTCAAAAAAGGAAACTAGTTTTTTTTAAAACGCATTTGAAGCAAACCAACCTCCCAATTGCCCTTATTTCAACAAGTTAGACAAAACAGTATAAATAAAGACTCTAACTTTAAATAAAAACGACATAAATTTGGAGGTGTTTACCTTTGACTTTTTCATTTTCTTAAGGTGAACAAGAAATTTGACTTAAATAAGAACACTTGAATATCAATCCCAAAAAAAACTTTGAATAGAACCTACCATAAACCTTTTAACTTGACTACTTTTTGTAACTTTAGATCCGGAGCTCAACGAATTTCAGAACAGAAAATTTAAACGCGGCCCAGGTATGTTCATTTATTGTCATTTTAATTGTGTAAATTTAAACAATTTCGAATTTTCCCAAGGAAATAAGCTTTCCCATTGATATTTTAAAATATATAGATAAGAAAACCCCAATTTTATTAAGACAAACTGTATTTATAAATTTTTTACTCTAACAACGACCATGTTTACAAAGGGGCGGGGGTTCTACCCGGGGCTCACCCGTGATAAATTAATGCATGGAGGGGCGGGGGGGTTTTTTTCCCCCCCATCAAAAGCGGGGAAAGCCCCAAAAATTTGAGGTTTTTATTTTGTATCAAAAAAAAATCACGAGTTTCAGCGGACTATTCCGACTTTGGGGCGCAAATCTTTCCGCGAAAGAACGATGCATTTTTCTCGATCAAATCTAAAATCTTTTTATTACATACCATACTATTTAAATAATTTTTATATAAATGATATAAAGTTGTTCTTTAGTCTGAAAAAATTTGAAAAATCGTTTTTAAAGAACTTTAAAACGCGACGACATGCGAAAGACGCACAAATGACTTCACCACCCAATAGGGAATTTTGAACGTAAATACAAAAATTATCTTGCCTCCATAATTTCTTGCATTTATTGGTCAATAGACCACGGGGAGACGGGTAATTTATTTTTCAATAGAATTTTGATTAAAACAAACGGCTGCCACATTTTGGTTTAATTAATAAAGCCAGATTATTTTTAGCTCCAGTGTGTATCGTTTCCGAAGAAATTTTGGGGGGGCGCCGTTTTCTTTCACAAAGTTGAGCTCATAAAGTTTGACAAAAGTTTGCCGTAAAAGCGAATAAACCGAGGGGGAAAACCGGGCGTTGAAATCTTTTTTTGGAAGTTAAATATTAAATCATCGTGAAATAAAGGGAATTTACATATTTGTTGCTCAGCAGTTTGTTGTTGGATATTTAATTCCTGCAAGATAAATATTTTCAGGGAAAAGGGATGAAAGCCGGTATCAAGACATTTTTGACATCATGATATCCGGTAACTTTTGAAGGGAGGAACAAGAAGTTTTTTTGTGTTTCAATTAAACCATTCAAAAATTTAAATGAATTTTGTGTTTTGTGATTTAAAAAAACCAGTCATTGTGCATTTTATGGGTGGTGAAAAAACAACTGTGAGACCAAACAAATGATTGGGAGGATTCCCGTGCATGTAAATTTTTGTTAATTTTTCAAAAAGTGTTATTCGTATACAATAATAAAGGGGGTCGCAAAATAAAACGTTTTTACGTTGTTGGGGACAGGAAAAGGGGTTACGCGTCTGAAAATCCATTCAGGCGAGGCGAGGGTTTCCTCGACAGCGTATACCCCGTATCCGTCACCCAAAACATGTAACTAATAAAATTTTACGTTTAGGTTAAATGTAAATTAAAGGGGTTTATAAAAGATAGCAATCAATGACAAAAACAAAAAAATTAACGCAAAAACTAATGTCAATGATTTTAAACAAGCAAAATTCAATGAATGGGCCTTTTATAATTGGGTTTCTCGACTGATTGTTTTAGTTTTTAGTTTTTTTAAAAAGGTAAACATTGAAACGTGCCATTTCATTCAAATCCGCCAAAAAAAAGCACAAACCACATTTTTTTTTTTATATTCATAACTAAAAAGATACATTGACTGTGTTACTTCTTTTCAGTAAAAGCTTAAATGCATGATTTAAAAAGAACTTTGCAGTCAAATTGATCACCGGATTTCCCAAATTTAATTTTCCGAAATATTGGGGCAACCAAACTATTCACAATTTGATACACATCAACATGAACCCGATACTGTCCTTTAAAAAAAATTAGTTTTTAAACAACCAAGCATTTCAAATTGTTCTACGTAGGCTCACTTCAAAAATTTTCCGTCAAATCGGTGTCCTTTCTATTCTCTAAAAACCTTCATACGTCAAACGTTATTTCGGCTTTTTTACTCGCAAATTTCAAGAAATTCTTTTAATGCTTTGGGCGGAGTTTTTAAAAAATTTATTCATTTTTGGAGGTTTTTTAGGGGTTGTATTAAAAATTTTTGGTAAAACCCAAAAAAAGCATAAGAATTCACGCAATTAGGTACAGGCGGAATACTAAATTGGTTGTTTCCCGGAAGGTTAATTAAAAATTTAAGGTTCTATCTGCTCCCCTTTAAACTGGGACTTCTTTTCAGAGTTTTTAAATTTTTTTAAAAAGATTAACTAAAGTCTAAAAAGAAAATTTTCTAACAAATTCGGGGGCATTGTTTTTAAAAAGTGTGACCGTTTTTTGTATTCTAATTAAAAAACTAATTTTTTATAGAGGTTTAAAAAAGTGAACCTACATTTCTTAGAATCGAAATTTTACCGTAATTGATTTATTTTTGCTATTTTAACAACAAATAGTTCGCGTTTAAAACAGGCTTCGTAGGGAACTTTTCGCGATAATATTTCTAATATTACTAGGGTTTTATTTGATGTTGTTTTTCTTTTAACAAAAATTTTTTAAAATTTTTAAAATTTAGTGATATTTATACAAACACTTTAATTTTTTAGCAAGGCCGGGGAGAAAACTTTTACTTTTGACAGGGAAAATTTTTCCCAAACACCCATGAAACAAGGCCCCAAAATCAGACATCGCCCAAAGAATGCTGCGGGTGGTCGATAACGAAAGAAGTTAATAAACATTATATTACATATATGAAAAAAGTAGGCTTTTTAAGACATGTCACTGAAACAAAAACTCAAGAATATTCTCTTTTTAAAACCTAAAATACATTTTAAAATGAAGTGAAGAACGAGTTTCCGGCTTGATAAAAGCCTCAAAAGTAATGACCAGAAACTGTTTAAAATATTTTTTTCAGATGGGGCTTTTTAAAAAACCAAATGTTTACTATCATTTCTTTAACAACAAAAGGGAAAATTAACATTTCGTTTTAAAAAAAAGTTAAAGGGGTTCAATCCAATCAATTTAAACAAATGCATTTATACCCTTTTTCTCTTTATTAATTTTCTCGCAAGTTTTATATAATTTTTAAATAGACTTATGGTTTTTTAGGTTTCAAAATTAATTTATTGTTGACATGAAATAAATGGTAATTTTCTTTTGTTATATTTGTTAGAAGTTTTTTTTCTTTGAAAAAAATATTAGATCACATGTTTACCCTACAAAACATCATTTATAATTTTTAACCTATCTTTTCGGACAATAATATTAAATATTAACTTTTTTTTCCTGAAAATATCTTTCGGAAATGTTTGAAACAGTGTTGAAAAAAAAATCCCCCCCTCGGAAAAAAATGAGTCCATCTTACAACAAATCAGGGAATTATAAAAAAAAGAAGAAAAAAAACCTACAAGCTTTTGGGCAGAGATTAGGGTACGCAGGGGATTATTGTTTTTTGAGTGAAAAATGACGATAGTTTTTTTTTTTCGTTTTTATTACGTAATTAGGGTTGTAAATTTTTAAAGATCATTTACAAAAAAGAGTATTAACAAATGTATAGACGCCCCACTAGTTGACAGGAAAGGCCCACCGGGGACAGAACCATCAAACAAATCAACCCCCTTTACAAAATTTAAAAATTTATTTACTAAGAGATTTTTAAACAATGAATAGATAGAAAAAAAAAAAAAAACTGATATAAAAAAAAAAAAAAAAAGAAAGTTCAATCTCAAAAAGATACAAAAGTTTTATACTTCCACTCAAAAGAGTGCACAGGTTTTTAATGAAATTTGTGAATTTAAAAGAGCACAAAAAAACAGTTCTAAATTCAAAATCAGCCCCTTTAAACCGTAAATACTTTGATTCCGTTTTGGCTCCCTATGGGGTAGTGATTGACCTAGCTGATTTTCAAGGGATAACAAAAATCACGTTTTTGGGTTTACGGCCAACCAGGGGACGAAAGCCTGGTGGAATATCACATCCAGGCGGGAAAAAAGGAACCTGGGGCTTGTATTTCCGGTTTTGACATCACCGGGAAAAATCGTTGGCGGAAAAAGCAAAATATAAAACATATGGTAACACCATAGAAAAACAAAAAGTCAGGGCATAAAACGCCCCTTTTGGGGTTCCCATCCCTCCGAGGCCCCCATAAATAATACGGCTATTATAAAAATATATTTTCTACTAAGTTAAAAATCACATGATTAAAATACTCACTTTTTCTCCATTATTCCCAAAAATTATTTACTTAAAAGAAAAATTTAAATATGAAAGATATGAAAAGATATGATAAACATTATAGATAGGGACGAAAAACTGCAGCTATTATTTACAACTAAAAATTAACAAAATTCAATAAAAAATCAAACGTTATATGATAGTTGGCATCCAAAAACAAATGCCATACACTAAAACGACATGTATTTATGCAAAGACTGTCACAAAATTTCATATACAATAAATATTAACAAACTGGCACTAGACTTGCCATTAGTTTAAAACAAACCAACAATGCAGAAAGGGCTTTTCCATAATAACGAAATTTTGACAAATTTTTTGAAAAAAGTACTTTATAAATCTGTTACAAATTTCAGTAAAAACTAACATCTTAATAAAAAAAAAAATTTTTAGATTCCCTTCGAAATAATTTCAAAAGTCTAAAAAATTTTAAAAAAAAAAATCAACCTGACAACCAAACTACCAAAATCATGTGCCGAAAAGAAAATGTTCGAATTCTGTAAATGAACAAAAAATTTCCCAAAATAAAAATCGAAGTAAAAATCAACAAAAATCAACAAAAAAATTTCTTCCCCTCGATCGAGCAAAATTTTTCTAGCAAGAAAATAATTCAGACATAGATTCTCTATAATGCGGAAGGGGGTGTGCGAAGGATATCTACCCATTATTAAAGGATAATGTCCCCCCCCAAAATACAAAATTTTTAAAGGATTCAGGGTTAGCCGTGAACCCGACTATTTTTTTCCCAAACAGGATTCACGATATACCGGGGAATCAAAACTACTTTGGCGCAAAAATTTAAATTGACAATTTGAGGCCCTTTATAGTGGTTTGGGATAAAAAAACAAAATTTACTGAAGTTTAAAAAATCAACTTCTTTTTACTGAACAAAATTTTAATGAAATTTACAGGGAAAATTTAAGTTATGAATCAGAAAAACATAAGGTATTTCATGCGTGAAATCTGAATTTACCTCAATAACTCAAAAATTTACAAAAAATATGCAATAACCTCTTTTTCCAAGCAAAAAATAAGGCCGATGTCAATTTGTGACAAAAACCCCCTTAAAAAGAAAATTTAAATTTTTAAAAAAGAAAAAGGGGGGACATACTGAAAATAAAACAAAAAAAAGAAAAAACACACTGTCCATCGACACCATATAATATACCACCTGTCTACCTCACCAAATAATCTGGCCTACATTTTCTCAAACAAAATTGCTAATATTGATCCTAAGGCTTAATCCAACCCCACCCATCAGCGGAGTTGTAAGTTTCGCTTTTTTTCAAAAAATGAGGGTGATGATCTGTCTCAAATACAAAGTCTTACCGACAAATACCGTAAAAACTTAGCTATGCCCAACATCGCTAAACCCCCTTCATCACTGAGATTTTTCCCAAGTAGCAATTTCTACTGCATACGCACAGGTAATTTTCTCCATCACTTTCCCTGAAGTAATACTTGCCTAAACCAAAAATTGAAGCATCAACCCCAAATAAAAAGTCGATCTAAATCTGGCAACTTAAAAATGGGGGCCCCATTAAGCACCCAAAGTCTGGAAAGCCTTTTCTTGACTTTCACCCCTCTACAAGATTTGGCTGCCCCTTTTTTCGTCAAATCGTGAGTGGAACTGCAAGGGCTGAAAAATTTTGGGATAAACTTTCTGTAAAATCCAACAAAAACCTAAAAGAACGTATTGCCTTCTTTTTTTTCGGTTTTCGCACCCTGTATGCCTGTCCCTTTATTTGGAACTGGTAAAGGGTCTAAAATCTCCTATCATGTCCCAAAAACTTTTAACTTCTAAAAACCCTATAAAACACTTTGGGTTTTGCTGTTAACTAGCCTCTCTTTTTGGGTTTAACAACCGTAAGGCTACACATTTTCGGGCCAGTGTTTGTATACCCCAGGATATATCTATGAAGCATCTAGTGCCCGGGCCCTTCAAAACCTTCCGCATCATCTAAAAAACTTTGGGGTCTAACAATCCAAAGGGCATTTTAGGGAACGGGAAAAAAACCCTTTGGGGGTTTAAAAAGCATCAGGGTTTTTCCCTTTTCAGACAAAGGGAAACCTGCCAGTACCTTTGCCAATCTATTTAGAAAAAATTATACTTGATACTTTAAAAACACTCCTCCATTTTTGGCATAGGTTCAGCATCGAAAACCCATTTGTTGCCTGACGAAAATCTATACAAAACCCTTTTTAAAACTGTTTTTTTTTTTCCCTTATGAGGACGATAGGGGGGGAAAAGGAGAAATTTGATGTCGATACTCCCAACCCCAACATTTTATCACTCCTTTTTCACTACTGGCGCGAATAAAAAGGAATGGGAAACCCTTTACTTTTATGGATCTGTAGTTGACAACTGAATATCATTTTCAACAAAATTTAGTTTTTCCCCGGGAATTCTGTCAGTCATCGAAAAAATTTTCTAACAAATCACACTTCCTGCTTACATTCTACTGGTTAACTCGGGATTTACCTCACATTTTGTACTTTCTGTACCTGTTTATAGGACACAAAATAATCCTTTTCAAAACTCTACTTGAAAACTCATCACTATTTCATTGGGTCAAAACTATCAAATCTTCTGATCCCCCCTTTCAATAGCTGCCCCAACCCTATTAATTCCCCTTATCTTTTTATAGACTTCTACACCCTTTCCCTTTCAAACAGTACTGTTTCGCATTTTTGCGTGAAAATTTTTCAATTTTCCGTCACATCTATCCTGTAATCTAGTCTTTTTTACTACCTTACTACACGAAAGGACCCTTTCCAATGTAACAACAATTATTATTTTTCGTAGGTAAAAATACAAGTCCCTTTTACTCCCTCCCTTAAACCTCCTACTCTACCTTTCCTATTTAATACTTTTGTACAGCACTACTTTTTGCAACGTTGCTGACATCTTACACGTATCTTCCAACTTTTCTTGTAAATCCAAACTACTGGTAAGGTTTTAACCTCATCATCTCCGTTTTACCACCCAAAACTCTTTAGCACAGTTATGGGCCCAGGGATTGTTCTCCAAAAAGAACTCAAAGGGAGAAAATCCCAAACTTTTTTGCGGAACTTTGGTAACAAACAACATAGCTTCAAATACCTTTTTCCCCAAACTCAGGGGCCTCCTACACAAAGTTCAAAATCTGCTTTAAAAACCCTTAAACTCTCACTAAACCTTACACATAGGGGGAACGGGTTGTAGTTAACTGCCTTAATGCCAAAACCCACTAATTTTTGCCAAAAGGTCTGACGTAAACGGATCCACAATCAAGCATTTCCTCTGGCACTCCTAATCACTGTACATATTTCTAAGCCCCGCTACTCCCAGTTTCAAAACTAGGGGAGTGCTAAGCTTCTGGATATTAGTAGCATAATCTACCTATCAAAATGACCTTTTTTCCATCATCATAGGTTTCATCGGGCCAACGTATCGACGGGAAACCCCTTAAAGGAGTACAATCAAAAGCATTTTCCTAAAAAGGAACTTTACTTATCTACCCTTTGCTATAACGTTGACAAATTACATGACGACAGTACCTCCTAAACCCCTGCCATTACTCCCGGGCCCTAAAATTCGCCTAAAACCCTATCACTATTTTCCTTTTACAAATGGCCTACATAACGATCAGTGCAACTTTTATCACAGTTTCTCAAGACAATTAGGTACAAAACAACGTCTACTTTTTTCTAAATTTTGGGCGGTATTTCCTCTATATAAAATTTTTCCTTTTCCAAAACCTAACTGAACCTTTTCCTTACACTGCTTAACTACCTTTTTCAGCCTTTTTCTACACAAACTAACGTGCATCTTCGTTGTTATCTAAAATTCCTCTTAGATATATCTAAAACGAGACGGAAAATTAAGCTTTACTTGCCTTAATTTTGGGTTGCGCCCTAGTTTCACGCTGATGGGTAAACTACTAAACTGAGGTTCACACCCCTCACATTACCAAATTTTAACATCATTTGGTAGGGTTATCTACAACCAACGCCCCCTACGTACCCTTGAAATACGGGGTCAATATTATTTACTAATCTCCTATGTTCCCCTCCATCTATGACTTACATCTACGGGTTTTCCTAAAATGACTTCTTCTACTAAGTCCCGTTTCACACACACCAGACAACCTGTATCTCGCATAGCGATTACATCCCTACCATACAAAACCGGGTTTTGGGACTGTATTACACAACTACCTAAAACCCCCTACATCACTTAGTTCTAAAAGCTATTTCCCCCTTGACCTACTTGACTTCCCTCTCTATTCTATTTCTTCCCGACCTCTATCCTAGATCGGGCACGGGCCCTTTCCCTATTTCTATTTTCCTTACATTCATTCTCCCCCTTTACTATTTTCCCGTTTTTTCTCTACCTCTAACTTGCTGCTGCATTGGCACTATTCCGCCTACTTCCACTCCACAGTAATATGTATGCCCTATTCGAACACTTATAACACTTCAACACCCCAAGGGTTGAAAACCTACCCATTACAAATTGTACTCCTCTATTATATGCCACATTTCGACTCTAGATACTGCTCTGAGGTTTTTTTCAATGTTTAAGCTCCGGCCTTATTGTTCGATTACGAATACTTGGGGCCTCCACGGTCTTTTCAAACAAAAAGCACTTCTGCTACATCCCCAGCTTTAACTAACTTTTTTTATACTCAAATTCGGGATAGTTCTCTATTACAACATCTAAAAATTGGGCCCTAAGTATAAAAAATTTAAAAATCCTTCACTTTTTTTCAAAACCTTTCTCAAACTAAGCCAAACCATCTAAAAATTTACTTATTTTGGCTAGAAACATCACAAAGGCTCATTTTCACGACCTCTCATTCAAACTTTTTCTTATACCATCGTCATGATTCGAACGACGTCAAAGCGGCTTTCAGTACATATCCTTCCCATTTTCCCAAAGGAAACCTATCAAAAACTCTCTTGCCTACCCTTTTGAAGGGGAAAGGGAAGTTAAGTGACCATATCTCTTTATTCCAATCCCGCGCAAAAATACGTTTCGTACAATCAAGTACGCATCCTGGGTCAATTTTTTTCCCTCAAAGGGGGACATCTTAAACCTTTTCCTTTTCTAATCATTTTTTTAAGTCTGTTTAAAATTAGCTCGTTTCTAATTTTCCTATTTGCTTCCTCCTTTCTGGTTCTAACTTTCCCAGCTAACATTAAATTCTCCTTTTCCCTTTCTAACTTATCCCGTTCTAACTTACGCCGTATTCTAACTTTTTTCCTTTTCAGCCCCTAACTCTACGTCTTCTTTCTATCTTTTTTCCCTTTTTCCAAATACCCAACTTAACCTTTTCCTCTTGTTCTAATCTTTCCCCTTTTCTGTTCTAAAAATATTTTTGTTTCTCATATTTTATCTTTTTTCCCTTTTGAACCAGTTTAATTCTAACTTTCCTTTTCCCGCTTCAATCTACATGTCTTTCCTCCGTTTCCCCACCGCTCTTTCCTTTTAACAAAGTTTCGTAACCCTCCCTTCATAACCTAACTCCTTTCCTACCTTCTTTTTAAACCCACACAAGTATTTTTAAATGGTACACTACGTAACACTAATAACACTACCACTACAGCTACTAAACAAACCCGAACCCCTAAATAAACAAACGTGAGGAATACTAACTAACTATTTACACTAAGGCCTAACATTACCCCGAAGCCAAAAAAAAAGTCTATCACTAGTATTACTACAAAAACTCCTCACCCAAAAAAATAATACACTAAGTTGCGAAAAAGTAAGGTCAAACGGTTGCATAGGCAACAATCAACAAAATACAGTGACAGAGGGGTAACAATACCTTACCCTTTTCAAATACATCAACGAACTAGTGTTAAACACTTTTGGGAACAAAAAACAAAAATAAACCAAAATGTTTACCTAAGATAAAATGATATAACACAACAGGGACACTAAAAAATAAGAGTAGGTTAAAAAAATTCAATTAAAAAAGCTTCTAACACACACAAATAAAAAAAAAAACCGTATCGGTATGAAAAAGTAACTAAAACAAAAAAGGTCACTGGGGAGAAGAAGGGCACCACAATTAAGAGAGTAGGTAACTCCCTTTTCAAGGGGGGTCACCTCAGCACAAAAATACGGTGGGGTTAATCATTGAGTGACACAAAATAAACCCAAAAGAAAAATAAAAGGAAAAGAAAACACCCCAAACCAATGTCGAAGCAACTTCTATCGTCTGGACCACAAAAGCGGTTTTGCTAAACACGGCTGCTTGTCTTGTCTGGGTAAACTCACTTGAAAAATAATAAAAAAAATATGGTAACAAAAAAACAGAACAAGAGGGAAACTTTACAAATTATTTCGCAGTTAATGGGTGTAATAATGTTTCATAGCTCGTGTCTGGTCGACCAACCCACTTCGACACCATTGTGACAGGGAAAAGGGCCTACCGGGGGACAGCAAACCCTCAGAACAAACAACCCCCCTTTTCAATATTTACAAATTTTTTTAATAAGATGATTTTAACAATGAATAAAAAAAAAAAAAAAAAAAACTATTATAGAAAAAAAAAAAAAGAAAGTTTATATCTCTAGATACAAAATTCTTATACTTCCACTCTAAAATACGTGACACAGGGCTTTAATTAATTGGAACTTTAAGTAGCACAAACAAAACAGCTTCTAAATTCAAAATACAGTCCCTTTAAACCGTGAATACGTTGATTCCGTATTGGCTCCCTATGGTGGTAGGTGATTGCATCCCTGAGCTGACTTCAGAGGATAACAAAAATCATCGTCTTTGCGGTTTACGGCACAACCATGGACGAAAGCTCTGCGCTGGGAATATCACATCCAGGCGAGTGAAGACAAGTGAACCTCGGGCATTGTACTTCCGGGTTATGACATCACCAGGAAAAATCGTCTGGCGGAAGAAGCTAAAATATATAACATATGGTAAGCACCATAGCAAAACAAATAAGTCAGGGCATAAAACTGCTCCTTTGGGTATACCATACCTCCGTAGGCTCCCATAAATAATACGTGCTACTTATACAAAATATATGTGCTACTAAGTTCAAACGTCACATGATTAAAATACGTCACTTATTACTTCCATTATTACCAAAATTAATTACTTAAAAGACTAAAGTTAAAGTATGAAATGATATGAAAAGTATATGATGAAACATTATAGATACGGACATGATAAACTGCAGCTATTATTTACAACTACAAATTAACAAAATTCAATATAAATCAAACGTTATATGATAGTTGGCATCCATATAATATCAAATGCCATACACTAAAACGGACATTGTATGTGTATGCAATAGACTGTCACACAATTTCATATTACAATAATATATTACAAACATGGCACTAGACTTGCCATATAGATTTATACATAACCATACAATGCAGTAATGGCGTTCCATAATAACGAAATGTTTGACATAAGTTTTTGAAACAAAGTACTTTATAAATATCATGTTACAAATTTCAGTATAAATCTAACATCTTATATAAATGAAACATTTTAGATTCCTCTTTCGAAATAATTTACAAAAGTCTGAAAAATTTAATAAATCATCCTGACATACCGAAACTAGCCAAAATCATGTGCCGAAAAGTAAATGTTACAGAATTCTGTAGAATGAACAAAAATTTACCAAATAAAAATCGTAATGTAAAAATCATACAAAAATCTAACAAATAAATTTCTTACCTCGATCGAGCATAAATTTCTAGCAAGAAAATAATTCAGACATAGATTCGTCTATAATGTCGGAAGGTGGTGTGCGCAAGGCATATCTAGTCCAGTCTATTTAAAGGATAATGTCCCGCCAAATACTAAATTTCATAGGATTCACGGTTAAGCCGTGAGCTCCGACTATTTGTGTTTCCACGGGATTCACGATATAGCCGGGGAATCTAACTACTTTGGCGCGAATTTAAATTGACAATTTGAGGCCCATTATAGTGGTTTTGGGGATAAAAACATAAATTACTGAAGTTTATAAAATATCAACTTTCTTATTACTGAACAGAATTTAATGAAATTTACATGGAAATTTAAGTTATGAAATACAGAAAAACATGAGAGGTATTTCATGCGTGAAATCTGACATTTACCTCAATAACTCAAAAATTTACAAAAAGATGATGCAATACCTGCATTTACACTACAGCTAAAATAAGGCCCGTATGTCAATTTGTGACACCTAGTTATAAATATATTTCTACATTTTCACTCTTTTTGGTCGAATTCAATTTCATAGAGACAAAGGCAAGTCTGTTTTAGAGATTTTCACAGAGAACTAACTGATTGTAATATTATCATATTAGACATAGGATATAGACTGGCTCAGTTCACTACATTCAATCATAAAAATGTAAAAAGATAGATCATAGTCTAGGAGTTAGTCTAACACGTGTAGAATATAGGAATTAACATATCCCAAACAGTGATTTCTCGTTGAATAAAATCATTGTTTGGAGTTTAGATGTAATAATACGCAACTGAACAAAATAATTAGTCAACACAAAGTTCATCCACACAGCGGCTTGTCCACCACCAACACTAATTGTTTCTAACAGCGTTTAGAGGATATTTACATTGTCTAATTATATAGTTACAGGAGCATTGCTTGTGCTGAAGGGTGGGTTTTTGCACCAATAAATTCGTTTAAACTGCCAGTTGTCACTGACCGTTGCAAGGCGGTGTCTTCTTGCTTTCATATTTAATATTTTTTGTGCCTGTTTGTTACTTCTATGTTTTTATTGTTACATTTATTTGTGTTTATAGATATACGTGCTCAGCCGATGTGCGTAGGTAGTACCAAGATTTATTTTTATTGTGAGATGTGTATTGTGAAACCATTTAATTTCGTGAGCATGAAGTTTTAAGAATGTAGACCAACGCGGTTATTTCCAGGGGTTATCAATTCAAGGATTTCAAATTTGGAACAAACAAAGGTGAATTTTACCTCTTCGTTTTGATTTGATTTCGTGGATTTATTCAACCACGTAATCCATGAAAAAAGTTCCCTATGAATATTAATGATTTTACAGTAATTGAATTATTTCATTTTAATGACTGAGCCATACATTTTTCTAATTATGGACACGTGAATCTTACTGCTTGATAAGTAACGGAATCTGTACAGCAACCAATATTTAATGGCCGTATTTATAATAGAACATTAACAGTATATCTAACGCTTTATATGATGCAATTTTCTACAGGCTCAATTTATCTTCTTCCATTAAACTGAAAACTTTCTATATAGAGATACCTGAAATAGCGCATTATTTGAAACACTTCTATATAAATACAGCTATGTCAGTGAAATAATATAGGATTGTCAAACGGACCATGCTTCTATATAATGATAACCTAACGGCACAGGTCTGTGTAAAACTACCGCCTACACTGCTGTCAATGAAATAAGAATGATTACATAATGATTTATTACTCTGCTGTAATCTTATGTCTTAAAGAATACGAAGCCATTGCTCGTAGTTAATCTTCATGAATTACATGGTGTCTAGCATTATTATAGAATAAATGCTACACTCATCATACACTATACTGTAGCATTTTACGAGCAGGTCATCAAAAAGCGTGTCAGAAAGCACAAATGTATCTGATACAGCTATAGTTTCGGTGTATCTCGTTTAAGAAGACATAGACCCCAAACTGAACATCAAAGCAAAAAACATTGCATCTGAAATGTACAGTTATATAACTTTATTTTGTAAATCTGTATAAAGAAATAACTGAATTCTGACTACTTTGCATTACATTCCTATTGCTTGCTGCGTGGATGCTAATTTCATAATTATAAACAAATATAAAATGTATTAAGAATGTGAAATGATACAATTATAATACTTGTTAGACAGAAAAATATATTATAGCATACTGGAGTTTTTCTTCTCAATACACATATATTAAAAATGACTAACGCATAATATTATGTTAACCTTTGGAAAAATAGTCTACTTTTTTTGTCTTTCACTTTTGTCTCGTGTCTTACGCGTAATAGTAAAACAGAGCATATTTTCAGAGGAAGATGTCTGTGTTTTGTTTGATAATTTAATTTGTGTGGTACTGTTTCGGTTCTCTGAGCTTTTGCGATTTACATATCCCAATTAGGGTTCAGATCAGTAAGTGTTTTTATGTTTTTCATACGAATTATCTTCATAGATAAATTCAAATGAATATGGGTTGATGCTATTTTCCAATTTAATATAATCTAGAGTAATACTGATATTTGATACAAAAATGCTTTTACTATGAAACAATAGCAGAATGTGAATTATAGATAATCTCGTATAAATGTCGACAGCAGCTACGGACATAGTGAGAAATTGTCCAAACCATACGTTGATATTAACGTTAGACTGGAAACAGCTGCTGTCCAGGAAGACTATCTGTAGAAATGCTACCATGCGGATTGGATTTTAAGTGTTGTTCGGTTTCTATCAAACTTTCACATTTTATTTTCTAGTCAAAAATAATGCCATGAATTTTAAGCATTTCATTCAAAGACTAATTCACATTGACACTAAAACTTTTATGAAGAGAAAATTGAGCGAGACTACATGCACGGAACAGAGCTTCAAGTCGTTAAATGCTTCTTCGGTGGAGCTTAAAAAATTTATGAACAGAATAAGTCGTCCAATTTTATTTGATTTTGGAACAGAGGAAGTTCAAGGTTGTCTCTTTCAGAGGATTGTCTTTCCTGGCGTCAGCGGCTACGAAGTGGCTTAACAACAATAGATGTTCCGTATCAAAGAATTGGTTCAAATCACATGTTTTGCAGAGTTCCGATCAAGTGCGTAAAGGGGTGTTGCACATTTCATTAACTTTCGTGTGTTTTATATATGTTGCTTTGTTGCGTAATATGCTTCGAAAGGATCTCTTCTGATAGACTATATTTCCAACAGAATGGGTTGTCAAAAGCACAAACAAAAATCAAAAAGATATGTTAGAATTGTTAACGTCGATTCTTTAACTGGTTGTACAAAAAAGTAAACTGAACTCTTTTTTTTTATTGCCAATATGAAAGAAGTTTGTCCTGCTGATGTAAACAAGATTTCAGACCAGAACACTGTTCTGCCTATATATTTAGAAAGTGCGAAACATCAAACCTGTAATAAAATACATTATTTTTACAGTCAATAACTACAAAACCTTTTGTATACGGAAAAAAAACAAAACAAGGAGGATGGTTCTGATATGATATATACAGGCAGAGCTTTTGATGACAGATAACAACCTTTCATCTATTCCGAATGTCTACGCTTTCAGATAGCATCATTTTGAAATCATTACGTCTCTTGAAGCGGACCGCTTACGCTTTAATTATTTGAACAATTTCCTCCTCAAATTATGAATCTGTTTAGCAGTTATTTATATTTATGCTATACGTGATTTTCGACAACTCTGTAGACTCTGAAACAAAAGATAAAATTGAAGCTCCGTTGAAACTTTTCCTTCCTTCGTACTAAACTCAACTCAATATGTGTCTCTTCAACAATTTTTCAGTCATATAAACGGCAGCAATAAGCACAATGTCCAACTTTATTGCATTGCCTCACTGAAATATCACGCCGTAGACACGTGACAGTCACATTATACTGACACCGGGCTAACCAGTTTAAGAACTATCCTCTTAATGCGCCTACTAGTACTATGGCAATCCTAGACAGTATTATATGGGAGAGATATATGACGTTCCTTGACACGGAGTTTGCTAAACGTGTTGATCACCACGACATTCAGTTAAAAAAGGCACTTACGGAATACTAAACTGCTGAAACTTAATTAACTTTACGAATTTTAGCACTCGTATAACATTTTGATGGCGCTCATGTTTGATTTGATATGAGGTTTCAATAATGCTGACGTGTGCATTCTATGAAGAGAAGGATTTTTGGCACAATGCTTATCGAAGGCAGTTTCATAATTAATATGATTAGGCAGCAAGAAACTGCGCACAAATACACTAATGCATAATGTATATTTTTTCGCCTCTTTTTCGAAGACAAAACATGAAGGTGGGGCATAGAAATGAGCTGCGTCCTTCCGTCAATCCGTCACACATTGTGTCCGATTCTTAACTCTGCCATCCATTAAGGGGTTTTGAAATTACTTGCCACAAATGTTTCCCATAATGAGAAGAAGTGTCGCGCGCAAGATCAAACCCCCTGTTTTTATCAGCAATCATTAAAAGCCGTGTAGCAGCCGTAAAAGGTCTTCCTGTACTTGGATTCAATGTTGTTATATTGCCTCTTCCTTTGGGGTCATGGAATTTATACAATATTTTGTTTGGTTGCTTTCTATGCCTTGCAGATTTTATTATGTCCACTGAGCGAAAAGAGATCATCTATCACACCTGGGCTAGTTTTGTAGCACAAGCGTTGAAATAAATTTTATAATGGTCATGTGACATGTTACCAGTATTATCACAAAAACCTGGATCGATGACCCCGACACCTGATATTATTCTGCCGTCGTTCCTGATTAAAACAACATCTAATGTATGGCGACGGAAATGGGTAGGTCCGTTCACATGTCGATGCATACCACATGACTGAAGAACACTTTTAAATCTGAAAGCATCCTAGTCTGATGAAATATCGAGAGGGAATTCAAGTCTCCTACAATAATGATGTTATCATCAGAAGTAGCATATTTGGCCAGAAAGTAGGTAGGTCATTGTTCGTCCAGAAACACACTGGTTTTTAAACTGTTTTATTTTGTTGATGATGATCTATATGCCTCTGTCACTAAATCCATTGATATTCAAGTTACAATCCATGTCTTCAAATTGTTTAAAATCTTTGTCACGACCAAATGTAATAACACGAGCAGATGTACATATGCAAGCCATGCCTCCTCTATGGCTGCTACCGTACCGTGCAACATGTATAATCTAATAACCAATAGGTTCACCAATACAGGTTTTATCAAGGGTAATTTCCATCGATGTCTCAGTTAGGGCTACCAAATCCAAGTCCAAATCCAAATCATCAACTATATATTATTCACACAGAAAAATGGTCTTATTTTTGATAGATTTAGATTAAAACTACATACATGGTTTTTCATCCTTTCATAATTTAATATTTTGGTTACATTTTTGGTGTTGTGTTGCCGAGTTTGAAGACTTTGGCGATCCATACTACTATGATTACGATGGCTTCGAGCAGTATTTGTAAATTATTGTAATAGCTTCAAGCGGTACTTGTAAATTATTTAAACGGGCCCCTTCATTGGCATCTCATATTTACTTACTTTGATATTTACCTCCTTTTGTACCCCTTTCCGTTTAAATATCCAATTGTTTTATTATTCTCTCTTTAAAGTTACAGATACTGTAACTTACTTTTTTTCTTTTTGTTTGATATAATTGTTTAATAAATGGTCATTTCATCTTTAAAAGGTGTTGCAACATTTCTGTTTGACGGAGGTACGGGGATCCTTCTTCGAAATATTTTGAAATTTATGAATGTCAAATCCTGAATTCTAGAGGATTTCAACTATTGAAAGTATGGTTGTCAACTACTCTATGTTTAAAACATGTACTGACCAATTAGCCTTGGAAAAATAGATGTTTTAAGTAAGATTTTTTAGGGTAAGATTTTTTAGAGTATTTCAATGATTGATATTGTCAGTATAACATAATGCGCAGCAAACACCATATAGCTTTAATACGTTAAACCGACTCTTAAAATAGGAAACCTAACAGCAATTTAAAAGCATATGGCTTTCGGTGTAATTTTGTTTTTGTTTTAATCTAATCTTGAGCTAGATTTTTGTTCAGTGACTGTGGGGCCGGATTCTTTTTTTCAAATGTGTTGAAGCCAGAATATGTTTTTGAAGCAAATCCAAAGTCAGATTTTTTCTAGAAAATCCCCCCACCTCTCCCTCCCCCACCACACACAAACATCAATCCCGAGTCCCAAAAACATATCAGATTGTTGCCTCCAACCCCCACCCCCATGGCACTTATTAATTTAGAAAAACTTATATCATTATTTCATCTTATTATTATATTAATATTTTTCACAGATTAGGTTTAATCTAAATTTTATCAGTTAAGCATTCACCACATGACTTATGTCAGTGCAATATGATCACATAGAAACTGTAACCGTTGGCGAAATAGCAATATGATCACATAGAAACTGTAACCGTTGGCGAAATAGCAATATGATCACATAAAAACTGTAACCGTTGGCGAAATGGCAACATGATCACATAGAAACTGTAACCGTTGGCGAAATAGCAACATGATCACATAGAAACTGTAACCGCTGGCGAAATAGGCCAGATATGATTTCAAGTGGACACACTTATCAAAGTAGAAGTCTAGAAGAACCACTTTCATGAAAAAGGATGACTGATCTCTTTTGTCACAGAAAAATTCTCTTCGTTTAAATATAAAAGTATAAAACAAATATAAGTGACTCATAGAATATCTACTACTGTTTAGATTCTCGCCTTACGTATACCATGTTTATCTACTGGAATCGAACTAAACAATTCTAAAGACGTTATAAATCTACCAAAATGACAATTTGATTGTTACTTGAGAAGGTAGAATATAATTAAGACGAAATAATTGTGCTATGGAGTCTTAAAAGTGAACTATTTTGGGACAGCAAACTCCCCGTCACTTCTTTAGTGTTCATACCTACTCTGACTGACTTTTATAATTTCTTGGTGACATAATAATACGAATGTGGTTTTGACGTGAAACATGTATTAAACTATTTATTTATATTTTAGAGTGAAAACTATGTACTATGTAGTATTTTGTGTTTAGTGTAGATGGAATAATGTCAATAAAATGAAGAAGAATTGATACTATAATAATTGGAAGGATTTCTTCAACATGTACATCTCATTTGATATAAAATCAATGGCCGTTTACTTCGGCAACTAAAGCAGAATAGTGCACTCTTGTCATCAAGACAATGATAGAAATCGTTTTAAAGATAGTTATCCAAAACAATGTGTTTTTGAGAACTGAAAATATAGAGAGCAAGTAACTGCATGTCAATATATATTTTCGGACTTAACTGTAATCATATCTTAAGTATTGTAACACATTATTGCGCTTAATAAGTTTTTCGACAATATTTAACAACATCCTTGAATTTCAGAAAAGATTTCTTATGACAATATAAATTAGAATAAAAGACTTTGTGTTTTTCAAGTTCAGTTTTTGTTAATCGTTACATATTATACAACCTAGTAAAGGTGCAAGATATTTAAAATATTTTTCGAATTCTACCAGATATGTCCAAACCGTTGGTGTCCGAATATAGTGTGACATCATTAAAAAGTACGGTTCCTGAGCTATCTATCGAGAACAGATTCTTTACAGTAAAAGAGAAAGCAACATATATGAATTGACTGAAATCAACCTCATATCATTAACGCCACTAGACGAACGTGTTATTTCAATCTGGTCTACAAACCTACGACGCATCACCTACTTTAAAAAGAATTTACGTTGTGAAATGCTACTTCAAAGTAATTTGTCAACTCCGTAAATTACATTATGGCATTCAAAAGCGAAATCTAGACAAAGTCTATTTGCGTCGGTAGTGTTACAGGGTGAGAATATGTGCAGTCAGTCCGGGACTCGATCCCGGGACCCCTCGTTTACAGGGCGAGTGCTCTACTGACTGAGCTAATCGGCTGCCTGCCACATCCTCTCCCCTTACGTGATAAAGTCCGTACCGTGACAAACATATGTAGTAAGGTAGAGTCTATGGGTGCACTTATACTTCCTTGCTATTGAGCTAGCTTTTATAGCGACGTGGTAGTGTCCGCCTTAGGTGAATGAGGTTTCGGATTCGATTCCCGGTCAGGGCTGAAGTATTTTCAGCCTGTTACATTTGGCGCCTAGGTAATAACTCACGAGTAGATATGAATGGAAAGCCCGCCCGCTTAGCTCAGAAGGGAGAGCACAGATCTACGGATCGTGGGGTCGTGAGTTCGATCCCCGGACGGGGCGTATGTTCTACGTGACGATTTGATAAAAGACATTATGTCTGATATCATTCGTCCTCCAACTCTGATTCAAGCGGGGAAGTTGGCAGTTACTTGCGGAGAACAGGTTTGTACTGGTACAGAATACAGGAAAACTGCCCGCCGTTACATAACTGAATAACTGTTGAAAAACGGCGTTAAACCCAAAACAAAACAAACAAAGATATGAATGGACATTTTGGAAGGTCCAAACTGGAATTCGAGGGCGAATTCTAAAATGGAGGGGGTGTATGTAGTAGGGTAGAGTATAAGGGTGCACTTATACTTCCTTGCTATTGAGCTAACTCTTTAAGCGACTTTGTAGAGTGTCCGCCTTAGGAGTGAAAGGTCTCGGGTTCAATTCCCGGTCAGGGCTGACGTATTTTCAGTCTGTTACAGTAGTATGTATCGATTACGAACTAATGACTGACACTGTTTCAGACGTATCTGGACTTAGGGTACTAATTAAACACATATCTGGACTGCGATATCATATTTTATCGAAATGTGTTGTAATGTATTCTAGAGTCAAAGTCACACACAAGGTGCTAGATACTCTCGAATCTTACCCTGTTGTATATAACGGTACACGTACTTGTTATATTTGTGTTGCAGAGTTGTTATAGTGGGATTTAGTATTGCCACTCAGTATTTATGACATATTCCCGACTTAACATCATTCAGTTGTGGCCAGTTGTCGAATCGCTGTTTAAATCTCTTATTGTATCATCTTAATTTGACTTTAACTCGGTTTCTGTTTTTCTTTCTTGAAACACAACATTTTTATTGATTTAAGACTAGACATGTTTCCAGATATTTTCAATTAGAATCAAGAACTGCGTACCGGCTTCACTGTTCCACAGTAATGGAAACAGAGATGTATGATCATAGCTATTGCAAATTATAGATATCAACACATTTACTTTTACGCCGGTCTTTACAATTAGTATTTCTGCCGTTGCTTGCCTTTCTTTTTGTCTGCTTATTCCAATTTTTATATTTTACTTTGTATCAAGTGGAGTTGTGAGGTGTTTTGAAATTGTGACTTTGCTATTCTCTCCGAAAGGGAAAGCACATGTCGGTGCTTGGTCCCTCCGGCCGTTCGGCCGTCAGTCCGTCTCGCAATTCTTGTCCGGGGTATTTCTCAGCAACCACACGCTGGAAACGTCATAGGACGCTTAATTTTCAAGAGGAAATGCGCATTTTATCTTCATGCATCCATCGGAGCTTTTGCCCTTTGATTATTTAACATAGTATGCTACGGTGCCATTTCTTGTCCTGAGTATTCTTCAGCGACCATCGAATCTTCATAGGAAGCTTCACTCCAAAGAGGAATGGGCATATTATCTTCATGTATCCATCAGAGGATTTTTCACTGAGTTATTGCCCTTTGATTATTCAAATTTAGCATTCTTGTCCAACTATTCATGAGCAACCATTGGCTATAAATTCAGCGACTTTTTATTGGAAGCTTCACTCAAGATAAGATGCGCATTTTGTCTTCATGTTCCCGGTTGGATGAGTCTTTGCCCTTTGATTACTCAACATACATAAGTTATAGTGTCAGCCTTGTCCGGAGTATTTCTCAGCAACCTTTGGCTGGAATTCAGTGACAATCATAAGAATCTTCGTTCTAAAAAGGAGATGCCTAATGTCTTCATGTTCTGGTCAAATTGTCTTAAATGAGTTATTGCCTTTTGATTTCTCAAAATTAATATTTTTTAACATATAGCACTATTTCTTATCCGGAGTATTCCTCAGCAACCACTTGATGGAATTCAACGAAACTTCACAGGAAGCTTCACTTTCAGGAGGGGATGCACATGTTTTTCTTGTATTCAGTTTCATTTTTGTAGGTTATTTCCTATGATATATTTCCTTCGATAAAATTATATATCGGTTACTTACACATGGACGAATGCATTTATTTAAGAACTGAAATGAAATATCTAAAACGTAAACATTTCTATAAAGTTTGTTATAACATAGAGTTTGTTAGGTCAAGTATTTAGCAAGTCGGACGGCTATTTAAGTAATGTACATGCAATAAACAATATTAAGGCTATTAAGGCACTCGTTTTACCTTTATGTGGTCATTTCCAACTATAATTTATCTGGTGAATTTAAGGATCTTATAGAATTTTAGTATTAAAGCAACATCAATCTTCAAGTGTCGGGTGATATCCGTAGAAGGTCCACGCACCTATATTCAGTTTTGTTATATGTTCTAGTCATTTTCATCATGGAGTCCATTCAGTATATGTGCAATAGAATTACTCTTAATCCTTCATTTTAGATTGTATATCAAAACTAAATGTTTTAACATATTTGTTTTCTTGGATGAATTCATATCTTTTCATCAATATAAAAATAATTTAGCGTTGAAAAAATATCGATGAATAAGAACAAACATAGTTTTACCCTTGAATATATTATGCAAGAAGACAGGATATTTTTGTCTATGTTCTCTTGCACTTTTCCTTAAATGCCGAGATGTTATTATTATAGTAATTATAATTATAATGATTATTATCTTTATACTCTGGATATATTGCAAATTGGATTTTTACGAGGGAGACATCTAATAAGAACATGGACTGTAACAACTCAAAATAAAATGTCAACAAAGTTTCTTATAAATAATAAACGGATATATCTGGTAATTCAGACGTGAAAAGTTGTACTTTATAAGCACCGATTTTCATCCACAAATAATGCTGTCTGAGCTCAGTGTCCATTTGTATTCCTCTTAATACCTTTCATAGCAGACGAATGATGTCTAGATGGATATTTGCACATCTGAATTACGGTAAATTCAGGAAATTATCTCGAAGAAAGTGAAGTGTATAAAGAGCGTAACGCCATCTTCTCTAACTTTTACATGAATCTCCTATTCAAATTACACATAACATTTCTGTCAAGATCATGACATCAAAACTACTTAAGGGATTTGTTTAAATTTCACACAATTCCAGGAACTTGAGAGAAGGTGCTGTGAAAAAAATCATGACGCAGCCTTTAACTGATTTTATTTGTACACAGCATAGCTCTAGAAATACTGACAGGAATATAACTGCCTTGCTTACTTTTTGAATTTTCTACCTTTATACAATTTACCCATAATGCTTTTATAAAGAGCATAACTAAAACTTTTAACTAAAGGAATTTTAAACTGGATTTAGTCTCAGAATACGATAACAGAAAGTGCAATGAACCTGAGCAGGAATCATAAATTTGCTTACTGTTTGAATTATATTCCATAAGTACATCAGTTTGTACCGGTTATCACTGTAAACGTGTCGGCTGGTTGTGTCTGGGCCCTGTATGGGCCACCAGCGCTGAAAAATAGATCTAAATGGCTTCAGTTCATGACAGAAACTTAGTGATGGATTACCAGCTAACTTGGTTTTAAAAATCCTTTTAAGATCTTAGTTTTGTTCAACTGTTTATGCTAAGCCGCTTTTAAAGGCCACTAGTGCTGAAAAAGGAAAATTCTTGAAACAAAGTCTCGTGAACTTTGTGATGCCTTTTCACAATAAGTCTGCAGCATCTTTATATGTCCTTAGATGATATTGACAGGAAACACAGTGCGCATTGTCTATGATTCGACACTGCTTTCATTTTTAGGTATCACCGTTTATTTAATATACTTGTCCGGGACATATAATCAAAACATGGAATATAAGAAATGTATTAAAACTCGGAGATATTAAGAGAACATGCAGTGTTTAAAACCATTATTCCACTTTGTATCTGATTTCATATATCAATGCACTTGTCAGACAGTTTACTTAATTTTGTTTATATTTTAAATTAGACAATGGAAAGGACATTTTCACCAAGAGAACATGTAGTGTTAAAACCCATTATTCCACTTTGTATCTGATTTCATATATCAATGCACTTGTCAGACAGATTACTTAATTTTGTTTACATTTAAATTTGCACAGTGAAATGCGTTGACTATTGTCTGAGAACTGTCACTCTATTTTGCATCATTCTCTTGATTAAGTCACTTTGTCATATTTCATTATACTTGGTCGGACTATAAACACTTTTCTAGGAATATTTAATAAAGATTACTTTAACAACTTGGTTCGTCTGTACATATCTATAGAATTATTTGTCTTCGTAATCTTTGCTTGGAAAAAATACTTTGAAAAGTTGTGATGTGAATACCTTTAAATTGTATACAATGATTTAGAACGTCATCAAAATTTGGACTGTACAAGAATAATTTCAGTTGACGTTCTAAAGAAACTTTATTATAAGTGAAGCACTGTTAAATCATATATTAAGAACACTTGCTCGCACCTTAAATATGTATGATTCACTATTATAAAATGTTTCCTCTTCTTGGTCTCCTTTGCTTTTATGGGGATGAGCATGCCCATAACGGCTCTTGTTTCATTATTTGATTGAAAAAAATAACGCATAGCTGCGTGAAGAATTCACCCTCTTTGTACAAATACTGCATATAACCGCAAGTTTTTTTTTATTCCTGTGTCGTTCTGTTTGGAAATGTTTGATTAACTAGATTACTTCAGGCGTAAAACTCTAAAGATACCGAATAGTGTAAACCTTATATTGAAAAGGTATGTAAACTGTGCATTACACGATTAATATGTTAAGCATTGTTCATTTTACAACAACCTTTATCTTTGAAAACGGCTTGAAGCACATCTAAACAGTGAAAATGAAAATCACAATACATGTATATAAATTTTGATTGTACAGTATAGATACATCATACACAAATGTTCGCCTTAGAGTGAAATTATTATAATAGTTTTGTGAATATTTCTTATCGACTTATAACAACACTGTCGTTTATTGACTTATAAGTTTATTTCTCTTCCGAAAATAATCATGTACTCTCTGTGCTCCATATCATGTTTGTACTTGCTAGGGGTATTGTATTTACATGCTTTATGCAATAAATTGGAATTGAATTGAAAACAGAATTGAACATGTGCCTTCGTTTATCATATCAGAAATTACTTGATATAAACTGCTTTAAATTTTCAGCTATATCCAGAATGGAAAACGTGGACTTCATGGGTAGGGTACAATCAAATATTTGATTGGCACGGCCTTATGCGAATGGCTTGTCGAAAAGGAAAGAATAAAAGACACAATTTACGATAAAATATAATCCAAGACCACATATAAGTTAAATACATAAAGAATTTTTTTCTCCAGTATTCTCGAAGCTACAGAGGCTTTAAATCTAAAGCATCTGACAAATGTTATACGACTGTTTTCATATGGCTTTTTGTTTAATATGTGTGCATCAAGTTAAATAGAAAACATTCTATTTTTGAACAGGGCTATAAATCTTAAAATTTTGTAAATGGATGGCAAGTGAACATATTTCTGATTATAATTTGATTAGCTTTGTTTATATGATTTAAAGAGAATTCCTATAGTTTTTTTCCTTTCATAGACTTTTTTCAAATTCACATATATGATAAGAAAATTTGTGCTGAAAACAATGAACAAATAAAAACAATGGGTCACCAGGTTTGTTTTTGTGAAAAAATGTTTTGAACACACCCACCGTTGCTGAAACTGCCAGCGATTTTTCAAGATTTTCATAATCTTCAATTTTTTTATAAATACCAACCAAAATATACATCAACACAGCACAATAAGGTTTATTCTTTTTACAGAGTTTATTATATACTTATTAGATATCATAGTTATATTTGTAATGCAATATCCTTACAATAATGGGTACAAATGAAAAAAAAAGTCTTGTTTCCTTTTCACTTTTGTGAACTTTTTTCAATGAAAAAATGCCCATAGTGAAGAATATTATTTTTTAATTTTGAAAACACTGTTTCATAGAATTTTTTTCCTGTTTTTCTTGTGTATGAATAATTGTATTGTGAGCATAAAAATGGCTAAAATGTATGGGTCACCAGGCTAAATTTTATGTTAAGACCGCTTGAATACAACACCTGTTCGGACGAAAAATGGCGCGAACCTGACCAAATTGATTACATGTATATCTGCTAGAAGTTAAAAAAAAGTTTTAATAATTCTTAATTCGTTCTATAATTGAATACTAAATAATCTGAAAGGTGATATTGTCTTATCAGTACTAACTCAATTGTCTTACGTTACATGAACAACGCTGTCTTTGTACTAAAATGCGGAGTGAAAACACCCACAAAAATGGCAAAATACCTGGCAGGCATGATACTTGTCAATACAACATAACCACTATCTATTTGTTTACTGATAAAACTTATTATTCTGGAATATCTTAATTCAATATTCATTCATTGAGAAATGATGGATACATGTATCTATTTTTATCTTATAATCATACAGCGTACGTTAAAAGTTTATAATCTCACTGTATTGATTCTACGTCGTCATTAATGAAAGATAAAATATAAAAATTGAATTTGCACGAACTTATTTTACAAAACAACCTTAACGTTTTCAAGTTTCTGTACATGAAAATAGGCATATTCAAAGAATTCAAGTAATGATTTATCAATAAAAGAACACGAACCTGTAACCAGTTCTCATTAGTGAATGCAATGTACTTAATAAATGTAAAGTAAGGATAAACTGTAAAGAAAGTTTATTACAAAAGATAATAGGTAAGGGTAGATTTCTCGGATGCACAGAGCACTACAAACACAGCCTCGAGCCGCGCATTTGCAAAGTAGGGCTCCACAATAAAAAAAGAAGCTGCAACAGAAAAAAAAATACAGACGGGTTGCTTCAAAAATCCAACAAGTACTTTTAAATTTTATGCAAAATATAGATATAGAGGGGTGGAAAGGGTAATGGGTAGAGAGTGGGGTTGGGAAGGGGGGAGAATGTTTTCGAAAAGTATCTCTGATACTCCGTTTGATGACACAGACATAGAAGAAACTCAGCTGCAAATATTTATCTGACGTTTGTCAATGAATAAAAGGAATACAAATATTAAAGATGAAATTGGTCATGGTCGTGGCCGACTTTATGGATATTATTACTTTGCTGTGCGCAAATAAACGCCATAGATATGTAAGCTTTAAAAGTGATTCACCTAAAAACCTATTGTATCCTTGTAAAGCTAAACGAAGCGGTGGTATCTGATATCTGTCAAATTAAATTCACCTTCTCTGCAATAAAATGAGGATTGAAAAACTTGAAATACAGTGTACCTTTTGACTGTTTTAAGATACATTCGACACATTTATTGTGAAGCAGCTTTTTGCAACGGAGCATGTTGATAATTTGACCATATCTGGATAAGGTTAAATCGGAAGTCAACTTTCCTAACGTTTAACTAAGTACGTATACAAGATGATATATTTGTCATCACTTAATACGAGGTGACGTTGAAAGAAATCCAAAAGGACTGTATCGTTAAAGTCTCCAATCCATATACGGAATACTGTAACCTATGAAAGTAAGTTTTAAGAACAACATGGATCGTGAGCTATAAAATGTACGAAATGTACACAATAACGTTTAATCTGACTTCTTCCTGGTTATCGCTTGCCATTCAATTTCAAATTCAAACAAAAATTATCACGCAAATAGCATTTTCAACGGTTTTCAACGTTCTGTTATATTTGAAACAATAATATTTATAACAAAATAAACATGAAGCTGTTGCATACCATTTCTGGTGTTTTGAGATTTTTCATGAATGGAATTAGATTGTATACCACAATCTCCGCTACAATGATATCGAATATGCAACCTTTTCATTTGTGTCATGATGGGCGACCTGCAGTTTTCCATTTTTCTGCTTCTTTGATTTCTATCCAATATAAGACATCAATAATGATAAACTTTTCTTCTCTATTGGCTATCAGTCCTTAAATCATTTCATAAAAGATGGAAGCATGGATAATATTGACCTTTGTTCCATCTCAAAGCACATTAGGATTGATTTTAAAAATCGGCTGTTGGTTTTTTAGGATATAATTAGCAGATATTGTACATTAAAACGTCATTCACAAGGTACATTCAAAATAAAACATTATTAAAAGCAATGGAATAAAACTATATTACCAAAGAAAAGAATCATGCCGCACAATACGATATAAGCAAGTAGTGTGAGCTTAAATCACAGAGACATTTCAAACATGTTTACAAACAAGACTGAATTATAGTGATTTCATTGTTTTTTTGTGTTTTTGTTTCCATTAAAACAGAAATATAAGGTATGGAATCAAGCTGGAATCACAGAGATACAGGAAAACCATGTGTTCTGACTACATTTGTTGCCTTTTACGATCATGCAAGGGTAAGACAGTGGTTCCGGTTTTTTCATACACAAGTTGTCCCGGAACCACATAGGACTGGTGGAATTATATTTTGCAATTGAGCAGTTCTTTTCCCGCATAGCAATCTTGCAAATATAGTAATGAAATATTCAGTTAATCGTACAGAAGCCACAAATCTCGATCATCTTGATCGTCCATGGTACAGATATAATCAGTCTATCTTATTAATACGGATAGTAAAATGGATTACGGGATGCATTGAATGGTTTCATATTGAGGATTAATGCACACGAATAAAAACTCATGTTCAGTTTATAAGTTGCTAAAAGACAATGGTATTTGATGAATTGTAATATCGAAAATTGTAGGCAAGCGCCTCGTGGAATCTAGGCCAGGCAAAACCCACACGAGCCGTAAACAACATTGTAGCTCAAGATACTGTTATACTAACCCTATCACTACCTTTTCTTTCTTTCTTCATGAACAGACTCAAATTAAACCAAGAGTGATACCATTGTGCTTCATTGCATTCTATATTTCAGTGGAATTACTGCTCGGTTATAGTAATGATGAAATGCTCTTTAAAATTAGAAAGGTTTTACGGCGTACAAATATGCTGTAAAATTCAACGACATTCCGAAGAGGCGTGAGCAGAATGGCAGTTGTGACCTGCATTAATTTATGAGATGTCCTAAAGATATAACATTGTTTTATTATACACAAGTTCAAAAGACTCATTGCAAAAGTTACTCAAGACGCAACGCTAGATCAGCTTCACGCCGAGATGCGAGACACGTACACTATACACTATACTGAACCATATCCATTTTAGAAGCATTCATTTTCAAGACGTACCATCCAAATTATGGGATAAAATGGGACACTCATTTAGCCAATATAAGATCAAAATCAACCTTCAATATTGTGAGAAAATGGAAAAGTTCTAAATATATTTTTTTATAACGTCTTTGTTTTGGTTAGACTATTCTGTGTTTAGGTAAGCTACTTTTATTCTTTTAATGTGCATCCAGTCAGTTAGACACGCAGCGCAAACGCTTACAAAACATTTGTGTTTTATTAACCGCCCGTAAGACGCTCTACTGGTGTGCGCCGCCCGTGAGACGCTCTACTGGTGTGCGCCGTCCGTGAGACGCTCTACTGGTGTGCGCCGTCCGTGAGACGCTCTACTGGTGTGCGCCGCCCGTGAGACGCTCTACTGGTGTGCGCCGCCCGTGAGACGCTCTACTGGTGTGCGCCGCCCGTGAGACGCTCTACTGGTGTGCGCCGCCCGTGAGACGCTCTACTGGTGTGCGCCGCAGACTATGCATACTACGTCGTAGACCTTAACAGTTATGCCTGAAACAACAACCTTCTGAGTAAAATTGGCTAGAAAATAGACGATTTCTTCTGCAGCATTTCATTAATTCAGTATTTCTCAGGTAGCATCATTCTATTTTAATCTTCAGTTTAGTATTAGCACCAGTGCAGATTATTGTCCAAAAGGAGTGGTAATACCATTTCATGAAAATGACTTTGTCCTAAAGAAAGTAACACTGATAGTACAAATGAACATCCGGGGGTTGACTTTTGTTTTATTTCAAACAGGTTTTTCATAACTAAGTTCAGTTAAACGTTTCTTTCAATCTAAGGTTCAGACACAAACTTACCGCAAACGTTGGTGGCTTTTACAGGCAACTAAACTCCTATTCCAGCTCAAACTAGCAGTAGTCACGTCTTCATAGTTCGCAATGCAATGATTATTCATACTTTCAGATAGTATCAGTTTTAATAATGTATGACATCACCAAGTTGTACCCATTTAAATCTATCTTTTTCGATTTGATAACACATATAGTGGATATTTATACATTTACTGGTTCAAAACCAGTGAATGGACCTTAAAAGTAACACCACGAGACAGATGAGAGAGTTAGCAGTCGACTGTAATCCCATCATGTAAACACAGAATGCGTCTGTCTGATATTTAAAAGCAATTCGATCCGCTGTTCAATCTTCTAACACGTATCATGAAAGAAAGACAAAATAAACCGGTTATTATTTACTGTGGCGTAAAAATGTATGGGATGTCCTAGGCAAATGACATTAGTCTAAAATTAAAGCCCTGAAAGGACTGATAGCCAGTGCTTATTGAGAGCTATTTCAACCGATAACAACAATCAACATTTAATTGTGTTTAGTACGTACGGGCATGATTAGAACAATGTTAATGGAGGTCCACTAGACAATGCTACATGACAAATATCTAAGCTCTGTGCGTTTAGGTTCAAGACAAGAAGATTTCAATTTCAACTCTAACCCTAACCTTAAACCCTAACCACCCTAACCCTAGAGCGGAGTGATTCCGAATATTTCGAATGTGAATATAAAGTTCATAACTATTCTACAATCCTTTGCTGTTTGTTTTTGTTGTTTAGAACAGTAGTCCTCAGTTGCTCACACACTCACACAATACCAAGATTATAAAAAATAAATATGGGAGTATTTTGTTACACGTCCAGAATATGTGTGATGCGGTCAGATAGAAATAGAAAGAAAACTCAAACGACGCGAGGTTGAAACTTGGGAGTTGATTTAGAGCTATACCAGTTGCAAAAGCACTGGCTAAAAACGAAAAAGTCATGACCCTTCTAGCACCCCGAAGGTACAAGAAAATTGCAAACTGCGCACTGTTTTTACTCGCAAACAGAGCATTGGTTAATATCATGCACGTTTGTATATTATAACTCAGATGTATATGGGGAAATTTTCCTTTAAAAAGCTCAGATAATTTCTAAACGAATACTAAAATATTCCCCTAACATTTAAATAGCTTTACACATCTGACCAGCAGATAAAGAAACATTAAAACCATTAGCCCAAATTCAAACGTAAATCAAAACAAACACATTTACTTGAGTTCTTTATTTAGAACGTTATGATTTTGTACTGTAGATGATGCCATTGCACCAAATCATCTGATACATTAAAATAAAACAAACTGACTGATTTAATGAAAGAAAACATTTTGCAACATCGAATGCTACATACTTTTTCATTGTTAAAGACAATAAGATGTCTACCTTAGCTAGCGTACTCATAAAATATGAATTGAGATCAAACCGTTATTTCTATCTTAAGATACATTGCTATCTGATTTCAGAGTGTTCGATCGGAGCATGCCCCTTTCAACGTGACAAGTTATAGAGTATAGTTTTATCGCACATAATTGTACTTTTCTGATGTAACTCATGATCACCTCGTGATTTAATCGCAGTTTAACAAAACGGTAAACCGCATCACAAGTAAACTAGAGAAAAGGGGTTGGTATTATTACATTAACAGTTTGGAAAACGTCAGGATGTATAAGAAAAGAAGCTGCAGAATATTACAGCTTCATATTTGTATATATAACGTATTCATTCTTATTTCACTGTCAGCAGAGTTGAACTTTTACACAGACACGCCTGACACACTGTGACATTAGGTTATCATGCTATAAGACATAACCTAGTGAACAATCCAATCCTAACTGACATAATTAAGTATAGAGCAACGTAATATAACTTGCTGCTTCATCAGACATTTCATGTCATCCAGTTCACAGTGAAGATGTGGCAGTATTAAGTTCATATGTGCTCCTTAATTTCGTTATCGGAAAGGAACAATGTACTTGTATAGCACAATATACAATTTAATATATCTCAACATAATGCAGCTTTGATTAAGATGTCAGTTTTTATCAAAAAAGAAATTACTGACCTAGATAAGTACATTAATAATTACATTCTGTAATGCTTTAGAAGATACTTCTTGTGGCTTTCAAAATTATTACCAGTCAACAGTGGTACAGATACACGAAGTAGAAGATTTATTTATATACTTTATTTTTTTCAAAACATTGATATCACAATGGCATAGGAGTGTTTAATATTACAAATATCAGTTCATTTTCAAAAGGACATTTATTCTTTTGTACAAATGTAAATAAGATAAATTTCTGCTACATAGTTTTGTAATATCGCCAAGTCCTATGTCGTTTGGGAATTAGATTACCCCGAGTAAGCACTGTTACCACGAACATTGCTGTTGGACAAACTTTACACAGCTCTCTAACGACCGGCCTGACGCATCAACTGTTGTTGTCGAAGTCGCTGTTGTAATCAGCTGAACCCTATGTAAGCCGACATAGGCAAGGCATTTCTCCGGTTTAGTACGTTTTGTATATAATCTAAATTACTGAGGCCTGAAATAAAGTGATGGATATTACAATTTGAGGCTGTCTAAAATCTAAAAACATCGTCTTAAAATGATTTTTCTTCACATATGTGAAACCCAAATGCTGCAAATTTTAACGCATACATATGACACGCTTTAGGTAAAATATACCCGAAACAGAATACTCGAGTTTTAGAATAAAGCACATCATTTTACAGTTGATATATTAACTTAAGTGTGTTGAAGTCTTGGCAATATTCTAAAAATGTTTATTCGTTTCTATCCCAAAATGATTTAAACTATAATGTACTGAACCAATTTTCTTGTCATGGAAAGGTCGATAATGTACAAAATTCAACGTCGTTACTATCCTAATTACAATTTTATTTAAAAAGACAGATTTTAAGAATCATGGCATAGAAATATTATCCTACCTGAAACAGATGTTCGCCATTTTTTCGATGAATTGTCTGCAAATAAAAAGAACATGTGTCAATGTTTTGTTTGTATTCTTATATTTCTCAAACAAAAACGTAAAGAATTATTTGTTTAGGATTACTACGACTACCAAAATGTGTGAAAAAGTCACTTTAAACTCCAGATTCTCATAAGTGTCCCCTATTGGATCCTTGTTCTTGTTTTAACTTCAGTTAAGTACATTTTATCTGAAATCTGCTTTACTAAATATAAGAAAATCATGCAACCGGTCATTTAAAGAAATATATTACCGTTTTGGTTTCTTTTAAATCTAAATGAGCGCCGAAGGTATTGATTCTGCACCAAATTATCTGAAACGTTTGGAATACACATAAAAGTAAGGAGAGATTTAATTGAAAATTACACAAATAAAACTATAAAGACTCTTAATTAACACTTTTTGATTTTTAACATACGTAGTAAAGAAATCCAAACCTTCAAAACTGACAAGCACTCGAACCTACTGTAATGTCAACTGTTAGATAATGCAAACTAAATATACTTGTTTATAGTTCTACTTTTCTTGAAAGATTAAACAATCTCTTGAATCGCAAGATTCGCAAAAACATGAATTAAATGGCAAACGAAATAATATTTCTTGCAGTTCGACTTTTATTTAGCTTTCCTAACACTGTCTCCATATAAAAATGTTTTTGTAATATAAAAATATGGTGCTGCCGCACAGGCAGTGTAACCTGAGAAGCAGATTCTTGACAAAACAAGTACGACAATAAGAAACGAATGTTAATAGAAATAGATTACTAGTACGTTTTCCATCCTGGAGCAAATCGAACATCGTTAGTCTATTGATTTCCAGATCAGGTCTAGTACCTCCTGCATGCCCAACTTCAGACAGGCTGCAAATATGTACAGAACAGCTGTATAAGCATAGGCACAGCCACAGCCGAAACCTCAAGATGTGACCGTAGTCGTACTCCATAGTTCACACCCTATACACCTCACACCTAAAGTATTCAATTTACTACATTGTTAATTCCATTCATAAGAACAAGCTCTTTTTTTCCTTTACTTATGTTGTTTTTGTTGCATAAACTAAAAGAAATTTTCATTACAATGTTAAATCCGCAACATCCTCCAATTTATGAATTATTTGTATCGATGTTTTTAATTTGTGTAGTTACACTTTCTACCCAAATGCCCGAAAGATTAAAACAGTCTTGTCTAGTGAAAATTGTGCGTTAAAATTAATACACGAACTATTTTATTAACTTACTTCTCTAAAAAGAACACCGCCTGTCACTTTGCCATCTACAAAAAACTAAAGTGTACACATGTGTTACATCTAAGAATCACGCTATTAACATTTGTTGTTCTTATTTTACAAAATGAATTGGGGACTTCAAACAGATTCAATTGCTCTCGCTCTTTAACCCGAAAGAGTAAGACGGATTGCCGCAGTTGCCTTTGTGTCCAATTACAGTCGTGTATTATGATCCTTTTAGTAACCAAACTAGTTAATATATAACATCAGCAATAAACCATTTAAATGAACACCGTTCTATGAAGTATTTCTTTTTTGCAGATTCAACAAACTTAAGTTGACTGTGAGATGAAGCAGAAAATGACTGCATGTACAATTTGTCTATTAACAATACCATTTCAAATGTACAATATGAAATGTTATAAAAATCTTCTAGGTGCTTTATTTTATATCAAGTAAGAAACAAAAAGAAGAAATGTCTAGGATAAATAACAAAGACAGCTTAATGACTAATTATGCACACCGCATGGCACATATATATGTATTCAGCTATTAATAACTATTGTGATATCAAATTAAAGAACATAGTGAAAAATCGAAAGCTAAGATATTCAAATATTACATTTAAATCAGCCTGCATAAACATTTTCTCATTATTTAGGAAAACCTACCAGCTAAACAGTTGAATAAATTTATTTATTGATGATAAACCAATTCGCTAGATTGATAATATCAATTTAAAACGAACCATACCGTTGATTTAAACATACACTCATAGACATTTATAATCGATCACCTATGATTTTCATGTAATTTGCTAAGACTACAGTAAAGTATATTACGCATAATTTAAGCCATTTCAATGGAAAATTACCATCACGAATAAATAGCATATTGGAACAAAGGTGATCGAGAAAATTTCATTCCTGTAATTTAAATATTATCCAAGTTTTCGCAATTACAGCAGTGACCGATTATAAAAGTCTTTGAGTGTATATAATATGAAACGTAAAAATATAAAAGAGTGTGGAGAAATTATATCACTATGCTAGGCTGGATTTATCAAATAACCAGTTTAAACTGAATGCAGTCAGTGTTGTGTAATTAGTAACTGAACTACTTTTCCACGATGTTCATGAATGCAACTAAATTTTATGTAGCGCACGAATTACGATATTGTTAGGAATAAAATAAGTATTGTCTGGTTTCAGAAATTACGTTATATTTCTCGAAGCGGGTAAATCCGAGTTCCAAGGACATAAGTTCTAAAGGTGGAAAAAACAATGAATACGCTAGAGTAAGGGTTCTTATGACAGATGCGTACTGTGTTTCCTCGAATTGCAATTATCAGAACTTGAGGATTCATGAAGTACTTTCAACAGCTATAATGTAGTACGGGACCTTCGTGGCAGGGTTGTTAAAAGTTATTAAATACTGATAATGTACACTAACTTACGTTCATGCTTAAAACATAATAGATATTTGCTAGAGTTGTGTTTACAATTTGATAGTCCTATTTTGATAATGTAAATTTAAAGAACAGGTATTAATCTGATAAACATAATTACCCTCAGGAATGATATTAACTATTATATTTGACAAAGATGTGCCTTTACATTTACATATACTAGTCATGTTACAAAGGAGACATTTAATTTATGCCAGAGCATGAACTTTCAAACAAATAACGTAGTGTACCTAATAACATGCAAAAAGTGCAACATGCAATATGTTGGGTAAACTATGCACATTTGAATAGGTAGAAATTTGATATATATTATTTTGTTGATCTCGTATTCTCTTCCGATGTTGCCACAAACTTCCGTTCAAATGATCATTATATGTAATAGTTATAGTATGTGTGAGAGTGTGTTACGAGGATATATCAGAGCTAGGGGTACATCTCGGTATTTTTCTCTGCACATATCTGTCGAGGCCTACCGGCCTCGACAGATATGTGCAGAGAAAAATACCGAGATGTACCCCTAGCTCTGATATATCCTCGTAATACACGAGCATTACATGTTATAACTGTTTTATCGCATAGTTTTATCATTAAAATTTATATATTATTTTCATTTAAATTTGTTTATTATTATTTTTACTCTTTTGATTCCCTTTCTGTGCCTCGCTGACTGAAACACTAAAACTTCTGTTTTAGAAAATGTGTTCCCCAGATAAAAGTATCCAACAGATTTCTGCATTGGTTTTAAATCTTTGCATTTCATTGGCCAAACATATTGTAAAACTTGTTGTTTAGTTTGTAAAAAAAATCAAAGAAAAAGAAACATTTGAGAAATCTCTGAATTTCATATATTTCACGTATTTCTGAATTTGGCGATAACTATCGAGTTTTTGAAATATTCTAGTTTATTCTTTTACTTTATAAACGTAGGTGTTTGTGATAATTCTTTCTCTGTGAACTGTAAATTGGAGCTAAAATCATCTTTTCTTAGAAAGGAAAGAATTATACTCCCTCGATAGGATCTAGATAGAGAAAAAGTGTTGCGATATATATCGGAACAGTTTTACTATGCTGATATATATCACAACAGTTTTTTTCTAATGAAACTCTATAGAGATTTCTGTGTTGATATATATCGTAACAGTTTTGTAAAATATCAGCAAAGATTTTGTAGTATTAATGTATGTTACCATGTTTAACATACTGCAAAGATCAAAGGAAAACTGCCGCACTATGCGATAAGAGTGGCTTCTCATTTTGTCGAATGATGTTGTAAGAAATATTATTGACCATCTCTGTAAAGAAACTTTCTAGATCCATAGTCATAAAACGCTGTCCAGAAAGCTTGAGTTCATAACTGCTGTTGAAAATAGATAAGTTTCGTGTTTATTATATGCCGTTTTGCATATATGTACTCTGGGTAATAATTCGTTATTTTTATCTCTGATTTCTTTAATCTAAATATTCTACAATAGCAAGGTTTAGTATTCTCATATCCGGGATGGTACCCAATAAAGTGTATGTATAATTATGTATTTTGATGTTGTGCTATACGTTTTCCCCATTTCACGTTACGTTGCCAGTTTAACGTCACGTCCGTTGCTTATAAATATTTGAACTATACAACCTGACAAAGGCGAATTCTTCATGTCACAAAGCCAACCAAGGTAGGTGGTTGTACCTAGATGCCCGTCCAACACATACAACACAAGAACAATGTTTATAAAATTTGAAAGTAAATTTCGTACTTGAGTAGTTAAGGCGGCTGACTTCGAATCGTATGCCCAACAACATTTAAGTCAATAATCTTCCTCTGCATACCTTGTAATAACAACGAAAGACTTCAGAATGTACAATTACATGTATACTTGAAAAAGAAGTTAAAATGTATGCATTTTAAAAGGGTATTTCTCTATGAGATTGCCCAAGCTTCTGTTTGGGTACGCGCGAAATAAGAGGAAACGTGGTCAGTTTTGAATGAACTTTGACTTCCTGATTTTGAAAGCGATATTGTTTACACGCTTCGTAATATGTACGACCAAGTCAACTTTCTAATGGTATATCATAAATCTATCAAGAGGTTATGACTCGAATGTTTTAAGATACGCTGCATGTTTACGGTTGAACGCTGCAGTTTCCTTCTTTTCTGAAAGAATTCTTACAGCCTACCGGGACTGAGCCACTTTCATATCTGTCTTCTGGCAGGCCTAGGATGTTTCGTTGTGCCCTTAATGGTGGTTTTCTTGATGCTCTGTCGCAGGGCATTTAGTACATATGGGTTATATTGTTCTTTGGGCCTAAATTACAAGAAGTCAGGTTCGGTAACCAAGCATTTTACCGTTATTTTGCAGTAAGCAATATAAAACGACTAGTTTATACTTTATACACTACGTAGGTCAAAATTGTTTCGGTTATGCTAATCTTACACCTATCCTATTTTCAACAAGTTAGACAAGATAGTGTTGATAAAGTCAATAATCCCTCTAACAGTAGTGACAAAATACCAGACTATAAGGTAAAGCATATAAATAGGATCGGTCTAAGTTTATCAGTAGACCAATGTACTCTTAATTCTCTAACGGCATTATTTTATATGAAGAAAACAGAGATATAATAAGTTTTAGGATTGATTGTAATTCTCTAGAAATGGTAGCAATTACTACAAAAAGGCAAATAAATGACACATTTAGTAAAGAACAATATTGAATATATTTAAAGCATAGCAAAGCGAAATTCGGGAGAGGTTAGGGATTCAACGGGTGGGCACACTGGCTTGTTAAAAAGTAACATGGTAGGGTTTAGGGTGAGGTTTGGCGCCAGTAAACTAAATTAAACTCCCTATTGCTGTTTTTGCCAGTGACCGTGTAAAGGCGGTATCCTACTGTGTATCTTCTTCATGTATGTTTTATGATTTTTTTGGTAACTTCTTTGTTATTATTGCATTCGATTGTGTCACCGTGTACATGTGCTCAGCCACTATGTACGTGTATACAGTTTCACATGTCCGTAGTTCCATCCTGGCTGCTTTATTGGCGGCATGACTCTAAGAAAATATGCACCAGTTCTTGTTTATCAAATCTCTTATCTCTTTTAATAATCTTTTGATTATTTAATTTAGAATTATCATCTTCAATAATATTGTAAATGATTAAAGTCTGTGCTTATACGTGTTCCTAGAACATCGTTCATAGAAGTCTAAAAATGAATAATGAGTGGAACAAAATTAGGTTCAAATGGGAAACTGCTTATTCGTCTAAAAATTCTATGCCATTGTTTTTCAAAGTGTTATCCAATAGAATCCACAACACTTCACATACATGATCCTTGATCTACAAAGTGTACTTGTTAATTTTATTGTTAGACAATTAATAATCTTGTTTTTGTTATGTGCAAATTAAACAATTTTTTTTTTCCATAAAAATGTTTTCAGTTAAAGCTACCATTTTTTATGAGATTGCATGGTACATTAGTATTTACAAAGAGTGGAACAGTCGTATGCTTGTAATAGAACTCTTGTAATGCTTTTAATAGCATTTTGACAAAATCTCTTCATGGTATTCATGTTTGACCAAAATAACGCCAAAGTTCTCATATATGTAAAATCATTACATTTCTTTGTTATGAAGTGTCATGGCCGAAATGACAATTTCATTGGGATATTAATTCGCGTAGACAAAATGAATGGAAATTCTGCATGTTCATTAGGCTTTGGTATATTTCACTCATGACTCAACCACGAAATTCACGAAATAAGTCCTCTACAGTTCATTAGAGAAATACTTTTGCATGCAGTTAGACAAAAAGTCAACAAAAATGAATAGTTTTTATAGTACAACAGGTTGAATTAGTAACATACCGAACTTAGGGAGTTTCTGAGACACTTCAGCGGGCTGTTTACGCGTAACTTTGACGCACATGTCCTCCGGTCTTATAAGCTATATACAACTGTTTTTGTTTGCTTTACCTTTTACGTGGGATAAAGAGAACTAATGTACCAAATATACTGAAATAATGAAACAGACCGTTGGAATTCCGTTTCTATGGTTACTTGGCCACTTTGAAATACAGTCGAGTCCACTTAATACGAACTCGCTTGATACGAATTTTCGGCAAAAACGAACAAAACCCGGATTCCCCGGCTGAGTCCTTCTATTTCTTTGTAAAATTATTTCGGTAATAGCGAACTCGCTTCATACGAATTTTCGGGAGATACGAACACATTTTGGAAGTCCCAATGAGCTAAAATGTTACAAGTTTCCATTTTTTGATACGAACTATTTTTAGATGTCGGCGGCCATATTTTTGCTTCGCTTGATCTTTTAACAGTTTGAATCCGTACAGTGCCGATATTTAGTCGAAGTGATTATCACCTGTAATCGATAAATACATAATAAAGAGATTAACACTATGCATGCAGTTATTTTATTCATCACAATCGAGTTCAAGTAATAATGTCTTTAGCAGTTGAGCGATAATCACTGTCATTTGTACACCTGTCCATGAAAATATAATTTCATTGTACGTTTCCTGTGTATCTATATGTGCTAGATCTATATGTGCTATAAACACTTGATGATTCAATACATTTGTACATTAAAATTTATTTTTCATACATTTTTACGTGTTTAAGTATGAATTTTGTTGACTTGTTTCACTGTTAACTGAATACACTCACTTGATCAATTAAAACTACTAATGAACATCTATTCACTACTGTATTTTTATTTATCAGAAGCTATTCACCGGCGATACCGGTGATACTGCCCTACTTGCTCGGGCAAATTATCCGGGAGTCATACATTCGTTAATACGAATTTCGTTTGACACGAGCATATTTCAAAGGTCCCGAAGAGTTCGTATAAAGCGAGTTTGACTGTAACTAGCTGTGTCACAAAGAAATCATTAAGTTTCTGTCCACAACTGGCTTTATTACTTTATAATACGTAAATCTATCTGTCCATCTCTCCATTAGAACATGCTCATCGGAACGTTCTTAACTTATATACATTAATATGAAATGAACACGTTATAAGTAATTCGTCAATCAAAGAAATAACAATAAACAAAACATCACTGTCATGTTAACAATTTAACGGTACAATTTAAAAGTATAAAAACTAGAAGTATAAGGAATTTTGTCACTATAAGTAATGTGTCACTTTTAAATTAGTTCCATATTAACAAAGAAGTCTTGCAATCGCACCATATACACAATTCATGACTATTGCTTTCTTTATAACTGGAGATTTGGTGTGTTGCGAAGTATATGTTTGCTCCTGTTAGAATATAGCATTTTCATTATGCCTAATGATAATTTAATATATAACTTGAAAAGTCGTAAGTGTCCCGTTTCCTATAAAAAATACGATATCAATTAACCATTTTAGAAAGACTCCATCGATGTACATGCACAGTATATATAACAGTTGTTCGTACCGATCTGTCATCGTGATGTATGTTTGTCCTAATCTTCTTTCTTTTTTATTTTCGTTTTCGACCAGCTGCACGCATACGTTCGCGTATGTCTGACAATGCAGCATTCGTTCTAAAAGGCAGCCTTGAAAATATTCCAGTCATAAAGTCTAAGTTTTCCAGTCCAGCCATAGCTGAAATTTTAAAGCAATTTATATAGAATTATTGACTAAATATACATGTATTTTGTTTTCAAAAACAACATTTCATTATTCAGTCGCGCTATCTAAATGACTCCAAGTATATCACTAACAAAAAAAAAGAAGTAAACGCCGAGTTGTAAAACAGCGACGGTTTAAGTAATCATGTATTTGATAGACATGCATTAACCTTTACCCTGCTAAATTTCTAAAATGGACTGGTCCATCATTCAATTTGGGCAATACCAATTCTTATTCACAGGGGTGTTCAATGAAAATTTACTGACCGAATAGCAAACAGTGCAGACTATGATCAGCCCGCACGGACGTGCAGGCTGATCTTGGTCTGCACTGGTCGCAAAGGCAAACCTTGCCGCCAGCAGGCTAAATGTTAAAATATACCTTGACAAAGTAATACATAACAAAACGTAGGCAAAACATGCAGACAAAGGAACACAGTGTGGTACCTTAAATTGATTAGTTGTGTTGTAAACAATTCCTTTATTCGTATTTATAACTATACTTTTATTCAGTATTTACACGACTAGATTTATAATTAACTATATGGTGCTTAATGTGAACATTTTTTGTCAATATAAATGACGCAAAAATATATGACACAAAATTACCAAATCCGCAGTATATATGAGATGTCAGAAGTCTGTTAGTATTTATACATTCTGTTAAATATGTTGGCTTTTCAACTACACAGAAAACATTCCTTAAATCATGTGCTCGAATTTATATATCTTTATACAACAGTTATGACCACTTTAGATATATAAAGTGTTATTTCTTTTGTAAATAATATTGTAGAGTATAAACCTTCACAAAGTGTCTTCCAACCGTCACCATTTCTACAGACTAACAATTGCTTATGTACAACAAACAAAATTTAATCCTTTGTACGGCGGTTGTAAAAAGTCCTCAGTGATTTTTTTTTTATTTTCTAGTCCTTTAAGATTATTGAGTACCTACATTTTTACTACAACAGATTAAAATTCGGCTTCAACCAGCGCTAATGGGCGTGAGGGATGTTGCACTTTTCAATACCTCTCATGAACAGATGCAATAAAACGAAAAGATTATGTTCTTGTGCATGTTAATAAGTTCCTTTGATAACTTTCAAACAAATGAAACCAGTAAAGGGTTTCACTGCATCACAAAGCACTGACGTTCACGTATGAAAAGCACACTCTAATATGTAAGATATTAAAATGAATACAAATTACATTCTGGAGCTCAGCCAGTATCATTTGTTAAAGCTGTAGGCGATTTATACTTAATGGTGAAGAGCTACTGTACAGAAGCAGGTATTATGTGTTGTCATTTAAGTTTGAGCTATTAAGTAATGCAAGATTTATTGTGAAAACGGAAAAAACACTACACTTTCTCCTGACTTGAAAATTAACTTTCTGTAGCCTTTCATCGCAACTTTTATTTTCTTAAAGATACGAATTTATCCACACAAAAAACAACCACAAAAACAATTATAATAGTTTTGATAAACGTAAACTTAAAACGATACATAACACTATAAAAGAAAACATTATTGGACATACCTGGGCCACGTTTGAATCTGTCGTTCTGAATTTCGGAGAGCTCTGGAACTGAAAGACATTGAATATTTGAAGAAAAGGTGAACTTCGGCTATTTGTTCACAACGCTTTTCAGCCGTGTTTCCGTTATGTAGTAAAATGAGCTTCAAGGTTTCTTAAATTCAGGATAAGGTATTACAGAACCTCCTTTTTGCGTAAAGAGTTACCCTTAAGTAGGTTATTCTCATTCGCACATATAACTAGTGATGGGATTTTTTTCCTGCATTTCATGTACAATAAATAATAGTAAAAATAAAATCATACATTAGCGTTGGAACAAAGTACGGGAAATTTACGTCCGTAAACAGGAAAAACGTCATGACGTTTCAACGTACACCAACGTAGAGTCCCGGCCATTTTTACTTTTCGTAAAATAACATTTTATCATGGAATGTTTTTACTTCGTGATTTACTTAAACTAGATGCCCACCAGCAACTTGACAAGCCCGTCCTTTGACCCCTAACTGTGACCTTGACCTTTGAAATAGGAACGTGGGGTTTGCACATGACACTCCGTCTCATTGAGGTTAACAGTCACGCCAAATATGAACAAGATTGCTCCATGCATGTCAAAGTTATGGTCCAGACAAACAAATCCGGACGGACGGACGCACGCACAACGCACAACGCACGCACATACACCGAACAGCCAGTTGGACGACTATGTCTTCGCTTCCGCAAGCGGGCTCGACAAAAATGAAAATTACTGCGCGAATCTAATTGATATACATTTACAACACGAAAGTCATCTTACAAAAAAGTCTCCCCGTACTTGGATTCAGTGTTGTTATATTTTCTGGTCCTTTGTGAGTCCATTCGATACCCATGTAATACAGTTCCACTTAAACTTGTGCTGAGGCGTGTGAGAGGTGTCGCACTTCTCATTACCTTTTATGAGCAGATTTAAGCAAACAAAGTCTGCTATTATTCTGCTTGGTTGCAATCTATGCTTCCAAAGGTTCTTCTTAAAGATTTTATACACCCGGTGTGTAAGGTCCCTCGGTGTATCTTGGGGTTTTCAAACACCACTGGAAACATGGGAAACTCCAATCCGGTGTGAAGGAAAACTTATTCTCGTCACGAAATCGACAAAATATAGAGGAACATTTTTTTTTTTTGCAGCTTACCCGAAAATATTGACATCGATAATATTAATTTATAATATTTTAATTCAAGTTCAGTTATGGTAGCCAGAACTATAATCGGACATGATATGAGACTAGGACATGATACACAAGACTATCTGTCTATACTCAGTAACTGCAAATGTCCTATATATGATATACTAACCGTGATGTCCTACTTCTGCTACAATTGTCTGGTCACATAACCTTAGTTGAGAACATGCTGCTTCTGCTTTATCAGTCTTGTTACGATCTGATATGATATACAAGAAACAATTTCAGCTATTCCTTTCCATTTTAGATCTACCTCCTTTCTGAAGAGCTGCAGATTATCTCCCTTGGAGTACCACGTGACATAGAAGAGACCGTGGTCTCATTAGGGAAATAGTGTGCTAAATATACCTCCTTATCATGACATGAAATTTAATCATGTTCTTCAAAATATAACTTTGTGTAGAGATTATTTTGATCATGTGATTCCCCTAAAACTTTTGCATTTACCTGCTGAAGACCAAAACTTGCTAAAGACTGGAGTACATGCGTTACGTAAAATACACTACGTTAGAATAACATGTATTTTTAATCTTGACATATTTTGGTGCACTGTATAAATACGAAAAACTGACAAGATCAACAATTAGAACAAGAAAATGGCAGGTGTTAATCAAAGTGACGATGATAACCTAACAAAGGAGTCTGATGAAGTTCAAGAAATGTTTTGTGAGCAATGCGACGAGCATGGCGTGTACGCGGTCGCTTGTGGATTCTGTGTGGATTGTCAGGAATACATGTGTGATATTTGTATGGTGTACCATAAAAGATACGTGCCCGGTCATACCCAACAGGATAAATACACCATGCCTCAGGATTTCTGCCTTGAAAAATGTGACAATCATCAAGAAAAGGTAATCAAATATTTCTGTAAAAAATGCAACAAGTTTGCCTGTGCAAAATGCAAACAAGAAGACCATAAAAGCTGCAACCTGGGTCATATTCCCTCCCTAATACATGGCAACGTTCTTGATGTCAGCAGTGAGATGATTAGTTTAATGGACAAAATTGATATTATGTCTAAAAAACTGGATGAAACGAAAGAAAAAATAAACCAAAACGTTTCTAAAGTTCTTTCTCAAGAAAATGACGCAAAATCAAGAGTTAAACAGGGCATTGTGGAAAAGAAAAAGAATTTCAAGAGACAAATGGATGAGGTGATTAATGCATTTGACAAAAGAATGGATGAAATTATAGCAAAGCTTGAAGAAGAAAGGCATGAAAAGGTGGCTTGGCTTGCTGAACAGAAGAAAATATTTGAAAGAAAACTCAGTGAAGGGGTAGAAACAGTAGAATTTGAAATAGAAAAGTTTGTAGTAGCAGATCAAGCGAAATTAAATGCCCTTCAACAAGATTGCAAGGAAGTAACAGACGATTTAAAGTCATTGAGGTATGATCTAGAACTGAAACGGAATATTGGCCAACTAAGCAATATCTTTGTAACATTTAAAAAGATGCAACCAGACATTATTAAATGCCAAGAAAAAATGAAAACTTTGATTGAAAACAATAAAACCAGTACCTACGAAATTGATTCCGAAGACGTTTCCTTGACTTTAGAACCTAATATTTTAACACATAGTGTCTTTACCATAGGTAAAGTTGTCGATGATTCAACAGACGACAAGATAGCCATTATCCCGAATATGGATCTAATATTGCAGAGTGAAGAAAAGCCAAAGCTTGTAACATTTTCCAGTTTATGTGTTCTGAATGAAAATAAACTTGTAGTTGCAAACTACAAGCACAATTGTCTCTTTATAATCAATAATTTGACTAAAATCACACCTGCAAATGTTGTAAATCTAACTTCAAATCCATGGGGCATTACAAAAATCACAGCTGATCAAGTTGCTGTCACATTTCCGGATGCCAAAAGCGTCCAATTTCTGACCATATCTACTGAAAACATGAACTTAAACCCCAAAAGTTTGCACATGGGAGGAAATTGCTATGGCATAGCATGCACTGGTGAACATTTAGTCGTTTCTTTCCTCAATCCAGCAGAAATCAGAGTTATAAACTTCGATGGGATCGTTATAAATCATCTTGTTAGACCCAATGACGGACGGACTTTATTCAAATCTCCCCTGTGCCTAACATTAAATGTAGACCATTCCGCGTTGTACATATCGGACAGCGAGGCTAACACGGTTACATGTATGAAATTTGAAGGAAAGGTTAAGGCCACCTACAAAGATGATCAGCTGACAAGCCCTTTACATATGGCAGTTGACGGAACTGGATTAGTTTACGTTTGTGGACGAACATCAAATAATATTCATCAGTTGTCTTCTGATCTCAAAAAAGGAATAGTACTTCTCGACAAACATGAACTTACAAGTCCAACTAGTGTGGCATATTGCACGAAAAGAAAACGTCTTTATGCGGGAATGAAAAATAAAAATGTTGTCAAGGTTTTTAAAATAAAAGCAGTACATGATGGTGAAACTTTTGAACAAATATGACATTTATAAAGAGGACTAACAACCGAACAATTGATTGTTCAACTAATACATTTTTACGAACACATGTATTTCTGTGAACCTATCAAGTCAATCCTTTGTTCTATTAAGAGGTTAAAGAAAATCCAATATGACATAATTATGGTGATTATGAAGTTTACATGGATAAAAGAACTGACCAAGATCCAGATTTAGTTAAAACACATTCACAGTTAAAATTGAAAACTTCAGTACTTCTTTATCATCTAGTTATTTATGTCATCTAGTTATTTATGATATATAAATTAAACTAATTGTTGAGTTGTTCAATCAGTTTAACATATTTAATATACAGAGGCAATGCAAATGCAAGGTCGCGGTGAAAATCAATTCAATTCACACAGTTGTAAAAAAGCTGAAATGTGGTTATGCCACAGAAGACATTATTATTGCCTTACGCAAGGACATTGAGTAAACTGGCATTAGCTTCAGTTTTATTAATTCGGCCTGTCTCAGGTTTCAAGTTTATTGTTAAGGTAGTAGTCCGGCGTGAATCAGGTCTACCGGACAAAAACGGATGAGAACAAGACAAGTACCGAATAAGGAACGCAGTAACGAACAAAACGCATATCATCGCATTGCTACCGTACATCTAATGGACAACTTTGGCCGCGGATGCACAGGCTGGTCGCAAAGCCACTATGTTGATTTCTCATGGCGCGGCTCAAATATATTATATTCTCTAAATTTCCATAAAGTTAAGATTATTTAAATGATATAGCAATCGCCACAAAGACGTTAGAGTTGAATCTGTATGAATATTTAGATTTTTTAATAAAGAAAACAAATCTTCCGAAATTGAGTTACATTTCCTATTCAGTTTGAACAAAATTTTCTTTCATACTGGCAAGGATCATCGAAATTGACACACAATCAGTACATACTACTTTGAATTGCATCTTAAAATGCCAAGTCTGTCCCATCTCTTGTAAATGCATCTTTCAACCTGCCGTTTTGATATCACTTTTGCAACTTTACAATTGTAATATGCACCATAGTTGTTTTATTTGGCACCAAATACAATAGTGCTTTGCCTATACCATCTTTAATCACAGTTTGTTTTATCCTGTGTTTAATTTGCAGATTAAATAGTGAAGTTTTTGAGGACCTCTGAATGAGTAACAAACGATTACATAGTCGTAACATTCAATTTTATTGTGTAATCATGTTCATCTGTAGACATTTTGCTAGTATTTTACTGGATTTAGATGTGTTCAGGACTACTTGAGCCTCACTTGGGGCTTTGAATTCTTCATGTTAGGAAGCCATCCAGCTGGCTTACGGAAGGTCGCTGGTTTTACCCAGGTGCCCGCTCGTGATAAACTAATGCACGGAGGGGGACCTGGGGTCTTCCTCCACCATCAAAGCTGGAAAGTCGCCATATAACCTATAATTGTGTCGGTGCGACGTTAAACCTATCAAATAAATAAATCAACCAGGGCCTTCTGCAATAACATTTAGTTCAAAACTTATTTACCTATGATCAATTCGCAATACAGTTCATACAGATTCTGACATGAGCATTTGCGATGTTCTTGCTCACATGCTTAAGTTCCAATGTGCTGTTTTTAGTGATCCAGTTAACAATGAACCCAGAGTATTGCATGTATTTATTGATCTTCATCGAGTATGATTTCCCAAGAATCAGTTTGTAGGGATATTTGGTATCCACCAGTGAATATTATGTCGTGTTGTTTTCAGGAAATATAGCAACGACCTTTATGATTTCAGTTCTCTCTTTTCTTTCTCCAGTGGTTTGTAAAATAAAGACCCATATTCCACTCTTGGCTCAGATGCCACATGTTTTCATACGAGTTGTAAACTGTCTTATTAAGCATGTTAACTTGTTAAAAAGTGTCTACAGAGTTCAATCAAATCAGCTTTTCTTTAGATCTAATTGTCATTATTTCTAAGGTTTGAAAAAAAAAACCGAAAGAAACACAAGTTATTTCGATGGTATCAAAATCTGACAGGTAATGGTCGATTTCCCGGGGCAAAACAAACACATTCAGAGCCATTCATCGCAAAGATGGCCGGCAAAAACAGAAATTGTAGGCCTAGTGGAAAGATACTTACTTTTCATGGTGTACCGTTAAATGGAGTCCACCAAACGAATGGCTGCTTCTGTTGTTTTAACATACGGAGCTCAGGCGTTAGCCGCATGTGGAACGACCTCCTGGAAATAGTTGTCATGGTACACTCAATAAATACAGCGAAGTCTAGATTAAATAGCCATTGAGAGGGCCTTTTAAATTTAATGTAAAATGTGGTGTGTGTCCGAAAAGGTCCCGAATGTCTGTGAAACTATGGACGGTTTGCATATGGAAAATATTTTCGTTTCAAGTTGTGGGTCAGTGATGACTCAAGTTAAAATCACTTCCTTGTAGTTATCTCAAGACACGGCCAATCTTCAAATAACATTGTACGTGACTGTAGTCACAGACTTGTCGCAAACCGATATGCACTTTAGAAAGAAAGCCCCTTTTGATTCTTTCCCACCTCAGGGGCGTCGGAAGGTGTTTGATATTGGGGCCACGAAGGCGAGTAGGTACGGGGAGGAGAAACCCACCATACGCACCCGGGAAGTCTCCAGTATTTTCTTACTATTTACACGACTGTAAGCAAAATGAACTCTGTAACGCAATACAAAGAATACGTGTATTTTTTTTGTATTTATATTAACATACTGAACAAAAATCATTCCGGTTAGGAAGTGCGTTTTTGAAATTTAGTGGTTAGGAGTATCCATTATAAGTTTCATAAAAGATTTCTTATTTTGTTTAAAATGTCAATTTTTGAGTAAAACAATTTATTCCTTTCATCTTAGCGGTGTGATAAATCTTAATACTTACCCCTTTCATTAAAGAAAAACATGATAATTATTTTTCTTAATTTTTTAAGTTAACTCCTTAGATCTAAGCGGCGAGGTATAGCTTAAACGTACCTTTAACTATACATGTCAATTAAAACATGTCGATTTGTTCAAGCGTAATTAAGTCCAATCACGGACATGTGTGTATGATTCCAGTTAACACCCCCGATCGTGTCACCATCACCACGGTAATACACAAATCTGGACAGCGTGTATTGGCCCGCCCTCTTAGCTCAGGACAGCGTTGGTCTACGGTTCGATTCCCGGGCGGGGCGTATGTTCTCCGTTACGATTTGATAAAAGACGTTGTCTGAAATCATTCGTCCTCCACCTCTGATAATTCATTTGGAGAAGTTGGCAGTTACTTGCGGAGAACAGGTTTGTACTGGTACAGAATCCAGGACAACTGGTTAGGTTAACTGCCCGCCGTTACATGACTAAAATACTGTTGAAAAACGGCGTTAAACCCAAAACAAACAAAACAGCGTGTATTGTTTAACGCGAAGCAAAATCTAATTTACTCTACAAAATATCGGGTCCGCGGATCTGTAGCTCAAACTTATAATTTTACAAAAATCGTTTTTGGGCAAATTATTGGGGCCACGACCGCGGCACCAGTTCCGACGCCCCTGCGCCTAGATTATCTATGTATGCAAACGTGAGCAAAGGCGTCATGAAGTAACTTTATTTTTGTTGGGTTGTTTAATTCTTTCACTTTGAGGTCAAGTGCACTTATCACTGGTGCAAGAACTGTCTCTTCGTATCTCAATAACAAGAGGACCATGATGGTCCTGAATCGCCCACTTCTTCCCACATGATCCAGTTTTGAATATGACGTCGTTTTTTCTATTATTTGACATAGTGACCTACTTTTTGAGCTCATTTGACCCAGTTCTGAACTTGACCTAGATATAATCAAGATAAAAATTCTGACCAATTTTCATGAAGATCCATTGAAAAAAATGGTCTATAGAGAGGTCAAAAGGTTTTTCTATCATTTGACCTATTGACCTAGTTTTCGAAGGTACGTCACCCTGTTTTGAACTTTAGTTAGATATCATCAAGGTGAACATTCTCACTAACTTTCATGAAGATCTCGTGAAAATGCCTCTAGAGAGGTCACAAGGTTTTTCTATTTTTATACCCACTGGCCTAGTTTTTGACCGCACGTGACCCAGTTTAGAAAATGACCTAGATATCATCAAGGTGAACATTCAGATCAATTTTCATGAAGATCCATTAAAAAATATGGCCTCTAGAGAGGTCAAAAGATTTTAATAATTTTAGACCCAGTTTCGAACTTGATCTAGAAATCATCAAGGTAAACATTCTGACCAATTTTCATGAAGATCCATTGAAAAATATGGCCTCTAGAGAGGTCACAAGGTTTTTCTATTTTTAGACCTACTGACCTAGTTTTTGACCGCAGTTGACCCAGTTTCAAACTTGACCTAGATATCATCAAGATGAACATTCAGACCAACTTTCATACAGATCCCATGAAAAGTATGGCCTCTAGAGAGGTCACAACGTTTTTTTAATATTTGACCTAGTTTTATAAGGCACGTGACCCAGTTTCAAACTTGACCTAGATATCATCAAGGTGAACATTCTGACCAATTTTCATGAAGATCCATTCAAGGGTATGGCCTCTAGAGAGGTCACACGGTTTTTCTATTTCAAGACCTACTGACCTAGTTTCTGATCGCAGTTGACCCAGTTTCAAACTTGACCTATATATCATCAAGATAAACATTCAGACCAACTTTCATACTAATCCCATGAAAAATATGGCCTCTAGAGAGGTCACGTTTTTTCATTATTTGACCTACTGACCTACTTTTTGACCGCACGTGACCCATTTTCGATCTTGATCTAGATATCATCAAGATGAACATTCTGACCAATTTTTATGGAGATCCATTCACAAGTATGGCCCCTAAAGAGGTCACAAGGTTTTTCTGTTTTTAGACCTACTGACCTAGTTTTTGACCGCACATGACCCTGTTTCGAACTTGACCTAGATATCATCAAGGTGAACATTCTGACCAATTTTCATGAAGATCCCATGAAAAATATGGCCTCTAGAGAGGTAACAAGGTTTTTCTATTATTTGACCTACTGACCTAGTTTTTGAAGGCACGTGACCCACTTTCGAACTTGACCTAGATATCACCAAGATGAACATTCAGACCAACTTTCATACAGATCCCATGAAAAATATCGCCTCTAGAGAGGTCACAAGGTTTTTCTATTATTTGACCTACTGACCTAGTTTTTGAAGGCACGTGACCCACTTTCAAACTTGACCTAGATACCATCAAGGTGAACATTCTGACAAATTTTCATGAAGATCTCATGAAATATATGGCCTCTAGAGAGGTCACAAGGTTTTTCTATTTTTAGACCTACTGACCTAGTTTTTGATCGCACGTGACCCAGTTTCGAACTTGACCTAGATATCATCAAGATGAACATTCAGACCAACTTTCATACAGATCCCATGAAAAAAAAGGCCTTTAGAGAGGTCACAAGGTTTTTCTATTATTTGACCTACTGACCTAGTTTTTGAAGGCATGTGACCCAGTTTCGAACTAGATATCATCAAGGTGAACGTTCTGACCAATTTTCATGAAGATCTTGTTAAATATATGGCCTCTAGAGAGGTCACAAGGTTTTTCTATTTTTAGAACTACTGACTTAGTTTTTGACGGCACGTGACCCAGTTTCGAACTTGACCTAGATATCATCAAGATGAAAATTCTGACTAATTTTCATGAATATCTCATGAAATATATGGCCTGTAGAAAGGTCACAAGTTTTTTCTATTTTTAGACCTACTAACCTAGTTTTTGAAGTCACGTGACCCACTTTCGAACTTGACCTAGATATCACCAAGATGAACATTCAGACCAACTTTCATACAGATCCCATGAAAAATATGGCCTCTAGAGAGGTCACAAGGTTTTTCTATTATTTGACCTACTGACCTAGTTTTTGAAGGCACGTGACCCACTTTCAAACTTGACCTAGATACCATCAAGGTGAACATTCTGACCAATTTTCATGAAGATCTCATGAAATATATGGCCTCTAGAGAGGTCACAAGGTTTTTCTATTTTTAGACCTACAGACGTAGTTTTTGATCACAAGTGACCCAGTTTCGAACTTGACCTAGATATCATCAAGATGAACATTCAGACCAACTTTCATACAGATCCCATGAAAAATATGGCCTTTAGAGAGGTCACAATGTTTTTCTATTATTTGACCTACTGACCTAGTTTTTGAAGGCATGTGACCCAGTTTTGAACTTGACCTAGATATCATCAAGATGAACATTCTGACCAATTTTCATGAAGATCTTGTGAAATATATGGCCTCTAGAGAGGTCACAAGGTTTTTCTATTTTTAGACCTACTGACCTAGTTTTTGAAGGCACGTGACCCAGTTTCGAACTTGACCTAGATATCATCAAGATGAAAATTCTGACTAATTTTCATGAAGGTCTCATGAAATATATGGCCTCTAGAAAGGTCACAAGGTTTTTCTATTTTTAGACCTACTGACCTAGTTTTTGAAGGCACGTGACCCACTTTCGAACTTGACCTAGATATCACCAAGATGAACATTCAGACCAACTTTCATAAAGATCCCATGAAAAATGTGACCTCTAGAGTGGTCACAAGGAAAAGTTTACGGACTGACGCACGCACGCACGGACGAACGCTGCGTGATCACAAAAGCTCACCTTGTCACTTTGTCACAGGTGAGCTAAAAACCAGTGTTGGCATTAAAGCGAAAAATACAGGGAATTCCCGGGAAATATGAGTCAGAAAAATAGTTTATTCTTTAGAGAAGTTACACCCCTAGATTATTAGCTCACCTGAGCACTTGTGCTCAAAGGTGAGCTTTAGTGATCACCCAGTGTCGGTCGTCAACAATTTGACTGTTGACACTCGAGAGGTCACATTTTTGGCCCAATCTTAATGAAGCTTAGTCAGGATGTTACCCTCGATGAAATCTTGGACGAGTTCGATATTGGGTCATCTGGGGGTCAAAAACTAGGTCACCAGGTCAAATCAAAGGAAAAGCTTGTTAACAATCTAGAGGTCACAATTTTGGCCCAATCTAAATGAAACTTGGTCAGAATGTTACCCTCAATAAAATCTTGGACGAGTTCGATATTGGGTCACCTGGGGTCAAAAACTAGGTCACCAGGTCAAATCAAAGGAAAAGCTTGTTAACAATTTAGAGGTCACATTTTTGGCCCAATCTTAATGAAAGTTAGTCAGAATGTTACCCTTAATAAAATCTTGGACGAGTTTGATGTTGGGTCATCTGGGGTCAAAAACTAGGTCACCAGGTCAAATCAAAGGAAAAGCTTATTAATACTGTAGAGGCCGCATTTATGACAGTATCTTCATGAAACTTGGTCAGAATGTTAATATTGATGATCTTAAGGTCCAGTTCGAATCTGGGTCATGTAGGATCAAAAACTAGGTCACCAGGTGAAATCAAAGGAAAAGCTAGTTAACACTGTAGAGGCCACATTTATGACCACATCTTTATGAAACTTGGTCAGAATGTTAATCTAGATGATTTTTAGGTCAAGTTTAAATCTGGGTCAGCTGGGATCAAAAAATAGGTCACTAGGTCAAGTCAAAGGAAAAGCTAGTTAACAGTCTAGAGGCCACATTTATGACTGTATTCTCATGAAACTTAGAATGTTAAACTTGATGATCTTTAGGTCAAGTTCGAATGTGGGTCATGTTCGGTCAAAAACTAGGTCACGTGGTCAAGTCAAAGGAAAAGCCTGTTAACACTTTAGAGGCCACATTTATGACTGTATCTTAATGAAACTTGGTCAGAATGTTAATCTTGATGATCTTTAGGTCAGTAGGTCAGGTGAGCGATACAGGGCCTTCATGGCCCTCTTGTTTTTATAATCCTTTCATAACAACACAATGAAAAGTCAATAACAGTATACAATAAACCACCAGCTGGTTGAGATACACAATGCATTGCTTCTTGTTGATCATATAACATGTTACAAACAACTAAACAGCTGTATCACATAGCTCAGAGACCGAAGTAGGCCGATATACTGGTGTTGACTGAAAATATCCTATCTGCAAAATGCTCTAGTCAGTTTGTTGAATCTGAATACAATTTTCTGCTTTGTTGTTATAAGTATTCACATATTAGACAGAAATATTGTTAATACAGCTTGGCCATCTGTTAACAATTCATATATATTATGTCCTCTTCCAACAAGAAAAGAATGATAACTAGAAGATGCTTTTGTAGAAAAGCGCATGTCTCCCCCAATGCATAGTCGTATAGGCAAGAAGTCAATGTGGGACTGGAGCAAAGTCAAAGAGACACTGATGATTGGCTGCAATGGGGATCATCTACTTGGTATGTCCAATCATCCCACTAAGTTTCAACATTCTTGGCCTAGTGGTTCTCAAGTTATGAACTGGAAACGTTTTTCCATGTTCAGACCCCTGTGACCTTGACCTTTGATCATGTGACACCAAAATCAGTACTATGTTTCAACATTCTGGGTCAAATGGTTTTCATCGGCATGAGTTTTCTATGTTCAGCCCCCTGTGACCTTGACCTTTGATGGAGTGACTCCAAGAACGATAGGGCTCATCTACTCTGCAAGTCTATCACCCTGTGAAGTTTGAAGGTTTCTCGAGTTATTGACCGGAAATGGATTTCCATTTTCTGTCGCTGCGACCAATCATCCTTTGAAGTTTCAACATTCTGGGTCAAGTGGTTCTAAAAGATATTGATCAGAAATGGTTTTCCATGTTCAGACCCCCGTGACCTTGACCTTTGATGGAGTGACCCCAAAAACAATAGGGGTCGTCTACTCCATAAGCCATGCCACCCTTTCATGTATGAAGGTTCTAGGACAATTGGTTCTCCAGTTAATGATCGGAAATGAAGTGTGACGGACGGACAGGGCAAAAACAATATGTATCCCCTAGTTTTTTTTTGGGGGGGGGGGGGGGGGGGGGGGGGGGGGGGGGGGGGGGGGCGGGCGAGAGAGAGACTTAATGAAGTCTCTATATGGCTGCAGAAGCCAAAACCAGATAGTATGCCAAAACAAGTTGTGTTCAAGTTTGATTAAAATTCTTTGCAAAATGTGGTTTCTATTGTGTTCACAAGAAATAGTGGACAGACGACGGACGATCACAAAATCTCATCTTGTCACTATGTGACAGGTGAGCTAAAAATAATGGCAGAATCGAAGCTTTAGTAACAATATAAACACTTGGCATCAATATATGACCTAAGTTATACTTCAAAGGTCAGTATTTTTACCAGGACAAAATGTTAAGTGATATCAACTGTACATTCAAATTAAGCTTTATTAATTTGTAAGATTCACATATTAAACCTTTTTATTTTTTATCAGTACATTTTGATTATCACAGAAAAAATCATTAATCTTTCATAGAATAATTTCACATAACTTTAATCATAGGAAGTTCCAAGAACTATCACAGAAACTTTCCTGTCCTCCTTGTACCAAATCTGATTATAAACCAGTGTTTTATTCCAGCTAATGTAACTGTTATCAAACGGGACTTTATTGCAGTCTATGAAAGAATGTTTCTATGATGGCTGGATTCATTTTTTTATTTTGTTGGATTTAACATCGCATCGACACATGATAGGTCATATGGCGACTTCCCAGTTTAATGGTGGAGGAAGGCCCCAGGTGCCCCTCCGTGCATTATTTCATCACCAGGGGGCACCTGGGTAGAACCACCGACCTTCCGTAAGCCAGCTGGATGACTTCCTCAGATGAAGAAAGTTTAATTCCATCAAATGTCAATGTAACCACAATGGCACTTCATTATTTTTCTGGGAGACCTATGAAGTGATGTTTAATTCCTGCCCATGTCTATGTAACCATAGTGGCACTTCATTATTAATCAGTGACATCTATGAAGAGCCAATGTCAATGAAATCAGAATGGCACTTCATTATTCATGAAGTGATGTTTTATTCCGTCCAAATACCAATGAAACCATAACTGCACTTCATCATTCATCAGTGACATCTCTATGAAGTGATGCTGAATTCCAGCCAATGTCAATGTAATCACAATGGCACTTCATTGTTCATCACTGATAATCATAAGATGACGTTAAACTCCAGCTATTGTTAATAGTCAGTAGTATAATCATGAGGTGACGTTAAACTCCAGCTATTGTTAATAGTCAGTAGTTTGTAACTGATAAACCTTTGGTCCTTTCTTCAGCAAAAACCCTTGGGTATTAAGGGAACCAACAAATGATCCAAAGTCAGCAATATTCATTCCCAAATCCTGGAAATAAACAAGATATTGATCTGCAACACATTAGTGAACAATTAACTTGATCCATCATTTTTTGGGAGGGTTAAGTGCCACTCAACATAAATTTCAGTCAGATAAAAATATTACTTAACCTCTTTTACATTTCACCACAGGCTTTAGAAAACATTGCCTGAACACTGTTTCTACAACTGCCAGACTTGCAAGTTGTGCGTTTACTGTAATACAAATTTACCTCTTGAGCATGTTTTATGTCTAACATTCTGCAAAGAGAACTCACTGACTTAGTCATGGACATGGAGACAAGATTTCAGTGCCAGAGAAATGACTCACAAGCACTTCACCAATATGGTAAACAATGAAACACTGAGGCAGACCTGAAATCAAAGTACAGCTCACTCGAGCAATTCATGTGATCTCTGCCCGTTTTCCTTATATTTTCTATGTGTATATTGCTCGAAACAATGGATTTTATACTGTATAGAATCAAGCAGGCTTTGATAACACAAGTTTGATGCTAAAGACCTCTTTTATCAAAATAATAACTACAATCTCAACACATTACACAAACTGTTGATCACCTAGGCTCACCCGTGTAATTAATGTGGTCCCTGTCTGTTTTCTTAGTATTTTCTATGTATATATTGCTTGAAACACTGGATTACTCAAACCCTTGTAACCTCACGTGAGCAGCAGTTTACAGTATAGTATCAAGCAGGCTTTCAGAACAGAGTTTGATGCTAAAAGACCCCTTTTATTGAAATAATAACTACAGTCTCTTTACACAACTCAAACAATAAACACCAGTACAAGAAAGATGCATTAAGAAAACAAACAGATAATTTCATTGCAAAATAAGTACTTTATTAGCAATAGTAGCTTTTAAAATACCTTTGCTATCTGCTGCATCTGTTGTATGGTGAATATAGAGTTGTATGTTTGGTCCGAGATCCTCTGCAGAGCTGCTATGAATTTTTTAGGTTGGGATCGGCCACTCATTCCTGACCCGTGTTGAGATCTCCTGAAGTCCAGCCCACCAAACTGGTCTGAATAGGTGTCAACCATACTGTAAAATTACGTCTTTTTAATTAGGAAAGAAATAGAAGTATAAACTGGCAAGAACAGAAGTATAGAGTGGTGCTTTTTTAAAAAGACACATACCTTTTCTAAGTTTTCATGCACTGAAACTTGCTAAGGCAGCTTTATTTAGAAAATAAAATAGAAAAGTAAATGCTAACTCTCTACAGAGAAATATATTCTGAAAATTACAAATGGTGCTAGGTAGATTTTACGCATAAAAATCAAAGGATCACAACTCGGTGGAAAATCATTCAGAAAGAAAAAAAACGTTATATATGCATAAATTAACAGTCCATCCAACACAAATTAGTCAATATATCTGGAATCTATTGTCTCAAAGTACAGAATTTTTCCAGGACCACAGGGATAGCTCAGACAATGATACAGAGTGATTACCACGGAGATTTTGACCTTTGGCAAGGCCCTAAATAACAAGACAAGTCCACCAACGCATTTACCTGTACTTCATAATCTCTATTACATCATCTGCATCTTCTTTGGTTGCCACCTCTCGAAGTTCAAGCCTTGCTCGAGCCTCGGTCAGCCTGATCATGGACTCCAGCTGCCGGGTAGTAATTGGGGTACTGTCCTGGGTCTGGTGCTGCTTGCGTAACTCTAGATAGAAATTTTGTATGGCCTTTGCTGCCTCAGGACCAATCTTTGGATGGACATATTTCCTTGCATATCCTACATACTATTATGTAAATCAACATATTATATATAATAAACAGTTCAAAATTATCAAAGTTACATTTTTAATGATTCACCGATATGACATTCAAGTGCTTACTTTGAGCAATAATACTGAGACATAATAAAAACTGTCAATAATTTAGCAACATGTATACCTTTTTCTTTCTTTCAGCTCACTGCAACACAAAATTTCGTTTTTTCAAAGTTAATTCTATATTAATACCCATGTCGAATTTTACAATCCCCCAAAGCCCTACATTTTTTACAACAAAAATACATTTTCCCATCAATAAAATCAATCACTACTACACTCTGACTCTGAACTAATGGATTATTTCTCTAACAACTAATAACACTCACCTTTCTCAGGAGCTGAGCAGGTATTGGATCAAAATGGTGATTTCTGGGTATTTTCAATCTCTCACTTAGCGGTTTATCTGACTCCCAAAGAAGCAAAGACTCATTCATACTCGAGTCCTACAATTTACAGAGAAACTAGATTATGTCCATAGACACAGGTGCCCCCAGTCCTGTCACTTTACATGGTTTCATGATTCTAGGTGAAATATTTATTAACACATATGCAACACAAACTTAAGCATTTTACATGCATTTTTAATTGAGTGAAGGACCATAACTCTGGTCTAGCTGAATGAAATCCTACAAGCAATGAATTTGAACAGGTAACTGAAATTCCATTCATATGAATAAAAATTGATTACTAAAAAGTAGCTCAGAGCCTCAGGCATTAACCAGTGACAAGTAACTTGCTATGTTTTCATTCTCTTCTGTGATTCTTCTATGCAAAAAAAGCGAGATGCAATGATGCCGACGTCTGATGACTTTGGATTACAGTTGTTTTTTTTCTCTTAACATTTGAAGCAGTGATTATCAAAATTCTATTATACTTTACCATATACTTTGCAGTGTTTTAGGTTTACTATCATTCAAAATAAACTTACTGCAGATCTGGAAGTCTTGGAAGCCTGCTTTCTGCAAGATATTCAAAATAGACATAAAAATTGTACAATTTACTTATTCATTTTGTTGGGTTAGAAGTCACAATGATACAATATTAGGTCATATGGCGACTCTCCAGTGCTTAATGGTAGAGGATGATGCCCTGTACCCCTTCGTGCATTATTTCTGGATGGGAGGGCAACTGGGTATCACCACAAACCTTCTGTAAGCAAGCTGGGTGGGTTCTTCATATGAAAAAATTCTACAGCCAAGAGAGGTCTCCAAATTTTGGATATCAGTGACCTCAACCACTCAGCCCATGAGGCCCTTTCAAATGTTTCTAAAGAAAATCTGAAATATATCGGTTTTGAATTATAAACTGCAAAGATGCTTGAATAAATTGCCATCAACTGACTAGAATTACCTGTAGATATATCCTATATTACATATCCAGATTTTTAACAATTTAAATGAATGCTAATTAACATTTACAAATAATATCAAAGACTTAATGTCAGGTTTACAGCATCTAAATAAACACAAAACTGTACCTATTTTGTTTTGAATGAAGTGACATCACATGTTCTGACAGCATACTGTCCATCTCCTTAAATAATAATACATAAAAGATAAACATGGATTTGTGAAAATGAAACAATTTATAAATACCTCTGAGTATAGATGAAAGGTTTTTCACAAACACTGTACAGCGTTAGTTCATTTCAACTTCTGGACAAGTTATGAGAACTGTTCAACACTGAAATGTTACATTCTTTTAAGACAAATTTAATGAACTGTTTAAATGTTAAAACTTAATAAACAGGCTGCAAAAATCCAAACAGAATTTGGTTTGTGTTGTTTAAAACTAAAATATTTAATGGGATTTTATTCAAATGCGGAAGCGACATGAATTTCCAACTATAAACTACCATGGCCTACCTTCTGCTTGGTGTACAAGTGCTCTATGCCTAACCACAAGCTAAGGTTATATAGCAACTTTTACAGCTTTGGAAAAAGATCAACTATGCTTCCCCGAGGAAACTTCAGACAGGCTTGACACAAAGACATTTTATATGCCACCAAAACTGCTTCCTCAAATGAAAAAAATCTGACCCTGGTGTGACTCAAACCAACATTCCTTGCTTCTTTCACTCTGACATTGACTACATTTTTCTAGAAAACAAGCAACATAAAAACCTGCCTATATCATAAAATATCTTTAAAAAAATTCATATCTAAACCAGACAGAAAAAAGTTTTTAGATACAAAATACAATACTTACCTCATCTGGTTTGTCAAGAAGAATGAATACCAAATCAAATCTTGATAACAAAGCTGAACCCATTCTAAAAATATAATAGGCATAAATTTGAAACACAAATTCCTAGCTAGTAAATGTAACCTTTCCATTATTTGGCAGCTGCTGATTACCTTTACAACCATTCTTTGCTTTAAAACATCCTATATTAACAAATTTAAGGTTAAAACTTTGTCAACAAGAGCATCTTAATGTGGAGCAATATACGCCCAAAGGTATGACCTTTGAGCGCTATGTGTGACCTTGACTTTTAAGCGAGCCATCCAAAACATGCGCTCTGCACGTTCTCTCGATGTGATGATCATTTATAACAAGTTTCTTTAAAATCCTTCAAGCAGTTCAAGAGTTACTGAAACAATGAAGACATGAAACAAAGTCATATGAACTTTGACCCCTAAGTGTGACCTTGACCTTGAAGCAAACCAGCCAAAATATGTGCTCTGCATGTCGTCTTGATGTGATGCACTTTTGTGTCAAGTTTCTTCAAAATCCTTCAAAGGGTTCAAGAGTTACAGAGCGGACACAACTTTGCTAACGGACAGATGGATGGATATGTCCCTTCGGGCGTATAAAAATGCAAACTTGCTTGAAGCTAAGGTTTATCTGATCCAATAATTACAACTTAATATTCTGAAAAATTCTTGTGTCTTCATAATATTATTGTAACAGTCTAACATTCTTACCACTGTTTTTACATATGGGCCACATTTCCGCAAGTGTGTTAGTCATTTTATCCTAAACAGGTTTTTAAGGACAATGAAAGCATATAAAATGCTACAATTTCAGGAGCGACAAAAACTGTTTTGTCTATAAAGAGTAAAGCACTGACAGCAGGAAGGATGTATATAGGAAGGATAAAATATTCTCTATACATGTATCTACTCAAAAAACATAAATCATCTCGCGATAGGTCTCACATGACTATGTTACCTCGACTGTAATGGCAGTTGCATGCAGAATTTGCGACTTTTATCTAAAAAAATCATCTTAATAACTGACATTATCATAATAGAGGCAAATCTTTTTTATAAGCAGTATATTTCATTTCTGGAAAACTGACTTCGATGGGTCTGAACACAAGTATAACAAGAGCTGTCCGTAAGACAGCCAATACTTGACTATTCGAATTGTTGTCCCAGAAGCAGGAATATTACCCTAAATGTTAAAATATCTATAGAGTTTCAATCCAGTATCTGCATTATTTTTATAACCCCGAAGACAAGTGAAGTTTCGATTCAATATCTGCATTTGATTTGGAGATAGTAACTTGCTTGCAAAACTTTAACCAGGATTTTCTAAGTCCAAAAGGGGGCATAATTTGCCCAAAAGTTATGGGACTTGACCCAGTGAGGTTGGTAATTGACCTAGAAAAGAAAAAATAAGTTTCACAGCTACATGCCTTTAAGTAATAGCTATATGTACTTGCATGCAAAACTTGAACCAGGATTTTTTAAGTCCAAAAGGGGGCATAATTTTGCCAAAATGCAGGTCAGAGTTATGGGACTTGATGCTATCAACTAGTTTTGTAACCCTGAAGACACATGTGAAGTTTCAATTCAATATAATTTTAGAGGTAGTAACTTGCATGTAAAACTTTAACCAGGATTTTCTAAGTCCAAAAGGGGGCATAATTTGGCGAAAATACATGTCAAGAGTTATGGGATTTGACCAGTGAGGTTGGTAATTGACCTAGAAAAAGAAAAAAAAGTTGCAAAGCTATATGCCTTTAAATGATAGCCATATGTACTTGCATGCAAAACTTTAACCAAGGTGTGACGCTGACGCCAGGGTGAGTAGAATAAATAGTCGAGCTAAAAATCTGCAAAAGCTAAAATTGTACAAGATTTTTACAGCAAAACATTTGAACTTGATGTAGACAATCTCAGTACACTTGGAGTTTGATTAGTCATCAAAAATATGACACATTTTATCTTTTGTTTCACTCAGCAGATTTTGGATAATAAAGCAGTTTTGTGCCTAGGTTCTTTTTATTCTATTTCATTGGGGGTGATCAGGACTTTACAAAGGATCATGGTACACATACAAGAGTATGTGGGTATTTATTCACTTATATTTCATTTGGTAATCTGTAGCTTCTTATCCATTCCTTTTACCTTACATTACTATTAATCTTGACAGAACCATGAGAAAGTTGGTACTTTAGTACTGGTCAATTGTTAAAATATGACCTAGTGACAGGTAATATTACTGGGACATGGATCTGCTTAACAATTCCAGTCAAATGGAACTCCAATAACAGATTTTGAGGTAAAGGATACAGAAATATATTCAGACAGTAACAATTATTTACTTTACAGGGTACTTGTCTAATATTAATTAAGAAAATTTTAATTAACATAAACTTACTTGAGATTTTCAGCAACAGTTTTTGCCTTGTTATAATGACCTCCAACAGGGTTAGCTGCTGCTAATATTGATGTCCTAGCTGGAAGGCTGTAAAAATAGAAACATGAACAGTTCAAAAAGGGAATAACAAGAACACTTTGACATTGGAAATAGTCCTCAGTGCTTAAATAAGGAAAACAATCCGTCATTTCCACCTAGTGTCTATCAAAAGTACTGTACACATCTCAAAATGGAATGTTGATGCAAGAGAAATTTTATTTTCTGAATGAAAATAAGCCATACTACTAAGCTAAGTCTTTCATATCAGTGAGCTATGAAGACAAAAATAACTCACAATAATTCCTAATGCCAGTTACCACAGATTTGTTTACAAGTGTTTTCTATCTGATGGAATTCACGGGCTTTAAAGACCATCAACTTCATGAATCAAAGTCAAAGAGACATCTTACCTACAAACAATCCCAGCTTTTGCAATACTTATACTCTGCTGTTCCTACAAAAAATATATAGTTCTATATTCATTTCTTCTGTTCTGCTGCAGCAAGATTTCTCCATAAGGACTGACCAGAAAATGTTTATAAGTATCCAGTTACAAGATGAATCAACAGAATATACTCTCCTTGAATACAATAAAGTCACAAAGTAACTTCCATTAAGGATGTCATTACTACCAGTACTCAAGATGCTAAAGCTCAGTCCAGTCCAACATTAGAAATAGTGTTGTTTCCCTTCTTGCTGTTGTTGTTTCCCCCAGTAAGGCAGGGATTTTTTGTTCATAAAATTCCTTCTTGTTTAATATATTTCCATTTAACAAACATTCTAAATGTTACATTAATCTGTGCCTTCTACATATCAATAATAACCCCATCTTTCATCTGTGTAATCTTTATAATAAGTTTGATTTAAAAGTAACAACAATGAAGTGAACAAGATCCTTTCAGAATTTGAACTACAAATTCTAACAAGAGGACGATGATGGTCCTGAATCGCTCACCTGTCCCCACATGAACTGAGTGTGATGTCGTTTTTTTCTATTATTTGACATAGTGACCTAGTTTTGAGCTCATGTGACCTAGTTCTGAACTTGACCTAGATATCATCAATATAAAAATTCTGACCAATTTTTATGAAGATCCATTGAAAAATATGGCCCCTAGAGAGGTCACAAGGTTTTGCTATTATTTTACATAATGACCTAGTTTTTAAAGGCATGTGACCCAGTTTTGTACTTGACCTAGATATCATCAAGATGAACATTCTCACTAATTTTCATGAAGATCTCATGAAAAATATGGCCTCTAGAGAGGTCAAAAGGTTTTTCTATGTTTAGACCTAGTGACCTAGTTTTTGACCGCAGTTGACCTGGTTTCAAACTTGACCTAGATATCATCAAAATGAATATTCAGACCAACGTTCATACAGATCCCATGAAAAAATATGGCCTCTAGAGTAGTCAAAATGTTTTTCTATTATTTGACCTACTGACCTAGTTTTGGATGTGACGTGATCCAGTTTTGTACTTGACCTAGATATTATCAAAATAAACATTCTGACCAATTTTCATACAGATCCCATGAAAAATATGACCTCTAGAGAGGTCACAAGGTTTTCTATTTTTTGACCAACTGACCTAGTTTTGGACCGGACGTGACCCAGTTTTGTACTTGACCTAGATATCATCAAGATGAACATTCTGACCAATTTTCATGCAGATCCCATGAAAAATATGACCTCTAGAGAGGTCACAAAGATTTTCTTTTATTTGACCTACTGACCTAGTTTTTGACTGCAGTTGACCCAGTTTTGAACTTGATCTAGATATCATCAAGATGAACATTCTGATCAATTGTCATGCAGATCCCATGAAAAATACGGCCTCTTCAGAGGTCACAAGGTTTTTCTATTATTTGACCTACTGACCAAGTTTTGGACCAGACGTGACCCAGTTTTAAACTTGACCTAGATATTATCAAGATGAACAATCTGACCAATTTTCATGCAGATCCCATGAAAAATATGACTTCTAGAGAGGTCACAAGGCTTTTCTATTATTTGACCTACTGACCTAGTTTTGGACCGGATGTGACCTAGTTTCAAACCTGACCTAGATATCATCAAGATGAACATTCTTACCAATTTTCATGCAGATCCCATGAAAAATATGGCCTCTAGAGAGGTCACAAGGCTTTTCTATTATTTGACCTACTGACCTAGTTTTGGACGGGACGTGACCCAGTTTCGAACTTGACCTAGATATCATCAAGGTGAACATTCTCAACAATTTTCATGAAGATCCTTTGAAAAATATGGCCTCTAGAGAGGTCACAAGGTTTTTCTATTTTTAGACCTACTGACCTAGTATTTGACCGCACGTAACCAAGTTTCGAACTTGACCTAGATATCATCAAGGTGAACAATCTGACCAACTTTCATAAAGATCCCACGAAAAATGTGACCTCTAGAGTGGTCACAAGCAAAAGTTTACGCACGCACGCACGGACGACGGACGCTGCGCGATCACAAAAGCTCACCTTGTCACTATGTGACAGGTGAGCTAAAAACTAATGTTACTTTCGTAACTGTGATAAAATGTTTTGGGTAGAAGCAATTTTTGTGGGTAGGCGGTAAAAGCTGAAGCATCCTGGCACCAGAACAGAAAGAAAATGCCTCTTACATGTTATACCCTACCCCTAGGTATTCTATAAGAACCATGGTCAACGGAAAAATATACTTACCCATTTCAATTTCGCATTTCATACCTAAAACGCGCAGTTCAGTAAATGTGTTTTATTGATATTGAACAAGAGGTAATTTATCTTTCATTGTGTACCTGTCACATTTTTTTCAGTATTTCTTACTTGAAAGAAACAAGGCGTTTATAGTTTTTCAACATTTCACAAAAAACTACATTGAACTTCCCTAGTGAAGTTCTGGTCTAGATTACAAAACCACTCTGATTGGCTGATGTGAAAATGTATGTCAGTCATTCTCTAACTACACGTGTACGTCAATATGTGTATATGCAGCATAAATGTGCAATATGAATGAAGTAAACAGTACAGATGTACACAAATGTATACCTTCAAACTGAAAATCATATATAAGATTAATTTCGTTCATCATTTCAAGTTTTATTGTAAAACTGTGAATATTTTGCATTTTGTTTTTGTTTGGTTACATTTTGCCTAGTAGTAACATGTGCACACTGCTGTGACCTCTAGACCGGATGTTCATTAGGGAAGTTCACGCAAGTTTTTACTGTAACGTGTACGAAAGCATAACATCTGTGGAGCATCTCTGCAATATGAAATATTGAGACAACTGACTGATACAAGATGTAAGATAAATTACCACCTGTTCAATTTGCTGGTTACCCATTCACCAAACTGCGCGTTTTAGGTGAGAAACGTACGATTGAAATGGGTTTGTGCACTTTCCCGTTCATGACCATGGTTCTTATAGAATACCTAGGGGTAGGGTATAACATGTACAGAGGCATTTTCTTTCTGTTCTGGTGCCAGTGTGAAACATGCTATATTTTATTTCAAGCTTGATAATTAAGGTTTTTGAAATTTAGAATACCCATGCAATCAAAATGAAAAAAAAAAACAAAAAAAAAAAACAAGCATAATATATAAACAGAAAATAATACTCTGGAATGTTTCAAAAACAATGGACATAACTAAATTTTGGGTAAGGAATAGTTTTACTATTCTTGCCCTTTGTATGGAATCATCTAAACTTTCAAGGGCAAGCTAGTGGTATCTAACCATAAAATTAATATGGATGCATCTCTTCATTCCTGTAGTAACTTTTGCAATTTTTTTTTTGTATGTGCCAGCTGACAGACTAATACAAAATATTTCAGCAAAGCCCTACCATAGCTTCTAGAAGGGCCTGATGTTGGTTGGACATCTTATCAAACTCGTCTATACAACAACATCCCTGGTCTGCTAGTACAAGAGCACCCGCTTCCAGAGCATAGTCTCCAGACCCACCATCTTTAGACAAAGTCACCTGGGTTGCATATTTCAATAGTAAAGCAAAGGGTCATATCAAATTACTATTTCAATCTATAAAATTAACATGACCTATCAGTCATTTACTAGGCAAGGAATTTTCCAGTTCAATGCATAATGTGACACTGACCCAAAAACAATAAAGGTCATCATTTGACCACATAAAATCTTTCTAAAACATTTGGTCATAGGTCAAGTGTTTTTAGTCTCAGTCACTTTGATACTGTGTTTCTGACGGTTATCTACTGACCATAGACAAATGTTATAAAGTTTGATGGCCCAAAGACAAAGTGTTCTCCAGCTATTGATTGAAGCTATTTTTAGTCCAAAAGTCACTTTTAACTTGACCTTTGACATACTGAACTCCCAAAAATACACAGATCATCTACTGAACACATGGAATCATCCTATGAAATGTGACGGTCCTAGGCAGAAATATTCATGATTTACTAATAGAATCTGTCATCCTGACCTTCACCTTTGTCTAACGCCTGAAGCTTTGGGAGAAATCTTGTTATGATATGTTATTGTAGTTCCATGCATTTTCCAGTTATTGACTGGAAGCTAATTTGTCTCCAGGTCAATGTAACCTACTGACCACAGGTGATTACCCTACAATTTGTTCTCTAGTTACCGATCAGAAACAAGAGTCAGTCTACCAACCTTTGGACAGAAAAGCCATTGGAGGGTAAATGTAATTGAGCCGTGCCATGAGAAAACCAGCATAGAGGGTTTGCGACCAGCATGGATCCAGACCAGCCTGCGCATCCGCGCAGTCTGGTCAGGATCCATGCTGTTTGCTAATAGCTTCTCTAATTGCTATAGGTTTTGAAAGCGAACAGCATGGATCCTGACCAGACTGCGCAGATGCGCAGGCTGGTCTGGATCCATGCTGGTCGCAAACCCACTATGTTGGTTTTCTCGTGGCACGGCTCAATTTCACATAGAATTGACATGTAGTAAGTTTCCTTTTTTCAAGACATTTACAACAATCTATTTTAATTCAGTCTCAACAATTTAAAACTTAACTAAGGCAAACCTAAGTCTATTTTCAGGTTTGTACATATTTCTACATTTTTAATTTTTCAGTAAAAAATATTGAACATATGACTACAGCTAGCCCTAAAATTAAGGTTCTGTTTAAACAGTTATTTTCACCAGTCAAAGTTTAAGAATAATTACTACTAAGCATTTCTGTTATAAATTTTATACAAAACAGTAATTTAATTACTTACAGTCAATCCGGATGTTGTTGTTGTATTACCACACACATATACACTTCTAGGTGCAATGTTTGCTGTGGCTTGTAACATCTTAAAAAAAAAAAAGAAGAGTATAAGACGAGTCTGGTTTCTCATGTCCTAGGAAGAAAGGATAGTAGGGTCGCTATAAAATTTCAAGTATTTAAGCGTTTGTTTTCTTGTAAATATTACATAAGATTTTTCCTCTCCACCTTCTGTAAGCTTAATGTTGGACCTCTTGCAGTGCTGAGATGAATAATTATTCAGAACTCAACAGAACCTTAAAATCAATTATTTAGCCGAACTCTTTTAAATTAAATCACTGAACACTGATCTCCTTATCTAACTTGTTTGTTTCAAAGCAAAGACCAGGGTCCACACAGACTTTTAAGCAAAGATTTCAGGACTTTTTTAGGAATTTTTCCTCATTTTTAATGAATGATTTTTCAAGATTTTACAATAAAGTAGTATCACTCTAAGTTAAACACCCTTAAACTGCTTTTCTGATACATTTCTTTTACATACCTGTGACTTGCCAAGACCAGGATCTCCAACTATAAGCAAATGAGGATCACCTCTAACTGGGATTCTGTTCTGAAAATATGGAAATGGCAAGCAGACTCCATTTAAATAATGAATTTACATGTAATCAATCCTTGAAAACTGAAACAAATGTGAACAGACAGACAAGGAGAAAATGGTCTCCTGCAAATATATGCCCCCTTAAAATTATTCTTTATAATCTTATTCAAGAGGGCCATGATGGCCCTAGATCGCTCACATGAGTTACACTGCTTGCTTGAACAGTTTTGAAAGATTATTATGCAAGGAAAATGTCTGTGAAATTACTCTGAAATAGTACATTTGTAAAATCTTCTTAAAAGGCTAGCAGTTTCTTACAATGATTTTAAAATTGGCCTGCTGTCTCTGACAAAAAGTTTCCAATATATGCATATAGGGAAGAAGTGACCACAGCCGCTGGCAGCCATGTTCATTGATGAATCAAAATAATTTGAACAATCTTGGTAGAGGGTCACACTAGGACTATTTTTGTGAAATTATTTTAAATCGGGCCAGCAGTTTCACACAAGATTGTTAAAGTTTCCACTATAAAAATATAGGGAAAAGTGACCAAGCCCTCTGGCAGCCATGTTTTTTGACAAATCGAAATAATTTGAACAATCTTGGAAGAGGGTCACACAAGGACCACTTGTGTGAAATTATTTCAAAATCAGGCCAGAAGTTTCATACAAGAAGTTTTTAAAATGTCCAATATATACATATAGAGAAAGTGACCACACCCCTAGGAAGTATGACTAGAGGGGCAGATGCCGGATGATCATAATAGCTCACCTTACACCTGTACACTGCCAGCCATACTATCACAGGGAACAAGTGTGAAGTTTCAGTGCATTCCCACAAGTGGATACTAAGATTACAGCCCACATACAACAACAGCTGTCACAGGAGACAGCGCACTCGACTATTTCGATGCTAGATAGTGAAACAGGGCACATCTGAGGAAGCTGGAGCTGTCACTGGAGTGTTTAATTACTCCAATGTGGATGAAAATATTGGACAGTAGCTAATAAGTCTGTGTCTAATGTATTTAGTAATAACAGAGATAGAGAAGTGTACCAAGGGGACATGAATCCCCACCATTTTTGATCCTCAGCAGAACACTGATCAAGTTTGTGAAGTATCAATTCATTCCCATTAGTGGATACTGAGATACCAGCTTACATACAAAACTTAACCAAAAATTGTTGTTGAAAGTTCAGCTAAAAAGCCCCAAATATCCTAATTAAAATTTGAGAACACTTTTCCAAAACTACCTTATCATTTGAGAATTTCTGTGTTCCTCCAAACAATCCCAGCACCAATCCTGCCTTCACAAGTTCATGGCCATAAATACTTGGACATACTGAGCTGAAAACATAGTAATTCCAACTATTGTGAAACATTTCATGCCACTCATCCTTGAAAGACAGACGATTTCCCTTCACTCACAGGTTTTTAAGTTTTAACTGTGTGATTCTGGTTCAACACCATTTTTCAAGAATAGTTCAGTTATCCTCTATGTTGGTACTGTCTTGTTCTCCTCAAGTAACTAAAACTTCCCAATATGAATTAGTGGTGAACAAATGGCAACTGGGTTCAATATTTTACAAGACAACAGATAATTGACACAGCAGTTAAACTAGTGCATAAAATTTAGACCATGCATTCGTAAACACAAAATATTATATCTCTAAATTTGTACACTTAAATACAGTATACACCTGAGATCAGTAAAAGCAATTTTTTCGATCTTACCCAACCAGAAGCCTGAATAACTGTTCCTCACTCTGTATCATCTCTATCCCATATAATTCCTTCATTGTAAAGTCCATAGCAAGACCTTCACTACCAGACTTATTCCCCTTGGTATTGTTGACCGAGTTAGCATGTACATACAACAGAAACATACATTTGTCCTTGTTCTTTCCTCTACCTAAAAACATGCCAATTCATTTTTGATGGGTTTTAACTCACACAGACATAATTTCATATGGCAACCTTCCAGTGGTGGGTGCAGTGTTTCTGGCTTGGGCAGGCACCTGCCTAAAAGCACTGGCATTCCGTAAGCCAGCTGGATGGCTTCCTCACATGAAAGGATTTTACACCCCAAGCAAGGTTTCAAAACTCACAGTAGTGATAGGCAAGTAATTCAAATTCAGCAACCTTAACCTATCGGTCACACAGGCCCCTAAGATGCAGAAAATGAATAAATTATATGTACATTATTACATTTATATTGTTGGTCTCAACTTACAAAAACTTTATTTTAATGGAAGAAATGTTATTTTCTCAAAATTGTACAAAATGTGGAAGGTAAAAAGTGTAGTTCAGCCTTTAAAATGGATAATCTAGAAAAGTGATAAAAGCGGTGAAAAAATATTGAAATTCATGTCAGCAAAGTAAACCGATGCAAAAAAGGAAGAAAAACATAAGCTTCAGGAGACAGAGTGCTCGACGATTTTGATGCCAGAAAGTGAAATTGGGCACATCTGAGGAAGCTGGAGCTGTCACTGGAGTGTTTAATGACTCCAATGTGGATGAAGATATTGGACAATAGTTTAAGTCTGTGTCAAAAGTATTAAGTAATAACAGAGATAGAGATTAAGTGTAAAAAAAAAAAATTGTAAGTCCACACAAAAATCTTTACCAGGTAGAGATTGGTCAAAATACACCTCATAATTGGATGTAGCATGCATGTTGTACTACAGAAAAGTGGTCTCGATTTTTCCCTACGACTAGTAATGAAAGAGTTACAATATAAGCTATTTATAGTAACAACAAAGGGAAGTAATTCTAAAGAAGGGAACTGCGCATGACACTTCATCTCATGATGGTATATAATTGTGCCAAGTTACATCAAAATCCCTCTATGCATGAAGAAGAAATGCTTCGGACAGTCATTCTTGTATCTGACCTTTGGCCTCTAAGTGTGACCTTGACCTTAGACCTAGGGACCTGGTTCTTGCGCATGACACTCCGTCTTGTGGTGGTGAACATTTGTGCCAAGTTATATCAAAATCCCTCCATGCATGAAGAAGAAATGCTCCGGACAAAGTTTTCATTCTTGTATCCTTTGACCTCTAAGGGTGACCTTGACCTTAGACCTAGGGACCTGGTTCTTGCGCATGACACTCCGTCTCATGATGATGAACAATTGTGCCAACTTTCATCAAAATCCCTCTATGCATGAAGAAGATATGCTCCGGACAAAGTTTTCATTCTTGTATCCTTTGACCTCTAAGTGTGACCTTGACCTTAGACCTAGGGACCTGGTTCTTGCGCATGACACTCCGTCTCATGATGATAAACAATTGTGCCAACTTTCATCAAAATCCCTCTATGCATGAAGAAGATATGCTCCGGACAAAGTCATACTTGAATTTGACCTTTGACCTCTAAGTGTGACCTTGACCTTAGACCTAGGGACCTGGTTCTTGTGCATGACACTCCATCTCATGATGGTGAACAACTGTGCCAAGTTTCATCAAAATCCCTCCATGCATGTAGAAGATATGCTCCGGACAAGGTCTGTGGAGCTCCCCGCCCGCTCGCCCGCCCATCCGCCCGCCAGGGGCGTTCCCATAATACATCCCGTTTTTCAAACGGGCGTATAAAAAACACTGAAGTACTGGGAGAAATTTGAATCAAATCTATTTCATAAAAACTGAGATAGAGCAAAAGTGCATTAAAACTTGAATCTGAAATTCTAAGTAAAAAGAAAGCATAACTCATAATATATTGGTGCCAGCATTATGGATCTTGTGTCATATGGTATGGGTGATAATGTGTGTGTGTGTGTTTGGGTTTAACGTCTTTTTCAACAATTTTTCAGTCATATAAACGACGGTGTCTACTTGTAGTGATAATGTGGAACAACCACTAAAAGCTTGAATCAAATCCAATTAGTAACAACAGAGATACGGTGAAAAAGCATCAAAATTAAACTGAAATTCTAATAGGGGGGGCATAATTCATGAAATATTGGTGCAAGAGTTATGGCCCTTGTGTCATATGCTGATGCAGAACAACTATTTTAAGTTTGAATCAAGTCCATTTATTACTAGTCAGGTTTTTTATATCAACAATTATAAACATAAAACTATTGGATATTTAACTACTGTTACCTTCATCAACACTGTTGACTTTGACCACCCCCGATACTGTCACTATGTCCCCTGGTACACAACTGTCCACTGTAAGAAACACAAGCATGCCGATTATTACTTTAAATCAGGTAGTTACTACAATATGAATAAGAGCTGTTAAAAGTACAGTGCACTTAACTGTTTGAAAATGTTAACCAAGATATTATCATTATATGATATTAGTAAGTGTGAGAAATGTAAAACAAAATATGTTGAAGTGAGGATTACCAGTGTGTGATGGGGGAAGTAGGTACTAGGGATACTATGAACCCATACCAGACGCAAGTAGTTGCGAGAAATGTTAATATTTTTTTTGGAAGGTAGGTGACCTGTGTGATACTAAGAAACCAGAAGAGATTAATAATGATATAAGTATGGGGGTAAGGGTCGGAAATGGGGGTAACAGGGATATCGATACTAAGAAATATGAGATATAAGTGAAATTCAGAAGGGTGTGATAAAACTTTTGATACTATTACACAATCTGACCCCACTGACTTTGACCTTTGATGTATCTGACCTAAGCCAAAATATGTCTGCCCTTTAAGGCCTTACTAAGGTCAATCCATAAGTGAAACTTGATAATTATAGGGGCTACTGTTGACAAGATGTAGTAAAATTAAGAAGCCATAAAACTTTAACCAGCACTATTAAAACAATTGAACCAAATGACCTTGACCTTCAGAATAACTAACCTATAACTATTAGACGTTTGCTCCAAACCAAAACCAACCATCATGTGAAGTTTGTTAACAGGTGCTGTAGTTCAGAAGATATAGTGAACATAAAACTTTATTCTGAATAAAATGGTGACACTGCCGCCCCATAGCTGAGCTAAAAACAATAGTGCCCAACTGTCACAAAATATGCCAAGATAACATACCCATAAATACCATAACCAAGTTTGGTGAAAACTGGATAAGAACTGCTCAAGACATGCAACGGAAAACTTTTGTGGATGAAACCTACCCTCCCATGTCTCATTCCATGGGTGTATTCTAAATCTTGACCATTTAAATAGTAACTAATGTCACAATATTTTCTTTACATTTCTTTAAGATATTCATCTATTTTCTTAAACTGTTAACCTTAAACCTGCTGGTGGCAAGTGATTCTGTCTTTGCAACCACTGCAGAACAAGATCAGCCTGCACCTGATCATGGTCTGCTCTGTTTGCTATTCAGTCAGTAAATTTTTATTGAACACCCCTTTGAATAATAAATGGTACTGCCCAAATTGAATGATAGACTGGTCCATTATAGAAATTTAGCAGGGTAAAGGTTAAAAGACTTGAAAATATTACTCAAATATTCATGCAGCATTTTTTTAGTAACATTTTAAATGCACCTACATATTTCATACCCATTTGAAATTAAATTTCAAAAATACATAAAACCTTTTTTGTCGGTAGAACTATTTGACAATGTATTTGTGTAGCCACTGAAACAAGAACTAGAAGGAGGTTACATACCCAAGTCATGTGTAAGTTCACAGTCAATTGTCCGAGGTATTCTACCTGCCTCTTTCTGATCTTCACCCATTATTTCCTGTATTCTAGAAAACAAAAATTGTTAAGATTTCTTTAAGCCTATTATTTCTTGAATTCTAGAAAACAGAAATTGCTGAATTTCTTTTCACAAATTACTCCTTGAATTTTAGAAAACAAATTTATTTTTTCACCATTTCTATGGTTAAAGCGTACATTTAAACTTTCACATGAAAAAGAAATAATTTCATCAATGTTTAAGTTATTGTCAGTCAATTTGTTTGTCTGGATGGGTCTCAAGTCACACCAACACCATTTAAGGTTATATATGACTTTCTAGCTTTCAGTGGAGGTGCCCCTCAAACCATTATTTTAGGCATGCGTGGACAGGTGGTTATAACTACTGACCTTCTGAAAGCTAGCTTATTGGCTCAGTGTTTTGGTGAAATTTTGCCTAATTGTATACAGCATATAGTGTAAACACTGTAAAATACGACAAATGAAAAGCCATAACTTCGCTGAAAATCATTAAAGCCGAAAATGCTGATAATATGCATAGCAAGACCTGGCACTGATCATTTCTGTAATGTTTTGTGGAAATCTGCCCTATCATGTAAGAGGTCACTAAAGCATCATAAAATTGGATGAATCAAGGGCCATGACTTTGTTGAAAAACAACAAACTAAAACATGCCGACGATATGCACAACGAGGCTTGGCAATGATCACTTTTGTAAAGTTTGTTATAAATCATCCTGATGGTATCTGAGCAGATGCCCGGGCTAAAACTCCACTGAACCGAAACATGCCAACAATATTAACAATGAGGCTCGGTACTGATAATTCTTGTAAGGTTTGGTGGAAATCTGCCAATTGATATAAGACATCATAAAATTTGACCAATCAAGAGCCATAACTCCGCTGAAAATCATAAATCCAAAAAAATGCTGACAACATGCACAACTAGGCTTGACAATGATCACTCCCATGAAGTTTGGTGTAAATCAGCCTGGTGGTGCCACAGGGTTGCATGGACAAACTTTGTGACAGATAGACAGACATATGGTCAGACTGACAGCACTAAATCAATATGTCTCCCTCTCAATATGTGGAAGACACAATGATAAATATCTAACAAAAGAACCTAATATTTTGCCAGTCAATGGTCTCTGTAAGGTTTGAACTTCTCTGAGGCTGAAACACCTTCCCCCTACAATCAGCTGATGAACACTGAAAACATACCATACATTTTTGCCGTCAATACCATGGATTGGGTACTATTCGTTACAGGTTTATTTCTGCAATTTTTTTGCAATAACAGCATCATGTGAATTCAAAACTTATGAATATGAACCAAAAGATAGAACAACAAGAAACGCGGCAATGCCACGAAACCAGGTTTTCAACACTTTTCATAAGAATAAACAAGAGTGCCAGAATGTCACAATATACGCCCGTCACAGCAAATTTCTTTACTCTAGCACCTGTATTTGCAGATGTAATTTTAATTTTGTGGTTGTTTATTATTGTAATTCTTTTGTTTTTCTAAGTCCACAAAAAAAATCCTTACCAGGCAGAGATACCTTAAAATACACCTAAAATTAGAAAGTAACAACTATGTTGTACCACAGAAAAGTGGTCTTGGTTTTTCCCTACGGTCAATTATAAAAAAAGTTACAATATAACTTATTTATAGTAACAACTAAGGGAAGTTAATCTTAAAAAAAAAAAAAAATGCAAAAAGAAAAATTGTAAGTCCACACAGAAATCCTTATCACGTAGAGTCAAAATACACCTCAAAATTGGATGTAACATGCATGTTGTACTACGGAAAAGTGGTCTCGATTTTTCCCTACGTCTAGTAATGAAAAAGTTACAATATAAGCTATTTATAGTAACAACAAAGGGAAGTAATTCTAAAGAAGGGAACTGCGCAAGACACTTCGTCTCATGATGGTGTATAATTGTGCCAAGTTACATCAAAATCCCTCTATGCATGAAGAAGATATGCTCCGGACAAAGTTTTCATTCTTGTATCCTTTGACCTCTAAGTGTGACCTTGACCTTAGACCTAGGGACCTGGTTCTTGTGCATGACACTCCGTCTCATGATGGTGAACAATTGTGCCAACTTTCATCAAAATCCCTCCATGCATGTAGAAGATATGCTAACCCTAACCCTAACCTAACCCTAACCCTAACCCTATTTTTAGTAACAATGACCTTGACCTTGATCCCAGAAACCCCAAAATCAATCCCAAGCTACAACTTTATATAAGTTTTCTATACACCAAGTTTCATCATGATAGCTCATTCCTAAGTTAAGTTATTGACCGGAAACCCTTTTTCTATTTTAAGTAACAGTGACCTTGACCTTGACCCCAGAAACCCCAAAATCAATCCCAGCCTTTGTCTTGATATAAGCTACATACATACAAAGTTTTATTCAAATATCTTTACTGAAACAAAAGTTATTGACCGGAAACCCTTTTTCTATTTTTAGTAACAGTGACCTTGACCTTGACCCCAGAAACCCCAAAATCAATCCCAGCCTTTGTCTTGATATAAGCTACATACATACCAAGTTTTATTCAAATATCTTTACCGAAACAAAAGTTACTGACCGGAAACCCTTTTTCTATTTTTAGTAACAGTGACCTTGACCTCAGAAACCCCAAAATCAATCCCAGCCTTTGTCTTGATATAAGCTACATACATACCAAGTTTTATTCAAATATCTTTACCGAAACAAAAGTTATTGACCGGAAACACCAGTTTGACGCCGCCGCCCGCCCGACCGACCGACATCTACCCCAATCTAATAACTCAGGTTTTCGTTGAAAACCTGGTTAATAAGCTTGAATTCTCTACTACGCAAACAAGTCTGTTGCTTTTCAAGTCTACAGTAAGAATTTCTGCCATCCACGACCTTAGGTTTTAGTACATGCTCAGACAATCTTTTACTTTGCTTTTGTCATTAAAATATATCAGTGTATTTCTGACACATCAAATTTAACATTTCAAAACTGAAAATTCCTAAAATTAATGCCGAAACATTTTTCGATGTCATTTTCTAAATGGCCACAGATTTATACTAGAGTTCACAATTGAATAATTACTTTTCTGTGTCATTAGAATTACTTACGGATGTTGGAAGGACATATTTCCCATCTGGCAAATTTATAGTCTGCAAATGAAAAACATAATACGCATTAAGGCAAGTTTTACAGAAATATATACTGGAACGAGACAGTAATCATTGTTCATAAAATTCAGGGCTGGACACATTGTTTGAAAGCAACTTGTCTTGCAGGACTGCTGCCAAGAATTTTCACTTGTCCTGCTTCAGTTTGTACTTGTCCTCCAATTCACTAAAGAAAAACTACTTTAACAGCTTTTGTTTTAAAATCCATTAAAAACTGTACATACTGGAATTGTCTACCTATTGCGATCATAAAGTGGTACTGTAACAGAGCGGGACAGATTCTGGAGTTGCGAATAACAAATTAACTTTCGTTTTAGATCTTTTGCACAGCTACACTAAAATTGGATTTTTAAAAAATATTTTTGGAATAAAATTGCACTCTTCCTGAAAACAAGTGCAATAGCAAGTTCCACTCCCCTGAGTACATTTCTACTCGTATATACAAGTGGACGAGTGTATTTATCGAGCCCTGTCATGGTTCGTACAGAACTTTCAAAACAAAATTCAAGTACTTTTCCCCATTTTCAAGGACTACAAAATCGCATTCATTTCTTTTACTCATGAAGTATTCTGTCGATTTTCTACAATAAACACCGCGACAATAACCTGGAAATGACCTTCAATTCAGCACCGATAAAATTTCACGTTGTGATAATTGCGTTTAGAGTACTAAAACCCGTCCCGGTACCGTACTATCATTTACTCGTCGGTAAGCCCTGTCGAAGATACTATCATTTACTCTTCGGTAAGCCCGGTCTGTCAATCGTTCGTCTTTTTTTCGATATTTTGGTCTGATCTGTTATTTTTTCTGATTTTCTATTCGCAGAACATCAATTCAAGGACAATTTATCAAAATTTACTCGTTTTTTTCAAAATTCAAGTACTTTTCAAGGAGTTTTTGGCAGTTTCAAATTCAAGTACTTTTCAAGTACTAGGCATCAAATTCAAGTATTTTTCAAGACCTGTGCGAACCATGCCTGTTAATAAACTGTAATATTTAGTCAAATGTGCACTTACATTGTACCAGAAAATGAGATCAGTAATGTTTGAGATAAAACTGAACCTTCCTACACTGTGTGACACAGGATACCTCAAGGCTGAAGTATTTACATCACTTCAGTGTGAATATTTATAATCACCACCTATGCCAAATTAAAAGTCAAAACCTTGAATGGTTTTTCACTTATAATTCTAACAGGAAATATGATGGACAGATGGACAAACAGATGGATGCATGCATCATGGTATAAGAAGTATATTTCCTACTTACCTGCACACTAGAACAATTGTTACATTCAAAAGCCAGGACTGTACATAATGGTTTGATATTGCTCACTCTGACAACAGTGCCTTTCACAGAGACAAACTTGCCTGAAAATGTATGAGAAGGCACATACATAACCTTGTAAAGTTCATTCAGCGCAGTTTCATTTTACAGTAAAACGCTGTAAGCTAAAGCACTCAGGCTCACTAGAGCAATTCATGTGATCCAGTTCCTTTTCCTTCTATTTTCTATAATAAACAAGAGCTGCTTTTGAGAAAAGTGTCTCCCACAACTGCCTAATCATCTAAATAGTAAGTATATACTGTTTACTCACTACAAATATACCACTGAAGAGTAAAAAGGCTGATTTTGAGTAATTCAAAGGCCATAATTCTGAAGTGCCTATGCTGATTTGGCTACTAATCTAACTTGGACTCCTATACTACTCATGTACTACCAGAGCATATGCACATTCATAAACCCTATACTACTAGAGCGCATGCACATTCCTGGAGCCAAAAGGAACCCTACACTACTCATGAGAGTAGTATAGGGTTCCTTTTGGCTCCAGGAATGCGCCTAAAATCTGAGCGTTTTTCGGTAATTCAAGGGCCATAATTTGGCCAAAATACATGCCAAGAGAACATAGCCTCTGGTGTCCTCCAGCGATCTGTGCTTTACTGTAACAGAATTCCTTTAATGAAGTGTGGTCAGTGAAACAACCAGTATGAGAATTTTTTAACAGTATAACAGTTCTCTACAGGATTAGATTGCCATGAAATCGTTTATTTTCATTCTTATCCTTTAACCTTGAAATACCTAGCATAACAATCTGCCTTTAGCCTTGAAAACCTACCATATAGATGATCTATAACCTTAGAATACCTACAAATGGCCTTTAACCTTGAAATACCTACCATAATAGTTGGCCTTTAAACTTTTTAGAGGTACAGGTGTTCCGTAGTTGAGTATTCGTGCATGTATGATGGACACATAATAATCTTCAGGTGTAATTTCTGTACCGTTCTCCACCGCAGCATCTCTAGCTTCCCTCAGTCTCTTGTGACTTACGTGCTGAAATTTTCTCAGGTCATTGTTTTTTCTGAGATTTTTATATCTAATGCTAACTTCATATATATTCAATTAGGTCTATTACAAACATATTTAATGAGATTTTACAAACTGGATATTACATTGCACAAAATTTGACAATTAACATAATTATTTTTGGATTATTCCTATCCTAATTATCTTTACTATGGACATCTGATGAAGATGTAGCACTCTACACTCCTATTGTGAAAACGTGTGGAAGCTTATAAATGAAATATATGCCGAACAGGTGTAGAACACTATCCTGTCTATAGAAACAGTTACTGTTCTTACAGCCTTAAATCTTGTCTCAAATATATCCCATATCCTCTTCAGTTGGCATCATTAAATTGAATCTAAAGTACTTTAGTTTGTACAAAAAAAAAAAAACAATATGCAAAAATATAGCACTAATGTTGTAAAATTAGAAACATTTGTGAGAACTTTTGCGTATCTGGCATTCTTACTATTTCTTTAAAAAATGTGAACCGTTTTTGTGGGAAAAAATTACAGTTTAAGCAAATATTAAATCTCAGATTTAATGAATGTGTTGCAATACAAAAATATTTTATATTATAATAACACAAGTTACACCTACCTGATGCATAGCTAACCCCATACATGCGAGCACTTTCTGTGGCATATCCTTTAGTTCTGTTTGTAGATCTGGTAAGCTCTCACTCACACCTATATAAAATTACTATATACTATAAAACTTCATTACCCAGAGCAGCCACCCTCTTGAAAGTGACTTGGAGCACTAATGTCAGTCAATGTTGAAATGTAAAGTTTTGTACAATTTAAATGTGGGGAATTAAAATAAAAACTAGATTTGTTTTATCAAATGAAATATACCTTTTTCACTGTCTCTAACATTGTTGTTGAAATACAATGATTCCTAATTTTAGTCATTTAGAATCATACTTTTTCTTAAGTTAATTTGAGAAAATACCTGTACTTCAAGTAATATTAGCATTTTAATACTCTTAATTTATTCATCTATTTTGCCATATTAATACATGTACCATTTACAGACAGAGACAAATCACAGTATTACCTTGATCTGAGATTAATTCTTTGTAATCAACAATAAAACTTCCCTTCAGTTCTATGTCATCCTAAAAAAGTTAAAAATATAGCACTTTGGTATTCGAATCAAAGCAATAATTACTGTATTTTGAATACTGAACAACGATAAAAGAATCAATAATTATATATGGCATCAATATTTCAATAAGTTTTGCTAGTATTTATTATTATTTACAAAAATCCTTTACACTTTTAATAGCTTCATTTATTTACATTTTAAAATGATGTATTACTATTCAAAATACTTTTAAATATGACACATTAGTCAGTATGTATCACAAATATCATGCAAGGCTCACCAAATTGTATGTCTGTAACCAACTAAGGAAGTATTTCTCAAACACATGTATCTTCTGGACTGCTGGCGAATGGTCACTGTATACTGAAAGACATTTACCATATTGTTTAATTAAGCCTCAAGGTAGTTCTGCCTGTCTGAAACAACAACTGTTTTACAACGTAGAATTTAATCAAACCTTATTATTCAAAGCATCATTATTATAACATCAGATGTAAATTCAATCAATAAATGACAGGATTATGTGCTTGATTTTTGTTTAATAGACAAATACTGGTCCTCCGGTTATTTTTCACAATGGACTTCTAAAAGAAAATCACACTTGTGCTTAGAAAAAGTTAAACAATGTAGATTTAAATGAAAATTTTCACAGATTTACCTACTTTTAATCACATAACCAAACAAGTGAATGAAGTATTGCCATGCAATACAAAGTCCCCTACTGGAAGGCACCTAATTTTCTCTACTGCAGTATATAACATAATGTACTGATATCTGTCAATGATGTATCAACAATATTGTACTATATATACAATATGTTATAACAACACACTTGGATTACAAGAGCTCGTCGAACACGAAATGTTCCCCTTAATGCATTCAGTAATTGCACAAGGAACAGAAATTATATGCTCACTGTAAACAAAAGTTCTACCATTCTGGTTTAAACTGACCTTGACCTTTAACCTATTAACCTAACAAGAGATTACAGATTGATCTTGGCGCCATCCACTGAGCCATTTTTGAATGTTTCAAGACTAGCTCAAGGTCAAAATCATGGTCAAATTTCATTTAGGTATAAAACAATGTGTATGTGGTCCAAAATTGAAAGCGGTGGCTTGAGAAATGTGAAAGCAGGTCACTAGATCAATTTCAAGGTAATGTTCGTTTCGGTAGACAGAACTATGCATGTGCTTCAAATTTGGAGGCTGTAGCTTGAGAAATGTGAAAGTAGGTCACTAGGTCAAAATCAAGGTCAGATTCCATTTCGGAACACAAAACTATGCAAGTGGTCCAAATTTGAAGCCTGTACCTTCAGAAATGTGAAAGTAGGTCACTAGGTCAATCTCAAGATCAAAGTTCATTTCAGTACACAAAACTATGCTTGTGGTTCAAATTTGAAGGCTGTAGCTTGAGAAATGTGAAAGTAGGTCACTAGGTCAAAATCAAGGTCAAATTCTTGAGAAATGTGAAAGTAGGTCACTAGGTCAAAATCAAGGTCAAATTTTATTTTGGAACAAAAAACTATGCATGTGGTCCAAATTTGAAGCCTGTACCTTCAAAAATGTGAAAGTAGGTCACTAGGTCAATAACAAGGTCAAAGTTTTTTTCAGTACACAAACCTATTCATGTGATCCAAATTTGAAGGCTGTAGGTACAGAAATGTGAAAGTAGGTCACTAGGTCAAGATCAAGGTCAACTCATGTCAAGGTTCATCTTGCCACTCAAAACTATACATGTGGTCCAAATTTGAATGATGTAAGTTATGGACATGAAGATTCTAAGTTTTTCCCTGTATAAGTCTATATGAACCATATGATCTCTGGGGCGGGGCCATATTTGACCCGAGAGGGATAACTTGAACAAACCACTGAACTTGGTAGAGAACCACTAAATGATGCTACATTACAAATTACCAAAGCCATAGTCTTTGTGGTTTGGACAAGAAGATTTTCAAAGTTTTTCCCTATATAAGTATATGTAAACCATGTGACCCCCAGGGCGGAGCCATATTTGACCCTAGGGGAATAATTTGAACAATCTTAGTAGAGGACCACTAGATGATGTCATATACAAAATATCAAAGCCCTAGGCCCTGTGGTTTTGGACAAGAGGTTTTTCAAAGTTTTTTCCTATATAAGTCTATAAAAACCATGTGACCCTAGGGGTGGGGCCATATTTGACCCCAGGGAAATAATCTGAACAATCTTGGTAGAGAACCACTAGATTTTGCTACATACCAAATATCAAAGCCCTAGGCCCTATGGTTTTGGACAAGATCAGAAACCATTTAACTGTTCCTGGCCAATGTAACCTTGACCTATGACCTAATGACCTCAAAATCAATAGGGGTCATCTGCTGGTCATGGCCAACCTAACTATCAATTTTCCTGACACTAGGCCCAAGCGTTCTTGAGTTATTGCCTGGAAACCATTTTACTGTTCCTGGTCACTGTGACCTTGACCTTTGACATACTGACCTCAAAATCAATAGGGGTCATCTGCTGGTCATTACCAACCTCCCTATCAACTTTCGTGACCCTAGGCCTAAGCGTTCTTGAGTTATCATCCGGAAACCGTTTAACTGTTCAGGGTCACTGTGACCTTGACCTTTAACATACTGACCTCAAAATCAATAGGGGTCATCTGCTGGTCATTACCAACCTCCTTATCAACTTTCATGATCCTAGGCCCAAGTGTTCTTGAGTTACCATCCGGAAACCGTTTTACTGTTCAGGGTCACTGTGACCTTGACCTTTAACATACTGACCTCAAAATCAATAGGGGTCATCTGCTGGTCATTACCAACCTCCCTATCAACTTTCATGATTCTAGGCCCAAGTGTTCTTGAGTTATCATCCGGAAACCGTTTTACTATTCAGGGTCACTGTGACCATGACCTTTGACATACAGACCAAAATCAAAAGGGGTCATCTGCTGGTGATGACCAACCTCCCTATCAACTTTCATGATCCTAGGCCTAAGCGTTCTTGAGTTATCATCCGGAAACGGATTGGTCTACATTCCGACCGACCGACCGACCGACCGACATCTGCAAAACAATATACCCCTCCTTTTTCAAAGGGGGACATAAAAATGTGCATATATAAAAACCCACAGTTGTTTTCATATTGAAATGTTTTTGCCGATTATAAAAAAGTTATCATATAAGTTATTTATAGTACCAACAAAAGAAAATTAATCTTAAAAAAAAAAAAAAAAAAAAAAAAAAAAAAAAACTATATAATATAAGACCACAAGAAACTCTTTACCAGGTAGAGATAGGTCAAAATACACCTAAAAATTGGATGTAACATGCATTCTGTACCACAGAAAAGTGGTCTCGATTTTTCTCTACGGCCAATAATAAAAAAGTTACAATAAAATCTATTTATAGTAAAAACAAAGGGACGTAATTCTAAAAACAAGGGTGCCTCATGGTGGTGAACATTTGGTCCAAGTTACATCAAAATCCCCCAATGCATGAAGAAGAAATGCTCCAGACAAAGTCATTCTTGAATTTGACGTTTGACCTGTAAATATGACCTTGACCTTAGACCTAGGGACCTGGTTCTTGCGCATGACAATCCGTCTTATGTTGGTGAACATTTGTGCCAAGTTACATCAAAATCCCTCCATGCATGAAGAAGAAATGCTCCAGACAAAGTCATTCTTGTGTCTCACCTTTGGTCTCAAGTGTGACCTTGACATTAGACCCTGGGCTTGGGTTTTGCGCATGACATGTTGTCTCATCCAGGAAAATATTTGTGCCAACTGATACTTAAATCCTGTTTTGCATGACAAAGTTAGAGACTGGACAGGAAAAACATCCTACTGACCTTTGATCTCAAAGTGTGACCTTGACCTTTAAGCTAGGGTACTGGGTGTTGCGCATGACACATCATCTGATCATGGGGAACATTTATGCCAAGCAATAATGTAATCCCTTGATGGATGACAGAGTTCTGGATCGGACAGGAAAAAAACCTTATTGACCTTTGACCTCCAATTGTGACCTTGACCTTTGAGCTAAGGGTCTGGGATTTGCGCATGACACGTCATCTCATCATGGGGAACATTTGTGCCAAGTAATATTAAAATCCCTTAATGAATGTCAGAGTTATGGACCGGACACGAAACAGACCCTGTTCATGCTATGTTAACATTTGACTGCTATGTGTGACCTTGACCTTTGAGCTAGGGGTCTGAAAGTTGTGCATGACACATTGACTTATTATGAGGTACATTTGTGCCAAGTAATATTAAAATCCCTTCATGGACGGCAGAGTTGTGGACCGGACAGGAAAAAAGCCCTGTTGACCTTTGACCTCCAATTGTGACCTTGACCTTTAAGCTAGGGGTCTAGGTTTTGCGCATGACACGTCGTCTCCTCATGGGGAACATTTGTGCCAAGTTATATTAAAATCCCTTCATGGATGGGAGAGTTATGGACCGGACAAGAAAAAAGCCCCATTGACCTTTGACCTCCAATTGTGACCTTGACCTTTTAGCTAGGGGTCCGAGTTTTGCGCACGACACGTCGTCTCATCATGGGGAACACTTGTGCCAAGTAATATTAAAATCCCTTCATGGATGGGAGAGTTATGGACCGGACAAGAAAAAAGCCCTGTTGACCTTTGACCTCCAATTGTGACCTTGACCTTTGAGCTAGGGGTCTAGGTTTTGCGCACGACACGTCGTCTCATCATGGGGAACACTTGTACCAAGTAATATTAAAATCCCTTCATGGATGAGAGAGTTATGGACCCGACAGGAAAAAAGCCCTGTTGACCTCCAATTAAGACCTTGATCTTTGAGCTAGGGGTCTGGGTTTTGCCCATGACACGTCGTCTCATCATGGGGAACATTTGTGCCAAGTAATATTAAAATCCCTTCATGGATGACAGAGTTATGGACCGGACACGAAATTGTGGACGGACGGATGGACAGACGGACGGAATGGCGGAAAAGCGCATTCCTATAGTCCCAGAAACTGGTTTTCAACCAGTAGAGGACTAAAAAATTCTACCAGGCATTATACCAGGTTTCATGGATAAATGACATGGTGCCATCACTTCCAGTCAATCAAATGTGCAGAACTACTTTAATACAGCACTGAAAACCTCTTAAAAATTGTGCGAGACAGGTGCTCTTAAGAATGAATTGACAGAGGTAATTCATATTCCACTTCCAATTCATCAGTTATTTCTAGTGGTAAACAGTACTAATAAAGAATAAAACAAGAGAAGTCACTAGTTAATGCGGAAAGCTTTTGACACGACATTAACAGCTGTCTGTTATTGTAAATTTCATTGACTAAAAGTTACAAAAGCTATGGCAAAATACAGGCTATTACCTTCATCAGGAAAATACAGCTTCCAGCCATGATACGGGGAAGCTACATCAATTTTAGTTTGAACCATGGTCGGTCTTCTAGACTGGCTAGACTTGCGATCAGGCATCATCCCTCCACCTCTGTTCCCTCTATTACCTCCTACAATATTGAAAACCTCGAACCTTGAAAAATGTATGGTGCATTTCTTATTTTACAGAATGGAGATTCTACAAGTGTTGTTTCAATAGTGATCAAACTTTGCCCTCATTTGTTTTCTGAGCTCCGGGTAACTATTTCGATTACGTGTTGCTAACAAATACATGTATATTAGTTTAGTTTTTCAGAAGTCTACTTAAATCCACCATGTAAGAACAACAAACCACAATAATCAGTTTTCTCTTAACTAGATGCACACTGGCAACATGTTAAGCCCACCATCTGTCAAAAGGACTATTAGTAAATGACCTTTGACCCCTAACTGTGATCTTGACCTTTGAGATAGGAACCTTGGGCTTGCACATGACACTCAGACTCATCGAGTGAAACATTCATGCCAAATATAAACAAGATTCCTAAATGCCTGTCAAAGTTTTGGCCCAGACAAGAACAGACATGACCTTTGACCTCCAAATGTGACTTTGACCTTTGAGATAGGAACCTGTGGTTTGAGCATGACACTCTGTCTCAATGAGGTTAACATTCATGACAAATATAAACAAGACTGCTCCATGCATGTCAAAGTTATGGTCCAGACAAACAAATCAGGACAGACAAGCACACATACACCAAACAGCCATTTGGAGGACTATGTCTTCGCTTCCACAAGAGGGCTCAACAAAAACTGATAGAAGTTGACCTAAATTTCTTTTTTAAAATCATCTTGCAATATATTTGTCAACTATCTACACACAAAACTTTCAATATCTAGGAATGACTTTTCAAATTTAATATATCATTACTTGTCAGCTCTTTAAATGCTACTAGAGAAAAGAGATATTCTCCTTTCACTTGCTAATTCATCTGTACATATATATAAAGAAACAAACAAGCTAAATTTCCTGTTTTAGGTTATAAGAAGAATAACAAGAGCTGTCAGTAAGACAGCACACTTGACTTTTCTCAGTGCTTGACTCTGAATAAGAGCTTTGCCAGTAAATAAAAAATCCAAGTTAAAAAGGGACATAACTCTTGTCAAAATTCAAATCAGAGTTATGAGAATTGTGTCTCCTGGTGTAGACTTTGATAGTAAACTATTTTGAGAGTCAAGTCAAAAGCTTTAACAGTAACAGAGATATCTGACTTTATCAAAAATTTTAACAAAACAAATCTAAGTTAAAAAGGGACATAATTCTGTAAAAATTCAAATCAGAGTTATGGAGATTGTTTCTCCTGGTGTACTGGTGTAGACTTTGATGGTAAATAAGTATTTTAAGTTTCAAGTCAAAAGCTTTGATAGTAACAGAGATATTTGACTTTATCAAAAACTTTAACCAAAACTTCTAAGTTAACAAGAGGGTCATGATGACCCTGGATCGCTCACCAGAGTAATATGAGCTACATGTTTCAAATGTCAAACTGATGATTTTTAGAAATTTTTTGGAAGATTTTCTGATGTACAATCAAGTAACCCCTGGGGCGGGGCCAAGTTTACCCCGGGGGTTATGAATGGAACAGAGTTTGAAGAAGTCTACTTGGCAATGTAACATATCAAATATCTAAGATCTAGGCCTTCTGGTTTATTTTTAGCAAATTTATGAAATTTCCCTATATACAATCAAGTAACCCCTGGGGCTGGGTCAATTTGACCCTGTGGGGGGTCAAGATTTGAACAACTTTTGTAGAGGTCCCCTAGGCAATGCTACATGTCAAATATCTAAGCTCTAGGCCTTCTTGTTTATTTTTAGAAAATTTTGAAGATTTTTCTATGTACAATCAAGTAACCCCATGGGGCAGGATCAATTTGACCCCGGGGGTCATGATTTAAACAAATTTTGTAGAAGTCTACTAGGCAATGCTACAAGTCAAATATCTAAGATCTAGGCCTTCTGGGGCTTTTTAAGAAATTTTTTGAAGATTTTCCTATGTAAAATCAAGTGACCCCTTGGGCGGGGTCAATTTTGACCATGGGGGTCATGATTTGAACAAATTTTGTAGAGGTCCACTAGACAATGCTACACGTGAAATATCTAAGCTCTAGGCCTTCTGGTTTATGTTTAGATTTTTTTTGAAGACTTTCCTATGTAAAATCAAGTGACCCCTGGACCCCGCGGGTCATGATTTGAACAAATTTTGTAGAGGTCCACTAGGCAATGCTACAGGTCAAATGTCTAAGCTCTAGGCCTTCTGGTTTATTTTTAGAAAATTTTGAAGATTTTTCTATGTACAATCAAGTAACCCCATGGGGCGGGGTCAATTTGACCCCGGAGGTCATGATTTGAACAAATTTGGCAGAAGTCTACTAGGCAATGCTACACTTCAAATATCTAAGATCTAGGCCTTCTGGTTTATATTTAGAAATTTTTTGAAGATTTTCCTATGTAAAATCAAGTGACCTCTGGGGCGGGGCCAATTTTGACCCCAGGGGTCATGACTTGAATAAATTTTGTAGAGGTCCACTAGACAATGCTACACATGAAATATCTAAGCTCTTGGCCTTCTGGTTTATTTTTAGAAAATTTTTGAAGATTTTCCTATGTAAAATCAAGTGACCCCTGGGGCAGGGTCAATTTTGACCCCGGGGGTCATGATTTGAATAAATTTTGTAGAGGTCCACTAGGCAATGCTACATGTCAAATATCTAAGCTCTATGCCTTCTGATTTATTTTTAGAAAAATTTTGAAGATTTTCCTATGTAAAATCAAATGACCCCTGGGGCGGGGTCAATTCTGAACCCGGGGTCATGATATGAACAACTTTAGTAGAGGTCCTCTAGGCAATGCTACATGTCAAATATCTAAGCTCTAGGGCTTCTGGTTTTTGAGAAGATTTTTTAAGATTTTCCTATGTAAAATCAAGTGACCCCTCGGGCGGGGTCAATTTTGATCACGGGGTCATGATTTGAACAAATTTGGTAGAGGTCCACTAGTCAATGCTTCAAACCAAATATCTAAGCTCTAGGGCTTCTTGTTTTTGAGAAGAAAATTTTCAAAGTTTTTCCTTTCTGTTGCCATGGCAACCAGAATTCTGTATGGAATTCAATTCTTTGAATAATTTTTAAAGAAGACCATCCAAGGAACATCCCTGTGAAGTTTCATCACAATTGGCCAGTTGGTTTAGGAGGAGATGTTGTTTAAAGGAAAGCGTGGACGGACAGACGGACGTACAACGGACGGACGACCGAACTACAACGGCCTGGCGGCCGGACGGTGAGCGACCACAATACCTCACCCTGAGCACTTTGTGCTCAGGTGAGCTAAAAAGGGGCATAATTCTGTCAAAATTCAAATCAGAGTTATGGAGATTGTTTCTCCTGGTGTAGACTTTGATAGTAAGTAACTATTTTAAGTTTCAAGTAAATAGCTTTGATAGTAACAGAGATATCGACTTTATCAAAAACTTTAACCAACAGCGAAGCCGACACCGGGGCAAGTGCAATAGCTCTACTTTTTCTTTGAAAAGTCGAGCTAATATATGGAACTCGGGATTACCTCTATTTCCATAATTATTGAAGTACTGTCCTCGACCGCGCCATCTCCCTCGCCAGTTTCCACGACCACCATGCCATCCTTGACCCCTCTGACCTTTTCCCCTGCTGCCTTGCCAGCTGGAGTTACTAGACTGACTCATCTCTGTGCTTGTTGTATAATCATTTCCTAAACAAGAATGCCAATTTTAATTTTGGATACAACAGTTCAAGCCCATGATTCAGTAAAAATTCAAATGCCTGAAACTCTACATTCTAAAGCCCGAAATATCCTTTTCAGTAGAGTTATATACTGTATATTCGCGGCCATAAGTCGACCTCGGCCATAAGTCAAGGGGTATATTATGGTGGGAGAAAGCTGGTATTTTACCTGAACTCGGCCATAAGTCGAGGGCAATTTTTTAAGATATTTCGTAGGTGTATAAGTATGTTCAATGCTCATGTAGAGGGATAAAAAAATCTTCATAATTATATAAACAACATATAACAAAGTATTCAAATTATTAATTTTATTTTTATATTAAAAATATTATCCTTTATTGTATGAAAAGCATATATCTTTAATTTATTAACTAGAAAATGCTTTTGTAAAAAAGCGCATGTCTCCCCAAATGCAAAGTCCTATAGGCAAGAAGTTAATAGGGGTCAGGAGTGAAAGTCAAAGAGACACTGATGGTTGGCTGCAATAGGGATCATCTACTTGGCATGTCCAGTCATCCCCCTAAATTTCAACACTCTTGGCCTAGTGGTTCTCAAGTCACTGTTCAGGCTCCTGTGACCTTGACCTTCAATCAAGTGACCTCAAAATAAGTAGGGGTCATCTACTCTGCATGTCCAATAATCCTATTAAGTTTCAACATTGTAGGTCAAGTGGTTCTCAAGTTATTTCCAAAAAATGATTTTATATGAACAGGCCACTGTGACCTTGACCTTTAATAGACTGACCCCAAAATCAATAGGGGTCATCTACTCTGCATGTTCAATCATCCTATGAAGTTTCAACATTCTGGGTCAAGTGGTTCTCAAGTTATTGATCGGAACTGGTTATCAATGTTCAGGCCTCTGTAATCTTGACCTTTAACGGAGTGACCCCAAAAACAACAGGGGTCATTTACTCTGCATGAACAATCATCCTATGAAGTTTCAACATTCTGGGTCGAGAAGTTCTCAAGTTATTGATTGGAAATGGTTTTCCATGTTCAGGCCCCTGTGGCCTTGACCTTTAACAGAGTCACCCTAAAATCGTTACGGGTCATCTACTCTGCATGACCAATCATCCTATGAAGTTTCATCATTCTGGGTCAAGTGGTTCTCAAGTTACTGACCGGAAATGGGTTTCAATGTTCAGGCCCCTATGACCTTGACCTTTCACAGAGTGACCCCAAAATTGTTATGGGTCATCTACTCTGCATGAGCGATCATCCTATTAAGTTTCAACATTCTGGGTCAAGTGGTTCTCAAGTTACTGACCGGAAATGGTTTTCAATGTTCAGGCCCCTGTGACCTTGACCTTTAATGGAGTGACCTCAAAATCAATAGGGGTCATCTACTTTGCATGTACAATCATCCTATGAAGTTTCAACATTCTGGGTCAAGTGGTTCTCTAGTTATTGATCGGAAATGGTTTTCAATGTTCAGGCCCCTGTGACCTTGACCTTTGACGGAGTGACCTCAAAATCAATAGGGGTCATCTACTCTTCATGACCAATCATCCCATGAAGTTTCAACATTCTAGGTCAAATGGTTCTCCAGTTATTGCTCGGAAATGAAGTGTGACGTACGGACGGACGGAAGGACGGACGGACGGACAGGGCAAAAACAATATGTCTCCTGGGGGAGACATAATAAGATATTTCATTCATAACATTTAAAACATGTTACATGTATCAAAGCTACAATAAACATAAGTATCTGTAACTGATATTTCACTGTATGTTCAAACACAAAGTGTCAATTTAAAATCCCTCAAAGTCACTCTCGTCATCACTGTTAAACAGTTCGTTGGCTAACTCCTCAGTTACAGCAGGGTCATACACATAGTCATCACACTCAACATCATCATCATCAACAACACTGTCAGTAACACTGCACGAGGAGGTGAATTCCTCGAACAATGCATCGTCCTGTGTTCCATCAATCGAGTTAGAAATTCCACACTTCAGAAATGATTTCATAACCATTTCTGATGGTATCTGATTCCAAGCATTAACAATCCATTCACACACTGTGCTAAGACTTGTCCGTTTAAGGTTGCCAGCCTTAGTTGTCTCACGGGGACCGTTTACCATCCACTCATTCCAACTGTGACGAACATGAGACTTGAACGGTTCATTCAGTGACACATCCAAAGGTTGCAAGACAGAGGTGCAGCCTCCTGGAATTACTGCCTGTCTCGTGCCCTTTTCTTTAAGTCTGTCCTTCACTTTGTCTGTTAAATGAGCACGAAACATGTCCCATACTAGTAACGATCTCCTATTTATTAAGCCTCCTGGCCGAGTGAACCATACATCATTCAACCACTGACCTGAAACACTTTCATCAACCCAGCCCTTGGGCTGCACATAAACACATATTCCGGCAGGAAATTTCTCCTTAGGCATAGTTTTCCGTTTGAACACTACAGCTGGCTTTAATTTAGTACCATCTGCCATGCAGGACAAAATTACTGTGAAATGTGATTTTTCATGACCTGTAGTTTTCACTGACACTGTCTTTACACCTATCGGATGCACGGTTGTGTTCCCCGGGAGATCAAAAAACATGGGTGTTTCGTCCATGTTTCCAATCTGTGAAAGTTCAAAGTCAAATTCTTTCCGTTCACGGATAACAAACTGGTGAAATGATGTTACGTGATTCTCAACATCGCTGGGTAATTTCTGTGCGATGTGCGTCCTCTGGCGCAGAGTTAGTCCATGTCTGTTCATGAATCGTGAACACCAGCCTGCCGATGCCTTAAATACACCTTTGTCTATGGAATACTTCGAGTCCTTTGCCAAGTGCAAAGCCTTAATTCTAATCACATTTCTCGTCACAACAAAAGCACTTTCCCGTAATTCTAAAATCCAATTTAACAAGTCTGTCTCTAGCCTCTCGTATGGGCTCAAACGCACAACACGACGTTTCTGTCCTTTAGGACCTTCGATAATTCTGTCCTTGGATTTACGCAAGTTTTTCGCTGACCCCAAACTCGCGTTCAGCGGCACAATTGTTAGAAGATTCTGCGAATTCTATTACACGAATTTTGAATGCATTATCATATGCAACACGCTTCCGTTTAGGCATTTTGTCACAGTTCTATCAAAATAATAACGGATAATCCGATGCGTGCGTGAAATTTAACAGTTTAATGACAGTTTATATCTCAAACAGAAATCAATACAAGAATGAATTCATCATAAAGGTATCTAACATATTTACGAAACTGTAACAACAATTGATGTGCATAATTACTGAAGACACGCCTTCGACCTATGAAAAAAATGCTTGACATTGAGTAATAAATTTTGATTGGTTATGGGAGTGCCAAACGACTGAGTAAATATTTCTGATTGGTGGTGGTTCACGGGGTGCAGTGTTTTTGTGCATATCATTAATCGCAGGCTTTGTCGGTGTGAACGTCGCTTTGACAAAAGATAAAAGAGCCGCCAATTCTTTTGATATCGAGGTGATTCGGCACCTGCTAGTTGTCATGTTATTCACACGGATTAACTTGAGAGGACAGTACCTATTTAGTGACTCGGTTCGTTTTTGTTCTACTGTTCAAAGTATTTTTAATTATGTTTGCCGATACTTGCTAAAAAATTTTTTTTGCCGAACGCGGATAAAAAAGGATATTGTATTTAATAATTAAAAAGATTGACTTTATTGTTTTACAAATGATTGCCATTCCTACTTTATTTTTAATTATAATGTTTGCCGATACTTGCAAAAAATTTCTTTTTGCCGAACGCGGATTAAAATAACAATATCCGGTAAAAGCTTTACGAAAGATTGACTTTATTGTTTTACAAATGAGTGTCATTCCTACTTCCTTTTTAATTACGTTTGGCGAAACTTGCAAAAAAAAAATTCTACAAATGCCTGGTAAAAGCTTTTCGATACTGTATTTGAAAATAATTAAAAAGATTTAATTTATTGTTTTACAAACGAGTGTCATTGCAACTTTTTCACTATACTTTATATAACTTGCATAAGAAAACATTGTCACTATTTTACGAACCGTCTTGCCGATACCGGTAACGGGTGGATACGGCGTCCGATATTTATACAAGACAAACATGGCGCTCGGTTGGGAAATGACAAAAACATTATTTTCATTTGATATTGCAGCCATAAGTCGACCCAAGAATGTAAACTGTATATTTGATCCTTGAAAACTCGACTTATGGCCGCGAATATACGGTAGTGAAATTCTGGCACTCAAAAGCCTGAAATCAGAACCAAGGATGAAAATTCACAGGCTTGAATAACAGTCATTTTTTTATATTTTCAGAGACTAGCATCCATTAAAGGGCTCACTATTAAATCATTTGCAAGGACCCAACATACATTTTCACTTTAATTTTTTGCCTGTCTGGAAGCAACTTGCCTGTTGTAGGCAAATTGGGCAGTCCTTAATGTCTAGTCATGGACTTATGTTTATTTGCTCATGAATCATTTGTTTGAATATTGGAATTCCCAGATTCAGCATAATGTCACAAAATGGCCACTTAGCTATGGAGTATACAACTGCTTAGTTACATATACTGAAATGAAGTACCACCCCAGACATTTCTAGCAATTATCACAGTTAAGAAGATTGTTTTTCACAAAAAATCATGTATTATGAGTATTACCATGACCTTAATTCAGTATAAAAGCTATATATAATGCTAAAAATTAGATTCAAATGTCTTGAAGTTGAAAGAATGTCCAACTGGTATTACAACAAGAGGGCCATGATGGCCCTATATCGCTCACCTGAGTACCATTGCTCTTAATGATAAGATCAAGTTTTGAGATAGATCACATAGGCATACACTTTAAATATCATCAGGATAAATATTTTTCTTGTAACAGTCTCTTTTGACCTATGGGTCACATACTAGTCAGGGCCAGTCTCCATACAAAGTTTGATGGTCCTAGGCTCAAATGCTGCATTTTTGTACTAGCATGACTATTCCTTACCCTGGAAGACTTAAATAACATTTAAAACTAATCTCATTAGATGCTGCTGAGGTATATTCATTTACATAAAATAAAGGGAGGTATATAAATTCAGTCAAAAGTTATCTACCCAGATTGTCCGAGTCCATCTGATGGCATAAATGACATTTCAAATCAGTATCTTCATTGGTTACCAAGATACATATTTAATTTGAAACAAAGGGAGTTAATTTGACATAAAATCAGTCCATAGTTATCTACCCTGATTATCTGAGTTCAACTAATGACAATAATGAATTTATTTCAAAGGAGTCCTATAAGTACTTATTGATATAAATCCATTTTGTTTAAAATCAGGGGAGATAATCATATATAAAATAACTCGAGAACTTATGACTGGGTCTGACAGATTCATCATAGAGTCCAAGAGTTATTGTTGTTGAAGATATTTTGCAAGTTTGTATCAAATCAAACCATAAATGAAGTCTTTATATAGCTGCAAAAGCCAAAATAGCAAATTTTGGACCTTTAAGGGGCCATAACTCTGGAACCCATGATGGGATCAGGCCAGTTTTCGAAAGGAACCGAGATATTATGCTAGTATAAGTTGTGTGCAAGTTTGATTAAAGTTGATTGCGAAATGTTGCCTCTATTGAGTTCACAAGCAAAAAATAGCAAATTTTGGCCCTTTAAGGGGCCATAATTCTGAAACCCATGATGGAATCTGGCCAGTTTTCAAAAGGAACCGAGATATTATGCCAATACAAGTTGTGTGCAAGTTTTATTAAAGTTGATTGCAAAATTTGGTCTCTACCATGTTCACAAGCCAAAAATGGCAAATTTTGGCCCTTCAAGGGGCCATAACTTTGGAACCCATGATGGGATTTGGCCAGTTTTCGAAAGGAACTGAAACATTATGCCAATACAATTTGTGTGCAAGTTTTATTAAAGTTGATTGCAAAATGTTGTCTCTATCATGTTCCCAAGCCAAAAATAGCAAATTTTGGCCCTTTAAGTTTTCGAAAGGAACAAAGAGATTATGCCCATACAAGTTGAGTGCAAGTTTGATTAAAATCAAATACAAAATGTGGTCTCTATTGTGTTCACAAGGAAACTGCAGACGGATGACGGACGGACGGACAACGGGTGATCACAAAAGCTCACCCTGTCACTACATGACAGATGAGCTAAAAATGATCCAATCATTGCAATTCTATATCCTGGGTTTTTCCCAGTGACAGGTTTTACCCTGTTTGCTAGTTTCAGTTTACCTACTCATAAATGAAATCAAAGTCAAGGTCACTAGGGGGCCAGGACTCACAATAAGGATGTAAAATGAGTTTTTGAACCATCCTACAAAGTTTTTTAAGAAATTTTTGTGAATTTTCAGAGGTCAAAAAAATCTAAACAAGGCAGTCTGAGAGATAGCTATATTCCCTGCTACTGTTATGGACAGTGAAAGGGTTGATGGTATTGGGTGGAAGCTGGTGCTGTTGCAACTTGTGTTTTGCACAATGTCTCACTTAATTGTTAGTGTCAGTGCATTAAACGTTTGGCACAAGTATCACAAAAATCCGTTAAAAGATTTATGGGATATTAAGAAAGCAAAGGCTCAGATCTTTCACCTCAAGTTGTGACCTTGACCTTGAGCCTGCATGGCTGACTCATAGGTTTTGTAAACCATCTCAATAAGGTGAACACTTGACCAAAGTTTCAAGAAAATCCTTCAAGCGGTTTAGCAGAAACCGCTTAGGACAGGAAATTGAAGTCTCAAACATTTGAGTTGTGACCTTTACCTCGAGCTGGCATGGGTGAATTTCGAGTTCTGTTCATCGTCTTGATAAGGGGGATATTACAGCCAAGTCATATTAAAATCCTTCAAGGGGTTTAGAAGATATAGAGCAGACACAAAATGTAAGGCTTGAACCTTTGACCTTGACTTGTGACCTTGACCTTGAGCCAACATGGCTGACTCGTAAGTTCTGCACATTGTTTGTTTGTTTGTTTTGGGTTTAACGCCGTTTTTCAACAGTATTTCAGTTATATAACGGCGGGCAGTTAACCTAACCAGTGTTCCTGGATTCTGTACAAGTACAAACCTGTTCTTCCCAAGTAACTGCCAACTTCCCCACATGAATCAGAGGTGGAGGACTAATGATTTCAGACACAATGTTGTTTATCAAATAGTCACGGAGAACATACGCCCCGCCCGAGGATCGAACTCGTGACCCCGCGATCCGTAGACCAACGCTCTTATCTGCACATTGTCTTGATCATCTGACCAAAGTTTCATGAAAATCCTTCAAGGGGTTTAGGAGCTACAGAGCGGACACAATTTTTATGTATGGACAGACGGGCAGAGACCATTCCTATCATCCCCCACCACTTGTGGCGGGGAATTAAAAACACTTATTTCTTCAAGGTCACTCAGGTGCCAGGACTCACTATGGGGTTGTAAAATTAGTTTCTAAATCATCCCACACCGTTTTAAAGAAATACGTGTAATGTTTTTTGAGTTATTCCAAATTGTTGGCGCTGTCGTCCTCAATATATCTGCGTGGCCAAATGTTGGCGTTTTTTTGACGGCTTTGATTCGGCGGTGTTAAGATTTGGCACTATAGCTCTCAATTTCCAAAATAAAACCTGTTACAAGTCAAAAAATCGCCAAATTAAACCACCTTCTGTTTTCCCCCCGTAATAATGACCAATTGTAGGTTTGACCTGTCAAAAATGAATCAATGATAATCTCCTGAAAGGCAAGTTACAAGTGATTGAGATCTAAATCTGTTAAATCCCTCGGAGCATTGTAGTATATTTATATATGTAATTCGATTAAACATTCATGAATGGTATTGTCATCAGGGCTTTTCACCAGGAAATTGGGAAGAGGCCCTGGCCTTTCAAATTGGGAAATTCATATGCGGTAATTGCTCATTTTGGGAAAACAGCATTTTATTGAAACAGCTGGGCCTTTATTCCTTCTGTTAAAGAGTTATGTAACAGAGGACACAATTTGGTGGTTTCCTAAGGCCTAAAAAAAAAAATTCTTTGTTTCCGGTAACATGCTCAACAAGAGCTGTCTCCATAGGATGACATATGCCCCCTATGGCACTTTGAATGAGTAGTTATGGCCGATGTTAGAGTTTAGGACCTTTGACCTACGAAGCTGGGTCTTGCGCGCGACACGTCTTACTGTGCCACACATTCATGCGTAGTTATTTTAAAATCCATGCATGAATGACAAAGATATGGACCGGACATGCCCATCAATGCACTATCATGAAAAATGACCTTTAACGTCTAAGTGTGACCTTGACCTTTGAGCTACAGACCAGGGTCTTGCGCGCGACACGTCGTCTTACTGTGGTACACATTCATGCCAAGTTATTTGAAAATCCATCCATGGTTGACAAAGATATGGACCGGACACGCCCATCAATGCACTATCCTTTAATGTATAAGTGTGACCTTGACCTTTGAGCTACAGACCTGGGTCTTGCGCGCGACACGTCGTCTTACTGTGGTACACATTCATGCCAAGTTATTTGAAAATCCATCCATCGATGACAAAGATATGGACCAGACACGCCCATTAATGCACTATCCATTAATGTTTAAGTGTGACCTTGACCTTTGAGCTACGGACCTGGGTCTTGCGCGCGACACGTCGTCTTATTGTGGTACACATTCATGCCAAGTTATTTGAAAATCCATCCATCGATGACAAAGATATGGACCGGACACACCCATCAATGCACTATCCTTTAATGTCTAAGTGTGACCGTGACCTTTGAGCTACGGACCTGGGTCTTGCGCGCGACACGTCGTCTTACTGTGGTACACATTCATGCCAAGTTATTTGAAAATCCATCCATCGATGACAAAGATATGGACCGGACACGAAAATTGCGGACAGACTGACAGACCGACAGACTGACAGACGGCCAGACGGTTCAAAAACTATATGCCTCCCTTTGGGGGCATAAAAAAAATTAGGGTAGGTAGGTCGGAAATTTTTTTTCTTTTTGGAAATTTTTTTATTAAGGGAGACTTTTCGGAAATTATTTTTATGTCAAAAAGTGATTACAAATAAGGGGGTTATGCCATTAGGGCATCAGTAAGTTGATTTCTAACATCACTGGCCATGTTTAAAGCATAAAAAGGGCAGTTTTGCATCTTTTTGTTAAAAAGTCGAAAAAAAAATTCTCCAAGGCCATAAAAACATTTAGGGTCGGGGCCAAAAATTTAGGGTAGGTCGGGATACCGGAAACAAACAATTTTTTTTTACACCTAAGCATAAATGAGCTCATTGCTTCCTATTTGTGATATGTTGCCATAAAAAAAAATTTTTCTTTTTTTTTTTTTTTACATTTTGGGGAAGTTCCTGCGCAACAGTAAGGAAAAACTGACCTTATTTTCAGTTGGGAAGTGGCCGAGTATCGGCCTCTGTTATATAAAGATGAAAATCCCTGGTTGTTATCGTCATAGTCTGCAACGGTATCCGTCATTATTCAATTATAATTATGTTATATTATATCAATACTGTACATCATTCTTATTGAAATTTATGTCTTAAATTCCTGAATGGCTCTGCATGCCATGTCTAAATACTACTGATAAAATGCAGGGCTTTTCACCAGCAAATTGGGAAGCGGCCTAGGCCTTTAAAATTGGGAAATTTATGCGAGATAACTGTCCAGTTTGGGAAGAAATGCTATTCATGGAAAGATGGTGTTAGTGTATAAATATAAACAGTAATAAATATTTTCAACTCAAATTTTATTTTAACTGTAATAGACTAAGACTACTGCACTTTATTTTTCAGACTTCACGTTTCACAAATTTAATCATAGGCCATTTCTTTGGTGGTATTATTACCGGTACCCTTGAATTTACGCTTATTTAACTCACAGTAGAACCATGACCTCTGATTTCTTTTGGTACCACTATGCACTTGATAGATTTGCGGTAATATTTCCTGTTTTATGACATTTTGTCGGGAAAATAATCAACCAGAAGTAAACAGAGAAAGACGAATTAAATTTATCTCCCCTGAAGCACAGACTAAAATCTAAAATCCAGGACACGGAACATAACAGATTAGACTCCTACTGTGCGCTACAGTAAGACAAACAAGAGCTGTCGGAGGACAGCAACGCTCGACTATTTAACCCTTTCCCACATGGATACGTTTATCACCGTATCTATCGATTACCGAACAGAAACGTATTGACCCGAGTCTATCGGTTCCCCGATAGAAACGTATTATACCGATTAACGGCCATTTGAACAGAATCGTTTTATCCCGTGTCTCATAATCAATCGCTTTATTTTCGTTCTTTCCCTAAAGAAACAAATTCCGGATGTTTACTAACTCAAAATATGGGATTTCGTCATCATTATTTACGTACAAGATCATGTGGTTGCTATTTAAATTTATCGAGTACTTTGCAAAGAAAGACACCGGGGTTTTTTCCTACATGTGCACGACGCTACGTCATGGAAAATTACTGAGAAAACTGCTTGCAACTGGCCGGTTCGCGGGCTTTCCTCGTTCTAAAAATAACAACCATTTAACATCAAAGTATTTTTAAATGTGTTAGGTCATGAAGGTCACGCGTGATACATGCGGATTTCCCCTAAATAACAATTTGTGTATATGATGCCTTGGAATTTATGGCCTTACATAACGGGAAGTGTTAATCAAAACAGAAGGACCGCGGCTTTCAAATATTTTATGACACCCCAAGAGTTAATTGCTGTGGAAGTCACCCATGATGTACCGACGTTTGATCATCAAAATATTACGTAATATTATCTTAAATTTTTTAATTTTTAGCACAAGAATACTGTAGTCGTTTACGAGTCTCGATCTCAGCAATCTTTTTGCACTTTCAGAAATTTTATGATCCATTATTTTTGTAGTGTTATTCAGTTTGATGGTTGTTTTTTAATATAAATACTTACCGATTCCGATTCGGAAGATAAGTCTATTAACTATAAATCAAACTTTCAAACATCAAAATAAAATTGTATATGAATTTCAATGTGAAAATAATCCAAAACAGAATTTTATGCCTAAAAATATATATTCCCGTACTTTAACACTTTATATCTTCGAAACTCAAAGAGAAACTACAATAAATTTTGTATCATCGGAAAGAGAATTTAAATTGCTACAAACTTTATATTGACAAAAATAATGTCAAACTTACAGAAAATATTAAAATAATGACATTTTTAACGTAAGTGTGTGTAATCACAAAATAATGCCAACACCTCTGTTCAGATAAGACAGTCACCTTTATCAGCCATATACCGATTATTGATTATTGATTATCACTTATCAGTGTTATGTAAAAGAGGTTACTTTGGCTTCTGTTCTGTGTGGTAAAGGGTTAACAGCCTTGTCGCTTGAATGAATAAGAAAGTCGAAAAAGGGGCATAATTTAGTAAAAAAGTAAAATAGGGTTATGGAACCTGCATAGTGCTTATCAGCTCATGACAGTGAACTAGTGTGTGAAGTTTCAATCCTTTCCCATTAGTGGATACTGAGATACCAGCTTACATACAAAAACTTAACCAAAAATTTCTATGTTGAAAAAGGGGCATAATTTTGTTAAAAAGCAAAATAAAGTTATGGGACCTGCTTTGGGCATGTCAGATCATGACAGTGAACAAGTGTGTGAAGTTTCAATCCATTCCCATTAGTGAGTACTGAGATACCAGCTTACATACAAAACCTTAACCAAAAAATTCTAAGTCGAAAAAGGGGCATAATTTTGTAAAAAAGCAAAATAGAGTTATGGAACCTGTGCAATGTAAGTCAGTTTATCACAGTAAATAAGTGTGTGAAGTTTCAATCCATTCCCACAAGTGGTTACTGAGATACCAGCTTACATACAAAACCTTAACCAAAAATTTCTAAGTCAAAAAAGGGGCATAATTTTGTAAAAAAGCAAAACAGAGTTATGGAACCTGTGCAATGTAAGTCAGTTTATCACAGTGAATAAGTGTGTGAAGTTTCAATCCATTCCCACAAGTGGTTGCTGAGATACCAGCTTACATACAAAAACTTAACCAAATCGGGACGCGGACGCGGACGCCGACGCATGGGCGAGTCCAATAGCTCACTATTCTATGAATAGTCGAGCTAAAAATCAATACCCGACAACCGCTTCCTCAGGTAAAACTAAAATGTAAACAAAATTAAACCGTTTGTTGGTGTGATTTTGGGAAATGTTACCTTGCTTTTTGGGAAGTTTCTCTGCCACAGTTGGGAAAAAATGCAATATTTTTGGATTGGGAAGTGGCCGAATATCGGCCTCTGTTATATAAGGAGAAAAGCCCTGAAATGTAAAGGCCAACATATCAAAGGTATTGTAAACACAGCAAGATGTCCTGCATGCAACATTTATAAGTTAGACGCTTCAAATCAAAATGAAGTTGAAATAAAATAGAAATGTCATATTACACAGTTTTTATCACCTATTACAATATACATCTTTTATCATGTATGTTAACGTATTGTATATGTTTTCACACCTGTCACATTTGAGATATGGACCTATAATTGACAACTTCAAAATAATACACGTGTGAAGAAGCTCCCCATTATGAAGACCAATGATAAAATGACGATGTTTTCTTATATTTCTTTCAAATTCTTTAACGTACTATCTCTTCTTGATCAGTAAGGGGTGTAATTGTTTTAAGATATGTAACCTATTTCAGTTACTTTTTCAACATTATTCAAGCATTTTATAACCTGTATTAGTTATAAAATATATTTAACTCACTTAAGTTATTAAAAAAAAGTATTTTTGCTGTTCTCACAAAGTGACCTTTAAAGTGAAATTAATAGCAAACTGTGGTTAATCCAATTCTCTTTTAGTCTGATCATGACCTGATAAGCATAATGGGATGTTAAGAGTTTTATAGCTTTAAAACTTTTGCATAAAACTTTATCAGCCTTACGTAAAAATTTTTACTGCATAGCTGGAAAGATAAAAGTTAAAGGATTCAAGAAATAATTGCATTAGTCTCATTCAAAATTACGAGGAATTGCAGGCCCGTAGCCAGAGGTAAGAAAATAGGGAGGCACTTTCTAGTGTGTGTGTGTGTGTGTTGGGGAGTGGGAGGGGGGGGGGGGGTCCGGGGGCATACTCCTCCTGGAAAATGTTTTTCGAGGGTGCAATTTAGTGAATTTTCCTGCATTTCAAACACGTTTTTGTTACTTTTAAGATATTGATTTTGGAAAAAACAAATGACACTTAAAAGATTCGAATAGAGCTAGATCTAGCTCTACATTTTTGAATGAAAATAAGAATTTTGAAATAGCCAAAGTATTTGCGATTATTGTCACCCTAAAATACTCATTTAAAGGCATGTGGTCATGTTTGCTTGGTTCTTACATCTTCTGTTTAGTAAATGTATGTTCACTTATAAACTTTTTAGCACGATTGACATGAAACGAAAATTTGAAAGAAGCAACAAAGTTTATACATATACAAATACAACACAGGCAACTTCTGGGCAGTGCCATTATGGCGGCTTTGCAGTGCGCTAAAAATCTTTCGCAAGAACTTGAACCAACTGGCAGCGACAGAATAAGATGGAATATAAACTAATGAGCGCATAACTTTAACTTGTACGAAAACTATGCTATAGTATAATTATTTTTGATATTAAAATGGGAGTAAATAGTTTAAACAAAATAAAATGAAATAATAGTGCCTCAGCTCAGTTATGCTTTTAAAAGAAATTATTGGTGCTTCAAAATATATCCTTCTTTTCTCATAATTTTGGCAGAAAAACAGGGAGGCACCGGCCTCCCTGTGCCTCAGTGCAGCTACGGGCCTGAATTGGCACAGAAGGGCTTTGTAATATTTTACGATAAGTGAAACAAGTTATGAAAGTATAAGCAATAACTCAAATGGGTTATAAACTGTGATTTATAACTTGAAATAGTTACACCCTTGACTGTTGATAGTGATTCAAGTTTCCTATTAAGGTTTGCTAAATTCCAACCACTGGTTGCCGAGAAATATCCCGGAGCGTGGCAAAAAAGCGGGACAGATAGATGGATGGAAAAAGCGGCGCCTATATCCATTATATGCTTCCCCTTAAAAATATAAATGTCACAATTAAAAATGATATGAAAATACTTTTAAATAGGGGTGTTTTCAGCAGTACTTCGACCTAATTCAACTTCGAATTGGGGGCATTTTGACCAAAATTTACATTTTGACACTCATCAGTTTATTGACCATCTGTCCCAACGGTAGATCTATAATTCTTTGGAAGAGAAGCAGTTCCGAGATCCTAGGTTCGTATCTGGCCTGTCCGCACATAAAATCGTCACATACATGTATAACTGATTCATAACCTTATCACGACATCACAGTACATTAGGGGTTCTAACTGACCAATCAGAGAGGTGCATTTTCGAGTACCTGCCGGTTTCCACTTGGGTATAACGAAGTATATTTACAATGAACATATAGCGACTAACTTCTTTAGTTTAGAAATACAGTGCTTTAGGGTATACCGGATAGCTACCTAATTTTTCCTGCATTCCAATTCAAAAAAATGAAAATAGTAATTTTTTTTTCAGTATATCAGACAGAAAACATCTATTTTTCTTAAAACATTCAGCTTTTAATAGAAATTCGCATGTTTTTTCTCTCCAAGTCATTGTTTACATATACGCTGATTTAGGGTGTACAGGATAGCTTTGGTCAATTTTTCAATTATTAGTTTAAAATCCACTTCTTAACAAACTTTCCAAGATTTCTTTACTATAAATCAGAATAATAATGTATTCTCTTTTCAAAAACATTCAGCTTTTTAAATTTCTGTCAAATACTTTTCATTCACAGACATTTTTTACATATTACACTGATTTAGTCTATAGGGGATAGCTACATTTTACATTTGGTGACATATGAAAAATAACACAACAAGCAAATATTTAAAATGTATTTCAGAATGTCTGTTTGCATGCCAGTAAAAGAATGATATGAAAATTTATAAAATAAGTGAAGTCTAAAGATAAAATTTATACCCTAAAGCACTGTAAATATCACATTTTAGAAATCAAATCAAGATTTCTCACTGCACATGCCCCAGACATGCCAGATGATGCTACAAACAACAAAACTTTGAAGTTTCATTGAAGTATTATATCGATTTAATACCTTTATTTTAGTACAAAAGAGATAAAACCAACAAATTTCACTGACGAACCAAAATTCATTCGTTTGACATTTTGGCGCCAAATTTTTTAATTAAAACCCAACGGTAAAATCAGCGGAACGGATTCTATTTCTAAAGTGCGAAACTAAGTTGTTTTACGAAAATGTTATAAAGGTAAAGTAATTGTTTTTATTTACCGTCGCTCTGTGAAACAATTAACATAAGCTCTGTAGAGCTTTTGAGCGACCTTATTTTAAGAACATTTAAAACCATTTATACCTTACCCCCAGCACTTTGCTGGTACCAATTTACAGCTGGGCCGACTGAGGCAATTGTGATATTTAAAGTGCCTTTTCCAAGGACACACCGTAATGTGAGTAGCCAGGATTCGAACCAGGGGCCTCCACCTCCGTGGGAAAGCGTCTTAGCCCTCTCAACCAATGCGTCCATTTTTAGACTCTTCCAAGCGTTTATACTACACCTGTATTGCTAAGACAGATCAGTGGAACAGACTAGTTAGTATTTTTGAGGATCCTGTGTAGAACACAAACCAGCGACCCCTGCTGCAGTTCATCCCATGCATATTTAAAACAAGATATGTATATTAATGGTTTTGTAGTGATTCGAAGCTTCTGGTCAGTCAGTTGGTAGAGCACCTGATTTGCAAGCAGGGGGTCGTAGGTTCGAGACATACACAGGGTAGATGATTTTCTCACAAAAATACAACATTGGCGATGAGGTAAATTGGAAAAGTATGGGCTACAGTGGCCCATTTATGTGGAGCATAAGGTTAGCAGGTGTTTTACACTGAAAAGTTGATGCCTTGCTTTATGATTCCACTGTAAAGAAAGGCTTCGGTGGTCAGTTATATAGAGTATGCGTTATTTGTAGAGGCTATACTCTGTTGTAGGCTGAACATTTGATGCCTTGCTCTATGATTCCTTGATAAGGTTTAAGCCTTCAAAATTAAGATAAGGAGGTGTAGTGATTCTAGACTTCTGGGTTACCAGAAGCGTGGTTAGATAATTTGGAAGAGAACCTGAATTGCAAGCAGGATATCGTAGGTTCGAGTCTACCCTAAATAGATGTATTCTCATCAAACTACAACACTTTTATTATCTAAATATCTATTACAACCTTTGGATAATGTTAGGTACTTAAAATGTCGGCTTAACTTTTTGTTAAGTTTTCAGGAGAGACGAAAAGCGCTTTACAGGGTAAATATCTAAGGATCAAAAATATTTCTTGCACACATATTTGGTTGAAACAGAATTATCGATTACACTTTTCGTTACACACCCCAAGTTTCTAGGTTCTACAATATCACACATATACGACCTTTTATAAAGACATTATCGTCAAAGGTTGAAATATAAATGAAATATATGTGATATACGACTGTTTCGAATTAAGAAATGTCGTTTTAAGAGATTTTCATATAACGTAACTTTCATGTAGCAATATCTTAGTAACTATGAAGAAAAATTATTTATTATCGTGATATAATTGATGTTTTCAGCTTTAAACTTTTTGTTTTCTTGTTAAGTGATCCGATGCCTTTCTATCTATCTTAGACTACAGTAACTGTTTAAGTCCCCTTTAATTTATTAATGTTAACCCTATCAGATCTATTTAGTATTTTGTAGACCTGGATCATATCCGTTTGATTTCTCCAATATTCAATAGGTGGAAGACTTAAAATTCACATTTATCAGTGATATTGTCACTCGAGGGCATAGATGAAGGGTATTTTAAAAAGCGCAATTACATACCTCTGTAGGGGCCTTTTCAGTTACAGAAGTGTAGAAGTGAGGAATAATCCCCCTGATTAATTTGTCAGAGCTTCTCCACAAATGCTTTTAAGGTTAGGCTTAATAAACGTAGTGGAAGCGGGTATTCGAATTTTATGACAGATGCTATTAGTCACATATGAAGTTTACAAAAAGCATGAAGTGACATTTGTAAATGGTTTTAATATTAAGGTGATATGAACACTTACGAATTCAAAAACAGTATATAATAATAAAATGAATATAGCTTTTGATAGTTCACTGTCTACTTTGAACATATTTTTGATAATTTCCTCTGTGCTTTCAGAAAGGTTATGGATGCCAAATAACTGCTTGCTCCACGGATTTTTTATATTGTTAGTTCATGGGCAAGTATAAGCAAAGGGTTACCACAAGGCTCCATCCTTGGTCCCCTTCTATTTAATGTTTTTATAAATTATATTTTTATTTCATAACTAACAGCACTCTATATAATAATTATTATGCTGATTATAATACTTTGTCATTCCATTCTCCAAATTTTAGTGAAGTTATTCAAATCCTTCAAAATGAAAGTAATGTTCTTATTGATTGGTTTAAAGTGAACAAAATGCAAGCTAATCCAGACAAATTCCAAGCTATAGCAGTTGGCAAGAAATCCTTCCTTAACAAGAGCTGTCTCCATAGGATGACATATGCCCCCGATGGCACTTTGAATGAGTAGTTATGGCCGATGTTAGAGTTTAGGACCTTTGACCTACGGAGCTGGGTCTTGCGCGCGACACGTCGTCTTACTGTGTCACACATTCATGCGTAGTTATTTTAAAATCCATGCATGAATGACAAAGATATGGACCGGACACGCCCATCAATGCACTATCATGAAAAATGACCTTTAACGTCTAAGTGTGACCTTGACCTTTGAGCTACGGACCTGGGTCTTGCGCGCGACACGTCGTCTTACTGTGGTACACATTCATGCCAAGTTATTTGAAAATCCATCCATGGTTGACAAAGATATGGACCGGACACGCCCATCAATGCACTATCCTTTAAAGTCTAAGTGCGACCTTGACCTTTGAGCTACGGACCTGGGTCTTGCGCGCGACACGTCGTCTTACTGTGGTACACATTCATGCCAAGTTATTTGAAAATCTATCCATCGATGACAAGATATGGACCGGACACGCCCATCAATGCACTATCCTTTAATGTCTAAGTGTGACCTTGACCTTTGAGTTACGGACCTGGGTCTTGCGCGCGACACGTCGTCTTATTGTGGTACACATTCATGCCAAGTTATTTGAAAATCCATCCATCGATGACAAAGATATGGACCGGACACGCCCATCAATGCACTATCCTTTAATGTCTAAGTGTGACCTTGACCTTTGAGCTACGGACCTGGGTCTTGCGCGCGACACGTCGTCTTACCGTGGTACACATTCATGCCAAGTTATTTGAAAATCCATCCATCGATGACAAAGATATGGACCGGACACGAAAATTGCGGACAGACTGACAGACCGACAGACGGTTCAAAAACTATATGCCTCCCTTCGGGGCATAAAAACCCTTTTTTCCAAATTGGCAATAGCAACATAACCTGTGAAGATACTGTTAAGCTCCTAGGTATAGATATTGACTATAAATTAAATTTTGAGAGTCACATTGGTAACATTTGCAAGAAAGCCGGTAAACAATTAAACGTCCTTAAAAGAACAGGTAACAATTTAAATAAGCTCTACAAATTGACCATTTTCCACACTTTTATTTTATCGAATTTTAATTTTTGTCCAATGGCTTAGCATTTTTGCTCTGAAAATAGTACTAAGAAAATGGCGGAAAAACTGCAAGAAGGGGCACTGAGATTTGTTTACGGTGATTATTTATCCTCCTGTTCTGATTTATTGCATAAAGTAAAATTGCCTTCCTTACATATAAGAAGAATGCGTATAATGGCTATTGAAACTTTAAAATTCCTCAATGGTCTTTCCCCCGTGGTTCTCTCTGATTTAGTTGTAAAAAGGAATTCTTCAATAAACTTTAGATATTCTAATTTTTACAGGTACCTAGAGTTAACACTACAACTTATGGTAAGCACTCCTACAGATATGCTGCTCCTGTGTTATGGAACTCTCTCCCAGATTACTATAGATCCTGTAATAACTTTAGTCAGTTTAAAAATCTTATACAGTCATGGAATGGCTCAATTTGTAAATGTTCCCGATAGATACATAACACAGGCATAGCATAAAGTTAAGTGCATGTTTGGCATAGTGTATTCTCAAGCTTAAGGTTTAGGAGTATATCACCAAAACACAGAAATATTTTATAAACGAACAACATCGTAGAGATGGTACCTAAAAAATTTAAATTCATCTTTATAGGTTTTTTTCAGAATGAAATGATAGCTAAGTGCACCAATTTTCTAAATATATTTATGGTTTTCCTCTTCTCCATGTCAAAAATAAAAATATTTGATATCTAAAAAATGACTTTCTCAAAATATCTGAAGCAAAATGGACAACTCTTGTATTGACCGTTTTTCAAAGATTTTAGGACTTCCCCAATTATAGTCTATATCAAAAGCTCCCACAGCTAAATAAATTCAATAGAGTATAAGGTAAGTTTACTCTACTTTCAACATTTTGAAAGAGCCTATACTGAACTTCCTTTTGTCTTTTAATAAAGTCAAATTCCAAGACTAGCCAAGAGTCTTAAACGCTTGAAAAAATTCTGAGTGAAAGAGAATAACATGTTCTTTATTATAAGCTTACCAAAACCACATCAAAAATGTACCTTAAAGAAGTTATTAAAGATTTTATATTGTAAACAAACCCCTACACCATTTTACCATCAATATTTTCCACTCATGAATGCACTCAATTCAGGTGATAATTGTTGATACATTTGTAAATGAGAGGCCCCAACAAAAACCTTTTTTCAAGTTGTGTAAACAGTATAAGTTTTAAATTAATGTTGATATCTGAAATCATCTTATTACTTTGTTTTCAACAATAAATAAAACACCTTTTAGTTTGTTTAAAGGTAGTTGACCTGTAACGAAAATCATCAAATAGAGTAATCTCCATATGCTTTTTCAGCATTTATTCGTTTTTCAAGGAAAGCAAATGATCGTGCTAGTTCCCTCCAGAGAATGTTTAAATTGAGAGTTGCTTAAAATACATTACATAGTTTTCTCAGCTTTCCTAAGATTTTAACGTTCACTTTGCTTTGTTCTTCATTTCCTTTCTTGTGAAACGTGTAACTGTCTGCCTGTCCCAAACTCTCCTGGAGACGAGAAATCTGTGTCTGTGAGAATTCCTTCTGTGATTCAAAGGCTTGAAGTTTGTTGGTCATAAGCATTTCCATTTTAGTGAGAAGCTCATTTTGCTGTTCATTTTGTTGCCTATCCCGATCTATGGCTGCACACGTGGTCGAAAAGCATATAAAAGCACGTTGAATAAATCTAGCTTTGTGTGAAGTCGCCTGGTAGAATGACAATCTAATACACTTTTACAACTTATATACTCAACCACGAGAAAATCGTGCATAAAGACCGACCAGTATATCACTACCTTGTATCCAGTAAGGTACGCTTAAGACAAATATTTCACGCTATACTGCGAATCGCGTGAAATTGATATTCTGCCATGGCATTTGTACAGAAGTTGAAGAATCTTCAAAAACGACTTGCTGAGTGCCCACACTGTATATATATAATTATGTAAAATGAAACAGGCAATATGCATGCTATCCTGAACAAGATGTTTAAAATATTCGGGCAGATAATAATATGATTCAATCTGCTTCGAACACTCATCGGCAATACACTTCCTGTGGCATGTCGTCGCCACGGCACGGAAGTATATCAAATCATTTGGGCACGAGTTTCATCGCCGGTATGTACCAAAGATGGATCTAGGATTTCTGTTTAGGAGGACAGAGTCTATACTGATTTGGGTGCAGTGACCCCATCGGAAAAGTTAACCTCATCTGGTGCAATCTGGCATATTTTTGACGAAATTGATCTTGTAAATTTTCGAAAAAGCAACTTGACCATGTGGATTACTTTTTTGGTCTAATAAATGTCTGCTTCATAGCCTGAGTGGGGGGGAGGGGGGGGGGGGGGGGGGGGATGGTGCAGCAACCTTGGATCCTCCCTTGTGTGTTATATAATTGTATGTAGTTTCAAACTTCTACCGCATTTTAAGTTTGATGAACCGGAAGTGATGGGGTAACGTCATTTAACCGGAAAACGTACAATAAAGCCTGGATTCGACATACGGAAATGAAATAATGGCAACATGTGAGTACATTTATTACTATGGCGCGGTTACTATCTTTCTTAAGTTAAAATATGATATTAAAACGTTTGACACGTTTAATAATTCAAAATAATGTCATAAAATTAGCTTGAAATGTGCGGTTCACTTCAAATATATAAAAACAATAAGCACACGGATCTATACATTTTATTTCACCTCATTATTGGGTATTTGTTTATTTACGACTGTGAGAAGTTTCATTAAAATCTACATTGTAGAAAAACTTCTGTTGATGGAAACGTTATGAAAGAGTGATTTTCCCATAGACTCCCATTATGAAAAAAATCCGTGAGGTCCAAATGTTTCTGTCTAGCAAAAATTCAAGCACACTACCCCATCTTTTTTATTTGCCGAATGTTTTAAGTATATTCTTAAGTTTAGAAAAATCAGAGTTTAATCAAATTCTACATTGTAGAAAAAATTTCGATCCGAACATGCATAAGCTTTTTATATTTAGCAGTATTAACTGTCGTTGTATTTGCGACAACTCACAAGGTAAGTACATGAAAGTTGGTGAGCGAAGAAAGCTGAAAAATGCAGAAAACATATAAAAATTGGATAAACAGTCAGTTAATGGAATAAAGATTGCAAACTCTACCAAAAAAGTGGTGCGTTCGCACCCGTCGCACCTCCTCTAAATACGCCCATGAACTGGTTATTTATATCTATCGTTTGTAAACTATTAGAAAAAGCCTACAGTGTTATAGTTAAATTAGATATAGAGATCGCTTAATTCAGTGGTACTAGTAAGTTTCCATATAATTAAAATGAGACTAACACTCCCATGTACAGTTGAACCTGCATGAGCGGTTACCTCTGTTAAACAGCCACTTGCCTTAAGCAGCCAGTCAGCTTAAATGACTTCCCAAATTGACTTTTTGTTCTAATTTCAACCGCTCTTAAGCAGCCACCTGCCTTTAGCAGCCAGATTATGCTGCTCCCTTGGCTGGCTACTTAACACACTGGTTTGAATAGACCAATTGCCAACTATGGCGTAGCATTAGGGTCGAAAATGCCGATTCAGTTTTAAGACAATTCGATTTAGTATGACCCAGGGTCGGACATATTCCAATTAGTATGACCCTGGTTGAGAATTAGCTTAAAGCTATTTCATTTAGTACGACCCAGGGTCGGACATATTATATTTAGTATGACCCAGGTTCGGAATTAGCTTAAAGCTATTTCATATTTAGTACGACCCAGGGTCAGGCATATCGGAATATGACCGACCCAGGGTCATACTAATTGTAAATATGTCCGACCCAGGGTCATACTAATTGGAATATGTCCGACCCAGGGTCGTACTAAAGATGGCTGCTGTAACTGAGGGTCATACTAATTCTGAATTGTCTTAAAGCTATTTGGAATATGTCCGACCCAGGTTCATACTAACTGGAATATGTCCTACCCAGGGTCGTACTAATTCGAATTGTCTTAAAGCTAAATAGATTTATCTTAATTCAGGGTCGTACTAATTCGATTTAGTATCATACTAATTGAAATTATCTGACCATGGGTCGTACTTAATGAAATAGCTTTAAGCTAATTCTCAACCAGGGTCATACTAATTGGAATATGTCCGACCCTGGGTCATACTAAATCGAATTGTCTTAAAGCTAAATCGGCATTTTCGACCATCACGGTACGTCATAGCCAACTGCATGATTGAAGAAATATATTAAATTTTTCACAGCCTCCGTGACCGGCTTCACTGTTGCTGTTACACATTTTCTAGATGTCTACCTACGGACATTAATTAGTGAAACTGACTTCGGAATGCTATGTCGTAAAAAGTTAAAAACAATGAACGCTGTATTTTATTATAGTTAAAATTTCAGCATGGAAACAAACCAGTTTATTCAGTGTAACACATAGTAGCTTGTAAAATGGTCCAGACTAACTACCGGCATGAGTTCAAGACATTTTCAAATGAATTGGGTAACAATGGCAAATTCTGAATAATTTCAATAAAGCTTTGGGTTATTTGGTGACTATAAATGTAAAGAATTTCAAATATGAGAAATAACGGTCAAATCACGGCGGGTAGTCAACACGGCGGCTAAATGTCCAGCGTGTATATTAGCACAAATTATAAACAACTATTTTGTATTATAGAATACACCAGAAAAAAATTATGTTGAACCGGAATACCCCATATTAAATAACTTTTTGCCTAATATAAACAACTTTTTTGTAACAAATATTTCAAAATTGATATCCCTACAATGTGAGAGGTATATAATGTACATGATGTCTATGTATTATTTATTTACGTACATCACCGGAAAATAAAGTAAGCGTCTCTTGAAAAGGGAACCGAATTGGTAAATAGTATTACCTATGATTTTTTTAAACTTTGCACAGATATTTAAAGTCTGCAAACATAACCACTTTGCAATTTTTGCCGGAGTATTTCTTCTCATCAGCAGTAACAATGTGCCCAATCACGTGATCGCGCTACGTTATTTTGTTCCCGCTACAAGCTCGAAAGTGAAAGTGAAAAGGTAAACAAAAATTATAAATCAATGCGTAAGTTTGTTATTCAATACATTGTATAAATATCATGCACATGATTCGAAACCTATTTGAAAGTGCTTCCCCCGGTACTACCATTTCCCCACCAAACCAACCTCGTTTTAATGCTATTCCTGTTCAACCACTTTCGATATGTGTGCTCTGAGGTGTTCCCACTACAAATCAATTGCAAAAAATACAGAAAAAGCACTTTCTTGTGGATAAAATTCACAGCATAGGTCATCGTTATAAACCATTGATTACTTTAAGACCATGATTAGCTCGGATATTTACTCGTAGTTGCTTATTGGACAGAAAATGCCATTTTATGGAATGTTCCCACAACAAGTCCATCGCAGACCATGTTCTCACAGAAAGCGACTTTTTGTTTTTCATTTGTAATCTAGGTGCTAGCTGTGAGTACGTATGTGCAGAATGCGGAAAAGCTTTCGCCACCTCTACAGAGAGGAAACAACACCAGCTAAGAAAGACAGATACACATTTGACTTGTGATACGTGTGGCAAAAAGGGAAAATCTACGCACACACAATGACATTAGGACATGCATAGTTTCATAGAATATCCAAACTGTCCATCTACATATAAACACAGGTCGGCTCTAAACCGTCACTTCAGGACGGCACACAAGAAAGACTGATATGTGATGTTTCTCTTTGAATGTTTCATTTTTACAGCGATTTTACACTACTATGTTCATTCTGACAAAACGAAGCCCCTAGTGAAACAAATCTTTCTAATACGTAAAAATCACAAACTGTTGTTCTAGTCCTCTAGTGTTAAAATCTCAGTGGAGTAGCTTTAAGAATTTCGAAACTAGTTTGAATCATTTTCGAAAATTTAAACCTTTTTAAGGTCTTTGCCATATTATATTATTTGAGTAAAATTACAAACTTTGTTTAAATTACTATTCCAGAATGAGTGGCAGTATTAAGCTGTTCTCCCTTGATCTACGTAAGATATAGGTTTATAACATACTGTATACCATTCAAGTGTTTGGGTGATACTTGTCCCTTTGTTAAACTGACACTGATACAAAATGAGCCACGAAAGTTTACATTCCTTTACTATGGTGGCATATTTCTGCATACGATAACCAGATAAGTTTCGCGAAAATGTATCGAGTTTTCAAGAAAAACTTTAAAAAAATTCGCGAAAACATATAAGCTTTTCGCGAGCACATAAAAGCTTTTCTTGAAAGGAACTGCAAATATTAAGTGGATAAGTTTGTGTTAGTGCCCACTTCTGCATAAGAAAACCAGATAAGTTTCGCGAAAATGGACCATATTTTCATGAGAAACGGTAAAGTTTTCGTGAAAATAAAATATTATTTTCGCGAAAACATTTTATTTTTACGAAAACTTTACCGTTTTTCATGAAAGTTTCATCCATTTTCGCGAAACTTATCTGGTTTTCCTATGCAGTAGTGGGCACTAACGCAATCTTTTTCCATTTAATATTTGCAGTTCTTTCCGTGAAAAGCTTTTCTGTTTTCGCGAATAATTTTCTGTTTTTCGTGAAAACTCGATACATTTTCGAGAAACTTATCTGGTTATCGTATGCAGAAATATGCCACCATACTTTACACAGACATTTTTGTGCCTAAAATTGATTATTTTACGTTACTAACACATAAGCATTTTCATAGGATAGACTCACTAGGTTCGATCGAGTTTAAGTAGAGCCGTCTGGCGACAACGTCGGTACACTTAAGGTTATATGCGCCACAAACGATTTTCAGCGGATTGTTATGAAATTTTGCCAAATGAAAGTTGATAATATTTTCGATTGACATTTGTGCTGCGACGAAGATGTATTTTAACTTTGTAATGTCTAGATTTTAAAGTGTTCCAAGGTCTTCGCTATAAGCCAAATTGTAATTCGTTCGAACCCAGATTGAACTTATTTCTGATCACTCAGAACGGTACTAATTCATCATTCTTTTGACAGAATATTTCAACTGAGAGAAACGCAACCAGCTTCATTGGGTGATATGATTTTAGAAATTCAATCATAACCATGTTAGGATCTTTAACCCTCTATTACACGTGATAGAATATCTCATTAAAAGTCTCATTAGATAGCGCACTTTCTCAGGTCAGCTATCGAGGATCATCTGTAATGACCCTCTTGCTTTATCAACATAATTTATTTGTTTTTTACATGCGCCACATGTTTTATTCGAAAATAAGAATTGTAAGAAAGAAATGATATACTTCATGCTTCTTCACAAAACCAAGATTTCATACAAAGAGTAAAATGCATCTAGATAAGCATATCCTCGTTCACTTTAGTATCATTTTATACGTCAAGACCCATCTCCAGAGTAGGTAGAATTATTTAATCATTTCTGCGTGCACAACCGTCATATCTAACTCACATGACACACTTCTTAAATGAATTTGAATCCAGCGTGCCATCTCAGCAAAATCATACTTATAATCACTGAATTACCTAAACTTACGAATTATTTAGCAAAAATAAATGGCTTACTCATCAATTCTACTATTATATGCAAATTGTAAGACCTATATAACACCAAAAAAGAAACACCTTCAAATTATAAAAGTCGAAAATACTTTTTGAAGCTGCATCATATTTCTTTAAAAGATTTAACCTTTATACCTGCATTGTATTACAATGTTGCTTTCTGTGAGAACATGGTCTGCGATGGACTTGTTGTGGGAACATTCCATAAAATGGCATTTTCTGTCCAATATGCGACTACGAGTAAATATCCGAGCTAATCATGGTCTTAAGGTAATCAATCGTTTATAGCGATGACCTATGCTGTGAATTTTATCCACAAGAAAGTGCTTTTTTGTATTTTTTGCAACTGATTTGTAGTAGGAACACCTCAGAGCACACATATCGAAAGTGGTTGAACAGGAATAGCATTAAAACGGGAAGGGTTTGGTGTGGAAATGGTAGTACCGGGGGTAGCACTTTCAAATAGGTTTCGAATCATGTGCATGATATTTATACAATATATTGAATAACAAACTTACGCCCTGATTTATAATTTTTGTTTACCTTTTCACTTTCACTTTCGAGCTTGTAGCGGGAACAAAATGACGTATATAGCGCGATCACGTGATTGGGCACATTGAGTAAAGCGTTCAAAGTGACCCGCATTTTAGACTAATTAAGAATACCCGAGTTGACTGTACGGCTGGACTGTTCACATGTTGGAAGAGTATTTCGTAGACGGATTGATATTGGAGTGGGGTGATGGGGAGTAATCTGGGTAGTACGGGCTACGTAAATGTAGGATTAGATAATATGAATTCCTGGAAGGTGTGTGGTGGTGGTTTACTAGTACTAGATTGCAGTTGATGTGGAAACGACTTTGTTCTAGGGTTTGCCAATTTAGAGAATAAATGATGTTAGAAACATCTTGTGGAGTGGAGGTTAGAAGTGGGGGTAGGAGGGATACCGGTACTGAGAATATCATGAGATGTAAGTTAAAGGAGATAAAGTGAAATCAAGAAGCACGCCATAAAATCTACACTATTTATAAAGTCTGTTCGAGGTCTGATGAGTAGTACAACAAATTGTCTAGTTCTGGTCAATCATTGTGCCGAGGTAATTGAAGATCCTTCCATTCATACAAAAGTGATAGACTGAACGAAACAACTATGTAAACAGCTTTGACCTCAAAATATGACCTTGACCTTTAAGGTCGGGATATAAGTCTAGAATGTGACACATCGTCTTGCCATGGTAAACATTTGTTTCAGGCTAGTTGAATACTAGTATCCATTCGTTCATACAAAAGTTACACTGGGCAAGGAAAAAATGTAATAAAATCTAAAAGATCCTTTGGAAGCATAGAACGCAACCACGCAAAAAATAATATCAGACTCGGTTTGATTGTCTGAAGTAATGAAATCTGCAACGCACCCTAGCACCGGCTTCTGTGGAACTCTATTGAATGAACGCCGGCATGATCCAAAACGACCAGAAAATATTAGCCTACATCACGGAGTACAAGTACAGGGAGACATTTTACAGCCGCCAAACAACATTTAAAGACTGCTGTTGATAAAGTTAATAAACTCTAGAAGAACCTTTAGAGGAATAAAATGCAAAAAGCAGACTCGATTTGATCGTGTCCTTTCTAGACAGGTAATTAAATGTGCAACACCCCTCACGTCCCCTAGCATCGGCTTCAGCATCTATTACTTCTGTGACACTGTGGTCAGTGGTTTGCACACTGGCCTTCCAATCCTGAGGTCGGGGTTCGATCCCCGGCAGCTACTCGGGAATTTTCAGAAACGCTTTTCAGTGTTTCCCACCCAACTAGAAGTGTACTGGTCAGGAGCCCAGGCAATCCTTGCGTGTATCAGTGCTATACACTGGGCACGTTAAAGAACCAGGCTGTCTATTCGAAACGAGCTAGGCTAAGTTAGCCGGATAAGCCTGTATCTGATTTCTGATCTCTCTGTCGTTGGGGCTTTGTCTCACTCTGTCCCACTGGTCAGATCGCTCTGTGTCTGTACTAGTAGAGGATGAATTATGCGCCCTGTGTGGCTGCATTTGAACTATGTAAAGCGCCTTTGGCGCTATATAAATCTGGTATAATTTAATGTACAACGCCGGTGAATATACTATGTGTAAAATTAGGCGTTTAATCAAATAAAGCAGTTTCAGTTTCACTGAAAAATCATCGGAGTCCGATATCTCCAAGTGCGACTTTGACCAGGAACTTATAATAGATGCATTATTCCTGATTTGATCTTAAAGGTAGGCGTAGGGTAAAATTGGGTAACTGGGACAATGGGGAAACTGGGACACTTTACGCTTTTCAGTAAATCGGGGTAAATATTGGTTACGTTCCGTAAATAAGATCATATGTTGAAAAAGAACATTCAGTGTTAAAGTCTATTATGACAAAACTTTTTCTGCCGATGGACTGGAAAATATTTTAAGAATCGATTTTCTTAGACATATGTTGAGGGTATTACTAATTGAATAAAAATAAGAAAACATAAATTTACGCTGTAAATAATTATGCCTATTTTTTTTTTCAGATGGTGCATTAAAATATTCTCGTTATGTTCCTGTCTAGTGAAACGCACAGTAGAAATAGTCGTCTGACTTTATTGATGTATTTGCTTATATGTAGTCGGTATATCAATAAGATCTTAAAGATATTTAATTTTGATACGGCTTGATCATAAATGTGACGTCGTGATAATTTTGACGCAAGAAGCTGGTTCTCGTATATATGTAATATCGCATTAAACTTGCTTGAAATATTGAAGCGTATTATGTATCATTGCAAATCAAGGACATGGCATTATTTTTTAAAATTCTATCGAAAAGTATAATAATTTTGTTTTAATGACTTTCATTTTGAATAATAAAGTGGCCTGTCATGAACCGTTGCGTTGACGTCAAACAACGACGTTATAAAGCAGGTGCTTGTTTGTGAAATATGGCAAGTCCAAAATATTTATATTGGTATGTGTTGATACCTTCAGTTATGCGGGAAGAGTTGCAAAACTGTAGGTATCACATTACTATTTCATACAATAAGATTTGTTTTTGAGAAATTACAACATACTTTATTTTGAACGTTCCTTTTCAAAAGTGTCCCACTTACCCAAATGTATTAGGGCAAGTGGGACACTGACGTTAAGAACAAAGTTCTCCATGATTTAATTTTTGAACAAACTGGATGCTGGAAGAAAAAGGGGATTTGCTCCAATGGACAGTACATAAAATGTTGTACATAACTGGACATAACCACTATAAATTGTCAACTTTTAATCTTTTTCCACGAATGAAATGAAAAAAGGGAAGAAAGTCTAGTAATGATGAAACTCTGATATTTTGTAAGTACGCCACTAGTTCACAAGCGTGGTCATAATCTATATTAGCTTAACTTGGGTGCAATTACTGAACATTTTCTACCTGATACCAAGTTTACATGATCCAAGTCACTGTTTAGTCACATATGTTTAAAGGGAGGTCGTTCCGTAAACCCCTCCCACTCATTCCGCGTAAAATCTGGTGAGTTTAGAATTATTGATAGTCTAATAGGCTAATACTGATATTTATTTCATGTTTAAAGAAACTGTCGGCAAATCTTATATTAATAAGTAGTATTTATACTAGGTGAAGCGTAGAAACCAACTGACAGTCAAGCCAACTGGGTAGCTCTTTTTGTTAATTACTCCTTTAAAAGATGAAGTTGTGTCAAATATTCAGGCTAAAGCAAACACCAAATATTGGTCACACAACACATTTTAGGTACAGTTGCCAATAGTTTCCGAGAGCGTATGCCCATGTGTCCTTCTAGATCTCCTTAACCCTGCCTTCATTCCCCTCGCATCTCATCCCTTCCTCCCCGAGTCTTCCTGTATGCAAAAAGCTAGTTAATGTCCTTATTTCTTTGTGAAAAAAGACACACATTTCAATTGTCCCGTTAATATTTGATAAAATCTATGTTTTAAGACTGTTTAAAATTTTGATCAGTTTCAAGTGTAAAAATCACATATATAAGTACATAATGGATTATGTCAAGTTTAATAATTATGTTTAATTCACACATAGTTATTTACACTTATAACATTTTTTATTTTAAACGATTTATATAATAAGCATATACTGAAACAAATAATGACATAATTTAGGCAAAAATTGGACATATTGATTTCTTTATGCATCCTTGTTTTACAAAACAGTCATAAATTGTAATTAATATTGAGCTATATTTTCAGTTTAGACTTCTGTTTTGATCTGTGGACATGAATTGTTTCATTTTTCATAAATGCGACTGTATTACAACTAAAATGTCCTAAGTTACCCCAGCTGGGTAGGGTATCTTGGGACACTTGACCAATGTTTAATTAATTTATAGTTAATCACAGGTTATCAGGTATTTGTAAAAGTTTATATTCGTCATATATTGTATAGGTTGCGTATACTGAAATATCAATAAATCCAGTTTATATTTTGTCGTTCTAAAATATTACTCAGCAGTGTTTCTTTAAGTGTCCCAGTTACCCCATTTTACCCTATGGGTCTTGAATATGACATCTTGTTATGCTGAATGTTTTTACCAATTTATCTTATAATGTATGCATAAGTAGGTTATAGCGCGGTAAGGAAAGATGACTTTAATTTTTTGACCTCCAAGTGTGACCTTGACTTGAAAAAGTGATATGAGTTTTAATCCCGACATGTGCTCTTATGATAAATGTTTATATCTAGTTATTTCAAATTCTGACAGCACAACAAAGTTATAGGCTGGACACAATTTTGTGCACGGACAGACAGACGCACGAAAATGTGCCCCATTTTCGTGGTGGGGCATAAAAATCCTAGAATCCCTGGAGACCTTTCAAATGATAACATACATATGGGTCTGCCAAAATAAAACAACAAATGAAAAATCCGTTATAGATTTATTTTGTGGATCATTTCTTTCTGACATTCTTGGTGTCATACGAGGAGTTATGGTATGGACACCAGGCCCCAATTTCATGAATAACCTAAGTGATTATTTATTTTTGCTTTGATTATATTTTGTTTTTTTTGCGCTATATATGTCTCCAATGTTGACTTTTTCATCTGTATCAGAACCATATATGATTATTATTAAATCTATATTTACAGTCCTTTACATTGGTTTAGATGTAGTCACATGATCAATGATAAAAGCCGTATTGACTAGAAGGCGGAACTAAAAAAACCGTATTGACCTCCAGCTGTGACGTCAACGCGGTTGACGTCAAAATAATGCGACGTCGTACACAATTTACTTCGACCAAAGGCTGCAGATATTTGTATTCAAATTTTTTACTTATAAGTAGGCTGGATTTAATAATAACAATCGTTGCCTTTTAGGTTTGGTCGATATGTGTATTTATCGACAGGCAAAACACAGCAATTCTGATTTTTACAGAAAACGAAGTAAAGAAATAGGAAATATACTTCAGCAAGTATTTAAATTTGTTATATCTTGTTTAAATAGAAATATCTTATTTTATGCTAACTAATGAAATACTGTATTCTACCAGTTAAATATATTCATTTATTTTATGTTTTTCTGTGGTTTATCGAAATATAACGGTGAATTATATCCTGATAAACTCACTGGCCACTCAGTGAAAATTATCAAATCTGATACCCGGATTAACGTCAAAAAGTTTACCGAGCGTACTGAAAGCCGGAAACAATATGACGATGACGTCGTTAAAATGACGTCATCTTTGCGATGCTTCCTGATAAAATTTCCCGCAAATTTCGACATTTTATTGAAATAAACACAACAAAAGTAGAGTTTTAGACATAAAATAAACAGAAAAATTGTTGGTATCGATGTAATATCACGGTAATTTCACTCGTGAACACCAAAAGTTGTTATTTTCACTCGTGGCTGCGCCACTCGTGAAAATATCACTTTTGGTGCCCACTCGGTGAAATTATAACGTGATATTACACCGAAACCAACAATTATCCTCTATATTTCATCACTCACACTGTGAAAATATGAAATCTATATTTTCACACTGTGAGAGATATAGCTCCGCCCCCTCATTACATTGTGTATGAATTTTAAATTACTTGCTTAAAACAGGATGAAAATTGTAGCCGCACTTTGTTCTTTATAGTATATTTCTCGATTCAAATTATTTTAGTTAAAGAGAATTTCATACCGTTATGCAGCAAAAAATAAAACAAAATGGAACTTTTTGTTGCATGCGTCTTTATAACGTCACAGCACGTCTGACGTCATGTCTGTTTACGCGCGTCTGTTTCCCGCGCTGAGATTAAAATAGTTGCAAAATGCACATCTAAACCATTCTCGCATACCAGAGGTCTACCGTGGTTCCCCGGATGAACGTCTCGGGATTTTGACGAACATCTGATGGATGAGAATGATCTAAACGTAATTGAGCATTAAATAAAAAGAAAATTTGTTTTTCGTGAATATAGAATATATCTCACCTCGAAGTGAGAAAATTTTCACATTTTCACTCGCGCTACGCGCTCGTGAAAATATTTGAAATTTTCTCACCTCAGTGAGATATATTCCATATTTACTCAAAACAAACAAATATCCTCTATTTATATATTTGTATGTTGGCCTACTGCACAGGCAAATACTATTAACCATTGTATGATTAAGCTATAAATATACATTGTTTTAGAAGAAAAAAAATCAACGTTAAACAACAATAAGCAATAGCACGATTTTAGAATAACTGACCTAATTTTTTTTTGTGAAATTAGCGCCAGACTGAATAGAACTTACGACTGGGTTTAACTGCGCGACCGTCACCACTGCTTCTTCTGGCTGATTTCTTTAACTTTACAAAAACTTAAAAAAATGAATTTGATTTCTGAAAATCTATGATTTTACTTCTGGAGCTTAAGGATGTGATCGTTTTTTTCCACCGTTAAGATTTTTTTTTCATAATCTGTGAGCTTGAAGAACATTTGTTTCTAAGACAAACAAGAGAAGAAACAGCACAGGTCACCGAACTTGTTTTAAGTTTATATAGGGCATTTTCTTCACCGACTGGTTTAAGCATTTCTGAAATTTTGTAAAATTAAAAAAAAAAAAATGGTAGTACTTTATAAAACATATAATATCCTATCTAAAGTTATAGGTATTTCAGGACTTATACAGGTTACTATGAATACAAAGTGATATCAGTATTATATATGCTTAAATGTCACTAACAAAGCTCTTTCACTTTTACATGTTGACATAATTACCCAAGCCACTTTTAATCTACCAAAAATTCTGCCGTTAAGATTTTAAAAACATTTTGCAGCTTTGACACACAAAAATGCTTCGAAATAGAAAGAAAAAGGTAGGGGTCACCGTGCATCTGTAAGAGATTTATTAAGAAAAATAAACGTTTAAAAACTAATGAATTTTCATTTATATTTTTAGTTCTTTCTGTTTTAATTTATATTTCTTAGATAATATAAAGTGTTATGTTAAAAACTTTTTATTTAAGTTGTAGCTTTGCTTTATTTATTCTATTATTTGAAAATTACGGTATGCAAGAAAAATAATCTGTCAGAATAAAAAGCTTATACTTATACGATATGCAAGAAAAAATATCAGTCGTGTGTTTACGAATCGGATAGAAATATCCGCCGCTCTGCCACCTGCGTTCGTAAACAAATATTATTACTCATTCCGGAAGGCGAAAAGACAACGTGTGGCGGGCGATGTTCGGTGTGTGTTGTGTGTGTGTGTGAGGGGCGGGGGGGGGGGGGGGCGACATTAGGCGGGGCGACGTTAGGCAGGGCGGCATAACGACGTTCGGCGGCAGGTGACGTCCAGCGGGGCGCCTTAACGACGTTTGTCTTTCTATCGCTGCGACAGAATAAAATAACAAAATGGCACAATCAGTCACCATATCAAAATGCAGTTTTTAAGTTCTTATGACTTGAACAATAACAGACAGGCTGAATCAATAAAACTGAAGTATTAAATGTCAGTCTGCTCTATTTTTCACAATAGTGTGCTTGCGCAATGCTATAATTATATCTCATGTGGCATACCTATACTAGTTGTGAGATCAGTTTTTCGACTTAGTGAATTGAATTGATTTTCACCGCGATCTTACATATAACTTTGAACTGCTTCTGTATATTTGATGTATTTAACTGTCTGAACAACTTTAGAATATGCTTAATCTTTAAATCATAGATAATTAGATGGTAAACAAGTAATGAAGTTTTCATTTTAACTGTGAATATTTTTTACTAAACGTGATCTTGAAAAATTAATGAAATGTTTCAAATATTATCCGTGAAACAGTTTTATCCATGTAAACTTCATAATCACACTTTGAAATTTTAGATTTTCTTTAACTTCTTAAAAGAACAAAAAATGATCACCTGATAAGTTCGCAGAAATACAGAAGTGTTCGTAAAAACTATAATATTAGTTGAACAATGGATTGTTCGGTTGTAAGTCCTCATTATAAATGTCATATTTGTTCAAAAGTTTCAACATCTTGGACTGTTTTTATTTTAAAAACCTTGACAACATTTTTATTTTTCATTCCCGCATAAATACGTTTTCTTTCCGTGCAATATGCCACACTGGTTGGACTTGTAAGTTCATGTTTGTCGAGAAGTACTATTCCTTTTTTGAGATCAGAAGACAACTGATGAATATTATTTGATGTTCGTCCACAAACGTAAACTAATCCAGTTCCGTCAACTGCCATATGTAAAGGGCTTGTCAGCTGATCATCTTTGTAGATGGCCTTAACCTTTCCTTCAAATGTCATACATGTAACCGTGTTAGCCTCGCTGTCCGATATGTACAACGCGGAATGGTCTACGTTTAATGTTAGGCACAGGGGAGATTTGAATAAAATCCGCCCGTCACTGGGTCTTACAAGATGATTTATAACGATCCCATCGAAGTTTATAACTCTGATATTTGCTGGATAAAGGAAAGAAACGACTAAATGTTCACCAGTGCATGCTATGCCATAGCATTTTCCTCCCACGCGCAAACTTTTGGGGTTTAAGTTCATATTTTTAGAAGAAATGGTCAGAAATTGGACGCTTCTGACATCCGGACATGTGACAGCAACTTGATCAGCTGTGATATTTGTAATGCCCCATGGATTTGAAGACAGATTTACAACATTTGCAGGTGTGATATGAGTCAAATCATTGAATATAAAGAGACAATTATGCTTGTAGTTTGCAACTACAAGTTTGTTTTCACTCGGAACACATAAACTGGAAAATGTTACAGGGTTCGACGTTTCTCGACTTTGTAATTTTAGATTCATATTCGGGAAAAAGACTACCTTGTCGTCTGTTGAACTGACAACTTTACGTATGGTAAAGACACTATGTGTTAAAATAGTAGGTTCAAAAGTCAAGGACACATCTTCGGAATCAATTTCATAGTCACTGATTTTATTCTTTTCAATCAAAGTTTTCATTTTTTCATGGCATTTAGTAATGTCTGGTTGCATCTTTTTAAATGTTACAAAGATATTGCTTAGTTGGCCAATATTCCGTTTCAGTTCTAGATCATACCTCAATGACTTTAAATCGTCTGTTACTTCCTTGCAATCTTGTTGAAGGGCATTTAATTTCGCTTGATCTGCTACTACAAACTTTTCTATTTCAAATTCTACTGTTTCTACCCCTTCACTGAGTTGTCTTTCAAATATTTTCTTCTGTTCTGCAAGCCAAGCCACCTTTTCATGCCTTTCTTCTTTAAGCTTTGCTATTATTTCATCCATTCTTTTGTCAAATGCATTAATCACCTCATCCATTTGTCTCTTGAAATTCTTTTTCTTTTCCACAATGCCCTGTTTAACTCTTGATTTTGCGTCATTTTCTTGAGAAAAAACTTTAAAAAAGTTTTGGTTTATTTTCTCTTTCGTTTCTTCCAGTGTTTTAGACATATTATCAAGTTTTTCTTTTAAAGTTATCATCTCACTGCTGACATCAAGAACGTTTCTATGTATAAGGGAGGGAATATGATCCAGACTGCAGCTTTTGTGGTCTTCTTGTTTGCATTTTACACAGGCAAGCTTGTCGCATTTTTGACAGAAATATTTGATAGCCTTTTCTTGATGATTGCCACATTTTTCAAAGCAGAAATCCTGAGGCATGGTGTATTTATCCTGTTGGGTATGACCGGGCAGGTATCTTTTATGGTACACCATACACATGTCACATATGTATTCCTGACAATCCACACAGAATCCACAAGCGACCGCGTACACACCATGCTCATCGCACTGCTCACAAAACATTTCATGCACTTCATCAGACTCCTTCATTAGGTTATCATCGTCACTTGGATTAACACTTGCCATCTTCTTTTATACGACAATTTCTAACTGATACCAAAATATGTCAAGATTGGAATTGCATCTCATTCTAGACGTAAATCTGTTACAATATTGTAAACGCTAGCGTGCACAGTAAATCCTATATTTGGATTGTCTTGTGAAATCCAGAAGTTGCTAATCATATACACGAGCACTTTGCCAGTCAGAACGTAAATGTGAGGAATAATGTAGGTTTTTAGTTACAAGTTGCTATCAATATAGTGGTTATTTAGGTACAATACAGATCTGCGGATCGTTTGTAAATCAGAATTTAGCAAGCACCTACATCAAAATGACACTCCACACGGTCAATACTGATTATATGACACGTAGGCGCAAGCCATGCGACAGTTGTTAGAAGTGAGATTGATCTCGAACTAAAAATATCTTTAACGATATTCTGCGTTTGTGAGGATTTAATTGTACTGAAAATGTTGGCCAGAAAAATAATAAAGATAGGTCATACTGTGCATGCTTTCTCACAATGTCCTCTTTAACCATGCGAAGTTTCAACTTTGTAAATTCACAATAACTGTTGTGACACTCTAGTCTCCAGCGCGTGTACGTTCACAACAGGTAATTAAATGTGCAACACCCCTCACGTCCCCTACATCGGCTTAAGCTCTTGCACTTCTGTGGCACTGAAAAAAATCATCGAAGTCCGATATCTTGACCGCCAAGTGTGACTTTGACCGGGGACATAAAATAGATACATTATTCCTGCTTTGATCTTACAGGTAGGCGTATGAGTCTTGAATACGACACATCGTCTTGTTATGCTGATAGTTTTTGCCAATTTATTGGAGTATCTATGTATACACAATTAAGTTATAGCACGGAGAGGAAAGACGACTATAAATCTTTGACCTCCAAGTGTGATCTTGACTTTAAACATAGGGACACGAGTCTTAATCCCAACATGTACTCTTATTATGATGAATGTTTATGCGAAGTTATTTCAAATTCCGACAGCAATTCTGTCAACAAAGTAACAGGATGGACAACATTTTGTGCACTGACGGACAGACGCATGCAAACATTGATATGAGCCCCACATTTTTATGGTGGGGACATAAAAATATCCTACTACCCCTGGAGACCTTACATATGGTCCTGCCAATATAAAACAACAAATCATGAAAAATCCCATTATGGATTTGGTAAGATTTTTTTTCTCTGTTAATAAAACTAATCTACGCATGTGCAGCTGATCTCAAAGGCTTTATCTTAGCCTTTAGCCTGCTGGCGGCAAGTGATTCTCTCTTGCAAACAGTGCCTGCACATCTGTCCAGTCAGTAAATCTTAAGTGAACACCCCTTCGAATAATAAATGGTACTGTCCAAATTAAATGACGGACCAGTCCATTTTGAAAATTTAGCTAGGTAAAGGTTAAAAACGGAATGTGTATAATATTTCTATTACAGACAAAACAGATTTATGTAAGGGTGCATCCTGTCTATTTTAACTGCAATTTATAACATTTCAACTTTAGACTCTGATCAAAACATATTACATACAACAGTATTGTATACTAACGAGATATGAAAACGCAACAAACGTATGCCTGAATATAAATATTTGCTACAAAAAAGATTCACACAGTCATACACATCTCGATACTCTATACCCATCGTGTTTTTGTAATCAGCACAACAGACCGTAAAGCAATGGTCACATTTACGTTCACGCTCGTAGTTGGTCGTAGTTCATTTTAAACGTAGTTTGTCGTACGTTGAAGTACGTGTAAGTACGAACAACTACGTTCAGCTACGAGTAAATCGGGTAGGGTTAACTAGGGTATCACTACGTCTTACCACGAGTTACTACGTTACACTACGTATATACTACGATCGAAGTACGAACAACTACGACAAATTACGATCAACTACGTTGAGCTACGGAAAAGCGTTTAGCCGTAGTGGAGCCCTAGTTTAGTTTAGCCGTAGTGGAGCCCTAGTTGATCGTAGTTGAACCGTACTGTCGATGTGTTTTTCTTGTACTACGATCAAAAACGATACACACTACTGTTAAGTACGATCAAGTACGTTTAACTAAGATCAACTACGTTCAAACTACGGTCACAGTAGGGTCAAAACATTGTAGTTAATCGTAGTCAGATTTTGAACATGTCGAAAAATTATTTGCTTACTACGGACAAATCATAAGTTCGAACTACGATCATTACTACGTTTGACTACGATTATCTACGTGTAACTACGCTTAGTACTATCAACTACGATCAACTACGATCATGCCTTACTACGATTAACTACGTGTAGTGTGACCACGCCATAAAATAGGCACAATGTGTATATAGAGTATCCAGATGTGTTTGTGTTGAACATTTAAGGAGATGTCACGGCTGAGAGAGTTTAGCATTATTACAATACACAGTCGGTATTGAAATTGTGTTTCCAATACAAGTGCTCATTAGATAAATCCTCAATATCTATGTGAAAATAAAGGATGTGTTTTGTATGATTGCAACACTGTGAGTTGCTCTAATTACTGACAAATGACTGAAACAATAGGAATTCGTACGAGAGATGGATAGACAAAACGACAGTGAGGTAACAATATATTCTTTTATTGTTTTAATGTACGAGTTGTAAGCTACAATAAAGAATACCCATTTTATGAAAATCAAACTGGAAGTTTGAAATAACAGAAAAAAATTAATTAGGTCATGAGTCATCATATACCTGTCAAAATTTGTCATTAGTTTTCACGAGCTGTCAAAATTACTTTTATCTCTCTATTCTGCAAATGCATTGTTTTTGAAAGTATCTTGGACGGATATTGTAGTGTGTAACTTACTTTACATTCCACATTAATATTTGTGCTTGAAATTGCTTTGTTGAGCTCACCGACGTCACATATGAATGTCTATTGTTTTTGTTTACTGTCTGTTATAAAGGTATCAAATCTCAATATTAAGATATAAGAATTGTTCCTTTCTGATAGACAATGGAAACAAGCTCATCACTTGGGGTTTTTTAGTTGTAAAAAATAACATCTTCTTTTGGCTTTAAGAATGCCTCCTTTAACTGAAGGGAACTTATTGGGCGGGGAGGGGGGGGGGACCTGGCAACTGATTTGTTATTGTTTTACTACACCTCTAGATGTTCCAGAGAATTTTCAACATCAGAAAGATCAACCAGAATCCATCTTTTAACTATCAGAAAAGTGAAATACATAGAATCATCAGTAGAACCTTAACTTGCGATATATTTTTAACATTTATTCTTTTCAGCGGATGTTTACAGTTCAAAATAATGATGAAGAAGGTCATCCCATTAATGTTCGGTTTGCAAATGAGACCCCATCTATACAGAAAATGACCACACACAACCTTGAAAATCATGGTGACCTTGAACAAGATGAAGACCATACTCGGGCTGCAGGTTCAAGTAAAACTTGTTTCATGGTAAAAGCTGATGCAGTTGACGGCAGTCATCGGAGCTTGAATGTAGAGGTTGATGAATCAACATTTGGGAAACTTCAGTCAGGTAGAGTTTAAAAATCAACTTCAGTTGCAGCCACTGGGGCAAAGGCTGCAACTGCCATCCAAAAATATATTAAAGAAACAATAAAAGTTGCTAGTTTTCAGACTTGAAGGGTATGATTGTTAAATTCATGATTCATCATTCAGTGTTACGTATTTACTTCAAAAATATTTTAATTTGGCACGGTTAAATTGTAACGATTGTACTAAGGTGATAGGAAATTTTCTTTCAAGCAATATTTTATTCTGAATTTATATTTAATACCAACTGCAACAGCACAACCTTTTTAAGTATAAAGCTTTGAAGACAAAATATGCTTCCGCTGGTATCCTACTATCAAATCTCAGATAGGATCCTCACAAATTAATGCCTTGCGGACCAGTATTTCAGTTTTACTTGAGATAAGTGCTCACTTCAACTATAGCTTACAATGTAAAATTGTTCATGGAAGATGCAGCCTCAAAAGAGCATCTAACTTTAAATAGCCTTTGAACTAGGCTGCCTGTAACAGTTTATCTATAAGATAATCATATGTTTGCCATATTATTATTGATCACAGCTCAGAGTTGATATGCATACTAAGGAATTGAACCATGAGGGAGTTAGCCTAAGTAATTAAATGTTATTAAATTAGAATCCTAAGTAGTTCACACCCCAGAAAATCATTCAGGAAAATTTGTTAACACATATTTATTCTTAAATCTAATATTATGAAATAGTGACGGTCTTTATGTTAAGATTAGTCAAAATGGCGATATAAGACCGATTAAAACTATAAATGGCTGCCAACATGTCAATTCTCATGTGTCTGAAGAAATTGGTGTTGGGTCCGGTTGAGTTTTTTGAGGCATGGGGGTTGCCATGTTGGCTGCCATATGGCGAACATCGTCAGGCTATATCAATAATGTCACACGGTGTAAAGTGACAGTCAGGGTCAAGCCATCTAGCTGGCGACCCACGCTTAATAATGGAGCCGTGTCAATTTGAAAATCCAAACCTTTAAATAAATGATCAAATATAATCAATAAGTGTACTTATGTCGTCATGGTTATGGGTCAAGGTCACTGTCCGTAAGTGTTGCTGTTTCCCTGTCTGTCTCTCTCTCTCCAATAACTATGTCCTACGGCAATTTAGGTCATATGAAACAGTATCTGTTACGTGAGATGTAGCACAAAATGTTCTCTGGACCGTTTAGGCTGGTACCGATCCAATCCTCCGGGGCGAATGCATTTACACAGGCATCATGCTCTAATTTTTACGTAAGATATTTTTATTCTATTCTTTTAATTTTGATATATCGGTAAATACTGGTTACTGATTAACTGGTTCTTACTTTGATCACACTCGTTCATTCATCATTTATTTGAACAGATTTTATGCTCGTTCTGTATGTTAATATGTATCTCCTTAAATTGCATTATAAACTATTAATTAAGTAATGTGACCTATTAAAGGTCATTTAGGGCGGATTTTATTGCTGTAAATTTAATATGTAGCACACTATTGTGACGGTTACTGTAATAAACAAGCTCTTATCTTACATTTAGATTGCACCTTTGTTCATATTGATCAAAGGTTTATAATTTCTAATTTCAATTGTTAATTTGAGCGCGTTCATTAAGGTTTTAAGCATTGACAAAATATCATCTGTACAATAAGTAATTATTTGTTTTAACTTTAAACGATGCATTTTAGCTGTAAGGTATCTAAAACGTAACGTAAAATAAATATTGAAATGTTTGTTAAAAATATTCTTCGGAATGAATCACTGTGTATATTTGTTCAGTAATTATCAGTCGGATGTTTAATATGTTTACATTTAGGCGCAGTTCTATTAAATATATTACACATTGTCCTAAAGTTTCAGATATTTGATTCCCCAATCATTAAATATTTACAACATATTGACGTTGGGGAGAAGTAATTACATTACGGATCACATTTTGAAGTATTTTTAAATAAAATGTTTACTTATTGTTTGTTTACCACATGAATATAGCCATGTATTATTTGTCCCCTACTGGTTGAACACAATTTCGGGGACTATAAGAATGCGCTTTTTTGTCCGTCATTCCGTTCAACTGTTTGGTGTCTGGTAAAAAAATCTACCATTCATCAAATGATTTTTATATAACTTTGAAAAATACTTCCTGTAATGAGGTGTGCCATTCGTAGTTTCAAGACACCTAGCTTTCTGTTCACTCCATAACCAATCAGGAGTTTTTAATATAACTTCTGAAAAAGTTCTTTTTTAAAATTAAGAACAGATATATAATTGTGTTCGCAGACAAAACAGTTTTACAATAAGTGGTTTCTGCTTCCTATAAGAAAGTTAAATATTACCCCAGTGATTTTAGATAAACAAATTTTGTGCCAAAACTTTCTGTTGTGTATATTTCTATTTCAATGTGAGTAATACTATTTTATTTTTATTCTTGTTTAACTGTCATATGATTTGCCACAAAATTCATAAAATTAAGAAACGGGAAATAGCTGCAAGAGCAAATTTTCCGAAGGCTCTGATCAATAAGAAGGCTCGGAATTACGAGAAAGGGGCATAAATGCAAACTTCCTTAGTTTTTATCGGAAAATAAAAGGCACAACAGCTCGACATCAGTCTATCACTATTTAACTGAGAAAGAACTATGATATTGCCTAAAATGAACATGTTCTTATGAAATAGTTATGTAGATCTAATGATAGCGAGGTTTTTTATCCACGTTGTCTCGAGGTTTGGGAAAAACCTGCCTTACTCAGGCAGACTTGTAAGATCATTTTTCTTGCCTACTGTTAATATTATTTTAACACTTTCGAAAATACTGTTCAATAAAAATCGCTCATGCACTATGACGTCATAATATAATGTGGAATCATGACGTCAATACACGCACGTGTAGCTTAGCTTATCTATTCCCTAAGGCCAAGATAAGGTAATCTCCTACCCGGATAACCTTGTCTTTCCCCGACTGGTAGGCAAGAAGTATAATAAAGTTTTCCAAAACTTTGACGTTCAATAAAAATACTAATATTCAGTTTGATGTATAAATATAGGTTTTTATTTTATTTCAAATTCTGTTAGCGCAATTAGTGGATTTGTCGGAAGATTATAGGTTCGTACTCGTCTTAACACACACAGAAGAGTCTGTCCTTAAATCTGCCAAACCAAATGCATTTTCGTTTATTGGGTTTAAAAAGAGGTGTTGACGGCTGTCGATGTTTAATTGTATTTTTCAAGCTATATTCACCTTGTAAATAGGATGCCTAATTTAGTCCAATCACACACGGTATAAGAATGTTGACAAAGTATCATCTATGCAACTTTATTATTTCTACTCACATATAACAATGTAGTTGTGAGGTATCTAAATTTATTTAAAACGAATGCAAAATTAACATTGTTCCTTTGAAATGCATATATTTGATCATATACAAAAAGTGTGAATTTCAATATGTTTACAATTATGGATGCTGTTTTAAATAGATATTGAATTTGGACTAAGTTTCAAATATTCCGTATAATTAAGTATTCATAAAATATTGATGATGCAGAGATGTAATTAGATTAAAGGCTACAGCACTATCAAATTTTGTTTAGTAAACGTTAGAATAACGTCTATTTTAAACAGATTGTGTCATACTGACATCAATCCAATCAGTGATATGAAATGATGTTACGAGCATCAGTCGTTACATTTATTTAAAATGAAATGCATCTGTCTTAATTCCTCTATTCCTCTATAAAACACTTTCTGAAAACATTTACGTCACATCTAACATGTTTATGGAAAATGAGATTTCTGCGGTGTTGTGTAGACAAGGTATTGTTATCAATACTAGAAGACTAATAAAACTTTTGTTTAAATTCAAAATTTGTATTGGCAGCAAACGGTTTCATTTATCATTTTTGACATGAAACGGGCACAAACAGAACAAAGAGAGCAAAGACAACACAGCAAGTATTTGTTATTTCTCTTAATTGTATTTATATGAGCAGCAAATGGCCTCTTTTATCATTTTAAGGTATGACTAAAATATTATAATAAATACTAAACTAACAAATAAAGGAATTCAGTGGGACGCCGCCTTAGAACGGTCAGTGGCTAAAACACCAGTAGGAAAACTGGTAAATAGTGCACCAAACTTCACTCTAAAACGGTTTTAAAGGTTTTCTAATCACGATTTTATATTTAAATGTTTCATTTAACCAGTCTGTAGATAAGGTATGTTGTTACCACAAAGACTGTAACGATGTGTTTATATTTTCATTAATTAACTAAGTAATGTTTACAGCAATACTGTGCTAATTGCTTACGTAATATGAGAATTAAGTCAGTACTCGACCAGTACAGAATTTTCTGACTGATTCAACCAATTTGACATATATCAGGACCTGTTCTTAGCATAAAAATAGACATCTTCTTGAATTTTTCCAAACACTATAAGTTTTAGCAGTATATCACAAAACCACAGAAATTTTTAGTAAACAAACAATATCTTTACAAACAACCTATCTGTCCATTACATATTTACTGTTCTGTCCACTAGAATTGGATAGTTAAATATTCTAAGAGTTGTCCCCCTTTAAAAAACAATGTCATTTGTAAAGAAATAAAAGTAAATAATTATCAAAAACGATGTTTAACCTAGTTACGTAAAGTTTAAGCACATGGGCATTGTTGCAAATGCATCAAAACAAAGACATGTAACAGCTTTTTAAAGGCGTTGAACTGTCAAGAAGTGTGGCCGCTTAATTGAGTCCCTTTCTGGAATTCAATGCATATGAGTTTTACCATGGTTTTGTAGAATAATATAAATGTTTTATATGCTGTTTAATTTTCATGTAAAACAATTCTTTCTTTCTATGATTAGGTGACGTTCGAACTTTTTTCTCCGAAACATGGACCTAACTCTCCATAATCTAACTAATATCATTTGACTTCTAATACAGGTACTAAATAAGATAGTGCGAAATACCATACATTAACCTGTCATCAAGAGCTTAACTAAACAGGCCAAAACATGTCCCAGACAAAAAAGCAGGTCATTCCCAGTTAAAGAGTGCCTATCATGCAGTATTCAACAATTCCACCCTTCCACCAATACCCACAGTGATTATTTAGCCAATCGTGTGTAGTGCCGCTGGAAAAGCCCGGCAACTTTGTAATTTTACAGACAATTTATTTATAGTTCCGTGAATATGCATTTTGGCTGTAAAAAAATGTAAAAAAAAAAATGCGTGTACGATTTTTGTATGTCACACTGATCTTTTTAAGTATGTGTCTGTGTATAAAATCGGGTTTGGCATCTTGTCAAAAAAATTTTAGTCATATCAACAACGGTATCTACTTGTTTGCAGGGAGCACAGTTCCAAACATTACAGTACTACAGCCTCGCTGGAATATCACGCACCCAGTCACACTATACTGACACTGGGTGACCAGTCCGAGAATTAGTGTCTTGAGCCTGCGCGCAAAACGAGGAAACTAATTGTACACTTTTCACGCTTTGGTATGAAGAGGCCAGGAAGCGAACCCACGACCTCTCGCATTCAAAGCGGGCGATCCACCATAAGGTTACCGTGGTGGTATCTTTTAATTACATGTATTGTTTCTTTATTTTCTTTTTTGAAATTATAGCACCAACCTCACTAAACAAATCAGCACTATTTATTTTATACTGAACACTCTGTTATTGATTCATTTAGAAAATATTTCTCTGAAAGAATTTCGTCTTACGGAATATTTACACATTATGATGTTTATTACAGAAACAAGGACGCTTTACTGCCAAAATCGTCACCGTTAATTGACTATTTGTCTCCGAAAACACTTCTTCTTGTCTGTTTTATGATAGCTACGTCACTTTGCATCCCATTCCATAGCCGCTTAAGTTTTGAAGTGGATATTGTCATCTTGAGTTTGGTAGTCGAGCTACAATTTTCTACGTCGATGTCATTACATACAACCTTACGAAGAGAGGTATAATGAACATAGTTTTATAAATAATTGTTGTAAATTGATATTACTATCCTCTCATAAGCAGACTTAATCAAATCGAGTCTGATTTTAGCATCACATGGTTGCGTTCTTTACCACCAAAGGAACTTCTTATAGATTATATTAACTATCACAACAGCTGCAGTCTTTAATTGTGGCAGCTGTTTTTGTCTCCCATTTCTTAGCCTAAATGTTGTAGTATTTTCTGATCTTGATCCTTTGGAATCATAAAGTCTATTCACTATTTACGGAGTTCCGCTATAGCAGCTGCTAGGAGGCGTGAGTGTTGTTGCAAATTTCATTACCTCGTGAACAGACTGGACGAAGCACAGTATGCTATTATTTTCAGTTTGTCTATGTTATTATTACTTACATACTTTTATTTAAGAAACTTGAAGGTTCTTTGTATCTCGATGGCACTATTTTCCTAGTGCTGGATACTCTAACTTAACTCGTTAATTCATCCCGTTTTTGAACAAGATTAAATTACTTTTCCGACATTTTGGTATTTAGTAAAACTACCTGTGTCTAGTTACTTTTTGTTTCTTGGTGAGTAGTGCTAACTTGAACACAGTATGAAACAAAGTTATTATTAACAGAAGCGTGATCTGGGATACTGTATTAGGCTTGAGTTAATTTTATCAGGTTGGATCGCAAGAGGCGAGAAAGACCCTTTCATTACGTACCTCAACCTTTTTGTTCGTTATTTTGTTTTTGACCAATGAACATTGAATGCAATCTTCAAGGTTTATCGATGTTAAAATAGAGCTCAGTATTTTTTTTCTTCTGTGCTATTTATAGGATATGTCATGAATAGTAATTAATGAAAGTTGTCAGGCAACATGCGCAATGCAGGATTTCAGTACTATACGGAATTTGTTTTCTGCTTGTTCGTATTTAGTTGTGAAATACAAGCCGTACTTTTTTTCAGAATTTACACAGGTATATACTAAGACAATCAATTTACCTTTTGTTGAATTTTATTTCAATTTATTCGAATATTTCTCGGCAAGATGGAACAAGTTCTCGTTATTTCCGTTGCATGAAAAATGTGTCATAATCAGCACACGCTTGTCGTGATTGTAAATGCATTATTTACTTCTATGAAATACATGTCCGTGCCTTTTACAGGAGATTGCTATTCCAGCAATCGAGTTAAATAGATCGTTTTTTTTTTCTTTTCAATATTTAAATTCGAAAGAATATTATACTTGATGAAATGAAACCATACAATTTGTTGGGATAATGAACTGAATAATAACATGCAGAATGTATATCGCGTTTTCGTTTTTGTTTCTTTGTTTTTTGTTTTTTGTATATTTATAGTTAAATGGAGTGTTTAAACCATACGCTCTAATATTGCATGTTTATAATCAATAAAAAAGTGTAAGAAACGTTATTTAATTCTTAAATACAAATTTGATTTATCTTTAAGGGGGTTAAGATTTAAGTTAGGTGCGCACTATGAACGGGTTTGTGTTTGCTAATTACCACTTCAAGGTTATGTCTCATTTTGTTCCTTTATTTGTTGGTTTCGTCCTCGTTGTACTATATTGTTTATTTTGTCATTTTATTTTGAGTATATATAACATATAATATACTGCTTATGGGATAGGGTTTTGATTAATTAATTGTACAAGTATTTCATTATATTAGCATTTGTTGGCCAAATTTAGCATTGACTTAGCATTATCTAGGATTCTGACTAAAAATTGATTCAGTATGCGTGAAGTATGTACGAAATCTTTAAATATGTTGTGGATAATATTTATACACCATGCAACCCGGTCTTGGTCATCCAACTTACATAGGTTAGCAAATCATGCTTTAAATTGGTAGATACATTTCATCAGTTTGGTTTAATGTAGATGTACTAAACAAAAGCTCTCGATGTTTTGCAATAACTTTTATTTGATTCAACGCTGATCAATGTAAGAAATAGTGTAAGGTATTTATTCTACTTTCTGATTTTGCTTTCCTGCTAAAGGAATCTTTCCAGGTGAAATGTTTAGACACAAAAACATTATTTTTCACTTCCTACTTTACCACAATGCTGCTTTATGAATACACCAGAACTGCCCTACACACAGGTATTAACGCCAGAACTGCACTACACACTGATATGTATATATATCCTTAACTCGGTTACAATGTCTCACAAAACAGCAGTTGTATTTTATTCTTGTTTACTGATTAACACAAGGAAGCTACATTTACATGTACATATTCTCTCTCTGAAAGTTAACACATTGAAATTATAGAGAAAGTGAGCGTATACGGAAATAATTAAAGTCAGAACTATTTTACGATAATTGAAATCTGTGAGAATAAAAGGTCGCATCATAAATTCTTATAGGTAGAGAGAATTTATGTCTTAGAACTTATCAACCCCATAATACACCAGATCAATTACTGAAAAGGCGCCTAGTAGGTACAGATGAGGGAGCATATTTCACATCTTGATATATAAAAGTGTCGCTTAAATATCAAAATAGTTTCTATTGTTCATACAATTATATACATGTATACACGAAATAATCATGAGCAACAAAATAAAAATATAAAGAAAAACGTGTATGGTTATTGGATAAAGTCAGGAAACATAGACACCTCTTTACTTTGTATCATTCCCGCTCTTGCCAAACCTTACGGTAAAAATAATACATAACAAGTTTCCAGTAAAACATATGTAATTGTAACAGGGACTTGAACCTTCTTCAGCATCATTATTATCATTTTTGTGTTCTATGCCAATAAACTATCACTGTTACTATTAACACTGTATAAAACGTTCTCTCAAAAAGAAGTTCTACATATTGTATAATTCCAGTTGTAATATGTATTACTGAGGATTCGCTAGTTAGAAGCTTTTCTAGCACGTCGCTGTCGATCTTCGTAGACCCTAGATACTGCCTGATTTATGGTAGCTACGTCACTCTATGGCACTGAATAGTCGTTTTAATTCTAAAAGTAGATTTTTTCTCCTTGAGTTTTACGATAAGACTTCATTCTGCTTGAATGAAATTATATATATGTATAGCTTCGCTTCATACGTCTATATATATCTTCATAAGTAGATGTAAAAAGGGGTACATGTTATATAAAATGTGAAAAACTAATTTTACTAACTTTATTTTTATTCATAAAGAATGTTGGTCACACTCGTGTTATTATTATCATATGTAAAAGTAGTACATGCATCACTAACTTATATCCTTAAGTCAACCAGGAGTCCTCTAAGTTATTGATTTTTCCTGCATTGACATTTAATGAAACAATACCTGAAAACGATACCAAACTGCACTTTGTATATAATGATAGTTAACATTTAGAATAGCTGAACTAATGTGTTTGAAAAAAATATGTAAATAACCAGTTTCAATTAATATAATATTTTTTTCGAAGCACAGAGCGCCACTAAGTAAAATAATAGCACAGTATCTTTGAATGAATGAGTAATATAAAAAAGAAGTGTATTTTAAACTGCCGCAGGCCTCATATCACCAAAACAGTGCGTGTTTGGAAAAAAAACAGATTTCAATATTGATTTACCCGCATGCTTTATTTAGTGTTCTGACATCCATTTCTTCAAATCGAAAAATTTGAAATCGAACACGCAATGTTTATCGGTAATTCCTTCCTGTACAAGATGAAAGAAAAATAATGGTGTTTATTCAAAATCTTCGTTTAGAAAACCGAATGTCGATAAGAGCATATTTTTTAAAACTATTACAACTTTAGTAATTGATTTAGGACAATTTTAAGTCCTTTAGATTCAAGCATTCGTTCAAACTAACCAGCGAGGGTCGAAACGTACCGTTCTATCAAAATATATACCGGTACTTTCTTTCAACTAGTTATGTGCTGTGTATATTATGCATTAGCAGACAATATGATTCTTTTTATAATAATAGTATCAAACAGACAGTCATATGGAGCTTCAGTGCAATTGTCACTTACTTCGAGTAATGGTTCATTACTAAAAGCGATGACGTAAAATCTAATGCTACATGTCAGATATAATCTGTTAATGTTTTGCTTGAAGTATTGTTGAAAGTCCTGATTTATGCGATGAAATGAATATTCTGACCTTCAGTTGGAGAATACAAAACTTCGCGGGACAGACATTCTAGAAAATATGACAAATTAAGATCCATTCAACGCAAGGTAATAAGTAAGGAATATGATTTTTTTGTTTCCTTGATAGAAAGCACAAGGTACAAGTGTTCTATAGTTAAGCGAAATTGTCGAGGTCAATCTGACCTTATTTACCTACTGACCCCAGAAACAAAGGACATCTACTGACCAGTGCCAATCAACCTATTAAGTTTGATGACTGTAGGCCAAAGTGTTCTTCAATTATTGAAAAGAAATGGTTCCCAGTCTAGAGGTCACTGTTACCTTAATTTCTGGCCTACTGACATCCCCGCACAAATACAGGTCATTTGCTGACCATGTTCACTCATTCTACGACATTTCACCATTATGAGACAAATCATTTTATAGTGATAGATCGGAGTCAGAAAAACTGTTAACCTGACCAAAATATGGCTCATGTACTGACTACAACATTCGTTCTAAGACGTTCTACCATTTGAGATCAAGCATTTTCTAGGAACTGACTGGAGTCTTTTCAGACTAAATGGAGCAGAACAAATTTCTAATTTCATTTCACAGTAAACCTGACTTTCCAATTAAGGACCATCAGATTAATTCCGATCGTCTATTGAACGCCCAAATTTATTCTTTGAATTTTGACTATTGTGAAAACCTTGTTACGATTGGAAACTAAATTTCCCACAGACCGAATAGACGGTGATAAAGAAAAAAACTCTGCAATATCTTTTCTTCGAAGTTTGTTGGGGGTGGAGGTTGATACTAATTTGATATTTCTCTATCAGCTGAATATAACGTGCAATTGCCTGACGTATAAATGTTTAATACAGACACTGGGAATTTTCTTCTATTTCATTAATTCTGTCAATAACATTGTGCAATTCTCACAAATAAAGTCCCTTGTGGAATAACATCTTCTCTTATTGCAGGATCACTGTCGCAGTTTAACATTAATCAACTATGCGTGATATATTCAATGCAAATATTTGTTTAGATAATCAAATATTTGCCAAACAAAATGCAAAATTCTCTTACATAGCACTTTTACATGAAATTGTCAGAATGTTACTAGTGACACATGATGTATTCCTGACTGAAAATGAAATGTAACTGCTCAGAAAAGAAAGCTCAGACTGATTGTGAACGAACAACAGGAACTTATAGAAATTATGATAAACTATTCACACAGGCATTTTGTGATCTCGATTTAAAATCAACTTCCACATAGTTATCGAAAATTCAATTTCAGTAATCTTAATTTCATGTAACCCACCGAAACTCTGGCATTGCTACTGTTTGAAAGGCATTTTGTTTGATCATCGGATGGGTAACAAGTCAGGACGATCTAAACCAAGATGACCATAATGTCCAAATTCTTAAAAGGCTTAGACCGTGACGGACTATTTTTTTCTTTTTTATCGTCAATGGATCAACTTGCAATGGATATATTTTATATCATTCGTTTACGTACCAAAAAAAAAAATCATGTTCACAAGAAACACACTATTATATTGATCAAAAATTAAGATGGACAGGATAAAGCAAAACTATATTAAACAAATGGAAATATGTTTATCATTTCATGAACATACTTCGGTAAAATATTTAATAATCGTTACAACAAATACACGACATATAGTTAAAGAAAATGTAAACACAATGTGTTTTCGAACATTCCAACTTACACCATATTCTAAGAAAGGTGACTCTTTATGTTGGACATCAAGAAATGTTTAGCAGTATGCATCAGAAATTTGGCGGTATAACTTGAATAACTTAGAAAATACTTCTTCTCATGCTTGTCTTTTAACTAACCTTGTTCTGGTAAATTGTTAGTTCTTTACAATTACATTAATTTAAGTTTTGATACCTATATAGTATTAGTGTTTAATGCCGGAACTGACCTTATACAGAAAAAATCGTCTGCTGTGTACATTCAAAAATATAACAAAGTTTAGTGGATCAAGAGCTGCTGGTTCCAAATCGTCACATTAACATAGACACTGACGGTGGCTGACTGACACATAGCTTGCATGCATAAGGAATGTCATCTCTGTGATCGAAAACCAGCTGTCTGTACGTGTCTCCTGTAACAGGGAATCGATCATACCGATTTTCGTCACACAGCGACGAAAATCGGGATCGATCCTTTCACGGTAACATGCGATATATACCGAATGAGATATACTATCGAATTAAAAAATGTGGTCTTCCGGCACGTGCACAGAGCGTCTGACTTCGGATTTTTTGGAAGAATATGTTTTTCCTTGTGTATAATAACTGTTCACATAAATTGTCCTTCCGCAACGTCTTGCACATCAGTACAATATGGGCAGTATCGTTCTTTATTCCAAAATCTACCTTTAAATTGATAGAAACGCATATTTCTGGGCAAGCTGATGGACTGTCACGATTCCCGATTGAGGCATTGCCTTATTTCATATTATCTATGACAATCAAAGACCTGAAGAAATATTTTTGATACAAGATGAATTACTCATATTAACGCGATTCCTTCATATTTTAATTGAAACATGTAAAATTCCCTTAAAGATGATAACAATATGGGTATATAGAATCGGTCAGAGGTATAACCTTTTCATCATATAATTGTTGTTGCACTGTATCATTGTACACTAATAGAAGACAATGTGTTGATGCCAATAAATTGTTCGTAACGCTTTGAATTAGCAAAGAAAGTCGGCACTTTGCGCAATTTTACCAATATCTTGCTTAGTAAGGTATTTCTCAGTATCAGACAATTTCAGTCCCTGACCTATAGTTTTAACAAATGCCGATAAACATACTCGGCAACTTTTTAACTACATATTTATTTTTGTTTTTGTCTCTGCCGAATTTCGACAGATTTGAATCAAAATTAGCAAACTCCAACACAGTGTTACTTCCCCTTATCGGTACAGTAGACACTGCCACTACGTATAAATTGGGCTGAATTTCAGCCGAGTTATATTTTTCATTATATTAATTTTGTTGCCCAAAGTTTTTATTTCAGTAGTTTAATATTATATACTTTTGCTTGTAAAACAAAAGCAAAAAATTAAAAACATAATGCATTAACACTAAAACTACTTCTTTTTCTGGTGTTGTGACGCGCACCAGCTAAAAATGTAAACAATGAAATTACTTGACAGTATTTTGAATACAGTAAGATAATTCGACGAATGGCATACTGCAAAATATAGATACTTTAAATACTTTCACTATGTTCTTAAAGTTGTGACATAAATGTCAATTTGCCTGTAGATTATGGCAAGCATTTGATTTACCAGGCGTTGTCAAGCGAGTTGCCATTTTAGGATTACATGGTTGTATCATCGTCACGTGATTTGCTTGAAGAAAGGCGGAGGTTGCAAAATTAGACACTACGTTTCAACGTTGACGAATTCTTTTATCATTAAAGGCATACCAACAATAACAATCGCAATGCATGGTTACAATAAGGATATCCTTGAATCAAAAGTCACATTATTATTAAATCTTAAATGAGAGCAGTACCCTATCGACTTATCAAACTGATCAAATAGTTAGCACAAACAACTGTTATATAACATGCACTGATTGCTCCTCGATCGCAGATGTTAGATGTGTCTGCAGGTTATTTATCATCATAAAACTGACAAATTATTAAGCTACTTAACAAGATATGCGTCTTAGAAACCTGTAAAAGTGTGATTAAATCAAATATACGCCACAGAATAATGTTTGCAGGATAACATAATAATGATTTATTAAAACACTGCAATGACATTAGCACAGTTACTATAGCTATTATATTACGAGGAAAATTGTTGAGAAAATCTCAACCACGAATCTTCGAATAAATAAAAGAAATGGAGATAAAATAATTTTCACATATTAAGTAGTTTCTGAAAACATACTGCTTAATAGAACAGGCGACGTCGTTGTTCGGACAAACTGATCGTTTCCGCTCACTAACTTTAGTTTGGGTAGAGATATTGAAAAGAAATTTTGTCTTTAGGTTGTTATAGTAAGACCAAGCTTTGGACTGCACTAGGGTTCAGTGGACTCGAGGTCAAGGTCACTGCTACAATAATAGAAAAAACAGTTCAAGGGTAACTGTTTAGGCGGTAACAAGGCTCTGCCGAGTTACCAAAGAACAATTACACGAGAGCCAGATATTTCCATCCGCACCTTCATTTAGTGATATACTCTTTTTCTTGCATGCCATATTCTTTTATTAATAAAAGAAATAAAGTAAAACAAGTGCTTTACTTTCAAGCACTATTTTATTATAGTACCGTATGAATTTTACGCATTCATTCAAAAATAACAGCACGTGAGTCATCTTACACCCTGGGGCGTAAGACGAGTTTTTCTAGCACCGGCAAAAGCACGGGAAAATCCTGTCTGGCATGCAAGAATGGTTACTCTTCATACATACTTAGAAAATTCCTACCTGTTGCTGTTGGCTAAAACGTTGGCCTATTGTACTTTTTGTAATGTTGCACCGTGTAGCAGTTCCAATGATTTTCATTCAATATCTCTAGCTTGGTTAGGTACATTGTATCCAAACATGATGTGTAGGTAGAATTTTATCATTAAGAGAAAGGTTGGGGTTGTCTTTAAGACACTCGGATCAAGGGTACAGTTACTAAAATAAAAAAAAAGCGGCTCGTATGGTTTCCTAGCGTTACAGCGTTTCTTATTTTTGTCTAATCGGTTCATAAATTTTCAAATTATTTATTGTTGTCAATACTTACCACAAAATGTCGACAGAATTTGGCAAATAGTGTGAAGGAAACTGTTTTGCGTGACAGATCATCAACATGAACAAGCGGGTAAAGTGTCTATTCATTTCCAAGTGGTTACTAATACACCAGTCTAAATGCAAAAACTTTACCAAATATTGCTCAGCTGAGTAAGGGGTATAATCATGCAATGTAACACTTTGTCTGCTTTTGGCTGTTACAACAGGTTTTAGGCAAGATTTTATTCTGTTTCTTCAATTAAGTGAATCAAAAAGTTCAAATTATACATCTGCAGTACCAATTTCATTGAATCCTCGCCTGACAATTGAATGAATAAAAGTATTAAAAGTGCACATTTAAATTTTCGCGATTTTAATTGCGATTTTGGTTAGACATGTGGTCTTTAAAAGTAATAGGAGTTTAAGGTAGTTATGCAGGTTTGGATGAATTTTTTTCTACAATGTAGAATATGATTAAAAGATGGTTGTACACAGAAATTTAGGCAAATAAAAAATAGGGAAATGTGCTTGATTTTTGTTTTTGATGGATTGATTTGAAGAAGTTGTACCCCACACAAGTTTTCATAATCAGAGTCTACGCAAAATCACAATTTTGATGACATTATCACGAATAAATATGTTTTCTAACTTCGTTGCAAAAATATATTCATGTGTACATCCTATATGTGGTAACTTTGAAATCGGATGGTTATAGATATTGTAAAAAAAGGCTTCAACAAGAATAACTGATTTGTATATTGTATAAGTCTTTTATTTTGGCAACTGGATGTGTGATTGACGTAACGGACATGCATTACACTCTAGCACAACAATTACGAATACGGGAAGCAATATATCTATGAGATGGACTTTGCGACAGTTTCCTCAAGTACTTATCGTGTAAAAGTAGAGACAGTGGAAACCCCCGAGTCGTACAACACGACAGAAATGGACACCTTGCAGGCTCAGTTAGATAGAGCTTGGTCATGAATTAACAGTTTTTGTTACAGAACGGTGTAACACTTAATTGGTACACCCTTGGTTTGAATATAATGCGCGTAGAACTACTAGTCGCTTAAATGACAGCAGTATACGTAGTATAGAAGGTCTCGGACAGAAAAAAATCAAGTTATTATGCACAGAATTTTTGGAAGATCCGTCTATATTTACAATACCAACGCATTCATTTTTATCAGGGGTGTGACATTATTAATTACAACATATTAATGGATACCGTACCGTAGCGTCAGAAAGAACATTAAGGAGGTAGGTTACCTTGTTACAAGGGTAAATTCAAATTAGTTGAACCGCAGCATCTTTTTGTATTTCGTGTAATATGAAGTTTTAACTGCTAAAATCTCAGTTTCGTTTGTCTCTGTCCCTTCAAGTTCAATTTTTACCCAGGTTTGAAGAACATGACCCTCCAAAGGTATTTCTTATTGAAAGAAGAAGGAAAATACGGATATTTAGCACTTTTCGGTGTATTTTAGTTTCATTGATATTCATAGAAGTCCGCATAATCTATAATTTTACTAGTATGCACGTTAGCTTTCTAATATAAGCTTTAAATGTATATGTCGCGGGGCTCGTGTTTCTATGGTAACGCATTTTCTCTCATTTTTAAACAATTATGTATAAAAATAGGGGTTTTCGACCGCTTCAGTGCCATTCTGTTAATGACCAACATGGAATATTTGGGTAATATTATTAGCAAAATACCAAGCACTATACATGGTACCTTATTTTTCTTAAAGTTTAAAGTAACCATGGCAACAGAGACGTTTAAAATGGCTTATATCTTGCTTTTTGACGTAATTTCTTATAAAATAATATTGAATAAGATTATCTTTCTAGTTGATGTAGCTTTAAAACATATTATTTCTAACGTAAGTTATATTTTCGTGTTATCTGCATTTATTCAAACAAATTTCTAAGCTTAGAATACTTACAGCAGTGCCCCTCGTCTGGCATTTTTCATGGAAAAATCGTTCAGCATGCTACTATTATTCTCATGGATATTGTTGAAATGAAAATAAAAAGCCGAAGCTGTGTTTCTTAAATAGACTAGTGTCAACGCTTTTGAATTTTACATTTAGATACATAGGTCACGGGCTTCGTTTCCATGGTAACATCAATTCATTATAAGAAACCACAATTTTTTACTGAAATTTGAACAATTTTAGATCTTAGTTTTAGTATATAAGTAACAAATATCAACGGAACCTGAAAAATAGGTATTACAAATGAAACTGCTAGATTTTTTATTTGAAAATGGCCGTAACAAGTAACTATTCCAAATAACATTGGTTACCATCATCCATTTTCTTACATTCCGCATAACATTTCAATATAACTACATAAAAGAAGCAAAATATTGATTATTATTCAGAGCAAAAGACTCCTAAAAAATATTTCAGCAAATAATGGTTATTTGAAAATAGTTTGAATAAAGAAAATGCACAGAATTACGTACTTTCAAGATAAAAGCTATTTATTTTGCGCGGTAACTGACACGTTACGTCATGACGTCAATGACGTCATTTTAAGGCAACATTGTTTTGAAGCGTTTCTGCGGCAATTTATTCATTATTTCTGCATTATTAAACCATAAAGCGTCAGATCGAAGACAGGTCTATGATTTGTTTTTAGAAGAATGAATATACAAACACATTTAGTTTGTCGTAAACGTCATCGTAAATCGTCACGTTAGCTTCCGGTTGGACATGCGCACATACAGATATAAAGGTAACCTACCTCCTTAATGTCGATAATTTTCAAATTTACTCCGTCAAACGAACAACATTTTACAGATAAAAATGAATACGCAACAAATATATGATAAGCTTCGCAATGACAAATATGCACTCATGGATTAATGTTACATTAGCTGCGCAAAATCCCCACTGCAGAAATCTTTCGTATTTCTCGATACAAATTTGCTAATCTACTAATGCATCCATGCAGAATAGTATCTGATGTCAAGTTAATAGGGTTGTTTCAAAAGTAGGCCGATCTGTGGTGCTATATTCGAGTCGAGTGGATTTTGCAAGACAGGATCTCGCGAGGCACACACGCGCCGAGTGTGAATCTACGAGAGCCGAATACAAAATCCCAAATCTAGCTACTGTTGTAATGATTCTTTTATGATATACCTCCACCTTTTTGTTTGTTGTTTTGTAATCGATGTTTGTCGAAGTTGAAATGGAAATGAGTGAACTTTTGTGTGCGCTATTTATAGAACTTATCAGGTCATTCATATTAAATGAAAGTAGTCCGGCAACATACAGTGCAAAATGTACAATACGGAATATTTTTTCTGCCTGTTCATATTTACTTGTGAAGTACAAGCTGTAATTTTGACAGAATTTATAAAGGTATATAATAAAAGTCTTAGAGCAAACTCTATCCCTAGAAGAATGTATGGTTGGCTGCACAATTGTAAAATCCGCATAACCTGCTTATGGTGACTAGACCATGTTGTACTAATGCTAATGTTGTGGCTTTTCATTTTGCAATTATCATGACTGTACACAGTTGTTTTCGGTATATTTAATTTAACATATCTGATAATTCAATAATGAATCAATTTTTTATTTAAAATATTACAGTACCATTACAGTGTCATGTTACTTAGTAAGGTAGAGGAAACGGAATGAAGTGTGTTTTCCTAACACTTTCATTGATAATAGTCTAATGATGTTGCCTCGGAAACATGTGACAAATTGTTCAATAAAACCCCCTGAACCGGAAAGTGTTGGTCATATTACAAGTTTACAAGTTTATTATATTTCATTCCATTAGGCTAAGACGCCCATGAGGAAAAACATTGCATGGTAGTAATATGACGAACAGTAATATTAACCAATAATTGAAACTTAATGACAAATGTTCCAAATAGCCGGAGAAAGTTACATGTAATTTTGCTAAATATGCAATTCAAATAACAGAAGTGGTATCTACATAGACACATAATTATATGTAACCATACTACAAGAAACATTCTGCCATGTTCATAAACAATGTCATACCTAGAGAAATATATACATATACATATACATATACATAATTAATCATACCTCAAAAACAAGATCACCGTAAACCTTTCACGAAAGCAAAAAGAAAGGTCCAGATGATAATAACTTTACTGTATAAAATATTCCAATTAGTGTTAACCTTTTCCCAAAAACGAATAAAGGTTAACATTTTGGAAATATTATATTGATTGAAACATTAACATTTTCAAAATTTGTTTATTTTGTGTTATATTTAATATATTGGCTTAACTACACTGATAAACTATAAATCGAAGTAATGATAAAAGTAAATGATGATTTTAGTACCTTGGATTCTTATCTAAACAAATAGTCATTTCTTATGGCAAAAGCATTGTGTATAAAAGGTCCTAATTTTCTTATGACGGATTTATTTTCGGTTTTTATAAGTTCAATAAACTTTATCATATTCGGTCGTTTCCAGTATCTTGAACTAATAAATCGTTTCCTTAAATCAACATATAATGGACATTCAATTATAAAGTGATACTCATCTTCAAGTATATTACAACAAAAACATTTCCTTTCATTTACTGGTATACGAATCGGTCTTGCCCATCTACCAGATTCAATATTCAATCTATGTGACGATACCCTTAATCTAGCTAATGACTGGCAGAATTTGCTTACAGTGAAATAATCTAAATATGGCTGAAATTGAAAAGATGCAATGTTCCTATAGAATAAAGCTCTACTCGAGTCATTAATTCTACTGTTCCAGTTTTGAACAAATTGATCTGTTATTCTTTGTTTCACTACATGTAAAAATAGATCAACATTACCAACATTTTGTTGGAGCCAAGCATCATAAAAACCTAATGTACATAACAAATTTCTTACTGAAGAGCACCAGTTTACCCGATTCGGGTTATCTTCATAATCATGTTTTAGCATATTATAAACTCGATATACATATTTGTTTTCTTTTGCATGTAGAATTTTTATCCAATACTTAATAACATTGTAATAATGGATACATTTATAGTTTGTTCTACCGAGTTCACCATAAATAAAATCATTTTGTGTCGTTTTCTTGACACCTAACAATTTCTTACAAAATTCAAAATGTACTCGTTCGATGGACATATCATTTGCAAAACCACATACTTCACTACAATAATTAAAGATAGGTGTCACCAATTTATCAAATAAATCTAGTTTGTGCTTAGGAGAAATATATGTTAACTTGTATAAATATTTATTTAATCTAAAAATTGCTTTTTGTGCTTGGCCTGACAATGTATTCTGAGCTGTACTAAGTGATCCACCACACGTAAAAACAATTCCTAAATAGGAAAATTTATTTACTATTTCAATTGGCTCACCATCGTAAAAGAATTCAATATTTCTTGGTAATGTACCACCTTTTCTAAAAATCATAACTTTTGTCTTAGCGGTGTTAACTTTCATTCTCCAAGTCTTACAAAAATAACTTAAAACATCGATACATTGCTGCAGTTCTTCAGCTGAATTTGCAAATACAACAATATTCATCTGAAAGGGAGATAAACACTCCCCTTGTCTTACCCCGAGCATACATGTATATTCTTCGCTAAGTTGATTTAAATACTTTACTCTTGACTTTACAGATTCATACATAGATATAATAATGTCTAACATTTTACCACGTATACCTAATTTTATCATTTTATACCAAAGATTATCTCTTACAACGTAATCAAAAGCCTTGCTAAAATCCACAAATAGGTTAAAAAGTTGCTTCCCTTGATTTAAGACATGATTTATCAAACCATTTAATACAAAAACATTGTCAGTAGTGCTCATATTTGGCCTAAAACCGGCTTGGGCTTCTACATAAACATTATACTTTTCCGCCCAACCTTTAAGCCTGTTATTTAATATACGTGTAAACAGTTTTCCTAAACAACTAAGCAAAGTAATGCCTCGATAATTATCGACATTATTTATACTGCCTTTTTATGCAAAGGTATAACATATCCTTCAGTCCATTTTTCTGGAAAATATTTCATTTCAAAAATCTTATTGAATAATACAAATAAAACTGGTACAAGTGCATCTTTACCAAACACGAACAACTCATTTAACATTAAATCAGGACCTCCTGATCTATTATTTTTAAGTTGCTTTATTGCTAAGTGTATTTCATTAATGGAAATCATTTCATTAAGCTCATCAAACATGACTTTAAACTCATCATTCTGATATCTATTATTAAAAAATAAAATATCTTCGTCAGGATTATAATTTATTATATTTAACGTCAAAACATTGCTTTGTAAGTAAACTTTTTCTTAATAATTCCTGATATTGAAGTTTGCACAAGCGTTTCGATATAGCAAAAGATTTTAGTTTGTACATAAATGTCTGCCAAGATCTCAAGCTAACCTATGCACCTATATGTATATTTTTTTCTTAATTAGATGAGTATTTGATAGAAATGGGCTGTTAAGCTATTTGCAAAATATATTTTATGCAAGCCAAGAACAAAAATCGTCTTGTCAAGTCGGTTCCATTTTAAAACAAAGACAAAAACTTTACTGAGAAATATCAAGATCATTACTATTAATCAAAATCTACTTATGACAAGTGCGTACTGATAGACTGCATTGTGTATTAACCAATGACACGCTACTACCACATTGTCGCTTGTTATTTACCATTTGATGTCGTACATACTGCCCTAATGTCCTTTTATGATAGCTCTGTCAATTATTAGACGTTAAATTCTTTAATTGGATTTCACTCTCTTTAGTTTTGAAGGAGTCCTTATCAATGCTCTTTGCGCTAATGTAATAATTGACATGTAAGACATGTCGTTCCTTGCTATTCATTTTACTACGTCAATAAAATCTGCAAAGAACTGACTAATGTTTACTCGTAATGTGGAAAACCCGAAGTTTGCTTGTATCCTTTTTGTGTCATTCCGGCCATTGCTGGATTCTTTACTGATATTGTACTTTAAGGCAATATATAATCCCCAAACAATATGTAAAGTAACTCTTTATTGTTACAATTTAAGAAGTAGGATTTGCAGTCATTCAGAGTTTGGTTGTTCTATAACTGTCTTAAATACAACTCTTCAGCACTACAGTATCGACTTGCCATTGCTTATCACTATCTTATAATATGAGCCATACCATGAGCAAACCAACATAGTGCAATTGCGCGCAGTCTGGTCAGGATCCATGCTGTTCGCTTTCAAAGCCTATTGCAATTAGAGAAACCGTCAGCGGACAGCATGGATCTTGACCAGACTGCGATCCTGACCAGCCTGCGCGGATGCGCAGGCTGGATCCATGCTGGTCGCAATTGCTCTACGTTGGATTGCTCATGGTGCGGCTCATATGTTGATTGCAAAAGTAAACGTTTGATCTTGATGATTCCCTTTATACACATATGCATTAACTGAAAGTCCACAGCAAACAATACTAAAAAACAAAGTCATGGGTATATAATGGTTATTCTTTGAACGACTTTCTTCTTGTCATTGGTGTCACTCATTTGATCGATACGGATATTTGCCTGATGTTGGATTATTTCCGTTACAAGAAATAATAATGTTTTAATCAGAAGTAAATCGGAAATCAGCCTTGAATTTATATAGCGCTAGAAAATAGTTTAAATTAATTACTTTCCTTGTTAAAATAAAAATTCCGTTCATGGGATACGGAGAAGGAATTGAACTAAAGCCATTTTGTTTTTATATTATGCTGTTTAACAAATGAACCATTAACATGTTATGTGATTTCAATTGATTATATCAATTTATTTGTATGTTTAGCTAGGTTTTATTGACCAGTTTTTGTCCATGTTGTCTGTTTCTTTAATTAATCTAAGAGAAGTACTTTCCAGGATGCTTCAATGCTTGGTGATAATCCATCAAATAGTTCCTGAGATGAAATCGTTCAAAGATGTTTTCCTTTTTGTCCTAGGAGTGAAGTAGAACTATCTAAAAATGGCCTTACATAAATGTTACGAATAAAAAAAAAACGGCAACTCCACAGGTCACTCTCAACACGACAAAAACGAAAATGTTGCAGGCTCGGTTCGATAAACCACGTTTGATTATGACTGTGGAGACACTCGAAAAAGGAGGTCTTTACGTGGTTGCATCTGTCCAGGTTTATTTAGGAGCCACGTGCTGTTCAGGAAAAGAAATGTTTAAATAATTTTCCTTTTTTAGTTAAACCGACCTCTGAAGGTGGTAAAGTGGAATTGTTTTACAAATTTGCGAGTTGCCCTGCAAAGATGCTACATAAGAAGTTTATTACGTCAATCAGTTGCGCACAAAGAAATCGTTTGATTTTTTTCTGTTTTAAGCTCTAACGGGCCCTGAAAGGGCCAGGAAACAACTGTATACAACAGAGGACCAAGGTTTTAGGAATTTAGACCAGCTGTTGTAGAGAAGATATTTAATGTACATTGCGAACGATGGAAGATGGATCAGTCACCTATAATACTGACCCATCCTGAGCCTTTGGTTTAGGTGGGCTAAAATAGGAGACTTTTTCATGTATGCTAACCTTTTGGCGTTCTTTCACATTGCTGTATGAGGAGTGAGAGGGCATGCAGGTTTCATTACTTCCCCTGAACTGACCCAATTAAACCAAGTCAGCTACTATTTTGCACTTTTTATTTATCATACCATCATTTCTATTGGATTTTTTATTATTAAGACTTCACTGATATGTGAAATTAAAATTATTGAATTCAATTTGTTGATATGATCTTTATTTCACAATTGAATGTACTTAATTTCCTTCATTACATGCTGATTACTTGAAAATCATGTCTAATTTGAATTCCATCCCTCATTTCCATTATTAGAACAACAAATTACAATTATTGCATTCCACTTGTTGATAAGATCTTTTAACAAAAATTTCAATTCTGGCAAGTTGCAAATCATTTCATATTTGAAATACAAAATGCAACAAAATAAAATAATTGCTTTCCATTCTTCAAAAGGATCAGGTGCATTGACACGTATCCAATTTTCTTGAACGTTGATAATTAGAAGTTCGATTAAGAAAAGAATAATTAATGGCCAAAAAAACTTGAAATGCTACGTCATACTGCGCTCTCGTCAATAAACGATTTATCTTTAATATTAAAGCGGATGCCTGTACCAACCTCATTTTGCATGTTACATACATAAAACGATTGCAGTAGCATATTTACAGTGTCGGCCGCTGCAAATTCTTGATAATATCCTAATGTAATGCAAAATACTAAAGATCACTATTATGTGAGTTTGGCTTATATGGGAGAAAGTGAAAAGACGAGACATTCAGAGTTGTTAAGATTTGAGCCTGTAATTGTGATCAAGACTAACGCCTTAAACATACATATTTTAATTGGTACGCTATTACTTTACGTCGTTGCGTTCTATACTTCTAACAGAAATTCTTAGAAATGTAGTTACTGAAATGTAGTATCACATAAAAGCCTTTATGATGCATTTGGCGGTCTGTAGAAAATTGAAAAAGTATGAGACGCCCAACACAACACAAATAAAAATGATGTACGCTCGGTTTGATCGGGCCTGTTCAAGAAAGGTAGATGAAATGCAAGTACCCCGTTCGTTGACCTAATGTTGATATTTTGCATAGTCCGTTTTGGGTCATGGGGTTCATACAATATTCTCAGCCATTGTACACGTGTGTTTACATGCGAAATGCTGTGTGGGCGGCAGCGTTCTTTGAATGTGTCGTTTTCTGTTGTACGTTTTATGACACAGGGATTTGAGTCTTAACTAATGTCCGTTACATGTCATATATATATTGGTTTCCTCTATCTGTATTTCTGTCCACCTACCGGTTTCATATCATAATCATCAGGGCAGACATATAAAAAATGTGTAGTTGCTACGCAACGTCACATGTGTACACATGTGTACGCAACGTTATCTTATGACGTCATCAATATTTGTTTAGTTTTGGCTTAAATATATCAAAAAAGTAACAACCTAGCTGAAACATTATTATTATGAAATTTATAAAAAGGAAAAATTAAATACTGTGGGTCAGTTTTAGAGCATAGATCTAAATGTTCACTAGCAGGCAATTGTCATGTTGATGGGTCTCTTATTTGCTGATCATGAACTGTCCTTCTGTTTCTTAATTTGTCACCTGTTTGACCAATATAAAACTCTTTGCATCCATTGCAAATCAAAACATACAGAACATTTTGAACAGTACAATCCATGTTTTCTTTTACATGAAAAATTGTATTATTTAATTTTAAAGTAGAACCTTCTACAATGTGTTTACATAACCCACAACGTGGCTCATTACATTTTTTAACTGAAGGTGGGGTGACATTTTCATTAAATTCTGATTTAACAAGAATACGTTTAAGGCTTGGTAATTGTCTTTTGCACTTAATTAATTTGGTATTATCTATTATTTTTTTCATGGTGGAATCAGAATTTAAAATTTCCATGTTATTTTTTATTATTCCAAATAATTCTCTATTTTTAGGATTAAATGTAGAAATATATGGCGTGATTTTTTCTTCTTTATTTTCCTTTACTGATAATAAGGTACTTTTAGGTATTTGCATAGCTTTTATAATTCCTGTTTTTATAACTTGTACTGGGTATTTATTTTTAAACAAATTAGAAGCTAATTCTATTAATCTTGTGTTAAGTATATTTTTGTCCGAAATAATAGTACACAGTCTACGAGCTAAAGAAAAGGGAATATTAGTTTTAGTGTGCTTAGGGTGACAAGACTTAAAATTAAAGAGTTGTTTAGAATCAGTAACTTTAAAGTAAATATCTGTTGAAATTACTGTCCCTTCTTTTATAACTAAAATATCCAGAAATGGCAGACTACCGGCACTCTGTTGCTTTTTAAAACTTATATCTTTATGAAGTGAATTCAGCATTTTTTCAAAAGTTCTAAATCATCAAATGATAGTTTCCAAAATATAAAACAATCCTCCAAGTATCTTTTCCACTGTTCCATGATATAATAAGCAAAGTGTTCATCCTTTACTTGTTTCGCTTTTTCATATAATTGTTCTTCCAAAAAACCAAGGACCAAAGTGGCATATGTAGGTGCAACTTTTGTGCCCATAGCTGTGCCTTTAGTTTGATTAAAAAACAAAGAATTAAAAGAAAAATTATTATTACTTAAAACAATTTTCAAACCATCAAGAATAAAATGTTTATTGAACCTCTAGTGGAGTAAATGAGGGTGTTTATTCAAACAAAATGATATGGCTTCTAGACCTAATTCATGTGGAATGTTAGAATATAAACTAACAACATCGAAAGAAACTAATATAGTGTCTTTTGGCACTGTTTTAGGTAAAAAATTAAGGAATTCTATATTATCCCTTAAATAACTTTGTACTTTGTTTAGAAATGGTTTAGGTAAAATATCTAAAAAGCAGCTAAGGCGACTTGTTTCACAGTTAGGGCCAGCTACTATAGGACGAAATTTTAAATCTTGAGGATCTACCACCTCAGTGTATTCAGAATTGATATTTTTACAAATGTTTTGAATTAAAATGCTTTTGTGAATTTTTGGTAAATCATAAAATGTGCTAGATCTGCAGTCAAAATCTAATAGGAAATGAATTTCATGTTTAGTAAGATTTGTAGTTTTATTAACAAGACTTCTTATTTTAGAAAATATTTCTTTTTGATTACCACTTGGTATAGATTTATAATACGACTCGTCAGTTAACATTTCCATAATTTTGCTTTTATAAAAATCTACATTCATTAATACAATACCACCTCCTTTATCAGCTTCTTTAATAATAATAGATTTATCTTGCGCTAATGACAGAATTGCTTTTCTTTGGGCTAAAGTAATGTTATGTTTGATTTGTTTATTTTCAGTAGAGATATTTAAACACATTGTTTTGGTTGTTGTTATATATGTATCTAGTTTTTCATTGCGTCCACTTGGAGGCATAAAATTTGACTTATTTTTAACTAAAGAATTGTTTGTACATACTTCATTCTCAAAATATTCATTTAATCTAATTTTACGAAAAAATTCCTCCATGTCATTAATCAATTCAGCAGAATTATGTTTTTCAGATGTAGGGGTAAATTTAAGACCCATCAACAAGACACTTTTTTCAACATCATTAAGTTTACGATTAGAAAGATTGTAAATTTTTATAAAAGTTTGATTTGTTTCAGCTAGGTTACCTTCTTTTATGATTGGCTTCTCCAGTTGTGGTCCGCCTCTAGAAAAGAACGATAGTTATCAGGCTTGACCACTTCTTCTTCACAAATTATTTCAGAGTTATTAGATCTGTCTCCTTGTCTTCCACGGTATGAATTTCTTTCCCAAGGTCTACCTCTTTGGGGCCTTCTTTGTTGCTGGTTTCGTCTTTCTTCAGGTTGATTATTCTTGTTAAAGTTTGATAATAGTTGTCGTAGCAGAGCTTCCATATCTACAGTTTTGTTTTGTGTGTTTTAGGAACATTTTGCTTTACAGCTTCTGCGTATGTTTTCCGATCCCTTTGTGTATTTCCTTGGTATGTATCTTTATTCTTAAAAAATGGATTAGCATTTTGATACTTTACTATGAATTCTTCTTCGTTTGATTTTAACCAACGTTCATTATTTTTCCATCTTTTATGACTAATTTCTTCATTTCTGGTAACTTCATTTCGCCAAAGTTCAACTAAATAGTTGGCAACATTGCCTGAACATTTTGAAAGTATGATTTCTTCCATTTCTTTGTCAATCTTTCTTGCACGCTCATTGCACGAGGCTTCTCTTAATCTTTCCATTTCTATCTCCATTCTAAAATCATGTAAAACGGCACTTTCTCTCAATCTTTTTTGATCTTCATTTTCATTTTGAAACTCAAATTTTTGAAATTTTCTTGGTATAACTACAGGGTTCCCTTCTATCCATTTCTCATGAAATTTCAAATTACCGTTGTTTCTTACCATTCCCCAATAAGCATTCTTTCTTGCATTAATTTTCTTATCCCATATGTTAGCCAAACTAGCTTTGATTCTCATTCCTTCCGATTCAAAACAATTAGAATTTACCATCATTTGTGCGCTGTCGCTGACAACTTCCTGCTTTCTACACTGAATTCTTTCATCAATTCCCTTGATGACCTTTGAAATTTCTGACACTGCTGCTTCCGTATTACTAGGCGACAGTCTCGCATTTGTTTCTCTTACTGCATCTTTCAACTCAAGGATGGCTGTTAGAATTAGTGAAAGTTTAGTACTAATTTCTCCAAGATGTTCCGATGAATCATCTTCCATATTTACTGAAGCTGTTGATCCTGACGGTGAGCTCTCCGAGCTACTATCATCTGTCTTGGCCCGTTTAGGACCTATTGTAATGATCCTTGTCATATATATATGAGTCAGATTTTAAAACTGTACTTGGCGCGTAATTCGTGGAGCTTTTTCAGTAATGATGTAGTGTGAGCATGTCATAGTAATGCTGCGAACCACCGCGTTTCTGGACATGTTGCACTTTGTCCAGTGTTGTATCCGAAATATGACTCAGTAACGCGTTTTTTTAGCTGAAGCAATTGACAATTATTTGCGTAACTTTACTGTACTAACGCCAGATATATCAATAAAATATAGTCATTTAAGAAAACGTGGCAGGTGGGTAGACAACTATAAATATGTCTGTGATATATAATCTATACGGATGGGCCCATCTATCTTCCCTACAATGATCTGTCAGTATATAGAATGCTAATTTTTTCTTGGTAAGTAATTGGATCATCCATATTGAATACATTTGTGTATATTTATCTGCGAAACTGTCGCACTATCCTAAATGACTAGAAACAAACAAAATTACAGCACACCCGATATGATGAAATCTTTTAATGACAGATAACGAAATGTGCTCTTAGCAATTTAATTAACTCATTGATCTAAACGTCTGTTTTCAAGATTCGCGAAACGTTTTTCAGTGACCGTTTGAAACCGATCACTCAAATAACTCCTTTAATCCCTAGTGAAATATTACATTGCATTTAAAAAGGTACTTACAAGTCCGGCTTTCCGATTTAAGCACATTATATTGATTTTCAATAAATCACCGTCAGTTTTGTGAAATCACAATGTTGTTACTTTGTTAGACATCTTAAATATTGATAGCACTAAACTGATTGATGAGGTCGGATGTATTTTCACAACATTAGCAGCTGTATGTCTTCTGCGCAAGCTTTCAGGACTGATTTGTCATAACCAAAGCGCCTCCTTACATCAGAAAGTCGTCACCTCAATCATTTTAGAAGCATGGCAGTCTGAATCAATGCATACACATGTATTATGAGATATGATTTACTCAACTCAACTAAACTACCTCTAAATGTATAATGGTTCGATCTGCTTTTGCTTTGAAGTACAACTTTAAATGTATTTCTAGAGATTAAGGTATATGGATGCAAATATCTTATACCTAAAATACTTTATCCCTAAAATAGAATTTATAGCACACAGTAGTATTCTGAAACGGATCGGATCTAAACTCCCCCTTAAGACATTTCTGCACGTTCGGATACAAAGTAGAATTTGTTTAAACTTTGATTTTTCAAAACTTTAAATAATACTTAGAAAATTCGGCAAATGAGAAAGAAATGGTCAAGTGCTCAAAAATTTCATATCAGCAATCTACGGGAAAAGTTTGTTAAAATTTTCTATAACAGAATTTTTTCTACAATGTAGATTTTAATGAAACTTTTTAGTCGTAAATACACATATGACCTATGATACAGTGAATGAAAATTTAAAGGTCCGTTTGCTCTTCTTTTTAGATATTTGCTCTTAATTAAAGAGATCCGCGCATTTCAAGCTGAATGTAAGACTGAACGTTTGATATGTTTTATTTTCATTTCCATAATCAGATTCCGGGCTTTATTTTACTGTTTAGGATCAATCAAGTTACGCCATTACTTCCGGTTTATCAAACGTGCACAACTGCCTAAATAGTCAATATTGTCATATTGAAATATATCTACCGGTATCTACCGGTATGGCCATTTTTTTATTTTAGTTTATCATTGTTGCTTTGTGTCTAGCGCCATTTTACAACAGTATTTTAGTTATGTAACCAGTATTCCTGTATTCTGTCCAAATACTAACTTTTCCTCTTAGCGGACGACACGTATTTTATTAGAACACGTTATCACAATATCAAATATACAATAAAAATATAGTCATCACATAAGATGATTTATACACCCACTAAAAGCTTATTTGCACTAATCTATGTACCAAGTTTCTATACAGGTCAGATACTATTGTCAGGAGCTGTCGGGTTATGTACCGGTGGGCAGTTAACTGAACCGGTGTTTCTGGATTCTGTACTAGGTCTCCGCCAGTAATAGCTATCTTATCCACGGGAATGAAAGAGGAGGACAAATCGTTACGGACATCATATGCCTCTCCCGACCATTGACTTCGCGATCCGTAGATCTGTGCTATTGAGTTTAGCAGACGGTAAACATATTACAATACCAAATATACAAGTTAAGGTGATTCGTACTCTCACTTCTAAAAGCTTATTTGTACCGCGTCACGAGAAAACCAACATACTGCATTTGTGACCAGCATGGATCCAGACCAGCCTGCGCAATCGCGCAGTCTGGTCAGGATCCATGCTGTTCGCTAACAGTTTCTCTAATTGCAATAGGCTTTGAAAGCGAACAGCATATATTCTGACTAGACTGCGCGGATGCGCAGGCTGGTCTGGATCCATGCTGGTCGCAAATGCACTTTGTTGGTTTTCTCATGGTGCGGCTCAATTGCACTTACTTACGCAGTCTTCTTATGCTTTACAGGTGAAATACTATTGCCTGGACACATTTTGGAAATTATAGTATAAAAGTGCAAAATGTAATGTACAAAAAGGAGACAATTTCATTTTCATTCATGACAGAGTTATGTTTCATGTGTTGTTTCCACCACTTACAGTGAATTAATGTATCAAGATGAATACATTTCTTTCATGAAAGTCAAAACTATTGTTATGTTTTGCTTAGTTGCTTCAAAATACTCTAATTTTACAATAAAGGAATGTGTCTAAAAGAACGCAGGAATGTCTATGATTGACATTACAACATTTAATTTAAAGATGTAACGAATTTAGGAACAAAGTCTATTTGATTTCCTTTTATTTAATGCAACGGGGTTTTAACGTCATATTTACTTTTATACGAAGGCCATTAAAAAGATAATGCAGCTAACTAAATATATCTTAATACATGAAATCACAAGATCGTCAAAATTTAATGTAAATCTAATGCATCACATTACAGTGAATTGTCACAAACGCTTACTGAAAAATAACGTCTGAACGTTCAGTTGGTAATTGAAACGCACTTATTTATCGGTACATCAAATGCCTGCCTCATGTATCTCTGACAAATTTTCGTTACGATAATGTCTATATTACCCACATTTTTTCCACCAAACGTTGTAAACGAATCTGCGACATAGAAATATGAGTCGTCTTGAAAAAAAAAATGGAATAAGCGATCTAATCTTTTCAGTGAAAGTCACTTATCTGAGGTAAAAAAAAAATAGTTTTATAATAGTATTGAAAAGCGTTGTAAACGAATCTGCGACATAGAAATATGAGTCGTCTTGAAAAATAAATGGAATAAGCGATCTAATCTTTTCAGCGAAAGTCACTTATCCAAGGTAAAAAAAAAAATTATAATAGTATTGAAAAGCAATTATCACTTATGTGGAATGCTAGTACAGAATTAGTTTTGAATACGTTTTGAACAGAGGATCGTCAGAAACCATCTCTGAGTGTGACCGACATTCCCATTAATTTTAAACACACAAAATTCTACAATCACCATATCAATGTAAAACTTTGCAATTGCTTAGATGAATACATAGAGTTTTTAATGCCCACTCACGCAATGTCAGGCATAAAGTAGTCACCACGAAGGAAATGAAAGTGTTTGTAGATGATGTAATGAAGGCTTTACTGAAATAATATACTGTTTTCACAGAACTTCATATGAGGAAATGAATTTTCTGCGTAATTTCTAACTTAGTGTCACTTTCGTTAACAAGCCAGTTACCTCGGTCACGACAGGTTTGTATTTCTGGGAGTAACTATTTACACGTTCGCATTTGCTGAATGCTATTCTTAATTAACGCCTAGGGATAATAATTTGTTTAATCACATTGTTGGAACTTACACGACTTTTTGAACACTTAAAATCATATATTAAAATTATTCAAAATAATAACTTTTATAAAAAATGATGACCGTACACGACGTCCAAAAATACCCAAGCAAATCCATTTAGATGACATATTACAATATTTTAAGCTACTGTTTGCATGACAATTCTTGGACATAAACAATTGAAATATAATGTAAATTGAATTCAGAGTAAATACGCAGAGAACTGTTAATGGATTGGTGTCAAAATTATGCATTAGAAAATTTTGGTGCGAGTTGTTAACAGAACATGCGCTATGTTATTAATCTATTTTGAAAAAAAAATACTAGGATGACGAATGTAACGTGAGGATATAACTCTGATATTAAAATAATATGGATAATCCGTGTTTTTTTGTTTTTGTTTGTTTTGGTAAATTGGTGGATACTATTTGTCCCTGGGAGCTTCAGTTAAATAAAACTAACAATTGGGATACTAATGCTTCATTTATAGATTTACATCTCTCTATTTATGACAATATTATACATACCAAACTTTATGACAAGAGAGATGATTTTAATTTTAGTATTGTAAATTTCACCCATTTGGATTGGGACGTACCTCAGGCTACATCTTATAGGGTATATATTTCTCAATTAATATTGTTTGCCAAAGGGTGTAGTCATGTCGAGGATTTCAATGAACGTAATTAACCGCCGCCAGGAGGCGGAGGGTTTATTGATATGCTAAAAAGTTTTCGCGTGTGGGACATGGAGCAAGTCACGTGACAGGTTTTCGATCCTGTACAGGTATTTTTTTGTTCGTAGATGTGTGATACACTAATACTTTATTTAAATGATTATATATATATATATATATATATATATATATATATATATATATATATATATATATATATATATATATATATATATATATATATAACTTTGTTTTTAAATAAGAAAAAAAAAACTTGGGTCACGTGGAACGTTTCGACCATCTTCGTAACACACCATAAGTTACAACCATCTCCGATGACCGTGACCTAATTCACACGATCCTTTTGTTTACATTTTTATTTCTACAATTTTCGCCTTTCATGTGGTACATTTGACTTAGATACAAGAATTTGATAATTTGGTTGTGATGTAGGATTATCACGATTATCGGAGATTTTTGGAATTATGCTTTTTCTTAATTATAAGTTGTAAAAACAGCTTGTGTATGACGTCAACAATATCCACGTACATAACATGTTAACAAATAATCAGCTGTTCAGTCAGCTGGTAACCTTTGATAGAGATGAGTAAATGGAAATGTGTTTGCATTACTTCTGTTAGGATTCTGTGGCCACTATCTCGAAAACTTATTCGTATCGTAAGTTAAGGTATGATTTACGATAAACCTAAGGTAAGACTAAGGTAGCGTTATTCAGCTATCTCCATACACCCCTTAACGCCCTCGTAAAAGGTTCGTCACTTAAGGTATTGTTAGTTACGATATCGTAAGTCGTTGATAAACCATTTATTGATGTCATTTTCGACCAACTACACGTGTATCTGATAGCCCACAAGCTGCTAAACATCATAGGAAATATATCCACATTAAGTGAAGTTTATCCCTTGCCAACGGCATAATGCCTACTAAAAAGTATTTACATTACATCAGACTTTATTCCGTTATAAAACAAGAGGACCATGATGGTCCTGAATAGCTCACCTGTCCCCACATGACCAAGTTTTGAACTGAGTATGGCGTCGTTTTTTCTATTATTTGACATAGTGACCTAGTTTTTGAGCTCATGTGACCCATTTTGAACTTGACCTAGATATCATCAAGATAGAAATTCTGACCAATTTTCATGAAGATCAATTGAAAAATGTTGCCTCTAGAGAGGTCAAAAGGTTTTTTTTGTTTTTATACCTACTGACCTAGTTTTTGACCGCAGCTGACCAAGTTTCGAACTTGATCTAGATATCATCAACATTAACATTTAGACCAAATTTCATATAGATCCCATGAAAAGTATGGCCTCTAGAGAGGTCACAAGGTTTTTATATTATTTGACCTAACCTAGTTTTTTAAGGCAAGTGACCCAGTTTCAAATTTGACCTAAATATCATCAAGGTAAATATTCTGACCAATTTTCATGAAGATCAATTCAAAAGTATGGCCTCTACAGAGGTCACAAGGTTTTTCTGTTTTTAGACCTACTGACCTAGTTTTTAATCACAATTGACCCAGTTTCAAACTTGATCTAGATATCATCAAGATGAACATTCTGACCTTATTCAATTAGAGCGGATACGTAGATGTACACAGTTAAAGAAGTGTTAAAGGAACATGTACATTTAAATTTAGTTCTTCCTGCCTGAGGTTTTTTGTCTACCTCACTGTTGACATTACGAAAGAAGATTTATCTTGCAACCAAACAACTCCCATATAAACAGCATCAGTAAATACGTCGTCAGAAAAAACCTTTGATGTATAGAGTTAGGGGTCAAGTTACAAGGGAACATAAATGATATCGATTCTATAAGCTATTTAAGTTTTGTGCAGACGCCGAGTTCGTGCGTCTTATAAGATTATCAAAACATTTTATCTTGCTAGTTAGATTGATTTCAAAGTAGTTCAGTGAAACTTAACTGTTGGCTCAAGAATAAGACAAGAAATAAATTACCTTGCTGAACTGCATTTAGCCTTAATTGATATTGTATCTTAACAATGCAAATTACTACATGTTCGAAATCAGTCCATTCTGTTACTTTCCTGAATGTGAATGAAAACCTTTGATTGTGTTAAGGAAGTGCTTATTTATAACTTGGCATTTAACAAATAAATGACAACAAGCATCACATCGGAGAAAAAAACAAGAAAGTTGGTTTTACACTTTAACAATTAAACAGGAAACACTATCTGTTGAAATACCATTTGAATGTTGATTACTTTCTCGAAAGTGCACATCTCATTGATAAATAATTCAAAAAGCTATTCCTAAAAAAAATTAAAAAATATATAATTTGAGGCACTTCACTAACACAACTTCTCCAAGAATTAATTTCTTGCCTCGTACATTGTGACAGAATGACAAGTTCATAGTGTTGTCGGTGCTGCTTGATGTGAGGGGTGTTGCGCATTTCCTTATCGCTCAGGAAGTATACGATAAAACCGAGTCTACTATAATCTGCTTGTGAAGGACCTTCTAACAGATGGTATAAAAAAGCACGTCGTTTGCCTGTGCCAAAAGAACATTTTAAAAGGCTCTGAGTATTGAGCAGCCAAAATAGTGACATCGAACTCTATGATAATGTCCTTTTTAAGTGTATTTAATATATGCTTACAAACTACGAGTAAAGAGCCGACAGTTTTTTTCATTAAGGCCACACCAAATTAAATTCTTGGTCATTGGATTTTTTCAAAAAAGTTTAAGAGCGGACGAGCGAAATAAAAACTTTTTTTCTTCTTTGGTTTTCACCTATTTTTGGAGCGGGCAAGGAGCGATTTGAAGAAAAACAAACAACAAAAGACTTGTCACAGGAATCAACAACCACTGCCAAAACATATCAAAAAGGCTTGAAAGTACAAAAAAGAACAAAAGATCCTTAAATGTTGAAGGTTTAATGACAAACTGTCCCAAAAATACATGGCAGCCACTCAATACCTGACTCCAATACATCTTTATATTTACCGGGACGCAGTTTCTGTTGTTGTTGTTTTCTTTTTGTTTTCACATTTAACTTTGGTAGATAAGGAATTGCATACTTTTGATGCTGCAAGTCTTAACATTAAATGCATTATCATCTTCAGCTTCTTTTTGGTAAATAAATTTGATGACACCCATTAAATAAATCAGAAAAAAAAATCTATAATCAGTAATTTAATATTTTTGTATTTCAACTCTACTTGAAAAATAAAAAAAGAAGCCTTTAATGCATGTTTCTCAGATTGAGAATTTGTAAGCACTTTAGGATTACTTTACCATGTGCGTACTCCTCCTTCGCCGGAAAATTGTGTTCATTCTACATAGCTGATAGAAGCAATGTACCATTCCTTAAAATCAAAGTTCTGTCAACAATACTTTATTTCTTACAAGTTATGAGGGTCAACAGCAGGACAAATAAAATCAGGAAAGTAGATCCCTCGGAAGCACCGAGAACAAGGCAAACAGTGAAAACTGCAGACTCGGTTTGATTGAGTTCGTTCATGAGCAGTAATGGAAAATGCAACACTGCTTACGCCCCTTAGCACCGGCCTAAGCAGTATTCAATCTTCTAATCTAAATGAGTTGAAATCAATGATCCCGAAGGACAAGAAAATATAACAACACTGAGATGAAGTCGGGGCGATTTTTCACTTAACACCCGCTGTTGTGAAGTAAATAAAATCTGGAAAGTAGATCCCTCGGAAGCACCGCGAACTTACTTTATGCGTCTTGCTCTACCTAACATATGGAATAGGTGAATGTGCGGATGTCAAAGGCTTGAACCCTTAATAAACTCAAAAACATTTCTGTTGTTCCATTGTCCATACTATATTTGTCCTAAGAATGCACAAACAGACTACATAACAGACTTGTTCATTTTTTATCACATGTTTGTATCCAGTTTTTGTCTCAATGTAAAGTATGCACATCATGTATTTATGGACTGGGTATAGGTAAGAGAACTTAATTCTTCCCATCTGTACAAAAAGTATTAAAAGTTTCGAAATTGGAATTCACTCGAAACCAATATATGTTTGACGGGCATTTTAGAATGGACAATGATGTAATCACTGGATGTGTAGTCCAAATTGTATAATACCACTTGTTCATCATTTAACTGCTACCCAGTTATTGCTGATATATGTGTTTAATTTTAAGGATCGCAATAAAACAAACGTTTTATTAATTAATTATTATTATTATTTATTAAATAATTATCAATTATTATTAGATGATACTGTTTTAAATAATGACCTTCCTAATGACCTTTCCAAGATTTATTTACACAATCTGTCATATCGGCTGTCAGTTATTTAAACTGGTGCAATACAGAGCCTGAAACATGTTCTCGTGGTGTTTTAATGGATAATTATGATTAAAAGCATTCAGTTTTATGAATTCCTCTCGCTTCACAGTGAAAAAGGCACCTAAACAGTGAAAAAGGCCCGTTCTGAAATTTTGAAATCAGTCTGCAAAAGATGAAGTGAGTGGAAGCTTATTTAAAAAAAAAAAAGATTTTTTTTTATTCTGGAAAAAAACGGATCGGGAAATCCGTTGACCAAGTAATCCATTTGGTGTGGCCTTAATTTACATTATTTTATATATTTTATTTGGAGCGGGGGGGGGGGGGTGGGGGGGCGCGACAAGAAAAAGGAAATACATGTTAATACATACATATATATAGTCAAATTTCTTGAACTCATATAATCCTTACTTTTTTAAACGGTCCATGAAAGAGTTTGCTTTATGCACACTGACGCTCATCTGTATTTCGTCATTTATTTGTGTGACCATGTTGCATGTGTTGGTTTTCTTTTCTTCTTTCATACATACACTGCAATAGGGATATGGTTTTGATCCCCTCTACCCCCAACACCACCGCTTTTTATAGTTCGACTATTTCTACGATGGTCTTTGTCCTTGGTTTTACAATTGTTTTCCGACATAACAGTAAATTTACAGCGTAATTGAAAAAAGTGAACGATTTCTTACATCTTTTTACATCCTTAAATGGTGTGTAAATTTCTTCTACCTGTCATATTTTCTTGAAATGTATTTTGATCGATCCGGATATTTGCCTGCCAAGATAGAACAATTCCTGGTAATTTCCGTTACAAGAGAAATTTGTCACAATCAGAGGAGAATATTACGTGTGAAAGAAGGAAAGCAGAAAAAAGTAGATATGAAATGATAGGGCGATATTCCCATGATCTGATTGCTTTGCTCTAAAGTAAGACATTAAACATGGAGTCAAATGTTGTTCAATTTGTACACTTGAAATAAAGTAGAAGGGGAGGTATTTAACCTACACGTGTTTTTACAAGATAATTGTTTCTTTTAATTTATTTGTTCGAATATAGTATGTTATAATTATTGTATAGCCTTTTTTTATTTAGAAATACAATTCTGTTCGTCCGCTGCCAACAGAGATAATTTACATTAGCGCCTTAGTAGTGTAAACAATTTTGTCTTTGATAGTCACATAAGTTAAAGTTAATAAAAAAGCACAGGTAATTATTTAAAAAAAAAATGGCACAACTTTTTCATAAATTTACGTTATTTTTCTGTTCTTGTTATTATCTGTTTAAAGAGCACTGTCTGTTACTGAGGCATTAAAATGACGATATTCAAATTCTTCTCTTGACTAAATTCAAAAAAACATTAATTTTAATTACCATACAAATAATTGTATACAAAGACAAACAAACCATTTGAATCGCCATCTTTTTTTTTCAAGTATTTTAGTGCGTAGTTGGTATTTGATCGTCTTCAAAGCTTTATAGGGTGGTGTGGGCCAATCTAGCATCCCTACCATAGCCTTTCCGGAAAGCCTATCAATTGCGATCTTCCCCTACCCACATCTCATGTAACTAAGCCTGTTTTATCTTAAAGTGAAAACGACCACCTGATATAAATTCAATTCTGTATGACTGCAGTGGCAATGGAAATACAATGAATGAGGATATTCTTATTGGTCATCGAATATTAGGTAAGTTTAATGTCAAAAACATGATTATAGAACAAGAATGTTGTAGCCAAAAGGGCAACAATGTCGAGCGCATCATTTGTTGATTTGTTGCCTGAATGACTCAAACATTTCAGCAATTCAAACAATAACATCTGTAAAAAGATCCTTTGGAAGCAAAGAATGCAACAAAAAAGAATAATAGCAGACTCGGTTTGACTGAGTCTGTACATGAGAGGTAAATAAATGAAATGTGCAACACCTCTCACACCCCCTAGCAGCGGCTTAATCGGAACTCTATTACACATATGTTGAATTGACTCCATGATCCCAAAGGTCCAGAAAATATAACAACACTGAACCCAAGAACGGGGAAACATTTTACAGCCGCCACACGGCACTTAAAGATTGCTGTTGTGATAAGTTAATAAAATCTGTAAAAAGATCCTTTGGAAGCAAAGAATGCAGCCAAGAAGAATAACAGCAGACTCGGTTTGACTGAGTCTGTACATGAGAGGTAAATAAATGAAATGTGTAACACCTCTCACGTCCACTAGCACCGGCTTAAGCGGAACTCTATTACACATATGTTGAATGGACTCCATGATCACAAAGGACCAGAAAATATAACAACACTGAATCCGAGTACGGGGAAACATTTTACAGCTGCCACACGGCACTTAAAGATTGCTCTTGTGATAAGTTAATAAAATCTGTAAAAAGATCCTTTGGAAGCAAAGAATGCAGCCAAGAAGAATAATAGCAGACTCGGTTTGATTGAGTCTGTTCATGAGAAGTAATAAAATGTGCAACACCTCTCACGTCCCCTAGCACCGGCTTAAGCGGAACTCTATTACACATTTGTTGTATGTACTCCATGATCCCATAGGAACACAAAATAAATTAAAAAGTCTAAAACAGAAACCTTTACCAGGTACAGATATGTCAAAATACACCAAAATATTTGAGGTTCCATCCATGTTTGACCAAAGAAAAGTGTTCTTGGGTTTTCACTTCGACCAATAATAAAAAAGTTACAAATAAGCTGTTTAAAGTAACAACAAAGGGAAGTAATTCTACAAAAAGTGCAATTCCACAAAAAAGAGATCTGCAAAATAAAATAAAAAAACAATTATCTATGCATGTCAAAGCTACGGCCTAAGATCTTATATGACCTTTGGCCCCTAAGTGTGACCTTGACTATTGAGATAAGGGGCATGGAGTTTTCGCGCGACACTCCGTTTCATTGAGGCAAACATCAATGCCAAATAAAAATAAGATTATTCAATGCATGTCAAGCTCTAAAATGACCTTAGACCCCTAACTGTGACTTTGACTTTGAGACAGGAATCTGGATTTTGCGCAGGACACTCCATCTCATTGTGGTAAACATTCATGCCAAATATAAACAAGATTATCCGGACAAAAAAATGCGGACGGACGCACGCACTTATTGACACACTTACGCACATACACCGATCTGCCATTTGGACGACTATGTATTCGCTTCCGCAGGCGGGCTCGACAAAAAATATAAATATTATTGCAGGAGTTCCGCGTCAAGTCATTATGTATATTTGTAGCTATTTCTAGAGTCTTACTAATTTGGTAAAAAATAAATCTGACAGCTCTCTTTGTAATGTTTCAATTTATAAATATCCTTTTAAATTATGGAAAATTGGATCTAATCTCTCCCGTATTATTCTAATGCATTCTTTGACACCATCCCTTTTATATCAATTGTCTAGAAGTATTTCTCTGAAGGTTATTTAGATTAAATTTCATTTTTGGGTTCGATGACAAAGTATTTTCAAGAGAAAATATGTTAAAAGATGCCATTTTAAAGCTTTTACTGTCATCTAAGTATGGCACATTTTCAGTGGTCGTGCACTTTTCCAAATCATGAATGCAATAAGTTAAACCTAAGAAACTGATCAGTTTACTTAAGACATGTTAAAACTATTACAAATTATCTTTTGGGGAAGTAAAGTAATTGGCTGCTTAAGGCAAGTACCTGCTGAATACTTAAGACCGCAAAGGCAGGTCCAACTCTTAATTAATGTTGTACCAAAGTCCTGATGTGTTTTTTGTTTTTGTGTTGTTTTTCATGTTTGCTAATGTTAGGTTATTATGTGCCTGATGCTTAATGATATTCTACATATTGACCATTAAATGCGTATTACCAAAATACTTGCTTGGTGAGTTATTGTATGGAGGGATGTCATATTGAAGAATTTTGAGTGATCAATCATATGAGCAAAATCTTTAATCTCAATCGCGTTCACTTCACCTTGGTTGCACAAAATGTGTTAACTTCAATATCAATTTCAAACGATTAAAATTTGGCACATAATAGAAGCAATAACTAAGAAAATAGCGCAATAAGGCAAGATACTTGCTACAGCGGCAGTGCTGATTCCATTACTGTTTATAAATGACTGTGAGAACAGCTTTTCCTACCGACGGCCGATTTTTCCGAAAAATGTTCTGAAATGTTTCAAAATACAGTCGAAAATAAGGAATACTGAGTAGTTTCACCAAGTAATTGTTTATGTGGCGTTAATAATAATGAAAACAAGAATTTTCGATACAAGAGAAATTCTAATTAAATAAATTGAACATTTCTTTCATGATTTTGTCTAAACGTATGTGAAATTTCTATATTTTTCCACGATGGATTCGTTGGAACGAACTCCGACACTTTACAATTCTTGAGAAAATTTTCTTTTATTCATAAATCGTACAAACCGGGTCCGTGAATTTAGGAATAAGGGTAAACCTCTATGACCTGTCAGCATCAAAGGTCTTGGGTTCGGTAATGTCCCAAAACTATTTTTGGCAGTTCAGATGATAACTGGATTAAATGACTACTAATACTTAAGCTAAGTCCAACGATAAAGTGAAGCCATCCAGGCTTCTGGTCCTCGGGTCGAGCCAGTTTAGTATGGACCAGCACCCTACCATTTATAGCCACTTCTAAGCTAGAAAGTTATCATATTGACTTCTACATAGAAAAGCGGGTACATTTATTGTAAGAATAGATATCCGACACGTAGGAACCCGTACATTGTATAAGTACAAATGTATAATAGACTCTTCATATGCTGTAGTTCACTTAACCTACCTGACCTCTACATCCATTCAGACTGTAGCAAGGACCTATACTTATACGTTTATATACAGTGCACGTATATGCTTCAGTCATAGGGGTTCGGTTCTGGTGAGGTCAATAATATTCCATATATGGTCAAAGTAGTGCAATATTCTAAGTTTAAACACTTTATGATCTGACTTCAGTAGTTCATCTTCATCATAAACTGTAGCCACAACGTGTATGAAATAGGTGCACATGTTCTGCTCACCGACACGACACTCAAACCAAACAATTAACAGTCATGGGATCGTAAATAGAAATGTCTTGAGTCTACTGTCCAAGCATATGCATACATAAACCCCTTAGGGTGCTCGTTCAAAGGGGCTCAAAAAGGTTAGGAAAGCTTTAAGTTCTAACACCACCTGGCCCATAAATTGAATACCTGAACTACACACGTTCATCCGTGTATTGGTCATTGGTATCGTTTGAAATCGCACGGGGAGGGGGTTGGGGAAGGAGTCAGAAACGCTTATATATGTGTGGTTGATATGAGATGATTTCACATATATTTTTTGTATTGATTCTCACAGACGGATACGCATATGCCATTCAATTTATTCCGAGCTATAAAGGTAAATGGTAAAGACAAATACATTTTATAAGAGAATTTTTCTAGTTTTTTTCCTAGGCTATATTTTGAAGGGAAACGTATAAAAAATTGAAAATGAATGACCGTCGGAAAATTTATCTTTCATGTTAACTTTCACAATAAATTACAATCCAAATACAGCCAATTTACAAGTATTCCTTACATTATCTACAATGCATTAAAAAAAAGAGGAAACTCGCTTTAAATTATCGCTGTTCTGTCCCTATAGCTAGTCTCCAGTAACAATGCAATTTGTCAAAATGCATTATGTATAATTCTATATTGCATTATTCTTAACACTAACGTGTATTCCAAATTGTAATTGCTTGAAACTGAAACTGAAGTTTGCAAGTAGAATTTTGTTTTGCATCTGCATGAATAATCTGTAAAATCCTTTTGGTGTCCAAAACCAGAGCCGCCGTGAACAGCTTTTACCTTTACCATGATACATTAATTAATCTGGAAGGAAAAGGTTTATTGCACAAACGTCACTGCGGATTTAAAGTGGTTAACTTTGAAAAAAAAACTTAACATCAATTCACTCACCATGTTTCAAGTAAATGAAAATTGGCCCCGTCGGGCAAACCTCTGAAACACCCAAGTATAACAAAATTAGAAATGCATAAAAAAACTAGTGTTGAAAAACGGCGTTAAGCCCAAAACAAACACACAAGCAGAAAAAAACTGTTGAAATGTTCGTGTTAAAATAAATAAAAAGAAATACGCATTTATTAATTACGTACTTTCAGCCTTGGAGCATTTCTGATTTTGATGACATTTTTATAGCTATCAACGTGATAAAAATTCAATAACGGCATAAATTTCAATTTTGTTACAGTAAGTTATTTATGTAAGATCGATAAGAGAAGATGTGTATGTAAAAAAGATAATAGCTTTGCATCGGAAATACGCTCCTTAATTCGCGCAATATTTCTCCTGCAAATTTTATGCATATTGCTCACTACATACTTATTAACCTTTCAGTACCCAATGCCTTTGCACAAAGGAAAGCTACAAGAGAAACATTATTTATGCCCAGACGAAACCGGTCAGCGTATCAAAGCACTTCAGTCCCTGTGGGCTTTCAGAATTGCCTACTTATGGAACTCACCAGTCCCGTTGGAAAAAAAACGTGTATATATAAGCAAAATGGTCATGCGTTTTCATCTTTTAAATCATGTTTCAGCTCTGTAAAAAAAATAATATAAATGTTGCAATAACTGCCGGTTTTATTTTGCCCGAGCACAAAGTTTTACAAATCTTTTAATGAATAACCTTAGATAGCTTTTCTCGTTCGTACGTTTTAATATCTGGGAATTGTCCGCAATTCATATATGTACGTAAATTTGTATACAATGAAAAACAATTAGAAAATTAACGTTGATACATAATATTTCAAACCGAGTATAATACGTGAGTCTGGATTTGATCATTTTGAAATATGTTGCTTAAGATTTTCTGAAACTTTTTATTCAACATCCAGGTAGCCGCTCTTGTAGAATCTTCAGTTATAACTGGAGTATTGCAGGAAAACACTTATCATAATGTATAAAAGTTGTCAAATACACGTATATGGTATGACATCAGAAAGTATTTAGGTCTAATAAAATAAATTCAGATCCACTGTTTTAGTTGAAATTTAGATATAATGATATTTGTACCATATTGCTGTATATTGAAAATCAAAACAAAACAAATCAGTATGTACCATGAAAATTGACATTAAAATAAAAAGACTTATCACTAAGTTTTTAACCATACAGTAACTACATTGTTCCTTTCAACGTGTGTCATACAGGTGTACAGGCAACTGCAAGGTAGGATTATTATTTGCGTCATTTATTGATCTCTGGTATTATATCTTTTGTATTTATTGTAATTGTGCTTTGTTCATATAATGGAAAAATGAAAGACATATAAATTATGTCGGACTTTAACGTCTGATTTTGAATCAGAACAAAGACCTGAACATCAAATCTCTTTAAAACACTAAAATAACAAATCTGCGACCATTAGTTCGCGTTCAACTAGTTTCCATTGAAATGCCAATTATCTGTCGGAAACCTGATTAAAATGTTTAATAAAAATAGACCTTCATAAACTTACATCATAGGTCAATTGTTTTGCGTGGTGCTAATAATCTATTATTTTCTATCTGCCTAATAGGATAGAAATAGCCATAAAAAGGCATTAGTCAGACAGGTACTGATTTGATTCCTTATCTACGAGATCTTCTATTTGCCGTAAGGGTTAGAGATATAAACACAGTCGAAGGGTGAAAAGAATGAGCTTGCTGTTTAGTACATGGCTAATGGAGTTATAAAAAGAAGATACGAAGATGCAAATTTTACATTGGCCATGTCTTTTGATACTTTAAGGGAAATGATTCAGAGTTTAATCTAGTAGATTCATTTAAAGGGAACACTTACAGGAGTACACTGCACTACCTGAAAGTTTTAAAAGTACGGTGTTCCGTTTGGACAATTGTTACTTTTTATTTAATACTAAACCGCGATGCACGATGGTACGATGACGAAAACGCGATGGCGCAATGGCACGATGATGAAACATCGTACAATCGCCTTCCGGTGGTCATGCGCAGTAGTACAATATATGTGTCGGTAAAATACAGGCTTGGTACAATCTCATTTTCACATTACACTATGTACCTTCTACATCCTAACAAGAATAAGCTGAGTTTAAATAATACCATGTGACTATTAAACCAAGCTTTTTATTTACTTCCATGCATACATAAAATACAAAGGACGTGGCCTTGAAGATTTTGCAGTTTTAATGAACTGAGCACTGAACATTTTGTGAAACATTTTGCAAAACAGCAGAATCTAAATGGTAAATTTTGTCTCACAAAATACATTGAGATACATTCATCTATTGTTGACAAAAATACAAGTGTACGGAACTACGCATTTCTAACCGGAAGGCGATGGTACCATGGTGAAAACGCGATGGTACGATGGTGAAAACGCGATGGCACGATGGTGAAACCATGATCGTACGATGATGATAACGCGATGGCACGATGGTGAAAACGCGATGGTACGATGGTGAAAACGCGATGGTACGATGGTGAAACCACGATGGTACGATGGTGATAACGCGATGGCACGATGGTGAAAACGCAATGATACGATGGTGAAAACGCGACGGCACGATGGAACGATGATGAAAACGCGATGGCACGATAGTGCGATGGTAAAAACGCGATGGATATGATGATGAAAACGTGATATTACATCGACACTTCACTATCGTACCATCGCACCATCGCGATTTCATCATCGTGCTATCGTGTTTTCACCATCGTACCATCGTTGTTTCATCATCGTGTCATCGCGCCATCGCGTTTTCGTCATCATACCATCGTGCATCGCGGTTTAGTATTAAATAAAATGTCACGATTGTCCAAACGGAACACCGTATAAAAGAGACGTCAGAGTATGGTAATTATCTTAAATCAGTTTTACAGTTGATATGTTACGATAATAACATATAGTACAACTGGACTGCTTTCTTACTAAGTATAAGAGTTAAATTTATATCTAAACACTTTACAAGCGTATGGTCTGTGCTTTATTGCAACGAATGTTCAATTTGGGAACCGTTATAAAATAAATCATTCAGGAACACTTAGGCCTAGGCGGAAAGTTTGCGTTTCGAAATGTGTGTATTGTATTATTCACATTATCAAAGTATGCTATGTACATCGCTTCTTAAAATTCATAGATTTGCCGCCGAAAGAAAATAGTCGATAAACTAAAAAGCATAATGCCTGTACCGGTCTTTTAAAGTAAGAATATGTAAGAATATGTCAACAATGGTATATGAGCTCGGATTTCTTTACGTTGGTAAAGATATACTCATCATACAATGTAATATTCGTTTACAGCGCGATGGAATTCAGGAAACGTTCCGAAAACTAAAATAATCTACTACCTCAGTACATACTCGCACGTATGATTTCAGTCAGTTTCTGACAGAATGACAGATGCCAGCCAATATACTTAGAGGTTTTAACCGTATTTTGTTCTAAAATTAGGAAAAAACGTAAAACTGCTCAAATACAAAATATATGGGCAAGTATAAGAAAATATGCTATGGGATATGGGAAAGGTTAGTTATTTATGATGAGATTACGTTCTACTTCAGCGGAACATATAAGCCTAGACAATTGTGCTCTATCAGAAAAGGTGACTCGTGAGAAACGGAAGGTCGTTAAGCTTGATTCTTTCGCTACGGGAGTTATTACTTGGGATTGATATCGTTTCGAGGCAAAATGTAGATTCGAATTGTCTGCAAATGAACTTAATTGCTATACAGAACAGGTCCAGAGGTATTATATTTCGTTCATTTCAAATCGTTCAGCACGAAAGTTTTGTTTGTCAGCAGTACGTTTAAGCTTTTCAGCTTGAATATTTGGGATTGAGTTCTGCCCAACCCGTTGCTTTAGAGAGTAGCCGGTAGCCTGCATTTCCATTATCAGCCATAAACAAACTCAATCAAACCGAGTCTGCAACATTTTAATTTTTGTTTTTGGCGACCTGTAGACTACCACTTTTTCTGTTTAATAACCACGGCAGCGTTTTTAGCCCTTGTTGTGTCCGTCAAACACCTCCTTGTACATTCAGGCAGAATTGTTACAATTCTATCTTTTCAGTTCATTTAGCAAGTTAGTGATCATTTTATGGAAGCTACATCGGTAGCCGTAAGTTTAAATCTGTTCAATATGGTCTTTCAAAGTAAAAAAGGAGGAATATCGTGTAAATTTTTGAAGATGTTTCCTGTGTCTTTTCCGCATTGCTGCCAAACACTTGCCACATTGGCATGATAAAGTGAGTAGTATTAAGATAAACTCATCGATCTGGTTCAATTACGTGTTCCTAAATGTCGTGTTTATTATTAGTAAAATATTCGACTAATCGGAGACAGATGTACTTGAAATGTTTTTAGTATTATTGATATTGCTGGGGCAAAGAGATCAACAAGAAAGACAGTGGATAATTATTTTGATCAACTCCACAATATATTAACCAAGTATGATCTTGTTACAACACCACATTTACTGTACAATATAGATGAAAAGGGACTGAATACAGTTCATAAGCCACCCTAGGTTATCTCTGGGAAACATTCAAAATCACAGACTGTAACATCAGAAAGGTCTTAGACAGTCATTGCGATCGGATTTGTCGATGCCATAGGACAGCAGATACCTCCATATTATAGTTTTTCTGGTGCTAGAATGATTGATTTACTCTTTGATGTGGAGCTACACCTGGAACAGTTTCAACTACAGGATGGCTTTCAGTTGTTTTGGACCTGTTGAAATGGCATGGAATTCTGCAAAGTCATAATTACATGAGAGAACCTGGTGGGTGTTTTGTAACCAGGTATTGCTTGCAAGGTATATCCATCCACATTATCACCACATAACATTCACAATCATCTTCATTTAGTAGAGACTCAGAATCTAACGGTAAGTCAGCATCTTGTCCTGAAATTGAAATTGCAGAAAGTTTTCTGAAGGAGATAGGTGGTAAAATCTAGTAGAAGAAGCAGAAGGCTACTAAAAAAGAAATACTTTAAGTAAGTAATTGGTGGTAAAGCAGTAACTGAAAATGCCATTATAGAATAAATCAAGTCTGATAATGAAAAGTACTCCAAAGGTAAAAGTCAAAGAAAACTCATAACAAAGAAAATGAACCCATGTCTAGTACTTCAGATGTTTCAGCTAGACCTAGTGGTGTAACAAAACCAAAGAGAACCGTTTTTTTTTAGAACAAAGCATTGTTTGCAACATAATAAGCCCTGATATGAGTATAAGGTCACATATCATTATTTTGAAACTGGGCCAGTGTGACACTTGAAGAGGTTGGGCTGCAGTGCACTGAGAGTTCTGAGAAGGGGAGACACATTCTTTTCTTAGTAACTAATCTACCAAAACCCGTAACCACCAGACGTTTCAAGGCTTTGTTCTTTCTATTCGAACGAACCGTCAATTCAGAATTTATTCATATTCACTAAAGATGCATTAGGAGATCTGAGATAATAAAACAATACAATAATACGTCAGATGTCAGTTATCGTTTTAAGAATACAAAGTGTATGCATAACAGACCCGGTTCATGAAATATTTCATTGGGGTGCAGTGAGCGGCAACAGTTAAAGAATGGAGGCGGCATCGGCGAGCCGAGTGGCGTTAGGTACGGAAGGGGGTAACTCCTCATGTTAGGTAAATCAGGGCGTGTCTGCCTGGAAATGTTTGAAATACATGAATAAAATGGTGGCCCCTGTTGCATTTTATTTAGTCCAAAGTATGAGGTACGGGGGTTAACCCCTTCCTGACAGTGGAATCACAGGGTCTCTCCCTTGTCATTTTTTAAATATAGGTATGAAATGGTGATCCCTGCTGCACTTTTGTCTAAAATTTGAGGTACGTGAGGGGGCCATGCCCTCCTATTAAGCGGGGTCAGATGGTATTCCCACTGACATTTTTGAAATTTAGGAATACAATGATGGCCTCTGGTGCATTTTTGGGTCTAAGTTGTGAGAAAATATTATTTTGATATTCGACCTTTGTCTTTCAATATCTTTTTATGTAACAAAATGGTATTCGGTCGGAATATACATAGAACATAAGTCAATTTTTATTCGTAAACTTATATTTTCTAGCATGCAGTTATGTTGTGTTCAGTTCAGTAATTGTTGTGCGCATGTCTAACGGAAGATGACAAAGCGAAAACATGAAAACTCCACAAATAAGATATTTGTCGTGTTTTCGAGTTTTTGTGTTTTCGTGCCGGCGGGGCGAAAACAAGAAAACACGACAAATAATGTATTTGTCGTGTTTTCGAGTCGGCGGGGCGAAAACACGAAAACTTGACAAAGAAGCAAGTTGTTGTCATGTTATTGTGTTGGCGGGGCGAAACACGACAGCTCGACAAATAAAGGGCACCAATACGACATATTCATACCCGCCAACACGAAAACTCGACAAATAAATGTGTCGTGTCGGCGCCCTCTAAACGTCGTGTTTTCGTGCAAAATTTGTCGTGTTATCGTGCTTCCACCCCGCCAACACGAAATGGCAGAAATCAGCCACCATATGTTTGTCATAATGATTTTAAATGTAAAAGATAAGGTCGCTAGCTTCAAATCACTTGCCCCTCACCATTTGGGTTCGAGCCTAACTCGGGGCGTTAATTTCTTCATGTGAGGAAGTCATCCAGCTGCTTCTCCCCAGCTGACCGCCCGTGATGAAATAATGTGAGCAGGATTTTTATTGTTGTATTTAATGACCTTATTACTGACTGATCATTACCCATATGCGAAACTGACCTCTAAGTTTCGGTATATAGAAAGAAAGGTATTGCATACACAAGGTTGTGCTTAAATTCAGTCTTACGTAGAAATGACTGCGTTTCATACTTAGCTAAGATGTTATCATGAGCATTATTCTGATAAATGTCTAATAAGGAATGTGAGCTCTATATGATACTTTCAAGTTAAATGATTAAGAAGATAAATAAAACAAAACAAACATCATTTTTTCCCGCCTAGGGGCGTGAAACTCATAGTTTAAAAGGAACAAGAAAATTATAACCCAAGTGTTATACTAGTATGTTGGCGATTACGTTGGTGTATTAACTTAGAGGGTATTGTTGTTGTAGTTGTTTTATTCACCTCCTCCTTAGAAATACATCTTCTGAATATGCAGCAATGAATATTAACTTAACAGTTCACTACCACTTATAAAGTCATATAGTGATCAACTGGTATTTTGGAAGGGCAAACAGTCAATGTTATGCAATCAGCCACCTCTCAAGAAAGACCGTTGTTCTGATATTGCTAAAGGAAAGCCTGTAAGAAACTTACATGGAGATAATAGAGCAAGCATACTTTAAAATGCAAGTCACCTTGGTTCAAAGGCCAGTTTTGGCCTTATTGTTAGGTGACATTTGTAAAAAGTTTGACTATAATTATGCATATCAAACATTAAACACATAAATATTTAAATAAAAAAGTATAAAACTAAAAATATAAGACACTGTTTATTCCAGACTTACGTACTGTGTAATAACTTTGGTGTTGGTTACCGAAAGAGGAATGGGCATAGACATGGTTACATTAGCATGACAGAGCTGTGTATCTTTAAGGAGTTGCAGTGGGAGTTATAAGCTTAATACATAGAAACAACGACACAGGAACAACATGATATACAATATGCAACAATCTTTAACAAATGCACAACAATGCTTAAGACATGCGTATACAGTAGTAGTATAAAACTTACTTATATGCAATCCAATAAAAATAACACAATAAAATGGGTTTAAAAATTAGCATAAATTAGCTTTACAAAGCAGTATCCGGAATTTCGGTTGGAATAAAAGGCCTATACCCCGCTATCATATGAAATAAATGTTGCAAATAACAATGCCTACAATATAATAAATCAATATTTAAAATAAAATGATGCCATTTTTAGGGCCAGATCAGACATTAAAATTAAAAAATTGAAATTTCGCAAATCGAAAGGACAAAATCGTCATTTACGACATACACTGCACCATGAACTCACAAAAAGCCATCACAAATACAGTATCTCGATTAGTTTTTGTTGAGGTCAAAAGGACACATTGCATGGAGTAGTCATGAAATAGTTCTTGGAGTTCAGTATCCAGAATGTGTACCCATCCTTTTTAAATAGAAATGAACTACAACTTATGTTCAGTGTTATATTACGACACGTGATTATTAGTCAGAAACATGTATATCTTATGATGGGTAGTCATGAATTCTAATGTTCTACGAGAGTGGTTAGAATAAGTTATTGATTATTCAATGATATTAAGTTAATGTATACCGATATATTTATTTGGTCGAGCATTATTCTATTTGCCAAGATCGATATTAATGTTAATGACTATTTTATTTATTATCTAATTTAGTGTATACCCTACTTCTTTAACCAATCTCATGTGCATGCAAAATGTTTCCATTTCTGGAAACGTTGTAAAAATTCTAGGTCGAATAGAGCGAGTGACATTAATTGTTTTTTTAATGATGATGATTTCACTTCTTAGCCTCATTGCTATACTAAAGTCTCCGTGTTTACCCTACCTTTTTAACCCAATTACATGCAAGACATTTTTAAATTTTTACTTACTCATAAAAAGTGTACAAATTGTACAGTACCTGTGAAATGAGTTATTAAGAGGCTGATCTATACCTGTATTAAAGAGGTTGTAAATTAAAAGATCCCTTCGACGCATAGAATGCAACCAAAAGGAATAACAGCAGACTCGGTTTAGTTGAGTCTGTTCGTGAAAGGTAATGAAATGTGCAACATTTCTGACGCCCCCAGCACTAAAACTACTAAGTCAGATAGAGGCTTTGAAGTGAAATATTCCATCGTCGGCGGTTGTGTTCGCTCCCTATTGTTTTCTGAATAATGATGATTTCACTACATAACCGTTGTGCTATATTTAGTGTTAACCCTACTTTTTCAACTAATCATACGCAAATCATTTTCAAACACTGTAGAATTTATAGGACTGATCTACTTCCCGCAGTGTTTACCATACTGTTTCAGCCAAACAAATGTAAGACAGTTTCATTATTTTTTCAACACATTTATAACAACGGTCAGCGGTTATTCTCCCTTATTTGCGCTAAGTTTTTCATTTCATTTAGACATTTTGAGTTGTTAAATACAAGATAACAGAACTTCTTCTATTGACCTCTATCAAGTTCGTTATAATATATTATATTAAATGCATTTTTCCTATCCTTCCTTAAATGGTCCTCAGCCTAATGATATATTAGTTGTATCCCGGCATATAAAATGTCATCCCTACAATACGATATTTTCTAAACAGATCATCAATCTTATGTCGAGTAATCTTTCAGCAAATCTCACCCACAATATCCTAATGCATAATTTTAACACTATACCATTAATAACGCGTTGCATATTTACTTTACATTATATTTCATATGTACATTTGGTGGCAATGCATTGTCATGCAGTCAGAAGCATCGAGTACAGTCACATATCATTGCCATTTCTAGCTTTAATGTCAATTCTATGATTAAATAATTTCAAAAGTAATTTAGTTTGCCAGGTTATTAATTATCTTTATTTGTTTGTACGATAAATAGTGGTGTAGTATATGTAATAAAACACTCTGAGTAATATAAAAAAATTCCATGTATAATTATGAAAAGCAAAACAGTAAACATTAGGTTGCAATCCCACAATATAACGCTGTCATGAAATAACTGTAAATTACAAAGTAACAAAAATACAAACCACAGATATTTATTATTGGGGCGGAGAATCCGCCTCAGCGCTAACATGATGGTATACATAGTTTCAAAAGTCAGGCATTCCTTAATGCAAACGCCTCACAAAATAGTGATTAAAAGTAGCTCTACCTCCTTCATTTGCATAATCGCACTGTCATACTTGACCATGCAAACATATCTAACAAAGTGTGAATGCGTTTAAAATCGGCAATATTTATTAAAAGTGTAATAATACAAAATAAACTTCTGGGCAAAAAAATAACATTAACGGAGACTGACGATTCGACGACCTCCAAAAAACCGTGTGCGTGCTTTCGGTGATAGAAAAACGGTACGGAACAGGAAATATGCTTGCAATGGAAACTACTGCTGTTTTCTGTGACCTGATAACTGTGTTATTATACCTTGAAACTAGGTATCATTAGTATCATGAGTAATGCAAATTTTGCGTTCAGCTGTGATGAATTAACCAAATGCATAGTTGGAAAAACCGACTGGATGCGGATAATGAAATAGGTATAGACCATGCGCTGTTGGTAAACAGTTGAAAAGTTTATCTGTACATGTACCTTCACAGGACAATTCCAGCCTTTCAGAAATATGTACAGGAACGACTATATGCCTTCGATTTACAATAATTTTGTCTGTATATAAAACTAATTTTGTCTGTAGATAAAAGCAGAAATATTCGCAAGTTATAAAAAGACATGTTAATTTGCTAGAGTTCAAGTCAGTTTACACAAGCATATAACGTTTAAAAATATTGTTTACCCTGCATTACCATAGCAAACCAATTTCTCCGCTCGTCAGTTTTCTGAAAGCTTTGATTTTGTCTATGCTACATGTTTATCAATTCAGTACTTCTTGCTTTATATCAGCAGAAAGCGTTTCATTTCCTTGATGTCTTGTCGTGCGTGACTGTCCATTAAAGAATTTACAATTTATTCATCTGCTGGACTGGTGACTGCAATATAGGCGTTATATTGACATTACTTTAACCGTTCCTATTCCGTCCATTGTATTATTATCCATGTAGAAAAATAGGTTATACTTCGCTGATCTTTATCTTGGCATTTTACATTTTTTTCAATAAGCCTTGTTCTTCGTTGTCTTTTTTTCTGAGAGAAAGTCTGTTTTTTAATATTATTTCATTTTTGTTCAAATTGACAATGCAGTTTTAGTCTTTCGCAAATGTGAACAACAACTACTATAATTATTGATGTAAACAGTAATAATAAAAAACAACAGAGATAATGATAACACTTTTTATTTTGAAAAAAAGAACAGATAGCCCGAACTGCCATCATTGGACAGTTGTCATTTCTTTATTAATTGTAGTTATTTTTCGGATTTTACAAAGATCGTTCTTGAAGCACTTAGTAAATGTGGTTTAAGTAAATCTGTGAAAAATATGAATAACAAAGTGATTTATTACAAAATTGATTATAAAACAGAATAACTTTAGCATGAGTAAATGTGTATGCTAGAAATTGGTAAAATTGTAATTCTCAATTTGCTCCAATGAAAAATATGTCAGAGTACAAATCAGTTTGAACTACAGACCGATTTAATCGCGTCTGATCTGTTCACGTTGAAGCTGTAATTCGCTGCACAGCTAAGGTTAATATTATCATATAATAACATCATATTTACAGACATATTCTTTAGTAACAAGAAGAATTTATCATATATTGAATATTGTACACTGATATATCAATTGTGGTTAAATATTTGTTAAGAAATAAAGATTGTACATTACTATTTCTTAATAAATTTCTGAATGCATTAGAATACTATTATTTTGGTTTTGTGTTTATACGTAGATGTTAACGAAATTTATACTTTTATTAGTGCATACATGAATTAGCTTTCTAATATAAACATAAGATATGAACGTGGCGGGGCTCGTGTTCCCATGGAACGTATGTTCTCTTATTTCAAAAGCTACTGATGGTAATACCGAGGAGAAACTTCTGAGAGCCCGAATTTTATGGGATGTGGTTTACAAACTTTGTAACATTTTAGGTCATGGCCATTTTCAACTGTTTTTAGTTATAAAACATTGTATTAAAAATGTTTATAATCCATCTATTTTGAGAAACACCACATTTTAAGATTTCAACCCTTTTACGGTTGGACTCCACGCTTTCCTATTTGTGTGTGACCGTACAGGCAGAGGACTATGATAGGTAGTTTTAAAATCCAACCGGTAGTGAGCTGTTTTGATTTTCTGTCTATTGGCATGTTTCGTTGGGCCTTGAAAGGTGTTTCCCCATGTTGCTATGTCTTCTACAAAGGCATTGAGTATATGCGTTTTGGGGTCTTAGGGATTGCTTTTTATATATATTTACAAGAGCATTTTTGTATTTTACTTAACATGCCTTATGTTGCTGTTGCGTGTGTTAGGGATTCTCCTAGATAAATTTCATTTGCGCTATCCAGTGACTTTGGAACATTATGGGGGAAAGGGTGAGGTGAAGTTAGGTGCATCATATTTTTTTGCCACTGACCGTTCCAAGGCGGTGTCCAGCTGTGCTCCTTTTCTTGTTTGTTTTGTCCTGGTATGTTTGCTTTGTTTGTGTTTCCATGTGCACGTCCGCGTTCTGGGTTGTGGTTTTAGGTATTTTTTCAGCTAATAATGTAAAGCATGTTCTAAAATAAGAAAATCTATATTGCAATACGGTAAAATCTCCATTTACTTCATGATTGTCTAAAATAAGGATGGCGTCTTAATCTGTGCGTTCATATAACGATGTTTTCTTGAAAAATAAATGATCCGCTCATCTTATCTACACTAGTAGATCCGTTTCTCACTTTGAATGGCGTGCAATACTAATTATTTCGGTCAGAAACTTTCCAAAAGTGATAGGCAATCTTAAAATCAATTAAAATGTTTATCGACGTGGAGAGTTTGAAAGATAAATACGTGTATACATAACGATTTCTAAACTTTCTCATGAAAATATGACATGGAATTTATAAATTCAGCAAATAACATCAGACAAACATTATACTATTTTCACTGAATGCAGAATAGAAATAATAGAACAGAATAGGATAATATTTTTCAAAAATAAAGGACCCTTTCGGTATAAAGAACATGTACAATTATCATTATTATATTATAATGAACATGTCACCAATCAACAGTTACTAATATAGTACATACCGTGAATAACAATTAATTAAGATAACATATCATACTTCATGTTATAATAGACAGTTTGATTTTAAATTGGCGAGTCTCCTGTCAAAACATTAAGCTACAAACGAAACCATCCTCTTAAATGTAAATATTTTCTTGTACCATAATTCAATAAATTATTGTTCAGGTGCGTAAGTGATATGAAGTTATTTAACATTTGTACCGACTGAATAAGACTTTCTCGAATGTCTTTTTAGAAATAAAATGAATCTTATTTTCAAATTCGTTAAATGTAGCAAATGCTCTATCTTTACGTGCAATGCTAGTGCTTCTACCAGCCGCTATTTTAGAATGTGTACACTGATTCTGAGTTTTCAAAGTATTTGTCTCTCTTTGAATCAAAGTAAAGCTGAAGTTTCTTGTTTAACGTGGGTAGTCAACTAAATTCCCCGCCTGGAATGGATGGAACACCTTATTTCCAGCCGAGTCCACGGCAAGTGTCATATTTACCTCTCCAGCATCCAGTCTAGGCCGATACTGCTGGAAACAATACCAATTTAAGTAAATTATCCAGTACTGAAACACTAGTCGGGATATCAGCCGCGACCAGGAATCGAACCTGGACCGCTGGCGTTGTAGGCCAACCTGCTAACCGCAGCTCCACTGATTCCTTATGAAAGATATTTCCCTATACAATATGATTTCTTAACATTGAAATATGTATAAAGATTACCAGAATTTATAAACTGCCCTGACTGTACATATTGGTCTATGAAACGTTGACTTGTTTAACAATTTCAGAAAACTGTATGTCTATGCAGTGACCTCGGATCTATGTATGCCATTTAGAGTAAATAAATTACATAGCTCTAGAATACCACGAACATGCATTAATTTCATGAAGCTGCTTTGAAACATTGACTGCGCTAAGTAACAGATTGTTTGAAGTATTCGCTTACCTGTATAATACAGACACAGTAACGCAGATATATGATAGAAATCTGCCAAGTTCAGACAAAGCAGCAATATGTGAACCTAAAATATACTTCAAACATTTCAAATTTGCTTTGTTTACAATGTACTCCGTTTGCATTTCGCTGATACTTATAAATGTACCCCCGACTTCAGCACCATGTAACAAAACAGGTTTCACCATTGCGTTTAGTAGATGTAAATTAGTTCTAACTGATAGTTCTGCGTGAAAATTTAACTTTGAAATCTTGAAAGTAGTTGTCAGATGTTTTATAGAGTTCATTTTCTGCCTTTGAGAAAGTGCTGCTCATAATAAATCTCATTCCAAGGTAGCGTAAGTGTAATACTGCACACTCATCTTGAAATATAAAACTTTCTTGCAGAAAACCTGCTTGTAAAATATCATAACCTTTTCCTCTCGGTGCTGACATCTAAACCCCATTCTTAGCAGAAAAACTCGATTCCGTTAATCCGTTGTGATGATAAAAAGACGACGGTGTCATCTGTATACATTAAGCATTTGATAGTTAATTCACCTGTATTCAGCATTGTTTTAACATTCTGGTTGAATGTTCATAAATATTTTGAATAAATTAAGACTCGCCTTGTTTCACTCCAACATTGCAGAGGAATGTTTCTGTAACGATGTTACAGAACATGTTGTTGGTGATTTTGTAGAACAACCCATCGATTCCAATATTTAACAGGTTAAGCTTTAAAGCTGGATGCAGAACTGATTCAAATGCTTTCTTGACACCAATAAAACATGCGTATAATTTCTTACTGCACAAATTCATGTATTTATTCATTATCTTTGACCTAGCAGATCAGCTATCGATCTGATGGTCTTGATTTTTTTAATCCTATTTGACATTCATTGATGAGGCCGTTTAGTCTCTCATTTAGTTTAACGATGAAAACTATTGATATATACGAACTAACTGCAATGCCTCAGTAATTTTCAGTCTGTGTTGGATCATTTTTTCTTCAGTAAAGTTTTGAAATATACAGTATATATCAGGAAGATAGATATGTAATCGCGCTGAGAATGGCATTAAAGGTTTTCAGCAGATAAGGCATTAAAACATCTTTGCAATGTGTTTTCATTTCATTAGCTTTTCCATCATAATTGCATATATTGTACTTCGTTTAGTTTTAGCCTTTTAATTGTCTTATTTCATCTTCTTGCATACTATCGTCGATGTATTTTTGTCTTATTTACTCACTTTCTACTGAAATTGATTTTATAAGTGTTTGTTTTCATTTTGACAGTTGTAATATATTCCTGCCAGTCACTGTGATCTATAGAAGTTTCCCAAAAGGCTTGTTCATCTTCATCCTCTTTTAACTTGTTAATTAAAGACCAATAATCCTTTGGATTGCTTTGTTTCATATATTTTTACTGGTTGAGTATTATTTGTTTATACTATTACAGTTAGTGTTATTGATTTTATGTTTGTTTGTTTGTGTTGGGCAGACATGGGGCCAATTACTTTGAAAAGTAATCGATTATTAAGACATTTTAATAATCGATTATTAATTGATTAACAGACCTATTTCTATTAATCAATTAAATTATTAATCAATAACCCAAAGTAATCATGATTAATGATTATTTTTGAAAAGCACAGAATGAAACAGCCGTATCATTTCCCTTGAACCGTTTGCAAGCAATCATAACTGACTCTAGTGTCCAGTTCAAAATAAAATGTCCCATAATTCCTAAATAGCCTTTCATTTGGCAATTAGACCATAGATCAATAGTCAAACACACGCTTTGAGCAGTTTGTGGTTTTGACTTCAGGTTAGTCTGAATTCGACGTTGTTTTAACATTCCCAGCAGCCATACTAACAAGTAAGAACGGTTGTAGGACATTTGCCCCCACCCCCACCCCCAGGACATTTGCCCCCATTGAAAAAATGAACTGCTGGACATTTGCACCCCCCCCGCAACAGTTGAAATGGCAGATAGGACATTTGCTCCCCCCCCCCATCCCCCCATTGCTTATTTTTGGAATGGACATTTGCCCCCAAATATTTTTGTCCTATATGCCAGTATATATAACTGTATTTTTGGTTGTTTTATTATCAAAATTACTCTAAAAGGCAATTTTCAGTAAAAAAGGGTGTTTTATTGATAATAATTTGATAAATATGTTAATTACTTCCAGGTGTTAAGGTAAATAATAGCCTATTATTGCGTACTAAAAGTACTCATAACAACACTATAATTTCTTAATTAGTGTAATGTTTTTAACACTCAAATTTTGTTAATTTGGCTATTATCTACTACAAAATTGTATAAAACAAAGACACTGTCCCCTAAAATATGATGAATGTCTTGTACCAAGTTCCTAAAAACTCACATACATTTCAACTGGGGGGCAAATGTCCAGCAGTTCAATTTTCATTGCGGGTGGTGGGGGGGGGGGGGCAATTGTCCTGGTGGGCAAATGTCCAGATTGCGTAAGAACTACTCTGGGTCAAATTATTTCATAAATGGCACAAATATATGCACAAATATATTTTCAGGCAAAAGAATAACAAAGGACTAAACAATGTTGACATCTGAGGAAGATTAGTATACAAGAATAGTGTTAACTAAATTTACCAAATCATGGTCAAAAGCAAAGAGCAATTATGAAATTCAGTCTTTTTATATTTCTTGAATAAATAGGGTGTCTTTTTCCCCATATTAACTTTACTTACTTTTAAATCTCCATACAAATTATTGTATTGTGATTTAAAACTGTGCCCTGAGACAAAGTCCATGCAGATGTATGAAATTGGGACACCTAATTAGGTGATAATTGTCAGTCAATATCCTGAAAGTGTAATCTTCTAACCATACTTGTTAATTGCCAAACATTTATGACATGTATGACCACAATGCTGTACATTATAAGGTAATGATCAGCCTCATATATAAACAAGTAATCATATATTAATCGTAAAATAATCATGATTACAGCCTAATTTTCTTCATTAATCGATTAAATTATTAATCATTAATCAGAAAAAAGTATGATTATTGATTAATGATGATTAATGAAAAATATTAATCGATTATCAATCATTATGATTACTTTAATCGATTACCTCATGTCTGGTGTTGGGTTTAACGACGTTTTTCAACAGTATTTCAGTTATGTAACGGAGGGCAGTTAACTTAACCGTGTTCCTGGAAACGGATTTCAACTGTAGTTAGTTCACTTAAAATACATTCAATTATTTTTAAAAAAAAAATATTTACCAGCTGTGTAGCCTTTTTTTTACAAATATTACTTATTTGAAAATCAATTTTCAGCTTGCAGTACATTTTTCATCCCACGAAGTTTAATTTCTTTATCAAAAGATATGTATGTATGTCCCATTAAAAGCAGTAGAGTTACTAAGTTTTCTTATCAACAGCAATGACTGAAACTTGTTAAGATTGACTTGCATGCAATTAAAACGAAAACGAGAATGAGAGACTGTTAAATTCCATCTGTATTTTGGAATTGTACGCGTAGTGCTGTTTCCTTTTACAATGCGTGATGGTATAACGGCTAAGTAAAATGGTATCTAACAGTGGCAGTTTGAGGTTCCATTAAATGGATGTAACATGTGAAAAGATCGTCTGTTAGATCTTCGGAAGTTATTATGTCATCTATTTTGCTACACCCTCGTGGTTTAAAACACGTAAAACGTCCATTTGTATATACAATATATACATTAAATCAGTCCATATATAGATTTACATTGAAAAATGTTCATTCAATATAGAGTCTTTCAGCATGAACAAGGTTTAACTTCTGAAGATCCAACATGCACATAATTATGTGCGCGAATGTTATAAACAATAAGAAATATTTACAAATTTGAAAAAAAAACAAGACTTTTTTTCTAATTAACAGAAGTTTTGTCAAATTGAAGATTTCATTCATTGTTATATCATTTTCTGATTTATGCTTGTTCCAAATATGTCCATTCGTTTACTTCCAAAGTGAATATACTGGCAGCTCAGCTTTCAGTGTCTTTGGTGATTGTTATAATTGATGTAACATTGAAATTTTATTGATTTTGGGTGTACGTGCATTTCCTTTAAGATAACCTGTTTCAAGGACTTTTAGTTTACATAGAAATTTTTACATCGTTTCAGAGTAAATGCATTTTCAGCATCAAATATTTGAATATAGATATGGATATCCGTCCTCCTTCAAACCTATCTGTTTCTTCCCAGTTCCGTCCTAAATGAATCAGAACTTTTTATTCCTACATGAATCCTAACTGTTCCGTCCTACATGAATCCTGCTTGTTTATTCCCTGCTTTATATTTGATATTATCGTACAAAAACAACATCAGTAAAACTGTTATCAATAAAACCTTTTGATGGATAATGTGACGGAACTTTTACCAGGATAATGATTTATTAGAGGCATTTTATGAATTATTGATGTACAGTCATGTCAGTAATTGCCCTAAAGAATCAAGATGACATTTTCTCACTCTGTTTAATGTATGAATCCCTATTACATGTATTTAGTAGAATCACTTTTAGAAACTAACCACATTTCTGAATTGTACTTTATAAATATGATGCTAAAATTGTGCTAGTGAAAAAAATGGCCATTGTACATGATTCGAATATTAATTCGACTTGGTTATTTTTTTAACTTTAGGTCTTAAGGTATTAGATCACTAATAGTAATGTTTTCAAAATGGCCTTTGCTAGGTATATTCTGAAAGGTAACCGTGTTTTGCACTATTTTGCAATTTTTAAACAACTTTTACCGTGCCGTTTTTTTATAAATTTTGTATAACTTAAGGTATCTTCTCAAGCTCAAGTAGAGGCAGATTTCAAAGTGATGGCCACTATCCAAAACGTTTGCAGAGAACTCATTTTACCATTACTTTAATAAAAGAAACATCAAACTATTGGTAAACAATTATAAAACACAAAATAAAAATGTCAATATCATTTTTTCTGTGGTGCCTCAAGTAAACGGATTTAATGAGACAAAATTCATACTTCAACATTGAAAAAATAAAGTCGAATGTTGTGTTTCTGTTTTGAATTTTGCTTACTCCATTTAAAAATAACCTTAGGGCAGACGTAAAACCTACCTAAATTTCTTCCACAATATATAATCTAAGAGTGAAAGCAAAACAGAGAACTTTCACCGCATGTAACTCAATATTTTTAAAGATGTGTATATCCTTCTGTTTAAGTAGTAAATTCACTTTTAACACCAAGAAATCGCTTATAAGATTCATCTTTTTTCATTTTTGTACAAGAAATCAATAATAAGTCTTGAAAGAAGTAAAATCTTATTAGAAAAAAAAGGAAAATAAGAAAAAAAAAATTTGGTCCCAGTAGGGCTTGAACCTACGCCCCCCTTAGAATTGCAGTAAAAGTAGGTTTATGGTAGGAATTGAATACTCTTCAAAAAGGAGGTTCTCTATTAGTGATCTAATACCTTAATGAGGATAGACACAAATATATGAGTCATATGGATGTTCATCCATCCGTCCCTCCGTCTATCTGTCTGTCACAGATCGTATCAATAGTTGCTTATCCGACTGAACGGCATATCCTGCTTAGTATATGGCCGAGTGTTAACAATATCAGTCTAGGTAAACTATTGAAATAAAACTATTTTGCCAGTTTCAAAACTGCTGAAAAAGATATTATACTTCACACGTGTCTTCTTTACATGTGTCTTTAGTTTATATAAGGTTGAATCTTTAAATATGATGCAATATTATTATTCGACACGTATCGTGTACAAATGGTTTATAGATGTCTTATTAATAACACGATACGTCTAATTCTGCTATCATCTTACATCGCCTTTATTTAGGCTGGTATTGGAATTACCTGCCATTTCTGTTCACTAAGCCATTCATAGTGTAAACATGCTCATATGCAACAAGTGCTGTAAATGTTTTCTAATCATACTTGCTCTCTTGAATTATCTTACTGTTAGTAAAGATTATTATTAATTAACGCGAAGAATCTGTAAAAAGCTTTATTAATTAAATATCAGAAAATTTGGAAACCAGAATGTTTGCTCATGTGGTTGTAATAGAGTTCTACAAGCATTATATTATTTTTGCAAACGCTGTGAATTTGTACAGTCACACTGAAATGTACTATTATATTGTATACCCGATATTGATGAGGCGTTTAAAAGTCGTTGAGTGTATAACTTACGGTACGATATTTAAACAAACGAAATGCTAATGAAAATACAAATTTAACAAAGAAAATTTAATTGCCGTAATTTGCAGTGACAAGAGAAACACCATTAAGGGTCTAGCGAAAGAAAGCAGAAGACTAATATCAAACTAACTCAGTCACATTCGATTATGAAAAGGTCTGAACAGCAAACATGCTGTATGTTTAACAGAAGAAAGTGTGTCAAAACGAAATATGTTAATAACATCCTGATAGGAAGTATGACGAAATATTTATATGTTATTTCTACAATAAGATTTGCCTTCGTAGACATACTGTATAATGGCTTTGTTACTTCTCTTTTCGTATTAAATACTTCTCCAATTATATCATATTTACTTTCTAGTATGGTGGTGGAACTAGATTTACTTAAAGTGTGATATAACTTGACGTTACATGCAGACATGTTCAAAAAACATACTGCGTTGAATAAAGGGAGGGGGTAAACAGTTGGAAAGGAGATATCACCATTTTTAAGTATTTGATATTCTGCTTATGAAATTACCTAGTATTCCATTTTTGTCATAAAGAAAATGGCCATGAAGCCGCCGAAAAAACCGTAATCATACATTGTTGTTTAAAAATAAGAGAAAATGCGTTACTTTTTAGATGCAAAATGCCGGTTTGTAAAAAATAAAAAATATAAATAGGGTCAATCTAGGGTACCAGAGCACTAGTGTACAATGTACTAAATAATCTATCTAAAGTGAGAACACAAATAACATAACCAGGCAAATTACAAGACAATAATAGACTGCCTTCGTCCGTTATATGTATGATTTAATGAAGTAAAACAATCTGTAAAAAGATCCTTTGGAAGCAAAGAATGCAACCAAGAAGAATAATGGCAGACTCGGTTTGACTGAGTCTGTTCATGAGAGGTAATGAAATGTGCAACACCTCTCACGCCCCCTAGCACCGGCTTAAGCGGAACTCTATTATACATATGTCGAATGGGCTCCATGATCCCAAAGGACCAGAAAATATATCAACACGATACTTTTAACAGCCGCCACACGGCACTTACAGATTGTTTTTATGATTGTTAATAAAATCTGTAAAAGGATCCTTTGGAAGCAAAGAATGCAACCAAGAAGAGTAATAGCAGTCTCGTCTCGGTTTAGTAAACAACACTGTATTTTATGATTTAAGGATTTTATCCCCATTTGATAAATTAAGAAATATTTGATTGATATTAACAGTGTTTGATTTTCCGTATTCTATGAACAACATCCCTATAGAATTCTGCGATAGCAAAACCAATTTTATGAAACGTGTTACAGTTTATGTGGTTTCCTATAATAGTTTAAATGACCTTTCCTAAACTTTAGTGAATAATTTTCTTAGTTCCTGATAGTCGATGATGTAACGCCTTTTTGTAATATAGCGATTTCTAAACTTAAATCTCCTAATTCTATAGCATGCTCTGCTGAAACATCAAAGCGATTGAAGTTTTGCCATGCAATATAAAATTCCTGAATGGAAAGTAACTTATTGTCTACTGCAGTATAAAATAATGATCTGATCTGTCAATGATGTATAAACAATATTGTATTATATATACAACATGTTATAACACAACACTTGGATTAAAGTTTCTACAGTTGTTGATTGCTTATAACATTTACAAATATAAAAAAATGGTAACTTTTCATTTTGAAATTTGTAGGGAAAAATGACACAAATGCAAGAAATCCTCAAATTGAAGGGAAGTGATTCTGAAGAAAATACACCTACATTTTAATTGGGTCTAAATGACACACGAGCTTAAATATAAATATTTTACAGACTGGGCCAGAAAAGATCAATGTTGAATTTTGACATTCAGGTTTGACCTTGACCTTTGAGCTAGGTGTCTGGGTATTACACAAGACACATTGTCTATTTATAGGGAACACTTGTGTCAAGTAATACTAAGTATTAAACTCCCTTAATTGATGACTGAATTATGGACTAGAAAGGAAAAAAACTATTGACCTTTGACCCCCGACTGTTACATTGATTTTTGAGTTAGGGAAATGGGTGTTGCGAAAGACATATTTTCTCGTTATGAAAAACATATGTGCCAAGTAATATTAAAATCCCTTAATGAATGGCACAGTTATGGACCGGTCAAATAATTGCGGACGGAACGACGGACGGACAGATGGACGAACCGAAAAGCGCAATCCTATAATCCCCGAAACTGGTTTTCAACCAGTAGGGGACTAATTAAATGCAATATATAGACCTAAAGACTTGGGGACATCTTAATTCAGGTGCGGGTACCAGAAAAACTCGCGACTAAAGTCATCTCTTTTAATATGTATTTTACTCTTAATAGTTGCCAAAGTCCAAACGTTACGCTTCTTAATCTGAGGTAGAAGCCTTTTTAAGACTTGAGGTGTAATTCTTGTGGATATATTTTTTTATTATTTCTGAAAGATGTATGATGTCTATATCTAAAACACCATCAAGATTAAAAGGATATCTGATTTTATTAAATGATTTTATTAACTCTACCCATATCTACTTTTATCTCTAGGTATATGCTGTAGATTTAAATGAAAGCATTTGACCTCGTCCACATTATACTGCGTAACAAATTAAGTGTTTTTAACGCTTCAAATCTGCTTTTCGCAAAGCTGTTGGATAAACACAACCTACTTTGAACGATCCGGATATCAAAACAAGTCTTGCTATTTCCGTTACGAGAAAATGTTGTCACTTTTAGAAGAAAACATTACGTGCAAAAACGGTAGGTAGTAAAAAAATATTGTTGGATAGTAATTCATCAGAATTAATTGCATTGTTGAAATAAAAACAATCAAATTGTAGTCAAGAGTTGTTCAGTCCGTATTTAGTGTATAAGCAAGGGCGATATCTATATAGATTGTAAAACACACTCACCTACTTTACCTTTTACTTTAAATACTGAATCTATTGTAACTTGTTATACAGGCTTGATTATCAAAAAAAGCTTTATGTGATAGATTTATGCATACACAAAATGTGATATACAAATATATTGAGACGCTTTTATAGCAGATTTTTATTTCCAGGTTCAAACCACTGCTCATGTTATATATCAAAAACATGTGAAATAAATAATTTTATATTTCATGTTTGAATGTCTTCTGTTTATCAAGCAGTTTTTCAGATGTTTGTTATGATATACGCAAATTTGAGTTGTTTCATCAAATCCATACGTAGGGTGCTTTCAACATGTGAGACATTTAAATATATCATTATATTACTACATTCCTCCGTAGACATGAAAACGGAAACCCTGTTATAAATTTTAGCTATAAAGTACACAGAAAAGCTTTGAAAACTCAAACTAAACATAACTGTTTGAAACTAAATTTAAGACTCATTAAGGGGTTGGTTAGGGGAATGGTGTCCTTGGCAGTTTCTGTGATATGCAGGCTTGTTGATCTAAGATCCACACTCTGTATTCCTGTTTGCTTATTTGTGTTCTGCGCATTGTTTTCTTGTTAAGGGCAAGTCCATTGTTTCAACTTCGGACAATACGCTGCTTTTTGTTGAACTTTATTATGTAAATCAATGAAAGTTCCAATAACATGGCCATATGAACACATCAGTATATGTCTCTTAATTCTATTTTTATACCTGTAACAATTTTTGAGTTCTGCTCAATCCGGGGTTAGAGGGAGTTGACGGTGCCTTGCATTACCTCTATCGTCCATGAACAGCGTTTGCAACATTTTCATTTTATGCTTTTAATCGACCTTGTGGAGTTTCCACTTTTTTGTTTTATCATTTATTTACATATGTATTAAATAGTTGAAACCCATGTCGAACAGTCAACAGTAGTCAATGTTTCGAACTTTCCTTATTGTAACTGGCGATGCCTATTAACAGTATTATAATCGATGCAGGCTTTGTATCAATCAATCACTTAATCATAGAGCTCGTCTAAAACTGATTTTGTTATCCGTTTTGTAAAATTAAATGAGGCTACAATTACAGGAATTTTAAAACATTTTACAAGGGAACACATATGGCATCATTTTAAAATGTAAACAAGATCAACCCTTTTGAATAACTCAGATGGTATTGTTTTTCCAGTCCGCCAGCTTTAAGCGAATAATGTCTTCTATATAGTTTTAATATACGCATTGCATAAAACTCATCGCAGATAAAAAAACATGATTTTCTCGTGAAATCTTCAAATCCTTCTTCACTCTTGAATGCTTTCAAAACTAACATTAGAAACTGCACATACGATGTCAAAAACTACTCTGTAATCAATCATTCTAGATATTGAAAGTTTTTGTAGAACCTCAAAAATGCCCATTTTCAAAGTTTTAAGTTTGAATTTTGCATTCATTATTATTTTTTTTTAAATGGTCTTTTAAAATAACATAAACCGTCACGTACAATATTATTTTAAAAATGAGTGATTTATTTCTGTCTGTACACGCATTATTTAAAATTAACGTTCCACTAAAATATTCTGATACCTTGTGGCCGTTCTGAAACTGTTTTTGTGGTGTCGAGGAAATACAACTGTGACAAAATGCAACCCACATCATCAATCAGTTTACAGTTATCCAAGTTTAAGATGTCTCACAATGTTACAAGAGTGTGATTGAACAAAACAGTGTATGATTTATTGAAAATCAATAGCATTTTCTTAAAACGGAAAGCCGAGCTTGTAAAAACAGTTTTAGGTGTAAAGAAATATTTCCTTGTGACAGATTGTCCTATTAGAGAACAGCTATGGGAGGAAATATTTGGACACAAATTAATGTATTTCAGACCATGATCCGGATACTCTAGTTGCTTTGTAATAGTCATTTTGGTTTATTTTTATATTTATTGTACGAATATGGCCGAGACATTCAACATCAATTATAATAAAAGAAGAACCAGTTGGTAAACTTTTTTAAAACATGTTCTATGAGATCAAATTATAGAAGAAAGCGGTAACATAGTTAACCTTTAACCTGCTAAATTTCTAAAATGGACTGGTCCATCATTCATTTAGGTACTTCCACTTATTATTCAAAGGGATGTCCACTGGAAATTTACTGACTGAATAGCGAACATGGTCTGCACTGGTCACAAAGACAAGACCAATTGCATCAGCAGGCTAAAGGTTAAGGGACTGCCTTCACATCGCAGTGGTGGTCACAACTGTGTATAAGCAATTTTGTTACTTGTAACTTTGCATTTATAAAGGTAGAAATACTGATATATGATCTGCCAGTGGTTTTATAGTAATTTTTGAGGAATTTCGTTGGATTCTGCTAGGAATGGAATGGTGACAATATACTTAGTAATTGAGAAAGACATAGAGAGAAAGTTGTGCATGTAGTCCTTTCTGTTATCATACATGGTCTGCTGATAAGGGGTTTCATGAAGTATTTCGGAAAGTTTTATTATTGCTTACACATTCATACAAATATGAGACTTTGGTCATTTAGACACTGAAAGCATGTCAGAGTGAAATTACTAAACCAGTCAGACTATAGCCTATACCTTTTATACAAAAATGAAAGAAACTCCAAGAAGTCATCATTTCTTTCACTGCTGAAAGCACAGGTACAAAAACAAGAGATGTTCAGCTTGCAATAAACATGCAAGAAACTGGACTCTTTTCAGCATTACAATGTCTGTTTTGCTGCGGACCTACTTTGGTTCTGTGGCTATGTTTTGGGTGCCCTTTTCCTCCAAAAATTTACCTTTTATGTTTTAGATACATGACTATGGACCGAAACAATCTGGTTTTACCCAATCAAAGAGCATAGTGCTTGGGCTTTTCATGTAAGAGTATGAAAAAAAATGATAAATTAGCTCGGATATCACTTCGTTAAGGTAAATATCATGTACTCTTCATTACATTGGATTAAAGTGTAACAAAAATAGTATCGGTGAATACTAAAGCAATACCTGTTGTCATTCAGTCATTTAGTCGCTCGGGTGATTCTAAAAGTAAGGTAACATACATATTGATAGATGCCAACAATGTTAGTCGTTTCTCCTGAAACGTTACACCGTGTATGTTGTAAATGTAGAGAGCAAAGCTGCAGAAAAATACTGGGTTTATGAGTTCAACACTGCACAAATTAACAACCAAATGGAAAATTCTTGGAGGATGTATACGGAAATGTGTAATCCGTTATGGTAAAGCTATATTCCGCTTAGGTGGAACAAGGTGGCATAGGCTGTGGTGCCATGTCAGGATACGAGTTATATGGCCCAGGGAAGTGCCTACGCCTTTAGTATCTTGAACAATGAAATGGGTCCAATCGCTAAGGTGACTATGTCTTAGACTAGCTGACGAACGATATGTCCTTTGTTAAAACGTATAGCTGGTGAGACCAAATATCTCATACATAAATTTTCCTCTGGCTACCTTGCCTAAATGATTCGTATACCAATGATTCGTAAATGATTTAAATTATGAGCTAGATAATTTCAAGGATCAGGCAAACAACATTCAATGTTTCAACTATCACCCTTCCACTCAAAATCAGCAGCTTAAACTCCTATAGGCTGGAAATACTATACTTGACTGGTTTTTGTGTCGAAGTTTCCGTCAGACAATGTCTTTGAACAACAACGTACGAGTCCTGTCGCATAGATCCTCAGCATACGTTCTCTTAATTAAAGCTGTAACTCAGTAAGATTGCCCTGACTCCTGGATGCTCAGCGCCTATATGCTATTACTTACAGCATTCAACTACCATATAGGTATAACCCTGATGCCTTGGCTGTACTTCGCCAATGACGCTGAAACTCGTCTATAAGTTGGAACACTCCTACTTCTTCAGTAGATCACCAAAACATATGTCTCTGCCTCAGCTTTCCGATGCTCAGCCTCTATTTGCTATCATATATAGCATTCAACTACCCTTAAGGTAAAACTCCTATGCGCTGGCCCTATAGCTCGAAACCTTGTTGAAATTCTGCAACTCTTCTTAGTCTATGAACTTCAAACGTTTTCTTTTTAATAATATCCTCCCTGACAGTGTAGTTGCAATAACTTCCTAATCAAGGTACTGGGATAAATTATTAGCTGAATCCGTGTTGTGTCTTCTTCTATCGCCCGATACAGAATGATCTCCCAGGCATCCATCTACTTATTTATGCCTTAGCAGACGTGAGCTTTGATTGGTGCTATTTATAGAACTTGTTTCTGGTTGGTCCATATTTATACATAGGGTTTTACAACGAGTACTCGCTCTGGCAAATATATGGTTCCCTTTAACTATTGTATATGACATAATGTGTGATGCTGGGATCAACATAATGAACCCAAATCTGCCACAAAATCCTATTATTAACAGCAATTCAACAATTATTACAGCAATTATAGCATGAAAAGGGAGTCAAGAACTATCTGTGCTTGTGTGTAACATTATCAATATATCAAACATACAAATTATTCTGACATGCTATATCAGAAAATGTGCAATCTGACTAAAGTACTTGATCTTCTAAACGAAGATCTGAGAACGACCTATTCACATACGTCTTCTGTATATTTTGGATTTCCAGTATTGTTATTTTTATTTTCACAAATCTATTTTTATTTGAACCAATCAGACGACTTGTTCGAATGTCAAAGAGTAAGAAACATTTGCAGTCAGTCCAGGGCTCGAACCCGGGACCCCTCGCTTACAGAGCAAGTGTCCTACCGACTGAGGTCCTACCGACTGAGCTAGCCGGCTATCTGACATCTTACGACATAAGAATTGTAGATATAAAAAACCAAGGCTTTTTTAAGCTTGCAGAATGTTGTAAGTTAGCTTTTGATTGGCCAGCGGAAGGGTCGTCAGAACGAGGCTATCAATAGCTCGTGTTCAGATCCTAAGCGTAGCGTAATAGGATATGCACTTTAGTCAGATTGAGATAATGTGTGAATGATCGTGGGAAACAAAAGCTCATGAATTTCAAAACTACTTCAGGACAAGTGGTGTCTTTATCATTTCACACTTCACAACTTCATAGTAAGAAATCATGAAATTCACATTTTTCACCTTCGTGACTTCATGAGTTTTTAAAAAATCATTAAAAGTGAAATTAAAAAGTTTGAAATCGTAAGATATAAATTTATGAAATTCTCGATTTCACATATTGCTTTACGATTTTTTTACAATTTCATTAAACGTGAAATCGTGAAAGTATGAATTCATGAACTTCTCGAATTCACACCATAAAGTATGAAATCATGAAGTTTACGATTGTTCAAGGTTGCGTTCATTTTTTTCCCAAGTCGGCCAGGTTTTTGTTCATATCAAAGGTATTGCATGAGACTAGGTCAAGTCGTGTTCAAACGATGCCTGATCGGAAGGTAAATATTGTTTATACGAAAGCGTGAAAGAACCAACATCGTTATCATGCATAAATACGTTATGGTTGTTTGATAAATATAAATATTCATTGTCAATATTGTTTGTCATGCAATAAAATTTCAATCCATTTATATCTTTTTTGGTGGATCTCTCTAGAAGATATATCTTCAAATGTCTGATATTTAAGAACATTAAGCACGTGCAAATATACTTTCAAGATCTTATCATGAAATGGAATGCAATTATTTTAAATTTATTTGTCTGACAATACGCTCCAGAAAATATTAAAATTGATGACATAATCAGTGAATTGAGCCTATCAAGGATAATGAAGACTAAATGTCTAATCAAATAAAACTTAATGATATGAAATAATGATATCATGAAAATGTTGTGCACACACGTAGTACTATCATGAATGATACGAGCGTTATTCAACTTATCTTCGCAATCTTTGAAATTCAAATTTCTGAAAGACATGCACGAGAATTTCGAAATGTGTGCATTGCGGGATTTTTTTAGGCATACATGATCTTTGGTTCGAAAAATCTGAAATCATAATCGCAAAAATACATAAGAGAAGTTAGAGAACATAGTGCTTAGGCGATACCCTAACCATTAATGTAGGAGTATAAAGAAAGTGGTAAATGAGTTCGAATATTACATTTTCTTAAGTTAGTTACTAAATGGACATCATAAAATTTGATTTAAGTGCTAAACGTAAAATAAAGTTGAAATTTAGAAAACATTCCAAAAATGAAGTACAAGTATAAAGCATTTCTTGCTTAATACACAAAGTCAGTCCACCAATATAAACACAGATGCCAGCCAGGTTCGGAATTTCTCTCTGTTAGTTTTCTAAAAATTGAAAGCAAAGTTAAGAAAAAATACAATTTTCATCATCACAACGCCGCTTGAATCACGATGCAAAAGCCAAGTTCCTGGAGACTGTATAAGAAGGTGTGCTATCGTATTTGAAAAAAAAGGAAGATTTTTTATATACGACTAGATCTATGTTCTTATGGGACGAAGCTGTTGTGCTGCGCGAAAACTGTGACAATGGTGTTGAGGAACTAGACTGCTAAGCGTGGTTGTTTTTACTGCTGGAATCTGCTGTTTATGTTGGGGTATTGTTTTAAGAAGATAAGGAGATTCAAGTTGTCAATAACTGAAGAAGAGCAAACAGATAATTTACTAATCATACTTTAGGTAAGATGAGGACAAATCTTAAGTAGAATTTGTTTCCACAGTATATCGCTATGGTATTTTACGTTCCATCAATAACGCGCATCTAGCCATACATCTAAACTAACATTGGACTGCCTAAAATAAAACATAATTAATTTCCAAAGCCTCTGTACGAGCTCCTAAACTGTCCAATGTATATAGAAAATCTAAAAAGGCAATAGCAAAAACGTAATCTGAATATTCACTGAAATGACTTGAAAGTGATCTTGTAAAATGACTTTTTGCTAAAACAGATATCAAAAAGTCAAATTGTTCACAATAAAGTACTGATCTTTGAACATACGTGTATGTTTGTAATGTCCGTGATATATTCAAATATAAGTAGAATACCTTTCGTAGTACATAAATTGATAAAATGTCAACATGCAACTCAAGTTACCCACGAATGACAACGTAACGTCTCTAATGGAAACATTACCAAGCGATTTGTCAAAGTGTTATGTTTTCATTATAGTAAGTTAAACAATTGCGTTATTATTGACAAAAAGGTAAAAACAACTGAAGGGCAGAAGGTCAGACTTTTATGCTCTTTAGTTCAGTATTATCAGAACAACTATTCAATTGTATATCACATATATTTATCATTCCAATAACATTGTACAACATTGTCCTTGCTTTAACTTTTACCATACTGGACACGACTTAACAGTGTAGATCACGATCAGCCTGCACATCCGTTCAGTCTGTTTAAGATCTGCACTGTTCGTTATTCAGCCAGTATCTTTTTGGTAAACGCCCCTTTTAACAGTTTATGGTACTGTCCAAACTGGCAAATGGACAAGTTCATTATAGAAATAGCAAGTTAATTAAGGGTTAACATTTTATAGGAGAACCTAGAACTGTGCTGAGTCACAATTTGTTGTGAAACAATTTGTTGTGAAAGACGATGCATAATACCAGCTGTATAATATTATACGGTAGTTCAATGAATTCTCATTAACTGGCCATGATTAAGAACGACTATAAAAGATCATCCACTTTCTGTTTAACAAAATAAATTAATATATTTTTGTATCCCTTCCAGTTATATCTGATAATTTCATTCAGTTTCATGATAGCAGCGAGAAGTGGATCTAATTAGCTGAAATGTATTCCCAGTTGCAAGCTACATTAATCTATAATTAGATTTGCACAGCAGGTCCAAATAAAATCGATCATAAATCATTAATTAATGCTTCCTGATATTGTTAACGTCATCATTTTCTATTACATTACCAATAAATATTTCAATGACTTTGATAATGACGGGATTATTTCTTTTTGCGGGAAAAAAAAACGGCAAACTGTATATAATCTTTTACCCGGAAGAGGCATATTCGAAAGGATTTTAACTGAATTTTGGAATCTCTGAGTTCAGGCCCGGATCTAGGGTCGGACCGAGGGGGCCCGTGTCCCCCGCCCCCCATTCCCACCCCAGCCAGTTGGCTGAGAAGTGACTCATCAAAGTTGCACCAAACTATTTTAGCAAGAAATAATATTTTCTCAAAATTTAGACCCAAAACGCTCCAGGGGCCAACCATTTCATACCTATATTTCAAAATTTTCTAGGAGCAGAACCTCCAGACCCCTAAAATGAGGGGAATACTCCTCCAGTACCTCACAATTTAGACCAAAAATGCACCAGAGGCCACTATTTCATACCTGATTCCCCTAAAATGACAGGAATACCCTTCCCATACATCAACGTTTAAACTAAAAAATGCACAATCGCCAAATGAGGGGAGTACCCCTTCAGTACCTGAAAATTTAGACCAAAAAATGCACCAGAGCCCACCATTTCATTCCAGTATTTCCAACACTTTCTGGGAGGAGACCCCACTCCCGTACTTACCACCTCTCTGCGCTATGCACCTCGCCGGTGACACCTTTGTTCTAAACTGGTGCCCCCCCCCCCCCCGCCGCCCCCTAATCAAATATTTCTGGAACCGGGCCTGGAGTGCATTTCAATGTACCTGAATAATAGAATTCTGCCTAATTCGTTGATGGAGGGAGGATATGAGTTGGGTTGCACATTATACCTAAGTAACATTGTAAATCAAATCGAGTCTGCTATTGTTTTCTTTGCTTTCTGTGCAAAAGGTCTTCTTATACATTTTTTCATAATAATATTACACAGAACGGGTTTTTCGCAGCCATTGAACGTTGTGCAAATAACTTATTCTTTCTGTTTTTGCCTTTAGTCAGTCCCAAATTATGTAACTTTTATGGCATACATATTCCTTATTTCTAACTCATTGTCTTTCTTTATTAGTGTATAATAAATGTTATTAATTTGATAATTGCTTTTAAACAGGACATTATTTCATAAAATCACCGACCAAAAGCGCTGCGGCTGGAACGTACTATATTGTGCAGTACACTGTTATTCAATGCAAATTTGAATGAATGTCGATCATTTCAGTTTTGAGACCGTGCAACTTTTTTTGATGGTACGATGCAAAAAATATAAAATGTGTTCATTTAGCTTTTTTAATTCAAAGGGAATTATTAATTCATCTTAATACCTTAAGAACGTGTTTGCCTACAGTCGTCAAACCAGTATTTCAAGGTTCAAAGTCACATTGATCACGAGACTAAAAATTGTTTCCGCTCCATAACTAAATCTAAATTACAACAAGAAAAGAAGCACCAGAGGTACCAAAACATTTTTGTCTGTGGTCAGAGGCCTTTATCAGTATTGCATTCATGTTTGACAAAGAAATACGGCAATTAAAATGATGACTTGTTTAAGAACCAACTTAGAAAAGAACTGTCAATTTTGTTTCAATATCGAAAACGTAGAACATTATTTTTCACTGTAACATATTTCTAGATCAGCGAATAACTCTATTCCGTGATGGTCCGAGAGCTCACGGACTTTTATTGCAACAATTGAGGCCAAAAAAAGTTTATACTTTTTTGGAAACAGTATTTCACATTCTCCATGAAAACCCATTTCTTAAGTGTCAAAGCCGTACCTATCTATATTTTGTTCACTTATGTTTGTGATAGGGGAGATAAAACTCACTTGTAAAAATACTAGGGGGTAGGGTAAAGTTTACGTCTACAAGTTGCTTCACTGTTTAATTACAGTAACTATCTTATTGTCAGTAAATGTATAATTGTCAAACAATGACAGCAATAAGAAATTCATCAAAAAGGACTGAAGGGCAAACTGGATATTCAAGGTCAAAGGTCAGATTTATGTTAAAATCACAAAAATTGGCACATTTGAAATTTATTTTTATTCTTAAAAAATAGTTTGTTATCATAAGTCACTCATCTTTACTTATGTAATGTGAATATATCAGCCAAAATCAGAAATACAAATTTTATTGCAAAAAGTCAAGGTCAGCCCTGATAATTGAAGGTCAAAGTTCATTTTGATGCAAAAATGTGAAAATTATTATCTTTACTTTTTTTAATCTGCTTAATATGTCTTCACATTATTAGTCACTGAAGTTAATTCGTTTTAATCTTTGTATGTCAGGCAACGTCACCAGTGCAGATGTAATCCCAAATCTGCCCAGAGTAAAGCTAATATCAAAGGTCAAAGGTCAAATTTGTGTTAAGAATTGCACGAATAGCTTCCTGTTTGAAATATAACAGATATGTTTTCATCATTATAAGTAATTGCTCGTGGTTTATTTTAGTGTATATACGTCTCACAATGTCAATAAAGAAGATATCGTCTAAAGGCAGACAAGTTCAAATGTAATATAAAGGGTCAAAGGTCATTTTCAAGTAAGAGAATGATAAAATAGCTCTTTAACTTTTCTCTTTTTTGACAATTTCCTGTCGATCTAGTCAATGATATCTGTTCATTTTAATGTATAAATGTTAGGCGATGTCTTGTATGCACATATAATTTCAAAACATTCAAGTTCAACCATAATATGAAAGGTCAAAGGTCAAAAAGTGAGTAAAATGTTGCAATAATATCACCTATTTGTAATAATTTTTATTGTTTAAATGTATTTGTTTTGTCATTTCAGTAACTGATCGTTGTTCATTTTACTGTATATATGTCAGACGATGTCATGGAAGAGAAAGTATGTCAAGGTCAAACCTGGTATTAAAGGTCAGGGGTCACTTTTGTGTAAAAGATCAAATGTAGCATACTTACTCATTACTTTTTTCAAAAATAGCTTTTTGTTATAATTCACTGTTAGAACTTTATTTTAATGTATACATGTCAAGCAAGGTCAGCAATGTAGGTTTTATCCCAATAAATCGAAGCTAGTCCTTTTTATCAAAGGTCAAAGGTCAAATTTGTGTGAAAATTCAGAAAAACAGCACGTTTGCAATGATTTTTCTTTATTATTTTAGGGTATTTTTGTCAACACTAGTAACTGATCATTATTCATTTTAAAGTATATATAACAGGTGATAACAATCTTCCTTAATTACGAAAAACTTAGTCAGTGTAAAACCTGACATTAAAGGTCAAAGGAGAGCGTCTTCAAGAAACTTGCCATTATGAAAAAATGGCTTGAACAAGTTGGGGAGCAAATGAAAAGATCCTACGGCAAGTCTACACAGGCACCGAATGGCCCATAGCAGAGTAAGCATCCACCTCATGGGTAACTGCTTCTATAACCAGTAAAGATAAACTGGACAACGTTCAAAATTCAGGCCTGAGGATAAGTCTTTGAGCAATGTAAACAACTCCAATAAAAGAAATGGAAAAGACAGCCAACCTTGAGCCATTAGAGACAAGACGAGAGTACAAAGCCCTTAGGCAGGCAGAGAAGGCAAAGAGACTACAATCACACCCACTCTATTCAAAACTCGAGAGCAGAACAAAGAACAGACTGAAACGACAGAGTCTCAACCATATCGTCAAAGGACTGCAGAAAGGAAAAGCAGAAGCACTGGACACAGAGGCAGAGCCGCTTGTGCCCGGTGAATGGGTTCCTAGACAATGTGCTCCAAAGATCAGACTGGAGGTGCCAGGAGTAGAAGAAAAGGGAAAAAGAACATCCGGCTCACCAACAATCTTTTACACTAGAAATGATCAATGACCGCTATCCAGCATACTCTTGTATCCAAGCATATACCGATAGATCAGTGGAAAAGCAGTTCAGAATGCTGGGAGTGGTGCCTACATCAAATTCTCTCACACTCTTTCATCCAGTCGGCTAGAGATTCTCCAACTTTACAGCCGAGACGCAAGCCCCCATTTCGGCCACACCCCAACTGTATGAGCGAGGAGAAAAGGTACAAAGTATTGTTTTCCTAACAGACTCCAAGTGAGCTCTTCAGGCTCTCTCAGCAGGTCCATCAGACATCTAAACGAGACAGCTGCTGGAAATGTGGGCATAGCCGAAAATGAAGCTGCGGACGAACTTTGCAAAGGAAGCAACCAATAAATACAGTCCCAAACCTCCAATAAATACAGAGAATCTCAGATTCTGCTAAAGAATAGATTTGCGTCAGACTAGAAGAACATAAGTGATGGAGGCTACCTGCCCAATAATAACGGTTGCACAAGCTAATCCGAGAAAGCCAAACAACTACCCTCCGTTAGTGCACTGGACACTGTGGCCTGAGAAAACATATGAAGAAGCGGGGTGTTGCAAAGACACCAAAATGCCAGTGCGTATCAGAGGAACAAATACCATTACACATCCTGCAAAGCGGTTTCTATCTGGAAGAAGTACGCCAGTAAGTTTGGCCCACAGACATCCCATATGAGACCAAGCTGTGGGGAGATGCCAGCGACCTGCAGAACCGGTGCAGTTCACTGCCGCATCTAGTGTCAGTGCCATGCCTATATATATTTTGTTCAGGAAATTTGATGTAGGCACCACTCCCAGCATTCTGAACTGCTTTTTCCACTGATCCATCTGTATATGCTTGGATCCAAGAGTGTGCTGGATAGCGGTCATTGATCATTTCTAGCGTAAGAGATTGTTGGTGAGCCTGGTGTTGTTTTCCCTTTTCTTCTACTCCTGGCACCACCAATTTGATCTTTAGAGCACATTGTCTAGGAACCCATTCATCGGGCACAAGCGGCTCTGTCTCTGCATCTAGTGCTGCTGCTATTCCTTTCTGCAGTCCTTTGACGATATGGTTGAGACTCTGTCGTTCCAGTCTGTTCTTGGTTCTGTTCTCGAGTTTTGAGTGGAGTGGGTGTGATGGTAGTCTCTTTGCCTTCTCTGCCTGCCTAAGGGCTTTGTACTCGCGTCTTATCTCTAATGGCTCAAGGTTGGCTGTCTTTTCCATTTCTTTTATTGGAGTTGTTTATCCTCAGGCCTAAATTTTGAACCTTGTCTAGTTTATCTTTACTGATTTTGGAAGCAGTTACCCATGAGGTGGATGCGTGCTATGCTATGGGCCGTACGGTGCCTGTGTAGACTTACCGTAGGATCTGCTCCCCAAGTTCAAGCCTTTTTTCATAGTGGCGAGTTTCTTGAAGACCCTCTCCCTTGACCTTTAATGTCAGGTTTGACCTTGACTAATTTTTGATAATCAAGGAAGAATGATATCATCTGTTATATATACTTTAAAATGAATAATGATCAGTTACTAGTGTTGACAAAAATACCTAAAACAATAAAGACAAATCATTACAAACATGCTGTTTTTGCGAATTTTCACACAAATTTGACCTTTAACCTTTGATAAAAGGGTTGGCTTTGACCTTTTAAGGAAAACCTACATAGCTGTCCTTGCTTGAAATGTATACATTAAAATTAATTGCTAAAAGTGAATTATAACAAGAAGCTATTTTTAAACAAAGAAATGAGTAAGTATGCTACATTTTGATCTTTTACACAAAAATGACCCCTGACCTTTAATACCAGGTTTGACCTTGACATACTTTCTCTTCCATGACATCGTCTGACATATATACAGTAAAATGAACAACGATCAGTTACTGAAATGACAAAACAAATACTTTTAAACAATAAAAATTGTTACAAATAGGTGATATTATTGCAACATTTTACTCACTTTTTGACCTTTGACCTTTCATATTATGGTTGAACTTGAATGTTTTGAAATTATATGTGCATACCAGACATCGCCTAACATTTACATATTAAAATGAACTGATATCATGGACTAATATCGACAAGATATTGTTAACAAAGAGAAAAGTTAAAGAGCTTTTTTTTTTCATTCTTTTACTTGAAAATGACCTTTGATCCTTAATATTACATTTGAACTTGCCTGATTTTAGACGATATCTTTATTACTGGCATTGTGAGACATATATACATTAAAATAAATCACGAGCAGTTACTTATAATGATTAAAACATATGTGTTATATTTCAAACAGGAAGCTATTCATGCCATTTTTCACACAAATTTGACCTTTGACCTTTGATATAAGCTTTACTCTTGGCATTTTGGGGGTTACATCTGCACTGGTGACTTTGCCTGACATACAAACATTAAAACGAATTAACTTCATTGACTAATAATGTGAAAACATATTAAACTGATCAGAAAAAGTTAAGGCAATAATGTTCACATTTTTGCATGAAAATGATCTTTGACCTTCAATTATCAGGGTTGACCTTGACTTTTTGCAATAAAATTTGCATTTCTGATTTTGGCTGATATATACGCATTACATAAATAAAGATGAGTGACTTATGATAACAAACTGTTTTTTAAGAATAAAAATAAATTTCAAATGTGCAAAATTTTGTGATTTTAACATAAATCTGACCTTTGACCTTGAATATCCAGTTTGCCCTTCAGTCCTTTTTGATGAATTTCTTATTGCTGTTATTGTTGGTCATATATACAGTTACTGACAATCAGATAATTACTGTAATTAATCAGTGAAAAAACTTGTAGACGTAAACTTTACCCTACCCCCTAATATTTTTACAAGTGAGTTTTACCTCCCCTATCACAAACATAGGTGAACAAAATATAGACAGGCACGGCTTTGACACTTAAGAAATGGGTTTTCATGGAGGACATGAAATATTGTTTCCAAAAATGTATAAACTTCTTTTGGCCTCAATTATTGCATTAAAAGTCCGTGAGCTCTCGGACTATGACATTATATTAGACCAATGCAAATGAACGTTGAAAATCTACAATATGACGACAACATTCATTTTTGAAGCTGTACAAAATTTATTAAGCAGACACAACGTTTCAATACAGACACTATATAACACAATAGTGTTGTGACTATCTATAACAACAACATTATTGTGTTGTGACTATCTAAAACAACAACATTATTACAACATTATTGTGTTGTGACTATCTATAACAACAACATTATTGTGTAGTGACTATCTATAACAACAACACCATGTAGCTGTCTTCTAATACTAGGTGGAAGTTAGTAACTCGGGCATGGAGCCTAGGATAGTGACCTTTGACGAACAGGATTTCAGTATATTCGCTTTTGGAATGTTGCTTATAATATATTTCACTTTTTCTAAATAATGTGCAGTAAACTAGATAATTAAATGGCATATACCACTCAAATTATTAAATTGTTTATTCATGTAAGCAAGTCTGTGTTGCCATTCTTATATCTTTCCATAACTTTTACCACAGGGAAGAGTTAAATGTAATGATGTGACAACTTGTTGCCAAACCCATTTGCTTCTGCTTGTTGTTAATTTGTGTAGCTATTTGCTCGTTTAAATACGCACCAAAATATGGTTCAATCAGAAAGACAGAAAATTGTGCACATTACTTTTTGTGGTACATTTTACAACGCAAGTACGCGTGCACTTCGTAAGAACGCATTTGTTGCTGATGAAATGAAACTATTGGCCAATTGATAATTAAACATGGTTGTATGACAAATAAGCTGCGAAAATCAATTTTGTTACTACGTTAATGAGTTGATAAGTTATACGTGCATAGATATTGTCTTTTCCCCTACTTATTAATACGTGCGCAAATGGTTTATACCAATACGTGCTCATGAATTGATAAAACACCTAATAGTATGTCACCTCTTAGCCACCGTAGTTTGTTATATTGCACAAAATGTTTTAGAACAGGCTATTTATGATAAATTCAAACATTACTATAAAAATTAAAGCAGAGTTCATGACGTTTGGGAACATTCAGGATTCGAATTGACAATTTATGCTTTTAGATGACATATGACAATACTTTAAACTTCATGATCAAATATACAAACATAATATAATGTAAATCAGATTCGGAGTAAATACTTCTAAATGTTGCTAATGGCATGGTGTCAAAATAATGCATTAGAATATTGCGAGTGAGACTTGTTGACAGATCAGCCGCTATGAATCTGATCGATGTTAACCTAAGGATGACAAATCGAAGGTGCAGATACGACATTCAATGAGGAATGCATTTGAAATATACTGAATTATAGAGGAAATGCTGTTTATTTCTACTGTTTAAGAAAAGCGAAATACTTACGCGAGATGCTTAAAACAAATAAGTGTGAAATATATCAATATATTATATAATTTTTACCATTTCAGTTTTGAAAACACTTTATCAGTGTTATAGAATTAACAATAGCATTGATGTTAAGCACTGTTATGTCTCTTTCTAAAATGGGGAAAATGTCATAAAATTTAGGGGATTGTTGACATGACTGGCTAGGCCATTTTCTACACTTTTGAGTTTTGTATCGGAAAAAAATGCAAATATTTGCATTTGCTGGGTGATGATGTTCTTCAAATTAATCCAGAATCACATATTGCAGGTCTTTGATTAATTAAAAACTGCAGCTGTCCGTCCATTGCCATATTTTTGTAAAACCTTTGTGACAATGCGTTGATATTTTGTTTAATTGTGTCTTTACACCAGCAAATCTGCATCAGTATTTTTACTTGCCGACACAACAACAGTTAGTTGTCCACAAACATTTCTTAAAACTATTTGTTCTTTTCATTACAGTCTTCTATTTACCGTCAAACATGCACAAAATGCATATAAAATTTGTGAAAAGGTAAACTACAAGTAATTTTGAGTTATTTACAGAAAGTAGCAAAAGGAAAAACAGTAATCAATTATTGAACGCTTATATACATTCTAAATTCAAGGAAAGAGTTCTAATCTTTACCCTAAATCTAATATTTTAGGTGTACATGTATATATTTCCGTACTTAAAAGGAAAAGGCAAATAACTAACCTATACATATCACAATAAGCTTTCTGATGTTAAGTATATCTACGTGAAGTGTTCAACTTATAACTGAACACTCGAAATTTAAATATCTCAATGTCAGACTCGAGATTTTGTAATAAGTAAACATGTATGTACATTATACTGTTATATTTGTTATATTGGATGTGGTGAAAACTATGCTATTTCTTATAAGACCATGTTCTTATATTCTGGAACTTATGGACATGGGCGGCCCTGCTTCGCAAGAAAATGTGTCTATTATTGTACAAAACTGAAGATCAATGAGTTTGATTATGTATTTCAAAATCTGTTTGTTTGTAGTCCAAAAAAGCCTATGGTATCCAGGGAATCCTAAAGAGACGAATACATACGCGCTTTTGAAAATGGTTTAAAAATTTTCCTTAAAGACAATGAGTAAGTCTTAGTCGTCTTGATTTAAGCGTTGCAGAATGATTCGTTACTGAATTGAAAAGCAATTACAAGAAAATACACATCATAGAACATAGGCTGTTCAAATACAAGTTAAACACAACTTGTTGTCAAGTGGTATTTACTCACAATAAAAGTATATACATGTTAAACAATTCCTGCGACGTTCTTATATGGGGGTGGGGGCGGGGGTAACAATGGCTTTAAGCAAGCATATATATGGAATATAATTGATGGTACGATAAAATTTAAACTTAATCCAAGTAAACTTCTATCTTACATATTCTTCCGAGATAAAGAATGTAAAACAGTACGAGATTTTCTCACCGTACCAATGTAAGTGTTGATAAGTTTGCATTTTCCATTATAAATAGTCATGTCACGTATTCGATTTAAGAAGTAAAACTGTTAGACGTTCAAAATTATATGTTTAGGTGTCATGGAAAACATATTAGCGGAAAATGGTCAATCATTTCTGTTTTAATGGAAAGGGCGTCAAACTTTGAGATGTAGTGTTACATTTCTCTCTTTAATTGGTAGTTACGTTTGACAGCATTTTTCTTTGGAGATACAAGAAAAACATTGAAGAGCAAGTGAAAAACTTGCGTAACACAATAAAAACATAATGTGATTGTAAAAGTTACCAATGCAATGTGATATTATGCTACATAACGATAAAATCTTAATGAATGTGTAGACATGTATGCTTAATATGTACTTTAATACATTATATGGTCTATGAAATAGCTTTGACACAACATTACAGAGTTTTCTAACACTGAGCATGTGAAACAAAATTTTAATCAATAAAACAATGTTCCAGTCTAGAACATTATTCTAAACTGGGACTTGAAATTGCGAGGATACATTCTCTGCCTCTCCCCATATCATATATATACCTTAGGAAAAACGCAACCAGTAAATTGGCATGCATCAAATAAACAACACCTTTTGATAAATTATACTGCTAAATGTTACCAAATAAGTTTATTCAATAATACATATCGGTATGAAGTTTCCACTTTTCTCTGTTTTAACTTTCGGAAAAACGATGTAAACTGTGTTAAGAGAGATAATTATATGACACAACAAATAAGTAATCATACTTCATAGAACGGCGATAACTATATTTAAAACAAATCGCACTGAGTCGAATTAAAAATTATGCTCTGCAGCAAAATCTTTCTGAAAAATATGTGGATATATTATGGAGTTGAGTATTTTAACATTGTTGCTGCTGCATAGCCATATAGTCCATATCAAAATTTGACTTTATTTCAGGAAATAGTGTCAAGCAAGCGATGTGTGATATATTCTTTCATTGCAATTAAATTCAGTTTTAAGACAAGGTCTGGCTGTAATTCTATGAGTTGTATGTTTTTTTGTCTTGGAACATCCCCTCCCACTTTACTATGAGTAAGTTATCTTGCCCACTTTAATTTTTGCTGCCGGAACCCGAAGGCGGCGTCCGATTGTTGTTTTTTCCTGCTTATATGTGTGCTTGTGTGTCTGTGTGTCTTGGGTGGTGCGCTACAGTGTTGTTATGTTTTACTTATCTGTTTATCTATGTTAGTTAGTTGTGTGTGGGTGGGTGTGCTGTGATTTACGTTGTAGTGTAACTGTGATTACTTAACGTAGCATTCCCTTTGTATATTCATCATTGTTCTACTTTCCCCTTCAATCCCCTCTCCCACCCCAACCTCTTTCCCCTTCCTCCCCGCTCTATCTATATTTTGCATAAAATTACAATGTACTTGTTGGATTTTTGAAGCAACCCGTTTGTTATACTTTTCCGTTGCCGCTTCTTTTTGTTGTGGGCCTACTTTGCAAATGCGTGGCTCTGAAGCTGTGTTTGTAGTGCTCTGTGCTTCCGAGAAATCTACCCTTACCTATATTCTTTTGTCCTTTTCCCTTGTGACTTTTTTCTTTCTTTTCCGTTTTTTATGTCTTGTGTTTTTTTTCCTGTTTTTCTTCTTTTTATTTCCTCTGTTTCTCTTTCTTTTCCTTGTTTTTCTATTTCTTGTTTTTCTTTCTTGTTTTTAGTTTGTTTAGTTTGTGTGAGCTTTTTTAAATGACAACAGACTTCTCGTGACGTTACAAAGATGCACATGACATAAGTTCCATTTCGTTTTTTTATTTCAAGTATGACGTTATGAAATTTTTGTTAATTAACATTAGTTGAGGCAAGAAATATACTATAAAGAACAAAATTTAATAGCAACAACAATTTTTATCCCACTTTACTCGAAAAAATATAAATTAACACACAATGAACAAGAGGTCAGTAAAGTGGATTACTTATAAAATAATTTCCAGTTATTTACCAAAAACTTAAAACAAAAGATAATACTTTTACGTCATCATCGATTCTGTGTTGTCAAAATTATGCATGGATGTGATCTGCCGACAGATCAGGCGTAATAATTCGCTTGTTTTTACACTCATTTAAATAACAACGCAACCGGGTCAACATTTTTCCATTTCACACCGGGTGCATGACGTCATTTAAATGTGTGTGTTGTTACGTTATTTTTTACGTCAGTCAATTTTATTCAAGTGATTGGACAGATTCATAATATCTTTATAATATTGATATTAATATGAACAGATAAAAGATAAAAAATTATAAAGTTTTCATCGAGAAATATGCACCCGTTCTTCAGCGGAAGTAGCGCAATATTTCCACTGCAGAACATTTGCAGATTTCTCGATACAAGACTAAAAAGCTATAATGACAAAATAAATTGGACATACTTTATGATCTTGTTATTTCATGTCAGCATACTTTATGATGAATGCTATATGTCGTGTCAGTGTATTTTATAATGATATTATATCGTCTCGTCGTACTTTATTATTATAATGCTATCATGTTATGTCATAGTACACAAATAGCTAGTATTGCTTCGTCGCTTTTAGAACCAAATTCGGAAAGGTTGTAGTTCTACCTTAGTGTCAGTCCGTGCATGAAATGTCTGTACAAAACTACCAAAGCTTGAACGTCGCCATATATCGTAACTTAAGTCAGTTTGGCCTTAAACTAAGCTTACAGCAAACATTGAAATTAAAAATTTCATCTTAATAAAATTAGTCAAAGCTCGGATTTCACTGATATATGATAAGCAATAATTTAGCGTCTCAGTCACACTGGACTATGACATACAAGGTTTCAGCGATACATGACTAAATCTAGCGTTTTCATAAAGTAATTACTTAGGCATTCTAAATTGATCAAGTTTTAACAATTTCAAAAAACTCAAACGATTTCAAGTATTTTTGTATTATATCCGAACTGGCATCGATATCATTGTTATTGAATTGACAGTTAAGTGAAACAAAAAATATTTCAAACGTAATTATGCTTTTGCTGTGCACACCTGTTCGTCCTTTTGATAGGGGTTGATGGATTATTTCTAGATGCAAAAATGAAATTTACATAATTATTACAATGTTGCATTTGAGACTTGGAACTCGGTTTTATATATATATATATATATATATATAAAGAAAAAAGTAAAAAGGCAGACTTAAGACTTAAGTCAGATGTTTTTACAAAATACGAAATTTAGACCGCTCCTTTTCCTTTTGTTCACATTTGATAAAAATGTGAGGCATTTAGCTGACTTTATGTGTAAATTTTATTTGATGACTACTTTAAATATTTTGTAGATTTGTATATTTTTGGCATATTTCAGGCAGAAATGCCCTTGTAACGTATTTCTAGAGTAATGATCGACTATTAACGAATTTTAGCTAATTAAATCGAAGTCGTTTTCCTCTTAATAGATCCCATGAGGGTGTTGATATTTTCCTGACATACATATTTTATGACAAAGTTCTTAGTTTCATGTATTAAGCATATTGGTTTTTATACATAACAATGAAAAAGTGACACAGATCATATTGAGTTTTCATAAAACATAATGTTATTTTTCTTAATAATTATCATCGGTTTGAGTATATGAGACTAATAGGTAAAAAAGCAAAGCCAGTGAATTTATATTTCCCTATATATTTATATCTGCGTTTTTTTGAATTAGGGGACTATGTTTTGAAAGATATTTAATTTCCAGATATACACCAGTTATGTACAACAGGAATGTGCCATGGTTTCTTGATTCCAAGTCTTTTACCAAACCAAGGGGATAAAATCGGCCCAAAAGTGAGCTATATTTGTATTATGTTTCATGAAGATCCATCAATGAGTTACTTTTTGGTGGGAATATATATAGATTTTAAAACAATTAAAGGGCATAACTCTGCAGTAACTGAAGAAATCCTGATGAAAGATGGGCTTGCACCACCGCCCTTCAGTGATCTATATTTGTTTTAAATTTCATAAAGATCAATGGATTACTTATGGAACTTTTTGGATTATAAAACAGTTAAAGGGCAACTACTCTGTTTACTGAAGTTCTCCTGACGAAAGTTGTACGTGCACCACCGCCCTACATGTATCTACATTTATTTAAAGTTTCTAAAGATCCGGCAAATAGTTACTTTAATTTAGATAAGTCGAAAATCCCTATTATTTTTCCAAATCAAGGAGATAAACTCTGCTTTAACTGGGTCAATAGGGATAATACTAAAAGTTAGCAAATGCTGTGTGCAAATTAGTAATTGTGTTAGGTTTGTGACTGTAGCTAATATGATTTCTGAATTATAAGCATTGTCATTTTTTTACCAAATCAAGAGAAAAACTCTGCTTTAATTGCTCCAAGGGAAATACACTAACGGTCAACAATGGCCATGTGCTGATCAATAATTATGTGAGGTTTGGTGTTTATAGCTAAAATACCTTTTTATTCATAAGCATTTTCATTCTTTTACCAAATCAAGGGGAAAACTCTGTTTCTACTGTGTCAAGGGAGATAACACTATCTATGAGCAAAAGTCATTTGCTAATTCATTTAAAATTACTCTGTTTACTGAAGTGCTCCTGACAAAAGTTGTACGTGCACCACCGCCCTATATGTATCTACATTTATGTAACGTTTCTTGAAGATCCGGCAAATTAGCTACTTTAATCTAGATAAGTCAAAAATCCCTATTGTTTTTAATTTCATAAAGGTCTTTCAATGGATTACTTTGTTATATGGAACTTTATGGGTTATAAAACAGTTAAAGGGCAATTACTCTGTTTACTGAAGTGCTCCTGACGAAAGTTGTACGTGCACCACCGCCCTACATGTATCTACATTTATGTAAAGTTTCTTGAATATCCGGCAAATAGCTACTTTAAATTAGATAAGTCGAAATCCCTTTTTTTTGAATTTCATAAAGGTCTTTCAATGGATTACTTTGTTATATGGACCTTTATGTACTGTAAAACAGTTAAAGGGCAATTACTCTGTTTACTGAAGTGCTCCTGTTAAATGTTGTACGTGCACCACCGCCCTACATGTATCTACATTTATTTAAAGTTTCTTGAATATCCGGCAAAAAGTTACTTTAATTGAGATAAGTCGAAAATCCCTATCATTTTTCCAAATCAAGGAGATAAACTCTGCTTTAACTGAGTCAATAGGGATAATACTAAAAGTTAGCAAATGCTGTGTGCAAATTAGTAATTGTGTTAGGTTTGTGCCTTTAGCTAATATGATTTCTGAATTATAAGCATTGTCATTTTTTACCAAATCAAGAGAAAAACTCTGCTTTAATTGCGCCAAGGGAAATACACTAACGGTCAACAATGGCCGTGTGCTGATCAATAATTATGTGAGGTTTGGTGTTTATAGCTAAAATACCTTTTTATTCATAAGCATTTTCATTCTTTTACCAAATCAAGGGGAAAACTCTGTTTCTATTGTGTCAAGGGAGATAACACTATCTATGAGCAAAGGTCATTTGCTAATTCGTTTAAAATTACTCTGTTTACTGAATGCTCCTGACAAAAGTTGTACGTGCACCACCGCCCTACATGTATCTACATTTATGTAACGTTTCTTGAAGATCCGGCAAATAGCTACTTTAATTTAGATAAGTCGAAAATCCCTATTTTTTTAATTTCCTAAAGGTCTTTCAATGGATTACTTTGTTATATGGAACTTTATGGATTATAAAACAGTTAAAGGGCAATTACTCTGTTTACTGAAGTGCTCCTGGCAAAAGTTGTACGTGCACCACCGCCCTACATGTATCTACATTTATGTAAAATTTCTTGAATATCCGGCAATAGCTACTTTAATTTAGATAAGTCGAAAATCCCTTTTTTTTTTTTAATTTCATAAAGGTCTTTCAATGGATTACTTTGTTATATGGAACTTTATGGACTGTAAAACAGTTAAAGGGCAATTACTCTGTTTACTGAAGTACTGACAAAAGTTTTACGTGCACCACCACACTACATGTATCTACATTTATTTAAAGTTTCTTGAAGATCCGGCAAAAAGTTACTTTAATTTAGATAAGTCGAAAAACACTAACTGTGGACAATGGCCATGTGCTGATCAATAATTATGTGAGGTTTGGTGTTTATAGCTAAAATACTTTTTGATTCATAAGCATTTTCATTCTTTTACCAAATCAAGGGGAAAACTCTGTTTTACTGCGTCAAGGGAGATAACACTCTCTGTGAGCTAAGGTCATTTGCTAATTCATAATACGAGGTCAAATATTCTAGTTGTTATAAGCATTTCCAATTCTTTTACCAAATCATGGGAAATAAATTCAGTTTATACTCGGTCAAATTGGATGTCACTTCTTGTGAGGAAAGGCAAAGTAATAAGCATGTGATGTTTGATTTCTCTAGCTAAAATACTTTTGGAATTATATGCATAAATATGGTATCGTGAATATGTCTGTTATTGATAACAACTTTTAGAATGAAAGGATTGCTTTCACAATGAGGCTATACTATGTTAAACCGTATACATGACGACTTTCAAATATAAGATTAGAAGGTAATAATTGCCTCCGCTACTATTTTACGGTATAAAATAACAATATTATATAAAATGTTTTAATCAGCATTTTCAGCCTTTCACATCTTGAAAGACTACTCTTGTCTTGAAGTTTGTCTTTAGGCAATCAAAGGATTCCAAAAGGTAAAGGGTTGACCATAATGCAATACGACCATAGTCACGTGACTAAGACACGTGATGAAAACACTAATATTGCGTAGGTTGACATCAGGAAATACCTACCTACCTCCGGTTTAATTTTACCCAGCAGCCTCGACACAACCTTGGACGCGTAAAATTATCTTCATACGTTCCTCTTTACTATCAAATATAAATAAAGCTTGTATCCGGCATAAAAATAGCCTTTTTCTCAGCTACAGTAAATGCATATACGTTGACATAATACTGCTAAAGAAATTTGGTTGATTTGAGATTTTGTTACTAAAGAAATACAATTCGTTCTATATGTTAAATTTAGAAATGTTCAGCCTTTGAACACAAAAAAAAGCATTTCTTCTTTAACTGATTCTTACACCTGCATTTCAGTCAGATTTTGAATAATTATTTGTACAATGCACATTCAACTACTGTAATGTAAATCTAAACAATTAACTTTTAAAATATATTGCAACATTATGTGTGCCTACCCCATATGATTTAGTAAAACTGTCATCTTCTTCAAAAGAAATGTACGAATAAGGGCAAATTTTCACCAAAGGCAGTTTTTCAGTTCATAGAACGGACTTTTTTGCTGTCTTATATATTTCATTAAAATAAACTGTAAGTTTATCTCGAACGAACTTTCATTACACCCTTTATGTTAAATACATCATCTGAAATGTAGAAATATATAGACAATCATATAACAAAACATAATAGCTATGTCTTATATTGATTTAAAACCATGCTTTTTAAGACACTGGCTACTGAGGAATAGATGCACAAATCTGCGACTAGTATCACTTCTAGTAAGATTTAAGATGAACGCAGTAATAGTTGTGACTTCCAGAAATCTGTAGAAATACATGAAAGTTATGTTCCTCAAAGGAAATTATAAAAAGAAGTGATTCATTTCATACATTTTTTTACTTCTGGACATATCTTTTATTTTAAAAACGTCTGTGATGCATTACAAATAACGCACATCCAGATCTACGTTGGTGTTTACTTTAATTCGTCACGTTCATGTCCGATATACATTTTATGTAGTTTCACCTTTAATGTTAAATATGTAGCTGTAATGCATTTCCTGTATTTCTATATTTGTTCACCATCCTTGTTTATTGGCTGTGATAAATCGACAGGTTTTCCATTTAAAACTTGTTCGTCTGTTGTTAATGACATACAAAAAGTTCAACACAAATCACGCAAAGATATAATTGTATTCATCTTATTACCACATCCCATTTTTAAAAAGTCATGAAAATACACGTTTAACTTGTGTGGTTTTTTTTTTTTTTTGTTTTTTGTTTTTTTTTTTTTGTTGTGTGTGTGTGTGTGTGTGTGTGCGTGCGTGCGTGCGTGCGTGTGTGTGTGTGTGTTTTCAGAAAACGAGTGAAAGCCATTTTTAGTTCGACTATTCGAAGAATATTGCACCCACACATTCGTCGACGCCGGCTTCTGCATCGGTGTCAGCTTCTGCGTCGGTGTCAGCTTTGGCGTCCCGATTTAGTAAAGTTTTTATATGTAAGCTGGTATCGCGGTAATGATTCGTGGGAATTAATTTATAATTCATACACTTATTCAGTGATGAACTGGCTTGCAGTGCACAGGTTCCATAACTCTATTTTTTATAATTATGCCCCTTCTTCTTTGAATTTATAATTTTTGGGGCAGGCTTTTTATGTAAGCTGATATTTTAGTACCTACTGATGGGAATGGATTTAAACTTCACACACTTGTCTAATGTGATTGGCTAACATGCATTTTAAAGGAGATTCCATAACTCTATTTTGCATTGTTACAAAATGATTCCCTTTTTCGGTTTTATCTTCATCCAGTTTACTTTCTTTTGTGACAAAGCTGTTATATAGTCGAGCCTTGCAGTCCTCCGACAGGTCTTGTTAAGAATACAGTGGTTTAGATTTAAATTTTTACCGGAAAATGATTACATGTAATATAAATATTAAATACCCGTTTTCGATAGGACAAGGCAACGACAGTATTTTGTTTCCTGATCATTTTATTCCCTCATAATGTTTTCCCCTTTGTAAATTCCAGACATTTTAGTGTAATTCTAAGACTTTTCAAAAATTGAATTTACGACAAAATAAATGTGTTTGTATATTCATTCCTCTGAAACAAATTCACTCAGATCCGATGCTTAGAGGTTTAATAATGCGGAAATATTTAATAAATTACCACAGAAACGCTACAAAACATTGTTGTATTAAAATGATGTCAACGACGTCATGACGTTACGGGTCAGTTACCACAGAAAATTAACAGCTTGAAAGTACGCAGTTCTTAGCATTTTCTTTTGAGATATTTTTAAAAAGCCATTCTTTGCCAAAATATTTTTTTTTTTTGAGACCTTCGCTTTGAATAATGATCAATGTTTGACAGTAGACTAAAATGTTATGCGAAATGTACGAAAATGGATTATGTAACTGATGGTTTGGGTGCATGGTTATTTATTACTGTCATTTTCAAATAAAAACAGGGCAGTTTGGTTTATAAAACCTATTTTTATCGTTTCTAATAATTTGTTTTTATATACAAAAACTTTACTGAAAATTGTTCATATTTCAGTAGAAAATAGTGATATCTTGAATAAGATTAATGCTACCATGGAAACGAACCCCTTGATCTATATATCTAAATGAAAATTCAAAGGCGCTGGCGCCTGTCTGTTTAAGGAACAGTTTCAGCTTTTTATCTGTATTTCAACACTATTCATGAGAATAAAATTTGCAAGCACAACGAGTTTTTCATAAAAATGTCAGGTGATGAGTACTGCTGTAAGTATGTTAAGCTTTGATATTTGTTCAAATGAATGTAAATAAACGAACATATAACTTACATTACAAATAAAATGTTTTGAAGCTACATTAAACAAGAAGGTTTAATTTTCTTAATGGTTTTCCAAGAAATTACGATACAAAGCAAGATGTAAGATATTTTAAACATCTCTGTTACCATGGTTATTTTAAACGTTAAGATAAATAGGGTACCATATAAAGTGTTTGACATTCTGCTAATAATATTACCCAAATTTTCCATTTTAGAATAACACTGAAGCTGTCGAAAAAACGTTATAATACATAGTTATTAAAAAATGAGAGATATTACGTTACCATGGAAACACGAGCCCCGCGACATATACATTTTAAACTTTTATTAGAACCCTTCCGTAAGCCAGCTGGATATGTGGAGCAAGGATAAATATTCACCCCTATAAAATCCCCACCAGTCATCCTTGTTAAATTTAACAAAGGCGGACATAATCCCTCCTTTGATTTTGTATCAAATTACAGTTTATTGTTTATTTTTTCAGTCTCATCCATTTACATGTTTACAGTATAAAAACATGACATATACATAATAAAACACAAGTAAATGGCCACTCAAATTTGAATTACAAGAGACTATATATATAAAATTTCTACATATCACATATTTCACATAAATCAGTTCTCATATATTACAGTAAAAAGCAAGACATGTCTGCTAATCATAAGACAAAGATGTGTCCTAAAATTTAATTAAAAAAAAAAAGGGTTATAAGACACTGAACCAGATTAGACAGGTGCACTAAATGTGCGCTAGTAAAAAATGGCTTAAAGAATCAAGTATCCCCACCAATCAGATTGGTAGAAAACAGATTAGCAGATATCTCTTACTTAACACTAAAATACTGTAATTATTTTAAAGAATCTACATACAATTTAGTAAAAAAATTTATAAATAAATAAAAGCCTATCTATACAGGTACATTAAACTGTGTTTATATTATATAAAGTATTACTTCTTTTTTTAAGTATATCATAACAGGTTTTTGCAACTATTCTTATCAAATTTGGATGTGTGAATAACAGAACCAGTTTATCATTGTCATTTAGACTACCAAAGTTTACAAATATAGAAGTGACTTTTTCTAATAGAAGTCTTCGTTCAACAGTATAAAGCGGACAGCATAGAATAACATGTATCTCTGATTCTACAGCATTACAACCAAATGGGCACAATCGTTGATTTTCCGTTAAACCTTCGTAACGACCCGTTTCGAGTCTTATGGGTGCAACACCGCACCTGAATCTAGACAGTGCAGATCTATGAGAGAAAGGCATAAGCAACTTACAATAAGGTTCTACATTACACTCATTCTTAAACATTCTGTAGGTTCGTAACTTATTTTGACCAGCACCATTGACACCAGTTAATCTTGAAATGTCAGTAGACCATTTTTCTAAATGAGTATTTAACAAAACAGTAGACATAGTTTCAATTAAGCGTTTTCTTGAGAAAGGTAATTGCAAGAAGTCATTTAACTCTAAACACTTAAATTTTTCTTTAACAATAAATGGCCAGTTCTTACATCTTGAGTTACCTTTCTTACAGGACCAGCTAAAGATCTTTTTATTTATACGTGTATTTTCATAACTCAGACAGCGATACCAATGATTACATACTGAAGTCCACTGATCTATAAGGATTGGCTTCCAACCCATTTCACCATAAACAGCCACATTTGGTGTATATTTTCCTGTTCCAAGGTAGAATCTCATGGCCCGGTGGTGGACTGCATTTATACATGAAAATACCTTAGTTCCCCAAATTGAGGAGCCATATGTTATAATTACATGTATACCTAAATAACGAACAGCTCATTCCGTATTCAAACAGATAATTATCATCGTTAAATTGCATATTTTTTATTTCTATTGACTCTTTAAATTTTAAAGTTTTTATTCAACATTCTAGAATAAAACTGTTACTTTTCCACATTTTTAGAGTGTTTTAAAAGGAGAGTAAACGTGTATTAATAAGAGATTCTCGCACTCATGAGCTGTTAAAACACCTTTTCATATATGTGCGTTCCGAGGCAATGCAGAAATGTATTACGGCCCCAAAAAGGATAATTCAAAAGGAAATGACGTCATCGTCATAGAACAACGCTGTCATTCTCGAGCATTTTATGGAAAATTTAATGACGTGGATAGACATTATATTAATTTATTACTTTTTACGCGTTTTATGCTAGAATAGCGTTAGCGCATGTTCATTTCGTGTAAATTTAAGCTAGAATCACACTGTCCCGGACGGGCTTGCTGATAAGTTCCAGATTCCAATCCCCAGATTGCTCTGGATGTGTAAGAAAAAATGGATTTTGCAAATTTGTTACGTTATAAATCTCAAATGCAATCGTATCAGAGCCTTAACTAACCTTAGTAGAACCGGAATCAAACCGTAATAGCTGGAACTTTCTTTACCACAGTTATTCTTCCGGACAGTTACGATCTTTTACCATCTTTTCAGAACTGTTACGGATTCCTTACGGATATATTATCCGTTGCAAAATTTTAAGCATGTTCAAAACTACGCACCCTTGCCCGCGGATGTCCCCGATTTCTGAACGGAGTTCTACGTATGCGTAACGGATGCTATCCGGAACTCATCCGCAAGCCCATTCGAGGCAGTGTGATTCTAGCTTAATAACGTTTTCTGAATCCCTCTGGATATGTCGTTCCCTCGCCCTACAGGGCTCGGGAACCAGCCAATCCCTCGGCATTCTGCAAATGTTATAAGACGAAAAGCCATGCGTTATTCTTACAACATCAAAGAGATGGGGGTGATAACCGCAGCGGTCAAATTTAACAGCGCGGGGGTGGGTAGCGGAGAGGGTTGTTCTACACTAACATTCTTTATCTGCTTTTAGACCATGATATGTATTTTGTTGAATTATAATTCTATTAACTGACGGTTTATGATTTCTGCGCACGGTATAATTTCGATAATATTAAGAATATAAAAATGATTTAGAGTATGGGCCGTGCCATGAGAAAACCAACATAGTGGGTTTGCGACCAGCATCCGCGCAGTCTGGTCAGGATCCATGCTGTTCGCTAACAGTTTCTCCAATTCCAATAGGCTTTAAAAGCGAACAGCATGAAGCTGGTCGCATACCCACTATGTTGGTTTTCTCATGGCACGGCTCATATGAGAGATACATGAGAGATAAATTGGGCATTTTCAATATGAACATCATTTTAAAAGGAAGTGTCCATCAAAGTTCAAGAGGATATTCTTATAGATTGTATTTAAAACTTTAGATATCGTGTGATGTTTATTTTTAATCTATGAAACAGCTCAGCCACGTGATATATCAGTCTGAGTGCGCACTAACTATGGCGTTATGAAGGGCATAAGTCAGTAAGTAACATCAAAGACACCTTATACAGAAACTTCAGTGACAAAAAGTCGCGTCCCTTAAAGATTTATATTAGATATCATTTAAGTCGGAGAAAAATATATACAACAGCAATTTAAAGACAAAAACTCTTTTGACAGATAAAATGAAAGAAATTATGACATTGGCAAGTTGAGAGTGAGTCTATTTTGTTTTGGGTGCTTGTTCTGTTCTGACGAAAATATGAATAAAGGCGGCTTCTCAGGTAAGATATGATAAATAACATATCTATCTTTAATTCAGGCATACCGTACAATAAATTGTGTGATCAAAATCTTTTTATTGTAGCAGAACAATGTAGTTTAACATATTATTGAGCGCTCTTTTTGCCACATGCGCATTAAAATTAAAACATCCTGTAAAACATCAGAGAAACCAACAGCGTTGGAGACTGATATTGTGTTTAATAAACATGTCGCGTAAGGTAAAACTGAAACGACCATTACACTAGCAAGTAAAGATCTCATGTTTTGGTTTATACACGTACACTCTCATGTATTGGATTATATACTGCTGTTGACGAACAAATTAGACTCGTTGTTTATATCAGGTTCCATTAGGTTTTATCAGATTTTAAAACTGAAACGACCTTTACACTCGCAAGTAAAGATCTCATGTTTTGGATTATACACGTACACTCTCATGTATTGAATTATATACTGCTGTTGACGAACAAATTAGACTCGTTGTTTATATCAGGTTCCATTAGGTTTTATCAGATTTCATTACGTTTTATCAGCCATACTGAATAATTAAAAAAGAATCTTAGTCTTCTATGATTACTGGAAAACATATTGAATATGAAATGTTACCCTTTTTGATGACGCATTAATTAGTCCTCAGTAGATATTCTGTTAGGTGCGAAAATTAAATAATATGATGCTTTTATGCGTGTCCTTTTTCCGTAAAAAACCAATTATCTCCACGAATTTAGTTTTGTGGCCTGAAATCGTGATGTTTTACTAAAATTAAGTGTCAAAACTGATATCGCGCGCTCGACACGATCTTAATTATCAGATATTTACAGCTGATTACACATTAACATGATATTTATAGCAGTCATTATGATCAATATGACCCATTCACAAATTAAAATTAGCGAGCTGCTGGTATAAAAATTGTGCTTTTGTAAGCGTCTGTTGCAACAATTTCGAAAGAAACGGGAATTTATTGCGACAATAGTGAGTATTATAATTCCTTCTTGAAAATTTTAAAAAATTAATGTGACAAATGTTTTAAAATCACTAATTTGGCATCATGATTAAATCTGGTTGAAAATACTTGGGGACATGTTGAGAGATAACAAATATTGAAAAATATTACTGCTTTTTGTGTCGTTTGCTACTATCTTTGGCTATTTTGAGTTGCGATATTCATGACAACACAAATAAAATAATGTTGTAAACTGTCTTAGAGTTGCTTTGTTTTGGATAAATTGCAAAATATTAGTCTCTCATTTCTGCATTAAAACATTTTTAACTATTTCATTTTTCTGCTTTTACTTTTTCATGGAAAAGCTTAATTATCACTCCTAAATAAAAATATCTTTAAAGGTATATTAGATCCAAATTTCATATTTTAAAACATGAACAATTATGTTAACATGATATTAACAATTTTATGTCTATCAACAGTACTATGCATTAGGACTGTATACATGTATAGATAAACTCAGTATGAGTGTATACTACCACAAAAAAAACTGACTTTTTTTTTAATTTTTTTATTTTTTGTTTTGATTTTTACAATCAGCGGTTACTACATACCTTTTAATTATGAATGTAGCTCCGTAAAATTATGCACACTTAATTTATATATTTAGTAAAGTTAAATACATTATATCAATGATAATTATAAATGCTGAAGGTGAGTCAAAGTTAAAAGCAACTTGGTCAAAATGCTACTTTAATTAAAAAGATGACATTATGTCATATAAACAAAATATGTCAAATACTATATTATGCCAGGTTGCACCATTTGCAATGTATTTGCGAAAACAATTTCGGCACGACCCCGGGACCCCTAAAACTCAGCTTCCCATCCCAAAACAAAATCATCCATCTGCACCTGGACTAAAAGGAGGTAAAATGTACACAGGCAGAATTAAGATCAAACATATACATTCAATCGTTAATTGTGGTTGTGCATGATTCCAGGTGTTATTCCGAACATAATTATAAGCACAGTATATCACATGGATTAAAGCTACAATCCCTGAAATTCTGCGGGTTTTTTTTTCTTTTCGAAGTTGCCAGTTTTTTAATTTGAAAAAATCTCTATCCTTTCAATAAATTTACATTAAAATAAATACAAAGTTTATTAGAAAAAGATTTGTTAAATGGCTATGTCTGAACTAGTTGTATTTCTTTTCATCAGGCAATCCAAATTCCAGTCAGAATATCCAATAAAGAAATTGATAGACAGACACTTTTCAGACGTTAACTAGAATCTAATTAAATCCGCTCTTTGACCTCAGAAGTGTTTTGAATCGCAAGAACATCTTGTAATTGTTTTGTAGGCTTTCTAATTAAGTTCAGATTAGGTTGTTTATCAAGTAGAGTTGTGTACGTTCATGTGCATTTATATTAAAGGGGCATGCCTGCATACTTTTATATAGTTTTGGAAAACTGCTGTATTAACAACTCACTAAAACGTGGTGTAAAAAACGGGATGGGAGGGCGTTGAATATCAATTGTGCTTGGTGCTAGTTATTCATTTCAGTGTTAATTGGAACGAATTTAGCTATCACAGAATAAGTTATCGGTAATATAAGCCAATAGTCAGCTTGTTCATTTTAATATAGTTAAAAGTGATATCTTTCCTAGATTTAAATACATCTCTATGCGGTGTATTTTTGTCTTGTGTTAACAATGTGGCTATATGTAGATATAATGTAGGAAATATATTTTCACTTTAGTACCAAAGGACAAACACGTGCAAAAACAAACACAAGACAATAAATTCATTTGAAAAGAAAAACATCTGCAGATAATTAATGTTTGTATGTTTTTTTCTTGAGCGACTGTCCCAATTTATACTGACATGCCATGCTGAACTGTAAACGAGTTTAGTTCACGAATGTATGTGTTTAAAATATTTTGCTTAATATCAACGCAGCATGACATTCACAGCTATTTACAGAGGTCAGCAAGTCGAAAGTTTGAAACAGATTACGGCTACAATTCGAAATTTACCAGTCGAGAGTTGTTTGTTTTTGTTAATTTTTTTAAAAAAACGGTTAGCGTCGAGTATGAACAAGATTGCGGTTACCAGAATTATTCAAGCTGCTTTCTATGGAAAATTTATATTTATAATAAATTTATAATTTTGTGTCTGTGCCCCTTACACTACAGCAGTCATCAAACGTTAATAAGTTTCATATATTTTTAAAAGAATAAAATGATTGATTGCCGACATGTTAAGCTAATACCACATTTCATTAATATTTGGTATCTAGAAATTTAAGGAACGTGCCTCCCTATAAACATTTTGAAAAAAAGATTCATTGTTATAATGGAAGTTAAATGTTATACATTTCAAGAAAGTTTTACCAAACATATATGAAAATACTGCTTTATACTCATTAATTCTTCATTTTTTTATCCTTTGAACTTTCCGGTCGTTTAAACGTAACATCCTACACACAGCCAAAGGCAATTAGACACAATGTTTACACAGTCATTAAGAGTTATCTTCTCTTAAGTATGATTAGAAAAAATACTGGAGTGGTTATGAGAGGCTTCACATTGCGAAGTTAATTTCATTGTTTCTATTTTGTACGATTTTATGATGATATCAATTAATAGGGCTTGTTCATTGACATGAAATAAGATGTCAAGAAGTGCTTCAGTTATTTCAAGAAGCTTCTTGTGGACTTCAAGAATATTTCCGCGTGCCAAAGGCTTCGAATTCATTCATACATGGGCCTGTTACTGTGTCAAGTTAGCTTTCAATGGTATCCTCGTAAAATCACTCAAGTTGGGAGTAAAGATCAATTGTATTATTTAGAATGATTTAACGAAACGAATGCTAAAATACCTATTAATAATAATGTGAATAATCAAAAATTGACTGGCAAAATGACACTTATTTCAATATTAATGGGGTTTTGACTTGTATTATTTCTTATTTTACTGTTATACTGACATTAGTTAACACATATATCGTCTTGAATCATTTTGAACAATATTATATTGGTCTCCCCCTGTTTGACGTGCAGTGCAATGGATGTTACATTTATAGCATGCTAAATCACTTTTATTAATCAAAATCCATGTGATCTGATTTTTGTGGGTAAAAAAAGTTCCTTCTTTTTCTTTCATCACTTTAAATTCGTACAACAGGTATAGATTTAGCTTCTTAGTTTTATATCATTTTTTGCAGCTTTTCATATTTTTTAACAAGCATGAATTAGTTTTGAATATATTGTAACTATTGAAAACCGTGTTAGTAAAATGTCTCTTATGCCTCTCAAAGAGTAGTGAAGTACATGTATATAGAATTTTATGATGTTTTAAGCTTAATTTGTGTTCATTGATGATACTTTCATTAACATTAAAACTTATTATGTTGAACTAAATGTGCAGGGACATTACAATAAAAAGACGAAAGTTATGAAAAATCCAGCCTGTCAAAAACTGCATCTTGTCGGTTTTTAAACTGTTCCAGTCGCCTGCTATTGGACTGAAACTTGGCCTTTTAAACACTTGAATGAAAACTATAAAACTGCGTTTCAAAACTAAGCAAATGACATCAACAAGCTGCATACAAACATGTTTTCCAAAATCTGCGTATTTGTAAACGTGCATTATGAAACGAATGTTGTTGACAAATTCTGTATGAGCTTTTGATACACATCTGCATGAACCACAACTACAATGTGAATCAATTTCGTTAGTGAGTCTGCGTATCTTCAACACGAAAAACACTTTTAACTTATAATTACTATTTGTGGGCTGAAGCTGCTCTTCGAAAATATTTTAGAAATATGTAAGTGTTCAATGTTTAGGACTTTGTTGATAAAGAAAACAGAAGGTAAGCGAGTTAGAATGTGTAAGCCTATATTACAACTCTGGCCAAACTTCATATAAATTATATATTTCACATTTAATCCAGGCAGAGTCTGACCATGTACCTTCATGACTTTAATATGGTAAATGTTGTCTCCTTTATGTATTTATTTACTGTTCCATGTTTTCTCCCATACATGTAACGTTGGTTGGCTTCTGAAAAAAAAACTCAATTCATGTAACACTTTTGCTTATAATTTCCTTATTACTTAATGTATATTTTAAAAAAAAGCGTCGAAGACAGGTTTTCTTCAAACAGGTCGCCCAAACCCTAGTGTCCTCGTTACACACACTCAGACACTCACACACACACACACACACCCACATTTAGTCCGGGTTTGAGAATTCATTGACAATGTCTGGCAGAAGCTTTGTGTTTTAGCAAAGGTGTGTGCGAGTGGGATGGACAACATGATTTCATATACATGGTAAATTAATAATTGTGATGCGGGGGAACGACTTGTGAAGCACGTGAATAAATCGTATCAGGAATAATACAGGTAAACTGATGCAATATAAACACAGGTCGCATGTTCACTGTCCTTTCTTGTATAAAGAGATCCAGCGCAACGGAATATTTCCACTAGAGTAAAATCGCCCGTAGAAGCGACCGAATTTTCCTGATATCAAACGGTAGGGCAATGAATGCTTTGATTCAGAGATTTTTCTTAGTTAAAATAAATTTGCTTTCAGTGTTCGGGAAAATTACCAATACAAGTGTATCTGTTAGCGAGCAGTAGCTAGTGTCAGCGAATGGATATGCAATCGTGAATTAAAATGCTTTGAAGCTCTTGTTTTTTTTTTCTCGCGTTGTGGACATCTCAAACTGTTTTGAAATTTATACTTTCTGTATTAAAAACGGGATTTAATTCTTAAACGAAGGAAAATAACATAAGTAAGCTAATTGCTAATTTTCAAACTTACATAAAGGTTTGACACTTAATTTGTTTTTTGAGTTTTATACATTATGATACATGTATGAGATGCCAGTTGCTCCAATTAAGATAAACATATTTGAGATGGTAAAGGGGGCAACATTCAAGATTTTTTTAATTCAAAAATACTCTCTGTTGCAAATTTAAAATATGAAAGAAAATGATACATCAAATTATTTAGTAGTGCTTTTTTATATAGAAATACGTATAGTCTGTACATTATGTCGAAAATAATAAGCGCAGTAAAACTTGTTTTGAATGGAATGAATTTAACTGTACTTATATTATATTTATGAAGTGCCATACAAAATGATTGTGATTTCTTATTTTTGATAAATTGTACACATTGCTTTATGTTTTAAAATATTATTATGATATAAATTTGGAGGCAAGGTTATGATTAAGTTACTAGATACACAGCAAGTTCGGTATCATCAAACATATTGTAAGTGGTTCATCTCAGTTATTACATGTATATATTTACTGCAAATATTTTTCATATACAGGAATAGTGTAACATTCGTTTGAAATGAATGTCAGTAAGATATATCACGTTAGTACGTGAACAATATGAAAAAAGACTTTAAAAAGAATATTTATGCACCTTGTTCCAAGTACATAGGAATGTCTTCATATATGCAAGTTTTTACAGCAATCAGTTTGATATGGACATGCAGCATGTAAAACTGATTATCTGCATTTATTTAAGAAATAATTTATAGCAAAAGAGTGTTTTATCACTATCTATGCACGATGGGCGGTTATACGTCGGGCGTAATAATATCACGAGGGTGCAGCCCGAGTGAAATTATTTATACGACGTATTACCGCCCAAGTGTATAAATAGTGTTAAAACACGGTTTTGCTATAAATTATTTCGATTCTAATACGCCCTTAATCTAAAACAGTAGATAAAATATAGAAGCGTTCTTTCTTTGTCGCAACAAAAACATTGACGTCACTGCACGTTAACGTGACGTCATTCTAATGTAAGAGTGTTTTAACAGAGACAAGCATACTAGAATTAGAAGTATTACAGACATTTTGCTCCGTGGAAAAAAAAGTACAGGATTTATTTCTGGTTTAAGTTAAACAGTAATAGATTAAAATGATATTTAAGCGTAAACAAAATAACAACATAAATTTGAAACATTTTATTCGCTAAAAGTAATACTTTCTTGTCGCAAAATTTGATTATGTTTGTCTTTAACTGGCTGTTCACTACATTCTTCGCCACAAACTACATCCTGACACATTTTCATTTCCAGCTAAAAGCCGAAGCGCTGTAATGGAAATCATCCCAGGAAATATCTTAAATTTGAACCATCGGATGTTTATATGTTCATTTGCCCTCGTAGTCTCTATAGCCACGGTTGTGTCTGGACAAAGATCAACAGGCAAAGGATATGACAGTGAAGGTGTTGCCACGAATGACTTTAAAACGTTATGGGACGTTTATATTTTACCGCACTTAGAACTTGATCTCAACCGGAAAATTTCTCAGTGGATTGAAGAACAGGGGGACAATCCCGGGTCATCTAATTATGATCTTTTGAACGGTAAGTAATAGCAACATCTTACTGTTCTTTAACAAGTTACTTAAAAATATTTATCAAAATTAAATGCTATACAGTTAATTTTGTATATTAAAACTATGCCTGTCAGGGGTACGCCCAAAAGTTAATCTTTACTTACAAGTGGTCTTTATTCATAGGTTTAAATAGACTACACGTAGTTCAATCTATGTTAAACCTTAGAGTCAGTAACCTCTGTTCAAAGATGACCTGTTAGATATACACAAAAATGTATATGAATACTGGTTTAAAATATATAATGATATGACATCAACACATCTGGATATCGCGAGTTAAATACCAATACTTTCAATTATACTTGGACTGAAGAACAAATTTATATCATTTATAAAATAATAATAATGATAATAATAGTAGGTCAAGATGCATATGTAATTAAAAAAGATTCTTCGCTTTGCATGGAGAAATATACACGAATTCTTTCGCGGAATGACACTGCGCTTATAAGTCACGCAATATCTCCACTGCAAAACTCTTGCACATTTCTCGATACATATAATCCTCTTTAATAAAAACACAGAGTCATGGCGTTGTCCGTTCGTCCTTTCGCCCTTGAACGTTTCCGGACTCTTAAGTCAGCAATATTATAATTTCGACATTTGGACTTGAAGTAAAAATGTTTACTACCACTGGAGAAATGCACCTTTTGTTTTTGACGTTAAAGACTAGCGATCGTTTACTAGTCCACTAGAACAAGATTCCCATCTGCTCCAAGGCCGGTTTTACATGAATCCAAGTTTACTTTCTTGTTTCTGGATTAACCTTTCTCAAATCGAATTCTACAGTTACTTTTCAGTAATGAAATTCTGGAAAATTTCATCAGTTGGTGACAAAATGATTTAGAATATATCATACCTTGAGGTTTACATGAAAAAAGCGGTCATGAAGCTGTTTTTGTCAAGTTCGAAAAATCCATATGTCTGATGTTTTGGGCAATTTTAGCTAAAATTTTAATGAAAAAGTCAAAATTGTCTTCAAAATATACTTATGACCTCTGTCATATATATTGCATATATATCTAAAGATAGTTATATACGAAATGTAAGAAATATATTTTGATAAAACTCTCTAAAATTATTTAATTTTAAATAAAATATCATTCTATATATGAAAATGGACATTTTTCACCATGATGATTGAAAAATGCTATTTTCACCTCGACAGCATTGAAATACAGTAATTGTATATCATTGTTTTAACCTAAAAAGCAATTATATCCAACGAGTTGCAAGGAGAGGGAGGTTTGTGGGTGGGTGTAAGAGTTCTAAATTCAACTTGAAATTTGAATAACTTTCTCTGTCTACGTCTACAACTAAAAGTATAAAATTTATATTTCCACTACCAGTGCTACTTAGAAAGGTCATAATTTTTTACTCTAAGCAAAGAAATATAAGATATTTTTATAACTCTTTGCTCTAAGGACTATAATAAAAGTTTAAGCAAACTTGTTCATTAAAAAAATATTGGAACTATGTTTATGAAACATTGCCGTTGCTAGGACACACGATGTCACAAACTCGTTGTAGTTCGTACCAGTTTGATAGGGCAGTGCTTCAGAACATTGTTTGACATTTGATTTTACATAGCTCCTTATAGAAGTCACAGGTCCATAGTTTGTGCTTTTGTCCAGTCTATAGTTCAAAACTAATTGTTGCTGGGTTAAGGTCAAACCTAGAAAAAACAAGTGAAAATTTGTTTGAGATATATGTATCATGAAACAAAATACTTATTGCACGGCTTGCCAATTAATAGTCAAAACTATTAATCTTCTGTCCTTTTGACCTCGTACAATAGTTCTGACTATTGACTGGCAAGTCATTCAGTAAGTGTATTATATTAAACCAATGTTTAGCAATCCAAAAACATTTGTTTAATGGCCTAACAATAAAACATCAGAAAAGCATCAGTATACTTCTTTTAATAGCTTAGAAGTTCTACAAGAGCCCATCCCTTTTGTTTATGTACTCTCCATGTTTTATTACTTATTGCGGAAGCAAGTGTAAAGCTTGCTTTAAGTCCATGTATAGATGGTCTAACATCTCTTCTTTTACAGAGAAATATGTATTTTTTAGATTCTAATCACAACACGTTACAATTATATATAGTTTTTTTTTTCTGGATAACCCAAGATTAAGGATTTACAATTAATTTAAAACTTATAATTGTAATACTTGGCACGTTTTTCGATGTCTGTTCTCCCAAAATTAATGTACTAGAGTTTCCTTTTCACGTTAACAAAAGGTACAATATTCGCTTAGTCTTGTTCATTTTGAATAACAAAACATTGGTACCTAATATTCTATGAGAAATTCTAGTTTGTAACCATTGTAAATAAGTATCATTACATATCATATAATCTCAGCTACATATATATTTCCATTCAGCGTTATCAATATCAAAAGTATTACCCCATTTTTCCTGAGATGTTGGATTGTCGGAGTTTTTTTTTTAATAAAAAAATCTGTACATTTGTTTTATTCTTTTGTCTGTACTTACAATAGGCTTCAGAAAAAAGGTATAACTGGGAAAACATAGTTCAAACCCAACGTTGTATCCATTAAATGAATAGATTTAAAAGCTTGTGAGATTTCTCTTTTCATTCCCGCTTATGTGAGAAAATTTATTTTCAAATCCGAAGTTACCTCTAGGTCTTTTTGATCAGTAAATCTCTTTGTTCATAAAAGCTTTTTAACTTGATGTCTATGTTTTGAAAATAGTTTGTATAAATATAGCTTTAACACTGAAACACATGCAGTGCATATTGATTGGCCAAATTTGTAATTTTTTTTCATATACGGATCACAGTATTAAATGGCTTTTCTAAAATAGTTCCTTGTTTAAAAATAATACGGTCATAAATAGTTTGATATGTTATGTGTTTGATCCAATAGAACACTATTCCTCTACTCGTACTATAAACAGTATATATTGCTTAATACAATCTACAGGAAAAATAGTGAACAAATAAATAAAAAAGAACAGATAGACTAGTCGGACATCAGTCTAGAGGAAAATTGTATTTTATTTCAAAATATCTTACATGTGTTCAAACATATCAGTTTGCAGCAAATGAATTAATAGTTATTGTCCTTTGTTTTCAATTATTTGTAATAATTCGTGCTAATATAAAACACTATCCTATGACATTATAGTGCTTATTAAAAGAAATAAACTAAAATCGAACTTCGTATGCTGGAGTAATAACAAGTTATCTCCTATTTAATGGCAGGAGATTAGGAATAAAGTACCTCAAATGATATTTTAGATCGCCGTACATCATTATAAATTGGTGCATGTAAGAAATGAAAATGGGCATAAAATAACGACTATGTCAAGATATTGCCACAGTCTTTTGTAAGAACAAGACTTACATAAATTTGTATGCTATAACTCCACTTAATTTCAAAATATATATTACAAAAAACAAAACTGTGTATTTATTGTGTGTAAAATTGTAAAATAATGTTTTCCGCTTAAAAAAAGACTGAGACACATTAACCCAGGATGTGCATAAGTCAGTTTATCATTTTAAAGTATAATATAGAAAATCCTACAATATTTTTCTTAACGAAGAGTTATTGCCCTTGATTTTCAGTTTACCAACGATTGTCATTTCTTATGTAATAGCCAGTCGCAACTTTCTTTTTTATGTATTTGAACAATAACCGTAATATGAGAATCATTGTAAGCTAAACAAATTTTTGGCCTGTCAGTTATACATGTACATAAACAAACATATTTAATCCTGCTTAGCATGACATATCTGGCAAGAAACTATACACTGTATACGAGCAGAGGTATGCTACTTAGACAAAAATGTTGCCACAATATTATTCCATGTATACTTTTGAAATGACAAATATTGACAGGTTGTGTAATTGTGAACAATCGTAAAAAATGCACTATTTTTGCCCATTTTATGCACTATTTTTACAATAAACACATTAATTAGAAATAAGAGGGCTAAATTATTTAGAAAATGTTGTTTTCTTTACAATAAAATCATTCTCATGATAAATTTTATTACTTTTAATACAGAAAGGCTTCCTTTTGTAAATATATGGAAATTTTAAAAATCATGGCGGCCATATTGGCGGCCATCTGAAAAAAATGGTGATTCCACCCGCTTTGGCAACTAAAACATGGATTTCCTGAAACTTCATATTATTACCTGTCAAATGTAATTAAAAGTTTGTTTTGGCTCAAAAAATTAAATGAAAGTGTCCTATCTCTTGGACTAGCATGTGTCTTGCTTCTTTTTCTTTTCAAGGGAATACGAGATTTAATTTAAAACAAATAATTTTGAAATCTATTGTACATATAGTTTTAATACAAACATTAAAACATTCTCCTATTATCGAACTTGATAATACATCTTCATTTTTTTGCAGAGCATTCAAGTCCAGACCAAAACGAACAACGCTCATCCAGATTTAAACGTCTAGGTAAGTTCAAAAATAAATATAACTCTTTGTATTCCCGTTATAGTTTACATCTCCTACATCAGCCATATCGACATAAGTTACAATTTACAAATGTCATTGCAAACATATTCTGCTCTCATACTGATAAACCGTCATTTTTGTCGCATACTTTGTCTGCATTTCTGTGCATAACTTGAAATTCATACTCTGATTTGATTTTGTTCGTATGCAATTAGTAGTAAATAATAAATAACTGCGGAATATAACAAATTGTTTTGGTTTTCCCAATAAGATGAAAATCGCATTGGCTGCAAATAATGCAAAATCCGCAACGATAAGGCATAGCTGTTTATTATTAGATGTTTTACTGTATGTATTCGAAACGGACCTACAGATTAAATGAATGAACAAAGTCACACTATTTCAGTAAATTTTAAATGCCATTATGTCACCCGATATTGATTTTTTGTTCGCTATCTATCCGTCAGTCTGTCCATCCTCATTTAGCTTCTGTTACCTATAACATTGAACAGGAGTGATTGGTATCACTTTAACCGAGTATGTTTTTGTGAAGCTATGGCCCCCTGGAAGTCATTTGTATGTCCTCCGTAGGGGCGGCATATAAGAATCAGACTATCAGTCAGTCAGTCAGTAGGTCAGTCCCCTTGCTTTCCATTTGATAACTGAAGAACACTTGTGCGTGCGTATCTCAAACTTGGGAGGCAGGTTGGCCGTGACCGGCAGATGAACTGAGTCTATTGATTTTGAGTTTGATTGCTCAAAGGGCAAGCCCGGGTTGACTTTGAGCAGAAAATCGATTTCAAATTTATGAATGAAGATAGCTTATGCCTACAGTTGTCTGACCTTATAAGATGAATGCTTATATCCCAACTGCTTTATCGGTTAGTAGGTCAAAGATCACGTTCACTGTGACATTTGTCTGTTCGCGATCGATAACTCAAAATCAAAAGCATGTTGTATGTAGATTACTCATTGTTTTATGGATCAGCAGGTCAAAGGTCAAGGTCATGATAACCTTTAGTTCAAAATAAATTTTCGATCAATGGCTAAAAAAATGCATTAGTATACGCTTGCCAGACTGAATAGCATGATTAATTGTGGTCATTAGATAACCGCTGTTGTTTTAGGGTTCAGTAGGTCAAAGGCCACTAAGAGGTTGAGACTGAAAACGCGCAATGATTATGGAACGCTTTTATTAATAGTCACAAAACAAACATTTAGTATAACATAAAGTAATGCTTTATTTCGTTTTGGTGCACTCGCACTTTACAAAAAAAAGCCCGTGTTCATTCCTTTGGCATGCACGCGAAGACGAAATAAAATGTACAAGTGTTACATGTTGGTGCGCACGTCAACACGATTATGAAATGTTTCTTTCTGTTGTACTCAATGTTTAATTGTGGTGCGTTGATAATTTCGTGTTGTTCTGGTTTTGTTTTGTTTTTTGCGTTGGGTCGAGCTCCAAAACATTACAACGAAACTTCTAAAGAGTCGTTATGTTTCGTTGGCATGCAAGCCAGGTCTGCACAATGAAATGTGATACATAAGCTGGGCTCATGCCACCGCGACATAACGAACTGCCCTAAATCAGCCACCATAATTACATCTACAGTTTATTAACCTCAATGACATTTCATTGGGTGTACGACCGACCTATTCGTATTTAATTAACAAAAAATAATACTTTTGTAATAAGCATTGCAATGTTATCACCTTTTACTAGGATTAAATCATATGCAAGATTTAATTATTTACTAGGTACAAAGGAGATAAGCAATCATGCAGTTACTAGGCTACATCTGTAAACTGTATAAAATTTACGAACTAATTATGAAAAAAGTAACTCAGGTATATAAATCATTTGAATGACTGTTTTAATTTTTAGGAAGCTTTTTTATGGAAGTATTTTCTTCCATTCAGTTCAGAAGAAATGCACTCACAAGTTTACATTATGTGTTCGATTTCTAGAAGAGCGCTATAAAATTAAGCTCACTGATGGGTAAAAACTGAATTCTCTGAAAGTCATTATTTCTGGCAATCATTTGTTTGGAACCTTCTCAAATAGTGCTTTCTGTGATAACAAGGTTGCATTTTCGCATCGGATAGATACGTTCAAATGTGTTCTTAACCTGGTGTTAAAACACATCAACTGTACGTATCTATTATCTGGTAACAAATTACACATTACGGCGACGGGATTTGGTATTTATGAAGAAATAACAAAATTTATTGGTATCACTAACGTATGTAGGCTTACTTCTGATATTGATTTAGAGTATTATTAACGCATCTGTTCCGTACAGGATGACATTGTTATTTAGCGCTTATCAAATGAAGTTGTAAATTGACAATTGGATGAAAATACATTTCATCTTTTGTACTTCATAGCAAAATATGAAATATTATCCACACACTTTTACGGGACCTTAAACATGTGCACCCATTGTTTGTTGTTTTCTTTTTGATGTTGTTGTTTTGTTTCGACGGGTTTTTTTCCAAAGTAAAAATGTGTAGGGAAAGTAATACAATAGGATCAAATTACTGATATGATATACGGGTACAGGTACCATTTTGTATATAATTATATTTGGATAAGCGCATCGGGGCTCATAACTCAGAATATTTAAAAGTATGAAAGCACCTATTTTTACTTGAACTCGTAATGTCGGCCATCTGGACGTGTATAACTTACTCATTTCCTGATGAGTAATGATTCGCTATGATGAAATTTAGGTGTGGCTTGTAACCAATGGACAAGAGTGTATATCCAATAAATAACCACCTGTTGTTATTCATATCACATCGAAGAGTTTAATTGATTAATATAATAAAAAATATGCATTGTGTCTAAGCATGTGATGAATGATTCAATGTTGTGATATTATTTTAATGTACTTTATCTAATTATCTAGAGAAACATGGCAGTTCAGCAGACATATATATTATTTTATTGTTATTTGTTATTCATTGTCATTAGTTTCAAAATAATGATTATTTAAAGGCAGTGACCTCCAGATTTGGCTAAAAATAATATTTCTTTCAAATTGAAGTTTGGTCATATTATGAACATTAGAATATGAGTTTTTGTTTCTAAAATATTTTCAAAATTCCAGATCAAGAAAAAAAAATGACCGCGTCGGGAATCGAACCCCGGACCGCCGCGGCAATAAAGGCTGATAGCGCTATAGCGGAATTAGTGAATTATGTATTCAAAATATAGATATTTACAATCTAGACAGTTTACCTGGTTACAAACACTTTTCGATTTTCATCATAAAAAAGTAGTAAAAACAGCAAATTCTGATGTGTTTCCGTAATTAATTAAGTTTTAAAGCCTTCTTAAGTAATTTAGCATTTATTTCCAGATATCTAAAAAAAATTTGTTTGTTGTCGAACGATCTGAAGGCCGGTCCCTTTAATACTTGTGAACCAATTAATTATAATTCTAATTATAAGATTGGATAAAATAAGATGAGGTCATTTTATTACGTTCTCATAGGCTACAAAGCCCGACGATGACATACGATTTACGGAAAGATTTAATTTTTCATCCATATGGTTTATGTAAAATGAGTGTTCAACTGCCATGTTTTCTTGAATTATTTATATCAGGGTCTATCAACATACCTTAAACGACATCTCTTTCAATTAAGTGGTTTTGTTCTTCTAAGATAGGACTAAAAGTACATATTTCGAATATTGACCTTTCCTTATTTTAGCTTACAGACATGTGAATAAATTTACATAGACTTCCTGTTTGATTATATGAGCCATTAAGACTGTCCTAACTATCGTACTACACAATTTTGTCCGGCACTTTATTTTGCAGAACAAACTGTTGAACATAAAGAAATCGATTTCTTTACATCGAGTTCATTGGTTACTGTCACTTTTGGGTGATTGATGTCTCCTCTTTGTAATTTCAACAAAACAGGCAAAACTTCTAAATCTCCATCGCCTCTAAAATTATTTATAAGATCGAGAGTTTTTCCGCCATGTTTTATAAATTCCCTGATATTTTATTCACTTTTAAATTATAAATAATTATCCACATGATGTCAGTTTTTACCAGTCAGATTGAACATCACAAGCACCTAAAACAATCTTGACCTTTTCCGAACTATTGTGTTTATGGGTCTTTAATTTGAATATACAAAAAAGTCTATTCCGAAAGCACAGGTTTAACGGGAAACTATAATATATATAAAAGTTTGGTCAAGTGAAATCTATAGACTAAAGTTGTTCAAAATTTTTCAAACTTCTGTCGGATCTTCGCATAAATTCAACCAAACGTCTGTTGAAATAGCCTTTCAAAGAATGTTATTCATTGTTTATTTCTTTCTTTCTAGGGGTGGCCGGTTTAGAAAACTTGGATATAATGACCAAAACTCTGGACCAAAATCGTTTGCCGATGTCAGTCAACATGAATTCAAATAAACTGCGCATGCTCATGAGAACTGTGGGACGCAGAAGGAAGTGAACCGGAAATTAAACATTTAATTGGCATTCTAAAGCCGATTTCTTGTAGTGATATTTATAGACATATTGCATTATCGCATTGTGAACGTTGTCATTTTTGCAAACAAACGATTTATACACACGCTATTTAGTTGTGTTTTTTAAAACGCTATCTTTTATCATTAGAAATAAATTTTAATAAGTTACAAGTTTTCATATGTCTCCGAAACGATCTTCATTTAGTTAGAAATCGCTATATAGTCTTTTTAAAATTCCATTCGGTATTGCAGCGAACTCTTACAGCATTTGCTACAAATGAGAATATAATCCAGGCAAAAATAACAACGTTAACAGCATTGAATGAAATGACCGTGACACTCTTTTTTATCAGTGCAGTGCAATATTTCTTTTTAAGAGCAAAATCAAAAACAGACATTTTTAATTGACGATCCATCTGTAATAAATATATTTGATTTATACTAAACTCGTTGCCAATCAATAATTATAAAGAAGAAAATGTCTTGTATATCTTTACTAAAATAGTCCATGTATCCAGATTTATGTACCACTTCTCGAAAAGCAAAAAGTTTCCCTGTTTGTAAAACATGTAAAATATTTTCAATGCGTTTGTCACACAGACAAACAAACAAATTATGACAAATATAAGGAATTCGGTTGTTATTTTTGGCATACCCGTAAACACTGAATGATAATAATTCAGTTCTTACAGACAGAACTGTCTGCTTTAAATGATATCGATACAGATCTGGAGAATGAGATTTACAACTGTACTCACCGTAAAATGTTATTCTCATTACTTGGTCAACAAACCCATTAACAGTACAACATCTAACAACCATGTCTGGTTGTTTCACTAACATTGTGAAATATCAGGTAGCATCACCTTGAAAGGTGATGTAATTAATATTCTAGACAGCCTTCCACATTTGATAATCACTTTTCTCTCTAAATGAAAGTGGAGCATTCCTCAAAGTCACTTTACAGGACATGAGAAGATCTACAGCTTTTCATGTTAAAACAATCTGTTATAAAAATAGAAAAAGAGGAATCTCCACAGGTCTCTCAACACGACAAAAATGAAAATGCTGCAGGCTCGGTTTGATTGAGCCTATTCATGGATGGTAGTGGAAATGCATACTACCGTCCACGCCCTCTAGCCCCGGGTTGAGCAGAACTCAACATTTACACATGCTACAAGTACAAAAGCAATTTAGAGATATTCGCAGACGTGTTCATACTACAGTGCATATGGCTAAGTTCACGACGAACTCTGGGGTTGAGTAGAAACCAACTCTATAATCGATAACCCACTTGAACGGTCTAAGTTAGTACACCATTGGTACCTTCCTTGTTGGAGAGCTGAAGTCCTAAAACTCCGCTACGAGGCAGGGTTTATTGCTTGCTGGCTTTTCATCACAGCGCTCAAAGTGCAGGGGAAAAAAAGTTTTACATATTTCCAGGGCCAAATTTCTGACTGGTCATTTACTTTACAGGTGGGATAAAGAAGCATTTACACAACAGCCTACACTTCCCCAGAGCTCCGACGTGAACTTAGCCTATGTGTAATTCCATGAAAAGCGGCGTATGGTCCCCAGTTAAAACAAGTGAATGAAGTATTGCAATGCAATACAAAGTCCCCTACTGGAAGGCACCTAATCTTCTCTACTGCAGTATAACATAATGAACTGATATCTGTCAATGATGTGTAAACAAAATTGTACTATATATAATATAATATAACAAAGCACTTGTTTTCATTTGGATTTTTTTTGGCCGATTATACAAAAAGTTATCATAAAAGTTATTTATAGTAACAACAAAGTGAAATTAACCCAGAAAAAAAATTCTATATAGTATAAGTCTACAAGAAACTCTTTACTAGATAGATCAAAATACATCTAAAAATTAGATGTACCATGCATGTTGTACCACAGAAAGATTTTTCCCTACGGCCAGTAATAAAAAAAGTTATTCTTGAATTTGACATTTGACCTCTAAGTATGACCTTGACCCTAGTCCTAGGGACCTGGTTCTGGCGCATGACAATTTGTCTCATGGTGGTGCACATTTGTGCCAAGTTACATTAAAATCCCTCCATGCATAAAGAAGAAATGCTCCAGACAATGTCATTTTTGAATTTGACCTTTGACCTCTAAGTATGACCTTGACCTTAGACCTAGGGCCGAGGCTTTGCGCAAAACATGTTGTCTCATCCAGAGGAATGTTTGTGCCAACTCATATTTAAATCCTGTTTTGCCTGACAAAGTTATAGACCGGACAGGAAAAAAATCCTATTGACCTTTGATCTCAAAGTGTGACTTGACGTTTAAGCTAGGGTTCTGGGTGTTGCGCACAACACGTCGTCTCATCAAGCGGAACATTTATGCCAAGTAATATTGTAATCCCTTGATGGATGACAGAGTTCTGGACCGGACAGGAAAAAGACCTTATTGACTTTTGGCCTCCAATTGTGACCTTGACCTTTTAGCTAGGGATCTGGGTTTTGCGCCTGACATGTTGTCTCATCAAGGGGAACATTTGTGCCAAGTAATATCAAAATCCCTTCATGGATGGCAGAGTTATGGACCGGACAGGAAAAAGCCCTATTGACCTTCGACCCCCAATGGTGACCTTGACCTTTGAGCAAGGGCTCCGGGATTTGCGCATAACATGTCGTCTTATCATGGGGAACATCTGCGACAAATAATATTGAAATCCCTTGATGGATGAAAGAGTTATGGACCGGACAAGAAACAGACCCTGTTCATGCCATGTTAACATTTGACTGCTAAGTGTGACCTTGACCTTTGAGCTAGGGGTCTGCAGATTGTGCAAGAGATATCGTCTTATTATGAGATACAATTCTGCCAAGTGATATTAAAATCCCTTCATGGATGAGAGAGTTATGGACCGGACAGGAAAAAAGCCCTGTTGACCTTTGACCTCCAATTATGACCTTGACCTTTAAGCTAGGGGTGCGGGTTTTGCGCCTGACACGTCGTCTTATCATGGGGATCATTTGTGCCAAGTAATATTAAAATCCCTTGATGGATGAAAGAGTTATGGACCGGACACGAAACAGACCCTGTTCATGCCGTGTTAACATTTGACTGCTAAGTGTGACCTTGAACTTTAAGCTAGGAGTCTGAAAGTTGTGCATGACACATCGTCTTATTATGAGGTACAATTGTGCTAAGTGATATTAAAGTCCCTTCATGGATGGGAGAGTTATTGACCGGACAGGAAAAAAGTCCTGTTGACCTCTGACCTCCTTTTGTGACCTTGACCTTTAAGCTAGTGGTCCGGGTTTTGCGCATGGTACGTCGTCTCATCATGGGGAACATTTATGCCAAGTAATATTAAAATCCCTTCATGGATAAAAGAGTTATGGACCGGACACGAAATTGTGGACGGACGGAATGACGGAAAAGCGCATTCCTATAGTCCCCGAAACTGCTTTTCAACCAGTTCGGGACTAACAATGGGTTTTCCCTAAACCTAAACGAGAAAACAATGGACAGAACTAAACAAACTGGAATTTAGAAAGGGGATCTGAGGTTATGGAGCCTGCAACACAGAAACTCAAAAAAAAAATTAAAAAACAGGCATCATATCCAAGGGGTGATTATTCAATACTCAAAGCTATAAAAACGGTAGTATTGGAACCATCCAATCTGAAATGTTTAAGTTGAGAAAATAAACAGTACCAATAACACGACATAAAAGTCGTGTTGAACGATTTGAGAAGATCGAAATATAACAGCCCTGATTGAATGTAGGGGGAGACTTTTATACGGCCGCCATACGGCACAAACAACGCTGATGTGAACTCGAACCTGCAACAGTGAGAAGCAAGTGGTTCAATGACATAGAAATTCATCGTCCCTTCCTACACTAAGGCAAAAGATGGCATATGCGACAGTTAAGGTTTTGTTCTAATTACACATCTTCTCCGTCTTAATGCCCTCGCACGTGTTCAGATCTATACGATTGTGTTAATTTCCAGACTTCAATACTTCCAAAATTTGATATTTTATCAATGAAAAAAGACCTCCAATTTTGCTAGGATCCTTTTTTCGCAGTAAGACCTTAGAAGCCCTGTAAGGTAACAAGTTTTGTCAAGAATAATGATACTGCTTCATAACCACTGAAACTATTTACCATCGTTGGTGACGACTAATTCTCGTTGGATTTTATGGTTGAGGCTATTTATGGCACTAAGTCCGAACAAAAATCCGTATCATATGCCAACCAAACAGTGTAATTCACAAAAATCACGCCTCGAAATAGAACGATTTTACAGTAATGTGCGAATGAATAAGAAACTAGTACCTATAAAAAAACTTACAAAACTGTTCTTGCTACCGTCATTGTAAATGTTACGTGGTTCAGAGTTGAGGGACACGTGTCATTAAATATATTTTCCTCGCTAAAGCAAATCCTAGATTGCTATACATGTGCTCTTCCACCGTTCAATATATGTAATAGTATACAAAAGCTGCACTTTTCTCTATTCAAGACATGTATAACTGTAAGCGTCACGGAAATGTCAAATTCTGCAGCACACGCTATTCTGTAAACGTTAACGATTTACCGCTAGGTAACATAATACTAAAAATAACAATTGAACATTGAGACAGCACTTTCAATACATAAGAGCATTTCAATGATATGAGCCGTGCCATGAGAAAACCAACATAGTGGGTATGCAACCAGCAAGGATCCAGACCAGCCTGCGCATCCGCGCAGTCTGGTCAGGATCCATACTGTTCGCTAACGGTTTCTCTAATTGTAATAGGCTTTGAAAGCGAACAGCATGGATCCTGACCAGACTGCGCGGATGCGCAGGCTGGTCTGGATCCTTGCTGGTCGCATACCCACTATGTTGGTTTTCTCATGGCACGGCTCATATATGATTCAAATATCTGTTGAACATCTTAAACTAATTCAGTTGTATTGAAACCATATATAGTCAGCCAGTTGAACATGTCTTCTTACCAAAAATAAAACACTATATATTTATTGACATGTTACATTAAATTTACATATAAAATAATCTAAATTGAAAATTCACACCCTGTGAAAATGCTCCTATGAAAGCTGCTGCTGAGCTGCTGAACAATTTCGTGTATGTAGACATTTACTCCATTACATAAAACATGGAAATGCGCAAGGTAAGTGGTCTAGATCTCTTATCAATACAATTAGTAGCAAAACTAGATAAGACGTTTCTTTATACGACTCGTTATACAATATTTTAACAACAACATGAAATATATTTTGGAAATTCCCAAATGCAACAAGAGTATCCATTTCATTGAAATATATTGAAATGTAAGAACGAAAGGCAATGTTTCGGCTTGATAAAATCAGTTTTTAAGGATATCTAGCATAATCAGTAACGTAGGAGTTCTCCACTATGTAACACGTAGTCACTTTCTATTCAATTTTGTTTTGTTGGATTTAACGTTACACCGACGCAATTATAATTAGACGATTTTTTTATCGTGGGATAGACCCAGGTGACCCTCCAGATCTTATTTCATCACGTGTTTGCACCTTGGAAAAGCCACCGACCTCCTGTAAGCCATCTGGCTGACTTCTTCACCCACATGAGGTTTAGAAACTACTACGGGGAACGGCAGGTGATTCAAAAACAATGACCTTAACCACTCGGTCTCGGAAGCTTCTTCAATCCTGTGTAATCAGTCCTACCTACACACATGCGCACACATGTATGTAAATTACAATTGCACCATTTCTCAATATATGTAAAGGATACCTTGTACCACATTTCACTGTGCCCAGTACCTCGAAGCACAGGGCACAGGAGCCTCACAGCTCCAAGCAAATTAGGTATGATGGACTCCGGCGAAAACATGTTTATAAAGAAGGTAATATGATTTATTAAGACTCTCGCCATGTCTCATGGAACGTTTGATACATATGTACGTTTATTTTTGTAGTATACTATGCATTTAATGCAATGAAGGGCAAGACAACGTTCTGTATCTAAAATAAATTGCCCAGATCACAGCGTATTATGTAAACTATGACATATATTTGGTTAAAGTATAGTAGTTGCAGTACAAGTATCTCAGTGTAAAAAGAGTTAAAAATTAGTTCCATGTACAGTCCTAAATAACCATTCAGACAAGTGCTCCATAAAACGAGGAAAAAGCGTATTTTATAAGGTACCTGTATTTTCACATGCACGGGAGTCCTTTTCGCATATGCAAATTGTCCAAAATATATGGCACCGGACTCCTTTAAATTGTATGACACAGGACTCCTTTAAGCTGTAAAACAGTTTGATAAGTAAAATGCCGTGTTTTGTCTGATTTTAAGACTATTTTTCATCATCACTCGCATTTTCTAACACGATCTGCAGCAGTTGCTATATAAACATACAACAAAATCGCCTATACATGAATCTACGATAAAATATAGCTGTTCCATTCCACCCTATGATTGTAACATGACTGAGATTCTACTCTGCTTCCGTTATATGCCGACTAAATACTTGATTTTTTCAGTGCTAAGTAGTAGTGATAGAAAGTACATCAAATTTCTGAAACAAACAATTTCTAACTGATGAATTTATTTGTTTTTATTTTTACCGTGTCCGGTAGGTCGGTAAGTTTCAACTTCAACATAAGTGCATCTATATCTGGTCGTGTGCGTAGTTTACAATTTCAGCGTTGTAGGCACCACAAATGTCAACTAGATTCTACTTTGACAGTTAATAAATTATAATTCATGTTCCAATGTCTTCCAGACTCAAGTGTATACGTGTTTATATGCCGCAATGTTCTGGCGTGTATGTTTGATTGCCATCATGCACGTGACGTGTACTATTTTTAGAAACTGTATATATAAATTTTGAATGAAGATTATACTTCTGATTTCTATGTTATTGAAAATAACATTTTAACAGCAGTAACTATTTCATACTTTTATCAAAATTTACAGAATATCGGAAAATTCCGTTTTATGCAATGTTTTCAATTCCTGGAGAGGTTTTTATAATAGCATATGGCCAACCGAATGACAATTGAGCTAAAATGTGGTGCTGTAAAATGCGAAGAATTCGCGTGGTTTGAATCGAAATAATAAATATGTTCCAATAATTTTATCGGTTAATAAAATATGGGAATATTAAATCACCCGTATTACGCATCCGAACTCCTGTCCATATTCTATTAACTGATAAAATATAGGGACATATTTATTATTTCTTAAATAACATATTGACTTGACATTAAATGTTGTACAGAAAAAGTGCTAACATACGCGTTCCTGAAAAACACTGATCTTCATATAAATATCTAGTACTTACATAGTTTAAATGCGTTCTAAATAAAGAGAAACTCGTCTTACAATTCTCTGGTTTTTCTAACTCAAAATCTTTGCTTCAGTAGCTGTTTTCATGTATAAAGTCATGTATTATACAAACGCTATTTAGGTGTGCCCAAACTCTAACATACTGAAATATACGTCCTCGAACAATATAGGTATCTCATTCTCTAACAATAAACATTCTTTTATTTTAGATTCAATGTACGAAAACGAAGTCCACTCTGTGGTTGCATAAACAAAAAAACAAAAAATGTAAGACTGGAAAAATAAACAGTTTAGAACGAGAAAATAGCTGCACACAACCAAAGAAAAGAAAAATGCAAATCCCAGTCGATGCATTTATGCCAAGTATCCTAGAAAAACAAATAACATTGAAATTACTGTTGCTGAATTTTTTTCTTCAAAAATTCACAAAACGGAAACGTAACTTCCCTCATCGGAAAGCTCATGATATAGATCTATATTGAATCATTCGTTTTTTAAAGAGTACTTTTAAGCAAATAACAAAAAAAAACTGAGTGGAAAGGGTATCATAATTATGACAATGTAAATATACATATCAGTTTCCCGATTGTGAAGTTACATTTCCGGTTCGGGAAGCTTTGAAAGAAAGATATAAAAGTTAAATAACAATTTTGTTATGACATTAAAAAATTGGAACGATAGAAATTTAGATAAAGTGTCTAAATTGGCATATCTCATTTAATGACGCCATGTATGCTCTTATGCACCGGGCCATGTGATGGAAGCACGTCAAAAATGATGATTTCGCTTCCAAAACGGGAAACAAGTTACTATATTCAGTAACAAATTTCCAGTTCAGGAAGTAGGGAAAAGCTATAAATTGATTTCCCGCATACTGGTTATAATTATAAAATGATAGGCTTTGTATCTAATTTTTCGAGGAACTGTCTTGCCACCACGGGGTTTATACATATAAAACACCATTTATAGTAACATATAAAATTAATATATGAAATACACGTCTTCTGTTGCGTATAAATGACAGAGGTGGTGCTAACGAACACATATAAAATTTAAATAGTTACGTGATTATAACAAGAGACAAAGAGGTATTTAGTGTAGGAACTTCGTTTATCAGTTTGTTGTAAGCACAGAAACAACGCAACGTAATACAGTAAGAAATGCTCATGAAACAAATATAGCAAGATTGCATTTTCGATAAATTAACAATTGTAAAAAATAAAACTCCAGTTAGTGCACAGTTTTCATCATTATGCACTGCTTATATATGCGACTTTTCTGACGTCATCCAAGTTTGTAAAATGCATTATGTTACAACAGAGGAGAAGTTGGCAGTTTGTCTTTAAACTGTCAAATGTTTGGGGCAAAAACTTCAGTGCATGTTTCAAAAGAAACCAAAAATGACAATAATAACTTTGGCCGAAATATCTACCATGCATAAATACCATCAATATTAAAACACTTGTACATAGGCAGTTAAGTTCACTAAACTGAACATCGCACGCTTAAAGGACTCCGGTGGAATAGTTTTAAAGGACTCCTGTGCCGTTGCCATTTGGATTCAATTTGCATGTTGCTGCAGCTCTTCAAATGACAGCACGGGTCGTTTATTATTACAAGTAAAGTATGTATACCGGGAAGAAGGTGTCAGCACCAATGAGCTTGACGAAAACGTGACATGTATCGAAATAACGTTGAAAAATCTGCGTGTTCACGGCCACTCCAGCTTACACCTGACAGTTGTTTTCACTATTTTATGAAATTCGAGGTACTTTGCGCTAAGTTGCGCTATGAGGTATCCGTTATGGATTGACACCGTGAGATAATCAAGGCCTTATCTCTCCAAAGAACTTTTTTGCTTGTTGACTCAAATCAGTACCTGAGTTTCATTGTGGAGGAGAACCCAAATGCTTAATCCGGACATTTTGCCATGTCCGGGTGCTTTTCCAATCTAATAGCATCCTATTTACTTTGTCACATGAGAGTTAATATGACCAGTCTCTGTCTAACAACCACTGAAAGTGTAATCAAGCGGTTACTCGGCCTATGTATAATCCATATTGCCCTGCCTGGTAGACCTCAGGCATCGTGACGTTGAGAGTTTGATCCCTGTATTATGCAAATATTCTCCGTGAGAATTAATACAATATTATTGTGTTTACATATCTACTGAAAAATAATATATTATCTGCAAGTCCTTCTAGTTAATATGGAATATTGAATATATGAAACAATGTTTTTCAGTTTAATGTCCAGTATAACAGCATCGAATACGATTTACACAAAGTTAACTGGTTAATCAATAGGGAAAAACATCTTGCTCATTTTATAAAGTTGATATAATCTCTTAGAACAGTATCAGTTAACAAACTGATTTCCCTTAAGTCATAAAAATATCTTTAAAGTTAACTTTTCATAACAACGGTATGACCTGTTAGAATTTGACTGTACATAGTTTCAGAATTAAGAAATAATTTATAGCAAAAGAGTGCTTTAACACTATTTATGCACGATGGGTGGTTATACGTCGGGCGTAATAATTTCACGAGGGCGCAGCCCGAGTGAAATTATTTGAACGACGTATCACTACCCGAGTGTATAAATAGTGTTTAAACACGCTTGTGCTATAAATTATTTCGATCCTAATATGCCCTTAATCTAAAACAGAAGATAAAATATAGAAGCGCTCTTTCTTAGTCGCAACAAAAGCGTTGACGTCACCGCACGTTGATGAGACGTCATTCTAGCGTAAGAGTGTTTTAACAGAGGCAAGCATATTAGAATGATTATTATTAACCACTTTTGAGGTAATGAATATTTCAGAACTTTTTTTCATTATGCTAAAAATCTGTAATAGAATCCTTTAGAATGCAACAAGGAAAAATAATAGCTGACTTGGTTTTATTTAGTCTGTTTATCAGACAACATGAAATGTGCAGCACCCGGACGGTAACTAGCAGCGGTCTACGTGGATTTCTATCACATTTAAATTGAACGTATTTCATAATGCTTAAAGACGAAAACATAATAACAATACTGCGTCAAAGGACTGGGATATTTTTACGGTCGACACACGGTACGAAAAGGCTGCTGCTGTGTCAGTTCGTAAAATCTATATGAACATGATGTGGTATCATCGCACGCAATCAAACAAATTAAAATTCAATCTGATTAAAATCATCTCCAATTAATGCTACGCACATTTGATCTGAGGACAGGCTGTTGTGACACTCCTTCACCATTCATCATTTTGAAAAGTGAAAGTAGAACTCAAGAAAAATCTATATTTAACATGGGATTCCAGTTTTCGATATGTGATTATCACGTAAGGGTCTACAATTCTAAGAAGTAGTTGCTTTCCCATTTTTCCATTAAAAATCGAAAAGCGTTTGTAAGGGATACCGGAGGTAAACTGTCTTAACTGTAAAGCTTTATATTCAACCATCGATAATTACGTGTTCTTCTGTTGTGTATTGGTCAAGTACATAGGAAAATATTTATTGCCGAAGCGGCCCGGGTTCGATTTCCTACTCGGGCTGGATTTGTTCTTGATTTCACATTTTTAAAGATAGTTTAGAAACAAAATTTCATGTTCTTATATTCATAATATGACGAAACTTTTATTCTAAAGAAAAATTAGTTTATCATTATTATTATTATTATATCAGATTTATATGAGTTCAGCCAAAATCTAAGTCCAATCTCTTTTAGCCAAACGAAAGTTGAAACGAGTCGTCGTATGACTGGTTCAAATAAAAATAGATTGCCGGAAATAGAAATAGCAATATTGGTAATCCGATTATACAGAAGATGAATTTGAATAGGCTGTCTTCAGATCTAACTTTTAGGAAGATCGAGAACTTTAGTCAGATTGATTAAAAATTAAGAGTTCATTTGATCGAGTCTTTTCATGAGAGGTAATGAAATGTACAACACTTCTCACGGTCGCTAGCATTGGCTTTAGCAGAACACTGAATGAATCCAATGATTCCCAAAAGACCAAAGAATATTACATCACTGAATAAGGAGAGACATTGATGGCCGTAACACGGCACTTAACGACTGCTTTTATTGCAGTTAATAACAATCTGTAGGATGATCATTTGGATACAGAACGCAAACTACCAAAATAATAGCATGCATAGTTTGATCGCCATTGATATGTTCGCGAGTGGTAATGAAATGTTCAATACACCGCCGGCTTATGCGGAATTTCTGTCATGAAAAAAAATATATTTCGTCTTCCAAGAATTAAGTCTCTGCAAATCTTTTTGAATGTAATGCAGATGTTTTCAATTGCTCATGGCAGAATATGTTGATCTAATTTACACTTTCACTAATATGGTTATGCAATCAGGTTAAAACAAATCAAATTGAAATACTAGCAGTCGATAGATAATAGAGCCTTGAAAATTTGAATCCGAGCAAAATGCTTACGGCATTTGAAAACTCTGTTTATTCGCCTTGAATAAAATATTGCTTTTCTGTAATGCTTAGTTTTCTTGTAATGTTATAGATATATATATATATATCTTATTATGGTACATATTATTGTACTTATTGTCTTGTTTAAATGATATTGAAACTCAATGTAAATATTAAAAAGTATATTCTTAGAGCAAAGTTGTGATTTCATTGGCATCAGTTATCTGTGAACTTTTCCAACTTTAAATAGACTGTAAGTAATTTTTTATCAAGCTCAGGGAACTTAATTATATAAAGAACTTTGCATACGGTATTTCCTTTTTAAACCAATACAAAAATAGATTTCAGAAAAAAACATTGAAAGACACGTCAATTTTGGGAAATTGTCCATGTGAAAGGAGATATAATTTTGCCCAAGCATGTGAACTTGTCTAACGATCCTATAAACGCAAGGAAGTTTTAACATTTTTTTTTTCTGTATCGGTTCCCTAGATATAAAAATATAAATTCTAAATAGAAAATATTAATAAAAATGTTCCATGTTCAGATTTCATGACAGATACCGTTCTGTTACAAAACGAATAAAATGTAATTGACAGGAACTGTTTTGGAAAGCGAAGTCCACACATCAGCTAAAGTATTTAAATATGTTTAATAGTGAATTGTTCTTGGAATGGTACACATTAATGATGAGGTTATTTCTTCAAAAGATAAGAATGAGCCAAACAGGTTTGTCCTATTCGACAACGAGAGAGAACAACTTCCTCCTGCTAACAGATCTGTTCTCTTGGTGCCATTCACCCAAATAAGGTCTAATATCACGAAGTGCTTTTTAACGAACAATGTTCCATGACGACTAGCGTTTTGACAAAAACACTACTACATGTAGCATTCGGTAAAAATGGTAATTTCACGTTAGATTGTGGTAATGAAAGGAATTTGTTTTGCTCGTTTCTATTAATACTAAGGACATGCCAAATTGATAAGTATTTTTTTCAGAAAATTTGCAAAAATATTAAGAAATGGGCGCGTGGACTTATTTTCTTAACTTTGACTATTTTGTATTTTTAAAGAAGCGTGCGGGATTTTCTTTCAAGTTTTTATTGTTATCTCAGCTTATTTAATGGCACGTTTCAAAAGAATACCAATGATACCATAACAAAGATATTAATTATTCGACTGCTCAATGTATGTTGGCTTACAGAAAAGACTTCATACAGTTTCAACGTGTGTACAACCTTCGTCATTATTGTTGAAAAGACCTCTTTGTCAAATGTAAGAGCGATAATTCTGCACTTACTGTATCTGCTGGTGCACAATCTCAATCATGCATTCATGTCTTTAGAATGCCAATTTTATTTGATACAATTTAATTACACCATGGAGTTCCAACAGGGCATTATTTTCAACAAAGTCATGCCTGTGTCTTTGCTCTTACAGATGGAATCTTAGGATGAATATTCACGTGCATTTATTCTATCTTAATAAATATTTTCATTAAGTATTGTTGTTACTTTAGGATATATTTTTCACAGAGTTGAAGTTGGGTCAGTAGAATGATTTTTTTCCGAATGCAAATGTGAATAGGAAAGTGATTCAAAGTCAACTATTCTAATTACTGGACCATTAAAGGTCTTAAATATTCATCCTTGCTTTTTTCCACTTGCTTCAATGCCCCTTCCCATTTCTCTGCCCCATATCCATTTTTACACTTGAATATAATTTGACTGTACTTGCTGCTGGATTTATAGACGTCTTCTAGATCTTTCCACTACAGTTTCTACTTACTGAGGGCCTGGCTCTGGCCGCGTTTGCTGTGCTCTGTGCTTCCGGGAAATCTACCCTTAATTTTTAATTTTGACATCTTCAAATGTAGTCATTCTTTCGAACTGTATGCATTCTATATCTCTTTTTAAGTGACAAGTTTATCAATAAAGATCATTTTTGTACAATTATGAGAACACCAATCTTCTGGTTCTACAGAAGAATATGTTCTTTGACAGAAAAAGAACTTTAAATCAGGGTATCCCAATTCTCTTTTCTGTAAGTGAATTATTTTGAATCTACTAGTAATACCATAGAATGGGTCCGCATTTTATGAGATCACGGTCAGTAAAAGTAGTGTTGTTTAAAACATGTTTACTGTACATTTTGCTGTTATTAACTGACCACCCTGAAAAAAGTCGAAGATTTTTTCTGTACAAGCCCGTGAATCTTATATTTTTGAAATCTTTGATGCGGTCGGTTTGATAAACTCCTGATAACTCTGGCATAGCCTTACATGACTTGTAATCCAGCAAAATATGATAGACGTTATGAACCCTGGGAAAGGATTTTTCCGTTATGTATCGACTTAGACTTTAAAACAAAAAAAAAGAGTCGAAATAATAATAAACTTGTCTACACCTTATTTGATGGATAACAGTTATTGTTTAGTCAATTGTCTCAGCTAAAATATTGTTTTCATATCGTCCTATTAACCGTCAGAATAATTTGGAAAATATTCCTTGTAAACCAGTAAGGTATTTAGATACTTACGGAATCGTTTAGCTTTCATATCAAAAATAACTATTGGGGAGGGAAGAGGCTATGTATTCGAGCACTGAAAGTTTGTTTTCTTCATATAAGATTAGATGTGGATACCTAGCGGTAAGAATCAAAGTACGTGGATTTTAAAAGGATTAGAAGTGTTTGCATCTACCCTTAAAGCATATTGCAAAACGTTATTCTCGGTGTGTGTAAAGAAAGGGTGCCATTGCTTTAACATACAAACTTTCATCCGGTGCTGTTTTAAATTTACAAAGTGCAAAATATGACAGGTATCTAACATATTTTGCCGAACCATAAACAATACAACCGTAATCAAGATTGGGTCTACAAAGTTGCTAGGTAGATCCATTAATTTTGGAAAGCTTGTAGGAAACAAGCGCGTTTAAAATGCTGCGTGTAAGTTTGAATAAGAGATGCAACTTTATAAAACGGATGCGTACAGTAAACGATACTGTCAGCTGCTTGGTCAATTTTCTTTAAATACGCAATGGGTTTAGCATGCCAACATTGCATGTGAGACAAAATTTTGCAGCCAACAACAGTCATTCTTTTACCAAATAGACGTGTTTCACATTTCTATTTTCTCTTATATCATGCAAATGGTTTTGCACCATCGTTAGGAATATATACAAAGTTATGGTGGCTGATTTCTGCCATCTTGTTCTCGCGTGTTGGCGCGTTTGCAGGGCGCCAGAACGCCAGGACGCCAGGACGACAATCATACGCGCCAAGACGACAAACAAGGCATTTGTCGTTCTGGCGGGGGCGCCAACACGCTAAATTGGGAAGTTGTCGTCCCGGCGTTCTGGCGTCTTAGCGCGTTTGCAGGACGACAATTATACGCGGCAAGACGACAAAATCCATATTTGTCGCTCCCCTCCCAACGCGCCAACACGCCAAGACGACAAGTGAAAGCGCCAAAACGACAAATATGGATTTTGTCGTCTTGGCGCGTATAATTGTCGTCCTGGCGTGTTGGCGTCTTGGCGCCCTGCAAACGCGCTAAGACGCCAGAACGCCAGGACGACAACTTCCCAATTTAGCGTGTTGGCGCCCCCGCCAGAACGACAAATGCCTTGTTTGTCGTCTTGGCGCGTATAATTGTCGTCCTGGCGTTCTGGCGCCCTGCAAACGCGCCAACACGCCAGAACGAGATGGCAGAAATCAGCCACCATACAAAGTGAAGATATCGATGACTAAATATTTTGAAATATTCCCCCTATTAGAATTTGTCACTGAAACCAAAAGGAAAGAGTTTTTTTTTTAATTTAATCCATTACGTTTAGTGACATGTCTTAACTTTGCCTTTAAAACAGAAAACATGACGAATGCCATTATCCCACATTTTGAACATATTTGACATATTTAAATGTCAGGTTTTACGAAAATAATGATAAAATGCACATAAGAACTTCATGCTTGACTAGCTTAAATCTATGGTACAAATGACGACTTGTAGACTTTACTGAATCGTTTATACTTTTGCATATTTATGTTTGAAATAATACTAGAATAATTATACAATCATTGACTTAACGGCGTTACATACAGGGGGTGTATATAAAGCTGTATGTCATATTTTACGTGTCTATAGTGAATTTATTGTCCTTGATGTAGTAGACCTGTATTGACATTCATGAATTTCCTAGAGATTATGCATTTTCACGTCAATTCGGAGGAATGAAATGTATCTATAAATTTGAATAGAAATTTCAACACGCTCAACAGATTATTTCGGGAAAACTTAGACGAGCCGAATGGACAATGTGATTACTTTCAAGCCTTTTCCTCTAAACCTTGTTTCGATGGGGGTATAAAACAAAGAAACAACAGAATGACATACCAGATGTTTTGACAGCAATTAGATAGTTTTGAAAGAAACGCACACCTAAAGAAGATATTCACATGTTTTCATAAATTCAAATTGAAATATAGTGAATGTGATGTAGCTTGAGTCAGCTATAACTAACAGAGAGGAAATGTAAAGCATAAGAACCATTAATTTATTTTGAATAGTTTAAAAGTATTCTCCCTTTATGTTTTTTTTTTTTTTTTTTTTCACATTTCTGAACATGTACGAAAAATGGGACGGAATTTAATGCAACTTGATATCTATTGTAACTTGATGATGCAATGGTGAATAATAACCAGGGAAGAGTCATAATTCTCTTTTGTATAGTTTGATACATGTATCCATTTTTATTCAAAATTTATTCAAACTTTTTAAATGATAGAGCTTTTGTTGTCACCTTTTTGCCTGCGGCTGCGTCGGAGTCCGCATCGCAAAAGTTATGCATGTAAGTAGGTTTCTATAAAACTGGTAGGTCAAGGGCTTTTATACTTCACACAGGTCACATCATAACTCATAACTCTTAATTTTTATTTTGTTAAAATAATGCCCCATTGGTGGATTAATTATTTAATTTGAGCATAATAGCAGAATCTGCCCAGCTGTCAAACTGTCCACATTTTACAAAATGTACTCGATCTAAGTATATTTTGCGCCCATAAGCTTCGACCATTGTTAGTGTTTTTGTATCATACAATGTTTGGTGCCAATGTTATGACGGCCAAAAGCATATGGCTATCTTTAGAAATTGCTTGATGTGAGCCATGACGCCATGCCCCTATTTAAATCTTTTGTGCGACAAAGATAATTTGATCACATCATTTTATCTGATCAGTAGTGTAAGAACAAGGCAGTCTGAAAGACAGCTAAATCCCCCGCCACTGCTATGGATAGTGAAAGGGTAAAACCTTTGATTTTAGCTGTGACCTTGACCTTGAACTGACATGGCTGACTCATGAATTCTGCACAACGTCTTGATAAGGTGATCATTTGACCAAAGTTTCATGAAAATCCTTCAAGGGGTTTAGGAGATACAGAGCTGAAACCTTTGACCTTCAGTTGTGACCTTGACCTTGAGTTGACATGGCTGACTCATGAGTTCTTGATGAGGTGATCATTTGACCAAAGTTTGATGAAAAATCTTTAAGGGGTTAAGGAGATACAGAGTGGACACCAAATGGAAGGCTCAAACCTTCGACCCTTAGTTGTGACCTTGACCTTGAGCTGGCATGGTTGACTCATAATTTCTGCACATCGTTCTGATGAGGTAATCATTTGACCCAAGTTTTATAAAATTCCTTCAAGGGGTTTAGGAGATATAGAGCGGACACGAAATGGAAGGCTCAAACCTTTGACCTTCAGTTGTGACCTTGACCTTGTGCCGACATGGCTGACTCATAAGTTCTGCACATCGCCTTTGTGAGGTGATCGTTTGACCAAGTTTGATGAAAATCCGTCAAGGGGTTTAGGAGATATAGAACGGACACAAAATGGAAGGTACAAACCTTTGACCCTAAGTTGTGACCTTGTCCTTGAGCCGGCATGACTGACTCATGGGTTCTGCACATCGTCTTGATGAGGTGATCATTTGACCCAAGTTTTATAAAATTCCTTCAAGGGGTTTAAGAGATATAGAGCGGACACAAAATGGAAGGCTCAAACCTTTGACCTTGAGTTGTGACCTTGACCTTGAGCCGGCATGGCTGACTCATGGGTTCTGCACATCGTCTTGATGAGGTGATCATTTGACCCAAGTTTTATAAAATTCCTTCAAGGGGTTTAGGAGATATAGAGCGGACACAAAATGGCAGGCTCTAACCTTTTACCTTGAGTTGTGACCTTGACCTTGAACCGACAAGGCTGACTCATGGGTTCTGCACATCGTCTTGATGAGGTGATCATTTGACCCAAGTTTCATGAAAATCCTTCAAGGGGTTTAGGAGATATGGACCGGAAACGATTTTGTTACGGACGGAAGGACGGAAAGAAGGAAGGACGGACGGAAGGACCTTCAGTTGTGACCTTGACCTTAAGTTGACATGGCTGACTCATGAGTTCTTGATGAGATGATCATTTGACCAAAGTTTGATGAAAAATCTTTAAGGGGTTAAGGAGATACAGAGTGGACACCAAATGGAAGGCTCAAACCTTCGACCCTTAGTTGTGACCTTGACCTTGAGCTGGCATGGTTGACTCATAATTTCTGCACATTGTTCTGATGAGGTAATCATTTGACCCAAGTTTTATAAAATTCCTTCAAGGGGTTTAGGAGATATAGAGATGACACGAAATGGAAGGCTCAAACCTTTGACCTTCAGTTGTGACCTTGACCTTGAACCGACATGGCTGACTCATAAGTTCTGCACATCGCCTTGATGAGGTGATCGTTTGACCCAAGATTGATGAAAATCCTTCAAGGGGTTTAGGAGATATAGAACGGACACAAAATGGAAGGTTCAAACCTTCGACCCTAAGTTGTGACCTTGACCTTGAGCCGGCATGACTGACTCATTGGTTTTGCACATCGTCTTGATGAGGTGATCATTTAACCCAAGTTTTATAAAATTCCTTCAAGGGGTTTAAGAGATATAGAGCGGACACAAAATGGAAGGCTCAAACATTTGACCTTGAGTTGTGACCTTGACCTTGAGCCGGCATGGCTGACTCATGGGTTCTGCACATTGTCTTGATGAGGTGATCATTTGACCCAAGTTTTATAAAATTCCTTCAAGGGGTTTAGGAGATATAGAGCGGACAAGAAATGGCAGGCTCAAACCTTTGACCTTGAGTTGTGGCCTTGACCTTGAACCGACAAGGCTGACTCATGGGTTCTGCACATCGTCTTGATGAGGTGATCATTTGATCCAAGTTTCATGAAAATCCTTCAAGGGGTTTAGGAGATATGGACCGGACACGATTTTGTTACGGACGGAAGGACGGAAAGACGGAAGGACGGACGCAGACCATTCCTATAATCCCTCCGCCACGGCGGGGATTAATAATCCAGGCAAGGTAGTCAGAGAAAAATATATGTGACAAATGTAAAAGTCTGACCCGCACTATAATTTAGAAAATGACGTGTTGTCATCTGCCTTAAGAGACAGTCAGAGATATGAATCATTTAAATGCTCAATATAAAAAACGTAGGCACATCTCTAGGTAATCTTCCCTTATCTTGACAAGTTTAGGCTAATAGTATTACGTATCATGGAATTTAATAGACAGCTGTCAAATTAGCAAGAATAAAATGAATGTCGACGTCTCGTATTGGCCGTGATATTCTTATTTTGGCCCAGATGAGTTTAGTTGTTTCATCATGTACGAATGTATGTAATATTGTGTCCAATATTGCATAACTGAATAATAAATGTTTATATTATAACTACGTCTTCGGACGAAATGTATATCGTATTAAACTTCATATTTTACAGTAATCATGTATGATCGCTCCCAAATTATAAGTTGACGTTTACAAACTTGAAAGGAATTAACGTCCGCTCTCGCTAAAACTCTTTAAATATGCTATATCCTGATCCAGATTGTCAGTACAAAAGTTAGAAAGTCTATTAAAAATGGGGATGGGGGTGGGGAAGAGGTAAAAATCAAGCTAACGGTCCGGGAGCTAGAAGTAAGAAAGTGTTTCAGCCAGCCTGTACTTTTATATAATATTCACATTATTTTGAATACATGTATCTTATATGATTTATTTGTACTGGAAGTGAAATAAACCCACTGTATTTTAAGTATGACATTTTAAAGCTTGCATTGTTTTGTGTATAGCGTAGGTCGATTTAGCTTTATCTGTCGGTAACGGAAATGGAAAAGTGAAATATGTTTTTAGGCGGAGCCATTCTGTTCAACTCGTTGGTTTATACAAATTGAAAGACATGTGTATATATATTGCTGTCATCAACTAATTAGATTAAGAATATAGAAAATGAACTGTGTTTAGAAAAAAAAATGCTTTTGCACAGGCGTTTAGTTGCTTTAAATGGATTTTTTAAGAAGAAGCATTGAAGTATTTTCGTTTCCGCTGGCCTTTCAATTACTTGGCTTTAGTTTGATTTTCTTCTTGTTATGTGGCATCCCTGAAATGAAAAAAAAAATAAAATGCGAAATAAAGTAAAAGGCAGAACCTGATGAAAATAGAGTACCTGACACGAAGGAAAATGATTCAAGTCGAATCTCTGAAGCTGACAAAAAAGAAATTGACTGCGCTAACAATCACTTCAAATGTTTTAAAATGATCTTCTTCTCGACTAATCTTTGCTCGATAACCCCGCTAGTAAAATATATGACGACACAGTTAATCTAAAACTTACCATTTAGAGCGTACATTTAGTTTATCAAACTTTTGTGCAATTTTACACCATATTTTCTTGGCGATACGGCGTCATATTGCATTTATGTTGAATAAGATAAGCTCACACGCTTCCAGTTAAGTATCATGTTGTAAAATATAAAAAGCACAGTATACCTAGCCGAATTTTTTAAGTAATGTGATGAACATTTCCTTGGTGAGCAAGCGAAGTTGTCAGTTTACATTCAATAACTTTTGGTAAACGACATAGTTCTTCCTTGCAGAAACGGAAACATTTATCCACTCCATGTTCAATTTTAATAACCGCAATAAGGTTGAAATAACATGGAATTTACAAAAATACTGACACTGACCTCGGCTAATATCTGCCATTTTACGTTTCGCGAAACTTTTGCACCCGCTTAAAACTTTGAGTCAAAATACGTTCGACACACTGGCTAGTGTGAGATACATGTAAGCTATACGCGCTTAAGATTTGTTCTTGCTTTGTAGTTGTAGTTGTTGTTGCCGAAAAATGTAGCCTTCTGTACCATCTTTATCATGTCGGTTCATTTGTTACTTAGATCCGGCAAACTGGAATGAATAAATGAATTACTACCTAGTAATATGCGTGACAAATGTAAAGATAAGTCTTACGGATTTATTTCATTGCTACTCTACCCAGTCACAGAATGTGTATGCTAAACATGTATTGTTTAGTTACTTTTCATATAGATACATAACATTCAACATAATATTCGTGTCAACATGACTCACGTCAATATAGTCAAAAAGTAACACTAAAAACCCAGACAGACTATTTAATATGTTCACTGTTGTCCGCTTAACAAAAAACCTCCATCAAGCTGTTCTTCTATATGTCGTTGGAAAGGCCATTGAGAGATAGTTATCTCACATACTATGACTTTTTATCAGTTTTATTCCTACCAAGGTAATTAGAACTGATAAGGGACACAATAGCAGACTGTGATTGTATCATATTTACGAGCCTGTTGCAATCAATTTCGAATCATCTGGTGAACATAAATGTTATCATATAGATAGGCCACATATATAAAATCTATTCAATATAAACATTCATCTAGTAATGAAATACACTTTCAATTAGATACAGGAAAATAAAACTGTAAAAAATTCAAAGAACAAAAAAGAAGACATAACGCTGAAAATTGTAAGTAAAGGTGCATGACACTCTAGAAAATAATTATGTCTCCCCAAGTGGGGGAGACATATTGCTTTTGCCCTGTCCGTCCGTCCGTCCGTCCGTCCGTCCGTCACACTTCATTTCCGATCAATAACTGGAGAACCATTTGACCTAGAACCTTCAAACGTCATAGGGTGGCAGGTTTTGGGGTCACTGCATCAAAGGTCAAAGTCACAGGGGCCTGAACAGCGAAAACCATTTCCGATCAATAACTTGAGAACCACTTGATCCAGAATGCTGAAACTTCATAGGATGATTGATCATGCAGAGTGGATGACCACTATTGATTTTGGGGTCACACTATTAAAGGTCAAGGTCACAGGGGCCTGAACATGAAAAACCATTTCCGATCAATAACTTGAGAATCACTTGACCCAGAATGTTGTAACTTCATAGATGATTGATCTTGCAGAGTAGATGACCCCTATTGATTTTAGGGTCACTCTATTAAAGGTCAAGGTCACAGGAGCCTGAACGTGGAAAACTATTTCCGATCAATAATTTGAGAACCACTTGACCCAGAATGTTGAAACTTCATAGGATGATTGGTCATGCAGAGTAGATTACCCTTTTGATTTTGGGGTCACTCTACTTAAGGTCAAGGTCGCAGCAAACAGAACATGGAAATCCATTTCTGATCAGTAACTTGAGAACCACTTAAACTAGAATGTTGAAATTTCATAGCGTGATAGGACTTACAGAGTAAATGATCCCTACTGTTTTTGGAGTCACTCTATTAAAGGTCAAGGTCACAGCGGACAGAACACAGAAATCCATTTCCAGTCAAAACCTTGAGAACCATTTGACCTAGAACCTTCAAATTTCATAGGATGATAGGACTTTCAAAGTAGATGACCCCTTTTGATTTTGGGGTCACTCCATCAAAGGTCAAGGTCACAGGTGGCTGAACATAGAAAACACATTTCAATCAATAACTTGAGAACCATTTGACCCAGAATGTTGAAACTTGATACGATGTGTCCAGCACATGCAGAGTAGATGACCCCTACTGATTTTGGGGTCACTCGATCAAAGGTCAAGATCACAGGGGCCTGAACATGGAAAACCGTTTCCATTTCATAACTTGAGAACCACTAGGCCCAGAATGTTGAAACTTAGTGGAATGATTGGACATGCCTAGTAGATGATCCCTATTGCAGCCAACTATCAGTGTCTCTTTGACTTTTGCTCCTGTCCCCTATTGACTTCTTGCCTAAACAACTATTCATTGGGGGAGACATGCGCTTTTCTACAAAAACATCTTCTAGTTAACTTTGTATATTGCCAGTGCAGTTCATGATTTTACACGTGACGAATTATGAAAATATAGAACGTGCCTCAAATCATAAGTAACTAAAATGTATAAAAAAAATCAACCAGTATCATTCATACGGTATACCGCTAACCACTAATTCAATCAATAAAATATACCTGACTCCATATATAAATCGCCGGTTCATAGTTCGGTCTACATTAAACGCGTGTTTACTAACCTAATAAGTTAAAGTTCTCAATAAATGTATACCGCTATCTTGATATTGTAAAGATCATATAAGAACCTGTCCGTTTGAAATCCAAAACAAAGATCGTATAGGAATAGCCAAGTTCGGAGAAGGCAAACTCCTGAAAACGAACCCTACATCAGTGTATGTATGGATATGTTAATGATTGGCATTTACACATAAAACCTTGTAATAGGAAACCAGAAAAGCGCTAAGGACAAGGCACACATCTTAAAAACACTGCTAAGCATCGTTTTATCAGTTTTTTTGCGGTGGGCGGGGGAAGAGGTTAACGTGACACCGACACAATTTATTGATCATATAGCGACTTTCCAGCCCTTGATGGTAGAGGAAGACTCAGGTGCATCTCGGCGCATTAATTCATCATGGACGAGCACCTGGGTAAAACCAGCGGCCTTCCAAAAGCCAGCTGGATGGCTTCCTCACATACACCCCGAGAGATTCTGGAGTCCACATCGGTCAGGAACCCTTACCACCTGGCCACTAATAAAAGTGAATCCATAACATACGTAACAGTAACATAGGGCAAGATATCTTAACAACAAAAAGGGGAAACAATTGTGAAAATACCTAATAAAATATATACATATATACAGTATGCCTTTGCAATAACATTGAGGTCCTAACAAAACAGAACAGAACGCATGCATCAGAGCTAATTATTACCAATACCTATAAAGAAGTATCAAACAGGAAAGGTAACGTCAAAATGTGAAAGTGTTGAACAGCAAATGTGCGGCGTGTCTCGAAAAAAGTCGGGCTGTAACCTCTCTTAATGAAACGTTTTATGAGTTAGAAAAATTACATGACCAATATCCTGTATGTACGATGTTTGTAAACAACATCTCTAAACATCTCTAAGGTTTTGATATACCTTGTCGCAAAATTGTCTTTAAATAACTATTTTATTCTAAAACCAAACCAGAATTAAAATATGGTATAAAACGTTTCAGATTAATGATACCCTTGGCCATGCAAAAGAAAGTTATTGGAAACATACTAATCCATGACTACACGCTCTAGCAAGTCTTGACTTTTATAGAACAAAAAGGACGTAGTATCTTACCTAGGTATCTTCATATTTATACCATTAGTAGCATTTTTAGACACGAGGATTTGAAAAACATTCTTCAAAGTTATAAAATTAGTCATTCCTGATGAAAACCGTAAAGAAATGTCCTCTATTTATGTAATTGTGATTATTAAAGCGGAAAATATAAGATTTATCGTTTGTGACTAAAAAGTGGCTGACAGTGTGCTTATCTTTCACTGCATCATTAAATTCATCCTGCGTATCCTTTTGTTTCAGACTTCACGGCACTTTTCTGTCTACATTTTCGTACAGAACAGACAATCCACAATTTTTATTGCATCAGTATACTTGTATTCAAGCCTTATCTGCATAATGATTATAAGAAACTGCAGAAAGCTGGCGTTTTCTATGACTTTTTCATGAGGATAGTTGGTGTTATGTTGTTAATCAAGAAAAAACACTGATGCCATCTATATGACCAAACTATATGTTGTAGAAGGCAAAATATGTGTTTCTAAACACGACAACTGCTTTAGGAAGTTGAACGCCCTAATCTGGATACATTTTATATATGTAATGAAAGTCAATGTATATTATATCAACCATTTATAACACCATTATACGAAATATTGACTAAATGAAAATAAGGAATGGTACACAAATGTTTTGAGCACCCTATGACAGAAATATATGTAACTGCTGCCTGTAGTTTCATGTCATTTTAAATAACATTAAACATGTACAACTACTTTTAGAATGATTTCTGTTTACTCATTTAAATTGAATCAAGTGCTACCTGATCATGAGGACACGGTGCGGTACTTTGTAAGAACCTTTGTAATTTCTCTCAGCTTGGTGACACTTTCACGAAATAACTCAACAAAAGTGTATTTCGAAACCACTAATGATAAAGGCAGGTCAGCCAATGTCTGGGAACACACAACAGACAATGTGGTCCCTTGAAAAATATTTGCTCAGATACAGTTCAAATATATTTAGACAAAATGGTAACTTTCTTCTAAAACAACCTTACTAACTGCTGACGTCAGGCTGGTTGCACATACAGTAACAAAAAGTGTACATCTTTTATTAAAGAATATTTTGTTTGTCAAATCATTGTGTTAGATATATCTGGCAATATAAGCTCGACGTCGAAAAGCCTCTTAATGTTATCAAACAAAGAATAATAGACACATTGTTGCAAACATGGTAAACTGAGATTAATAACACTATTAGAGTGTAGACATAATGCATATTTAAACACGTTTTAGACCAAGAAAGCTATTTAGATCTAGCAAGAGAGAATTAATTAAGAATCGCGATAGTCCGCTTTAGAATATCTCCACCAGTCTGTATACTGAAACAGATTGGTACGACAATGTTCCTCGTGAGCAGACGATATGTAAATGAAGAAAACCAAAAAGATCGAAAAAATAAATACTTTTTTCCTCTTATCTGTCCGCATTTCATATTTTTAATCTTATTGTCATTTGCCGACTTTCTAAATTGTTGTTTTCCCCGCGACTTTTCTAAGGAAAAAGCAAACAGAACCTCAGGGTGACAGACATGTCTTACTAGTAATCGTAATAGTATTCTTAAATAAATATAGTTATGGATACATTTAATCGCACTGGCAATCGCTGGGAGACCGAGTCATACTGAGTGCGAATAAGTGCTGTTTCATGTAAGCACTATAATGCTTGTTTATTAACATAATTTATGCAGAAACAGGTCAGCCATATTGATATTGAGAACTGGAATAATTATCTTCAATCCCGCCCTTCCCGCACATGTAGCTGTCATTATTTCTTTTCCAGTTAACTCTCGGTATTACTTTCCGTAACTTACTTTGTGTACATCTTTCTATTATTTTCCTTTTCTATGATTTTCGGTTTAGTATTGTTTCATTTTCAGTTTTTAATGCTGAGAGAGCGAACGGTCATTGTTTACATACTGCCTTTAGTTGTAAGAGGTTGGCTGTATGACATTATTTAAGGACCCGATCTTTGATATGACAGTGTTGTGACTTAGAGAGTGTATAATGTTATATACACTATTTCCCTCAATTTTATTTTTGTGGTATTCTGTGAAATGTATTGATATGTTACACTGTACACGTTTGAATATTATCATGTTTATATGCTCCGTCATATAGTATTTTAATGGAAAACGTACTTTATAATTATTTCAGGCGTTTGCATTTGCGCAAAAAAGTAGTTTTGGTTGAAATGGAAACTCTGAGGCGTTTTATATTTCAAATACAGAATGAAGTAATGGTCGCACTTAATACAAACAATGACAATAAACCAGTAGTCCAGCATTAAAACCTTGATAGGTAGGGAACTTAAATTTGAAGTTTCAGAAAATTTAATGTTTAACCAAAATGCTTAAATAGATAAAAATATGATTTCATTGTTATACTTAGTCTTAAATTAAGAATTAATTTATAGCAAAAGAGTGCTTTAACACTATTTATGCACGATGGGCGGTTAAACGTCGGGCGTAATAATTTCACGAGGGCGCAGCCCGAGTGATGCGCCCAAGTGAAATTATTTGTACGACGTATTAAATAGTGTTAAAATACGGTTTTGCTATAAATTATTTCGATTCTAATATGCCCTTAATCTAAAATAGTAAATAAAATATAGTAGCGCTCTTTCTTGGTCGCAACAAAAACATTGACGTCACCGCACGTAACCGTGGCGTCATTCTAGCGTAAGAGTGTTTTAACAGGGAAAAGCATATTAGAATGATATATATATCAACACGCATCCTTAACATTTTGATTGTTGTGTTTTTTATATTTAAAATTATCTATAATACAGTACTGTTATTCAATCACATTCCCATTTTTGCACCAAACTGTATTATGCAAGGCATATACGGTATACTGACCACAAAATGATATATTGACCATATAAGATCACTTAAATTATATGCCAACATAGCAGCATAAACGATCTACAGAACGAAACACCATTTCAATATAATGATTTTTAGATCTGTCAAGTATGAATCTGCTTTTTACACGATGATTGTAGCTTGATTATTATGTAAATTAAATGTATTACTATAATGTATACTATATTTTCTATATGACTTTCTCTTATCTGGAGATAAAATGCGTTATTTGAACGAGGATTTCGTCATCATTTTCATAACAATGATACAATATATTTAGTTCAATTCATAATCTCTGAATCTGCATAATCTATAATTTTTCATAAAAGGCCTCAGTTATTTACCTCTCATCTACAATTTTGTAAACTGTTGGTACTTTGCATTGCTTTCCGCTGTCAAAACTGTTGAAAGTAAAACAGGTCGCATGAACTCGGCGTTCACTAAGACATTATTTTATGTTACAGCTAAAATGCTTCGTATACCGTTGTGCATCATAACTTAAACCTGTACTGAATAGAACAGTTAAGTTCAACCCACCATTTTCTATTGTGCCATCAAAATGACTACAATATTTTTTGAAAAACATAGTATTACATTAAAATCATCTTAATTTCATGTCACAATTTCAATATCATGCAAAAATTTAATTCCCATACACCATTTTAAAGCCACGTTATAAACATAAATGTTGAGTTTTCAGAAAAGGAGTTAAGTCCAATTTTAAGAATATAGAGACGTATGGAAGATAAAACACAAAACTCATGTTATGATATTTAAAGAACAGAGAAGCTGAAAAATAAAGGTCGTCAAATTGAAACGATAAAATTAAATTAATGTTCTGTGTTATGTAATTTAAAGATCATTAATATTTTTTTGCTGATGAGTGAACGAATCTTCTGGTACTTTTCTCATAAAACAGAGCACTAGATAACATGCGGGAATTGCATTTCAAACAGATTCTTTCGTTTATAATCCAATCCTGAAACTATCACAAAAATTACACAAAAAACAAGGATAAATATCAAACAGGAAAAGCCATGTTCCAAAAACGCAGCCTCCACAAAACGAAACTCACAGCACGCAAATGTGCACAATACCAGCACGCACACATACAAAGCAACACATGAGGGCGAAAAGAACAAATGAAATAACTCAGTGCATGGGGCATCGTCTTGGAACGGTCGGTGGCAAAACACTACTGGGGAGCTTAAACCGGTTTATGGTGCCCGACCAACCTCACACTTACCACAACCATGTTCAAAAGTCACGTGATATTGTAAATAAAAGTAATCCCCGCCGGGTGAATCTCTAACACACGCAATGGAAACAAAAGGCATGACATGTAAAACACAAAAATGCTCGTGAATAATTATATAAAAGGCAAACTTTAAGAACCAAAACACGTATGTACTCGATGCCTTTGCAGAAGACAGACATCAAGAGATACGACAAAACAGGTCAGAAGACAAAAATCAAAACAGTTCAGTCCTGGTGGGATTTAAAAACTGCTTATCACAGAGTCCTCCCCCTCTTTCGTCAGACACGATCAAAGAGGGAAGCGTAATGTCCAACTGTAAAAGGGTTGAACACTTAACATGCGGTATGTCTCAAAACAGTTGGGTCGTAACCTATTTTATAAAACGTTTTATAATTTTACCAAATACAGTTGGAAAATTACCATGGCCCAATTGTAAACAACATCCCCATAAAATTCGGGTTATGAAATACTTTCTCGCAGAAGTGTCTTTAAATTACTATTGAATTTTAAAACTTAATCAGAATTACGCAAAATATTTACGCAATTTATAATAACGGTAACCTTGCTGAAGAAGTTTACTTGTAATATACTGATTACGTTCAATGTACAATCACGTTCTGGCAAACCGAATTAATTGGGAAATATATACCCTGAGGTACATCCGCATCCAAATGGGGAATATTTACAATACTAAAATTAAAATCATCGCTCTTATCATAATTTTGGTATGTATAATATTGGCATATTTATGTAAATAGAGATATGTAAATTTAAAGATAAAGCATCAGTATCCGAACTGTTACACAAGTTGTATGTCATTTTCTGGCAGTGTAAGAAAGTAAGACTGACTGTACATGCACTTTACATGAGCGAAATTGATAGAGGCTAGTGAGTTGGTTGGGAACATTTCCACGAGTTCATAAGTTGCTCCCCCTGACATAGATATAATTTACTGCAATGCAAAATGTTCATAATTTATTCATGCAAAATCCGCAGCCCTGCTTGCATTTTGGCATTTTAAAGTTTAAACATACACAAATATGAGTGACAAGAACAATATATACATGTTGACTTAGTCAACTGAACTTACAAATCCTAAAATATATTCTCACACCTTTTAGGAACTGGTGAGAGGTTCTACTGAACTTTCGTGCGAGAATATGATACTTGGAGAAACATCCTGTGAAACACTACTAGATGTTTATGTTAAACATTATTTAAAATGCTATTACACAGACAGTCATATCGGATCCTTAAATCATTTTTGTTTTTATCAACAATCGAAGCTTTTCTAGACATTTTGTTTTACAAAGCTTACAATGATTCAACCACATTTAGACTATGTTTTGTCATACAGGAAACACATCGCATATGTATAATCTAATACTGTTACAGAAACGAGAGTGTCTTACCATTATAGGCGTGAATATTTGGAACTTTACCAGACATTTCTTCTCTATTACTTCAGCGATATGATCAGTGATTGTTTTGTAAAAAGGTGTGTTAGAGCGGGTGTTTATATTACTGACCACTTAAGCGTGATGTTACACTGTTCGGAAAAAGTTTCATTTTTCATTAATATTTTGATTACTGTTGGTAAAACTGTTTTTGAGCAATGCAATTAAGTGTAATTACGAACTATAGGGGCCTTTTACTTACAAAGATATAGCAATCAATATCACAGGACTTCATACAGTGGTTTAGATTCCGAACAAATGTGATTCTAATTCGTAAACGTTTAAAAATTATCTATTACACCTACAAGTATACAAGATCCTAAACAGGCACAGAAAGTCCTTTATTTACTAGTACTTTAATATTTACAAGTTTATGATTACTTCATTCTTAACTTTATTTATTTCATGAAACTGATCAGGTGTATAGGGTCCGAAAACTAAGAAGTAACAAACTGTCATCACTAAGGTAACAAGTATGCAAGAATTAAACGGAAAACAGCTTTTGTATTTACACCACTAAAGTTCCACCTTTACAGTAAACTAAAATTGTTCTTTCGATGCATAAAGTAGCAATCTTAAACAGTTTAACAGTCAACAACTCAAAGTCAGCAGTATTTGCATTCAAAGGGTACTTCGTCTATCATCAGCAGATCTGATGCAAGACAGGTTATATTGAACTTTCTTGAACAGTTGCTGCACTGAATGAAGTTGTCCTACACTTTTTCACATACATAACATTTCCCTGCCTCAACTTGTACCGTATCATCACTCTCAGACATTTCTATTTCTTTCATAATTTGTTCTTTCCTTTCTTTTCGCAGTTTCTTCTGTTTAGCTTTATGTTTTTTCTTCGCCTCTCTTTCTTCTTTATCTTTGCAATGCTTGCCTTCCTTTCTTTAAGTTCTTTTGTTTTTTTGGGGGTTTTTTCAACAGCCGTTATTCCTTTCGTTTGTGCTTTTCCTTTAGTTCAGTTTCTTTCTTTTCCAGATTATCTTTCATAATTTGCCTGTACTTCGTACCTGTGATAGCTTTTGGAAGAATTATTTTATGTGGCTTTTTAACAGAGATATTGGGTTTCGGCTTTGGAATTTCGAGAAATTTACTGAAATGTGGCTCTTGACCAGACATCACAACAGATGCGTTTAGACTTACTGTATGCGGTGCCATATCATCTATAGCAGGTGAAACTTCCAAATTAGATGGCGGCAACGCAGAAACAGAAGCAGTGGCAGATACTAACGTATCCTTGACTATATTAACGTTTGAAGCAAGACTGAAAGGCTGTACCTTAGTAATACAAGCAGTCGACAGCGAAGTACCTATGAAAGCAACAGAGGTAGGCTCTGAACGATCGAGGGCAGCCTCTTCAAAACCTTCTAAAGGGTTGTAATTAAAGCGTTGTCCGAAAAATTATCATTGGTTGAATGCAGTGCCCTGAGGCACTTGCAGCCGCCATAACAGTCATCTGCGTTTTATCTGAGTTACTGGAACTTCCTTTGAGCCAATAACTTTAGCACCTTTGACCAGACACAAAGAAAACCCGCTTTCGTCCGCATTATAAATCCTGGTCGGGCCATTTAGAAGGTCTGGATCCCCAACTTCGTCCCTTATGTACGATTCAAAGTCATCAAACCACCTTTTCTTTTGAAATAACAGCCCTCTCCTTGCCTAACTGAATAGTGGTTATCACGGTTAACCCTGGGTGTCTCGAAAGAAATGACTTCATCCACTGTCTGCCAGGATTGTTATCAACAAATGGATTGCGTCGACCATCTGCATCCGGTATCTTCTTGAGAGTATTGGAAAGTTCTTGGTTTGTTCTGTCGTATCCTATTCGGCTTAAGTGGAGAGCCCATGAAACAATGCGTGTTTCTTCTTCGCTGGACACTTCTGGCTTGGCTCCAATATCTGTACTATGATACTTCTATAATACTCCATCATAAAGAGTTGTTTTGGCACTTTGTACGTTTAATAAGCTTGGCACAGAGAATTAAACCCAGGTTTGACCAGACTGGCAGCATGATCAACCACAGACGTGTCATAATGACGTCTTCTTTTTGCGCCAACTTGTTGACTCGTGACTGAACTTAGTCTAGTGAAAACAACATTGCTAAAAGCTGACTATGAATCGCCAATATTACAACACATCATCTAAATCTGAAATATTTTTTTTAAATGACAGAAAGCATTTATTTAAGTGACATAACACGTATTTCGAAAATTTGGCATTTGTTCGGAAATAGATTCACTAATCTAAAATGTGTATCTAATCCGACCGCTTCGCCCTCTCTGTTATGTGACGTCAGGTCGTCAGCACGTGTTTATCAGTTGTGAAATACATATATTAATATGCCAAAATAATTTTTGAGTATTATTTTGTGTTAAACGAAATGGCCTGATAACCTTTGGACATTTGTTCAAAAATTAGTTTACTTACCGAAACTCACTACCGTAAATCAGATGTATGCTCCAGGAATGAAAAACGTGTTGCGATCAAAAATTTCTTCCAGACAAAAGAGAAAAAAAGGCGAAAAAGTGATGATGTCATACATGTAATTCAAATCAATTTAAATTCAGCCAATAGCTGAGAATTCAGAAAATTGTTCGGCGTAAGATGCTGGTCGGAAATATGAGCACCCGCTCTATATGTATAAAATTGCAAAAAGGTATTTTCCAAGTATATTAACATGCACACAGATACATTAAGCTAATGGTACTTCTTTGACTTTGCGAGCACACATTTTTATATAAGGCACACAGGATTGTTTAAATGTAGGTCCAGTTATTTGGAATTTAAATCTGCTCGTTCGTAACAGTTAAACAATCATATCTCAACTGGATGAAAATCACAGAAAGAAACCCCGTTTGCTCCTGATGTGTTTAGCATCAGCTGACAAATAAGGCATTTACTTATTCACACATTCACCTACTCGTCTGGATGATCACGTTTCCTAAATGGAAATTAGAAAATATTACGCCAAAATATTTATGTTCCTGCCTTGGTCAAATTCAGCAGAGTTGATTTTGTCCTTCATTCCACTATCACCCGCTTTCTTTGGATTTTGACGACAATTTACTAAGTTTTAGTTATTTGGCATAGAGAAGTATAACGGCCTTCTAAAATATTCGACAAGTTTCCACTTTAAGTTAATTAATTGGAGATAGTTTTGTTATAATCTTATTTGCCTTGTTATTTCCCCTTATGGCAATAAATGTAATCTCGAGGCGTCTTTATCTAAAGACGTGCTTCAACTCAAATAGCAGTTGATTAATGGGGCGGTGTGTACACAGAATACCTTATATAACGTCTAATTAATTCTTAAAGCTTCTGAAATTGCGTTCAGAGATTTAAAAATAGATATTTCAATTTTGCGTCTTTTGTTTTTATAAATTGAATTTTAGTGTGTAAATGATGGTGGTAAATATATTTTAACGTGTATAGAAATGAATAGAATGCTATATGCAAATAGCAGAATATCATTACGAAATCTAAGAGGTGAAGTCAAGAAGGATCAAACATAACATTATGGCTATGATACAGGAAAAATGAACGTTAATGAACGTTTTATTTTGTGCGTCTAGTAGATGTTTAAAGTCTGATAGCGTTATAAAATCGTACATAATCAAAACTGATCGTCCGTCTTAAAAGGGATACACGTCATAATAGATTCATTTCGGAAAAAAAAATCCCTAGAATGATCCCATAGTCATTTACAACTCGTGGCGTCATTTTTTCCAGGACACTTTGAACACATTGAGATGATATCACACCTGACTTTAAAACTCTTGAAAAGTCTATTACTGTATGAACTATAACATACGTGTATCATTGAAAACATCACTACTACTTAATACAATGTGTCGTACGATTGAAATATTCAATTTGTTAAATAAAATTTAAACACTACGTTACCGACAACTCTAAGCATTTTGTCAAACTATCTGCAGACAATTTAATTTAAAATCTGAGCGTTGCGAATTTGCACGCGCAATGATATTTAAAATAACGTCATTATTTTGTATCAAAACTGGCATCGTTTAGAATTGTCATTCAAAATATTCGTAACCAAAGCTTCCGTAGGAATATTCTACTTTAGCTAAGACTCAATTTTCTGAGGTTAAAGATAAAAAAGTAAACCAATAAGACTATGTGGTTTTGTTGTTTTTATATATTTTCAATAGAACATCAGTAACCCCTTGTGTTGTTACTGCTTGAACTCGAAAATACCATTGTTGCATCACTTTTCCCTTCATATTTGAACACTTCAAATTGTATGCATAAGACTATTTTATGTATACATGTATTTGAATATGTAAACATTTTAAATTTTATGTTTTCTGTCATTTTCACTTAATTATCGTTATTCGTATTATCTTCATTATTGTGAAATGTTGTTTTATTTCAAAGCAATTTGTTTGTAAAATGATATAGAACAATTACAATATATTACCTCTTGTAAAGCTACAGTCACACATACGGATATGTCCGTACGTTGAGGCCTGGTGCGGATGGGATTGGTCTGTGGGGGTATAAGTACGGAACAGTTCGTCTTAGTACTGGAAAAATTGTGAAAAACATGGAACAAACAAAACAATACAGGACGCGAATAAGTACGGATAGGTACGGGCTACTACGTTGAAATACGTTTTACTGCGTCTGGCAACTTGCCCAACGCTTGGACGGGTCTGCGGCGAATTACGTTGAACTACGCTTAAGAACGGGCAGCCTCTGATAACTACGTTCAGCTACGGCAAGATACGTTTCAGTACGGATAACTACGTTTTAGCATGTTTAACTGCGGATGAATGAGTATCAACAAAGTTGGACTGAAGTAACGCTCAAATGTCTACGGATCGCTCAAACTTGTGTGCATGTTAAAAGGTTGGAGAAACTTGCAAGTTTGGGATAAGTCTTGAATACGTTTTGACCAAGTGTTGGTATGGATTGATACGGATTACTACTTTGAGGTACGGCTCAGGTACGGATCGATACGGATTACTACGTTTCTATCCGTGGCCAGACGTAGCTATTCGCGCTGTATGTGTGACTGGGGTATTAAGAGCATGTGACTGAAAATATGTTCTAAAAATGCCTCATTACTGCACCTTGCCTCATCATGCAAAACATTGTAGCTAAGTCATGAAAAAATCGTACATAAGAGTAATAAAATTTAGGACAGTACCCAAATGTGGTCCATTTAGCATTTGATCGCATAGTGCAACTTTAACCTTGAAAACCAAACTTTGCATGACGTCTTTTTGTACAATGAACCAAAAACATCAACAATAACAATAATCAAGCGATATTAACAAGTTATTAAATACTCGTTTCTATTCCCCGTTAAGTTACACTGGTACCGGAAACGTCAATATTTTTCCATACACTGACGCCTGAATTTCATATCGGGTGCGTTGTTGCACTATTTTTTTCTATTTAGTTCAGTATTGTCAATCCTATTCAGGCCATTGAACATATTTATAATATTTACATAATATTTATACGTGTAGATGCGTATGTAATAAAAAGGTTATTATCTTTGCATCAGGAAATATGCACTCGTTCTTCAGCGGAAGAATACTGCGCTCCTAAAGTCGCGCAATATTTACACTGAAGAACTCGTGCATATTTCCCGATACAAAGCTAATAACCTATAAATATTTTTCCTACGAAAACTTTGAGTAAACTTAACCCTATAAGGTTATAGGACCAACACAGCTGAATGTAAAACATTGTTCCATTGTTCTTGTTTCATTATTCAAAATTGTTCAGAGGATTGAAATATGCGGGCAGAATACGAATAACTGCTGATATGACCATATTGCATTAATATTATTATCAGTTCTAGCATTTGTATGAGGTACAATTTGCTTGTATTCGTTATAATTAGTCTCTGTTGCTTAAATGGCAGCTAATGTAATATGATCAAGCTCATAAAATTCTTATTCAACGACACTGTCTGTATTTTAGTCTATATTTTACACAAATGAAATTACGTGTGATTTCCCTGTTCAGCATGAACATGCCACAATATTTGCAATTTGTTAAGTTTTTGTACAAATATAAAACTTTCAAGGGAGAACAAATGGAAAGTCTGCCTACTCAACGTATTGGCGGCCAATACATCTGGAAATTAAAATTAGTTTTAATTACATTCGTTTTTAGTTGACGTTTGTCGCATTGTTTGAGCCAATTCGAAATAAAAATGTACACCTCGCGATATGACCATGATACCAATACGTGTGCTAGTACAAGTAGCAAAATACAACTTACATTTAATCAATGTGATTAGTTTCTAGTTTTAATTTGCCAGCTAATATAATATGAGCGATACAGTACCATTCTATCGATTGTGTAGTTTTATGTATTATAATTATATCTCACATATGTACACGCAGTGAGAAAATACGTACATTATGCTTGCACAGTGATCTTTTTTTTTTTGTAATTTTAAAACAGAAACATTACTTTTCCACTTGGAGTTTGTATAATGTTCTTCATGAACAACCGTCACAACAGTTCTTTTATCAAAATTATTCAATAGTTTAATATCCCAACAGGAAAGAAAGACTTTGCATTAAAAGTATGTGAACAAGTATACGAAAGTATTAACACGTCTCACCTACCTTCGAGCAGAATCAAGTATTGATCATTGAACAGTTTGTCTCTTACTAAATTGTGACATTTTAGAAATGTAGTTTCAATACGTATTCGCGTACATGTAGGATTCCCTAAACAAAATATAAAGGTCCAGTTCCTACACGTAAACGGGAAAATTAAACATTATAGGTGTTTAAATAGCTTGTACGCCTGTATTTGTTTAAATCGTTACACGCTACATTTTGACACCACAAACGTGCACTGAAATATTTATAAAATGCAACACGTATGCGTTCGAGTATAAAATAGCGCGTCTCATTCAACGAGGAGAAATGTGGAAAATCGTGTCAAATTTATCTGACACCTTCACTAAGAAATCGTATTACTCAACAATTATAAAATGTTTTACATCAACGCTAGAATTCAAAAATGTTTGACCATTTAAATGAAGATAAGAGTTTTCAGAATAGTTTGGCATATATATAATATTCTGGAAAATAATTTTGTCAAGTCCTTCTATAATCCATAACGTTATCTCTAAAACATACGATATTCCTTTTATTGTTCAACTGTGAACATTTTAATGATTTGGGATTTACGGCGAATCCACACAGAGGTTATATATTACAGACCAATTTTAAGTTGACTGCACACAGCTGTAATGCAAGTACTTTCATATGTAATGACTAGGATTTTTATTAAAGTCCGTTAATGGCAGTCAACTTTGTTTATCTTTATATTTAACTGACACGTTTCGATTATTGTGTCTACTGCATCCGATAGAGCAGTTAGTAATACTTGTAGCATTGCTGCCACGAAATATTTGAAAGACATTCAAGGAAAACTTTTATAGAGATTTCCCGGAAGCATAGAGCACCCCAAGCACAGCCTAATTTGCTTTTATATTTAAGCTCCGCCCCTTTAGATACGCTCTGTTGTAAATGTATCACAAACTTCAAAGAAAAGATACTAGGCTATAATACAAAAACTAACTTAAACTTCTTGCTTCCTCTTAAGATAGCAGTTGGTAGTTTTCAGCCTTAGATGCGAATTGGCCGGGGGTCAAAATCTCTAGAATAAAGGTAAGTGTCAAAATTAAAGGCCCTGTTTTCCTTCAAAATGATATTCAAAGCGGATTTTGTTCTTTGGTGCTCTGGAATGGACATTTTTAAAACTTCTGACAAGCATTCAGCTGACCTTAACGGAATTGGTATCCTGAAGTCGGTCAGATCCGAAACTGCGAATTTCGATTGCTGGTTGTATGTTCAAATGTCAAAACAATAGAGGCCTTATTCATCAAGGAGTACAGAAAAAAGTAACCGGTTGACAGACAGTTTTGTTATATAGAATAGGTTCAGGAGAGGTATGTGTGCAAGGCACTGTGCATTGTTTGAATCCTGCATTTCCCCTAACTTTTTGCCACCAGGTCAAATATGGTAATGTGTTGGAAAATTGGTCCATATTTTTGCGAACCTAGGTTTCAGTTTTAGCTACGTATGGATTACAGAGCCTTATAAATAGCAAATATTGTTAATGGATTTTAAGAAAGCATACAAATACATGATAACTAGATGTTTTATTTCTTTCAAATCTCTGTGTTTAGTTGAATTCTTCTGAATCGATGAAAGACGGTCTCTGACCGGCTTACGAAAATAACAAAAAAATCTGGCATCTGCAACGTTGACTTGTAGTTGCACTTTCACTCTGCTTTGTTTTGTCTTTAAAAAAGTATCTTCATTTCTTCACTCTATGTTAGTAATGAGCAATTACTCAAGAATCATAGAAATAACTTAAGTTCAAGAATTTGGCAGGCACCTGAAACATCTACCTTCAGTCAAATGAGATAGAGTTGTCCGCCTCCAATTTTATGTCAAATTATTTAGGAAAAGAAGGATATTTCGGTTTGACTCCAGACGTTTAAAGAACTTCTTATCTATAACTTTAAAATATGTAGACGACTCTCAAAATCTCAATAAAATCTGTAAAAAAGATCTTTTGAAAGCAAAAAATATCAATCAAGCAGAATAATAGCAGACTCGGTTTGATTGAGTCTGTTCTTGAGTGGTAATGAAAAATGCAACACCTCTCACGCTCCCTAGCACCGGCTTAAGCGGAACTCTATTACAGATCAACTGAATGGACTCCAGGATCCCAAATGACCAAAAAATATTACACTTTTAGAATTTGATAAATTGATATAAAATTGGAGGATTTTGCTATACTATTTATAAATTATTAAAAATTCATATTTGAACAATGTTTTTTATCATTTTATCATTTACTGGTTTGTCTCATCGTTTGAAATGTTGATTTTAATTGGAACTTGGTCCTGTAAGAGCGTGGCAGACTCTCTGATCTTTTCAAATTATTAAAGTTACATTCATAAGTTTAAAAGATACATACATTAACTCATCATAGTAAAGTTAAAGAATTTGGCCATTTGCAGTTATCATTTTGCAGTAAGCGTTTTTTACATTTGACATTTAGCGGTATGACAAATAGCATTTGGTATGCAGAAATTACCATAAAGTTTTCCATGCAAAATGCCAAATGCTAAATGATCATAAACTCAATAAGTTAAAGAATTTAGACGATTAGCAATAATGATTAAGCAATTTCATATTAAGTATTTGGCATTTAGCGTTTGATATTTAGCATCAAATATGTGGCATGTAGCATTTGGTATGTAGCATTTAGCATTAAGTAATTGGGATTTAGCATTAATATTTTTCATTAAGCATTTGACAGTTAGTATGGCGCACCGGCCTTCCATAAGTATTTTGCTTTCAGCATTAAGTAATTTGTAATTTACATTACATGTTAGTCTTTTAGTATTTGGCAATAAGCTTGGCGCACCGGCCTTCCAAAATTTATAATTGCCGCTTCAAATTATAAAAACCCTGATGTATGGAAGGCCGAAAGCCATGCTAAATGCCAAACGCTAAATGACGAATACTTATTGCAAAATGCTTTCCTACATGCTTATAGTTAAATATTGACTGTCAAATGGTAGTTGTCAAAACAAAACGATTATGTTTAATACATGAAGGTAAAAGTTTGCCTTACATTCCGTTGCTCATCAGTTCTTGTTATCCTTTTAAAACCTAAGACTACTCTTCCATATCTGTTGGGTGATCAACATCTTATCTCGTGCGCACGACATCTTATCTCGAGCGGTCAACATATTATCTTGTGTGAATTCAGATCATTAGTAAAAACATACGGCTGCCACCGTTTTTGTTTTTGTTTCGGTTATACTTATAACCGTTTCACATGTTTGCAGGGTTAGAAATTTAAGTACGCAAACTGATAAAAAAGGCAGCAAAAATCAGTGATGATGCAAAGAAATAAATTTAAGTCCTTGACAAAAAAAATTAGTATGTAGGCTTCGCCCATATATTAAAGAATGTCCTTGTCTTCCCTTAATTCATGCATGCAACTTTTCTGCGCGAATTTATCAGTCGAACATGCAGTATGTATCATTGGTTATGTTCATTTGATTATGACAAAGGATGGCCAATTATATGCATTGCTCTCCCAAATGATGTGATAAACTTGTACTACTATTCGTGGGAAGTTTAAATAAGAGCGGAATAGGAGAGATCGTGTTTGTATACAAATTCTATTTTTAGAACTGATAAGACAGTGATCGGGTGGGCAGAAGCCGACCGTCCATGTTTTTTGTAAACAGTGATGTTTTTCTAACGGTCTAAACTTTCTTAAAACACAAATTACATAAATAATTTTTTGATCAATGGAAAGGTTATAAAACAAGCAATTTATTGATTACTTTTAATTGTTATTTCGAAATAAAATGGATTTATTATGAACGCTTAACTTACACTGTTTTTCTAAAGGTTGTGAAAATCACTACGCCGCTTTTAAAATTATATGTCATTTAAAACGGTTATTGATTGAAAAAAGATATTTGGATACAAAAATATGAAGATTGTTAGTATTTCAAATCTTTTTGAATTTTGAAAACCCATAAATGAGCAAAAAAGTTATTAAAAATTAAAAATTCTGATTCAATACGCAAACGGTGTTAAAATCATTTGTTTTGCCAACCACCAGATAAACAGATGTTAACGCGTGACGTCACGGCGATCTCTCCTATAGGCGGGACCCTAATTAACAACTTGTCCGTATGTTTTACTGATGACCTAAATGCACACACAAAGGGTCTTAATATATATAAATCAGATGTCGTGCGCTCGAGATAAGATGTAGATCGCACAAGATAAGATGTTGATCGCTCAAGATAATATGTTGATCGCTCAAGATAATATGTTGATCGCTCGAGATAAGATGTTGATCGCTCAAGATAAGATGTTGATCGCTCAAGATAAGATGTTGATCGCTCGAGATAAGATGTTGATCGCTCAAGATAATATGTTGATCGCTCAAGATAAGATGTTGCTAGCTCAAGATAAGATGTCGTGCGCACGGGATAAGATGTTGATCGCTCGAGATAAGATGTTGATCGCTCAAGATAATATGTCGATCGCTCAAGATAATATGTTGATCGCTCAAGATAAGATGTTGATCGCTCGAGATAAGATGTTGACCGCTCGAGATAATATGTTGATCGCTCGAGATAAGATGTTGATCGCTCAAGATAAGATGTCGTGCGCACGAAATAAGATGTTGATCGCTCAAGATAATATGTTGATCGCTCGAGATAAGATGTTGATCGTTTGAGATAAGATGTCGTGCGCACGAAATAAGATGTTGATCGCTCGAGATAAGATGTTGATCGCTCAAGATAATATGCTGATCGCTCGAGATAAGACGTTGATCGTTCGAGATAATATGTTGATCGCTCAAGATAATATGTTGATAGCTCGAGATAATATGTTGATGGCTCGAGATAAGATGTTGATCACTCGAGATAGCATTTTGATCGCTCAAGATAATATATTGATCGCTCGAGATAAGATGTTGATCGCTCAAGATAAGATGTCGTGCGCACGAGATAAGATGTTGATTGCTCAAGATAATTTAATCCTTAGAAAATAATTGCATATCCTAAACATACTACGGTGGTATGTTTAGGACATATGTTAATTTTTTTTAAGATTAAATTATCTCGTGCGCACGACATCTTATCTTGAGCGATCAACATCTTATCTCGTGCGCACGACATCTTATCTCGAGCGATCAACAAATTATCTTGAGCGATCAACATCTTATCTTGAGCGATCAACATATTATCTTAAGCGATCAACATCTTATCTCGTGCGCACGACATCTTATCTCGAGCGATCAACATATCATCTTGAGCGATCAACATCTTATCTTGAGCGATCAACATCTTATCTCGAGCGATCAACATATTATCTCGAGCGATCAACATATTATCTTGAGCGATCAACATCTTATCTCGAGCGATCAACATATTATCTTGAGCGATCAACATCTTATCTCGAGCAATCAACATCTTATTTCGTGCGCACGACATCTTATCTTGAGCTATCAACATCTTATCTCGAGCGATCAACATATTATCTCGTGCGATCAACATCTTATCTTGAGCGATCAACATATTATCTTGAGCGATCAACATCTTATCTCGAGCGATCAACATATTATCTTAAGCGATCAATATATTATCTTGAGCGATCAACATCATATCTCGACCGATCAACATCTTATTTCGTGCGCACAACATCTTATCTTGAGCGATCAACATCTTATCTGGAGCGATCAACATAATATCTTGAGCGATCAACATCTTATCTCGAGCGATCAACATCTTATCTTGAGCGATCAACATCTTATCTTGAGCGATCAACATATTATCTTGAGCGATCAACATCTTATCTCGTGCGCACGACATCTTATCTCGAGCGATCAACATATCATCTTGAGCGATCAACATATTATCTTGAGCGATCAACATCTTATCTTGAACGATCAACATCTTATCTCGAGCGATCAACATATTATCTTGAGCGATCAACATCTTATCTCGAGCGCACGAAATCTTATTTATATATTAAGGCCCTTTGTGTGTGCATTTAGGTCATCAGTAAAACATACGGACAAGTTGTTAATTAGGGTCCCGCCTATTCCACTGTTATTTAAACTTCCCACAAGTACCTGTACAAATTTATCACATCATTGGGAGAGCAATGCATATAATTGGTCATCCTATCTTCAAAATCAAATGAACATAACTTATGATGCATACTGCATGTTAGAACAGCAACAAATTTCAGTTCGACTGATAAATTCGCGCAGAAAAGTTGCAGGTATGAATTAAAGGAAAACAATGAAAATCGTTTAATATATGGGCGAAGTATGGAAGCCCTGGAGGGACAATTGATTTCCGTACTTCCCACTTCTGACTTCTAACTTTGCTCTTCTCACTTTCAACTTGTTGGTTTCCTACTTCTAACTTCCGCACTTCTGACTTCTAACTTCCACATTTCTGACTTCCAACTTCCTGACTTTTGACTTCTGATTTCAAACATCCACACTTCTTACTTCCGACTTCTTGACTTCTTACTTCCTTCTTCTAACTTCCGCACTTCTAACTTCCAGACTTTTGACTTCTGATTTCCAACTTCCACACTTCTTACTTCCGACTTTTTTACTTCTTACTTCTCTCAACTAACTTTCGCACTTCTGACTTCTAACTTCGTACCTTTCAACTTCTGATTTCCAACTTCCACACTTCTTACTTCCGACTTCTTGACTTCTTACTTCCCTCTTCTAACTATCGCACTTCTGACTTCTAACTTCCACACTTCTGACTTCTAACTTCCTGACTTCCGACTTCCGCACTTCTGACTGCCAACTTTCCTTTTCTGGAAGTCGGAAGTAAGAAGTGTGGAAGTTGGAAGTCGGAAGTATGAAGTCAGGAAGTTGGAAGTTGGAAGTGCGGAAGTTAGAAGTCAGAAGTGTGGAAGTTAGAAATAGAAAGTCAAGAAGTTGGAAGTGAGAACTGCAAAAGTTAGAAGTCAGAAGTGGGAAGTACGGAAATCAATTGTCCCTCCAGGGCTTCCATAGCGAAGCCTACATACTATTTTTTTTGTCAAGGACTTAAATTTATTTCTTTGCATCATCACTGATTTTTATGGTCTGAATTCACACAAAGGTCATTAATAGATATTGATAAGATGACCGAGAAAAGATGTTGATCACTCGAGATAATATGTTGATAGCTCAAGATAATATGTTGATCGCTCGAGATAAGATGTTGATCGCTCGAGATAATATGTTGATCGCTCAAGATAAGATGTCGTGCGCACGAGATAAGATGTTGATCGCTCAAGATAATATGTTGATCGCTCGAGATAAGATGTTGATCGCTCAAGATAATATGTTGAACGCTCAAGATAATATGTTGATCGCTCGAGATAAGATGTTGATCGCTCAAGATAAGATGTCGTGCGCACGAAATAAGATGTTGATCGCTCAAGATGATATGTTGATCGCTCAAGATAAGATGTCGTGCGCACGAGATACGATGTTGATCGCTCAAGATAAGATGTTGATCGCTCAAGATAATATGTTGATCGCTCGAGATAAGATGTTGATCGCTCAAGATAATATGTTGATCGCTCAAGATAATATGTTGATCGCTCGAGATAAGATGTTGATCGCTCAAAATAAGATGTCGTGCGCACGAAATAAGATGTTGATCGCTCAAGATAATATGTTGATCGCTCGAGATAAGATGTTGATCGCTCAAGATAATATGGTGATCGCTCAAGATAATATGTTGATCGCTCGAGATAAGATGTTGATCGCTCAAGATAAGATGTCGTGTGCACGAGATAAGATGTTGATCGCTCAAGATAAGATGTCGTGCGCACGAAATAAGATGTTGATCGCTCAAGATATTATGTTGATCGCTCAAGATAAGATGTTTATCGCTCAAGATAAGATGTTGATCGCTCGAGATAAGATGTTGATCGCTCAAGATAAGATGTCGTGCGCACGAGATAAGATGTTGATCGCTCAAGATAATTTAATCCTAAAGAAATAATTGCATGTCCTAAACATACCACCGTAACATACCACCGTATATATATAACATATATCAATGTTAAAACTATAGTTATTAAAACATCTCACCATTTTTGTAAACCGTATCTATTAAACATCATGATAAAAACTGAAGGACATAGATGATAAACACTGTAGAACATTTTATCGTGGTTCTTTAAGACACCACATGTCCTTGTCACTCTTTAAGACATAGATCATTGAGTACAATATCCCAGTAGAAACCGAAGCAGACGTGATATATTACAACGTCAACTCTAATTGAAAAAAAAATGGATCTCTAACACAGTGTTAAGACAAAAATGTGGAAACAAGATATGGATTTTTTACAAATGATTATCAATTGTTTTAAATTCTAAAAACATTTTTCTTCTCAAACAGATTTTAGAAAAGCTTAACAAATATGTTTCCAGAGTGAGTGAGTCGGAATATACAGCTAATCGACTCAGAAAGGCTATATATTGCCGCAGAAAAGTAACATTTGAAACGTAAATTGACAACACCACGACGGGTGAGGCAGACAAATCTTTATTACCAATATAAGAAATGCCCGCATATCGAAACAGACTGACGGCAGGGAATGTGAGAAGTCTTCCCATTACAAACACTATTACTCCCGAAGAGTTACATCGGAGGGGAATGGAAGCACACTTTTGAATGAAGCAATATTTAAAGATTTCTTTTTTGGAGAGAGGTGTGCGGGGTAGAGATGTGAGGGGTGTAAATGCGTGGTGGTGGTAACAGTATACTGAAGGACAAGTAACTATTTAAAAAGAATTTAGGGGGTGGGGGGTAATGGGGGTGAAGTTTGTAATGTAGATTATTGCAGTACGCACATTGTCTTGTCATCACCTGTCTATATTCCAAGTTTCAAGTCAATACTTCTAATATATTTAAAGTTATGCTCTGGATACAAACTATGTTGGGCAGATTTGACCTTGCTGTGACCCTGACCTGTGATCTACCATCTTTGTTCATGCACTCTGAACATCGTCTCATCACAACCTACCTATTTGCCAAGTTTGAAGTCAACACCTTGAATGGTTAACAAGTCATGCTCCGAACATAGAATATGACGGATAGATTTGACCTTTGAGCTCAATTTGTGACCTTCTTGACCTTTGATCTATAAAGCCGAATCAAGTGTTCTGTACAGCTTCTCATCTACCTGTATGCCAAGTTTAAAGTCATTATCTTTATTGGTTATTAAGTTCTACTTCGGACACGAATTATGACGGACTGGCAAACGGACGCACGCACGTGACATGACATAATACGTCCCGTTTTTCCAAAATTCTATTCGCGGAAATGTTATGAAATTTTTGATTTCGCTATAGACTCTCATTGTGAAAATTTGCGTGAGGTCCAAACTTTTAGGATCAGTCTAGCAAACGATCAAGCACTCGGCCCTATCATTTTTATTTTCCTGAAGTTTCTGAGTATATTCTGAAGTGAAAAATCACGGTTTTTAAATCAAACTCTACATTGTAGAAAACATTTCGATCTGAGCGTGCAGAATTACTTAAGGGGCTATCAGAGCTTAAAAGCTAAAAACAAACTTCAAAAACTATTTCTCATGAACCTATCTTCGCACATCTTGGTCTTTAGGATCCTTCTTTAGACTTCTCTCAATTTTGCTCAATGGTTTGCTTTGTCCCTTTAATATATCTGTATTTTAAGGTATTTCCAGTTTTATCTGAAAGACAGTTATAAATTTATCTTTATAAAAAGATCTTATGTATTCTTTGCAGCAAATTCACCGAAGTAAATGAGCGCTAAAAAGCCATCGTTTCCTGAGGAGTCGTGTCTCTCAGGCGCCGTTTTACAATTATTGGTGTCCTATGCTCAATCCCACATAGAGGACCATATTAAGGTAGTGGACCCGTAATAGAGTACGTTCTTTTGAAGACTATTCAATTCCTACTATAAACTTACTTTGACTTATTTTTAGGAGGGCGTAGGTTCAAACCGCACTAGGATCAAACTTTTGTTTCTTATATTTTTTCTAGTAAGTTAAAATGTTTTCAAGACATTATTGATTTATTGTATAAAAGCGGAAATTTTTATTTGATAAGCCGTTTCTTGCTATTTAAAGTGAATTTTACCTCTAATACAGAGGAGTGCAGGGTTACATGCTGTAGAAGTTCTTTATTTTGCCTTTTCTCTTTAGTTTACATATTGAGGAAGAAATGTAGGTAGGTTTTACTTCTGCCACATGGTTATTTTTTAATGTAGAGCCTATACTAGAAAAAAATGTTCTTGACAGTTTTATTTTATGTTTTATCATTGTTTACCAATACTTTCAGGTTTCTTTTATCAAAATTATTGGTATAATGAATTCACTACGAACATTTTCTACTGTGGTTAATACCTTGAAATTTGACTCTTGAGGAAACATCATAAATTAAACAAAATTTTTTAAAAAAAAAACACGGTTAAAGTTGTTTAAAAATTGCAATACAGTGCGAAACAATAGTATCTTTAAGACTTATTTTTTTAAACATTGTGGTCCACTACCTTAATTTAACAGGCTTATTCGGATATCGACATTTTATATATAAAAAACACTCTTTTTAGATTGCTTACAATTTAGGACTTGTGTCTAGTTAGATCTGAATAATATAATGTTTTTAATCAAGCGATTTCATATTGGCATTGTTATTTGTCCAAGGGTTGTCGTTTAGGTCGAGGGCCAATACGACTGCCCGAGGACAAATAACTAGGCCAATATGAAATTGCTTGATTAATGATAATTTTATTGTTCAACTGTAACACCATAAGAATAGTTTGCGTTTCCTTATACAGCAATTATACATGTTGAAGGTTGCGTTTTAAGCATTATCATTTTAGTCGGAAAACAGAATGGGTTGTACGTAGGTATGTATGAATAATTTAGAGAGATATAGGCCTTGAAATAATCAGCAATAACTGGAACTTACCGTATAACTTTATCATGACATAACAGTATATTAGTGGTTTTAACAGACCAATCAGAGAGCTGCATTTTCGAGTACCTGCCAGTTAAAGGCCTAGATTCACTGCTATATAAGTGTCCCCCCCCCCCCCCCCCAAATCCAATATACAACTCCCATCTTATCTGCTGCTTATCAGCGATTATGTAACAGTAACTGATTAGAGGGCAATTAGCACAGCAGGGACCCCAACTAGACCATGAAGATGTGTGCAGTGGAGTTGAAAGAAATTAATTTTTCTTCAGTGAATGTGGAATGATAATAATAATTATTATTATTTTGATATCATATAGATTATAACAACTATTACTTTAATGTTATAATAATAATAATATTATTATTATTATTATTATTATTATTATTATTATATTACATATAGGATGATAAAAGATACAGTAATAATATTGAAAATAATAATGAAAATAAAACACAAATATAGTGAAAACTTCATGAGTTCTTTGTGCTGACAAAAAATTAATATAAAATTATTGTGTTCCATCTATACTCAATTTTCATTTTCAGTTTGTTGCCAAAAGTGACTTTTTTTCATGCTTTGCTTTGTAACTTTGAAATGCACATACTGTTTTCAATTTTAGACAAATGATATCTACAGTGGCAGTTTTCTGCCAGCTTTAGATGAGTGAAAGTCACATTTTTCACAATTCTCCAGACAGAATTTGAAAAAAATAAAAACTTGCATATTTCTTTAAGAAAGTTTCTCATTATTTTATTATTGTGAAAATAAGTTTCTGATTAGGGAGACGATCAAAATCCCCTTGATCAAAATCCCCTACACTGAAAAATAACAGGGTGTTACAAAATCCCCTTCATACTTTTGCAGGGGGTATCATAATCCCCACAACATTAATTGCAAGTGTCTATAATCTGTTCGGCAGTATGCAATTAAATACGATTGACTTTCATTAATTAATGTATCGCCTATAACCCGAGTCTGCGGGGTGTGAAAATACAGCAACCTTGGTACAATACACTGTCACCATGGTGATCTAACAAGGTGTCAGCGATACAAGATTCTGTGTATATATCAGTCGCCAATGCACTTTATGATAAATTGACAAGGGAATACCGCTGTATTATTCTCATTTTCAAAAAATTACGAGTTCCTACTCCCTTGGTCAGGTACAGTAAAATAGAATATACATGTATGTCAACCAATGTGAAAATATATGAACGACTACAATGATTTTGGCAGATATTTTCGTCAGTGTATTAGGAATACCGGCACTTGGTACTGTACTTTGGACTCGTCCTATTTATTTCCTCACACTAAGACGCTGAAGTTAAATCAGTTACGGAATGTAGCGTTATTACAAAATAATTCAATGATCTTTACACTTTTATTAAGCTTTATCAGATATTTTTCATAACCTCTTTAATATTCCCATGGACAAAACAGTTTATGAGTCTTGTTCTCAAATATACTCGATGAGTACTTTTTATAACGTTGCATACATTTTAAATTAAAGGATGAAGTGGAATTAGATTATGTTGTTCAGAGTCAAAGAAATATTGTCAAAGGGGAGCTTTGCAATGGCTACATTTTGTTTCCAACATTGTGTAAAAACAACATACTCCAAGCGGTAGGAAAATAATGAAACAAATAATGAAACAAATAATGCCAGCTGGAGTAACATCGTATGTTGGTCTTCCAATCTGAAATGATAAAAAGATGTCTTGTCTCGTGTTGGATGTGCTTACAGGGAAATCGTTAATAACGTATGCGTTGTTTTTAGATAGAACTGAAATACTTGAAGAGTGACATGTTTTATTGCATATGAAACATTTTTCTATTATAAATTGAGATTTTTTTGTAAAAATACATTATCTAGCATTCAAAATTCAGGTAATGATATGCCCCGTAATACTGACAGAAGTTTAATGTATGTACAAATTTAATACTAGTGATAAAATATCTACACAATGACATCTTTCATGGAATATAAATCATTATCTTTCGTTTTAGGACAAATATTATTTTATAAATGGTAAACCATATTATTTAGACAGCATATTTATTTCAGCAGAATATATGTAATTGTTATGCGCATGCCTACCGGAAGGCGAATACACGAAAAGACGAAATTGCACATTTTTCGTGTGTTCGTGTCGGCGGGTCGAAGTAACGAAAGGTCGAAAACTGCTTATTCCTCGTGTGTTCGCTTTTCGACTTTCGAGGCGAATACACGAAGTTTTGATACGCGCCAGCACAAAAAGTGATTAATACAAAAGTTGGTGTGTTCGCCTCTGAAATTTCGTTATTTCGCCTTTAATGTTTCGTTACTTCGTGTATATGCCACAAATGTCGTAAGGTGAACACACGACAAGTAAGCAGTTTTCGACATTTCGTGTGTTAGTGTCTACGACATTTCGACCCGCCGACGCGAACAGATATGCATTATTTCGACCTTTTGTGTGTTTGTTACTTCGACATTTCGCCTCGTCGACTCAAGTTCGATACGAACACACGAAATGGCAGAAATCAGCAACCATAGTCTAGAAAGAAGTTATGCATAATTACATGGTTGGAGGCATTACAGTAAAGTAAGCAGACTAGGATCTTCCTGGATATAATTAAACACTTCAGTTATCCTACTGTAAAGAAAGCGTAATAGAACCTCGCTTAAAATAAACAATATTAAACTTGCCTTCTAAGCTTGATAAAAATAAGATTGAACTTGTACCTGCGTGCTCGCGATCGCATCGTTCGATATGAACAATTTTATGGTAGTTCTGCACGTTTGGGTAAAAAAAAATAACCTTGATTACACCCTGATTTTTTAAAACTTCTTTTTACAAAATCCAGCAAACAAAAAAGATAGGGTCGTGTGCTTAATCTTTTGCTAGACTGATTTGGAAAAAAAATGGACCTCGCGATAGTTTTCATACTGGTTCGAGTCGTAAATTCGGCCACTTTTTGCGGTTTTTCATAAATATTTCTTTCGTTTTACAATTGATTTGTACAAAATTTCTTCCAAATGTGCTTTGAAACAAGCAACATTGATTGTTATCATTAACAGCCGTTTACGGTATGGTAAACAATACAACCGCACTTAAAATAACAGACAGGTTTAGCCTCCACATTTTACATTCTAGAGGTTGTAAATATTCGGCCGCCCGCCCGCTTAGCTCAGTAGGTAAGAGCGTTGGTCTACGGATCGCAGGGTCGCGAGTTCGATCCTCGGACGGGGCGTATGTTCTCCGTGACTATTTGATAAACGACATTGTGTCTGAAATCATTAGTCCTCCACCTCTGATTCATGTGGGGAAGTTGGCAGTTACTTGCGGAGAACAGGTTTGTACTGGTACAGAATCCAGGAACACTGGTTAGGCTAACTGCCCGCCGTTACATGACTGAAATACTGTTGAAAAATGGCGTTAAACCCAAAACAAACAAACAAAATATTCGGACACTTTTTAAACATAAAGTTGGTTGTATTTTCAACATTTTCTTGGAAATAAATCGATGCTACAGCCAAAATTGTTCTTTTTTCAACAAACTGCAATCAATTTTCAACAGCATACCTCGTGGGAAATATTTGCCAACAGAGATTTAAAAAGCACCTGTCATCCGTCTCACACCAGCATGACGTAGTTAAATTTTTACGTCACTGTTTATCACACATTCTAGCATAAAACTGCTGTTTTTGTAACTTTTCGGGGGTGTTTCAACAGGGAAGTAAAGAGAATCTTTTGCTCACGTGCTATTATAACACCTTTTAATATATGCGCGTTCCGTGGCAAAGCATAAACGTATTATGGCCCCAAAACGGATAATTCAAAAGGAAATGACGTTAACGTGAAAAAACAACGTAGATATGGAAATTCAATGACGTTGAGGGACAATATGATCATTTTCTTGGTTTTAACGCGTTTGATGCTAGTTAGCGCATGTTCCTTTTGTGTTATAAAGTTTAGATTTGAATTAACCCTTGCCGGGCCTCAGCATAAACGAGCACGTGCAATGACGTCACGCGTCCCGCGAGACAAAATATTTAGTTTAAACATATTTATTCCCAAAATAGAGTACATATATTTATACGTATCACATACTGTAGTGAAGACAAAACAGGAAAGGATAAGAATGAAAGACAAGTCTTATAGAATTCTTCTCCTTTGCGGACAAAATATAACTGTATGGGCATATCGAGCTTTAATCTGTAATGGGGCTAGGAATATAGTCTTAAGATATGAAAAAATAAAATAAAAATGAAAAAAAAATATATTAATCGCTGTGAATGTAAAAAATGGAAAGGGGACAATGTATATGGTAGAAGGAAAGTATTCACATAAATGTAGAGGTTAGAACAAGTCAAAAGTAGAACAGAAGAGAGAAAGAGGGAAAAAATGGGAATGTCTCAGGGTTGCTAACCAAATCTCTTACTTTCGGAAATATATGCCTGTACATGAGTAAATTTAGTCATGTTATCCTGATCAGATAGGTCTGGGTTTCCAAACAGAATAGTATCCAAGTCAATTTCGAAATTCCACAGATTATTAAGAAGATCGTTGCGACAAAGATCGAAATTTCTGCATTCAAAAAAGAAATGGAAATTAGTTTCCATCTGTCCACACTGGCATAATGGTGTAGGAGAAATACTTTTTAGATAAAGATGTTGATTCAATGCACTGCACTTAGTTCGTAGTCGTGTATGGAGCACCTGGAGATTTCTGATTCCGGTGTAGTAATAGGCTGGAGTACGCTGCTTTTTTATGCCCCCACTTTGTGGGGGGGCATATAGATTTGCTCTTGTCCGTCCGTCCGTCCTTCCGAAAAGGTTGTGTCGCGCCTAGCTCTGAAAGTATTTGACGTAGAGTCACAAAACTTTACAGGAATGTTGGTCAGCATGTGTAGTTGTGCACCTTGGGTTTCGCGTCCGGATTCATTCAGTCATGTAGAAGTTATGGCCCCTGACTTTGTAAAAATTGGTCATTTTAATGTTGTGTCGTGCCTAGCTCCAAAAGTATATGACCTAGAGTCACAAAACTTTACAGGCATGTTGGTCAGCATGTGTAGTTGTGCACCTGGGGTTTCGCGTCCGGATTCATTCAGTCATGTAGCAGTTATGGCCCCTGACTTTGTAAAAATTGGTCATTTTAATGTTGTGTCGTGCCTAGCTCCAAAAGTATATGACCTAGAGTCACAAAACTTTACAGGCATGTTGGTCAGCATGTGTAGTTGTGCACATGGGGTTTCGTGTCCGGATTCATCCAGTCATGTAGGAGTTATGGCCCCTGACTTAATAAAAAATTGGTCATTTTAATGTTGTGTCGCGCGTAGCCCCAAAAGTATTTGACCTAGAATCACCAAAGTTTACAGGAATGTTGGTCAGCATGTGTAGTTGTGCACCTGGGATTTCGCATCCGGATTCATTCAGTATTGTAGGAGTTCTGGCCCCTGACTAATGTCATGTAGTGGGGGCATCTGTGTCCCATGGACACATTTCTAGTTTTATTTACATTACTTTTAAATGATGAAAGTGTTTCAGAATTACGGATATCTGGTCTCAATAAATTCCAATCACGTACAACGGAAGGCAAAAAAGAATTGAAATATAAAGATGTTCTTGTAGGTACACCATGGATATTTTCAGAGTTTCTTAGGTTGTAGCGAGTATCACCAGAGTCAGGGACTAGAGAAGATAGATATGCTGGAGTCAAATTAGATTTCATTTTAAAGAACATAAGAAGTCGATGTTTGTAACGTCTATCGGAAAGTGGCTCCCAGGGTACTTCTCTCTTTAGGTTTTCCAAGGAAACAAGTTTGGTAGCTCCGGAGACTATTCGAGCACATTCATTTTGAATTTTGTCGAGTTGATCCATTTCATACTTTGTACAGTTACCCCACACCACGTTGCATATTCGAGTATTGGCCTTATGAAAGAAATATATATAGTTTCAAGGAAGCGACGGTCAAGTGAGAATTTCAATTTACGCATTACATTAACTCTCTTCCAAGCTTTTGCTACAATGTAGTTGATAAGAGAATGCCAGCAACAATCATTTGACAGGAATACACCAAGATGTTTATGTTCGAGTACCTCTGGAATATTCTGGTTAAACGTTCGAAGAGGAGGGTGTAGTTGAAAGTTTCGTTTTCTTGAAATTAAAAGCGCTTGTGATTTGGAGGGATTAAATTTAACAAGCCATTTATCTGCCCAAGATGAAATTGTTTGGATATCAGACTGGAGAAGATTTGCTGCAATGTCCGGTTGCTGAACTATAATGTAAAGACTTGTGTCACCAGCAAACAGGTTGATGCATGATCTGATTTCATCAACAATGTCATTGATAAAGATAAGGAAAAGAAGAGGCCCGAGAATTGAACCTTGTGGAACTCCAGCTTTGAGAAAAGCCCAGTTCGATTTGACACCTGGCAGTACAACACGTTGACGTCTATGTAAGAGATAATCCTGAAACCACATATGAAGAGAACCTGAGATTCCTGCGTATTTTAATTTACATAGTAATCCTTTGTGCCAGACTTTGTCAAAGGCCTTACTTATATCGAAAAATACCGCTCGAACCTCTAGACCGTTATCTAGAGCTTTACAGAGAGTATCGTATATGAAAACAAGATGATTAACTGTGGAGTCACCCGGAATGAAACCAGACTGTACAGGAGTTAGAAAGCGAGAATCGTGAAGATGGTTATAAACATGCTTGAAAATAAGGCGTTCGAGAACTTTTTCAGTAGTGTTTAAGAGTGATATTGCACGATAGTTATTTGGAAGAGTGGCATCATCTTTCTTGAAGATTGCGCTAACATGGGCTTCTTTCCATGTGACTGGAACAGTAGAAGATTGAAGTGAAACATTGAAAAGGTCACAAAGAGGAAAAGATAGTTCATGTGAAGCCTCCAGAAGAATTCTGTTACTTATACCATCAGGACCTGCGGCCTTGTGAACTGGTAGAGACTTCAAGACATCTTCAGCTTCTGCCGGAGAGAGATGAATTTCATTTAAAATAGTGGTAGAATTCGTTGGACCAGGATTAGGTATCTCTATATTTTCGTCATCAATGTATGTCTGCTCTTGAAAGTAATCATTTAAAAGATAAGCTTTTTCAAAATCAGAAGACGTAGTTTGTCGAGTGTTGGAGTTATATAGTGGAGGAATAACATTGTTGTTCGTTCTAGAGATGAAGGATTTTAAGGTAGTCCACCAATCTTTTGAAGAGAATGATCCGTTTTTAAGTTTGTCTGAAAGTTTGATGAAGTATTGTGATTTGGCTTCACGAATGAGCAAAACAGTTTCATTTCGGACTTGTCGAAATTTATGCCAGTGTTTAGGTGAGTTTGTTCTCTTAGCTTTTCTGTAGATACGCTTACGCTTTCGTATGTTCTTCCTTATATTATTGTTCATCCAAGGGACGTCTGAGGGTCTAATTGTGACATTTTTATTACAAATATTTACTATTTAAAGTACACAACTTACGGGAAGGACAACTTTTTTTCTACTCACCTCTACTTGTTGTTTTTTGCCGACTTTGTTGCTAACGCAAGTGCTTGTGATGACACAGATGCGTTCTCAAGCATCTGGCTTGAAAAAAAAGCTTTAAAGTGGGTGGCCGAATATTTACGACCTGGTCGAATTTACGACTCGAACCAGTAATGAAACCTTTCTCAAATCACAATTTTCATAAAATTTTCTATTATGATAATAGATTTTTTATACAATGTAGATTTTGATGAAACTTCTCACAGTCGTTGATAAATATATGGCTTTTAATGTGGTGAAATAACATGAATAGACCTTTTTACACAAACTATTGCTTGCTATGCTATTTCACGGATGTTTTCATTTTAACGCGCATGCACGCTTTACGTGTGGCAAAAGAACGCTCAAAGATAAGAAAACCTACATAAAAATATCATTATATTACGAATTGTTTTGCTGCTATAAAGATGATTGATTTCAGTCAAGTAATTTATTATACAGTATGCTTTGATTAAAGATATGCATGTTATTAATTATATGTTACCTGAAAAGCCCGCTTTATTCTTATTTTCGTCAGAAAAGAACAAACATTTCCAGTCTATTTCCACACATCATACAAATATAAAGCTTGTTCCTTACATTTAAAAATGTCATATTTTCTTTCATTTTATCTATTTTTTTCCACAACTTCAAATAGTTGTTGTATATATTTTTCTCCAATTTGAATGACATCTACATACTTAGGGTCGCGGCTCCATGTCACTGAAGTTGCTGTTTTAAGTAATATATGTAACTACAATGTATTATGCAAATGACAAGATAAAACATAGGTCAACTAGGTAATAAAGACCCTAACTCAATTTCGATGGTGTCCCCTTATTAGAGCGGATCATAAAAGTTACTGAAGCATATAAGATGGCTTTGATGTGACATACTTTAATACATTCGGTCATCAATGCCATAACAAGAACGCACTCGGATTAATATATCACGTGGCGGAGCTGTTTTATGAATAACCATTTCACGTGATATCTAGTATCTAAAATTAATAAGAATATCATTTGGAACTTTAACGGACATTTCCTTTTATAACGATGAAAGTGTAACTATAAAAAATCTAAATTTGTAAGATATGAATCAAATCAAGGACTATAACTACATACTGAAGGTAAATTCATAATACAAATTTCTATTTCTTTTATCTCTTATGTTTACATGTTGGATCATTTTCATATCGGAAATGTATTGTGCGCACTCATTAGCCGTAAATCAATAGAAAATTATGATAGACTTGAATTCCGCAAAGAATAGGAACATCGATTAACAACAGATAAAGAATGCAAGTAGAACACCTCTCCCCGCTACCCTCTCTATTAAGTCTGACCACTGCATTCACCATCCGAACCACTTTGATATTGCCAGATAAAAACTTTCAAATTCAAAGAAGCGATAGAAATAAAAACAATAACAATTTTAAGATGATTTTTTTTTTGAATACGGAATGAATTGATCCCCATTTTGGTATAATTGGATACAAAATCAAAGGTTGAACTTTGTTAACTGAACATTTTATTTTAAACTTCATTAGTTAAAGTATATCAGCTGTGGGTTTGCAAAGATCTATATATATTTTCCCTTGTCTTGCGATGGATGTTTACTACAAAACAAACTAATTATTGATGCAATAGATTGAAATGCAATATACATGTAACTTTAACGTATTGTGCGGTCATGTCTTTTTGCCCTACGTAGAGTGCGCATGGTCCGTGTGCTTGTTTTTTGAGATATTTGTTCATTATTAAAATGATTCACACATTTCCAGCTGTTTTCAAGATATGTTTTTAATTATTTAGCATGTCAGATGTTTTAATTATATATTTTAACTTTAGACAGATAGTTACTTTGTCATTGTAAAAAAGTTATCACGGGTTGCCATAAATTGCAGAACTCACAATAAGGACAAGTTCAAGCATAAGTAGTCTAGAAAACAACACTAAGCATGTCCTTTGATTCAAACATATTCATAGCACTAGCAGTGTATAATCTTCGTTAACATAAACAAAACAACTTACTCCACAATAAGGACAGCGTCCTTGCACAAGCTGAGCAGGTTTCCCATCGACATAAATAACATTGGATGTAGGCGAAACCTGCGAGGTTATTTCACATCCTGTACTAGTACCATTAACATCATCCTGACCTATTTAAGAAAGACAAAACATAGTTTAACTAGCTGTGTGTTCACAGTGCACAGGTGCCTCCAGTTCCTGTCTCTATACGACCATATGTTATTTGTTAACAATGCAAATCTACATAAACTATTACAAGCTATCACAATACCATGAGCTGGGATGTGAGTAAAAGAGAGAAGTGTGGAAGGTGGGGGAGGTTGGTGTATCGATACTACAAAATCATTAAGGAACACAAGACAAAACGTTCCATACTGGTTTTTAACAAATCATTAAACTTTGTGATATTTTCTGATGTCAAACTGACATTTTATATCAATAAAAAATAATGGAATGTTTCATTATTAATATTTAAATATGGTTGATGCAAAACGTACCTGACATAATGTTTGTTCTTTGTGCCGTCTTTCTTACCTATGAATCAGAAAACACCGTTTTGTTAAAGTGATTTTATAACATTTTATAACATTTTATAACACAGTTTGCATACGACGAATATTCCACTTTACGAGGTGAATATTGTACGGTGCCCCTAAAGTGATATGTTACGCACTTTTTTTCCACTTAGGTAATGTGAGACTTTTTTTATTTCGTTTAAACGAAATAACTAATTCGTTTAAACGAAATGAAATGAAATGATTTCGTTTAAATGAAAAAGTTATTTCGTTTAAACGAAATGATTTCGATTAAACGAATTAATTGTTTCGTTTAAACGAAATCATTTCGTTTAAACGCAATAACATTTCGTAAAAACGAAATAACTAATTCGTTTAAACGAAATAACATTTCGTAAAAATGAAATGATTTCGTTTAATCGAAATAACTATTACGTTTAAACGAAATCATCATTTCGCTTAAACGAAATAACATTTCGTAAAAACGAAATAACTAATTCGTTTAAACGAAATAATTTCGTTTAAACGAAATAACATTTCGTAAAAATGAAATGATTTCGTTTAAACGAAATAGTTATTTCGTTAAAACGAAATGATTTCGTTTAAACGAAATAAAAAAGTCTCACATTACCTAAGTGGAAAAAAAGTGCGTAACATGTCACTTTAGGGGCACCGTAATATCGGTTTTATCCTCTCTTTTTTATGACATACATGACCGAAAATGGAATGCAAGACGCCGAACAGGTATATATTATCAGTACGCTTTTATATGGACTCAGTGTTGTCACATTTTCTGGTCCTTTGGGATCATGGAGTACAGTCAATCGTACTGTAACAAGAGTTCCGCTTAAGCCGGTGCTAGGGGACCTGAGAGGTGTTACATATTTCGTTACCTCTTTGTTGCATTCTGTGCTTCCAAACGATCTTCTAACAGATTATATTGTATAGTTTTAAACAGGAAGCAGCTACATGTACAGAACATATATACGAGTAAACGAATACAATATTCTATAACTCCTTGTCAAATAATGTAACAAAAGTGGCCTTTAATGTTTTCTATAACCTGTTTCAGTGTATTTGGCATGTCAGTTTTGTTTGTCGTCCACTTCCCTTGTTCCGCTCAAAGTAGTTCCCTTTGTACACTTACTTGTCTATATCATTACAATGTTCTTTGATTTTACCATATTTTCATTATTCACTATGCTCTAAAGCGTTGTTGCCTTAAAATATATGCTTTGCAACAGTCACGTTAAGAATTGAGATTAGATTGTTTATCTGACGGACAATTTAAAAAAAATAACTTGCAAAAAAGTCGACCGCTTGAAAACAATCTCTGAACTATTAATCTTCACGCAAATTCTAAATTATCTTAGTATTTCACTTTTTCTAACTCCTGTTTAATCTGGATTCGTTCCAGGCGACTCCACCTTTAGCAAGTGTGTCTAAGTACGGTGAGATTGTTTACAGCCGCCAATGTGCGTGAAATTAGCCAGAGCAGCCAGAGTAGCCAGAGCTCAGCCAGAGTTCAGCCAGAGTTTAGCCAGAGTAGCCAGAGAAGTCAGAACTCTGGTTACTCTGGTTAGCCAGAGTAGCCAGAGTAGCCAGAGTTCAGCCAGAGTAGCCAGAGTTCAGCCAGAGAAGTCTAACTCTGGTTACTCTGGCTGGACAGAGTTCAGCCAGAGTAGCCAGAGTTCAGCAAGAGTAGCCAGAGTTCATCCAGTATCCAGAACTCTGGTTACTCTGGCTGGCCAGAGTAGCCAGAATTCAGAGTAGGCAGAGTTTCTAGATTTTTAACATGTTCTGGCTACTCTGGTCAGCGAAAGTAGCCACAGTAGCCCGAGTCACCAGGATATCATTTACTCTGGTTACTCTGGCTGTTTCTAACAGAGTAGCCAGAGTTCAGCCAGAGTAGCCGGAGTTTCTAGGATTTTAACATGTTCAGGCTACTCTGGTCAGCCAGAGTAGCCAGAGTAACCAGGTCCCGTGTTCGCAAAATATTTTCAATCTCCAGTCTAAATAGCATATTTAAAACTGAATTTCAAGTTAATAAACTATTTTCAAGTGGTTAAGTAAAGTAGCTCTGGTTAATCTGGCTGGCCAGAGTAGCCAGAGTTTCTAGGGTTTTAACATTTTCTGGCTACTCTTAGATGAAATACCGTTATTAAGCCGCTTTAAGTGTATTTGTTCACATGTTAACACTTTGTCAACTTCCACAACTTTAAAATGAAAATTTCAGGAATTGGTTGCTGTTAACAAGTATGAAAAATTTATTCTCCAATTTCTTCATATTATGTCTTCAAGTTAATTTATATGGAATTCACAGCAATTGTTTATGATATCAATATAAGCAAAAGGACCCATATGGTCCTGAATAAGGTCCTGAATCGCTTACCTGGACCTTGTGGGTTATGACAGTCATAGGAAAAATTCACAATTTGTATTTGTTAACTCTAAATTCTGGGCATTCTGGAAATTTTAAACTTATATTGTATAAGATTAGAAGAATATTGATAATCCACAGAGAGAGACTAATATTGCCCTGGGAATGGTGATTCAATCAAGTTTGAAAGACCTCCATTATAAATTTTGCTAATTTACATGCAAAGTATTTCAGCTCTTACCCTTGTGGCTCTGAAATAGATTTTTGCTATTTAAGTATATCATGTTTTTTTCGATACAAAACTTAAGTAGGAACCATTTTGACTCTAGGGTATTGATTTGAACATATAAAATATCTTAACTCTTGTCATTGCAATTCTTTTGAGAAGATTTTAAAAGATTTTCCTGTAAGAAAACCTCACCTTGTCACTAGTGATGGGCCAACAATCGGCGACAATCGAATAATCGTCGGCGTTGCATTCATGAGCTCGATCGCCGACTTCATTTTTCCCTGGCTGATTAATTACTTGGCACCCTAAAACGGATAATTTAGTTGTTTCTGATCTTTTTCATTCTGGTATTTACGGTTCTTTGGGCAATTACGCAAAGGGAAACTACTCTAAAAATGGCTTCCTCCAAAGTCTCGAAAGAAATTGAGGTCATCTCTGATCACCCAGATTTTGAAAGATATATGGCTTAAACAAAATTAAGCCGGGAAAACCATCATCCTAAACTCTTGATATTAGTATGGCAGTATGTATAGCATGCCGTAAGACGTACGCAAGCATATAAGCAAAAGTATTTTCAATTTTTGATGTTGTGTTATTGAAATCATTCCAGTCGTTAACTAGGAATTAATAAATCATTAATACATGTACCTTTTTTGCGCCAGATATTTTTAATTTAATAACACAATATCATTGGATAAGTATCTGGTGAAATTAAGACGAGTACCTGATTTGAAGTTTGCTATCTTCACAAATATTTTACTTTTATGCTGTTAACTTACTCGTGTTTATGAAAGGATACAATAGAAATAGGATATTTGATGTATGTGTGGTTCATTTCTTAAGTAATGACATAAAACATACACTGTGAGGTGGATTATAGATATGCAACTAGAGTAACCGATTATCCGATTATATCCGATTAATCAAATCGGTTGGCATGTCCGATTATGCCGATTAATCGATTGGCAAATAGGTGAAAGGTCAGTAATTCAAATCCTTCTTTGTTTCATATAAAAAACGACAACTTCAGGTCGTCTTTACGTATCTTTAGAGAATATCACTTTTTCCTACACCTATTTTTCATGGAAGTTCTATCACAAATTAACGAAAAAATGATAAGAAAATAGGGGGTTATGTAGTTCCTAGTGAAATGCCAGTCAGTTGTGGTCTGCTACCCTAAAAATGGCGCATATTTGCTCTCGTCTGCGCAATAAACACCTTCTTCCGGTTTCGATCTGCAGAACTTGCCATTTGGGGTGTATGAACATGAAAACCATCTCATTTCATGCAGAATGTATTCTAGTAGTGAAAAATGGTGATTAAAGCACTCGTTCTACACGAATTTGCTCAAAAAATTGGAAAATTAGGATCTATTTATTATGGACTTCTTTCACCACGGAAGCACATTTTCGACCGAATTACTGACCTTATTCCTCTAACCGATTTGCCCATCACTACTTGTCACACAGTGACACGAGCTAAAAACATCAAGTATAGTGAATTAGGGTCATTCAATATATAATGGTAACTATTAAATATTATTTAATCTGACTTAGCCTTACCTATCAATTTTGTTCAGTAATGTAAATTGACTTTTCACCACTTTCACACTGTTATGTACGGCGTTCCGTTTGGACAATCGTGACTTTTATTTAATACTAATCCGCGATGCACGATGGTACGATGATACACTTGATACATATAAAACACTAAAAAATCAAACCTGAGAGTACCAAAAGGGTCATTTCGCAGTAGGTATTACAGTATTTTGTCTGGCTATTCTGGCTAGCCAGGGTAGCTAGAACCAATGGACATCTCGGAAATTCTGGCTGTTCTGGCTAGCCAAAGTAGCCAGAGCAATTGACATCCTGGAAAGAAGCTGGAGAACCTTAGAACAGATAGCATCTGCATTTGCCCTGTGCAAACTAGAAATTGCAAGAAAACATGTATTACTTGTAGCAAAATCAAATACATCATAGTCAAGTGATCTAATATACACAATCAGATTCTGTGAAACAGACGTGTCTGTAGATTCGTCAAACATAAGTGAGAACTTTGGTGACTTCAGCAACTTCTGTTGTAGATTCTCGACTAAAACCCCAGCCAGCGCCTCCTGGAACTCACCAATACTACTGTGATGCTCATATGTTGTGTGGGCATCCACTTTAAGGTCACTGATCTGTGAGACTCCCTGGAAAGCAAAAAATGTCTTATTTAACTATTTGTCCCTAATTACAGGAAAAAGTATAATTAATTATAGACATTTATCACAGTGGTTACCTTGATGTTACTTGCAATACAATTTTGAGGTCAGTTTAACACATTAATTTTAACAGATTACTTACAATGCCAATTATTACATGATTTCTTTCATTTAAAGATACATGTTCCATTCCCAGGCTTATGGTTGTGAATTCAAGTAAAGTCATGTCAACAGTTCAACAAATATATATTACAACCTAATACAAGACAAAAATCATGTAAATTGTTTTTCCTAAAGATACATACACAAAACAATTTTACAGATTAGATTTTTGAATATTTAATATTTACAAAACATACCTGTTTCAGACATAGACCAAAAATCATGTTAATTGTTTTATCCAATGATACACACACAAAAACAATTTTACAGATTAGATTTTTGAAATAAACATATTTACTTAACATACCTGTTTCAGACAGAGATTGTTCAACTCGGGAACCATGGAGTTGGCAAGATCATTTTTCGCTGCAAAATATACATTCTTTAGCGCAGCAGTGATAGCAGCTTCGCTCTTCCCAAGCGCAGTCTGTTGGGCCATTTTCATATTTGAGGACAACTTCTTTGCTGACAAGCAGTCTGTATGGTCTGAAAAAGAAAGCAAAAAAAAAAATTCTATGAGAATTGCATCTGGAATAGGAAACAAAGTTGCAAATAAAATCTCAGCATGGTGTCTGATCCATACAGGCAGACGTAGATCAACTGATTGCAAATGCACTATATTGATTTGTGCATGTCAGGGCACATATTTAAATGCATAACAGACAGACTGAAGTGCAACATACATACATGTAGTTATGGCTAACACATTTACTTTGGTCTTTTAAACAAGCGACTTTCAACTTGAGCAATTGTAATTACATGTACAAAACTCTTAATAAACTATTAACAATACCTTTGCTTCTAGCATGCTTGGTGACAGCATCTTTCTTCATGACTGGGCACCCAGAAGTGAATGTATTTGATTTACTGTGCTTCTTACAAAGGTTGCAGTACATGCATTTAGTTTCAGAATCAAACGTTAACCAAGCATTGCCAGATTTCCAACTATCCAAAAAAGATCTTTCTGTTTTTGATTTTTTAGCAGGAGGATAAATGCCAGAGTCATTTTACGTTTTGATGCCATGTTTTTCAATTTCAAGCAGAAATGAAATAAGCAAGGAACATCAGTATATATAACTTCAATAATTTACTCGATAATTTGCTCACCAATAAATTACCGATTATCATTATGACAAATAAAGTCAATTACCGAAATTATTTAGAGACAACCACCAACGGTTCCTTTGATTTTGTTTACCGACCCTGTACAAATCAAACTACTCGATAATCTCTTGAAAGGCGCCGCCTGTGATCTTCATTACATTCGACCGCTGTTTGTTTAACGATTATCCGCAATCATAGTCAGTTGAGGTCACAATAGCCTAAATAGTTTCCCCTATATATTCTATATAAATCTGACCTTTTTCAAAGAGCTACCAAACATAGCTAGACCCATTTCAGAGAACAAATCCTTACCTCATTTTAAAGAGTTATGATAAAACTGATATAAAATGAAGAGAAAAGTAGGGGTCATGTATCTTCTAAGAGAGATTTCTCTGGTCACATTTACTTACTGTAAACTGACATCAAAATCACACTGCTGTGACCTGGAAGTACTACTCATACTAAAATTGAGCTTGACTTCACCAAATACAACCTGCTCTCCCATTTTTCCTACCAAAATGTCAACAATACATCAACAATGAAATTTAAACAAAAACAAGCCTCAATTTAGACCTCTGTTGCCATGCCAAGTGAAAAATTAGTGATCAAATACCTGGCAGCCATTACGCGACTAGACCAGATGGCTCCCACGCTGGTTCCTTTAGTTTAGTTAGGCCTTGACGAAGGTGTCATCCTTTTAATTGCCACACAGCTGACAAACTGCGACCATGACCCGCTTCTAAAAATACACAATCAAGTAGACTGTGCCCAACAATTATCTCTCGCTGGAGCGCCTTCGGCAATGTATTGGAAAATCAGTCACGCGATATTTCAAAGCGAGGTCGAAAACTACCAATCTTGTCTATTTTTAGTACGTAGGTTTTCCCCAAAAGTCCAAAGTCATACTTTTTGACGATTTTCGCCAATCGGAATTTTCTTGAGCCAATTTTCGTTTTCTTGAGCCAATGGCTCAATTGGCGAATGCCAGCGCGAGCCCTGTCAGGTTACTCGGCTACTCCGGCCAGCCAGAGTAACCAGATTTCTGGCTACTCTGGCTGAACTCTGGCTATTCTGGCCAGCCAGAGTAACCAGAGTTCTGGCTACTCTGGCTAAACTCTGGCTAGCCATAGTGACCAGAGTTCTGGCTTCTCTGGCTACTCTAAAAAGCCACATGAAAATAGTTATTAACTTGAAATTCAGTTTTAAACATGCTATTTAGATAAAAATGTCATATGAGTCGCGCCATGAGAAAACCAACGTAGTGGGTTTGAGACCAGAATGGATCCGCACAGGCTGGTCAGGATCCGTGCTGTTTTCTAACAGTTTCTCTTTGAGTGTGTGTTGCGTTTGTTTATAGTCGCCACCGGTTGATACCATATGGGCGACTGGTACTCCAATTAGTATTCCCTCCTCCTTCGACTTCGTGTTTTCTTCGCTCCCGTTAATTAATCATCACAATTATGTGGACTACAATTATGTTTTCTTCTTATGTTAGTGTCTACGTAGTTATGTTGAAGCTGCGTTGTTATGTTGATACTGCGTTGTTATGTTGATACTGCGTTGTTATGTTGAATCTGCGTTGTTATTTTGTGTCTGTATGGTTTTCTTTCTACAATTCTGCCATCCATTTGCTGCTATACAAAACGTCCGGTCATCCGGTCTGCATCCCGCCGTTGTGATCTATGGTAGGCCTCGGTCGTCCACATCATCAGCCGTCTTTGGTGCCATATCCTCAGAGATGGTAATCCGGCATAGTGTTGGTAGACTCCAACTCACCAAGCCCTCGAGACCGGGGCGCGGATCTGGGTACATGAACGCCCGTCGAGCGTGTCCCTGGCGATCGTCCATATGTCCCGCCATCTTCCCTTTATGTGCCACTACCGAGGTCCTGGAGTGTTGGCGTCTATCCTCGCCTATGAACCAGCTGAAGACTTAGAAACGCTCGAATCCCAGTTGAGTCGACAGGCTTCTGGTCTTTTTAAACAAATTTGTCAGCCGGGTAGTATCGGGCCTGCCTCGGCACCTTTGAAGATTTGGTGTCCAGCACCGATGCAAAGAGGTTAAAAATCACGTAAGTCATCATCGATGTCCGAGTATTGAAGTCAAGTCCCTGTTGGATGCAAACTCCTCTGGTTCTCAAGTCGTGGCGCGGCTCACCATGTACACCATCGACGAATATGTTGTACACATCGGCAGGATGCATTCCGGATGATTGCTGTTCCCTCTTTACGGCCACACTCCCCGGATTTAGTCATGTGACGCTATCTAGGTCGACAATGTACAGACAATATACATGACCCAGTTAGCGCCATATGTGCCCTCTCCACGACGTGCACGTACCGGGGAGCTCGGAGAAGAACAGTTTCTCCAAGTCCAATACGCTTTAAAAGCGGATGCGCAGGGTGGTCTGGATCCATACTGGCCGCAAAGCAACTATGTTTGTTTTCGCGTGGCACGGCTCAATTATTCGATTTCATAATCAAATTCAGCTAAGATTGAAAAACTTTTGTGAACATGGGACCTGGTTACTCTGGCTACTCTGGCTGACCAGAGTAGCAAAACGTGTTAAAATCCTAGAAACTCTGGCTACTTTGTCCAGCCAAAGTAACCAGAGCAAATGAAAATGAAATCCTGGTGACTCGGGCTACTCCGGATACTCTGGCTGACCAGTGTAGTCAGAACATGTTAAAATCCTAGAAATCTTGCTGCTATGGCTGAACTCTGGCTACTCTGGCCAGCCAGAGTAATAAGAGTTCTAGCTACTCTGGCTACTCATGAGTAACCAGAGTTCTGGCTACTCTGGCTACTCTAAATAGCCACTTGAAAATAGTAATTTACTTGAAATTCAGTTTAAAAATGCTATTTAGATAGAAATGATATTAAGTTTCATAATCAAACTCAGCTAAGACGGAAAATGTTTTGTGAACCAGGTTACTCTGACTACTCTTAAAATCCTAGAAACTCTGGCTACTCTGGCCAGCCAGACTAACCAGAGCAAAAAAAAAATCCAAGTGACTCGGGCTATTCAGGATACTATGGCTGACCAGAGTAGCCAGAACATTTTAACATCCTAGAAACTCTGGCTTTTCTTGCTGAACTCTGGCTACTCTGGCCAGCCAGAGTAACCAGAGTTATGACTTGTCTGGCTGAACTCTGGCTACTCTGGCCAGCCAGAGTAAACAGAGTTATGACTTCTCTGGCTGAACTCTGGCTTCTCTGGCTAAACTCTGGCTAGCTGGCGTAACCAGAGGTCTGACTTCTCTGGCTAAACTATGGCTGAACTCTGGCTACTCTGGCTAAAATCTGGCTGAACTCTGGCTACTCTGGCTGCTCTGGCTAATTTCACGGACATCAGCCGCCAACATTTTTAAATTTCTTGTGCAAAGTTATTAATGTTCCTTTCAATATGATCAATATCTAACCGTCATACGGGTAATAATTAAACCTATTAAAATCAGATGTATCTCTAGTGAAGATCAATAGTACTGTACTATAGTTTTTACTAGTTAACTTCTACCTTGTATTTGATTTAGAAGAAAATGTTACTTTTAAAATATATCAAAGCTGTAAAATGTTACGTACCAAATTTGCAATATTATCCTTGAGTATTATTTTCCTATTAACAAAAGTTTCTTTGCTAGCATGAAAAAGTCTGTGCAGATTTTGACAATTAGCAAAATTGCAACAATGATCAATAATTTAAATTGTGAAGAAGTTAGCATTGTGTTGTATTCAAATTCAAATGCATAAGATCATAAAACATTATATAAAACTAATGCAATAATAATGTAAATAATAACCAATCTAGAACATATTTAATTTAAGATGTTTATACTATTCTTATCAAAGCATTTTAATCTATGTTTGCTATTGTATACATTTGAAACACAAGGTTTGTGTTTGTTTGGGGTTAAGCACCGTTTTTTCAACAGTATTTCAGTTATGTAACGGCGGGCAGTTAACCTAATCAGTGTACCACTACTAGTCTGTACTCCGCAAGTAACTGCCAACTTCTCCACATTTAAGAACTATTTAGTCTGCTTAAAAATGAAGCAAAATATCGAAAAAGCTTCACGTTTTGTTGTTTTCATGGTTGTTTAAATACGCATCATTTAAGCTATATAACCACTAGTTGACTAGAAACACATTGATTAACTCTCTGCATGGTCATTTTTCTTTCTTTTTTTTTTTTTTTTTGCAGTTCTGTTATGTAATGATGGGCAAATAACATTTTTTCTGGTGGCGGTAGATGGGGAGGCGTGCTGTACCAGCACTATCCTTCTCTCCGCTAGAAGTAGCTAGAACCAATGACATGCAGCACCGAGTTGAATCTGTTTTGAGATGATGTTGGTAGAGTATGGTCAGTGAGAAAAGTTATTGTAATTTCATTACTCATGAATAGATTCGGTCAAACTGAGTCTGCTATTATTGTGTTTTGTTGCATTCTGTGCTCTTATAGATTTTATTGTACCAGTACGCGTGCGTGTACCTGTACGCGTGCGTGTAGGATTAGCGTCAGCCAAACATCATCAGGCAGATTTTAATTGAACTGCTCGCTACACGTGATTTCAAATAATCAAAACTTTACAAACATGTTGAACCGAATTGTGTAAAAACTGTAACATTCCGGAGTTGGAAGCTTCTGACACGTATGAAATTACAACTGCTTTATCAGCATACAATGAAATACAAGACAATTTTAATAAACTTTATTTCAAAATCAAATAGTTTAAAAGTCAAGGGAATGGTTAATCACAGATTCATCACTGATGAATCGGTCTAAACATAAAAAAAAATAAATAAAGTAGAATCATTAATCAAACATGTGATCACTATTATCAATTATTGCATCAATATCACATAACAATGCCACACCCTCGATCGGACAATTTCAAGGTAGGGCTAATTCAAATAACCTTAAGGATGTACGAGCGAATTTTTTCTAACGTTAAGAATTTTTTCATACCCTGTTAGCTTGAAGAACATAAGTTTCTAAGACAAACAAGAGCAGAAAAACATAGGTCACCGAACTCGTTTAAATTTTATAGGGTATTTTCTTCACCCACTGTCTACGCATTTCTGAAATTTTGTAAAATTGAAAAAATGTTGATACTTTATAAAACATATAATATCCTATTTAATCTTATAGGGATTTCAGGTCTTTCAGGTTAATATGAATATATGGTGATGTCAGTTATATACAAGCATAAATGTCAATAACAAATCTCTTTAATTTTTACATGTTGACATAATTACCCCACCCACATTATTTTCAATGGAAAAAAACGTATTTAGATCTAAAAAAAAATTCTGACGTTAAGATTTTCAAAATATTTTGCAGCATTAATGACAAACAAAAATGCTTCAAAATGGAAAGGAAAAAAGTTGGGGTCACCGTGCATCTAAGAGATTTATTAAGAAAAAACTGTTAAAAAGTGGTGAATTTTGATATTTTTGTTCTTTTTGTTTTAATTTATATTTTCTAGATAATATAAAGTGCTATCTTAAAAAGTCTTATTTTCTTTATAGCTTAACATTATATGTATCAGTCAGAAAAATATCAAAACCAAACCTGATCTACTTTAATTACCTACCCCTACCCCATTGTAAATTTTATGTCAATTTTAGGCAAATGCCAGCCAAAAATAAGGGTGAAATTTATTTTTTTTTTCGCAAAAAGCATAATATATATGGTTAAATGGTACACTATTAGCCATATTTTAATTATTTAACATTAATTTTTGGCAAAACTTTTGTAAGAAAGCAATATTCGAAGAAACATTTTTCAAGATGGCGGATATCCTGAAACAAGAAATATCTTAAAAAATGATGGTCGGCGAATTGTAATAAGGAAAGAAGTTTATGAATTTTTCATCTAACATTCATCTTTCATCTGACATTTTTCAAATTGAAAAAACTAAACACCGCACTTTAACAATTTAAATGGTTCTCTTTTAATTCTTCGCAAACGTTTCGTAGGGTTGCAATTTTGTTTCGTTTATCCTTAGTGTACATGACTATCACATACTCAAGAAAAAGACTGATTGAAAAAATATTTCGTTCCGTCGATAATGATAAACGAGAAATTTGACAGTTAGAAAGTGTCCATTATCAGCGTATTGAATAATATTTTACATTATAAAGATTTTCGTATTGTACACAATTTTGTCGACTCGGCTCGTTAGCACCTAATCCTAACCCTAACCCTAACCATTGAGTAAAAAAAGGCTACTCTAAAGTATTTTTATTTGAAGTATTACAAAAATGTACATTTAGCCTATATTAAAGATTAATATACAGTATAAAAATTGAGGACGTATCTCAGTCAGTTGATACATTAGGCTTCTTGACGTGGAGTACATAGTCATGAAGATAATGACGCATCTCAAGAGTCTGCTTTTCAATTGCTCTCCATTACGGGGGAGTACATAGAATAGAAGTTGGTGACGCATCTCAGAGTCAGCTGATCTCTTTTTAAAAAAGCTACATATTTCAAAATCTGTGGAGTCAGAGTCAGCTTATACATTTGGCCTCTTGTTCACAATACTATATTCTACTGAAGCTGCGGACGTACATTAGGATCAGTATATACATTAAGCCTGTATTAAAGAGGAATATTCAATATAGAAAACGAGGACGTATCTCAGAGTCAGTTTACATATTTGGCTTTTATTTAAAAATTTAAGAAGACTATACTATAAAGGCTGCGGAAGCATCTTATTGTCACTTTATACATTTAGCCTGTATTAGAGAGGAATATTCAATATAGAAATTGAGGACGTATCTCAGAGTCAGTTTATGTATGGCTTTTATTTAAGAAGACTATACATACTATAAAGGCTGCGGAAGCATCTTATAGTCAGTTTATACATTTAGCCTGTATTAAAGAGGAATATTCAATATAGAAATCGAGGACACATCTTAGAATCGGTATATATATTTGACCTGTATCAAAGAGGAGTGCATACTGTGAAAGTTGAGGACGCATCTCAGAGTCAGTTTAGATAGTAAGCTTGCATTGAAGAGGAAAACGTACTATTAAATGTACAGACACATCTCAGTGTCAGTTTTCACATTTAGACCCTTAGTAAAGAGGAGTGCATACTATGAAAATTGAGGACGCATCTCAGAGTCAGTTTAGATAGTAAGCTTCCATTGAAGAGGAGTACGTACTATCAAATGTACAGACACATCTCAGTGTCAGTTTTCACATTTAGTCCTTTATTAAAGAGAGGTACCTACTATGAAAGTTGAGGACGCATCTCAGTGTCAGTTTTCACATTTTGCCTCTATCAAAAAATACACATACTATAAAAGTTGCGGACGCACGTCACTGTCAGCTTATAAACCTGTATGAAAGTGCAATGTACAGTATAGAAATCGAGGACATATCGATCTGGAGTCATATATCAGATATATCACAAATACTGTTATTCTTACATGTGAATATTGTTTATAGATACAATGGCAATAATAACAGCTCTGTTCCGAGTATGTTCACCAGAGGTCATGAAATGTGCAACACTCCTCACGCCCGCTAGCACCGGCCCAAACGGAAGTTTCAAGCATTACTAAGATACAGCTTGATAGTTAGACTTTACGAAACTTTCTAAAATTAAGTCTAAAAATGGTGATATTTTACATTATACCCAAACAAAAGTTATCTGACTTGAATGCTTCAGTAGCTTTGATGATCGTAAAGCATTGTATGAAGTTTCAATCCAATACGGTGGTTACATAGGTAGTTGCATGCACACCTTTGACCGAATTTTCCAAGTAAAAAGTGGCCATAAATCTGCATTAAATTCAAGCAAGAGTTATCTTACTTGGTTCTCTCGGTAGGTTTTATGACTGGGACGCACTTAGGTCTATCTTAATCTCAGCGAAAAATGTCTTCGGATTTCTAAAATTAGTAAACAAGAAGGTTATATGTACGTATGTATTCAATTCTAAAGAAAAAAGGAATGTCACACACATTCCTTCAAATAACTATGAACGGTTTTATATCATATATTAAACAATGTGCAATAGCTCTACATTTTCACTTATAAATATGAACAAAACAATCGTATTTCTAACATTATATAGAAGTATGTTCACTTATCAGAATAACTGAAATAAAAATAAATATGAAATGTATTGGACGGGATGGAGTTTTAGACTAGATGGCGTTGAAATGCTATGCACTGACTGACTTGTTTTTGAATGGATTGTATATTTACTAATTTTGGCGGTCACCGCCGCCCATACTAGACTATATCCTTAATTGAGGACTAAACATAGAATAGATACATGAAATACAAATTTTCAATGTACAAAAAGACTGCAATTATGCTAACGTACACACCTAATTATAATATAGCATGAAACCAAGTTCCTACAATAAAGCTATGATAAAAGAAAAAAAAATGAACATAAAGAAATTAACCAAGGAAAATAAAACATCTGCGAATGTCTCTAAATTGTATGATTATTAGATCTATATGTTTTTTATTCACATGTCTGTATATATGCACGGAATTGCTCAACACACAATGATTGGTATCAAACTTTTTTAGGGGAAAATGGCCTTTAGTATGCATTGTAATATAGAATTATATGCCATCTTCCACCCACCCTACAAACGAGAAAATGTCGGTAAAACCGACGTATGCACCTCGAAGTATGATTATTGCATATTAAAAACACAGAAGTGGAATTCATCAACTTGGCAAATACTTCATCTTAGTAGTGAAGCTTCTAAAGAAGTTTCTTAGCACTGTTGAATAAAACTCAGTTGAACACAGTGACTGGAACAAGCAGATAATACGCGCCAATATCACAATAATAAAAAAGGAAGTTATCTTATAGTCCATCTTCGAGGTCAGCGAGGTTTTTTGTACTTTTTGTAATGGAACGGTTTGTTATTTAGGTAAGTGTTGTTCAATACAATTGGGATAATAACTGGTTTCAGCAATTGAACTATGCATCGCCTCAAAAAGGAAGTGGCATTGTGATATTTGTATTTTTGGGATCCGTCAGTCACAATCTTTTTAAGTATTTTGTTGCATGAAAGAAATCTGTAACATAACGCTATTGAATTCATATATTCCTATGAAAAATATAGATGAAATGAAATAACATGAAATTATTACATGCTTATCGAAATATTAGAGTGCAATTTATATATATATCTGGTACTTTCAGAAGTAAGAAACTAAAAATGGGTAAATTTAGTCAAACATAAAATAAAAAGATTTATTTGTTTTACATGCAAAGTCGAAATATATTTTACTTGTGAACACCACAATTTTCATTTTCTCCTGTGGCCGCGCCACTCGTGAAAATATTGCATATGGTGTAAATAAGTGTGAAATAATTGATAGAATACACCCTGTGTTTTAGACAGATGTACATCAAATTATGTCATAGCGATATCTAGTCATTGTCTTTGCAACAATGGACTTTGTCTCCAGGAATCCGCTGATAGCTAGACAAACTACAGAAACCTCACGGATGAAGCATTTTGAAATTTATTTTTCATTGTAATGTATATGAAAATACTAATGCAAAAATATTATTACAATTTAGAGGTGGTGTGCCTTAACGCGATTTTGGCATACTAGGAGAGGTACTTGCCACATGATGACTGGATGTGTGACATTTTTAGAGAAAACTGTCTACATAAATCAGTGAATATGTCATGTATGTGGTTGGCAGAAATATGCCACCATATACTTCGACTGTCCAACTGCTATTTTGTAGAAAATGTCAAACTTCTTTTTCAAAAGTATTTCTATTTTAACTCTGTTTTGGTTATGTGTGTAACATGTTTGTCTAGGTACTATGGTGGCATACTTCTGCCAACCACATATCCATTTATTTATCTCGAAATCTTTTGTGAAAATGTCACTTATTCAGTTATTATCTGGCAAGTGACAAAACTGCATGTTATCCACATAAGTATCGTAACGGAACAAAACTGCCTGTTGGTGCCCATTACTGCCATCCACGTATTCACGTACGTTAACAAGGTCTCTTAATTTTTGTCAGTTAGTCAGTTATGATTTGCAATATCTCTTAATCGCCCCCTATCATTACGGAATAAATTAAAATACATAAAGGGGCATAATAAATATGCAAATTTATCATTCCGTCTGAATGTTATAAATCATATCTATAAGTTATATAAACCATTAATGGACAAGGTGGATATACACTCATTCATTCCGTATAGGGGACGAAAAGTCTAACCGTTAATCATCAGTTTGGGTACGAATATTAACTGGATATCAAGACAACCTTCACAATAACCACTTATTTTGTGTGAATATGTGGATGGCAGAAGTGGGCACTAACATGCAGTTTTGTCCTGTTAACATAATTATCTGGATAACACGCAATTTTGCCACTTGCCAGATAATAACTGGATATGTGGTTGGCAGAAATATGCCACCATTGATGTACATGTGATACAAGACAAAATACATACTTCTAAACAAGCTTACATTTTAATAAATAAACCTTTTCCTACTTCGACTGAACAATTCAGTATATATGTTATGAATAGTAATGGTCTATCAGGTATAAATTTTCAAAATTGAAATTCCCACCTGAGGGTCCGGGTATCTTAAAACACCTTACATGATTTTTAATAAAAATTGCTTTGTACTGAATTCGATAATAAGAATTATGTTTGCATTTTACATGTCTTGTTTTGTTACATTCATTCAGCCGTAAAATTCGACTTGACCCATACTTAACTTGAACTGGTATATCAAACTAGTTATTGATTTGCGACTTTTACATTTTCACCAATGAAATAAGTTGTTGACTGACATGCTGTTGTAATATTTACGGAAGAACAGAACGGTTCCAGCTTAAACGGTTAAATAAAAACATGATTCCCGTTCATTATTTGCCAGTCATTTGTTGTGTACTTAGAACTTTTGACTAGAGTATATATGTGTCTTCTATAAAATAATTTTACTGCAGTACTAAAATAATCGAAACCTGCAACACAGTTCTGACGCTTTTTGTGTTAAGTGTAAAAATACTATTCCCACACTCGAATTGACAATTAGGCAACTTTTAATATTTAAATATATATATATCAAAATATTCAGATTCGTTATTTATCAAACAGATATTTTGATATTCATACTTGAAGTTCCGGAACCGTAGCGATCGGCAAGCCGCATATCAACGGAAAAATAAATTACCTTAAAGGGAAACAAATGTCGGAAAGGACATTTGGTAGCTACTTGATAGTTTATTCCTCTTTACTAACGTAATAAAAGGAGACATGCTTCATTGCTTATTATATATTATACCCTGTATTCTATCGTGACATGGAGTACATTTGATGTTACTGTAATAGAATTCCACATAATTTAAGCCGGACACATTTCGCTGCCTCTCATGAACAGACTCAGTCATCCAGAGTATACTATTGTTTTTCTTGGTTTCTTTCTGTGCTTCGAATAGATCTTCTTTTAGATTTTTTTTGTGCAGACGCTTTCCTTTCCGCGACAATAACGAGATTATATTTTAGACAGCATAATTTATAGTATAATAATAAATGCACGACACTTTGGTCCAGTTTACAGCCTGCGCTTACACATTTGCTATCAGTGCAGATTCCAAATCAAAATCAGCTTCAAAAAGTAATGCTCACTACTTCGTTCAAGTATCAAAAAGAAGAAAGAAAACCAAGGACAGAATCAGTAAGAATAGCCACGTCTAAGAGCGCAACCTCTCCCAACGCAAAACCCTGCACCAGTGTATATATAGATGTGTAGACTATAGAAATTTCTACAAAAGTAAGTAGACAAACAAAATAAATAGACAAAATGGACAGACCAAACGCCAAAAAAACTCTGTTAAACACTACATAGAAAATGAAGACATCCTGAATGATTATTTCAGTCTGTCTTCATAAAAAAATCTTCCTCTCAAGATCATACAGATATTCTCTGAAATAAAAATCCAAGGCTCAGCAGATGCTCAAGAAGACGCCCATATATCATATAGCTCTGTAGGCAGATGCCTGACATGGAAAACTCCAGTCATTCTTGGGTCTCTTACCATACGGAAGTTCGTTGGTACTACTCCCGTGCCCGATCATAATCTTCCTCCGCCATCAAAAGCCGGAAAGTCGTCGTGTGAGTGCCAAGTCCTTAACTTACATGTGCACGTCAGTGCAATGTCAGTCCATGGAATGTGGCGAATTTCAGTATGCAAATATCCCCAGAATGAAAAGTTTTCACTAAACACTTAAATGCGATCTGCAAAAATTGCAGAATTTCACATGTATCAAAGCATGTATAATTACAACTTTAGTGTGCCGTTGTTTATAAAGAAAGGTTAAATCAGTACGCTTTGCCCTATTTTTCAAGTGATAAATAACCAAACTACAAATCCTTTAAGTCCGACCTACACCTTTGTAAGTGTTCGTCAATGAAAAAGCATGTGAAGTGTCTATCTTTTAGTAAAGATTTAAATGCTCTATGTGTATTGTATTATAGTTTATAGTGAGCATCCTAAGTATTATACCCCCCCCCCCCCCCCAAAGAGACATCATAAACCATGAAAACCATTCTCATAATACATTTACAATACATCTTTACAACAACTCAATTTAAAGATTTCAGTATCAATACAGATCAAGATAAAATTTATTTTAAAAACAGCGTGTGATGAATCAAATGTTGAATAATTTTTTGCACCTAACGATTCTTATTTTCAGTATTTCTGTTATTAAGTAAAATATGTGCATGTCCTTCTTATTTCTATATAGAAAATCTGACCGCTATCAGTTATTGACTGGAGGAAATATTCTTTGGTATGGTTGCAACAGACAACATCAGAATTATAGGACTGGTTGATAAATAATAACTTAGGACTCGCATTGCATAAATGAAAACAGACCAGACGACTCGCCTACATGACAGGTCAACCGTCGTCTTTTCTGGAAATTCATTTAATAATACAACATATTTCATCATTAGCAGATTACCCACTGATTACTAACGTATATTTAGGAATTCGATTCATAAGTAAAGGTAAAAGTTCACATTGGTACTTGCACTAAATAACTGGGCGACTTAAAATTATAGGTGACCGAGGTCATGATGTCGCCCTGATGGACTTTCGCTTTCCACACATGAGTCATTTAGATAAACAGTTATAGCTGACCATACGGAACACTAAATATGCATTTATGTTATTTTTCTTCAGAAAATTAACTTTTAATCGTATACATATGCATTGTACATCATACATGCAGTATTAAGGGATAAAAAAATGTTGGCGAAATATCACAGTTGTCTTCAATGGTAGAACAGGCCAATCAGGTACAAAGTCTTTGGCCGTTAGGTACAAAACCCTTAACAAACTTTAACACAATAATTTTGTAAAATAAGGTTTGTTTGGTTTTTTTTGTTTACACAACCGTTCGTTACTCATATTTAAACAGCTTAATAATATTACATATATATTGTATCATAAAACGAGCTGTCACGGCCCATCCTTCGAATAGTTGTATATATTTATGTAAACACGGTTAAGTCGGTTATCAGGGCAGGAACGGAAAAAGAGGGTATTTTAGTGTTACTAATTTTAGCTCATATTTAATCAAAAATGCAATGATCAGCTTAATGTATTCATTTCAATGGTATATAAAAACAGTAAAAGCACTGGGCGGAGCACTGAAAAACGTGATCTTCATCTTATAGATGTGGCTAGGTCAACTAACGAAAGTACTGTTGCAATATACGATCAAAATTGCGTATGATTTAAAGAAATGCGAAGTTTCTTTATAAACAGCTAAATGTAAGAGTTAGGACTCTCACACAATCTATATGTTATCTATGCAGCATTTCTTTTTTCGTTATGTCTAAAACTAACCCCTTGCTAGGTTTGGTTTGGTCTTTTTAATCATCACACTTCCGCTATACAAATCTTCGTGTGCCGATCGGTTGCGGTGTTTCCTATTCCAGTTAGATCATCCGTTACTTTGTGGTGATAGTTGTATCAAAATAAACAGGAGTTGTCCGAGGACAGCAACGCTCAAGTATTCAACAGCCTTGTCAATTGAATGGATATAAGTTGAAAAAGGAGAACAATTTTGTAAAAATACAAAACAGCGTAATGGAAAATGTACAACGCGTGTCACTTCATCACACTGAACAAGACGTGTGAAGTTTCAATCCATTCCCATCAGCGGGTACTGAGATACCAGCTTTATCATACAAAAACTTAACCAAAAACTGCGAAATCGAAAAAGGAGAATAATTTTGGAAAAGTATGGTCATGGAACCTGTACATTGCATGTCAGTTCATTACAGTGAACACGTGTTTAAAGTTTCAATCCATTCCCATTAGTAGTTAATGAGTTACCAGCTTACATACCAAAAACTGCTCAGCCAAAAAAGCCCATAATTTTGTTAAAAAGAATAATAAAGCTTTGGAACCTGTGCAATGTTTTACAGGTTTTAATCCAGTCCCACAAGTGGTCACTGAGATACCACTTGCATACAAAAACTTAACCAAATGGGGACGCTGACGCGGAAGCAGATGCAGACGCCAAAGCGGACGCCGACGCACGGATGAGTCCAACAGCCCTACCTATTCTTTGAATAGTCGAACTAAAAAGTAAAATATTTAGAATTATGTAGCACGCAAAATGCAAACAGGCTGGTTGTGTTGACCATTTTGTCTCACTCGGTATCAACAATGTTTGAAACCTGTTTGGTCTTTTTAGATATTGACAGATAAAATACGTAAGTAACTCGGAGTGAGGCTGGGTGTTTGATCGCAATGCACAGTGTCTGTAGAGTTATTTGTTATGGCTCAGCGTGAAAATTTATATATGTGTTGATCTACAGTAGAATTGTTTATCTAATGGGGAAGAAAATGACTGCTGTTGTAGTGCCGGTTACTGTTCGGAGTGTCGCTAGCAAATCAGTGAGAATAACTGCGGTTATTATGTCATTATTCAGAACCCTCTAAATGCTGCTCATTCTCATTTATCTAAACTTAATTTGTTCTGTAAATTTAAACAAACCTAGTTTCTTTTCTTTTTCGTTTGTTTCACTTATTTTTAATCTGATTATTTCGGCTTACTCGAGGCGGCCTTGTCCGTTTGTCCCGAAATCAATACAATTTAAATTTAAACCCTCCTGTATACAATATCTTATACAGCCAGTTTATAAAAAAACAGTTTACTTATTTTATTGGCAATTACCCCAAATCTTGTACAGAAGCCAGTCAAATAATATTGGAATGCGAGTACTGTGATCACGTGTAAAATGAATGACACTAACTACTGTATAGTGTATAACTGAAATAGTGCAAGGCTTTATGTACCTTAATATAAGATAATCTTCGTTTTATTATCGAGCATTGCATACCATTAAGAGCGCAAGACAACTGACCTACTTATACATGTTTAAAAAAATTGTGCTTACATTTAACAAATCTTTTTTTCAGAAACTGGATAGTTTGCACATTCAATTTCTTAAAGATACCAAATTTCCAAGACAACAGATTGTTGTGCATTACCTTTTAAAAAAGCAAAAATATGTACATAGATAACTGAATTTAAAAAAAAAGCAAAATTCATATTAGGAAATACAATTATTGCAAAAACCAAAGAAATGGTGTTACCCTGCCATAACTATGAAAACAGAACAGATTTTACATAAATTTTAACGAATGATTCGATGATGTCGATTTGACATGTGTTTTGTCCTAAAAGTATGTAAAATTAAAAAGATGTACTTTCTGTTATTCGAAAAGACATTGGCAAGATATCAAGAAAATTTGTATACATATTAAGTGCAATTGCTATAAATAGACTGATCACGGGCTGGGCGACAGGCGCGACATTGACGGGTACAATAGACCTTGAATAAACAAATAAGTTTTTGCATTTTGTTCTATTTCTTTATTGCATAGTTTTGTTCATATTTTGAAAAGCGAATCGCATAAAAATATATACATGTTATTATATATATATAAAAATACTGGCGAATCAACACCAATTTCTATTATAAAACATGATAACAACATGATAATGAACAACATGACAATGACCTACATGACAATGAACAACATGACAATGGGCTACATGACAATGAACATGACAATGGGCTACATGACAATAAGCTACATGACAATGAACAACATGACAATGCCATCAACATCATTTCATTTCTCCTGTAAATATATTTACCAATGATTCTGTTTGCAAAAATTCAACTTATTGGCATCTATATTTTAAATCAGTTGCCGAGGTCTGGCTCATAAAACTTGGTTTGGAGACCGTTCTCAGAATGCAGCCATGCCATTGGTCAGTTCCTACTAGTAGATTCAATGGTCCTATACGACAATGTTTTTGTGTGGTGAAAATCTGAAAAATCTGCTCTTTAATTCATTTCTTAATGAGAAATATTTCATAACCTTATACTTACAGAAAGAAGTCATATCATTACACAGGCGGCAAAGACAGCTTTTACAGGAGGTGTCCAGTTATATTAAAGTTACTTTTAGTTTCGAGACCAGAATCAGACTTCTTTCAATGTTTAATATTTATATTTGAATATACAAATAAGAATGACCTAATCAAACTTGAAAAACTTGAAATAATTGAATGAAAAACAAAAACCATACATTCCACTGGTATCACAACAATGTGTATGTACATCTGTTCAAATAAAATGCACCAAGATATAAAACCTGGCACTGATTTAAAACAATATACCCTTACACAGTCATGTCAGCTAGCATATTAATAGAAAGATGTATATAAATTATGATTCATGAACAATGAAATGATTACACACCGATAAGATGACAATAGTATCTTCACGCAGAATGGACCAGCCATTCTAATTTTAGGTATATACATTATATACATATAGAACGATATCATAGAAGTATTATGAAACAAAAGGAAACAATGCATTGCCTTTCAGTTCTTCTGAAAGACATATAAATGTGATTTCAAGCTTCCAAGAACTGGAGTAAAACTACTGATTTTCCTCAATTCATTTTGTTATTCATAATTCATTACAATACCCCAAAATGATTATAACCTGTACAAAGCAGTGATACTATGTGAATTAATGCCCCCTTTGACATAATCAAATGAACTTGCAAAGTTTTCAAAAACACTTCTAGTGTTTATTAAAAGAATTTCTAAAACAAATGTTTTTACTAAGTCACCTTTTAAAAATTAGAAATTATAATAAAATTCGCCTTATAATTCCATTTTGATAAAATAGTTTACTAAAATAGAGAAAAGTAAATTATATGTAAATGAAGTTATTTTTCCTTCAGACAACAAGTCATTTTGAACTTAAATTTAGCTCCAGCAGCTGTTTTCAGCATGCATAGATGCATTAATGCCCTGAAACAATACCATGTTGAATTTAATGATCTAACAAATCAAGAATTATCTTTTAATAGTAACTCATGGTTATTGATGATATCATTACATTTAACATTAATTATCTTTAACCCAAACTAAAAGTTCAAATCATATAAATTTGAAATAACTAACTACAATACATGCCACTATCTCGAAGAACACTTAGCTTTAAGTATATGAGCCATGCCATGAGAAAACCAACATAACGGGTTTGTGACCAGCATGGATCCAGACCAGCCGCGCAGCTGGTCAGGATCCATGCTGTTCCCTTTTAAAGCCTATTGGAAATGGAGAAACTGTTAGTGAATAGCATGGATCCTGACGAGACTGCGCGGATGTGCAGGCTGGTCTGGATCCATGCTGATCGCAATGCCACTATGTTGGTTTTCTCATGGCACGGCTCAATTATTACAATTAGAGTTTACACACTACTTTCTAAACTTTGTCCTTATTTACTTACAAATTAAATGGAGTGAATCACAAAATGTAATGAAAACACATTGTGAAGTACGTATGCACCAAAACTTACTAAATTTACAAACAGTTTATTTGTCATGACATTAGAAATTGTCATCTGGTTACAGGTTTGAAAGGCATTATTCATTTGAAGTAGGAAATAGCTGGTTTTTTTTTTTAATACATACTGAAGCTTACATTGTACAATATTCGAAAATTTAAGTGCTTTGTTAACTTAATCCATGACAGCTGTTTCGGAGAATTCCATCCTTGCTTTGTTAATATGAGCTAAATCTTATGTCTCAAAGTTACAACATTTTTGAAATGTTAATAACACCTTTAATGACAATTTTTCCTTCTTTGGAAAAAACTTGTAATATTTTTAGGCCTACCCATTAAAATCTCGATTTTTTTTACCAAGCTTGTACATGAACATGCTTGTACATGTTTCCTTCATGCAAACGAATATTTAAGAATACGAAAACAAAAACGTATCTTTCTCGAAATTTTTTGGTCAAATAGGCTGAAATTCGCAACAGAAAATAACCAGTAAAACTTACTTTAGAAACTTTTTACATCTAAAAAAAAAAATTCTCATTGCATTAATGAATTTCTTAAAATGATTACGGTATTAATATTAATGGTACTATCTGGTACTTAGTCAGCAACATAAAAAAGATAAAGATAATAAAAAAGTACTACGTGCAAGACTTTTTTGTTTTTATGTCATGAATAAATAAAATAAAGCCAACAGTATTTGCACACATCTGCTAAAGTAAAATCTAGACCTAAACTGTAACTGTTTTAAGATTATGTGACCAAAAAAATAGAAGGTAGTCTGGCAAACACGCTTTGATTACTTTTCTTTTTTAAGCATAAAATCAACATTATATGTAAGTGGAATGAAACTAGATTTGCAGAAAAAAATGAAATAAAAATTTCTTAGACCATTTGAGGGTCGGGTAATGTTTTGACATAATTAAAACATGTGAAGTAACTTGACATATTACATTATGTATTAATTACGGGTAAAAACCCTAAATGTCACATTTGGAATGACACATAAAATGTTATCAAAATACATTTAAGACTGTTTTTTATGAAGATATAGCAAGATACGAAATAAAATTTACGCCTTAAATTCAAAACAGTTGGATCTCCAAAATTATCTCTTGACATTTAATGTAAGTCGGAAAAAAATCTTTACAAGTGTAAAAATCAACAAATCGAGTACATTTTATCATAAGCTATATCTTTAATCATTCACTTAGTGAAGGTATTCATACATCATAATTATTCACCCATTTTAGAGGCTTCAAAGTCAGCATGTAAAATGGATTTCAGCTATACAGCAGCTTTCAGTATGTCTATAAGTGTTTATTTTGCTGTCACACCGACACATCTAAGGTCATTTAGCATATTTCCTGCTAAGCTCGGATCTACAACCTTTGTCATTCAAAAACTACAGCATGCTCGGATGGGCACCTGGGTAAAACAAGCTAATTAGACGGCTTCTATTCGCAATAGAAACCAAAAAAATGTGATATACCTCGGCTCCACTGTTGTGCGTGATTCAAAGTTGGTGGCCATATCCAATCGCTAGTCATCCTTCAGATAACCTGCGTTCCTAGTTTTGCACCAGTTTAAGCTGATTCTAGTATAAACAAATGACAATACTTCCAAATGGACAAAAGCTGACTGGCAGATAATGGATGTGTCACAAAATGTCCACGAGAAAAGCATATTTCATATTAGCTCTCTACTTGCTAGAATGTTCTCGTTTGAACTGGTTTAGGTTGACTGTCCGCAGAAATTTGATTTGTTTTGGTCAAACTGGGTCATAACATCTCACGAAGGCCTGAATCTACCGTAGCCTAAAATAGCAGCAATTATTTCTTCCATGTTTGCAGGATATGTGTAGATTAGTGTTGAGCGCATACATGATGGGACATGTTTTGGAGCTGCTCCATAGTTAGAGAACATCACAGGTATAATCCTTCTGTTTTGGGACAAGTTGCTGTAATACTCCTCCCGTAGTTTATCAAAGATGTATCTAGCATTCAGTTGACCACTTCGTGGCGATGCCTGGTTTCTCGGGTCTGGTTCTCTTATATCTGCAGCATATGTAGGGGTCACACAAACAATTACATACCTAGCCTGAAAGAATAGGAAATGAACAAATGTACTTTTTATTTTCAGGAGTCGTATTAAATGAGCCGTGCCATGAGAAAACCAACATAGTGACTTTGCGACCAGCATGGATCCAGACCAGCCTGCGCATCCACGCAGTCTGGTCAGGATCCATGCTGTTCGCTTTTAAAGTCTACTGCAATAAGAGAAACTGTTAGCAAACAGCATGGATCCTGACCAGACTGCGCGGATGCGCAAGCTGGTCTGGATCCATGCTGGTCGCAAACCCACTATGTTGGTTTTCTCATGGCGCGGCTCAAATAAATATCCATTATTTACAAAAACTTCAAGGAATTATTTGCAGTGAATAAAACTGTTTCATATAAAGCAATAAATGCAACTTTGTGAGGTGAGTAACAATATCATGGAAGAAAATTCCAAACGTTCTTACCTCACGCACATTTCTATCTATCCAGTCAAGTCTGTTAAGTCTCAAGGCAGCGTATGATGTCTCATCCATATCAATCTTCACCCGGATTCCTGCCTCACGCAGAGCACGGCACATCTCAATAACTTCCTGTATTAACGATTCAGGATCTGTCATCCCATTCCAGCTGTATGTAACGAACACAAAGTCTCCCGACCTTCTGTCTTGATTTTGAGCACTTCCATTTGATCCACTGTTTTGTTGAGCACTTGCCGCAAATCCATTGATTTGTTGCGCACTTGTGGCTGATCCACTAGTTTGAGGAGCACTTGTGGCTGGCCCACTGGCTTGTGGAGCATTCGTAGCAGACTCTCCCCTTTGTTGAGCATCTTCAGAGGTCGAGTTGACTCTTTGAGCACGATCATTTGAGATCTGAACCTGTGGGTCAAATGAGGTCCTGGAATGTACATTACTCAAATACCTGGCAGGTGTATTTACAGAAGTATTGTTCTGTACGTCTGAGCAGTTAAAAGAATTACTTTGAACAATGTTTCTTGAGCCAGTTTGTTGATTGTTTAAGACATTTGCATTATCTGATTCTAAATTGTTCTGATAAATATCATTGACAGAATTTTTTCCAATGGCTGAAATATCTACACTATTTGCACCACTATCACCTCTTTTGCACTCAGAATTGTCACTACCGAAGGACGAAATTCTACTATATAAAGTTTCCCCAATCAAATTAGTATACTGGGGTTGTGGGCTGCTAGTAACAGAAGACCATGAAAGCACAGAATCAGAATTTATTTTTTTCATTTCTTCTTTATCACTGGCTCCTGACGTTCCATGCCATGACTTCCTTAAATCGGTTTCTGGTATTTCATTTTTCTGTGGAGCTGAGTTATTCCGCGGCCTTGGCCCAGTTTTAGGTTTTGCTCCTGCATTGTTACCACAAACAGGACAGTTATCCACCATCTCACCGAGCCTGTGTTGTCCCATATCAGACCTAGAACAAATTGGTCCTCTATTATTTGTCACAATGTTTTCAGTGGGAATACCTCTTGAAACAGAGTTTGCTTCACTATCAACACTTTGTGACTTAATGACCACACTCTTCACAAACGTTTCATCAGAATTTTCAACATCATCCCTTGAGGTGTCTCTACTTTCCTCAGAATCCAAATAGAGCTGGGAAAGTCCACTGCTGATGACTTCTGAAATTCTTGATGAGTCATGCCCATGCCCACCATTTGCAGTTATTCGATGTACTGGCCTGAGCAAACATGGAGTTTTTGGATCACTTTCAAGAGTAAGTCTCTGTGTCTGTTCCGAATCAGACCGTAACCTGCATTCCTCACACTGGCAAAAAACATTGTTTATTTCCCCGTTGATTCCTCTTGGGAAAGGATTCTGTCCAATATTGTTCCTTTCATCCATATTTGGCAATTGTCCAGTAATATACGGTACATAGTTATTTTCAGAACTAGTCATATCACTGCTTCTTCCACTTCTTCCACTTGAACCAGCAGTAGCCGGTTTGTCGAGATCTGAATCAGGGGCTCTGGATCCTGACTGTGTCAGACTCCTTCGTCTAGGTATTCTTCTTCCTTTTTCAGAAGCTCCTGTATAGACTGAGCCATTCAGGTTACTTATTTCACGCTGTACGGAGTTGGGCCTGCTGGGCCTTGAAGTGTTAGAATACTGACCACGACCGTGACACTCTGGGCAGTTGCAGCTACGTGGTTCAGTATTTTGGTATCCGCTGTTAAATGGGTACGGAACTCTGCCATCAGTATATTGCTCTGGATATGCTCTAGCCTGAGCTCTAGTTATACCTAAAACAAAGATAAAGATCTAAATATTACATCAAAACAAGAGGGCCATGATGGCCCTCTACTACTCACCCGAGTTAAGTTGCTTGCTTGCACAAATTTCTTTGCTAAAGCTTAAAAAACAAAAAAATCGGCGGTGGTGAGGGGGGGGGGGGGGGGGGGGGGGGGGGGGCGAGGGTGACCAAGTAAGGGTACAAAACTTCACATGTTGATAATGAAAATTGATGGAAAATATAAAATAAATTAAAAAAAAACAAGAGCTGTCCGTAAGCAGCCAAGCTCGACTATTCGAAATATTGTCACAGAAGCAGGAAATTATTACCCAAAATGTTAAATATCAAAAGAGTTTAAGTTCGAAAGGGGACATAATTTGACCAAAATACATATCAGAGTTATGGGACTTGATGCTATCAACTAGTTTTATAACCCCGAAGAAACATGTTAGGTTTAAATTCAATATCTGCATTAGTTTTGGAGATAGTAACTTGCATGTAAACTTTAACCAGAATTTTCTAAGTCCAAAAGGGGGCATAATTTGTTCAAAATACATGTTAAGAGTTATGGAACTTGACCTAGTGAGGCTGGTAATTGACCTAGAAAAGGAATAAATAAGATTCAAAGCTATATGCCTTTTGGTAATAGCTGTATGTACTTGCACGCAAAACTTTAACCAGAATTTTCTAAGTCCAAAAGGGGGCATAATTTGCCAAAAAATACATGTCAGAGTTATGGGACTTGATTCTATCAACTAGTTTTATAACCCCGAAGACACATGTGAAGTTTCAATTTAATATCTATATTAGTTTTGGAGATAGTAACTTGCATGTAATACTTTAACCAGGATTTTCTAAGTCCAAAAGGGGGCATAATTTGCCCAAAATACATGTCAGAGTTATGGGACTTGTCCCAGTGAGGTAGGTAATTGATCTAGAAAAAGAAAAAATAAGTTTCAAATCTATATGCCTTTTAGTAATAGCTGTATGTACTTGCACGCAAAACTTTAACCAGGATTTTCTAAGTCCAAAAGGGGGCATAATTTGCCCAAAATACATGTCAGAGTTATGGGACTTGTCCCAGTGAGGTAGGTAATTGATCTAGAAAAAGAAAAAATAAGTTTCAAATCTATATGCCTTTTAGTAATAGCTGTATGTACTTGCACGCAAAACTTTAACCAGAATTTTCTAAGTCCAAAAGGGGGCATAATTTGGCCAAAATGAAGGTCAGAGTTATGGGACTTGGTGCTATCAACTAGTTTTATAACCCCGAAGACACATGTAAAGTTTCAATTCAATATCTGCATTAGTTTTGGAGATAGTAACTTGCATGTAAAACTTTAACCAGGATTTTCTAAGTCCAAAAGGGGGCATAACTTGCTCAAAATACATGTCAGAGTTATGGGACTTGACCCAGTGAGGTAGGTAATTGATCTAGAAAAAGAAAAAATAAGTTTCAAATCTATATGCCTTTTAGTAATAGCTGTATGTACTTGCACGCAAAACTTTAACCAGAATTTTCTAAGTCCAAAAGGGGGCATAATTTGGCCAAAATGAAGGTCAGAGTTATGGGACTTGGTGCTATCAACTAGTTTTATAACCCCAAAGACACATGTGAAGTTTCAATTCAATATCTGCATTAGTTTTGGAGATAGTAACTTGCATGTAAAACTTTAACCAAAATTTTCTAAGTCCATAAGGGGGCATAATTTGCTCAAAATACATGTTAGAGTTATGGAACTTGACCCAGTAAGGTTGGTAATTGACCTAGAAAAAGAATAAATAAGTTTCAAAGCTATATGCCTTTAAATGATAGCTGTATGTACTTGCATGCAAAAACTTAACCAAGGTGTGACGCCGACGCCGACGCCGACGCCAGGGTGAGTAGAATAGCTAGACTATTCTTCGAATAGTCGAGCTAAAAATTATGGAGTGGGGGTGGGGAGAGGGGGAGGGCAGGTGCATGTTTGGGGTGGTGGGGGTGACTGGGTGGAGGAGCGAGGTGGGGGGGATGGGGAATACAACTTTGCATGTTGATAAATATTCATGGAAGGTTTAAGGTTTAAAAAAAAAAAGGGATGGGGAGGGGAGGGGGTGTGACCAGGGTGGTGGAGGTGGAACTCCACATGTTGATAATAAATTTTCCCTATGTAAGTCAATGTAAAACAAGGGACCCCTTGGGCATGGCATATATTGAGCCCAGGGTCATGATTTGAACAATCTTGGTAGAGAACCACTAGAGCATGCCACATACTAAATATCTAAGCTCTGGGCCTTATGGTTTGTGACAAGAATTTTTTCCCTACACAAGTCAATTTAAACCATGTGCCTCTCCCCCAGGTGGGGCCAGTTTTAACCTCAGAAGATAATTTAAGCAATCTTGGTAAAGGACTACTACACAATGCTACATACCAAATATCAAAGCTCTAGGTCATGTGGTTTAATTTGGACAAAAGGATTTTCAAAGTTTTTCCCTATACAAGTCTATATAAACCATGTGACCTCTAGGGCAGGGCTATATTTGACCCTAGTGGGATAATTTGAACAATCTTAGTAGATGACCACTAGATGATGCTACAAACCAAATATCAAAGCCCTAGGCCCTGTGGTTTCAGACAAGAAGATTTTCAAAGATTTCCTTATGTAAGTCTATATAAATCATGTGACACCCAGGGCGGGGCCATATTTGACACTAGTGGGATAATTTGAACAATCCTGGTAGAGGACCACTAGATGATGCTACATACCAGATATTAAAGTCCTAGGACCTGTGGTTTTGGACAAATGTGGGGACTACATTTTGAAAGACATTTAATTTCCAGATAAACAAATGTTATGTATAATCGGACTCTACCATGGTTTGTTAGTTCCTATTTATTACCAAATCAAGGGGAAAAACTCTGCCCTATAGTGATCGATATTGTATTATATTTCACAAAGATCCACCAATGGGTAACTTTGTTAATCTATGAATTTTAAAACAATGAAAGCAGTAACTGAAGTGATCCTGATGAAAGATGTGCATGCACAACCGCCCTAGACTGATCTATTTTTGTGTTAAATTTCACGAAGATCCAATACTGGAATACTTTGTTATGTGGGAATTTATGGATTGTATAATAATTAAAGGGCAGTTACTCTGGTTACAGAAGTGATCCTGATGGAAATTGCCCATGCACCACCACCTTACAGTGATCTAAATTTGTGTAAATAAAAAAAGTTTTATGAAGATCTATCAATAGGTTACATATATACAGTCAAAAATCCCTATTTACAAAATCAAGGGGAGAAACTCTGCTTTTACTTATTCAAGGCGGATAAAACTATATATGAGCAATGGTTATGTGCTATATAATAATTAGGTGAGATTTGGTGATTCTAGCAAAAATATTTTTAGAATCATAATCATTTTCAATTTTGTTTTTACCAAACCAAGAGGAAAAACTCTGCTTTTACTGGGTCAAGAGGGGTAATACTATCTGTGAGCAATTGATAATTAAGTGAGGTTTGGTGATTCTAGCTAAATTACTTTTTGAATAATTAGCTTTTTCAACTTTTGTTAACCAAATCAAGGGGAATTTTTCCCCTGCTTTTACTAGGTCAAGTGGGGATAATACTTTGTGAGCAAAGGCTATGTGCTAATTGATAATTATGCGAGGTTTGGTGACTCTAGCTACAATTTTTTTTAACCAAATCAAGGGGAAAAACTCTGTTTTTACTGAGTCAATGTGGATACACTTCATTTGAGCAAAGGCCATATGCTATTTAATAAGTATGTGAGGTATTGTGATTCTAGCTAAAATACATTTTGTATTACAATCATTTTTCAGTTTGGGATGTACGAACAGCTGGATGGACAGCGCCAAAACAATATATACATCCGCCTACAGTGGTGGATAATAAACTTAGTTTTAAGTCCAGTGTTAGCATTCCAGCTTCTGGATGGTTATTTCTAAACAAAGCAGTGGTTCAATATTGTCAAAAAATTATCTAAATTTCAAATGCCAAGTAAGGCTAGTTGGTCACTCGAACACACGGCAAAATATGCCGACTCCAACCTTCACCAACATGTGTTGGTATCTTTAAACAAGAGGGCCATGATGGCCCTATATTGCTCACCTGTTATCATTGCACTTGAGGACAAGAAGGTCCTCAGAATAAATAGGACAAGGAACAACAAAGGGAAGAAATTTAACCAAAAAGAAAAAAAAATCTTACAAGGTATAGATATGTTAAAATACACCTAAAAATTGGAGGTACCATCCATGTTGTACCACAGAAAACTGGTCTCGTGTTTTCCCTATGGCCAATAATAAAAAAGTTACTAAAAATAAGCTATTTATAGTAACGTAAAAGGGAAGTAATTAAAAAAAAATATTGTAAGTGGACAAAAGAAGGATCTACCAAATAAATCTGTTGGCATAAATGAAATCTCAGATCAGTATCTTCATTAGTTATGGAGATATAACAATTTTAATTTGAAATAAAGGGAGGTAATTTGATATTAAATCAGTCCATAGTTATCTACCCTGATTGTCTCAGTCCAACTAATAACAATAATGAAATAAGTCCTGAAAGTACTTACTGATATAAATCCATTTTGATTACAATCAGTGGAGGTAATCAGATATAAAATAACTCTGAAACCTATGATTGGATCTGATTTGTCATGGAATCCAAGATTTATTGTTGTTGAAGATATTTTGGAAGTTTGTATCAAATAAAACCATAAATGAAGTCTCTATATGGCTGCAAAAGCCAAAACAGCCAATTTTGGAACTTTAAGGGGCCATAACTCTGGAACCCAAGATGGAATCTGGCCAGTTGAAGAAAGGAAGCAAGATCTTGTGGTGATACAAGTTGTGTGCAAGTTTGGTTAAAATCAAATCATAAATGAAGCTGCTATTGTGCAGACAAGGTCAAAATAGCTAATTTTGGCCATTTTAGGGGCCATAACTCTGAAGCCCATTATTAGATCTGGCCGGTTCAAGAAAGGAACCAAGATCTTATGGTGACACAAGTTTTGTGCAAGTTTGATTAAATTCAAATCATAAATGAAGCTGCTATTGTGCAGACAAGGTCAAAATAGCTAATTCTGGCCCTTTCAGGGGCCATAACTCTGGAACCCATAATGGGATCTGGCCAGTTCAAAAAAGGAACCGTGATCTTATGGTGATACAAGTTGTGTGCAAGTTTGGTTAAAATAAAATCATAAATGAAACCACTATCATGCAGACAAGAAATTGTTGACTCACAGACGGATGGAAGGACTGACGACGGACGAAGGGTGATCACAAAAGCTCATCTTGTCACTATGTGACAGGTGAGCTAACAAAGAGTAGTATGAACATAGAATTAATTGCACACATTTTGCATATACTTACTTTCAAAATATGCTGGTATAATCTCTGCCGCTACATGGCCAATATTTTCCAACGCACGCTGGACTCCCAGAACAGAACCACCTCTACTCTCATAATCTAGCAGTAAGTCATAAGTCATACTGCCAGACCGACTCCGCACCTACAAATTCAAAAAAATTAAAATTAAACCTTAATTTAGTAGACATTTGCAAAATTGTGTAGGGAAAAGGCAAAGTTTGGCTTACTGATGTTCTTGAAACTGTGAAATCATTAATATTCATGGGGGACTAATTTTCGTGGATTTCATGGTCGAGTCAATCCACGAAATTTAATCCCAATGAACAAGTAAAATTTCCATTCATTTTATGTTCAAAAGTTGAAATCCATGAATTCATATCCCCACGAAATTGCCGTTTTGACCAAAACAGCGACATTTCATGTCCACGAAATTAAATGATTTTACAGTAAGTTACCTTTCCTTGAAAGACCTGAAAATATCACATGACATTAGACAATAAAATTGAAAAGTAGATACTTTGGAAGTAAAAAATGCAACCAAATAAAATAATAGGAGACTTGGTCTGATCATGTCTGTTCACGAGAGGTAAAGGAAAGTGCAACACCCCTCACGCTCCCCTAACCCCAGCTTAAACGGAATTCTATTACACAAATATTGAATGGACTCCACAACCCAATAGACAAGAAAATATAACAACACTGACAAGCCAAAGAGGCATATTGGAAAGAAAGTTTGTTAAATACAGGTATTTATTTCAAGAAAAAAATCACCTTTGTAGTATTTTAGCATTAAATCTTTATTTAAAGACCGGAAAATCATATCTCTAAAATAATATGGTCTTTTTCATCCTCAGTCCAGATTGTTGCAGCTTTGGGAATAAGAAATTGACAGATCATAGAACAGTGTCGTTTGAACAACACAAGCCCCCAACCACTCATGATGCCTATAAATGGGGATTCAGTTTGTAGTAGCATTTACTTTTGACCTGATAACCCCAGAACAGTTGAAGCCAGATCTACTAACAGTAGGATATCATTTTATTACTTTTCGCCTATGAAGGTCAAATAACTCTCTGGTAATCAATTTCAGCACCACAGAACATCTGATCTATCTTCTAACCCTAATCAATCATCCTATGAAGTTTGACAGTCCTCTTATTTGTTAGGATGAGAGTTACATAATCTGGCTATGATGCTTGAGGAAGACACCCAGGCAAAAGTATTCTTATATTATTGTTTATAACAATTTTCAGTAGTGAGATCACATTATGACCTTTCGTTTTGATCTACTATCACCCCCACCAAATAAAAAGAACAATAAGGGACATATATCGACCACATGAAATCATAGTATGAAGTTTTAAAGTCGAATCCAAAGTGTTCTTAAGTTGTTGACTGGAAAAGGTCTTCATTCAGAAAGTGCTCTGACCCCTTCAACATTTACAGACATCTTATAAAGTCATGTTATTAACCCTTCCCATGCTAGACACGATTGGTTCTGCCTTTGCAACCAGTGTAGATCATGATCAGCCTGCACATCCATGCAGTCTGATCATGATCTGCACTGTTCGCTATTCAGTCAATAAATTTTCAGTAAACATCCCTTCAAATGATAAATGGTACTGCCCAAATTGGAAGATGGACCAGTCCATTACAGAAATTTAGCATGGTAAGGGTTAAAAACTGTTTTCAGTCTCGAGGACATTGTAACCAAATTTTTGCCCTACTGAACTCTAACCAGCAGATCACATAGAATCCTCCTAAGAAGTGTGACAGTTCTAGTCCACAGCTTTCAAGCGCTGTTGATCCAACACCCCCTTCAGTCTTCTAGTTACTTTAAGGGTCCTCCTCTGACCATAGTTTGACCACTCTAGGCCAAAGTTTTTACCAGTTCTTAATCATAAACCAAACTATCTACTGGTAAACCGACATGAGAACACCATATTCCTCCTCTTCTTTGAAGGGGAAGGTTGGGGATAAATATCTTTAAAGCAAAATTTTAACTCCACACTTACCCTTATAACTTCTATCTTTTGTGCAGTGTATATTACACAGCCTCTAATGCGGAGTTCAGCAGCGAATGTTAGGTAACCAAGGCCTGTTGCTGTTGTAACATCTAGAGAGTCAGCAAGTTGCCAACGTACTGCTGCAGGAAGCAAACTCATTGGCCATCTTTCACTCATCCAGTTCGCCATTCTGGACTAAGGCATCTGAAAAAAATATCACAGCTTTATAGTTTTAATTAAAATATTGATGTTAGTATAAACATTCAAAGTGATTCTTTTACACCAAGATTCTCTTAAAAGTAGAAGGAATTAAGATTCATTCCATATCATACCCATAGCAGATCAACTAAAATAACACTGTAGAATGAGTTTTAGCTGTAATTGAACATTCTTTTTGAAATGATGACCGACTATTTCTAAAAAATCCAAACTATGGTACTTTGTTCATGTATCGATAAGATATAATGAGGTTCTTGAAACAGCTCATGCTTGCAAAAGGTAGCTTAAATGTCTAAAGAATAAATACGGGTTTTAAAACTATAATTCCTTCACATTTTTACACTGGTTTATACAAGAACAAGAGCAACACAATGCAGAGCAATATACGCCCGAAGGTATGACATTTGACCCTTAAGTGTGACCTTGACCTTGAAGCAAGCCATCCGAAACATGCCCTCTGCATGTCGCCTCGATGTGGTAAAAATTTGTGTCAAGTTTCTTCAAAATCCTTCAAGGGGTTCAAGAGTTTCAGAGCGGACACGAAACAAAGTCATATGAACTTTGACCCTTAAGCGTGACCTTGACCTTGAAGCGATCTGAAACATGCGCTCTGCATGTCGTCTCCATGTGGTGAACATTTGTGTCAAGTTTTTTTGAAATCGTTCAAGGGGTTCAAAAGTTACAGAGCAGACACGAAACAAAGTCATATGATTTTGACCCCTAAGTGTGACCCTGATCTTGAAGCGAGCTATCCGAAACATGTGCTCTGCATGTCGTCTTGATGTGGTGAACATTTGTGTCAAGTTTCTTCGAAATCCTTCAAGGGGTTCAAGAGTTACAGAGCAGACACAAAATTGCTAATGGACGAACAGACGGACACTGGTGTCATAACATATAGTAAGTCCCTTCGGGCGTATAAAAAGCAAAAGCACACTATTCATCATCTGTCAAATCCACTGGAATGTATTAGTCCATCCACCTTAACAAATCCGACGCTCTTACACAAGTAATTATGTAAAATAACCCATTATTTCATATGTCAACAAGAAAAAACAGTATTACTAACTGCATTGACTATCTTTACTCGAGATGGTTTGAACTATATTTGTTGCACACTGAAATCAAAACCAGGTCATTGTGAACAGTGTGACTATGCCTATAAAGGAATAAAAAGTATATAATTAAACCAATTAGTCATGCCTACTATATCAGAAAAAAAACAATATCTTTTTATTAAGCTTAACTTCCTCATCATTACTATTTATATTCTTTCAGCTGAAATTTGCCATTTTTGATAATATATTATAAACATGTTTTCATTCATTTGTGAGGGCATTTAATATGACAATTCCAGCTGACATATAAAAGTTTTGCATCAAATAATTTCCTGCTTTGAATAAATACTGCAGTTAAATGTACATAAAATAGATAATGCATATGCTATATAGGGAGCAATGAAATACAATACTTATTTAATGACAATGTAGTAGTTTAAATATTGATGATTAACAACTCTTGGTTCACTTCAAGTTATAACAGTAACCAGACAACAAATAATAGAAAATAATGGTCTGCTTCATTTTCATGGACTGTGCTCTTGGATGGTAAAGCCTTAAATCACTTTTGCGCAATGTAATTCTATACATGTATATATCTACCAATATAATGATCCAGTGTTTCAAAAGAAAAAGTTATTTTAAGGTTTTCAATGTTATAGCTCTGGTGGCTGCTATATACATAAATGTAGCCAAAAGGAACCATCTGAATAAACTCGAGACAGGTCTATGCAGTGACACAGTTTTGATGAAGTTTGGTGAATATCCGACCAGTGGTTCATGAGAGGATCATGCCAAGGTTATTCTGTTTGTAGCTGTGCTCTGCTTAATAGTAAAGCAGATCCACTTGACAGAATTCAAAATGGCTCATCCAAGGATACTGCAGACCAATTTTGTTGAGGATACACATCAAGTTTCATAGAATAAGTAATTTAAAGGATTTTTCTAGCTTTGATGTCTTTTAATAAAGTCAGCTGGAACCATTTGAATAGAAATTTGGGAGGACCATGCCACAGTACTACAGACCAAGTTTGGTATTATTCTGACCAGTAGTCTCAGGCAAAAATTGTTCAAGTGCAAAAACTATCATATATCATTAACTTCAGGTACTCAAAATTTAATTTCATACAGACAATGTGAGACACAAGCACTAAAGTACTGACATGTCTAATTAGTTTTTTACGAAGTTGCAACTTTAAATGATTCATGAAATTCCTTAATACTAGTCTAAGTTCTGACTTTCAGGTATTTGTTACATGGCCTAATTTTTGAAACCTTTTCATTGTTATACAACACCAAGGTCACTGAGATAAAAAAGTTGCCAAATAATTGATCAATTATGACTGTATGTGTCAGAGTTTTGCACTGATTATTATATTAAATAGACAGTCTTCTCTTTTTACATTATCTTAACATTATCTCTAACTAGCACTTTAACCTTTACTCTGCTGGTGGCAGGCGAGTCTGCCTTTGCGATCAGTGCTGACCAAGATCAGTCTGCGCTGTTCGCAATTCAGTCAGTACATTTTTATTATATTAAATAGACAGTCTTCTCTTTTTACATTATCTTAACATTATCACTAACTAGCACTTTAACCTTTAGTCTGCTGGTGGCAGGCGATTCTGCCTTTGCGATCAGTGTTGACCAAGATCAGTCTGCGCTGTTCGCAATTCAGTCAGTAAATTTTTAGTGAGCACCCTTTCCAGTTATAAATGGTATTGCCCAAATTTAATTATAGGCCAATCTATTTTAGAAATTTAGCAGGCTAAAGGTTAAACCAAATGCAGAGATTCAAGACAGTCTTATAGCCCAACTGGCAAAGTGTGACCCAAAGAGTGCTTGGATTCTTCCCCTAATAACAAAGTTGAAAAACCTTAACCCAAAACCACACAAAATATTTCAACCCCAAACCCTATCCCATACCAGACACCTAACAAAATCCCTCCCAAGCCCTTATTAGAGTCAACCTTTTTTTTTTGGATAAAATCATATTAGGTAACTTGAACTTTTTGTTTGTTTTTTGAGTATGTTCTACAACCCTTTTGGTGTTTGAATCCTCAGCAGTCAGTCAAGAGGTTTGTAGCTATTCAGCCGCATGGATCATATAAAAAAGGAATACCAGAACAGACCGGAATAAATTGTCTCATATTGATCAAGACATGCGTACTGATTTAAAACATCAATATTTTGACACAATAATTATGCACACTATCTTTTTAATAATAAAACACTGTGTAGATTTTACTTACCATACATAAACAGAACCCACTACATTTGTATTACAATGAAATTTAACCTCTCGGACTGATTTCATGTGACATTTCTATTACCTTTATAACCAAGGTCATCTGAGATTAAGAGGTATATTATGACTATTATACAGTTAGCATTTTCAAAAAATATGTTAATCTTTCTAACTGCTTGTTATTGTCAATAAACCGAACAATGTGTGTTCTATGGAAATTTCCACAAGGGCTTTGAAGCATTAAGAAAAATATCATAATAATATATTATAAAGAGTACACTACAGGAGGTGAAAGCAAAAAAGACTAAAGTGTATATAAATACAACAGCACTGAGACTTCTCTTGCTTGAAATGATTTTAAGGTTTTTAAGGGATATTTACTAGTCTGTGTTCAGACTCTGTGATTTGTTCAAAGGAGATAAATCCTGAGCTATTCAAATATTTTGTATAATTATGTCCCTTTTCTTCTCAAAACACTAGATAATCAGAGCCAGAAAATCAAAAAGATTATCTAGTCAGTAGCCAGACTAGGATATTTGCCAGGACAGTACCATACATTTACAAATGCAACAATTAATCTCCAGCTAAATAATAGAGCTGTCACTAAAGGTGATTAATGGCCAGATGTGCCTTTGATATAGGGAAGGTAAAATGTTGTGTTCATGACATCTGACCTTTAACTGTGACCTTGACCTTGAACCTGATGACCTGGGTTGTGCACTCTGCATGTCACCTTGACGAGGTTAACAACTGATGCCTGTTTTATGAAAAATCTTCCAAGCTGTTGGAAGACATGGAGCAGACAGGAAGTTAAGCAGTTTGAACTTTAACCTCCAAGTGTGGCATTGACCTTGGACTTAATGAACTGAGGTATATGCTCTGCATCATCTCACTGTGGAAAATACTAGTTCTGTGGAAATCTTCTCGCTGATTTAGAAGATATGGAGGGGAAAACAAAATTAAGCTATTTGATATTTCACCTCTAAGTGTGACCTTGACTAAGGACTTAGTGACTGGGGTCATGCAGTCTGCACATTGTCTGTATGAAGTTAACAGCTAGTTTTATGAAAATCTTCCAAGCAGTTTAGAAGATATGACGTGGACATGAAGTTAAGATATTTGACTTTTGCCCTCCAAACTTGACCTTCACCTTGGACCTAAAGATTTTGATTGTGCACTCTGCAAATCCTCTCGACAAGGTATATAATTGTTGCTAATTTTACCAAACTCTACCCAGTAGTTTAGCAGTTACTGCACAGACACAAATTATGGACAAAAGGACAGGTGGACTTGCACAACTCTAATACGGCTACCATATACCTTGTATCTAGGTGTAAAATAATGATATAATATCACTTTCTAGATGCAAGCATTAACAGTCATAAGGTTATCAATAGAAAAAGTTTTAAAGATGCCATCGCGATCATTTTTCGGTTTACAGCACTTATATCATCGCTGGTTAAACCTTAAGAATGCATGTGAGCCGTGCCATGGGAAAACCAACATAGTGGGTATGCGACCAGCATGGATCCAGACCAGCCTGCGCATCCGCGCAGTCTGGTCAGGAGCCATGCTGTTCGCTAACAGTTTCTCCAATTCCAATAGGCTTTAAAAGCGAACAGCATGGAGCCTGACCAGACTGCGCGGATGCGCAGGCTGGTCTGGATCCATGCTGGTCGCAAACCCACTATGTTGGTTTTCTCATGGCACGGCTCATTTACTTACATCTAAATCTGTTTTGTAGGTGTTTATTGATCAGGGTATATGTAATAACCTAAATCATGTGCACTTGCAACTTCAGATATAACTGTAAATATTATATACCCTTCTCAAATGCAGTCATTTGATTGGTCGAAATGAGTGCACGCGCAGGTCCGCAAAAAGTGATATTGACCTGGAAAAGTGATAATGACTCTTTGTGATATCACTTTTTCTCGGACTGCGTCCTCGGTCAATATAATTTTTTGCAGGTCCTTAAAAACACATACTGACCTCAACATAAGTCAGTAATTGTATAGTATCCAGCTCAACTACAGTGTTTGTGATTTCTAATGTTATTTCAATATTAAAACTAATGCTATTAAGTTGTAGAAAAATGAAAAATAATTTGCTGTGTTATGTAAATGTTTCTATCAAACATTGAAAACATTTCTTTTGCTGCTTAAGTAAGTTGACAATATTAAAAACTGAAACGTTTTTAAGACTTAGATCTGAAATAGATCACAGTACCCAATGCAGTACTAACCAAGATATCATGAATATATTGTGGTGAGATTGTAAGTCATGATATAAAACCCTATCAAACCTAAAACTATAATAAATCTTTAAATAACGAAAATAACACTTACATAAGTCTTAATGCCAAAATTTATATTTAGTTCAACGTAAGATTTAAAAAAACAGTCTCTTTTCCAGGAAGACTTGCATTAATGATCATTTCTAACCACAAAAACAGTAATTAATATGCAAATATGCACTGCTTTAGTGGTACCAGTTGTCTTTGTTTATCATTTTGTGTTACATTTATGCGGTTAAAATATATCTTAAAACTGATACACAGTGAAAGACTGATCTAGCCATTGTAAACTTTAAAAGAGAGATAAAAGTTTGCATGCGAAACTGCTCAGAAATGTAGACAGGGAAATTAAATAAACAACAGATCAGGTATCAGCTTTGTCTAACTAATCTAGATACATTAAATAACCAGGCTATGATGATCCTGGATACCTCAACTCAAGTTTCACAGTTCACCAAAAAACAGTTTTGGTTAAGGACTCATCTGAGAAATATTTCTGCCAAACTACATTGAATGTAAGCCAGCAGATTACAAAGTTTTCCAAAAAGTCATATAGGGAATAGTCCCAGTTTTAACACCAATCAAGATGGCTTGAACACTATTGGTAGAGAGTAACCAAAGGAAAATTTCTATGATATGATTTTAACACTGGGCCATTGACTTATGATGACCATGGCCATTTGTGGCTATGTTTTTGACATTGGAATAATTTGAACCATCTAGGTAGAGGGTCAGCCAAGGAACATTGGCAAGACTCAAAAAGTTTCCACTAGTGTTGAATCAGCATTAATTTAACATTTTTCCTTTAAACTTGATAAAATTTCCAAGTTTATTACAAGCAAACTGCCATTGAACTCTGCATTGCAAAATATTTATCTTGTATTATCAATTAGTCTAGATTTTTTTACAGGACAGCAACAGCTACCCCTTTTGGATAGAAGAACTTGGTTCTGTACAACCCAAGCTTGTTGCATCAGTAATATGAACAGTTCACTAATTAAACTCAAGAATTAACAAACAATAAATCATATAAACATGGAATTTGAGCCTTAGAATTAATCTTAAGTTTTGGATACTTACCACCGGTATGAAAACTGAGAAATTTTCTCACTGGATTCTTAGTTTAGGTATAAACAAGAGTCGTCTCATGATAACATGCTCGACTATTCAAAGGCTTGTCAGTAAAATGGATTTTCTATCTAAAAATAGGCATATTGTCCAATTTCAGGTAACAATGATCGGACTTGATTATGTGAACTTGTCCAATTGCACCAACATCTGTGTAAGGTTTCAACCAAGTAACTGCATTTGTTTCGGATATTGTTATTACTTCTGCGCAAGACTTTACCCTGCATTTTCGACGTCCAAAAAGGGGCATATCTTTGCCAAAATACAATTCAGAGTAATAGGGCATGCACCTTTCACCACGTTTTATAAACTGTGTAGAGATAGACCCTAAAATTTTCAATGATAGTAATACATTAAATAAAGTCTAGAAATTGATTTCCAAGTCCTTAAAATAACCAAAAATGATTCCACAGATGTGAAATTTATGATAGTTTTGTTAATATCAATAACAGAATTTTTAATTTTTAATTTAAAGTTGTGATCCACAAAGAATGACAACTCTTGCCTTGGGCTAGTACTTATAAGCAGAGATATCTATTAGTTTACTTCCCTTGCAATTACACAATAGAGTGGAAAATGAAAACTGTTTTAGACACAATATCATACTTTTTTGCACAACAAAAACATTTAGGAATTCTTCATTTGTGTTTGATTTACCCCTCAAAACATGGTTCCTATGATTTTGTCAACTTACATATGGTAAAAAGTTAACTTTTAACAAGCCAATAATAAAATGAAGTACCATTAAGTAAATGATAGTGCAGATAATACAGTTTTGCTTGTATCAAAATGTCACAGCAGAAGCACTTTTATAATACAGAACACCTGGTAGGATTAGTAAAGGGGAATTATATTGATCTCTATTTCCTATGCCTAAACTGTGTAAGGTATCTGCATTGACCTTGGAGAGACCTTTCTGTAAGCAGAACTTCAACCTAGATTTTCTTAATCCAAGAAGGGGTTTCTTAGTACAAGAAGGGGAATAAGTTTGTTAAAATTCATGTAAGAGTTATGAGATTTGACGACATAGCCTTGTGTTATTAACTTATTACCTGAAAGATGAGTGTGAAGTTTTATTAGCTAGCTGTCAAAAGGACTGGGTGATTGCAAAAAGTTACAATATAAGTTATTTAAAGTAACAACAAAGGTACGTAAATCTTAAGAATAAAAATAAAAAAATTCTAAGTCCACACAAAAATCCTCACCAGTAGAGATAGGTAAAAAAAACATCTGAAAATTGGATGTAACATGCATGGTGTACTACAGAAAAGTGGTCTTGATTTTTCCCTACGACCAGTAATAAAAAAGTTACAAATATAAGCTATTTATAGTAACAACAAAGGGAAGTAATTCTAGGATCTTGCGCATGACATTCCGTCTCATGATGATGAACAATTGTGCCAAGTTACATCAAAATCCCTCTATGCATCAAAAAGAAATGCTCCAGACAAAGTCATTCTTGTATCTGACTTTTGACCTCTAAGTGTGACCTTGACCTTAGATTTAGGGACCTGGTTCTTGCGCATGACACTCCGTCTCATGATGGTGAACAATTGTGCCAAGTTACATCAAAATCCCTCCATGCATGAAGAAGAAATGCTCCGGACAAAGTCATTCTTGAATTTGACCTTTGACCTGTAAGTGTGACCTTGACCTTTGAGATAGGAACCTGGGATTTGCGCATGACATTCCGTCTCACTGAGGTTGAATAAATTTGTTGAAATTCATGTAAGAGTTATGGGATTTGATGACATAGCCTTGTGTTATTAACTTATTACTTGAAAGATGAGTGTGAAGTTTTATTATAGTACCTCAAATTGTTAAAATCACATTATTGTACTCTTTCAAAAACTTAGTAAACTAGATGCCCACAGGCAACATGTCAAGCCCACTAGCTGTCAAAGACTGGGTGATTGCAAAAAGTTACAATATAAGTTATTTAAAGTAACAATCAAGGGACGTAAATCTTAAAAAAAAAAAAAAAAAAAAAAAAAAAATTCTAAGTCCTCACAAAAATCCTCACCAGTAGAGATAGGTAAAAAAACACCTGAAAATTGGATGTAACATGCATGCTGTACTACAGAAAAGTGGTCTTGATTTTTCCCTACGACCAGTAATAAAAAAGTTACGAATATAAGCTATTTATAGTAACAACAAAGGGAAGTAATTCTAGGATCTTGCGCATGACATTCCGTCTCATGATGATGAACAATTGTGCCAAGTTACATCAAAATCCCTCTATGCATCAAAAAGAAATGCTCCAGACAAAGTCATTCTTGTATCTGACTTTTGACCTCTAAGTGTGACCTTGACCTTAGACTTAGGGACCTGGTTCTTGCGCATGACACTCCGTCTCATGATGGTGAAAATTGTGCCAAGTTACATCAAAATCCCTCCATGCATGAAGAAGAAATACTCCGGACAAAGTCATTTTGAATTTGACCTTTGACCTGTAAGTGTGACCTTGACCTTAGAGATAGGAACCTGGGATTTGTGCAAGACATTCCGTCTCACTGAGGTTAACATTCATGCCAAATATAAAGAAGATTGCTTCATGCATGTCAAAGTTATGGTCCGCACAAACGCAGATGCATGCACGCAGGCACATACACCGAACAGCCATTTGGACAACTATGTCTTCGCTTCCGCAAGCGGGCTCGACAAAAATGGGTATAATCTTTGGAAGTTACACTACTTGTGTCAGTAATGAACATTGTTTTTATGAGTACGTACAGCATGTTTCAAGGGCATTCCTTAAATAATGAAGAAGATACTGGACTTCATGAAGAGCTTTAACTAACGCAGACGCCCAAGCAAGTGCAATAGCTCTCCTTATTCTTCAAATAGTCAAGCTAAAAAAAGGCAGGTGAACATTTTTAATAACATTTTAAAATCAATTTTTGTGTAAGATCAAGCTCTTCAATTTACTTTGACATGATACATGTCACTAAACTTCATACATGTCATAACATTCTTTTATTACTTTGTGTGTGTCATACAATACCACATTAATTGTAATCCATGCCATTACTGGTTAAAAGAGTCATAGTAATTAAAAACTAATTTCAATCTTTAATTTAGCCTGTACCAGGTAGCCCGTGTCACTGTTAAAAGCACAGCTAAACATAATCTACCTAATAATGACAAGGTTGTTTATAATGATTATCACTCAACTGTTAATTGACTGTATATGGTTACATGTACAGACTGGTGCATGTTCATAATTTTCTCATCAGAAGTTTGAGGAAAAAGGGGCAGGCAAAGGGATTTTTTAAAAATATCTTAAGAGTGGTTAGAACGATACAAACACAGATAAAATTATCTTGGTAATTTTTTTTTGATACACTGATTTCCACATATTTTTATACTCTACACCTGCATTTGAGCCGTGCCATGAGAAAACCAAGATAGTGGGTATGCGACCAGCATGGATCCAGACCAGCCTGCGCATCCGCACAGTCTGGTCAGGCTCCATGCTATTCGCTTTTAAAGCCTATTGGAATTGGAGAAACTGTTAGCGAACAGCATGGATCCTGACCAGACTGCGCGGATGCGCAGGCTGGTCTGGATCCATGCTGGTCGCAAAGCCACTATGTTGGTTTTCCCATGGCGTGGCTCATTTAATAATTACTGCCTCATCTATATATGGCAAATATTCATTCTCGCAACCTGATCTTATGTTTATTTACATCCAACCGGATCTAAACTGGTATGTATGTATATCTAATTCTAACACTTTTAAGATTTTCTTTTATACAAATAAAGTAGGATTTTACCATGTATTGTCTTGTCGATTTAAACACGTTTCGCAAAATTATCTACTTTTGGCTATTCCGGTTTACTCCGTCCATTTACGCTTAAGAAAGGATTCCAGATTAGTATCCCTTCCCGGTGTAATTCGAACGTGTTAGAATGGAAATAAATTTTAGTGTTGCATGATTTGTTGGCAAATAAAACACTTTTTTTGTCCCTTCGGCCTTCGTAATTAAGTAGGACACATCTGAACACAAAAACCATGTTTTATTTGCCAACAAAGCATGCAAACCAAAATCTATTTCCCAAATATAACTCGTCAGAATATAAGCTTTACAAGCAAAGTACTGCTTAAATCTGCAGACCAGAAAATGTACTTAAGGTAGTACCTTTAAAATAACACTCTTACCTATTACTAATGCATATAATGATTCATTAATATAATAACTCCTACACACTTGGAAAACCTTCAAGGACCAAATTCTGTGCAAGATTTAAAAAAGCAAAAACAAAAAAAACAGATGATTTCAATTTATAGTGTTACTTGGCAAAAACTGTAAATTTAAGTTTCAGTTAACAGGTATTATGTTCATACCCTGGTATGTATGTATGAGAAATTTTGATTACCTGCACTGCAGTAGCTTCAAGGCTATCTTTAAATGTAGGCGTTGACAATTTTTCATCCAACAGTTTCATGCATAATAAAAATGCATTTTTATTGCAATCAATGCATGCAAATGCTTTTGATGTGAAAAACTGTCTACATTTCATAATGTGACATACAAGTATTGCATAGTAACAGTTCAGCGGGAAGGATAAATGTCCTTTTAATTATCCACTTTAACTTTAATGATCCAATCTGTCATGAATAAGATTTTTATGGATACCAATAATTTCATATTTCAAAGCTGTTAAATAAGGAGTTTGTGTACGGATGTTGCTAAATTGTGCAGAAGTGTAGAAAACTATTTCGTTCAACAAATTTTTGTTTTATCAATTTAGGTTCAACAGTATTTCATTTACATTTTATAGTAGTTAAACAACCAAACAGTTTTACAACAGTATTTCAGTTATATTCAATAGTAGCCAGTTAACAACCAAACAGTTTTTCAACAGTATTTTCGTTATATTCAACAGTAGCCAGTTAACAATCAAACAGTTTTACAACAGTATTTCAGTTATATTCAATAGTAGCCAGTTAACAACCAAACAGTTTTTCAACAGTATTTTCGTTATATTCAACAGTAGCCAGTTAACAATCAAACAGTTTTACAACAGTATTTCAGTTATATTCAATAGCAGCCAGTTAACAACCAAACAGTTTTTCAACAGTATTTCCGTTATATTCAATAGCAGTTTTCAACAGTATTTCCGTTATATTCAATAGCAGTCAGTAAACAACCAAACAGTTATACAACAGTATTTCAGTTATAAAATGGTGGTCAGTTAATCTAGCAAGTCCTCTTGTATTTTGTACCTGGTCCAGTAAATGACCTGTTCTCTGCAAGTAACTGACAACTTCTCCACATAAAGAAGATGTGGGGAATGAATGAAACCATGCAAACTGTCTTCTGTAAAATTATCGTAGAAAACAGTCTCCTTGTCCGGAACTTGAAGGTCCCACTTCAGAGCCCCAAGATCTACTGAGCTAAGAATGAACTGAAGATACCGGTATATATTCATGCAGAACAGTAGCCATTCTATTTCTAGCACTGCTGACCCTTTTGAATCATGGAGTAGAATATTTAGAACAAACTTGAAAAAACAACTATCTGCAGTTGCTATGGCACTGCTATTTTAGTTAAATGTAGATTCATCGGATTAGTTCATAAATGAATTAAGAGTTTTTGTGTATTTTTGCTCCAAAGGTTCTCTCCTTACTACTTGACAGTCAATATTTGACATTTAGCATTTGGTATAAATTAAATATTTCACATTCAGCATTTGGCAGTAGCATTCAATAGCTTTACCCTACTGTCAAAAATAGGTAAAACTTGCCAGATTAAGGTGAAAGATAACATTGTGCACTTTAGGTCATACATGTATACATATAACAAGACAATATGCATGTAGCCACTTCTACCGTGATTTAAAAATCACTGTTATACAAGTTATCAACTGACAGATTTTTGCAAGGTCATGAATAAGATCGTTGAAAAATTAGAGCACAAACATTGCTATATTTAGATAATCCAATTTGAACAAAATGTATGATGCAAATTGTATTCACATAGTATTACATATTCAACTAAAATATTCTCCATTAGTATGCTAGTTTTAATAAGCAGAAATGAAATCAAAGTTTATTTCTATATTGGTTATTTATGCATAAATCCTTGAAATCTAATACACATTAACAATTTAATGACAGAAATGTAGTCATACATACTGCAAAAAGTTCAAGACCATAAAGAGGGCTATAATCTGTCACCACAAACTGGGGTTTAGGTTAAATGTTCTTGTTAGGTGTTTAGTTACACCCCTCTCAAGTCAGTTTGAATTGCTCTTTAGAATAGATTCAACAAATTGTCAAAAACAAAACTATGTACAACAAGTTTTCTAGGCAGAAAGAAGTCTGTTGTAATTGTTTGTTCAACAACCTGTGATATGCCAAAAATGTTGAACTTGTATCTCATTTACTGTCTTATTTTCACTTTCAGTTTGAAAATTTTGAAATTAACCCTTAGCCTGCTTAAAATTTCTAAAATGGACTGGTCCTTCATTCAATTTGGGCAATACCATTTATTATGCGAAGGGGTGTTCACTGGAAATTTACTGACTGAATGGCGAACAGTGCAGAGCATGATCTGCCTGCACATCCGATCTTGGTCTGCTCTGGTCGCAAAGGCAGAATCACTTGCCGCCAGCAGGCTAAAGGTTAATTAAATTGTTCATGTTTTATAACATTTTCACCACTGGGAATAACTGGAGATGAATGTGAGACACACAATAATTTAAACTATAAGAAGGCAAAATATTTTTGCAAATAGAAGTTTGATTTTCTGTATGAAATAAACCATGTACAGTAGAAGTGTATATGGCAGAACATGACCTCTATATACATTGTATTCTTCCATATACACTTCTACTGTTCATGGTTTATTTCATACATCAAAAGTCTTTCCTTTTTTTTCTGAACAAGTTGGTATACATATTCTGCAAAGCAGCCCTCTGAAATATAAAACTCCAAAGTGAAAATTCACTTCAGGGGAGGTTGTCAACCATCTTGTGAACCTTAAAGTGAACTATAACGACAATATCTTTTTGACGATCTAAGCAAGTTTATTTTGTCGAAGAGAATCATGTCTAATGTATATGCTTTTGTTTGTTCAATTTGGATCAATATCGAGCTTTTTTGAAAAGCATTTTAATCATATATTGACTGTCAACAATTATTTTTAGGCACACGTAAGCATTTACTTTCCAAATATGTTGCCTTTGACAAGATGAATTACAATGACTTTGAATTACATTTACATTTCTCAGGTCATTACGCTCGATTAGATGCACTTGTTTACACATGTCATGTTGTCATATGAAATAAGACCTTAACAAACCTTTTAACCAATTGCCGACGCCGACGATCAAGTGACGACGACACCTTGCAGATGTTTTTCAAAAATCAGACAAGCTAAAGTACATTAGATAGATCTAATATTGTTGGTCAGCTTGTCACAGAAAACATTTATAAACAATGAGACAAAAACGTAAATGAAGTATCTTTTGTTTTAGCAATCTTTTGTTTTCTAAAAGCACCTTTCTTTCAAAGAAGCTGTTTACTTTTGATTTGAAATTTGCTCAAACTAACCAAATATGGTCACATTCTCAACTACGCCATAAAATTGGTAAACATTACTTAAGAATGTTATCTGAATATGATCTGCTTTAGTATTACCTTCCTTTTAACCCTTACCCTGCTTTTCTATAATGAACTTGCCCATCTTTCAATTTGAACAGTACCATTAACTGTTAAAAGGGGTGCTTACAAACAAAATTCTGACAGAATGACAAACAGTGCAGGCTGATCTTGGTCTGCACTGGTCGCAAAGGCAAAATCACTTGCCACCAGCAGGCTAAGGGTTAAGTAGACAAGTTTGGGTTTTTTGCTGCAATAGAGAAATACACATTCTTTCACTAACAAAAAAATAGAATAAACTTTATGCACGACGACTGTTAATTATTATAATATGAACTTGTTAGTGGTGTTACATCACATTTAAATGGTAAAATAATGCAGTCTAGTTGGAGAACACAAACATAACTATTTCTTTCATAGTTTAAAAAAATGCTATCAAGAGCACCGCCTAATGAGGCATAATACATTTGTTACACTGGGAGTGAAACAGAGGTATAACAAAAGTTAAGTTCGGTCCCATGACCTAGACCTTTGGTCAGTGCACCAAAAGTCAATACGGATCTTCCTCTTAATTGATACTACATCTTTTTGTGAAGTTTGAAAGCTAAAGGTATAATGTTTTCTGACTAAGAGCCTGGGAATGAAAACAAGTTATAAAAGCTAAGTCTGGGTCCTGTGACCTTAACTTTTGAGTTACAGACCCCAAAATCTACAAGGATTTTACACAAGTGGTAGAAAGTCATTGTGGAAAGTTTAAATGTTGTATATTTTCTGATTTAGAGTACAGACACAAAACATATATAAAGGCAAGTCAGAGCCTGTGACCTTGACCTCTGAGCAAAAGACATCCCAAAATAAACAGTGATCTTCCTAAAATGATATTTAGTCTTTATATAAAGTTTGAAAGATATCTCAATGACATACCAGTAATACATCTTGCATTTTTTTTCAAATTAGGCATATAAAAATGTTATATTTAAAAGTAATTTTCACAGGCTAGTAATGCAAGTATGCTTTGACCAAAAGTGTAACGATAACACCTTCAATTTATCATATTTCTTCAGCAATAAGCTTGTTATTATTTGAATTTTCAACATTACTTTGCTTAGTTGCTTCCAAGGGATCTTCTCATACATTTTATTAAACTTAGTCAACTTTGCATGTATTTTAATCCATAATTACCTCCCTTCATAACTCTGAAAGAAGCGAAATATTATAAACATAATTATGAAAACTTTCAATAAGCTATGCTATAACTTACTGTAAAATCATTTAATTTCATGGGCATGAAATTTCGTGGTTTTGGTCAAAATGGCAATTTCATAGGGATATGAATTCGTTGATTTCAACTTTTGAACATAAAAATGAGTCCCCCACGAATATTAATGATTTCACAGTAATTGAAATTAAAATCATTATGGGACTTTTAAAGAATAATTCTTACTGAATTCTTTTAACTTATCTCTGAATTTTTTGAAGTACTTTGTCAATGATTACAAAAGTATCTTTCCAATATTATATAGCAATAGAATGACCTGAATATAATCTTAGATCAGTTGTTTTCACCAAAGTAGTGTGACATTTTCATGACCTTTTTAAAACCCTAAGATACCGAGACAAAAAAGTCACCGTCATGCGCTTAGATAATGGACACAATTATCAGATAATCTGCATGACGTACTGATAATCTAAACAATAGTCAAGTATTATTTCACATTTCATGTGTAATCTGACCTAAATTTATTTGTTTCAAAACAATTAAGCTGAAAATTACAACTCTGGCAATAAAGTTGTTACCTGATAGATAAAGCAGAGGCAATTGCATTTCTTTACAAATTTCTTTTCAGCTAAATGCAGGACTGGGTATAAACAGCAACAAACTCCCCAACAATGTAAAGTCTGAAACTTTGACTTAGGCTTATAACAACAAATTGGATACTTAGCCAATACTTAGCTTATAGCTTATATTTTCTGAGCTGAGCTGTTTAAGCTGTGTGTGGCAGCAGAATACACAGTCATGCAAAGTTTCATAGCAATCTGCACTTTAGACTAGCTCCTAGACTATGATATATCTTTTTACATTTTTATGATTGAATGTAGTGAACTGAGCCAGTCTATATCCTATGTCCAATATCATAATTTCAACATCAGTCCTGTGTGAAAATCTCTAAATTAGACTGGCTTTTGTCTCTATGAAATTGAATTTATCAAAAAAGGGAAAAATATAGAAATATAGTTATTATCAGTCTAGTGGCTAGTCTATTTGCACTTCTTTAAATGTAAATAGAGCAAAAAAGAAAATTCAGCTCTTTAAAGTCCACCTGTCACACTTTAGACATTCATGAAGAGGATCCAACCAAACTTCCAGTTGCTTTACAGCCACACTGCCTCTATTATGGCATTGTTTGATTTAGTTTTAACATCTTACATTCTGTACAAGCTCACACTACAAACTGTCTGTTATGGACAGAAATCAGTTTCCAATTTTTCTAAATCAGTCACAAAGTTACACAAAAGAAGTGAACATGTAAATTACAGAATAGCTAAGATGAATATTTAAGTAGTGCTGCATCAAAACCTGTTAAAATGGATAAATTAAAAAAAAAATTGCAATATTTTTAACAACGCCAAAGGCTTTATTAAACCAATTTTTAATTAAAAATGTTGAGAAAATTTGATATTTAGCCCACAAAGCTGTAAGTTAGACACATTAAACAACTGATCTTATCACATTAATATGTTTCGTTTAGGTTTAAGGCGTTATGACAATAAATCACGATAGTCAATATTTAAAAGGCTGGTTACATTATTGAGAAAGGTGTCTTCATTTCTATTCAATACAATTTGTTTGTTAACCCTTAGCCTGCTGGCAGCAAGTGACTTGGCCTTTGCCACCAGTGCAGACCAAGATCATGATCATAGTCTGCACTGTTTGCTATTCAGTCAGTAAATTTTCAGTAAACACCCCTTCGAATTACAAATGGTACTACGCAAACTGATTGATAGATCAGTCCATTGTAGAAATTTAGCATGGTAAAGATTAACCAAATAAGCATTATTGCAGATCAGCACACTTTACTATGCATTAATTCCAGTCTTTGTATTGAAAGTGTGTTTTTGCAAGAAATTACATTTCATCTCAATGAAGGTGCTTAATATCTCAAGAAGCAGAGGTGAAATGTTACGATTATGACCCTAATCTCAAAAAGTGCCCTTGACCTTGGACCAGTGACCTGGGTCATGCACTTTGCATGTGGTTTTGAGGAGGCCAAAAATTGCAAGTTTTAAAAAACCAGTAGTTTAGAAGATGTGGAAAAGAAATAAAGCTATCTGACAGGTCACCTCTAAGCGTGACCTTGACCTTGGATCAAATGATCTGTATCATGTGTGTTTCTCCTTGTATTGTGCAAATGAACATTTATATGTAGTTATCTGAAAATATCCATTGAAACTTTTCAGATAATATGTCTCCAGAAAGGAATAACAGGGACGAGGAATGTATATAACACAATATAGCATTACATTGTAATATTACATTTGCGTATCAACAAAAACATGTTCACATTAATCTTTTGAGTCATATTTTTATAGTTTTTAAAGAGTAGCTAAAAACCCTCAAGTATTTGCATTGAAAAATTCAACAAACTATTTTAACTTTCTTAAGTATTTTATACTTTAAGTGTTTGTTCTAAAGAAAACGCAGCAAGAACACTTAAAATGGTTGGGACAAAGATTTGCAGATATAGTTCATAGTTGACCTTATAAAACTTGTAAAAATGCAGATTAATCAGGGTGACGAGTGTTTGTATTATGATCGTGCAATGATAAGATAAATTAAAACGTTATGACATTGAAACTCGGCCAAATCTTTTTTTAATTTACACTCTTTACCAGTATACAATATTCAGCCCTAAGGTAGCAGACCCGCTACACAAACTGGCAAAATATGTATTTTCAGTTGCATTTTCGGCATTCTCCTGTTTTTACAAAAAAACATGAACTACATTTACAACTGAAGAAGGCTGCATTGGGTAATGTAAAGACATAATTGCATATATATCATTACCGGTCCTTTACATTATGTTTCTAAACTGTTCGAGCAGTTGCAAATTCATTTTTTTAATTTGTTTATGGGTATGCGTACTTTCCTTTTTTATTTCAGTAAGTTGTTAAAATTCAGAACACTACAAGCCATTCATAAAGTATGGCCTTACAGACTCCACTGTACCTGTAAAGTTTAAATATGCAGATTTACCTGGTCAGCAATTTAATTAAACGTTATCATACAATTCTAGCAGACTTATATATGGACATTTTAGTACACAAATAAAATCACAACCTCAACATATTTGCCAGTACTGATTCTTCCTAGGAAAGACGACTTTGCGTGTATCGGTGCTATACACCCAACACGTTAAAGAATCAGACTGTCTATTCACAAGGAGCTAGACGAAGTTGGCCAGACAAGCCTGTATTTAAAAGAAAGGATTTCCCTCTCTCTGTTCCGGGGGGCTTTACCTCACTCTGTTCCTCTGGTCAGATCACTCTGTATACAAGTAGAGGATGAATTTGGCGCCCCGAGTGGCTGCCATTTGCGCTATGTAAAGTGCCTTTGAATATGTTTATCATATGAAAAGGGTGCTATATAAATCTGGTATAATACAACATATACAGAGAGTCCTGCTCCATGGCTCGAACTGCAGAGGTCCTTTAGTTCAGGATGTTTGCTTGCATATAAATAATATCAAGTTAAAGAATGGAATGTAACTTAGTTTATAAAAAATAGAATTAACTAGCCTTTTCTTTAGGCTTTTTTTTTTTTCAAAGAAAAAGGTCAGCATAATTATCTGGCTACATTTCAAAATTTTCTATGCAAGTTTCGAATATCAGATATGGCCTTATTCACATTATGCTTAATTAGGTATGTGCATGCAATGTAAATTATACGTTGAATGATTTGTTGCAAGGGTACACCTTTTTGTAATTTCTATAATGGTGATAGTAGATCAGTTTTCTCTTCCATACAGAGACCAGACTTATATTGAATATACACCATATACTGTGTAATTATTTAATTTCAGAGGCACTTAATTTCATGTTTTCTGCAAAAACGGGCTCTTTTGTGGCGACATATTTATGTTTTAAACGTTTAAGATAAAACTAATGGGGATTTTATTTGTTCATTGGGATTGATGCAAGCAAGAAATCCATGGACATAGTCCCCCCCACGAGTATTAACAACTTCACAGAGACTGAATACAAATGGCTGCATAATGATTACAATATCTATCAATAGCTGTAAGAAAGAAAGATTTCAATAGTCCGCACGTTGAAGGGTTTGCAGGTTTTTTGCAGACTTGGCATAAAGTCATATAATGGTACAATGCAGTTAAAATTTTATGCATTAAAATTATCAAACTGAACTCGATTAATTGCAGAAGTTAAGGCGTTTAGGGTTGTACAGGTATCAGGGTATAACAAAACCTGTATGTTTACCACAAATTCAATATCAACTGAATTTTTCTCCATTGAAATTTGAATGCATGCTGCAATAATTACAGTGCGAATTTCACGCTCTCTTCTTAAAGTAGAGTGAAAAAATATTGACAAATGAATTGAAAACTTGAAATTTGCATAATAATTATACAAAAAATCAACTTTTAATGACAGTTTTCATTTAGAAATGATGACACTTATGGGTTAAAATCTATGTTTTCATGGCAGAAATGAATTTGACAATTTGTGATTTGGTGCTCTTAATTCATGATTTCCTACATTTAATTCAGCGAGAAAAGCTGAGATGAAGCACTAAAACCACTCATTTACACTTTTAAAGGGAATTTTATATTCTCTCAATAATTGATAAATGTGGGTGCTGTGAAAGTGACCCGTGGTACAAATTTATTGACACCTATGAATTCTGCACAATATCCAAATAAATTACCAAAACTATTGTTGCATATAAAAGTAAAACACTGTGACACTTTTGAAAAATTTCCTCCCATCTGGGGCCAAATAGCTTTAAATCTAAAATTCTTATCTGCCTGTTATACGCAAGAAAGTATAGTGGAAAAAGTACTCTAGTTTCTTATAAAAACAACAAAATAATTTGACGTATCGTTACAAAATTGATCTATCATAAGTCTATATTATCTACACAAAGACCCTCTTAACTGACAACCTATTGCAAATACATAATGCATAAGAAAAATAAAAACTAATTTTCGTACCCTCGAGTATTTTGTTTAATGTATCAATTTTCATATGTACAAGAACATGACAATGTTTCACATTGTATAAGGACAATACTTGCGATAAGCAAATTCAATAAAGAATCGTTTCAACTTTCAAATTCTGACGCTGAAGATGTAAAAATGACAGAAAAATCTGATAAAACACTGAACGGCCTGGTGTTTTAAAGAATTAAATGTCCTAAGTTTGGGCTTTTTAGTAAACTTTAAAAATTTTAGAAGACTGGGCAAACATGTTGTTTTGTGACGAATACGTGACAATTTTCATTTTTTTAAGTTCAAGGCCAAATTAGTAGAAGGAAGTTACCATCACTTGAAGTTCACACACAGCAGCACTAAAAATGTTGCTAAATGCTGAACAGAAAGGAAAGTAAATAAAATGTTTCTATAGAGAAAAGTTGACCACTGGATTCTTATTGTTATTTTTGTTTTTGTTGAAGTAACTCATAACGCTTCTGCAGCTAAATGTAAAAAAACAACAATCATTCAGATCCATCTGAACTGTAAACCCTTGACATATGTTGAACAAAATCTGCCCAACTATACAAATGAAAAGGAAGTGGAACACATGACCAAACACTGAGTGTTCCTAACTGAATTTTATTTGATCTGTCAAAATATACTTACTGCAGTTTTACACATTCATTCTTCGTCATATTAAACTGAAAATGAACACTTAAAAAACTGAATTTATTACGTTTGGTAGGAGACCTCAATTGAACAAATGTTTTACAAATTCGATTAACATTGCTGGTGATGGTGTCAAACGTGAAAGCACAATTAGATATCTTGGTGCATTTCTTGATGAAACCTTGAACTTTTAAGATCATGTTAATTGCAAATGTCGCACAGTCATGTTGAACTACCTACAAATTACATTTGAAAATATTTAACCAAAGCGGTCACTGAAGTTTTAGCTTTATTTCTAATTATTTCCCATCTGGATTACTGCAATGTCATACTGTATGGTGTGGCTAACGGTGAAGTGCGCAAGACGCAACACATTCAAAACATGTGTGCAAAACTTGTCCTTAACAGGAGGAAATTTAACAGTTCCAAACAAGGATTGTATGGCTTACATTGGTTGCCAGTGAGAGCAAGGATTGAGTTTAAGATACTTTCTTTCATGTATAGCTGTCACATTTGCAGAGCACCTATGTATTTAACAAAACTGCTTACAGAGTATGTTCCTAGTCTTCAGTTTTCAGTTTCATTTATCTTGAAAAAAATATTTTATGTAACTGGAAATATAAAAAAATATGAAACTTTTCATTTGATTTAAATAAACAAAGACAACTTGAGTCATATTTACATTGGTAGGCTTTAAAACCACAATAAGAAACCAAAATAAATAATAACAACAAGAAACCACTTTATCAGTGTGATACATGGCTACTTTCCATTTTGAATGGTTGTCCTCCAAGAATGACTTCGGGTTAAGAACAGGTATCTGTATAACTCAAATGAACTGTAAAGTGAGTTTTTCTTAAATAAATATATTTTACCCTTGAGATGCTAAAACCCACTGTTGAGGCCTTCAGGGCATGTCATCAATTTTAGACCATAACCCAGTTCTGTGGGCAATTAGATTTACTAAACCATAGAGGCCCCAGAAAATAAATTGAGCCGTGCCATGAGAAAACCAACATAGTGGGTGTGCGACCAGCATGGATCCAGACCAGCCTGCGCATCCGCGCAGTCTGGTCAGGATCCATGCTGTTCGCTAACAGTTTCTTCAATTCCAATAGGCTTTAAAAGCGAACAGCATGGAGCCTGACCAGAATGCACGGATGCGCAGGCTGGTCTGGATCCATGCTGGTCGCAAACCCACTATGTTGATTTTCTCATGGCACGGCTCAAATTAACAAGCAAAGCCTGTTAACACTATGACAAAGATAGATGAACTTCAAATACTGTGAAATCATTTAATGTCTTAATCTATCATAATCTTTTACAGTTTTGGCCCAGACCACAACCTTATACTGATATAAATCGTAGGATCTTACTTTGTAGATCTCAAAGATTTTTCACCATAAAAGCATGATTTCTCAATACATAGGTAGGATAAAATACACTTACTGCCCTTCAGTGAGTTTAACAGCTATCTTGCACAGATTATAACGATATAAGATCTTATTTTCATCATTAAATCTAATCTAAAGTAGGTCCACACTGTCTACCCAACTTTTTTTCTCTCTAAAAAAATGATTAAAGTGTGGGTACTGTGAATGTGACTAGTAGTACAAATATATTCATATATGATTTTTACAAGATATCCTAATGAATTACCAAAAATATTGTGCAAAGAGAGTTAACTGTGCATAACACTTCTGAAAACATGGAGAAAATCAACACTCACTTTATCATTCTTTTGTGTCTTACTAAATAATCTATTTAATCCCAAACTTGATGGAAATAAACAACTTAAAAAAAAAGCCATTAATTTTGCAATGGTGACCAAGTACCTTTAAAATGGTACAACTTCAGTAGAACACCAGTTATGTTTGCAATGAATAAGTCGTATATTTCATGCTATTCAAAACACTGTTTTAAAAGAATGATATAAACTACAGTATAATCCTTCTACCGTACATCACACTGTTACAGTACAGAATTTTCCTACCAGTAAATATTTTTTCTGACTACACTATTGTATTGATAAATAAGCCTCACCATGAGAAAACCAACATAGTGCATTTGCGACCTGCATGGATCCAGACCATCCATGCTGTTCGCTAACTTTTTCTCTAATTGCGGTAGGCTTTGAAAGCGAACAGTATGGATCCTGACCAGACTGCGCGGATGCGCAGGCTGGTCTGGATCCATGCTGGTTGCAAATACACTATGTTGGTTTTCTCATGGTGCGGCTCAAATAAAGACTGCCTAGATCTCACTGAATTACTCATCATTCTTTACCTTTGATTTATTATTACAATATATTACAAGTATGCTCGAAATTTTTAATTTCGGCTGTCCATTTTAAAAACTGCTATAGAACCATTCACGACTCATTACAAATTATTGTATATAAATGATCTGTTGACAAAAAGAAGTAAAATTCCTTTGAATATCAAGCAATGGAAATAAACATTGTCTTACAAAATCTTCTTAAAAGTTTGAAAATTTGACATAAATCTAAGAGACATGACACTGAATAAATTACCATATCATCAAGTACTTGCAATTACCAATTATAGAAAAGAAATATTTATTCTGCATAATTTAATACAAGTAAAAATTTCATTTCTAATGTCTTCTTAAGCAGATTTAATCTACTTTCAAAAACTATAAAACTGATAAGAATGCAAATACCTGTATATGCAAACTAACATAAAATATTATAAATAATTTAAAGTGCTCAAGTGTTGCTGTGTAACACTGGCCTTTTAGTTATGTCTCATAAACCTTGTGTGTCATAAATATATTTATCTACTTATAAAAATAGATGTAAGTTTAAAAATCAATTCTGAAAATAAGCTTTAAAAAGTTATAAAATTTAACTTACCTATTTAAATAGTTTATGCCTAATTCCAGACATATAGTAAAACATCTGCCAGAAGCATACTTTTCGCTTCCGTCGTGCGGCGGGACGCAGTAACTACAACTTGCAGTCCTAGTTCGCTTTAACCCACTCCTCTCTCTCTTCCAAGTAAAACTCTAAAAATAGCTTTCACGGGTGAACGAATGAATGAATATAACTCTCGATTTATCAACTTTGTTACACAAGGATTGCTGCCCTTTAATACATGTCAAAGTTGTATTTCATCCTTTACATTTTAATATTGTTGATGTTAAACCTAAATGATAGCAACTGGTGTAGTTGTTAACCACAATCAAACAATTAAACACTCTTTTGAAAGAAATGGGCTTCCCCTACCCTTAATTGATCAGTTTCAGGTTTCTGTTCACTATAAATCTTATCACCAATACTACAATTACTTTATTTCAATACCAAATATGGACAAAAAGGTTTAAAAAGAAAACACTTTCAGCAGTTTTTGTAACCATACTGAATAAGAGTGGCAAACTGACACACTCAGCAAACCAAACTACTGACTTTTTAAAACACTCTTCCTTTTCAGTAGACAAGTTGACAATTCTCAAAAAGTCAGTAAACTAGAGGGCCGTAACTCAATAAGTGAGAAAGACTATCTGTCTGGTTACTGAATTTGGCAAAGACGATACGCCAATAAACATTGATTACCGTAGATACCCATGTATAACGCGCACCCCCCCCCCCATCCACATAGGTAATAAATTTTATCTCCACAGCGGAGAGCAGCATCAGTCTCGCGGTACTATCGATTTTTGTTTTCTCAAAAATAAAACCAGTAAAATGTTGTTTTATTTGTTTTGTTTATTTGTTGTTTTACCTTTTTAATTAACTATTTTGAATAAATAAACAGCAGCTGATTCAATATTTCGGAATGGTATCTTTCAAAATGACATGAGCTTCTCAATTCAAACCAATAACAAAAGGTGTGATAGTCTTTTTGTCACGATCAAATAGCCAGTAATTACTGGCAATTAACGAGTCAATTATGTTGTTCACAGTTTGATCTCGGTTAAAGATAACTCTCGATCTTTAATTAGTATCATAATTTTTTTGATTTATTAACATTTCTTTCATCAAAATACTTTTAACTTTAGATGAAATTAATTTTGTTTGAAAGAAAAATAAACCATTCGATCTTTTACGGAACATAACGGCAATCTTAGATTTTAGCGGTGACAGTAAGCACGGGGAGTAGTTTCCCTTTACCAAAATGGCGAACATCGGTAACAAACTTGTTTTGAAGTTGGAAAATTGTCTATACCTGTGTATTATGCGCATCCACGATTCGAGGGTGGTCCCGGCGGTCAAAAAACTGCGCATTATACATGGGTATATACAGTAAGATTGGTGATCATTGGGTAAGAACTGCTTATGAAGTGAAACTAAATTTTTGCAATTTTAAGTAATTCAAGGGCCATAACTCAAGGGCCATTGTGAGTTTCCAGCTGTTTATTACACTTGTCTTAGCTATTACATGCAAGTAGGGTTGGATATCATTAAGGGCGAAGCGGTCCAATACCGATACCGATACCAACGAAACGATACGGTATTTTTAACGATAGTGATACCGATACCATGCTTTGTAGTACATTACATAAGCAATGATTTGGTTAGTATTATATACACCTATGTAAGTAGATATACATGAAAATCTGCTGTGATAAACATTTTAAGTCTGTTAATGGAATGTTGTATTAGATTATGAAAGAGTAAAAAATAAACATATCTTACAGACCAGTTTTCCAAAATAAAAATCTGAGTAGATACCTCGCTCACTATGCAATTTAAATCTATGAATACACTCACTGAAGTAATGCTTTTAAAGCTCAGCACTGTCTAGAACTGGTAAACTGAACACTTATTAGCTTTCAAATTACCCATCTAACAAGTCAGACTCATTTCCACTCATGATAATCTTCGACTAGGTTGACTAGTAATGTTTTTAAAGTGCAACACCTTTGAAACACATTTTTAATTGAACAATAACCTTCAAAACACTTGAAACAACAAACATTCAAACAATAACATATTTCTAATGGTTCGTGAAAACCGATTATTTGTTTACGTAGGTTACAGCTTAGTCTTGTAACTTTATATTTACATCATTCTTTTCATTGGTTTTAAAGGAATACTAAAAAGAAAAATAGTGTCGTATATTTTTAAATTAAGTATTGGTTTACGTTGTTTAAAACAACGGGAAAAGAAGTATTTCAGGTAATATTTAGTGGCATACAAAACTATTCGCACAGTTAGCTCTCCATGTTAATTCAAGGGAGGTTACTCGGAGCGGTCTCACAGTAAACAATGTCGATCGCGTTATTACGATATTTGCTTAAATTTCTGCTTTATTTGGCCACAGATTTTGTAAGAATTTTGTTTTTACTTTTATGGAAATACCGAAATTGGAACCGGTTCTTTTAAGCAAACGGTATATACCAGTACTTTTCGAAGTGTTTATTCGGTATTGTACCGAAACGGGGAACCGGTATCCAACCCTATATGCAAGCCTATAAACAGTGTGACCAAGTCTGGTGGACACTGGATAAGAACTGCTCAAATAAGAGAGCAGAAAGTCAATTTTCAACAGTTTGAGTAACTCAAGGGATGTAACTCCAAAGCCACTGGGACTTAGCCGAGACATTATGCCAAAACACATTGTGTTCAAGTTTGTTGAGCATTGTATAAGAACTTACTAGTTATTTCGATCACCAAAATCTATAGGTTGCTCTTGCACCAGGGAAAGTAGATCTAGCTCGTGAAATATAGATTTTCAGCTAGGTAGATGTCCAAATACAGGTCTGTATTGCACAGAACGTTAAATAAGTGTAGTAAGATTGAAGATTCCTTGGAGAAAAAAAGCCAGTACTAGCATTATTACAATAGGTTTAGTAATGATCCAGCACATTCTCTGTTAGCCCATTTTTCCGAACAGCCAGCACATTATATTATCACATTATTGGACAATGCACAACCTTTTTAAGGTATTGTGATTTTTTTTAAGCATAAATTCTCCTGGTTTCTGCCAATGAGGCTATTTAGTGGGCACAATATTTTGTGAATTTCAAATTTCAAATGTAAAATAAAAGTGATTTTTTGTCTGTTGTGACTTAGTTTCACAGTTTAGGTTAACAAGAAATCCACAAAAATTAGTCTCCAATATGAACATCAAGATTTCACAGTATGTATTAAATAATATCATGTACACAGTACAGACGTTTGACTGAAAGTTTGTGGAATATGAAATGTGTACTTGACAAAAATACATAATCTTTACACTTAAATCACTCTTTATTATTTCATAATATTCTAGTCATCAAAAACAATGATCTACAATTTTTATAACAAAAATATAGTAAGAAACTAATTTTACTATGACAAATGATATTTAACATATACAAATGCGTAGCTAGGAGACATTTTCATCTCCCCGTTCCTTGCCAGAATCAGCCCGATTCACGACCCTACCCTCTGAAATGTCTGTTAATATCCGACACAGTCTGTCATTCTTATTTTTCTCAGCCAGTCCATACAGTCTGTCGTACAATCTACAACCAGCGTCTGATTCTTTCAAACACAATCCAAAGTTATTTATTCGCCAGCGACTACACACTTCATCAAGATATGTAAGAATAGGAACATTGTCAATGCAAGGCTTCTTTTCCTCACTAGTTTCAGTATCTGAATTTTCATTCTTGTTAGAATTTTTTAATTCTTGCGTTTCTGAGTCACTTTCTTTTTCTTGGCTATCCTCAGTAATGTTAGAGTTACCCTCTTTTGAGGAGTCCTGAGAGCTGTGAGCTGCAGCTTGTGAATTATTATCATTTTGGATGTCAACTGGTGTTGAATCTGCTGATGGGTCACTATCTTCTGGCAAGTCCTCAGGTTTTATATTAGGTTTATCCTGCATAAAACAACAAATGGAAGGGTAATGGATATTCTACAACAAAAGGTAACTTTTTAGGCAGAGCACAGGACTATAATTTCAGAGGTCATGGCAATGCCCTGGCTCAGCATATGGTCTCCCTTTTTTTATCACAGACATTAAGTATGAAGTCAATTGTCCTACACCTCTTCATGTAAGACAGTTGATAGCAGAGAACAAGTTGGTACTGGTGTAGGATCAAGGAGCACTAGCTGGGCTAACTGAAAGTCATTATATAACAGAAATTGTTGAAAAAAAAAATGGCATTAAATCCCATCACCAACAAACAGAACTTACTATTATTACATCCTGGAGCCAAAACTTTGCTAAAGATCACCTCTGAATAAAGGCCACTACAACAAAACCTGCGTATCAAGGCCACTTTTCAACAAAGACCACTTTTTTCCACTCCCAAATGTGGTCTGTAGAGACAGGTTAGGCTGTATACATTATTAAGTTCTGTTATTTATATAATATTTTTAAAATGAATTTAAATGATAGCTATAAACTTAGCCTTAATGGCAGGACTTTGTTATGGATATACCAATAGTTTAGACTAACCCTGTAAATAAAAGATCTTACTTTATTACGTAAATACTGTTGGAATAATTTATACCTAGACAATTTTATATATTCAGGCTACAATAATGCCCTTCTTTATATATAATTGTATTCATTGTGTTCTTCAAATTTCACCCATTTGAAGAAGTAACTACTGGTGTTCATAGTGACCAAGAACTTTTAAAAAGACTGGGTCTTGCATATGGCACATCATTTTGTTATGGTGGTCATTTGTGCCAAGTTATTTCGAAATCCATCACTGCATGACAAACATGGTTTTCAAAATGACAGAATCATCTCTATGCCTTCTCCCCTTCCCCAACTCCACTCTAAAAAGCAGAACATCTTGTATCAACTTACTGACTTACCATGAAAGCAATATTACAGTAGTCCAGTAAAAAAGCTGACAATATTTCATATAGAACTTTAAGCTCTTTATATTCTTCAGATTCTGTTCCTCTGGTACCATTTTTGTCCTTTTCTTCAGTATCTTTTATATTATCAGCATTATTACTAGAATCAGTTTCTTTTCCTGCATCTGATTGGTCACTGCTAGTCACATGACTATCTTCCTTTTCATTGACTGGTTCATTTGAATTTGTTTGCTCTGCCTTCATATACCTTTGAAGCATAGGATATAATGGCTCCAAAATCTTGAGCAAGATCCGCATTATTTTTTCATCTGAAAGATTAAAAATTATCTTTAGACAAAACTCTAAAAAGAACACATTGTGAAATCTTTATAAACAATGTGATAACTCGACCAGGACCAGGTATTTTATATTGATGAAGATTCAGTTACTAAATACCAGACACATATCAATGTGAGCATTGGATAAAGCGATATATATTTTCACCAGAATATGACTTGTTAAGATTTTGTTGTTCATCTTTTTCCTTGATGGCACTACGATATCTTAAACTAACTCAGGTAATCTTTTAGCAAGACCTGTCAGGACTACTGCAAAATGTTTGCCAATGGAGAAGTGAAAAAATTAACAGAAAACAGTGATTGTAACAGAAAAATTGTAGAGATGTTTTATCTTAATAAATGGCCAAAATTTTGAAAGATTTGTTTTTTGTTGGGTTTAACGCTGCACAGACACAATTCTAGGTCATATGGTGACTTTCCAGCTTTAATGATGAAGGAAGACCCAAGGTGCCCCTCCAGTGCATTATTGGAACCAACGGCATTCTGTAAGCCAGCTGGATGGCTTCCTCACATGAAGAATTCAATGCCCCGAAAGAAGCTCATACCCACATCGGTGAGGGGCAAGTGATTCAAAGTCAGCGGTCTTAACCACTCGGCCACAGAAGCACCTAAAATTTTGAAAGAGGAAGGAGCATGGATAAAGGTTTTATTTGTTAGGATTATGAGGGAAGGGTAAGGGGTAATATATAGACAGAGTAATAAACAATATGAAACGGGTGATGTAAGTGTGTATAAGAACTATCAGAAGGACAGCCCTCTGAACTATCTGAAACTGCTGACCAAGATACTATTATTATCTTATATTATATATGATTTTTTGGGGTGTGGGGAGGGGGTGGGTAGTACTGTAGTAACAAGATGGTAGGAGGTAAGACATAAGTTAATGTGATATAATTCTGAGTAGAGAATGTAAAAAAATCTCCTTTTTTGTGGGGACGGGGAGGTGGGGTTGTGTATACAGTCAACTAATGATGATAAACAAGTGTGTAAAGTTTCAAAGTTGAACCTCTTACAGCTTTTGCCAAAAGGTGGACCTAAACAAAAAATTTAACCAAGAAACTCAAATTTTCTAAGTACAAAAAGGGCCATAATTTTGACAAAATGCAGATCACAGTTATGGTTCTTGGTCTACACAGTCAACTAACGAAGATAAACAAGTGTGCAAATTTTCAAAGCTGCAGCTCTTATAGTATTTGAGAAAAGGTAGACCTAAACAAAATTTTAACCAACGCTGACATTCAAAAATCAGATGAGTTTTTTTAAAAGGGTGAAGAGGTTGTATCACAGGGTGTTTGAGGGAACCTAAGAAACAACATGAGATACAAGTTTTTGTGAGATACATCAAAAAAAATAACTGTTTGGTGAGGTAAGGGATGGGTGGGTAGGGGGTGGAGCAGACCTGTTGGTAGTTATTATAAGTGGAGGTAAGAGTGATACTGGTACTAAGAATATTATCATGAAATGAGCCATGCCATGGGAAAACCAACATAGTGGCTTTGCGACCAGCATGGATCCAGACCAGCCTGTGCATCTGCGCAGTCTGGTCAGGATCCATGCTGTTCACTAACAATTCTCTAATTGCAGTAGGCTTTGAAAGCGAACAGCATGGATCCTGACCAGACTGCGCGGATGTGCAGGCTGGTCTGGATCCATGCTGGTTGCAAAGCCACTATGTTGGTTTTCTCATGGTATGGCTCAAATATATGTGAAACTGAGAAGCATGCCATAAAATTTTAACCGACACTATTACAAATTCTGCTCCAAGTGACCTTCAACTTTGAGGTATTGACCCTAAATCAAGATGACTGCTCCTTAATAAAATCAATCTTCATGTGAGATGATGATTATAAGGGCAGTAGTTAAAAATATATGGTGATATCAAGAATCTTGCCATAAAACTTTAACCTGCACTATAAAAAAACTTGACCCCAGACACCTTGACATTTGAGGTACTAAACCAAAAGATGTTTGCCCCTTACTAAGATAAGTAAAATTGCCAAGCCTGCCATATAACTTTAACCTGAATGCAAAAACCATGTTGAGGCAAGTACAAAAGCCCTCCTTATTCTCCGGAAAGTTGAGCTAAAAGCATAAGAAGTTGACACTGTTTGGCACTCAGTTTCATATAACAAATAGAAACTAATATGAGGCATAGCAAAAGGTCAGTTCATTATCATACCTTTGTACAGATGTCCCAGCTTCTCCACAGGTTGTGATGTAAACAGTATATTTAACACAGAAAGTGCTGACGACAGGGGTGCTTCTTTTCCATCTAGACCAACAATCTCATATTCACAAACAATGTTCAAATACTTTATAATCTTCATTTCCAACCTGTCAGTGTGTCCCACTGAAAACAGATTTCATAAAAACTGGTAACTAGCTAAAACATAGATTTTTGGGTTTGTTGGGGTTAACATGACACTGACAAAATTATAGGTAATAATTATGGCGACTTTCCGGTTTCTGATAGTGGAGGAAGACCCCAAGTGCTACTCCAGACATTATTTCATCATGGGCAGGCACCTGGGTAGAACCATCAAACTTCCATAAGCCAGCTGGTTCCTCACATGAAAGAATTCTACAGCACAAGCGAGGTTTCAAACCCACAACTGATGACTAACAACCATGGAGCGGAAATACCAGGAACCTGTATCAACAGACCTTAAGTCATTATATAATGGGAACAGAAATAATCTGTTCATGACTAAATTAATCACACACAGTATTGAAGTGCACTGGTGTCTGTTCATTTTTTTGGTTTATGTCAAACTGACACAGTTCAGGTCCTATGGCAACTTTCCAGCTTTTCTACAGAAGGAGAACCCCAAAGTGCCCCTCTGAGTCTTAATGCAGGCACTGGGAGGCACCAAAAAAGAAACACCAACCTTCCAATGCCAGCTGGAGGAGTTCCACAAACAGAGAAAGTTAACAGTCTAACACTGGGAATTTAAATTGTGAGGAATGACAATCAGATCTGCTTTTCAACCCCTCTGGGCCATTAATGTGTGTGTGTTTGGTGGGGGAAGGGGTGGGGGTAAGAAGTTGGGGGAATGACGGCATAGGATACTAAGAGACAACATCAAACAAGGTTTTTAAAACTTCCACTACATACATACAGGGTAAAGTGACCACAGCCTGTGGCAGCTATGTTATTTTGATGAAACAGAATAATTTGTATAAGCTTTGTAAGGGGTCACACAAGAAACATTTGTGTAAACTTATTTTAAAATCGGGCCAGCTGAGTTTCTAACATGGAGGTTTTTAATATTTCAACTATATAAATATAGGGAAAAGTGACACACTGCCTGGCAACCATGTTTTTTAACGAATCACAATAATTTGAGCGATCTTGGCACAGGATTAGATCAGGACCATTTACGTAAAATTATTTCAAAATTGGACTAGTAGAATAGGAGAAGATGTCGGGGTTTTTTTTCTCTATTTTTGGCTCTGGCAGCCCCTATGTGCAACCAAGCAGAACGGTTTGAACAATTTTAGAAGAAGACCACCCAAGGAACATTCAGGCCAAGTTTCATAAACTTCCACCACATTTTAGAGATGTTGTTTGAAGAGAAGTGTGGACATATGGACAGCAGATGGAAGGACGGACGACAGACAGATGCAAGACAGAAAGTGAGTGATCACAATAGCTCACCCAAGCACTTTGTGTTGAGGTGAGCTAAAAACAGGGAAGTAGGCATAATTCATATTACAGTTTCTAAGACTGTTAACAAGGTAGGCCATTTTACTCACCCAGAGCCTCTACCCCAGGTTCTGTTGTGGAAAAACTCTGAAATATATGGAGGTACACTTCTAGGGCCTCACTGTGGTTACTCCTGAAAATTAAATATAAACTTAATATTTGATTTAAATACTGTGAATTTTAATTTTTACTAAGATTTTTAAGGTGTGATGATTAATCACATTATCAATGAATCATGATGAAACCTCTCAAGATGTGATCATGAACGTCAATCTTAATTTGTTGACAATTCTGACGAATTCTAAGACCTCATCAAAAAGAGTACTTGACACAAGAACTGTCATGCATAACAAATTACAAAACAAAACAGTTGTTCTTAATTAAGAAATGAAATGATTTTTTTCGGTGTTCATGTTTAATTTGCTGATCTTATTGTCGTTCATTTCGCATGAACATCGAAAAAAATTTTTCATTTCTTATATTTGCATTATATTTCCTTTCCATCTGTAAACAAGGTAATATTATAAATTGCACATATTTTGTGGCATTTAACATTAAAATCAGCTTCCAGGCCATTCTGTTCACCAGACGGAACAACTGCGACGTCATCTAAGGAACGTTCTCCCTGACTATATGCGGACGTCGTCAAAACAGCGATTGGTTATCACTAAGCAGCGATGACGTAACTTTCGCGCCTTTCCTTTTGCTGTTCGTACAAAATGAACGTCATAATTTTCAATGGAAAAGAATAGGGCGAATGTAAATATTTACAAGTAAAACAGTTTCTAGTTTTCTCAAACTGTGAAATAGACCAATCAACATGTACCATCATGATCAGTGGTCAAATTAGGCGGTATTTTCTACCAGCTGGGATTAGCTAGTGCCTTTTTTGTTCATTAGCTAAAAGCTACTGGCTAAAATTAAACAGAAATATTAAACATGTTTCACAATTTATCTGTGTCACCATTGTGGGATCGCCAAGAACCATCTTAAGTTCAACATTTAGTTATTTTCCAATTTTTGTATAGTTTTGAGACTAGCGGTTATTGGCTTTACCTCTGAATAATTTTCTTTCGCCGCACTGACCTAAATGGTTTTTATCTACCACTGACACTACCAGTTTTAGATAGTATGTAAGTTTCTGCAACTTCACAAATGTTTTGGAATTCCAGTATTCTAATTATAGATATCAAATTTAAGCACCAATCAGAGCCCTAGATACCTAAATAATGACATTCGCTATCTGATGAATCTGTCAGAGAATTCTGCAAAGATTTACTCTGAAAATGCAATGTCATACGCCTACTTTAACTTGCTTTTTTTCCCAGCTGTTTACCGAAACTACGTGTTTAATTTTGTTTACTTACAGACAGATTTTTCTTCTGCCTGATACTTAATTGATTTGCTAAAAATATGAGAATGCTTTTTAAGGCCAATCAATGTTTATAAACTTCCGCTGGCTCTTAGCCAGCATGCATGTCTAAATTTGAACTCCGTTCATACATAAAATTAATGATGTATGGTACAAGTCAAAAGCAAATCAGCTGTTTAAACTAATTTCAGGTTAGAATGACAAAATCAAAGCTGTCAGCAATAAAAGCAAACATGCTCTGATAAATACTGTAGACACATACAGAGCACAAACAGATGAAGTCTGGTTTTATACAATCTAAGTAGAATCGAAGACACCTTATATTAATTTCTGAGAACAAGTATATACACTAATATTTTTTCATCTATTTATGATTCATTACTTATTACAGATTCCAGATATACGAAGTGTTAATGATTCAACGCCTTACTTATGATCTTTTTTTTTCTTTTTTTTTTTTTTGGAGGTGGAAGACTCAAGGTTCCCCTCCATACAATATTTCAGGTATGTGTGGGCACTGGGTAGAACCACAGACTTTCCACAACCCGCTTCACATGACAACCCCTGCAAGGCTAAAGCCCATAGAGGTAAAGAAGTGATTAGAAATCAAAGGCCTTAATCACTCAGCCAATAATCTTTTGGAAGTCCCATCTTTCTACTGAAGGATGAAAACCTACCCTATCTGCTCTGTGGCTTCTATGAGAGAATGTATGAAGTCAATGGTTGCCCAGGAAACACAAAGGTCAGGCTCAAGGTCAAGTAAGGTATCAACAAGTTCTGCTGTGTTTTTTAACAGATCACCTGTAACAGTGAAAGAGACTCACTTTACAACTGTCAAATATAACAAGTGATACTAATGCTTAACTGGTATAAGATATTGCTTACATTATGTAAAAAGCACTCTGTCACCAGAAGATTTCAAATATTGATTCAATAATAAGTCATTTTTTTCTTGATAAAAAAGACTCTTGGTTTGTGTTTTTAACACAATTATAAGCGTACGTAAGCCATGATATTTTGAGATAAAAAGCAGTTTTTCTGACCTGTAAAAGTGATTTAACAGAGGACAGAGTAACAAATTATAAGATTATTTTAAAAGGAATAAACATTTTCTGCAACATTTTATTTATCTCTTTACTTTGTTGGGTTTAGTGTAACACATATTTATGTCATATGGTGACTTTTCAGTTTTTGATGGTGGAGTAAGATCCAAAGTGCCCCTCCAGGCATTGTTTCAGGCAAGGGCAGACAAAAGGGTAGAACCATAGACCTTGCCAGTTGATGGCTTCCTCAAAATGAAGGATTCTACATCCCAAACAAGGTTTCAACTCAGACTGGTGAGGGGCGATTCAAAGTCAGTGAGCTTTGCCACACGGCCACAGAGGCCCTATAAGACAATACTTTGATGCAAACCGATTTCTTCCCATGGAAGTTGAGCCATTGGTGTGTATTAAACTAATCTAAAGCATTCAAAAAGGTACACTTAAAAAGCTGAAATAGCTTTTTACATATTTTTAAATGGCGACAAAAGAATACAGGAATCTTACAATAAATTAAGTCAACATACAATTTGTGGAACTTGAAAATATAAACTTTAGGTGGTCCAGTACTTCCTCAGATCTTTGTATTGCACTGATCCAAGGACCTCTGGTTCCAGTGTTTGACAATGAAGTATAGATCAATCTGTAAAGAACAAATATAAATTGTCAGATTAAAAGATATAATAAAGTGTTAAATAAACAAGGTTTTACTACCAAAAGCAATTGCTGAGTTTTGCATACATGTAAACAGCTAATTATTACCAATATCAAACAAATATTAAAAAAACACTCTTAATGACAGCATGCTCCACTTTTTGAAGCCTTTCAACCTAATACTAGCTTAAATATAGAAGCTTAAGCAGCATTTTGTAAGTTGAAAAGGGGGCATAATCCTGCTAAAATGTAAGCCAGAGTTATGAAACTTGCCAAGTGAGATCACCCCATGGTGCCAAAGACGTGTGGAGAATCTGAAAACATCTGATCAAGTCATGCTTTCATGAAAAATTTCGAGCAAACTTTCCATGATAAAAAGAGACATTATTTTAATGTACTTGTCCTATGAAGTCAACTTATATTGTCAAAAACATGTGTGAAGTTTGAAAGCATTTGGCCATGCAGTTTAACCTGAAGGTGTAATTTTTTTTAATAAAATAAGTTGAGTCATGTGTCCTGAGAAGTCTACTCATACTGCTAAAGACATTTGTGCAGTTTGAAAGCATTTGGCCAAGTAGTTTCTGAGAAACCTGCTTACATGTCGAGCTAAAAACTGAATGTTTACAGCTTTGAAGTCACTGAAACCTTGTAGTTTGACATACTGATCCTAAATATATTATAAGTCCTCTACTGACTATAGCCAGTCATTTTATCAAGATAGAAGGCTGTTTAATTTCTTACTTACTGCTAAAGATAAAAAAATACCTTGCAGTTTCCACTAGTGTAGGGGCATCCCTAGTCTCCATGAGAAGTATGACCAAATTTCTAAAAGTTAGAATTGTAATATATGCCATAGTAAAGAGTTAATAAACAGAAATTCAAACTCAGCTCTATAAATTTACATTATTTAAATAAATATTTAGTACCACTGTCATGTAGTATTTCCATTCAATAAAATACCATTATATAACAAGAGTCCTAAACTGTCACAATATACATACGTCACAGAAAACGATTTTGACTTCTAAAATTGCTTTTAGTACCCATTATGCAGGCACAATAAATGTTTAAGTTATTTGTAATTCAAAGGCCATAACTCTGAAGATATTTATCAAAACTGACTTTGCTCTAGGACTTACTGTAGAAATTTTGTGTTTACTCCAAAGTAAGAAGTAAATTAATTTTGTTCAAGACAATGAAAGAAACATCTTTTTAATTCATAATACCTAGTATGGTATGCAGACCTGTCCCATAATGCAATAGTACGTCAAACCAAAATTTTTCTTAGATTAAAACTGAACTAAAGTTATCACAAAAGGCAATTAATACCCCAAGATGAGACTCTGAAACAGGCAAGTAAAATGTTGCGGGCAAGACCTTTCAACACTGACCTTCGCTTTGGACCTGGCTCTTCATATCGTTTAATAACAACTGATGCTAGTTCTATGAAAATCTTCCCAGCAGTTAACAGGAAATGGAGCATACAGGATGGATGGACAGATGGTTGGATCAACAGACATGAGCGAATCCAATACAGCCACCACAATATTGGGTGTACTATGGAATCATTCATTTTCATGGGGGACTTATTTTCATGGATTTTCTGGTCGAGTCAATCCAGGGAAATTATACCCCAATGAAAAATAAGTCCCACATGAAAATGAATGATTCCACAGTACTTTGTTATAAAATAGAAGTAAAATTCTAATTCAATTTATATTCAAAATTTGAAATACACAAATTCATATCCCCATGAAATAGCAATTATGATTAAAACAACAAAATTCTGTGCCAACGAAATCAAAGATTTCACAGTATGTTTATGAAATAACTACTTACATAAATTTATGGTTTTCTGACATCTCCTTACATATTGCCTGTTCACAGGCCATGTTACCCAGAATTCCAACTGAGATCTCCTAAAATAGATGACAACATTAATTGGTCATCAACAATTTATAAATTACATCTGGTGCTGACTCATTGCAAGTCATGTAAAACAAACAAATTTCCTTAAATTTCATGTCTTTTCAATGGTTTAACCCAAATTCTAAATATCTGGCCCAATCATCCATTTAATAATACATTTGATATTTTTCTCGATGAAACTACCAGATTTATTTATAATTTTACTACAGTATTTCAATAATTAACTAAAAAACATGATTTAAATTTTCTTTAATATCTATTCATAAAATTCGAGTCAAATTTTTGGGACAACATACTAGTACTACAATCGTGAGATACATAGAAGTTAACCTTTAACCCTACTTATACCTCTGGGCACTATTTAAGGCATCAGTAAGCACCTAAGCAGAACCATCAGCTTCTATGAGCCAGCTGGATGAATTCCTCACAAGAAAGAATTCTTCACCCCAAGAGACGTTTTCAACCCATAGCAGTGTGGGCAATTTGAAGTAAACTACTTAGTTTATACTAATTTATTTTAGCTTGATTGTGATGAAATCTTTTAAGCTTATTTGAACCAGTCTCAAGTCTGCTTCCTGGAAAACCCAGTACTGGTGTCATATGAGAAGTCATGGTCATGACCCCAGTGGGGCTTAAACCCACAATCCCTTTGAGCGGCCAACATCTAAACCACTAATCTACCGCTCCCCTTAATAAAAGTCAACTAAAAAGAGATCTTTTAATATCTATATCATAAACCTTTTCAAAAGTTCTTACTCTGGCTAAAGACTGTCAACATGTGATTTCTCCAACATACCTTCAGCTTGTATTTTGGAGCTTGTAATTTTGCCTGTACACTTATCTTTTGTTTGTTTGTATTAGGTTTAGTGTAGTTTTTCAACAGAATTTCAGTTATATAACTATGGACAATTAACCTGACCAGCGTCTCTGGATTCTGTACCAGTACTAACCTGGTCTCAGTAAGTAACTGCTATCTTGCCCACATGAATCAGAAGGTGCAGGACAAATGATTTCAGACAGAATGTCAATCATCATGGAGTACACATGCCTCACCCACTCAAACTCATGACCCACAATCAATTAATTTGAACTGTGCCTATATTTTAATGAAAAACTGTTTATGTCTAGTTTGTCTCTAGACATTTAGTGAGCACTGCATGTTAAATATTTATGTGCCTGTATGGTATGAATTTTGACGGATAATAACATAAACACTTACAATAACTCTTGGAGCCTTTGACTTCTCTATTATGCCAGTCAAGATGTCTACTGCTTTGAACTCGTTCAGAAATTTAGCAACATCCTACATGTTTAAAAACAATGGAAATTATTATATAAATCCAATATTTCCCTACTTTAATCCTTTTAATTAAATTTGGTATTACTAAATACTGGGTTAGTTGTTGGGATAACATCAACAAAGAATTATCTTGAAGTACAGGATCAATTGTCATTTTGCTGTTTGGCTGATTATTGATCTGACAACACAGTCATGTACACATTCGTTTAACAAAAGTGTAAGTAAGTCTATGCATGGGACAGACTTCAGGAAAGTAAGGAAGGTTGGATTTATTTCATTCAAAATAAAGATTTTGTTGTTTTGACCCGTCAATCATATGAACTGGAGCTTATTAACTCTAAAGTGATCAGTTACTGACATGTTAACGAATTAAGTTTTGCTTTCACTACGCTACACTGTTTCCTGCAAATTGTTTTTCATTAGAATGTCAATAAATGATCTATAACTTTTACTAAGTATTGCAGTAACGGAACACAGCAAAATGAAAGCATCAACTATTTTGAGTGAAATTCATCCAGTAACTAGTAATTCGTTTGTAGAAACACGCATGTCTCCCCAAAAAACATAGTAGTAATAGGCAAGAAGTCAATAAGGGACAGGAGCAAAAATCAAAGAGACACTGATGTATGGCTTAGCGACTTAAATGCAATTGGGATCACCTACTCGACATGTCCAATCATCCCATGAAGTTTCAATGTATTAGGTCAAGTGGTTCTTTAGTTACGGATTGGAAATGGTTTTCCATGTTTTAGCCCCTATGTCCTTGAGTTTTGATTGAGTGACCTCAAAATCATTAGTGGGGTCATCTACTCTGTATGTCCAATCATCCTATGAAGTTTCAACATTCTGGGTCAAGCGGTTCTCAAGATATAGACTGAAAACTGTTTTCCATGTTCAGGCCTCTGTGACCTTGACCTTTGGAGTGACCCCAAAAACAATAGAGGTCATCTACTCCTTAAGCCCTATCACCCGAAGCATTCCCACCAACTTTCTGAAAAGTGGGTACATGTACCCGTAATTGCAGCATTTTTTCCAATGATTTGGGAATGAGGCTGAGGCCTTTACATTTGGGAAAAATGTGCCGTAAAACAGTTAAATTGGGAATTGCTAATAGTCATATTTTTTTTCTTAAATGTTACATTTTAGAAACAAGTATGTATGTATGTATTCAGTCATATAAAGGACGGTGTCTACTTTTAGCAGTGAGCACAATGCCCAACTTTTTAGTGCTGCCTCAGTGGAGTATCATGCCGTAGACACATGGCATGATATCCCACCCAGTCACATTATACTGACACCGGGCTGACCAGTCCCAGCACTATCCTCTTAATGCTGAGCACCAAGCAAGGAAGATGCTAGTACAATTTTTTACGTCCTTGGTATGATGCACCCAGGGATCGAACCCAAGACCTCCCGCTCTCGAAGCGGGCGCTCTACCACTAGGCTACCGAGGCGTTTTTAGGAACAAAAATGGCCATAAATGCATCAAGTTAGCATACTGTCTTGTGTTTCAGATGTTTAATAAAATTTGCAGATGCGCAGGCTGGACTGGATCCATGCTGGTGGCAAATGCACTATGTTGGTTTATCATGGTGTGGCTAAATTATATACTTAGAATAGACAATCACAATGAAAGTCTTGTACAAATAAAGTCTTACAGAATTCATGGACATATCCCATAGTTTACACAACTCATTCTGCAGTTCTTCATCAACATCCACAGCCAGATTACTTTCCTCTTCATTTTCTCTGTCCACTTCCTGGAAAAAAGAAAGCAATGGTTCCATGCTGTCTCAAGAAGTTACCTTGTCATTTGTCAGTTTCAAAATTGAACTCAGAATCCTACAATGAAATGCCTGCGTTTTGAGACTGGTCCTCAACTAATGTTTCAAAACCTTACGAGAACCAGTAAGTATACTCTTGTAATCCTAAGGTTTGACCCATATTCATAAATTTTACATCTGAAGAGACATAGATTTATCATTACATATTAAGCTGCAATCATTTTCAATTTCTTCCCTTTTTATGTACTATTTCTAATAAAACATTAACTTGCTCTGTAACAACCTACAGTTTTTTTCCTTTCAGTGTGATTCCAAATGGTTAAAACAGAAATATATCTCGGATCCAGCATAAATTTGTAAAGTACAAACCTCTATCAACTTGATCAAGGTTGTGAATAGCCAGTGTTTGCTGAAGGCTGTGTTACCAATACTCTCAGCACGTAAAAGCTCTGGATGTTCCGCAATTTCCGGTGGCGGGGAAGGATTTCTGTCATACTCCGGTGTGTCCATGTATTCTGGAGATTCCATACGTTTTGGCTACCTGGAAAAGTGATCACATGTAATTTTGGATTACCACAGCCTAGACTTGAATGATTAAAACAAAGCGGAAGTTTTGCAAATCATGAAATGATGCAGACTAGAGCAGAGATCCATATAAGGACCATATTTTAAGTACGGATTAGCTCAGTGGTTTGCACGCTGGCTTTCCTATCCAGAGGTCCGGGGTTCGATCCCCGACAGATACCTCAGGAATTTTCAGAAATGCTTTTCAGTGTTTCCTACCCAACTAAAGGTGTACTGGTCAGAAACTCAGGCAATCCTCGCATGTATTGGTGCTATACACCAGGCACGTTAAAGAACCAAGGGGTCTATTCAAAAAGAGCTAGGGTCTGGTACCCAGATTCCCTTGTATCTGAATATCTGTCTCTTCAACAAGTCTGCACTTGTCAAACACTTGTACATATATACGTACAGAGTTCTGCCGAGGATTTCTACCTTGAAAACATGGGACCATTCTGGAACTTTTTGGGCCATTCAGAAAGAATCAAATTTTACATTTAAAAAACTTTACCTTTCTTATAAAAAACTTTACCTTAAAGCTACCTTTCTTATGCTTTAAGAAGTGTAAAGTTTTTCAAACGTAAAATTATACAGAAAGTACATGTCATCAATTCTCTTTTCCTTATAACTTATCCTTGTATGCTCAACCAGTAAGTTCTTCTGAAAGTCTGGTTCATTTTCCTAGGGGCAGGAGGACTGAAAAATTTGTGCATAATCGCTTTTCCTTTCGGTGTGGCCGCCATTTTGATATAATCATGGTGCAATTATCATGACACATTATTTTTCAAATCCGTCGCAGTGATCTCCCCTGGATGTATGTCTATCTACCTTGCAAGACCGGCAAACTAGCGATCATTATTGGGTTTGAGTTTCAGATTTTCTTCCGCGCCAATGGCGCAAAAACGCAACCTCAGCAGAACTCTGCACATAGTGTGCACTTGTAAATGATAGCACTTATTGAGCACATATAAAACAAGAGCTGTCGGAGGACAGCAACGCTCGACTATTCAACAGCCTTGTCAATTGAATGAAGACAAAAGTCGAAAAAGGGGAATAATCTTGTAACAAGAGCTGTCTGATGACAGCGTGCTCGACTATTCGAAGAATTGATTGAAGAATGGGGTCAAAATATTTCCATGGATATTCAGACAAATTAAATAAATAGATTAGAAAAACAAGAGCTGTCGGAGGACAGCAACGCTCGACTATTCAACAGCCTTGTCGATTGATTGAATACGAGTCAAAAAAGGGGCATAATTTAAAAAAAGCAAAATAAGGTTATGGAGCCTGCATAGTGCTTATCAACTCATGACAGTGGACAAGTGTGTGAAGTTTCAATCCATTCCCATTAGTGGGTACTGAGATACCAGCTTACATATAAGAATTTAACCCAAAACTCCTAAGTTTAAAAACAGGCATAATTTTGTAAAATGCAAAGTTGAGTTATTGACCCTTTGCACTGCATGTCATATCATGACAGTGAACAAGCGTGTGAAGTTTCAATCCTTTCCCATTAATGGATACTGAGATACCAGCTTACATACAAAAACTTAACCAAAAATTTCTATGTTGAAAAAGGGGCATAATTTTGTAAAAAAGCAAAATAAAGTTATGGGACCTGCTTTGTGCATGTCAGATCATGACAGTGAACAAGTGTGTGAAGTTTCAATCCATTCCAATTAGTGAATACTGAGATACCAGCTTACATACAAAACCTTAACCAAAAAATTCTAAGTCGAAAAAGGGGCATAATTTTGTAAAAAAGCAAAATAGAGTTATGGAACCTGTGCAATGTAAGTCAGTTTATCACAGTAAATAAGTGTGTGAAGTTTCAATCCATTCCCACAAGTGGTTACTGAGATACCAGCTTACACACAAAACCTTAACCAAAAATTTCTAAGTCGAAAAAGGGGCATAATTTTGTAAAAAAGCAAAATAGAGTTATGGAACCTGTGCATTGTAAGTCAGTTTATCACAGTGAATAAGTGTGTGAAGTTTCAATCCATTCCCACAAGTGGTTGCTGAGATACCAGCTTACATACAAAAACTTAACCAAATCGGGACGCGGACGCGGACGCCGACGCGGACGCCAACGCCGACGCATGGGCGAGTCCAATAGCTCTACTATTCTATGAATAGTCGAGCTAACAATGTTCCTGTATTACTTTGATTTCGATAAGTCTTAGCACTAAATGGCAATATATGAGGCAATTTCAAAGACCAAAAAGGGCCATAATTCAATCAAAATAGTTATGTACTCTTGCCTACAGATGGAAATCATAATGATAAACAAGTGTTCAAAGTTTAAAAGCCATATGTCAAATAGTTTTGACAAAACATGGACTTGTATGAAAACAGAACCAATTTCAAAGTCCAACAAGAGCTGTCGGATGACAGCGCGCTCGACTATTCGAAGAATTGATTGAAGAATGGGGTCAAAATATTTCCATAGATTTTCAGACTAAACAAAAAAATGGATTAAACAAAAAATGTTCCTGTATTTGTGGATTTCGATTAGTCTTGCACTAAATGGCAATGTGTGACCATGATGGCAAATATGTTAAGTTATATGTTAGGCAAAACATGGACTTATATGAAAAATTTTAACTAATTTCCAAGTCCAAAAAGGGCCATAATTCAGTCAAAATAGTTGACAGAGTTATGTACTCTTGCCTACAGATGGAAATCATGTTGATAAACTAGTGTTAAAAGTTTCAAAGCCACAGTTCAAATAGTTTTGACAAAACGCTGATTTGTTAAAAAAAACTGAACAAATTTCAAAGTCCAAAAAGGGCTATAATTCAGCTAAAAAAGATGAGAGAGTTACGTACTCTTGCCTATTGATAGAGACTTTTATACTGAACAAGATATAAAAGTTTCAAAGCCATATGTCAAACACTTTACACAAAATATAAACTGGTACGAAAAACTTAACCAAGATTTCTAAGTCAAAAGGGGACATAATTCAGTCAAAATGCTTGATGGAATTATGTACTCTTGCCTACAACTGGACATTGTGATGGTAAACAAGTGTTGAAAGTTTCAAAGCTTTATCTCAAAAGACTTTGTCAAAATTTGGACTGGTGCGAAAAACTAAACCAAGATTTCTAAGTCAAAAAGGGGCCATAATTCAACCAAAATGCTTGATGGAGTTATGTACTCTTGCCTACAACTGGACATGGTGATGGTAAACAAGTGTTGAAAGTTTCAAAGCTTTATCTCAAAAGACTTTGTCAAAATATGAACTGGTACGAAAAACTTAACCAAGATTTCTAAGTCAAAAGGGGCCATAATTCAGTCAAAATGCTTGACAGAGTTGTGTACTCTTGCCTTTAACTGGACATGGTGATGGTAAACAAGTGTTGAAAGTTTCAAAGCTTTATCTCAAAAGACTTTGTCAAAATTTGGACTGGTACGAAAAACTAAACCAAGATTTCTAAGTCAAAAAGGGGCCATAATTCAACCAAAATGCTTGATGGAGTTATGTACTCTTGCCTACAACTGGACATGGTGATGGTAAACAAGTGTTGAAAGTTTCAAAGCTTTATCTCAAAAGACTTTGTCAAAATATGAACTGGTACGAAAAACTTAACCAAGATTTCTAAGTCAAAAGGGGCCATAATTCAGTCAAAATGCTTGACAGAGTTATGTACTCTTGCCTTTAACTGGACATGGTGATGGTAAACAAGTGTTGAAAGTTTCAAAGCTTTATCTCAAAAGACTTTGTCAAAATGTGGACTGGTACGAAAAACTTAACCAGGGTGTGACGCCGACGCTGACGCCGACGCCGACGCCGTGGTGAGTAGGATAGCTCTACTTATTCTTCGAATAGTCGAGCTAAAAAGGGCCATAATTCAGCCAAAATAGATGACAGAGTTATTTTCTCTTTCCTACAAATAGAGACTATTATACCAAACAAGTGATAAAAGTTTCAAAGCCATATGTCAAACACTTTACAAAAAATATGAACTGGTACGAAAAACTTAACCAAGATTTCTAAGTCAAAAGGGGCCATAATTCAGCAAAAATCCTTGATGGAGTTATGTACTCTTGCCTATAACTGGACATGGTGATGGTAAACAGGTGTTGAAAGTTTCAAAGCTTTATCTCAAAAGACTTTGTCAAAATATGAACTGGTACGAAATATTAACCAAGATTTCTAAGTCGAAAGGGGCCATAATTCAGCCAAAATCCCTGATGGAGTTATGTACTCTTGCCTATAACTGGCCATGGTGATGGTAAACAAGTGTTGAAAGTTTCAAAGCTTTATCTTAAAAGACTTTGTCAAAATATGAACTGGTACGAAAAACTTAACCATGATTTCTAAGTCAAAAGGGGCCATAATTCAGCCAAAATCCCTGATGGAGTTATGTGCTCTTGCCTATAACTGGCCATGATGATGGTAAACAAGTGTTGAAAGTTTCAAAGCTTTATCTTAAAAGACTTTGTCAAAATATGAACTGGTACGAAAAACTTAACCATGATTTCTAAGTCAAAAGGGGCAATAATTCAGCAAAAATCCTTGATGGAGTTATGTACTCTTGCCTATAACTGGCCATGGTGATGGTAAACAAGTGTTGAAAGTTTCAAAGCTTTATCTTAAAAGACTTTGTCAAAATATGAACTGGTACGAAAAACTTAACCATGATTTCTAAGTCAAAAGGGGCCATAATTCAGCCAAAATCCTTGATAGAGTTATGTGCTCTTGCCTATAACTGGCCATGATGATGGTAAACAAGTGTTGAAAGTTCCAAAGCTTTATCTCAAAAGACTTTGTCAAAATGTGGACTGGTACGAAAAACTTAACCAAGGTGTGACGCCAACGCCGACGCCGTGGTGAGTAGGATAGCTCTACTTATTCTTTGAATAGTCGAGCTAAAAATGCAGAACAGGGTTACGGAACCTGCACAGTGCATATCTGCTTATGACAATAGAAAAGTGTGTGAAGTTTCAATCCATTCCCATTAGTGACTACTGAGATAACAGCTTACATACAAAACCTTAACCAAAAATTTCTAAGTCGAAAAAGGGGCATGATTTTGTAAAAAAGCAAAATATAGTTATGGAACCTGTGCAATGTAAGTCAGTTTATCACAGTGAATAAGCGTGTGAAGTTTCAATCCATTCCCACAAGTGGTTACTGAAATACCAGCTTACATACAAAAACTTAACCAATTGTGACTGGGAAGACTTTTCCTAGATCTCAATCCTGTTGAGTGATACGAAAGGTGGCTGTAATTTTCTTTTTTCTATATAAAAAAAACATTGAAGTGACCATTCATTTTCTTAGTTAGGTCATTTCCCATACTGTGGTTATTGTTTTAAAATTCTGAAAAAAGTTGTTTTCAAAATACTGAAAAAAGTTGTTTTCAAAATTCAAGCCGATGCTGTTAATCTAACTCGCCGATTTTTGATGATATCTGTATGAAGTATTTATTATTAACACCGAGTCACCACCTCGGTGAACGATATCTCCTCGGATAAAACTGAAAGTTAACTATGTCAACTAGAAATACATATTCAATTCAATTCATCGATAGAAGTCAATTTAATGTATTTAATACATTACCTGTCATTCTTTACCATAGATAAGAAATAATTGTGTACAATAGTCCAATTAATCACATGGCTAATCAGCAATTTCTTTATAAAAAAACATTGTTTTTTGCACTCAAACATGTTAACAATTAATCACAAAGTGTCAAAGACGTAACCGTGGTGCAAACTGGCTGAACACAATCGACTCTGGTGTATCAGATAATCTGATTTGCTTTCACACTTCTCGGGGAAATCTCACAAGTACCTGAAGTAGGCGGAACTTAAATTATGCTATCGGCGTGTCTCTGTGTAATCAACTCATTTTGACACCGTGCAAATTGTCGACAGACCGGGTAGCGGTAATTCGCGAATGCGGATATCAAAGACAAGAGGGTCATGATGACCCTGAATCGCTCACCTGAGTATATTGAACCACATGTTTCAAATGGCAAACTGATGCTAAAATATTAGAATGTAGATCAGTAGATCACATTTATGGTCACTGAAAGACAGTTTAAAGATTGGAGTGCAAAACTGTACATGTCATCCAAATTTCAAGGCTGGATCTTAAACTAGAGTGGTCACAAGCAAAAGTTTACGCACGGACACACGGAGGACCTAGACCTACTGACCTAGTTTTTGACCGCAGTTGACCCAGTTTCGAACTTGACCTAGATATCATCAAGATGAATATTCAGACCAACTTTCATACAGATCCCATAAAAAATATCGCCTCTAGAAAGGTCACAATGTTTTTCTATTATTTGACCTACTGACCTAGTTTTTGATGGCACGTGACCCAGTTTCAAACTTGAATTAGATATCATCAAAGTGAACATTCTGACCAATTTTTATGAAGATCCATTGAAAAGTATGGACTCTAGAGAGGTCACAAGGTTTTTCTATTTTTAGACCTACTGACCTAGTTTTTGACTGCATGTGACCCAGTTTCGAACTTGACCTAGACATCATCAAGGTGAACATTCTGACCAATTTTCATGAAGATCCATTGAAAAATATGGCCTCTAGTGAGGTCACAAGGTTTTTCTACTTTTAGACCTACTGCGCGATCACAAAAGCTCACCTTGTCACTTTGTGACTTCGGGCGACTTTTGAAGTTAGTTTGGAGTGAAGTTTGAAGTTCCAAAGTGCATATTTCCCTCAAGTCGCCCACTCGCGAGAGCCCTGCTGAACAATACAATACAATGGCAACGCGCATTGCGAGAGGCAGGACGAAAAAGATATTAGAAATCAAAAAGAATACATGTTGATGTTCTGAACAAAGAAATCAGGGTTAAATGACACATTTTTAGCCGAAGTATGATATAAGAGTCTTACTAATTTTATTTCAAAGTCAAGTGGTATCGATACTAAACAAATTTCTATGTTACCGTACTTACTTTGTCTGTTATCTGGTAGTACTGTTACTAATTTCTCAAAATATCAAGTAGTACCGTTACTCATTTCACAAAATATCAGGTAGTACCGTTACTAATTTTACAAAACATCAGGTAGTACCGTTACTAATTGCACAAATCTTATCTAGAGCTCTACTAGAGGCAGCATATTTTATACTCATCAAATAACAGCAATATTCTTCCTTTAAATTCATTTCTAAGATAATAGCAGGTATAACTTTTACATTGTTATTTTATACTTCTTTGGGCTAGACTAGGGCGAGAATGAGAAGAGGTATTTTTTATCAAAACTTTAAAAGAGTATAAAACAAAACACTTTTGGCAACAACAACACAGCTTTAACATACTCTGTGCAGAAATATGTGCTAGAAACTTTGTCCGACGTTCTGAAAGTCCTGCTAAGATAAACCAAATAAGTATAAAATACACAGAATGGCAACAGGAGATAATCTCACTAAGCTCGTGTCAGCTCGTTATCTTATTGAAGCGTTTGCCGACTTGATCAATCGTGATCAAATCAACAGACGCTTATTAAAGTATTACACTGGCGATACGGCCAGCACGTAATAACTGGATTGGGTCCAATTTTCAAATTCTCAGACTTCCAATCAAAAATTAATTCCTTCCCCGTGTAGAAGATACTAATAACAAAATAAACGACACCATTATCTGGAACAACTGATACGGGGACTTGAATACGGCATTTATCTTATCTTATGCTGTCGTCCAATAGAAGCGTAAGCCGTAGGTTATTCTGCTATTACTCACACATTTACGCCTTACAGTTTAACTCGTCCTTTCAGTGAAAATCTGGGAAAGCATTTGTTGTCAGAATTTTTTGTTGAAAACAAAAGTTCTGCCATGGAATTATTGCCTGCATCTGTTTTTAAATGGAAAGTATCTACATTAATGTTACTTTTCGCCCTGTGAAAATGGCTAAACCTAGGCTTGTCTTACCCAGAGAGAAAGATGTTGTTTTTTACATGATATCTGCCTTGTTGATTCAGAGTATTTAGAACAATAAAATTAGGACATATTTTAATGAAAATAGCATGTCGAAACTGTAAACTGTTGCCTGAAAATATTTGTTTATGATATTGCTTTGTTCTTCACCATTTAAATGCGTGTTAAACCTAGATGATTTTCTGCAGTTTTATCTAAAAGTTCGGAATACTAAATGTAACTTCGTTGTCGGCCTTTTTTTAAAATTTCATTGTTATTTTAATTTAAATACAAGGTATTTTTCACACATCAGTTTTAAGATTAAATTAATTAAACTAATTTTTGGAGTTTAAACAACAATTTCGTTTGAAACATTCTCTGCGTTCAAGTTTGTTTCTGTATGTAGAAATCTGACATTATAAAAAATAATTATAATTAGGTGGCTCTACAAGATTAAGAAAAGTGTCCGTTTTCTGTTTTTTTCCATTTCATTTATTCATATCCAACAAAAATTAGTCTTTTGATAAAGGTTTGAAGTTACGTGGTAAAATATTTATTCAGGGAAGTGAGCTCGAGTTAATTCATAATAATTAAGCATATCACCACATGCAGTCACATGCTGTTTTTCCTTCAGAATCCCTTTAGATCAATCTCTGATCATCTAATCATCGCCACTTAACATGTGACTGGTAAACCCTTTGAACAAAAAGTGTTATAGCTCCATGATTAACATGAGGTAATATGCTAATAACACGCTAAATGATAGTGGCGAAAACAAAATATCGATTGCTTACGACTGGTCGATATTTACAGGTATGGACGACAGCATAATACAGATAAATGTATTGATTTATACGGAGTGTCTACTCCCCGTATTAGACCTTCCTGCCATTATCAACAACGCAGTGGCTAGAGAACCGGAATCGGTTCCCTAGACAGCGAACTTATTCATCCGGAACCGGTTCTCTAGCCAAAGTACCGTGCATAGGCTAGGGAACCGGAAATTTATTTCTATGCATAAAACTAGCAAAATTCACTTTGTTTCTTTTGGTAAGTATCATGTGCATGTTCTTATCTTAATAAGTTAATTAATTTTACTATTTCAGCAAGCTATGCCCTTTTATTTATTTGTGTTTACTGTGTCTCCAGAAGTGTACTCGCCGCATACTGTCCGCCATATTGGAATGATAAAATAAACTAGTACGAATGAATGCGAAATCGTCGACACTGGAGCCGAAATAAACTTGAAATTTAAACTTAAAAGGTGTAAGACAATAAAATAAACGATTAAAACAAATTTAGTAAGTTCTGTCAAAGAGCTATAAAATAAACAGATCGGCAACTTGAAAGGCATATAGAGCAAATCTCGCCAACATCCCGTGACAACTGAATGAGATCTCGTTGTAAGCGTCTGTTGATCATGATTGATCAAGTCAGCAAACGCTTTGAAATTAGGTTACTTTCAGATCATTTGTTTATCATGATAATGGTGCATTTTTAATGTTATTAGTATTTTCTACACGGGGAAGGAATGAATTTATGATTGGAAGTCTGAGAAATCAACAGTTTTCGTTTGAAAAAGGACTTAAATTGGTTTATTAGGTGCCGGGTGTACCACCAGTTTTAAACTTAAGTAAGCGTCTGTTGATTTGATCAAGACTGATCAAGTCGGCAAACGCTTTGAAATAAAATAACACGCTAACACGAGATGATGCGGGATTATCCCAAGTTGCCATTCTGTGTATTTTATAGTTCTTTGGTTCTGTTAATTAGTATTGATTACATATCTTTGAACGTGAAATGCTGAGGTGTTACAAACCAGTATTTAAAGTGATCAAAGAATCTGTATGAAGTTTTAAGGGCAATTAAATTAATTTGTTCATCTATAAACATGTAATGACGCAAATACAAACCAATATTATTCTATATCTAAATAATTTAAAGATAGTACAAGTTTAAAGCAAAATTTAATAACATTTAAAAATTAATTAAGATAATAATATGCATGACACTTATACCGTTCATCTGTATTGTCGCGGTACTTGACATTCGACTAACGACATTAAACAAACAAGAGCACCGCCTTGCGGGTGCTGATGCTCATCTGATTTTTTTTTGTGTAATAGAAATATTGTCCTACCCATGATTTTCTAAGTCTAAAAAGGGCCATCATTCTTGCAAAAAGCAGGATAGAGTTATGTTTCTTGAAGTTCAGTGTCCACTTATGATGGTGAAAAACTGTTGCAAGTTTTAAAGCAATAGCTTTGATAGTTTATGAGAAAAGTTGACTTAAACATAATACTCAACCAAGAAAATGATTTTCTAAGTCCACAAGGGGCAATAATTATTGCAAAAAGCAGGATGGAGTTATGTTGCTTGCTGTACAGGGTCAGCTTATGATGGTGAACAAGTGTTGCAAGTTTCAAAGCAATAGCATTGATAGTTTAAGAGAAAAAGTTGACCTAAACATAAAACTTAACCAAGAAATCTGATATTTTCTAAGTCCAAAAGGGGCAATAATTATTGCAAAAAGCAGGATGGAGTTATGTCTCTTGCTGTACAGGGTCAACTTATGATGGTGAACAAGTGGTGCAAGTTTTAAAGCAATAGCTTTGACAGTTTAGGAGAAAAGCTGACCTAAACATAAAACTTAACCAAGAAAACTGATTTTCTAAGTCCAAAAGGGGCAATAATTCTAGCAAAAAGCAAGATGGAGTTATGTTTCTTGATGTACAGGGTCTGCTTATGATGGTGAACAAGTATTCCAAGTTTCAAAGCAATAGCTTTGATAGTTTAGGAGAAAAGTTGACCTAAACATAAAACTTAACCAAGAAATCTGATATTTTCTAAGTACAAAAGGGGCCATAAATCTTGCAAAAACCAAGATGGAGTTATGTTTCTTGCTATACAGGGTCAGCTTATGATGGTGAACAAGTATTCCAAGTTTCAAAGCAATAGCTTTGATAGTTTAGGAGAAAAGCTGACCTAAACATAAAACTTAACCAGGCGACGCAGACGCCGACGCCGACGCCGACAACCGCTCAAGTGATGACAATAACTCATCATTTTTTTTCAAAAAATCAGATGAGCTAAAAACAACACAACAGTGTATTTCTTTACCACAATATTTCATGTCATATGCATCAATAACTGTGTGAAAATGAATAAGATATCATTCAAGAAACATCCATGTGTTCTACGAACAACAATAGTCAGCCAATGTCAACGTGAGACGTCACATCACTAATGTCGCGGTATAGGTCAAAAATTGTGGCAATCAAACTATCATAGGTTAAAAAACACTAAATATTATTCAAACATTGAAAAGCTATCTAAGTCAAACTAACAGGAACACTCAAAAGTCAATAAATGCCAATTTAAACGTTTTATATTAACTGTTTACATTGGTACTATCGAAAATATTCTCATCTGGGCAGTGGACACACCTGATATTTTCCCAAGTAAATCACAAGGTCTCTGGTGTGGTCGTAATGTAGCAGAGCCTAAGAATTGTACTATTTCTGGATATTTTCTATCTGATAGCTATCAAACATGTTTCAATTCACTGCTCAGTATCATGGGTGTATTTTGAGCAGATGGTCGCGGGGCCCCCATCCCCTCCTCCCTCTTAAAATCCAGCAAGTTAAGACGTTTTGATATTTCGCCTAATACTGATATTTCATTCATTTTAGTGTAGTTTGGGGATGTTACGTAAAATTTGGTGTCCTCTAACCTATAGGCGGGACTTAATTTGCATAATTAATGAGGACAAAGGCCGATCAGCTGGTAGACGAACTTGTAAACATTGCAAACATTTGCTTAATTCATGGATTTTTTTTTTGATTTTTGCAAAAGATATGTGAATAAAAATACGATTTTAATAAATACTGACAGATATTTAGCAATGTAACTGCAGGTGAGAACATTTTTCGCTAGCATGCGTAAAATAGGTCATGAACTTGACATGTGAACACCACGTAGGTGGCGCAACTCAAATACCGCGAAATTAGTGATGGCGCGAGATTAGTGATGTTGAGTATACCAAGAAACAAAGTGGATTTCTGACACTTACCAAGAAACAAAGTGGATTTCGGCAGCATTATGCATAGAAATAAAATTCCGGTTCCCTAGCCTATGCACGGTATTTTGCTTAGAGAACTGGTTCCGGACGAATAAGTTCGCAGTCTAGGGAACCAATTCCGGTTCTCTAGCCACTGCCTATCAACAAATGTTTTTCACCACACAAAATTTTTGACAATTTTTTATCCTTCTGCTTTCTAAACCAGTAAAACGAGATCTCATTCAGTTCCCACGTGATGTTGGCATGATTTGCTCTAAATGCCTTTCAAATTGCCGATCTATTTATTTTTATAATAGCTCTTTGGATAAACAGAAAAATACATTTCCCACACTAAAAGTATCGCGAAAACATAGGACAATTAGGTTTAACTCAACGTTATTACCAAGTTACCACTGTTTAAGAATGAAATATTTTTATGACACTCAATATATCACAATAAGAAACATATAAAATGAAATGTCAATTAGCTCACAGGTTGTTCTGTAAAGTTTCTTTTCCTATTTCAATTTTTCGCCGCCATTTCAGAATCGGAAACGAACGCGGATATTTTGTCGTTGTAGTCATGTCTATCTATCCAGTCAAACCCCTGTTGAGGACATAGACGTTGGCGCGCGTCAGCTGACAAAGAGAGAAAGGAATAAAAGCATAAAAGAAGGAGTATAGTAATACAGATTAAAGGTAAATGTATATATTGTATTAAAACTAGGTTAAAAACAGAGCAGGTTTCTTGGGGGATACATGTTCAACCTGGCTGACTGCCTGGCTGAACTGATTTGCTCAAAGAGAGGGAGTGAGTTCCAATGGACATTAGTGCGAGGGAAAAATGAAAACTTATAAAAATCTGAGCTTGTTTGGAATTGTCTGTAGGCCGTAGAGTGGGACTTGTCCTAGCTTTTATTTGGAATTAAGTAGGGTTCTGGTGGAATAGCAACTAAGTGAAAAAAAATACGGACCTGGAAGCAATGCACATGTCAAACTGTTCTTGATCACCTTTCTCATGGCTCATTGTCACAGGAGCAAAAAATTTTTCAAAATGGCTTTTTGTCATTTTTTCCCTAAGAAAACATTATAATTGTAGTAAATTTAAGGGCATACGGCTCATGGACCAATACTGTACCCTAGGTACGTTACTGCCACCTGTGCCCGTGATGAAATAGTGCACGGAGAGGCACCTGGTGTCTTCCTCCACCATCAAAGCTGGAAAATCGAGTTATGACCTATTATAATATCTTATCTTGCAAATATAGATAAGCGTTATTTAGCACAGTGTAAAGTAGTGCTCAGTTTGTCTACCAAAGTTTATCCCGAGAGTTCATAAAAGAGCAGGCAAATGAAAATGAGTAGATTAGATCTCTCTAATGGTTTTACCGAGCCTGCAACATTTTCGTTTAGGCCTATGTCGTGTTGGGCGATCTGCATGCATTATTAGGCCAGCTGGAAAATTGCCATGTGACATAGCTTGTGTTGAAATGACTTCAAAAACACAACAGTGATAAATTACAACAGTTTTTGCAAAGTTATAACTATAACTATGTTATTGTCGAAATCTTGCATTATATCTTTGCAGTATGGTTCCCCAGCAACAGGTGGGGTGGAGCATGTTCCTCCAGGTGGACTGGTATGTAATTTGATGCTCTGCTATTTAGAAATGAATAACAATTTTGCATGTTTGAAATATGACTAAATACAACCACTACATTAATACCCATGTGAAAATTTATATTTCCAGTTTATATCTGGGGAAGACATATTGTTTTTGCCCTGTCCGTCTGTACGTCACACTTCATTTCCGATCAATAACTGGAGAACCATTTGACCTAGAACCTTAAAACTTCATAGGATGGTAGGGGTCATGGAGTAGACGGCCCCTATCGTTTTGGGGTCTCTCCATCAAAGGTCAAGGTCACAGGGGCCTGAACATGGAAAACCATTTCCGATCAATAACATGAGAACCACTTGACCCAGAATGTTGAAACTTCATAGGATGATTGGACATGCAGAGTAGATGACCCCTATAGATTTTGGGGTCACTTTATTAAAGGTCAAGGTCACATGGACCTGAACATGGAAATCCATTTCCAATCAATAACATGAGAATCACTAGACACAGATTGTTGAAACATCATAGGATGTTTGGATATGCAGAGTAGATGACCCCTATTGATTTAATGGTCACTCTATTAAAGGCCAAGGTCACAGGGGCCTGAACATGGAAATCCATTTCCTGTCAATAATTTGAGAACTATTTGACCTAGAACCTTCAAACTTCATACGGTGATAGGACTTACAGAGTAGATGACCGTAATGTTTTTGGAGTCACTCCATCAAAGGTCAAGGTCACAGGGGGCTGAACATAGAAATTTCTTTCCAATCAATAAGATAAGAACCACTTGACCCAGAATGTTGAAACTTAATAGGATGATTGGTACGCAGAGTAGGTGACCCCCTATTGATTTTGGGGTCACTCTGTTAAAGGTCAAGGTCACAGGGACTTGAACATGGAAAATCGTTTCTGATCAATAACTTCAGAACCACTTGACAAAGAATGTTGAAACTTCATAGGATGATTGTACATGCAGAGTAGATGACCCCTATTGTTTTGGGGATCTCTTTGTTAAAAGTCAAGGTCAAAGGGGCCAGAACATGGAAAACCATTTCCAATCAATAACACAAGAACCACTTGACCCAGAATGTTGAAACTTCATAGGATGACTGGACATGCAGAGTAGATGACCCCTATTGATCTTGGGGTCATTTTGTTAAAGGTCACGGTCACAGTGGACAGAACATGAAAATCCATTTCCAGTCAATAGCTTGAGAACTATTTGACCTAGAACCTTCAAACTTCATAGGGTGATAGGACTTACAGAGTAGATGACCCCTAATGTTTTTGGGGTCACTCCATCGAAGGTCAAGGTCACAGACAGCTGAACGTAGAAAACTCTTTCCAATCAATAACTTGAGAACCACTTGACCCAGAATGTTGAAACTTATTAGGATGATTGGACATGCAGAGTAGATGACCAATACTGATTTTGGGGTCACTCGATCAAAGGTCATGGTCACAGGAGCCTGAACATGGAAAACTGTTTCCAGTTCATAACTTGAGAACCACCAGGCCAAAAATGTTGAAACTTAGTGGTATGATTGGACATGCCAAGTAGATGATCCCTATTGCAGCCAACCATCAGTGTCTCTTTCCCTTCTATCCCCTTTTGACTTCTTGCTTATACAACTATGCACTGGGGGAGACATGCCCTTTTTTACAAAAGCATCTTCTAGTTGATATTGTTTTAATTACATTATAAATTTCTATAACAACCAAACTGTCTTCAAATAGAATTTGCTGGAACAGCACAAAAAAAAAACATGTAAATATCACAAATTTACAGTACAGTGCAGGTTCTGTCATGAAAATTTGATGTAGCTATGAAAACAGATGAGCCAGAAATCATTGTGACCGCAGAAAAGCTCTGCCTTTGACATTGATATGTTGTATATATATATATGTACTGATTTGTGACCGCTTTGTTTAGGTTTAAAGAAGAGAAAGTGGATTGAGTTTATTCTCTCCCCACCCCCCTCCATAAAAAACAGCAAAGAAACAAGAGGGTCATGATGACCCTAAATCGCTCACCTGAGTAATTGGGCCTACAGCCTCTAGAGTGTTTTAGGCTTTAGAACAGGCTTTACCTTTGATTTGACTGGGTGACCTAGTTTTTGATCACACATGACCTAGATTCGAACTTGACGTAGAGATTATCAAGATAAACATAGTTTCATGAAGATAGGTTTGTATATGGGGCCTCTAGAGTGTTCACAAGCTTTTCATTTGATCTGAGCGATTGACCTAGTTTTTGACCCCACATGATCCAGTATCGAACTTGGCTTTGAACATTCTGTGCAAGTTTGTATCAATTAAATCAAAGCATTAAATGAAACCTCAATATGGCTGAAAGGGCCAAAATAGAAAATTTTGCTCCTTTCAGGGGCAGTAACTCTAAAACCCATTATGGAATCTAGCCGGTTTTCGAAAGGAACCAAGATCTTCTTGTGACTTAAGTTGTGTGTAAGTGTGGTTAAATTGAATGTAAAATGTCATTTCTATCTGTTCACAAGGTAAAAATTAACATATTTTGGCTATTTCAGGGGTTAATCAAGGGCTGTAACTCCGGACCCTACGATTGGATCTGACGGATTCATCATGGAATCCAAGACCTATTGTTGTTAAAGATATTTTGCAACTTTGTATTAAATCAAACCATAAATAAAGTCTTTATGGCTGCAAGTCATATTTTGGCCCTTTAAGGGGCCAGAACTCTGGAACCCATGATTGGATCTGGCCAGTTTTCGAAAGGAACTGAGATATTATGCCAATGCAAGTTGTGTGTAATTTACAACTAAAATCAAATACAAAATGTGGTCTCTATCATGTTCACAAGAAATTGTGGACGGACAACATCGATGGAACGATCACAAAAGCTCACTATGTCACTACGTGACAGCGGTGAGCTAAAAACAAAACAAAAAATATTGGGAATGTCAGCATTGAATTTTCTGATGGTAGAAGGCTTGAACTGCTCACAGATTTTATTTTGGCATGTGTCTATTATGTATGCATTGAATGCTAGTTCTGATATATTTCAAGGTTGGGAATTCTCAAAGAAAAATTGAGCTGTTTAAATTGGATGTTGCGAAAATCATATTTGATCAAAGTGTTTACAAAATAATTTGATCGGATTTAACGATCAATCATCTGTGGATAATCATGGCAAGTTTCAGGTTCGTACTTTGAACTACACCGGCGTTCTGGCCCTCCAAATGGACCTGGGTATGGACACGTATCATAAACTTTACCGCAGAGGACATTTTGAAATGCTGTCCATCACGCCGGAGTTAAAAAAATACGAGAGGGAAATTTGCTGTAAAAACTTAGATTCTGTCTGTTTGTTTTGCTTTTATGACCCGGGAGGTCATGTAATTAATTGCAGTATGCATTGTTTATACCTATGTTTAATAATGAGCGATTTTCAATGCCATACTATAAGTATTTGTCTCCTACAAAACATACAATCTGCTACATGCATAGAGTTGTTTTACTACTGAAAATCTTCGTTTCGTAAATTCATTTTTGTTTCAATTTCTTTTATCGTAAAATATACAGACCTATAGTGACATCTTGTGTCTTGGTGATATCAGTTCTTGATTCAGTGTTGAATTTACGGTTAATGTTAAATATTAAAACGTTTTACATTATAAAGCTTTCATTTAAATACACGTACATCAGTTCACAGACCAGACCTGAAAAAACACCGAGGCAGAATTTTTCGTGGGAGTGTTGATTACATGGGCTTTTAAGTAAGTTCCAAATACTTTTTTAAATTTATGGTCTCTGACCATGATGTCACCATTGTCCAACAGTTAAAGGACCATGCATGATACACAAGCTGTCTAAATATTCTTGTCATTCCAATGAACTACTAAAAGTGACAGACATCCTTGCAATGGTTTTGCACTATTTTTTTATATAGAAAATTATTGAAATTCATATGAAAATGGACAAAGGTACATAGTTTTGATGAAACAAACTATTCTCTCACATGTGAAAAATCAAACACTTGGCTAAGATTAAAATGTGTAAGAAATTCGTAAAGATTCTTCTCATATGTGTTGAAAATTGTAGTTATCTTTAAACATAAGTATACAATGTGACCTAGTGGTTAAGGCAGCTGCCTCAGGAACTAGTCGCAGATCCTAATCCCTCTTTCAACCATTCCAGTGCGACCTTTAAATAAGCTGACAACTAGTAAAACAATAGTAACCAACTGCCTTCCTGTCTGTAGCCTGGTTTCAAGGCAATATTCCTGGCAAATTTAAGTTAAAATGACTAGGGTGAGACTACTAAACAAACACTACATACATACAGTATAGGTATTTCTTTATTTATGTATATTTTAGTTTTTCTGCAGTGCTGTTTCTGCAGGTTTCAAAGTGCCGTAGAATTTTACAAGAAACAACACTCATTTCATACAACAAGTACAATTTTAAATGATAACAATGACTTAACTTTTTAGGACTATCATTACAAAACATATACACCATGTTAGGAACTCGTACCAGCATTATCAACTTCTTTGATGCATCTGTACACTATTTGGCACCAATTTTAAACTGTGAATGTGCATACATTTTGCCAAAGCACACATACATTATAACAATAACTGGTGAATCATATTGACCAAGTATCAGCTAGGCTCACCTTATGTAAATACTGAATTAAACCCCTGTGTTACTTAAAGGTCCAATACTAAGGAAAGTGAACATTTTAATTTCTTTTAAAAAGCACAGAAACTATTTCATTTTATTGGAAAATGAAAGTTGGTATGTAGAAATTCAAAATAAATCGCAGTATATGTACAATTATTTTTCTATGAAGTATGAAGAAAGTTAAAAAGACCTGGGGGGTCATTCTGTCGATTCATTGAAATTTCAACATAATACACATACATTTCTTTGAGTTCCAAAGACCTTCTGTAAATTTTGACCTGCCAATCTTCATTATTTAGTGTCTTGCAGAAGTCTATGCACTGGCTATGAAAAAAATTGCCAACTCACTTTCCCTTAGTAATGGACCTTTAACAAATAATCAAGGCCTTCGAGTGGTTTATCGTCTAATTTACCAAGGTTCAGAGTTTAGATGCGGAGGAATTGAACCACGATGAATGATGAACCATGGTAAATTAGACGATAATTCACAAGAAAGTCTTGATTGTTTTCATTCTGACATGTTCATTGACATATTTTAATAAATATTATGCTGGACTTCATTTACCAGAGGAGTAATGTATCGGACGTCATACGGCAATTTGACGTCATAATGCTCTCTTACCGGTCTGCGTGTCAACTGTTGTTTATCACAGAATACACAAGAGCTTAATTTCCTTCTTTGTTTAACTGGAAATCAAACAGAGTCATGTAAGAATAGAAAATATACAATTTGTTCTTAATTCAGATTAGGTCAACTTTTGAAAATAAAGAAACCACTTCATTAACTTCATTTTATGTTAATTCTATACTCAACTACCGGTAGTGTTTTGTAAAATATATCAACAACATTGAAAGAATTTATTGAAACACAATTGTGTTGTAAAGTTTGCAAGTAGCCTCCCCTATCAAAGGTGGTGAAAACTGCCATTTTATTAAACTTTGCATGTACAAAAAAGGCAAACATTAACTATGTGTCATACATTCATCTAATCTCGGACAGTATTGATCACAGACAGTTCTTCAGTGAATAATATGAACCTTTCTGGGAAAATAATTTCTTTACATTCTTCATATTGTACATGTGTGAGCTAATACAATATACTTAGATCCTTTGACTTATGCGAGCTGCAACTGAATAAGGTAAAAACTACGTATATACTCTGTTTATAAAATAATTAAGAATGTAATTTTTAACAACAAATTCATTTGTTCTTCTGATATAAAATACAGTGTATAAGAATACTCTATTATTTTGCCTACAGGTTTCCTGCATTTCCATTATTGAAGAGATATCAAATGTTGACAGGATATATTCTGTATCAGGTAAGGGAATGTCCGATATAAGTTTTGATCTAAACAAAATGGCTGCCACATCACTGGTGTAGTTGCATAATTACTGAAGAACAGAAGAAAGTGTTGTTGGTAAAATGATATTGTTTCATGGTTTTGTGGCCAGACACTGGATATATGCAAACTTTAAAATCCGCATCAGGCTCGACCTTTGCCCTTGGTCAACAACCATGTACTTAACAAGAGCCATGTTAGACATGGCTAATCCCCCCCGCCAGGCATATTATAATTGAAGGCTAAAGTTCCTGGCAAGTTAGTGTCTGAAAGTATTAAATTTGGGGAAAGCTTTGAAGAACCGTTTAGTTGTGGTCCGCATCAGGAGTTTTAAAGATGTGGAAGAAAGAATAAGTCAGTGGTGAGGTGGTTTACGGCTAAATTTTATTAATTTTCATGAACAGTATAGCTATGATGTTTTTCTATATGGCTACTGTAAAAAGAAGGAATGGAAAGCTTACAGGGAACAAGAGTGCCAGAATGTCACAATATACGTCCGTCACAGCAAATTTCTTTACTCTAGCAGCTGTATTTGCAAATGGAATTTTAATTTTGTGGTTGTTTAGAAATCATTGTAAGTCTTTTGTTTTTCTAAGTCCACAAAATCTTTACCAGACCAGGTAGAGATTGGTCAAAATACACCTCAAAATTGGATGTAGCATGCATGTTGTACTACAGAAAAGTGGTCTCGATTTTTCCCTACGACTGGTAATGAAAAAGTTACAATAAAAGCTATTTAAAGTAACAACAAAGGGAAGTAATTCTAAAGAAGGGAACTGCGCATGACACTTCGTCTCATGATGGTGTATAATTGTGCCAAGTTACATCAAAATCCCTCCATGCATGAAAAAGAAATGCTTTGGACAAAGTCATTCTTGTATCTGACCTTTGGCCTCTAAGTGTGACCTTGACCTTAGACCTAGGGACCTGGATCTTGCGCATGACACTCCGTCTCGTGGTGGTGAACATTTGTGCCAAGTTATATCAAAATCCCTCTATGCATGATGAAGAAATGCTCCGGACAAGGTTTTCATTCTTGTATCCTTTGACCTCTAAGTGTGACCTTGACCTTAGACCTAGGGACCTAGTTCTTGCGCATGACACTCCGCCTCGTGGTGGTGAACATTTATGCCAAGATATATCAAAATCCCTCCATGCATGAAGAAGATATGCTCCGGACAAAATTTTTTAAGAAAATATGATAAAGGGGAATAACTCAAAAAATAGGCAAGGTAGAGTTATTGTTCTTGCACTCTGCACTTCCTCCCAATGTGTTCTATCAGTGTATGAAGTTTGAAGGAAATCCCTCCAGTACTTTTGGAGTTATGCTCCGGACAAAGATCGTTGCGGACGGACGGAGAGCATTTCTAATATCCCCTTCGCCTTTGGCGGGGGGGGATAAATAATAGTATATAACAGGACTTTTAACTTTCACAAAAAGATACCCGCCTGTTTGTTTGTTCTGAATACATGTATTTGATTTGTCATCTGTTTGAATAAATAAGAACAGGAACATGAAAGGCCCTGTATTGCTCACCTGAGCTTGTTTTTACCCCACATGACCTGGACTTCATTAAAACAAAATTTTGACCATACTTTATGTATATCAGACAGAAAGTTTTAATCAAGTGTTTCTTTGAATTGACCTAGTGAGCTAGCTTCACACCCTGAATGACTGTTTTTGAGCTTCATCTAGATTTTTAAACAGACAAGCATTCTGACAGAAGTAGAAAGTATTAACTTAACAAAGTGTTTTAATTTGATATCATGACCTAGTTATTGACCTAAGGTATTTAAGCTTAAACATGTTTAGATTTCATAAAGACAATATTTCTTTTACAAAGTTTAATGAATACCAGATAGAAAATGTGATCAACTGAGCGTTTACAAGGTTGTTCCCATAATATGACATAGTGTTTGACCCAGTTTCCAACTAAACCTAGATTTAATATAATAATGATTGGTCTGACAGTGTAGTCGCGAACGACAAGAAGAAGAAGAAATATATATGACCTCTAGAGTATCAACAAGGTTGTATTATGGTTTGACCTAGTTACCTAATTTTTGATTCCAGTTAACCAACTTTCAAACTAGACACAGACATTATAACAACAAACTTTATGATCATGTTACATACAAATCAAGAAGAAAATATTGCCTCCAGCATGTAAACAAGCTTTTTCTATCAATCTGACCTTGTGACATATTTCTTTAACCCTAGATAACCCAGTTTCAAACTTGTCTGAGATTTTGTTATGGTTCACATTCTGACTAAGTTTCATTATGAGCCAACAGTGAAATTGTTCAAAATGGACGGCAGACACAGGATGATCACAACAGCTCATGCTGAGCACTTTGTGCTCGGGTGAGCTGAAAACATTTTTATAATATCCTTTTCTAAAACAATACAGTCATCAAGTATTTCTTCCATCTCTTTCTTGTGAATCTGCCTCGAGTTTGTAGGCAGGTTTATATTTCACTATTCCATTTTCATCAACATACTGTAAGGAAGGATTTGGATGTGTGTTGTTCATACTACCCAGTGAAGTATACCTGAAACATACGGTAATCAGTGTAAATTTTTCTGTATTACACAGTTTTATATCAAACAGCATAAACATTTTAATTTTTCTTTTATTCTGCTGAAGTATTATTTTAAACTCATTTTTTACTTCCATTCAGTACATAGAGGATAACTGTTGGTTTCGGTGTAATATCACGTTATAATTTCACCGAGTGGGCACCAAAAGTGATATTTTCACGAGTGGCGCAGCCACGAGTGAAAAATAACAACTTTTGGTGTTCATGAGTGAAATTACCGTGATATTACATCGATGCCAACAATTTTTCTGTTTATTTTATGTCTAAAACTCTACTTTTGTTGTGTTTATTTCAATAAAATGTCGAAATTTGCGGGAAATTTTATCAGGAAGCATCGCAAAGATGACGTCATTTTAACGACGTCATCGTCATATTGTTTCCGGCTTTCAGTACGCTCGGTAAACTTTTTGACGTTAATCCGGGTATCAGATTTGATAATTTTCACTGAGTGGCCAGTGAGTTTATCAGGATATAATTCACCGTTATATTTCGATAAACCACCGAAAAACATAAAATAAAAGTGCATATTTCTCAAAACAAAGCCAACCGTACTTTAATTAAATACTACGTCCAGAGTTAAAGAAACAAAATCCTTCCTTTATGGTCATCTGCACATCAAGCTTGTTCATCTGTGGAAGTCTGAAGCAAATCAGGCTAATATGTGGGAGGAATTGGACGTGCAAGCTTTTTCTCTATTATTCTATGTAGCAAAACTATCAAAGGGCCATAACTGGTAAAAATAGCCACAGAAAAAATCCTTCCTTTATCGTCATCTGCATATCTAGGTTGTTCATTTGTGAAAGTTTGAAGCAAATCAGGCTAATAGTGTGGGAGAAATTGGACACACGTTTTTTCTTTGGGGGGGGGGGGGATAAAACTTCCATATATCACTATATGTCCTCAAAAGTACTATTTTTCACTTACAATCTTTTCTTTCTGGGACATCTAGTATATATCACCAAACATCCTGTCTAGTAGTGGATGTATACTCACACTTACCCTCTATCATACAGACTACAGTAAGGTAAACATAGGGACCTAAAAAAAACTTACATAAAATCACTATACATCCAGTCTAGTAGTGGATCTACTACAATAAGGTAAACATAGGGAAAAAAACACCTACATATATCACAGTACATCCAGTCTAGTAGTAGGTTTATGCTCGCACTTAACCTCTATCATACAGACATTGGAACCATTAAAATGTCCTTATATCATCATACATATTTACATACATTATTTAATATTAGATTTACCCTCACACTTACCCTCTATCATACAGACTACAGTAAGGCAAACATAAGGAACGCAAAAACTTCCATATATCACTATACGTCCAGTCTAGTAGTGGATTTACCCGCATAAACTGTGGCCAGTCAGTATCAGTCATTGCAAATGATTTCAAATGACCTGTAAATGGAATGTTTACATATTTATTTGAACATTTAGATGATTGTGTTCTCAGGAATTAAGACAAGTTGAAGTTTGATTTACCAATGGTAGTTTCATACATTTTCTTTAAGTCATGTAAAACTAACTTTCCTTTATTTATATTATGTTCATAATACTTGAGGCAAAACCTTTCTTCAAATAAAAATACAATATTGCTGTTTTCTTCCCATTTGCCCCCAGACAGCAATTACCGTAGAATTAACAGGCCCAATCCGTCTTGATGGAAAAAGATCTATAATATTTGCAAAACAATAAGTCAAAGTCACTGGAAACTATCTATACTTTTTAAGGAACTGAAATTGTTTTTAAGCTTAAAAAGTTGCAAAATCCTTCATAGCTGAACATGGCACTCGATATCACTGTCAAGATGCAATAGTAATAATCAGGAAGATGTCAATCAAAGGAAGAAATGTGCAATATTGCCATTGCAACCATTTCTAGGTTCAAAATATTTAGGGGGCCTTCACGGCCAAGTGGTTAAGGTCACTTCAAATCATTTGCCCCTCAACCTTGTGGGTTCAAGCCTCATTCAGGGCGTTGATTCTTCATGTGAGGAAGCCATCCAGTTGGCTTGCAGAAGGCCAGTGCTTCTACCCAGGTGCCTGCTTGTGATGAAATAATGCACGGAGGGGCACCTGGGGTCTTCTTCTACCATAAAAAGCTGAAAAGTAGCCATATGACCTATAACTGTGTCCGTGTGACATTAAACCAAACAAACACAAACAAAATCAAAATATTTACCCAATATAAAATATGTCCTAATAAACTTCATATAAGTATCAGTTATCCTTATTTAGTCATTTCTAGTACCAGCAATCCAAATTTAATTTGTTTTTATATGAATGAGCAATTTACAGAACCCACAATATTTATATTAAGGATTGAAGAAGTTCAACCTCTGCCAATAGAATATTCTATCATGATTTAAAAATAACTACAAGTCCCTTTTTAAAGTAATAAAAATTGAGCCCCACCATGAGAAAACCAACATAGTGCATTTGCGACCAACATGGATCCAGACAAGCCTGCATATTCACACAGTCTGGCCAGGATCCATACTGTTTGCTTTCAAACCCTATTGCAATTAGAGAAACCGTTAGCGAACAGTATGGATCCTGACCAGACTGCACGGATGTGCAGCTGGTCTGGATCCATGCTGGTCGCGAATGCACTATGTTGGTTTTCTCATGGTGCGGCTAAAATACTTGCTAGAATATGGATCAGTTTCCCTTGTTCCCATTATTACAGCCTTTATCTCTGGATGCTGGACCTGCAGATCCCTAAGGCTGTCTTTGATACGACCATTGAAATGTAACATCTCTAGTTTATACCTGCAAGGATATAAGAAAAAATACCTATAGTATGATAAATGGTTACTTTTAGTAAATTTGCATTATTGTGATTTTATGATAATTTTTTCACTAACATAAAGATAAAGTTTAAATAACACCCCCCATCCCCCATCGTGGACCCCACCACCCTTACACTTAATGCCTTATATGATTTTTACTGAGAATTTATAGTAAATGTGCAATATCATAATGTTTTGCATTGATTTAATATGTAATTAAAAATGTGTAATGTCATGGTTATCTTGTGCAATGACAGGCCAATCTAGCCAATCAGAAAAAAACGTTAATACCGGTAGATCATACAATAAGAAGTATCATTATATGAAATGTAAATAAATGAAATGAATTCTGAATGGGTTAACTGTCCCCTCACTGCACAAAATACATAATATTACTTTGAACAGTACTGAACTAGATGTGTGTCCACAAAGATGCGCCCACTTCCTGTCACTGTACATAGCTTCATGACTATGTGAAATATTTTTAAGATACATGAAACACAAACTTCCAAGCATTTAATGTACACTTTTCATTATGTCAAGGACCAAAACTTCAGTCTAGCTGAGTGAAATCCCAAACAGAACACCAGGTACACAACTTCACATGCTATATAACAATCCTCTAACGTTTTATGACTCTTGGTCAAGTACATTTTGAGATATATGAGACATCAACTTTTATGCTCTAAACAGAATTTTTAAGATATATGCAACACAAACTTTTAAGCACTTTCTTTGTATTATTCTCCAAGTCAAGGACCATAACTCTGGTCTGAGTGAGTAAAATCCCAAACAAAACATCAGGTGCACAACTTCATATGCTATATAACAATCCTCTAATGTTTTATGACACTGAGTCAAAGACTTTTTGAGTTTTGAGATACATGCAATACAAACTTGTTTGCCCATTATGATTATTTTTGACTAAATGAAGGACCATAACTCTGGTCTGATTGATAAAAATCAAGAACAACACCCTAGGTGCACAACAACACATGCTGAATAATATTCCTATTATGTTTCATGACCCTAGGTCAAATACATTTTCAGATACGTGTGACACAAACTTTTATGCTCTGCATATTTTTGACAAAGTCAAGGGTGGTGACTCTAGTCTGGCTGAATGAAATCTAAAACAAAAGACCAGGCCACGTATTCACAAAACATTTTCAGTCTCAGCTGAGTTTGACAATAAATTTTCTTTTTTTATTTATATCTAAATTGCCTGTGTAACATTTTGTTTAAAACATGCAATTACTTTCAGTTTATAAGTATATAACATAAATCAAGTCATATTGTAATATCTTGTCAGTAACTGAAAAGTGTTGATAACTGGTTACCTACAGTTATGTGCAGACCTGCTGATAAAGGGACAGACCGAAAAACTGACTTTTTTACATCCTTCCCCACTTCCTGGACAGTGAATAAAACAACCCCTGTTAATTCTAGTAAAACACTAATTGCTCATATTTGCAAGGGATGACCATAATGTTTAAGTTATCTAGGGATTCAAGCGATTCAAATGTAGAAGACAAAGGGAAAGCGGTAATTCAGCCATCGATGCCCAAGTGTTTGTGTTTCACAGTAGTTAAAAAAAGCTATTATGTATAACTGTAAAATATATAGGTTCACTGATATCTAATGTAATGTTTATCATACTGATAAATGCCTAGACTTTGTAGCTAAAATCTAAAACAAATTTTATCTGACATTACTGAATTTGTATCAGTATGTCAATTCGATAAAAAACAAATTTTAGAAAATAGATATAAAACTTGATCACATAATATAGAATGTTGATGGCGATAATAAATTCTACCTTCTTCAACTGGATACTATTTAAAGCTTAGAACAAAAAAGAAAGGTGAAAGGAGAAAAAAATATAGATAAGCACAGCAGTCATAATGTAAACTGTGTATGTAACATGGCGATTTCTGGAAGAAGACTATCAGACTTAAGAGATACAACATCAATAAGTTCAACAGAGGACTTCGACTACAGCTGTGATCTTTGCTTGAGAGACGGACTGCAAGTAGAGGCCCACAGGTTTTGCGCTGAATGCAAGGAATACCTATGCAAGACTTGCATACCATACCACCTGAAAACTGGAGCTTCAAAGCATCACAAAATGATGGATAAGGATATCAGCAAAAAAGCTGAAATGCCTAGGGATACAAACATTTGCACAGAGCGATGTTCCACTCATAAGGATGAACTGATCAAATTTTTCTGCCCAAAGCATGAGGCACTTTGCTGCAACGACTGCGTTATCATAGATCACAGAAACTGCAATACTGACTATATACCTGATAAATGTTCTGATAAAGGCACCAAAGAAGAATTCAAGAAGGTAATGAAGAAACTAAATCTTAAACAGACAGAGTTTGATGATATTATCAAAAAGGCAGCAATAAGAGACAAAAAGATAGACGTTTACTATGAAAAAGCAATCCAAGACATGACAAATTTTCAGGAAGAAATAAATAAACGTATAGTGCATTTAAGAAAGCAAGTCGAAAGAGATGCAACAGACAGAAAGTTGAAAGACAAACAGGAAGTCCAGGAAGTGACTGAAAAATGCACAAGATTTTCATCAGACATCAAGAAGTACCGAACAAGATTACAAGAGTATGAAGAATCACATGAAGATGCCAACTTTTTCATTGCTGCAAAGCAGGCTAAATTAACACTTTGGTCTGAAGAAGTAATAAAGGCTGAAGAAATACTGAAAACATCAGAAATAGAACAAGTATTTAAACATATTGTCAACCTTGACACATTTCTTTCCAGGAAAAATGTTTTCGGAGAGATGACCACGCGACATCCTACAAGAACATTTAAATCTTTAAGTGTAAAAGAATATAATAGCTTTGGAATGTCTGAGAACTTTCAGACAATCACTGGATGTGCTGTCTTGTCCTCAAACAAACTTGTGCTGGCTGACGAATGTAACACAAGGCTGATAATTTTGGACACTCAAAAAAGACTAAATCTAGAAGAGAAAAGTCTTGATTCAGCTCCATTTGACATTGCCGCCCTGCCCAATGACCAAATTGCTGTGTCAATGCCAGAGAAGAAAGAGATTCTTATCATGGTAATAAGAAGTAAAACATCACTGGCTTGGAAGGTCCTTACTCAAGCATTAGTTGGTAATCAATCAATTTTATCAACTGTCCACAGAATTAAAGTAATAAAACAGTGTAGAGGTATAAGTTACCATCAAGGCTACCTCTATGTGATTTGCAAGGATCTAAACAGTGTACTCATAATGGATTCACAAGGTAATGTCAAAAACATCATTATTCTAAATAATGAAATATTTAAAACACCCAACTACATTGTTATGAATGAGGTTTTGGGCCGTATCTATATCAGTGACTCAGGAGACCACAGTATTGTCAGTATAACATTAAAAGGGGATGTATCAACGGTATACAAGCACCAGGGTCTTATTAGACCTGAAGGAATGATGCTGTTAGATAATGGATCTATACTGGTATGCTGCCACACAGGCTCCATTTTTCTTATCTCGGAACACTTGGAGGAAGGTCAAACTATCATGGTAGATGATCTACAGCTCCCACAATACATATGTTACAATCAAGATCAACATGAAATCTATGTTGGTTGCAGGTACCATAATATGGTGACCATTCTACAGCCACAATGGTAGAAATAAACAATTCAAGACAAAGCCTGTATGAGCTAATACTCAAGGAGACTGATGATTTTTTCATAATTATATAGCCATTTTTAAAAAAAAAAGAAGAGGGCCATGATGGTGCTTGGTTGCTCACCTGAGTTTAGCTGCTTGCTTGAACAGTTTTGGTGTAGATGATTTTGTTAAGAAAATATCTATGAAAATTACTTTGAAATAACACTGTTTTTATTCTTAGCGGCCTGTTGGCCATGTTTTTTGGATGAAACAGAATAATTTGTACAATCTCTGTAAAGGGTCAACCAAAAAAACATGTGTTATCTTAAAACTGGGCCTATTGTTTCATACAAAAATAATTTTAAATTTTCTGCTAGTTATATATAGGGAAAAGGTGACCACACCTCCTGGCAACCATATTTTTGATGAATAAAAATAATTTGAACAATCTTAGTAAAGGGTCACACAAGAACCATTTGTGTGAAATTATTTTAAAATCGAGCCAGCAGTTTCATACAAAAATTTTCTTTAAGTTTCCACTTTATATATATAAGGAAAAGTGACCACACCCTCTGGTGGCCATGTTTTTTGACAAGTTCGAATGATTTGAATAATCTTGGTAAATGGCAGGGTCCACGCTTTTAAGCGATGCGAGCGAAGTAGTCGCTTCTCTTTTGATTACTTTGCTCTGTTTGTACGGAATAGCGAAAAACAAGTCGCCCTAAAATCCGGCGCCCGAGGCAGTTATCATACATATGTATATCGCATCTATCTGCTTCTAATCAGCTTGTAAAAACATTATATAATCAATTAGCATAAACTTATCCCATTACGGATTGTGAACCTGTTCCGCACATCACCGAATATCGATACAAAGATTTTTATTGGTCAAAAACTTTGGGAAACACCAATCAAACGCGGCGAAACAAAATTGCCTTTAACTGATTTCGTGCATCACCGATAAAAATTGTGTGCATCACATGTGAAAACAAACAACTAAAAACTGTCAAGAGTTAGGTCGAAAAACAATAACAAAAGTATGTCAGCGCAAGGGCAAGTAGCTAATTAAAGGATAATTATTTGATAAATTATAAAGGATAGCCCTCCTAAATTAGGTTGTTTGATGTGACCGATAAACACAAGCTCTGAATAATTATGGTTCTAAATTTAACAAGAGTTGTTTGTTTGTTATGTATGATTTTAATTGTGGCTGCCGCTCTTGATTTTTTTTGTAATGGTCGCATCAAGGTGACAATTATGAGAACTGTCTTGCTTTTCTTGAGGAGAAATTCCGTCATTCTGCTTTATGCATTGAGAGGTAACGCATTGTTAGATTCCTGACTAAGCAATAGTGGCCCTACTTTACTGCATATAATTTGATTACATGCTCACTGTGTGTGTTTGTATTTGATGCTTGGCATTTTGTACTTATAAATAAAATATGTTTTGTTTTGAAATGTTATTACTTTGTGTTGTACCATCATATACGATGTAATTAATGACTATTTTCACCCGCAGCCTCACTACTCCCTGTTCTGAGAAAACTTGTCCCTATTTTCACTGGGGAGAGAAGTCACTTCTCCCAATTTATTTGGGCTAGCTTGAACCCTGAATGGTCACACAAGGACCTTTTGTGTGACATTATTTCAAATATAAGGCAAGCAGTTTCATACAAGAAGATTTTTAAAGTTATAGGGGAAAGTGACCGCACCTCCTGGCGGAAATGTTTTTCAATGTTACAATTTCACAATCCTGTTAGAGGGTTACATAATGACTACTTATGTGAAGCATTTCAAAACCAGACCAGCGGTTTAGGAGGAGATGTTGTCTGAAAAATTGTATATATGATCCTTGAACAAATTATACAATTACAACTGACTTATATCATTAACAAGACTTAGTGTTGGATAGAAAAAATGATGGTGGAAGAGTTATTGCACATGATCTTAAAAAGCCTATTTTCAGTTACAGATTAAGAGAATAGTGTTCTATTTATCAATCTTCCACCTAAACCATTTTTCAATACCTCAATGTCCCAGCTTTTTTTTTCATATCAACAACTGCAGATTATTTTTTAGCATATGTCATCATCAACCTGTATGCAGAGACACAAACAAACATTTCTTAACTCTTGTGAAAAAAGATGTTTTCAAGGAAACACTTGCAAAGAAACTGTTCATTTTGTTAACTTTGAGTAACAGAAACAAGAGGACCATGATGGTCCTGAATCGCTCACCTCTTCCCACATGACCCAGTTTTGAGTATGACGTCTTTTTTCTATTATTTGACATGGTGACCTAGTTTTTGAGCTCATGTGACCCAGTTTTGAACTTGACCTAGATATTATCAAGATAAAAATTCTGACCAATTTTCATGAAGATCCACTGAAAAATATGGTCTCTAGAGAGGTCACAAGGTTTTTCTATTATCTGACCTATTGACCTAGTTTTCGAAGGTACGTGACCCTGTTTTGAACTTTACCTAGATATCATCAAGGTGAACATTCTCACTAATTTTCATGAAGATCTCATGAAAAATATGGCCTCTAGCGAGGTCACAAGGTTTTTCTATTTTTATATCTACTGGCCTAGTTTTTGACCACATGGTTCATACAGAATATCAGAGACAAAATTCAAGTACTTTTCAAGGACTTTTCAAGGACTTTTTACAATTTTTCAAGCACTATTTTTTTTCAAAACCACGACCTAATCTGAAAAACTTTTAATATGTAATGCAAAAATAAAACAACCATCACTTGTTACACCTTTGAAAATGACGTAATTCGATTATTAGATTGATGTAATTCACTATTTTGCTGAGGTTTATCACTATTCTTGTGATTTTTTAGCACACTCCTACTAATGATACCTCAAAATTTTGTCACACGACGTACAAATACACTTCGTTCTGTCTGCTCTATAGGGCTTCAGCCACTGTTTATATTCGTCTTTTGTCTCCCGCTTACTTGAGTAAACATGTTTATTTTTCTTACTCATTTTAATTCACTGGAAACACTCGCAAATAGCTAAAAATTGCGAGTTATTAAGTGGCAGGGGCCAGTTTCGCATTTGGCCCGGGTACGTTTTTTAAATAAAATAGACATATGTACTTTACAGGCATATATATTCAACTGGTTATTTATGATGTTTATAGAACTAAGGATTCCTGCGTACGAGTGATTATTGTGTAAAATAAATATGTGCATGTATCGATTTTCCTAGCTCCATGTAGACGGCCGGGTCTAAAACTTTACCTGAGGTAACGGAAGTCAGACGAATTGGAAACGGTCCTCCATCCATCCAGCTTCAGCTCAAATTTGCGGAAAAAGTAAACGGTTATGTGATACTTTTCTTCCCACCATTATTTTCGTCTGGCCACATGCTTTAAAAATATGCATGTGTTTTAGGTCAGTCATTTGCAGATAATACGGTACAGGTCGCACAAGGAGTGCATTTTGGGCCGTTTTCGTCTAAAAATATAGTGTCCTGAAACCTGCGTTTTACTCGTTTTTATCACAGGAGAAACAGAATCGGCAGACTGAAAATGTCACATAATGAAGTGCTATGTCTATGCGAGACATTCGCTCAACAATTGCCTTGAATTTGTCGAAACTGGATTTTTTATGATTTTTTTCGCACTGGTATCAGCGCAGAGTTGTGGAGTTTTCAAATTTACTGTCCCTTGCCCCCATAAGTGAATTCGGCCAAAATTAAATTTCGAAAAATCTCTTGATTTTGCGCAGTTTTAAGTAGTTTAGAACCTCTAAATTGATATTTTAAACTTTCTGGGGACTTAAAATGCTAAATGACGGCACAGCAGCTCAAAACTGTTACGGTGAGGACACATCAAGGTTTGAAAGTCAATATCTGCACAGACGATTTTTTTAATTCTACCACCATTAACAGTGTTTTAGCACCGTAAAAACACCGTTTTCATTATTCTTAACCCACGTAGCGTATATTTAGCCAATCAGCTCTGATTTCCATCAATCAGGGGGATGCTTGGAGGGTGGGGACCCCATGAAATAGGCAAATAGGGGGTGGGGGCATTTTATTTTCGCAAAATGATGCGAATATGACTTTTTTTCATTTTTACTGATGGAATACGTTGAATTACGCCAGAAAATGATAAAAACAGACGTATTTTACATTATTTGTCTCGTAGCGACAAATTGTAAATTTTGGCTCATTTTGCGCGAGAGGGGTGGGCTAGTTTAGACGCTCACATACAGACATCTTTTCATACTACTGAAATTATTTTTGTGTGGTTTTATTCGCAAAAGAGGTATTAAAGTTCAGAAACAGTAAAATCCGCTTTTGGTCATAAAAAGAAAAATCTTAAAGTGGCAGGGGCCAGTTTCGCATTTGGCCCGGGTACGTTTTTTAAATAAAATAGACATATGTACTTTACAGGCATATATATTCAACTGGTTATTTATGATGTTTATAGAACTAAGGATTCCTGCGTACGAGTGATTATTGTGTAAAATAAATATGTGCATGTATCGATTTTCCTAGCTCCATGTAGACGGCCGGGTCTAAAACTTTACCTGAGGTAACGGAAGTCAGACGAATTGGAAACGGTCCTCCATCCATCCAGCTTCAGCTCAAATTTGCGGAAAAAGTAAACGGTTATGTGATACTTTTCTTCCCACCATTATTTTCGTCTGGCCACATGCTTTAAAAATATGCATGTGTTTTAGGTCAGTCATTTGCAGATAATACGGTACAGGTCGCACAAGGAGTGCATTTTGGGCCGTTTTCGTCTAAAAATATAGTGTCCTGAAACCTGCGTTTTACTCGTTTTTATCACAGGAGAAACAGAATCGGCAGACTGAAAATGTCACATAATGAAGTGCTATGTCTATGCGAGACATTCGCTCAACAATTGCCTTGAATTTGTCGAAACTGGATTTTTTATGATTTTTTTCGCACTGGTATCAGCGCAGAGTTGTGGAGTTTTCAAATTTACTGTCCCTTGCCCCCATAATTCCCCGTACTTTTTTAAACGGAAACGGAAACATGCAAACGGTGATATAGTAGAAATAGCACTCTGTAAATATCGATAACGTGTGGCCGTAGACCACTATAATAGCATACGAGTGACCCGATCCTGCAATTTCACGAATTTATTTTCATTTTCTCCGATTTATTTTAAGCCTTAAATTCTTTTTGCAAAGCAAAGTTACAGAAAGAATATTTTCAAGGAGTGAAAGGTCAAATTCAAGGAGTTTTTTTCAAAATTCAAGTACTTTTCCAGGTTTTTTAGGGGTTTTGTCATTTTCAAGGAGTTTTCAAGGACTACCATCGAATTCAAGGACTTTTCAAGGCCTGTGCGAACCCTGGACCACATGTGACCCAGTTTCGAAACTGAACTAGATATCATCAAGGTGAACATTCAGATCAATTTTCATGAAGACCCATTGAAAAATATGGCCTCTAGAGAGGTCAAAAGATTTTAATAATTTTAGACCTACTGACCTAGTTTTTGACCGCTGTTGACCCAGTTTCAAACTTGACCTAGATATCATCAAGATGAACATTCAGACCAACTTTCATACAGATCCCATGAAAAGTATGGCCTTTAGAGAGGTCACAAGGTTTTTCTATTATTTGACCTACTGACCTAGTTTTGAAGGCACGTGACCCACTTTCGAACCTGACCTAGATATCATCAAGATGAACATTCAGACCAACTTTCATACAGATCCCATGAAAAATATGGTCTCTAGAGAGGTCACAAGGTTTTTCTATTATTTGACCTACTGACCTAGTTTTTGAAGGCACGTGACCCACTTTCGAATTTGCCCTAGTTATCATCAAGGTGAACATTCTGACCAATTTTCATGAAGATCTCATGAAATATATGGCCTCTAGAGAGGCCACAAGGTTTTTCTATTTTTAGACCTACTGACCTAGTTTTTGACCGCATGTGACCAAGTTTCGAACTTGACCTAGATATCATCAAGATGAACATTCTGACCAACTTTCATAAAGATCCCACAAAAAATGTGACCTCTAGAGTGGTCACAAGCAAAAGTTCACGGACGGACGCACGCACGCACGGACGACGGACGCTGCGTGATCACAAAAGCTCACCTTGTCACTATGTGACAGGTGAGCTAAAAACTAGAGCTATCACTGAAGGTGATGAATGTACCCCCGGTATGCACTGACACAGTACATCGCAATCTGATGCACACAACATTGCATAATTATGTGAACTGCATGTGTATAATATATAGTAACAAAAAACGCATTCCCATAACTCTGCAGAATTTTTTTCCGAAAGAACCTAACATGCACCATGCACAACTAGCATTGGTACTCATCACTTGTGTGAAGTTTCATTAAATTGTGTGCAAGGGTTCAGGAGATTAGGCATGCACAAGATTGCATATATGCAGACTGTATTTCTATAGTATATTAACAAAAAACAAAGTCCCATAACTGTGCAGAATTTTTTTTCTAAAAGGACCTTATATGCACCATGCACTAGTAAGATTGATACTGATCACCTGTGTGAAGTTTCATTAAATTGTGTGCATGGGTTCAGGAGAAAAGGCGCGCACAAGATTGCATATGCTCTATGTATATACTGTAAAATCATTTAATTCCGTGGGCATGAAATTTCGTGGTTTTGGTCAAAATGGCAATTTCGTGGGGCTATGAATTCGTGGATTTCAACTTTTGTACATAAAATGAATGGGAATTTTACTTGTTTGTTGGGATTGACTCTACCATGAAGTCCACGAAAATTAGTCCCCCACGAATTAATGATTTCATAGTAGTATAGTAACAAAAAAAAAAGTCTGGTAACTCTTAACCAAATCGGGATGCCGACAAGGACGCCGACGTGGACGGGGACGCCGTCACATGGGTGAGTCCAATAGCTCTACTATTCTTTGAATAGTTGAGCTAAAAACAAAGTCCCGTAACTCTGCAATTTTTTTTTCTGAAAGAACCTAATATGCACCATGCACAACTACTGTTGTTACTGATCACTTTTGTGAAGTTTCAGTAAATTGTGTCAAGGGGATGAGGAGAGTTGGTGCGCACAAAATTGTGTCTACGGACGGACGTGCCACCGAAATGAATGAGGGGGCTATTTCTTTTGTTGTATAGGAGGCCCTGGCCCTATAATCTATTGTTAACAGATTGAAGCTATTGTTCTCTTTTGTTCTCTTTACAGTTAGATGGCCCTCTCTTCCTTTTAAGTTGCACGGACGAACAGACAGATGGACAGATGGATGGACATACAACCTGAAACCAGTATATCCCCACTTACAACTTCGTTGTCGGGGGTACAAATACAATGAAATCATCCCAATGTAATTACAATAATAAATGCATTAACTTACCTATCTCGAGAAATCTGTATAAACTTTTCTACTTCAGGGAATGGTAATTTACTTCTAATATACAACGCCTTCATCTTCCCTTCATATTCTGGAAATTGTCTGAAACATATTGTTCTCGATCTATACTTTAAATCCTTTAACCCTTACCCTACTAAATTTCTAAAATGGACTGGTCCATCATTCAATTTGGGCAATACTATTTATTATTCGAAGGGGTGTTCACTGAAAATTTACTGACTGAACAGCAAACAGCACAGGCATTGATCAGCCTGCACAGATGTGCCGACTGATCTTGGTCAGCACTGGTCGCAAAGGCAGAATCACTTGCCGCCAGCAGGCTAAAAGTTAATTACCTAATCAAGTGCTAAATATGTATACATGGATCTTAAAAATGACAAGGATTCAAATGGTATTAGGAAAATTTTAGTCTTTACAGAACTTTTTTGGGAAGCAAACATTGTAAAATATTAAAAAAAAAAAGTATATATTTGCAGTAGTTTAAAGTGTACATACTTTTTCACCACAGCATGGACAAGATGTAACAATACAGTACAGTCCTTCCCTCCATTGAAACCAACACATATCTCCTCTAACCTAAAAAAAGTATCACTGTAAAATGACTTAAAGTAGTTCTGCATGTTCAGATCAAATTTATTAAAATACATGTGTAAATTTACAAATTGTTTTTAATTTGGTAAAACAAAATATAAAGGTTATTTGAATTCAATTTAAGAAATAGTAAAATTTTAGCCTCATGGAAAAATCTAATTTTACTTCTGTTTGTCCAGAAAACTTGCCATTCAGAACTGTTCGAGAAAATTGCTCAAAATCAACAAGTGACTTTTCAGTTATTAAGTAATCACATGAACTCAATGACTTTGGCCAAAACAACTACTTCATTAGGATATGAATAAAATGAATGGGAACTAGAGTAGAGATTCTTTTTCCCACAAAAAAATGTATGTCTCCCACAACTTACCATGCAGAAATTGCAAATGCCAGAAATGAAGGGCCATGACTCTAGGGAACAAGAGGGCCATGATGGCCCTATATCGCTCACCTGTTATCATTGCACTTGAGGACAAGTCTTCAAGGTCAAAAGATCATAACAGAAATCAATCAAAAGAATTATGAGAAAATATAGTTGAAATTTTCTTTAAGTAACTTTAAAAACAAGATTTGAAAACTTTTTGTAGAGGTCCACTAGGCAATGCTACATGTCAAATATCTAAGCTCTTCTGGTTTATTTTTAGAAAATTTTGAAGATTTTTCTATGTACAATCAAGTTACCCCATGGGGCAGGGTCAATTTGACCCCAGGGGTCATGATTTGAATAAACTTTGTAAAAGTCTACTAGGCAATGCTACATGTCAAATATCTAAGACCTAGGCCTTCTGGTTTATTTTTAAAATTTTTTTTAAAGATTTTCCTATGTAAAATCAAGTGACCCCTAGGGCGGAGTCAATTTTGACCCCGGGGGACAAGGTTTGAACAAATTTTGTAGAGGTCCACTAGGCAATGCTACATGTCAAATATCTAGTCTCTAGGCCTTCTAGTTTATTTTTAGAAAATTTTTGAAGATTTTCCTACGTAAAATCAAGTGACCCCTGGGGCGGGGTCAATTTTGACCCAGGGGATCATGATATGAATAAATTTTGTAGAGGTCCACTAGGTAATGCTACATGTGAAATATCTAAGCTCTAGGCCTTCTGGTTTAATTTTAGAAAACTTTTGAAGATTTTCCTATGTAAAGTCAAGTGACCCCTAGGGCGGGGTCAATTTTGACCCCCGGGTCATAATTTGAACAACTTTAGTAGAGGTCCACTAGGCAATGCTACATGTCAAATATCTAAGCTCTAGGGCTTCTGGTTTTTGAGAAGAAGATTTTTTAAATATTTTCCTATGTAAAATCAAGTGACCCCTGGGGCGGGGTCAATTTTGACCCTGGGGGCCATGATTTGAACAAATTTTGTAGAGGTCCACTAGGCACTGCTACATGTGAAATATCTAAGCTCTAGGCCTTCTGGTTTATTTTTAGAAATTTTTTGAAGATTTTCCTATGTAAAATCAAGTGACCCCTGGGGCGGGGTCAATTTTGACCCCGGGGTCATGATTTGAACAATTTTAGTAGAGGTCCACTAGGCAATGCTACATGTCAAATATCTAAGCTCTAAGGCTTCTGGTTTTTGAGAAGAAGATTTTTTAAGATTTTCTTATGTAAAATCAAGTGATCCCTGGGGCGGAGTCAATTTTGACCCCGGGGTCATGATTTGAACAAATTTGGTAGAGGTCCACTAGGCAATGCTTCACACCAAATATCTAAGCTCTAGGACTTCTGGTTTTTGAGAAGAAGATTTTTAAAGTTTTTCCTTTCGGTTGCCATGGCAACCAGTGTTCTGCATGGAATTCAATTCTTTGAACAATTTTGAAAGGGGGCCATCCAAGGAACATCCCTGTGAAGTTTCATCAAAATTGGCCTGTTGGTTTAGGAGGAGATGTTGTTTAAAGGAAAGTGTGGACGGACGTACAACGGACGGACGGACGGACGGACGGACAGACGGACGGACGCCGGACGGTGAGCGATCACAATACCTCACCCTGAGCACTTTGTGCTCAGGTGAGCTAAAAATCATTGAACCATAACATTCAAGCAATTTACAAAACTAGGCTTGGCAGTAGTCACTCCTGTAAAGTTTGGTGGAATTCCAACTAGTGGCACAGCAGAAGAAGCACAGATCAAAGGTTCAGGGTCATTTCATCAGAACATGATGATATGCATAACTATGCTTCACACTAATCACTCATGAGGTTTGGTGAAATTCAGCTTAATTGTATATACAGCAGGTAATGTAAACACTGTAAGATACGACAATTTGTTTGTTTGTTTTGTGCTTTCAACAGTATTTCAGTCATGTAACAGTGGGCAGTTAACCTAACCAGTGTTCCTGGATTCTGTACCAGTACAAACCTGTTCTTTGCAAGAAACTGCTAACTTCCCCACATGAGTAAACAGAGGTGGAGGATGAATGATTTCAGACACAATGTCTTTTACGAAATCGTCACAGAGAACATGGGCCTCGCCCAGGGCTCAAACTCACGGCCCCAAGATCCGTAAATCTGCGCTCTCCCTAATGAGCTTAGTGGGCGGGCCTTGTATAATGACAAATCATGGGCCATAACTCTGCTGAAACTCAATGAACCAGAACTTGTCGATGACATGTGTAACTTAAAGATTGGCACTGATAACTCCTGTAAAGTTTTGTGGAAATCTGCCCAATGGTGTAAGAGGAGTTGCCAAAATATAACATTTTACAAATAAAGGGCCATAACTCCCCTAAAAACCACTGAACCAGAATATACCAATAATCTGCATACTGAGACCTAGAATTGATCTCTCATGTAAGATTTGTTGGGACCCTCCCCCCAACACACCCCCACAACCCCACTATTACATAAGAGAAGTGGCTAAAATATCAAAAAATGATGAATCAAGGGACACAACTCTGCTGAACAATCGGAACGGTGCAAGAGAGATGAATGTGAAATAACTACACTATTGCAAATTTACATCACACCGGAAATGGAAGAAAGATCTTTCTCATATGTTGGCAATTATGTCCTGGTGTTACCATAAAGCCTGCTTTCCTTGAACTTGCTTAAAAATAAATAATGATTTCACAGTATTTAAACTTACTTATATTTCTGTAATCCTTCCTCAATGATACTAACAGCATTTTTCACTTTATTTATATATGGTGTGGACTCCTCACTGTTCACTACACCATACACTTGATCCACAGCATTGAACACTGGGTTCTTCTCATACTGCACTATCGAATCTAGAAAAGATACCGATAACATGATTATACATAAAATTTGAATTTGCTTGTCAAATGTATACATAGCATCTGTTTTCAAAGTAAAATATGTAATCTATGTCTTTAATGAGAATCAATGTATATGCTGTGTAATGTCAACAGCTGTTCTGATACGTATCTAGACATCTCTTTTGAATACCTAATGGAGATATCTTCCATTGTATTGTATTGAGATTTTTTTTTAGACTGAGATATCTTCTAGGTATTATAGACATCTTCTATGTATTGTAGATATCTTCTGTGTATTACAGAGGTCTTCTATGCATTGTAAATATCTTCTTTGTAATGTACAGGTCTTCTATGTATTGTAGATATCTTCTATGTTATTGCGAGTTTTTTTTTTATGTACTGTAAGCATCTTCTATGTATTGTAGAGATCTTCTATGTATTCTATAGATTTTCTACCTTTTGTTAGTAGAGATCTTCTATGTGTCATACATATATTTCATGTATTGTAGAGATATTCTATATGATAGAGATATCATCCATTGTACTGTAGATATCTTTGTAATGAATCTCCTATGTAATAGGAATATTTTCTCTTTTATACACTGTAGAGATCTTCTATCTATTGGAGGCGGATATCCATGTAATGGATATAATTATTATATTCAGTGTAATGTATGGCAATCATAATACTTTACTTAAGCACAAGTGCTAAGGTGAGCTCAAATCATACCAATCTAATGGCAGCATTATTTATGAAGGACAGATGTCATTCAAGCTATTTTGAAGACAGTCTCCTTATAAACATTCATGTGAAATTTTTCAAAATTCTGATCATCAACTTCAGTTTTTAAATTTTCTGTAATTGTATATATAGGAAAATCAAGCTCCACCCATGGCTTCCAAATTTTTGAAACCTTGTTTTGTAAAGGTGACAAAACTAAGCAATCAAAATCCTCTGTAGCATGGCTGCCTTTAACTGTAAACCAACACCAATTTACCATTTTTTTTCTCAATGTAAATTTTAAACATCTGATTAAAGGAGTAAACTTTTACTAATCATAGTAATTTGTATATTTTTCCCAGCCGTAAAACTTCTAAATTTAGCAAATGCTTATCAAATAAACATAGTTTTGTCTCTGGATAATGCAGAATCACTAATGAATGAGAATGACTTTCTCAACAAGAAATTGACAGTTTCCCTATGTAAATCAGCGGCAAAATATCAATGCCAGAGAACATTCTGTTCCGACTGGGATCAAGCTTGCTACCTCTTCATTAACAGTCTTGTGTTCTACAAACTGGCTCAAAGTTTTATTATCAACTCATTCTGTATGCTGACTGTTGATTAAAACATACAGACTTGCTGCAATTTTTTTCAATAGAATGTACGTATAACAATACATGGGAAAAATAGGAGGAATGATTTTGTAAATCCCCCTTCAATTTACTTGATAAAAGATAAGTAATATTAATATAAGTAATCTTTATGTCAAAAAATTGTAATCTTAATTACAGTTAATGGAGTGGCAGAATATTGTAATTAATGGAGTGGCAGAATATTGTAATCTTAATTACAGTTAATGGAGTGGCAGACTATTGTAATCTTAATTACAGTTAATGGAGTGGCAGAATATTGTAATCTTAATTAATTACAGTTAAGCAAGTCAAAAAGTAACTATGTAACCTTTCAGGCCAATTCTATCGTTTTTGAAGAAACAAGATTTTTTATACATGCTTCATTATTCAAAAAAATATATTTCAAAACTTATGTGTCAATGATCTTTATAAAAAACCTTCACTGACTCAATAAAGCTACTTCAACCATTATGAAATAAAGGGAATGAACTCTTATTTTACTTGAAGAAAAAGTATTACTAAGTAATCTAATACTGTATGCCAAGTACTGATTAAAATACAGTGGACTCCTGAATACCGAACCTCCCAGAAACCAGAAACTTATGAAAAAAGACAATTTTCTCAGTCCTGATTTTTTTCCTTCTATTTTCTATATAGACAATACTTCTAAATACTGGAACTTCTAAATTCTGAACGTCAGAACTATTTTCAAACAATTTGCCTTATTTCAATACAATGGACTTTTAATTCTAATTGCAGTAACGTTAAAGCATGCATGAAGCTAATAAATTAATTAACCAGCATGAAGATTTAACTCCGGACAAAAATTTGATTTCATAATTATTCAAACAGATTCACTAACAGCCACAACTTCAAAATGGGAAGCTGGTTAGTGAAAAATGATAAAACCCTTTAAAATCAAGACATTTTACGAAATCTCCATCATATTCGTAATTAAAAATGACTGAGATACCGTGGAAACATTGTAAAACTGAACTGTCGTTACAGGACAAAATTAAAATAATTTGTGAGTGTGAACTTGCTCCAAATGACAGATTTGCTCAGCAGCTTACCCTGCTAAATTTCTATAATGAACTTGTCCATCTTTCAATTTGGACAGTACCATTAACTTACTGACTGAATGGCGAACAGTGCAGATCATGATCAGACGGGATGTGCAGGCTGATCATGATTTACACTGGTCGCAAAGGCAGAATCAATTGTGTCCAGCATGATAAGGGTTAAATTAAATGTACCTATAATAACCACACAATGTAAGAAGTGCATGTAAATTCCCCCTTCATTTTACTTTACTCAAAATAAGTACACTAAATGGCAGAAAATTGTAAAATGAATAACAGTTAATTGCATCAAAAAGTTTGGAAGATTTTATCAAACATGTCTCATTTACAAAAACAAATTATACTGAGTTCATGGACTTTTTCAATAAAATATGCATCAATATCTAAAGAAATCATTTACATTATGTAATATTTGTAAAATAAATTAAAAATAATAAAATTACTACTGAATTAAAGATAACCAAACAAGATAAAACTTATCTTAATGTAACAAAATTATGAAAATAATTAAACTCACCTGATGCCATAATGCAGGATGATTTTAATCAGTTTAAAATCAAAAAAATTACAATGACAATGTTTCAATGATCCTAATATAAAACTTTACTGTCCCAATAATTCTCCTTCAACCTTTTTTTTATCTAATGGCAAAACAACGCAAATTTCATATCTTTATTTCATAAAGGGAACAAACTCTTACTTCACTTAAAGAAGTATTGTAACAAAATATAACTATATGCACTCAGGCAAAATAAATCTGAAAATTAAGTTATTCATGAGGCCATTCTCTTGATAATAAGCTCCCTTTTTATAAAAATTACTGTACTTTCCACCATAAGAAAACTTGGCATTTAACAAAAGACAGATTTCAATGTACTGTCAAGGATACAGGAAGTACAAAACAGTTGCTAGATATTTCTGCAAGCATGGCAGTCAATGACAGATCAGCATATGCTCATTTCTAGAAATTCTGTCCCCTATACATTCAGAAAGCAACAGATGAGTAATACTACCGGTATATCATTTTGATCTGAAATGGGTATTGGTAAAACTGACTGGTACTTATAAAACAAGTTACTCCATATTTCTACTTCAATTGCCTATCAGTGCATTTCAGTTTGAATTTCTAAACAATTATTCCACAATTTCGACGAAAAATGTCATAGATATGTAGCATCCCTTAAAAAGTTGTATGCTGAAAATATTTTACCATTCCATCTGCCAAAAATTGTTTTCATCATTATTTTTTTAATTGTAGGGTTGTATTTTTTAATAAACAGTCAAATTTAATTAAAATATGTAAGACTAGATGCCCACCCTTTGACCCCTAGCTGTGACCTTGACCTCTAAGATAGGAAACTGGGTTTTGCACATGACACTCCGTCTCATTGAATTTAACACTCATGCCAAATATAAACAAGATTCCTCAATGCATGCCAATGTTACTGGTTGAACAAGATCTGACATGACAGTTTACCTCAAGCTGTGACCTTGACCTTGAGATAGGAACCTGAGGTTTGCGCACGACACTCTGTCTTACTGAGGTTAACATTCATGCCAAATATAAACAAGATTGCTCCATGTATGTCAAAGTTATGGTCGGGACAAACAAATCCGGATGCACGCACATACACTGAACCATCATTGTGACAACTATGTCGAGCTCACTGCCAGTGGGCTCGACAAAAAAAACAGTAATGCTCGGACACAAAGCCCACAACCTGATAAATGGCTTAAAAAGTTTTAGGAGTAAAAACATCCCATTCATTAGCCACCAACATCCATGACTACTATCATCGGCTAATAATAACTCATCAGCTGGAAAACATATGACTGTTTAGTAACACTGTGATCTTGAATATAGAAAATAATATGCTTCCGAAATGTTACATAAGTTTATCAGTCTGGTTAATGATTTACTGGAAACATTCAGGCACACAGATAATGAATGGTACCAAACAAGCTGCTTCACCAAACATTGTTGAAATAAAACAAAAGAATATCTTTTCTGTCATTTATACAGCCTAACTATGCAATAAGAGACAAAGTTTTACAATAATGCTTTTACTAAAAACTGTACTACATATATTCAACAGTCATTTTTATCATTGAAAAATAGTTTTCATGTTAAGATCAATTTCTTCTCTACTATGTAGAAATTGATTAAACTTCAGAATATACTAAAAAAATCTGGCAAATAAAAAAGATAGAATCAAGCACTTGTTTTCTTTGCTAAATGATTTGAGATGGCCTTAACTCTGCAATAAGTTATTTGAGTGGGCTTCACTAAGAATATCTGCAGAACTAGACTTTACATCAATCAATCCAGTATAGGTTCATTAAAATGTGGTGAAGGGAACTGGAGATGATGTCAAGACAAGCTAAATTCTGACCAACAGGTGAACATATACCAGTAATTGACAAAGGCAGAAGTAATGCCTCCCATACTTGGGAGACAAAATTTTATAGTCATTTCAGCATTAAAAAAAAGGAATAGTTCTCTTGATGACTATAACAACATATTCCAATGTTAATGAGCCGCACTTGTAATGGGTGTAATGGAAAAACAGAACAAATAGTGCACACAATTAGGCGCTACTACAAGGTATTGTAATTAACTGACCTTCAGGTAGGTGTTCCTGCAGGTATCTTACTGCAGTCTCTAGGTGCTCTCTGTCCTCTGATTCTAAAGTCAACTTTACTTTGTAGTAACTGTAACAATACAATCATTTGTAAGGCACTCAAAATCTTCATATAAAATTACATGGTTTTTGTCCAAGTTTTCATGGTTCAAACGCCAGTGATGAAATAATAAAATGAATAAGTCCTCTTTCAGCTATCATGGCCATAGATTATACCAGTATGTATTATAGGCCAAACCTGCTACAGGATCCAGGGACAAGTTCTCCCAAGAAAGTTTTTGTCTAGAACGCCTGTAGGGGTGTTTTTCCCCTTATCTAGAACAAAAAATATAATCCTGAAAATACCATTTCGGAAAATCATGTGCAGTCCTAGGAAAACAATGCTTATACAGAGCTATGCCAGTGAGCATCCAAACTTTGATATTCTGATACCAAACTGGTTTTCCCATTATCCCTAGCTAGACTTTAAACTAGACTTTTACTTTGACTAAAATGAATATTTTATTACAGAAATCAAGGTTTTTCTTCTGATTCAAAATCAAGATAACTTAAGATAACCAGGTGGGCCGGTGGTCTAGTGGTAACACACTTGACTGTCAATCCAGAAGTCCGGGTGTCTCCCACCTAACACTGGTTCTTCCCAGGAAAGACGGCTTGGCGTGTATCAGTGCTATACACCGGGCACATTAAGGAACCAGACTGTCTATTTGCAAAGAGCTAGGCTAAGTTAGCCGGACAAGTCTGTATCTAAAACAGATTTCTCTCTATCTGTTCTGGGGGCATTATCTCACTCTGTCCCTCTGGTCAGATTGCTCTGTGTCTGTACTAGTAGAGGATGAATTTCGCGCCTTGTGTGGCTGCGTTTGCTATATGTAAAGCGCCTTTGAACGTGTTTATCATGAGAAGGGCGCTATATAAATCTGGTATAATAATAATATAATAATAATAATAACTTAACTTCACTCATCCAACCTTAAGGATGCTATTTCAACAGTAACACTTGCTTTTAAAACAGAGAAAACCTTTCGAATGAGTTTTTAAATAAATGTTAGAGAACCTGAAGATCTGTTTATCACTATAAATTTTGAGTAACAAATTAAGATTCTTGTCCCTAAATTTACACCAAGAAACAAGAAAACCATATACATGTAAATTTAGTTAAACTGTATTTTAAAAAATTTCCTTTACTATTACTTTCTTTTTTACATCTTATAAAGTCAGAAACATTTTCCAGCCACATTTAGAATAAGCAGACAACAAAACAAGAAACTAGTATGAGTAAAACCTGTATATTTTAGGGTAAATGCATTAACAGCAGATACTTTTGCAAGGCTTAGTTTTCTATGTCTAAGTTCGGAATTGGTGGTCCTGATAGACTATTTACAATAAATAGCCTTCTTGTACAACATGATAGCATTGTCATAGTGTGACCTTGACCTTGGACCTAGAGGCCTGAGTTGTACACTCTGCAAGTCGTCCTGATGAGTTTAACAATTGATACTAGTTTTATGAAAATTTTCCCAGCAGATTACCTGACATGGAGTACACAAAAGTTACAAATGGACAATAGACAGATGAAATGACGGACATGCATGACTCCAATATAGCCCCATTCTTCGTGTCTGTGGATATGGTAAGTATTTTACAAGGAATCATTTTGACTTGGAACACTTAGATTTACTTACCTGTTGATGAAGTCTGGGTATGATCCTAAAGTAACTTGTCTCTTAAACAAAGTGTCGGCTTCATTTAACACAGGGGTTATAGAAATCTCATCCAACTGGATATATAACTCCTTTGTATGTATCTGAACATCTGGATTCCTAAAATGATCCTGTAATTGAAAGTGTGATTAAATGTTTTATGTATTATGTTCATATTTCTGGACTGATTTAGATTATGACAAACTGAAATGAACCCCGATTTGTTTAAATTACAAAAAGATTTAGTGTCTAATTTCAAGAAATACTTACAATCCATGGACAAAGATTAATGGTCAAACTTCCTGAGGACAAAGATATATGGTCTACCTTTGAGAAATACAAAGGATCCATAGTTAAACTTCAACAAACACTGACAATTTACTTTAAGAATCACAGAAGTTCACTGTCTGCCTTCAAGAAATAAAGCAAGTCCATGGTCTAAGTCACGAAAAAGAGAAGATATACTTTTAGAAAAACAGAAAATCCACCGTCTTATTTCAAGAAATACAGATAATATGGTTCAAGAATCCAACTTCAAGAAACATACATCACATAGAAGATATACTTCAAGAAATAAGGAAGACTCACTGCCTACCTTCAGGAAATGCAGAAGATGAACAGTCTAACATAAAAGGAATCAAGAAGTTATACTTCAAGAACCACTGAACCATGATCAAATTTCAAGAAAACAGTATACTGTGGAACCAAACCATTTATATTTGTGGTGGACTTATTTCAGTGTACTTCATGACTGAGTAAATTTATGAAATTAAATCCCAATGACCAAGTAAAAAAATCCCATTATTTTTATACTCCAAAATTGAAATCCACAGAAATATAGAAGATATACTTAAAGAAACACAAATGATCCACTGTCTAACCTTCAAGACACACAGAAGAGCCATGGTCTAGCTTCAAGAATCTTAGAGGATCGCCTGTCTACCTTCAACAGACATAGAAAATCCATGGTATAACTTTAAGAAACACAGAGAAACCATGGTATACATGTAGCTTATAAACAAATAGAATATTTACTTCAAGAAACACAAAAGAATGAAAGAAACACTGAGGATCAACTGACTACCTTCAAGAAAGCCAGAAGATCAAAGGTCAAACTTCAAGAAACACAGAAGATCCATTACCTACATTTAAAAAATGCAGACGATCCATGGTCTATCTACAATAAAACAGCAGCTCTGCATTTGAATTTAAAGAAGAAATGAAGATCCATTATTATGCATCAATAATAATAATAGAGACACAGAAAAAGATAGAGTTTGCACTTCTTCGTTAAGACTTACCTTTTGTGTTCTTTTTTTTTCATTCAGAAACTATTCATTGTTAGCCAAGCTGACAGACACTTTCTATATCAGAAACTACTTATGTATTAGTTATTGTACCTAAGTTACAACAGTGCACCTATACTACTTACTTTGAGCAAAGGAAAGGCATGTTCTAGTATTGAAGGCACCCCTGGAAACAGGTATGTATTTCTCACATTGACAAGTGGGTATCTGGTCCTCTTTCCTGTTGACTTGTCCTCCCCATACAGTAACTTGGCTGACTTTGGAACCTGATGTAGCAAAAAAACATTTAACTGAGAAAAAATTATGTTATTCCTTTTTTATTCCATATGTGGCATTCTGAGGCATATCCATAACAATGTCACATAATAAAGTGAAACATCAATCCCTCGAGTATCAATGGCTTGAGCATCCAGGCTCAACTGATCATGTAGTCCAAGCCTTATACTTTTCCTTATACTCACCTTATACTGCTTGAAAACCTGGAAAACTCCCAAACTATTTTTCTCATCCCTTTGCGACCTCTAGTGATCAGTGTCTTACTGTTTATGAATTCCTGGTATTCATTAATTCTCATATATCTGTTTAATTTATATAAGCAACAGCTTTTCAACTAACCAGAAAGGTTTTGCCAAGCTTAGCACCTTCGATCTTTTCAAAATGATATATTAAAGCAGGGCAGACTGATCATGATCTGCACTGGTCATAAGGCAGAACAAACGTGTCCAGCATGATAAGGGTTAAAGGTGAAGGAAGACCTAAGGTGTTACTGCAGGTGTTATTTCAGGTATGGACTTGCACCTGGATTCATCAGCCATCAGCAAGCCGGATTAATAGCTTCCACACATTACAACTAGTAGGGTTCAAATCCACAGAGGAGAAAGGCAAGTAAATAAAAGTAGGCAACCTGAATCCTTCAGCCAGAGTGGCTACTAAGTGTTCAATTACTATATTGGTATCAAATGAAGAATAAACAGTAAACATGTACTTTTGCCATTTTGAGCTTAGGAGAGTTGAGGTCATCAGTTCCAAAATATTTCTTACACAGTTCAACAAGATGTGGATTGGGTTCTATTGGTTCATCAAAAGCCTTTCCAACACCTGAAAAATAACTCTATTTGTTTTACCTTTAGCCTGCTGGTGTAAAGTTATTTGCCTTTGCAACCAGTGCAGGCCAAGATCAGCCTGCACGTCCGTGCAGGCTGATCATGGTCTGCACTGTTTGCTGTTCAGTCAGTGAATTTTCAGTGAACTCCCCTTCAAATGATAAATGGTATTGCCCAAATTGAATGATGGACCAGTCCATTATAGAAATTTAGCAGGGTAAGTGTTAAATATTCGTACATGTACATACTGTGAAGTCAATGTAATTCATGCTGGATTTCATTGTGCCTACAAAATATTTAAACTAGAATGCGTCTGTTGGACACAGGGTGTGCCCCCCACTGGTACATTTGTCACAAATAAGGGGCAATAATTCAAATGTTTGCAGTTTTAAGGAGGTATAGCCTCAACAAACATTTTATGAAAAGGATTCATTATTCTAGGCCCTATACTTTTTGAGCTATGAGCATCACAAACAAAAAACCCAATATTTTGGCTATTTCAAGGGCCATAACTCTGTAATAAGCGCTAAGATTCTCAAGAAGAATGCCAAGTGTGCAAGATCACATCATGGTAAAGACTCGAGCAAGGTTTCATGAATTTACATAAAAAACCTTTCAAGCTAGGCACATAATTAGGTGAAAATGTGCATTTTTTTACTATTTCAGGGGCCATAACTTTAAAAATAGGGAGTGGAGCCAGCTAAAAAATAGGAGGTGTGCAAGGTGTGCAAGTTTATATCATGATAAAGACTCATGCAAGTTTTCATCCATTTATATCATATACTTTTTAAGCTAGGCGTGTCACAAGGTGAAAATGTGCATTTTTACTGTTTTAGGGGCCATAACTCTAACAAGAGGGCCATGATGGCCCTATATCGCTCACCTGAATACCATCGCTTTAACCAAAAACAAAAAGAAAAAATTCTTACAAGGTACAGATATATCAAAATACAACTAAAAATTGGAGGTACCATCCATGTTGTACCACAGAAAAGAGGTCTCAGTTTTTCCCTACGGCCAAAAATAAACAAGAGGGCCATCATGGCCTTATATCGCTCACCTGTTATCATTGCACTTGAGGACAAGAAGGTCCTCAGAAAAAATATCTAAGTCCAAAGGACAGGAACAACAAAGGAAAGAAATTTAACCAAAAAGAAAAATCGGAGGTAACATCCATGTTGTACCACAGAAAAGTGGTCTTGGTTTTTCCCTACGGCCAATAATAAAAAAGTTACTAAAAATAGGCTATTTATAGTAACGTAAAAGGGAAGTAATTCAAAAGAAAATTATTGTAAGTTAACAAAAGAAGGATCTGCCAAACAAATCTGTTAACATAAATGAAATTTCAGATCAGTATCTTCATTAGTTACGGAGATATACCCATTCTAATTTCAAAAATAAAGGGAGGTAATCTGACATAAAATCAGTCCATAGTTATCTACCCTGGTTGGCTCGGTCCAACTAATGACAATAATGAAATTTCAAATAAGTCCTGTAAGTACTTACTGATATAAATCCATTTTGACTACAATCAGGGGAGGTAATCAGATATAAAATAACTCTGGAAACTACGAATGGATCTGATTTGTCATGGAATCCAAGATTTATTGTTGCTGAAGATATTTTGGAAGTTTGTATCAAATAAAACCATAAATGAAGTCTCTATATGGCTGCGAAAGCCAAAATAGCCAATTTTGGACATTTAAGGGGCCATAACTCTGGAACCCATGATGGAATCTGTCCAGTTTAAGAAAGGAACCAAGATCTTGTGGTGATACAAGTTGTGTGCAAGTTTGGTTAAAATCGAATCATAAATGAAGTTGCTATTGTGCAGACAAGGTCAAAATAGCTAATTTTGGCCCTTTCAGGGGCCATAACTCTGGAACCCATTAGGGGATCTGGCAGGTTCAACAAAGGAACTGAGATCTTATGGCAACACAAGTTTTGTGCAAGTTTGATTAAATTCCAATCATAAATGAAGCTGCTATTGTGCAGACAAGGTCAAAATAGCTAATTCTGGTCCTTTCAGGGGCCATAACTCTGGAACCCATAATGGAATCTGGCCAGTTCAAGAAAGGAAACAAGATCTTATGGTGATACAAGTTGTGTGCCAGTTTGGTAAAAATCAAATCATAAATAAAGCTGCTATTGTGCAGACAAGGTCAAAATAGCTGATTTTGGCCCTTTCAGGGACCATAACTCTGGAACCCATAATGGGATCTGGCCAGTTCAAGAAAGGAACCGAGATCTTATGGTGATACAAGTTGTGTGTAAGTTTGGTTAAAATAAAATTATAAATGAAACCACTATCGTGCAGACAAGAAATTGTTGACGGACACACGGACGGACGCACACACGACGGACGACGGACAAAGGGTGATCACAAAAGCTCACCTTGTCACTATGTGACAGGTGAGCTAAAAAGTTACTAAATAAGCTATTTATAGTAACATAAAAGGAAAGTAATAAAAACAAATATTGTAAGCGAACAAAAGGATCTGCCAAATAAAAACAACAGCATTGCAATGCAACGCAAATGCAGAGCAATATTCACATAAAACAAAGTCATATGACCTTTGACCCCTAAGTGTGACCTTGACATTGAATTTAGCCATCCAAAACATGTGCTCTGCACATCCTTTCAATGAGTGAACATTTGTGTCAGGTTTCTCTGAAATCCATCAAGGGGTTCAAGAGTTACAGAGCGGAAGGGAAATTGCTAACCAACACACAGACAGACAGACAGACACCGAGGCGATAACATAATACGTCCCTGCGGACGTATAAAAAAGAATCGAGATTTTATGGTGATACAAGTTGTGTGCAAGTTTGGTTAAAATCAAATCATAAATGAAGCTGCTATTGTGCAGACAAGGTCAAAATAGCCAATTTTGGCCCGTTCAGGAGCCATAACTCTGGAACCCATTATGGGATCTGGCCGGTTCAATAAAGGAACTGAGATCTTTTGGTGATATAAGTTTTGTGCAAGTTTGATTAAATTCAAATCATAAATGAAGCTGCTATTGTGCAGACAAGGTCAAAATAGCTAATTCCGGCCCTATCAGGAGCCATAACTCTGGAACCAATTACGGGATCTGGCCAGTTCAAGAAAGGAAAAAAGACCTTATGTTGACACAAGTTCTGTGCAAGTTTGGTTAAAATAAAATCATAAATGAAGCTGCTATTGTGCAGACAAGGTCAAAATAGCTAATTTTGACCCCTTCAGAGGCCGTAACTCTGGAACCCATATCGGAATCTTGCCAGTTCCAGAAAGGAACCAAGATCTTATCGTGATACAAATTGTGTGCAAGTTTGGTAAAAATCAAATCATAAATAAAGCTGCTATTGTGCAGACAAGGTCAAAATAGCTCATTTTGGGCCTTTCAGGGGCCATAACTCTGGAACCCATTATGGAATCTGGCCAGTTCAAGAAAGGAACCGTGATTTTATGGTGATATAAGTTGTGTGCAAGTTTGGTTAAAATAAATCATAAATGAAACCACTATCGTGCAGACAAGACATTGCTGACGAACGGACGGATGAAGGGTGATCACAAAAGCTCACCTTGTCACTATGTGACAGGTGAGCTAAAAATAGGGGGAGGAGGCAGACAAAAAATACTGTAGGAGGTACAAAAGTTCATATCATCATAAAGACTCATGCAAGGTTTAATCAATTTATATGTAATATGTTTTGAGTTAGGCGCGTCACAAGGTGAAAATGTGCATTTTTTACTATTTCAGGGGCCATAACTCTGGAAATAGAGGGCGGACCCAGATGAAAAATAGGAGGTGCGCAAGTTCATATCAGGATAAAGACTTATGCAAGGTTTAATCAATTTATACTAAATACTTCTTGAGCTAGGCGCGTCACAAGGTGAAAATGTGCATTTCTGACTATTTCAGGAGCCATAACTCTGGAAGAAACGGACGGGCCCAGATAAAAAATAGGAGGTGTGCAAATTCATATCGTTATTAAGACTCGTGCAAGGTTTCATGAATCTATATCAAATACTTTTTGAGCTAGGCGTGTCACAAGTGAAAATGTGCATTTTTGACTATTTCAGGGGCCATAACTCTGGAAATAGGGGGCGAAGCCAGATGAAAAATAGGAGGTGCGCAAGTTCATATCATGATAAAGACTCAAGCAAGGTTTCATCAATTTATATCAAATACTTTTTGAGCTAGGTGCATCACGAACTTCGGACGGACGGACACCCGCACATATCTATTCTTAAGTGGTATTTCCCAGCCAGCATAAGTGTTTTTTTCATTAAGTGGAAACCAACATTTTTCATATACGGAATGAAGGAAAATTAAATTCATAACCACCTAACCCTAATCCTTACACACCACTTAACCACTAGAGTCTGAATTGTTGTCCCGGACGGACACACAGATGGACGCACGCACGGACAAGACCAAATCTATATGCCCCCACCACTCATGGGAGAGCACAACAATCACCTGAAGTCCATGAACTGGTATGTCCAAGCAATAGTCATTTTAGCCAAATGATGAAACTTCAGGCCCATGAAATTAAATGATTTCTCAGCATATTTATTGCATAATGCATCTGATTTTGATAATGTATTTGCCATGTTTGTGACACTTTCCCCAAGTATCAAATCAAATTTAATCAGTCAGCTGTTAATGGAGAACTTTGTTTGCCAGTGTCTTGTTGGGTTTTAAGGTAGTGAACCCATAATAACATTCTACAGTTTATGTAATCTCCATATGCTATTTCGGCATCATCCAGATTTAACAGAAAGCTGTATTCAAGTTGAGCTTCAGTTGCAATAGGAGAATAGTGAATGGGTTAACGTGAATATGTAATTGCACATTGAAATTTCCTGACTGAATAGCGAAAAGTGCAGACCATGATCAGCCAGCACAGATCTTGGTCTGCACTGGTCGCAAAGGCTGAATCACTTGCCGCCAGCAGGCTAAAGGTTACATCACACAAACACAATTTACATCATATAGCAACTTTCACTCCATATGATCCTCCATAAACTACTGCAGGCAAAGGTGGGCACCTGAATTATACTACAAACATTCTGTAAGCCAATTGGATGTCCTCCTTACGAAAGAATTCTATATCCTGTGTGGGGTTTCAAACTGTTCCATAGTTTATGGCACCTATGCTGGTTCTACACATGAATTATTTAAACTGAATCATGAAATTGCATACTTTCATACTTGGCAAAATGGTCATATTGATACATTGCCAGGTTATTAAAATATCTAAAGAATGCCATTAGATTACTGTGAATACTTTTATGTCATAAATTACTGAGATCCGAAGGGTAATACTTTTGACTACTGACATGCAAGCCATTCATACATGACATCAGAAATGAAGTTCAAAGACTTATTCTAAAGTCTTGACTAAATTAGCCCCACAAAATTTCGTCAAACTATAGCAGGTCAAAAGCACAAACTATGAACCAGGCATTTATATAAGGAATCATGTAATAATTCCTTTTCTTGCATAATTCCTCACAGTGTCAGTCCATAGTTTGTGCTATATGACCAATGTATTTCAAACAAAAGTTTGCTGGGCTAAAAAAATGCGAAAATATATTCATGATGTCAAATAACTAGAAGATGCTTTTGTAGAAAAGCACATGTCTCCCCCAATGCATAGTAGTAATAGGCAAGAAGTCAACAGGGGACAGGAACGAATGGCAAAGGGACACTGATGGTTGGCTGCAATAGGGATCATCTACTTGGCATGTCCAACCATCCCACGAAGTTTCAACATTCCGGGCTTAATGGATCTCAAGTTTAATGGACAGGAAACGGTTTTCCATGTTCTGGCCCCTGTGACCTTGACCTTTGATCGAGTGACCCCAAAATCAATACTAAATAGGGGTCATCTACTCTGCATGTCCAATCATCCTATGAAGTTTCAACATTCTGGGTCAGGTACTTCTCAAGTTATTGATCGGAAATGGTCCCCTGTGACCTTGACCTTAAACAGAGCGACCGCAAAATCGATAGGGGTCTTCTACTCTGCATGTCCAATCATCCTACGAAATTTTAACATTCTGGGTCAAGTGGTTCTCAAGTTATTGATCGGAAATGGTTTTCCATGTTCAGGCCGGCCACATTTTAAAAAGTCTTTGTCTGCTGTCTCCCCACCACACTTTTTAAAGTTGGGTAGGTAGGTAGGCAATTACTTTTTTTCTTGGTGGGGGTTTATACTTTTACCAGTAGATATATGATATATGTCAAAATAAGACAAATCTGTATATATTGTATAAGAGGAGGAAATTAAATAATACAATTTAAACGTTCTTACCTATTATTTTCCTTACTTGAAATATATGCGACACTTGTCATATCACAACTTAAAAAAAATTTGACCTGCACTGTCCAATAAAAACTTTTGGGGTGCAGCATTTTAGGCGGATAATGAAACATTTATTGAATGGATTGTCATTAATCAGTCAAAACTATTTCCCCTCCCTACTTCGGTTCAAATAGTTTTTGGCTATTGCATGACCAGCAATCCATTCTGCTGAATAAGTGTACAAAGATGCATCATACTTGCAAAGTACTAACTATTACTGATAGTACATTACAACAGTTCAGTCTAAGTGTGAGAACCTATTTACCGTATAAATGTTAGGATTCAGCATTAACTTCCGTAAGTCTTCAGTCAGCAAATATTTCCCAATCACAAAATTCACAGACAAATTCATGTGGTGAAATAAACCACTCATACAGTATTACACATTTCTATTTAGCATATATTTGAATTATTGCATTTACAGTATAACCATCTGATATAGCTAGACATACTTTCAAAAGTGAGATCATCGTGGGTTGGTCCAATGCCCCCGGACGTTATCACATATGTATACTTGGATGAAAACTCTACAATTTCCTTGGCAATTGTGTCTATGTCATCTGGGACAACAGATATCTGAAACAAAGAAAACTTACAATTTTGTAAAAGACAGAATCGACAATGGATCAACCTATCTCACCTATAACTTCCAGTTGCAGTACTTTTAATAGGGGAATAACCCTTGGCTTGTATTCATCACATTTAAAGTCTGAGTTTCAGACTTCGACTAAAAGAGTGGAGAATTCTCAATTCACCAGAACTTTGTTTATAGCAAACATTTACTAACAAAATTTTGCTGAAATATATGTAGTTGACAAATGTAGTTTTGTGTTTACAACCATTTTTCAAGGGTATTTCAGTTATGTAATCGCAGGAAATTAACTTAAACAGTATAGGTTTCTGTACCAGTAAAACCCTGCTCTCCAAAAGTAACTGCTAACTTCCCCACTGGAGGACACAATGTCTTTTATCAAATCAATACAGAGAACATACACCTCGCCCCGAGGATTAAACTCATGACCCCGCAATCCTTAGATCTGCACTCGAGCTATTGAGCTAAGCGGGCATACTAGTTGTCAACTGTACATTCTTGTCAAAGCAAATATAAGCCTCAAGGAATAAAAAAAAATTGGCATTTTCAAGTCTAAATTTCAGACTTGAATTTGATGAACAGGGGCTCTGGAGTTCCTAAGTGAAACAGTTCGATCACACATGTACGAGAAATGAAGTTTTCTTTCTTTCATGTCATTTCAATTAGCCATATGTCCCCATAAAATAACTGATTGCACTGTATATGTGTAATACAATGATAAATGCTAATGCTTGTTCAACATAAACACAGTACTAAAGACAATCCTGACATTTCTTACAATTTCTGTCGAATTTACATGAATATTGTAAATGAATGGCAGGAAATTTACTGTCATTACAATAATACAAAATGTTAATAATCAATTTTTATCTTTGCACTAAGTTGCCAAAACATACATATTACTTAAAACATGGAGTATTAGAGCCTAAATGTGCATTTCTATGAATAATTCAGCAATTATCACAACATGACTCTACAGCAGCATTTATTTTCCTCGATTCTGCTCTTATACTAGTGTTTTTTAGCATATATATGGGCTTTTCTGACTCGCATCATAGTATATGTAAAGAAAAAGTAAATATCACAAGCTCACTGCTAGTTCTGTATTTTAAATGATTTATTTAATACAAATATACATAATATTCCAGATGTATTTAATTGCAGTTACTTTATAGGACATGTTAAAAGTTTTCACAAATTCATTGCAAACAAGAGCTGTCGGAAGGACGGCGTGTTCCGTTATTTGAAAATGTTGTAAAAATGACAGAGATTAGAATAGTGACTGGAACAGAAAAAAATACATTTTTTGTGTAAAAAATATTAAAGAAGAAAAAGAAAAACTTAAGGTAGGTGTATTAAGAAACAATGTAGAGATTTTTAAACAACTGAAAAAAAAGAGGAACATGAAAAGAAAGTATAGAAAGAGTGCAAAGTGTCACAAAATATGCTATTTACTGCAAATTACTTTTGACTTTTATAAAACTGTACTCACTGGGCAGACTAGCTGTTAATTTTCTGAATTTCGACAAATATAAGGGCTATAATTCCAAAGGGACTAGGACTATCCCGCTGGTTATTGATCTTGGCATAGATAATATGCAAATAAACATTCCGACTAAATCTGCAGAACATTGGGTAAGAAGTGCCTAAGTTATTTATCAGACACTGTCATGGTTTACAATTTTAGTAATTCAGGAACCATAACTCAAGACTGACTTGGGACTATCTAGTTTGATGTTCAACTTGTCAGAGATATTATGCCCATAAACACTGTGACCAAGTTGAGTGAATACTGGATAAAAAGTACTCAAGTCAGAGAGCAAACACTGTCAATTTTTGCTATTCTGAGTAATTCAAGGGCTGTAACTCTAAAGACACTGATCTGAACTGACTTGACCTAGATTTTACAGCTGGTCACAAAACTTGGCATAGATTTTAGAGAGATACACACTTTGTATATGTTTAGATCAGTTCTGATACAAAATACTCTAGATATTGAGCGGACACTGATTTTTTCCACCTGCCTACCCATCCACCTGCCAGCAAAGGGTGAAAGCTTAACATGTCCCATTTTCTCAAATGGGTGCATAAATAATATCTATATGTCAGGGGAGAAGGGAAGTATCCGGGAAGGGGAAGAATGGGGAGGAGATATTGGGGAAGTGCATCAAAAAGGGGTATGAGGGATACTACTTACTGTGCTAAAATAACAATGTTGAAACAACTGGACAAGAATGTTTCAAGTTTACATTAATACCCACTATAAGTACAGGAAAGACATTTAATAGATTCTACATTAAATATTTCATTTTGTAAATTAAAAATATAGCCACTAGCAATTTATTAGTGCAAAATTAAATTAATCTCTAACCCTGTATATAATGATTTTATTAACCGGTCAAATGTTTTCAAAGAGAATAAATATGTAAACAAACCTTTTTCACTTTAACACCCCATGAGAACAAATGTCTGGTCATGAAATGTGTGTTAGTGTCTGCAACTTGACCTTTTAAGATTTCATCTCCAATCACTGAAATTAGACTAATGAAATCAGAATAGATGTCACTGATGTACAGATTATGAATAAGAACTTTGACCAGGGAAGTATAAACCTAAAAACAATTGGTATCATCTAACAATGGTTACATCTGTAACTGAACCAACCGATAAAAATTGTAATAAATTGTGAAAGGAATTTTAATGGACATCAACCACTGCACCTCCACATGACATTACTGTTTGATCCACCTTTTCTTAACAAGGTTTTTCCCTGATGTCTCTTTGACCTTTACCTTGGTTAATTTCTAAAATGGACTGGTCTACTGTTCAATTTTGGCAATACCATTTACTATTCAAAGGGGTGTTCACTGAAAATTTACTGACTAAATAGCAAACAGTGCAGACCATGATCAACATGCACAAAACAACTCTCAGAATGATTAACAGGAACTTTTTTAGTTTTTAAAATATTTTGTGACATTTAGAATGATAATATTGTTTATATGTTATGTGTAATAGCAGTAAAATTTAGGCCATATTTTTAAATTGAAATATGCAAGAAATTAAAATTCAGAAATTTGTTTTAAAAAGGTATTTTTTAAAGATTATTCATTTATTAAATTAAGAAGATTTTCAGTAGATTATTATGCAAACAAAATGTGAAGCCAAGCTATATGATAAGATATTGGCACTTTTATGTGCAGATATGTGACATCTGGCATTACTTGTCCAGAACTGCTAATTGCAATTATCATAAATTGGTGTGTCTGCTATCACCAGGTATCTTTAATAAGCTTGTTGTCATGTAGATATAATTTGAATATTGAATAATGGTATTAGTTTATGGCTTTAGATGTGAGAGGGTCATCCAGGCCCTTTCAAGCTTAAATTTGATTGGCTACTGATAAAAGTATATTTCTTTTCATTGGTTAATTATTTTTTTTTTGCAAATCTTGATCATGCAGTTTTTGCTGCTATTCAAGGAGTTAAGTTTTAGACACAAAGGTGTAAAGATGTTTTAAAAGTTCCTGGCATCTCTTGCCAGAAATAGAGGCATATCAGTGACTTATATTGAGTCAGCCTATTAAACTTTGAAGGAACACTTAAGCTTTACTTTGTTATTTAAATACAGGATTTTGTGAATTGTTGTAACTTTAACATTGGAAATTTATTATTCACTGGAACTTTGTTACATCTTTGTTGCTTGTTGTAATCTAAATGGGAAACCTGAATTAAACTTCAAAAAACAGTTACATTGTGTTTTATCTGCAGTGTGGACAATCATCTAAAGGTCAAACCTAAAACCAAAGGCTTATAAGTCTGTCAAAATGAGGTTCCTTTAAATTTATAACACTCGGTGGAATCTCACAGGAGCTCGAACCCGGCTAATTTTCCCCAAGACTACAAAAATCAACCGGTACCACCTGTGAGCCCGAGTCATGACCCCAACACCCTTGGAACGATAAGGGCCCTCTATGACAGATGTGTGGCGGAGTAACCGGGTACGATCAGTGAGATGGACATGAAGAAACTGGAATAGAATTTTATTTGTTTGACACATTGGAAAATTTCATTGTGAAGAAACTTTGGAAAACATACAAAACTACATAAAGAACAAATTTAAAAATTTATATAAACATTACTTCAACATGGATGGGACTCTTTGATCTTAGTCTTTCTGGATTTCTGCTTGAGATCAATACAAAATTACGCGACCAAACGTTAATAAACAATTTTTCTTTGGCAATGGTGATGGAACTACAGAACTCATTAAAAACACATAACCAAACTTCAATGAACAGCTATTTTTCTGGTGCATTTTGATGGAACCAGGGGATGAGAGGCTGTAACCAGTAACTAAAAAGCCAGGATCCTTATGACATGTGGGCATACAGGAATAAATGTACAAGACAATCAGTGAAACTCTAAATTTACCATAAAGCATAAACTGTGGTGAGTACATACTGAATATACTTGTTTTCCTTATTACTTGTTATCTGTGATTCTGGGCAAATCTTGGGTTTAAAGGCAACAATAATGCACTTTTGAAGGAAAATATTTAAGGTCTCAGAGTTTTGCTCATTGTTTTTACAAATATAAGTGGGTTTGTTTTTCATATTTTCAAAGCTGAAAATAACCCAAAAATTGATTTCTGAAAAGTCATGTAAGTAACTTTGGCTTAAATTTCAAGATTGTTGCATAGAGGAACATTTTATCAGTTGAGGGAAGAAATATAATAATATTAAAGGTACACTTTCTTCCAAGTAACAAATAATTTGTTTTTGACTAGTTGCAAAAAGGGTGGTCTGAGTCTTATACATGTAAATATAATATTATTTCCATTCCTATCCTAGTGAGAAATTTATCTTAAATTGAAGATATTTTATTTTCGATTTTCAAATTTAAGAGAGAACTAGCATATGGATTAAAAATTACTGGTGAAAATTAGTGAGGTGTTAGAATTTATATCTAAGCAAACTATTGTTAATCTTGTTGGAAAAAATTAAAACTTTGTGTCATTTTGTTTATTTTTTAACCTGATATTTTAGTTAGGAATATTTGAACACCAAATTTGAGGATAGAGGCTTAGCTGTTCATTATGTGAATTGAAATTTTTGCAGTTTAAGGAAAAACTGTTTGAATATAATTGTGGGAATTTTTCCCATTTAAATGCCTGCGGCTTACTGTGCCTTTTTGTTTCATTTTTCTGAACTTCCTGAAGAGTCATGTTCATTTAAAGCCATTTATGGTTCCTTCATTAAAAAGATGTTTATCTGGATACAGCCAGTGTGTTCTTAAAGGTTGTTTATAGTACATCTCAGACAAGCTTGTAAAATTTTTTAGTGCATTTCATACACTTGTTAGTAATAAATTTACTGACCATAGTATTAGCTATAAAATGTTGGAGCAGATAATTTGCATGTAATTTCACCTGCTCTGCAAGGAAGGTGTCAGATATGCCACAATTAAAGTGGCATTGCATAGATCTGAATGTTGTAGTGATAGAGTAGTATTCTCAGTTTAAAGTAGTAGATTTTTGTACCTCCTAGTTTATAATTAGCCTTCATAAAGTGAAAGATGGCACCAAGAAAGCTTAAATTAAAATCTTGGTGTTGCAGCCAGAAAGTTTGCTCCAGTTTTGCAGATTTTGGTAGTGAGGAGCCTAAAATCAAGTTTAGCACCAGTTTAGATAGAAATTTTGTAGAAGCTAAGTTTGGCAAAAATAGTATATCATGTTTGGTAGATAGTGGTGCTAGCATTTCTTGTATGTCAAGAAGATTGTTAAAACAAGTTGCACCGGAGGCAAAGGTGTCCCAGTCTGATATAGGTGCAGTTTTAGGTGTCTGTGGAGAGCGACATGTAGTTTTAGGAGAGACAATTTTAGATGTAAATATAGGAGGGTTGACTTTGAAACAGAAATTTAGAATTTTTGAGACTTTGCATGCAAAAGCAATCTTAGGTATTGATTTTCTTAGGACAAATTCTGTTCAGACAGATTTTGGGGCTATGAAGTTGACAATACCAGCCCCTAGAGCAAATAAATCTAGTAGTCTTAGGGAAACTCCATTTGTAGGTAGTATTACAGTAGATACTTTCCCTGACTACAATACACCTATAGTGCTAGCTTCAGTGCCATGTGAGGTCATTGTGCCACCTCACAGTGAAATGGTTATCCCTGTTCATGTTCCCAGAATCCCAAATGGATCAGTTGTTATGCTAGAACCTACTTTAAATTTGATGGGAAAACATTCTCTGGCTGGAGGTAAAACGGTCTGTAGGGTGCTAAATTCAAAGGGAACATATCGGTTAATGAACCCCACCAGTATGCCTGTGTTCCTGGAATCAAAGGACACAATAGCTAAAGCTTTGCAAGTCACAAATTCTTGTGTATCAGACCTCAAACCTGAGGCGACCATTAATGTAGCGTCCAGTGCTGGGCAAGATATTTATACTCCAAAGTATTATAAGAGGATAGTTAATGAGCTGGGGATCAATCTTGATCAAACAGATCTCAGCGACCAACAAATAGAGCAACTGTATACCCTTTTAGGGAAAAATAGAGACATATTTGCCAAGGATATTTCAGAATTAGGGGAGACTAATATGCATTTCCATACCATACATACGAAAACAGAAAAGCCCGTCAGTTGTCCTCCTTACCGTCAGTCCCTGAAATGGTAGGGTCCTGGACAAGCAACTTGATGAGTATCTTGAGGCTGACATCATTGAGGAGTCAACCTCCCCTATCATGCTCCTGTGGTATTGGTCAAGAAAGGAAACACAAATGAGTACAGGTTCTGTGTTGATTTCAGGAGGTTAAATGAACAGTCGGTCCCTATGTCATTTCCCATTCCCAGTTTGCCTGATGTATTTGACACCTTGGCAGACACTGAACCCGAGATTTTCTCCTCTGTGGATTTGCGCAGTGGATTTTTTCAAGTACCCCTTGACCCAAAAACAAAACATAAGGCTGCATTCATTACCCACAGAGGAATTTTCAATTTCAAGCGCCTACCTATGGGTCTTTCCAATTCAACCTTGACCTTTCAAAGCCTAATGTACAAGGTATTGAAATCTATGAACTTCAAGTCAGCCTTGATTTATGTTGATGATGTGCTTTTATTTGATAAGTCATTTGATTCCCACCTGTCCCATCTCCAACAGTTGTTTCAGCTTCTTAGAAGTGCTAATTTGAAGCTTCACCCGGCAAAATGTGCTTTTGCCACAAAGTCAATTAAGTACCTAGGTCACATTGTGTCGAAAGACGGCATTAGTGTAAATCCTGAAAACATAGAGAAGCTGAAAAAATTCAAAAGTCCTACAAGTGCTAAACAAGTCAAAAGTTTCCTTGCAACAGCAAATTTTTTTCGCAGGTTTGTGAAAGATTTCTCAAAGATAGCTGGCCCTTTAAATCAGTTGCTCAAAAAGAATAAAAGATTTAAATGGACCCCAGAATGTGAAATGTCTTTCAATGAGTTAAAGAAACGACTCACTGAGGCACCCATCCTTGCCTATCCAAAGTTTGAGTTGCCCTTTAATTTGACAATTGACGCAAGTGACTATTCTGTTGGATTTATTCTCTCGCAAGTCCAAAATGGCAAGGAACATGCAATTGCATACAATGGTCGTGCCTTACATGGAAATGAATTAAAGTGGCACATTACAGAGAAAGAAGCTTTGGCACTAGTTGAGGGAATACAGCACTATAGGGAGTATCTAGTAAATCAGAAATTTACAGTGTTTACAGACAATGTGTCTGTGAAATACTTGCAGAGCATTAAGGACTGTAATGGTAGGTTAGGTAGGTGGAGCTTGTTACTGCAAGGGTACAATTTTGAGATTGTACATAAGCCAGGAAAACAGAATCCTGCTGATTATTTGTCAAGACAAAAGTATAAGATTAGTTCTACCCAAACACCAGATGAAGATCAAGTTTTTAATGTAAATGCTTCAACTGACGCTTGTAGTACTGAAGTCACTTTTATATATGAGAACGAAACACAGGAAAGAATTATGGCAAGTCTGCAAGATGGGAAGCCGCAGAATGTACAGTTGCCAGACTTAGTTAATTTACAGAGGTCATGTCCAGACTTCAGGGATATTTACAAGTACAAATTTTTTAATGTTGTGCCCGAAGACTCAGAAAAGGCCAAAACTGTTGTGGCTGAAGCCTACAATTTTGAATTAGATGATGGTGTACTTGTCCATCTTTATATGAAGCGGGGCAAGAACACTCCTCGAGAGAACCGTCTGGTAAAGCAAGTAGCTGTACCAAGGGTTCTTCGAGATGATGTTCTTCGCTCATATCATGACTGTGTTTTAGGGGGGCATCAAGGTTTCGATCGTACTTATATGGCACTCAGGAATAAATTTTATTGGAGTTCTATGTACCATGATATCCAGCTATATGTACGTTCATGCGAAGTGTGCCAACAGTCTAAGCGTAACTTTCATGCTAAACGACCTCCTCTACATCCGCAACCAGTCAGTGATGTGCTTGATAGATGGCACATGGACATTTTGAGTGGTCTGCCTACTACCAAGGACAAGTACAAACATGTGCTCCTTGTGGTAGACAGCTGCTCAAAATGGTGTGAAGCTTTTCCGCTCCGAACTCAGGAGGCCACTGAAGTAGCCACCATTTTCTACAGAGAAATCGTAACTAGGTTTGGCGCACCTCGAGTTCTAATCACGGACCGTGGAAAAAATTTCACGTCGAAGCTGGTGAAAGCTCTGTGTGAGTTTTTCCAAATCACCAGACACCTTACCAGTTCCTATCATCCGCAAACGAATGGTTCTGTGGAGCGTATGAATTCTGTTGTTCTGCAGGCTCTACGTGCTTACACCCAGAATCAGCAGGATGACTGGCCAGAACTGTTACCAGGCATCATGATGGCCTATCGAGCTACACCTGCAACACAGTCTACAGAGTATTCACCTTATTTCATGTTATTTGGCCGTGAGATGAAGATGCCAATTGACACAGCATTAATTCCCAAGGAACATATGACACAGGACCATAAAGTTTTTTTAAGCAGAATTCTACAGAATATGGAGGATGCTAGGCAAATAGCTAAGGAAAATATTGAAAAAGCTCAAGAAAGGTACAAGTCACAATATGACAAGAATGCAAAAGAAGTTAGTTACATACCAGCACAGAGAGTGTGGCTGTACTGTTCAAAGGTTCCGCTAGGGAAAGCACCAAAGTTACACCGAAAATGGGTCGGACCATATTACATAGTGCAAATATGTTGCAATGACACGTACCGACTGAGAAATTGCAAAACTAACAAAGAGGTCAAGTCGCTGGTGAATGTACAGAGACTAAAACCATATTATGACCCGGCAGAGCGTCCTACAAATCCCTTACCAGAGGAAGACCATAATAATGAGTTGAACCCTGAGGAGATCCAAGATGACCCTGACCTTCCAGAGATGGCAGAAAGGCCTCAGACACAACCAGTCAGACCGAGAGATCTTCAGCAACCACCAGTGCAAAAAAGGCCACAGTTACCCCTGCGGCCTAAACAACCACAGCAGCGACACGACAGGCCAAGTCAAGACAAGCAGACGGCAAAACAAACACCAGAGCAGCCAAGAATACCTGCAGAAGAGCAGCCATCCACAAGCAGACAAACAGAAACAGACACATCTAGAGTTTCTTCTCCAGAAACCTGTCCGGACTGCACTAATGGCACATGTAAACCCTACTCAGAGCATGAGATTTCAAGAATCCTGGAGGCTTGGTCAAATAAAAAGAAAACTTTGTACAAGCTGCGTTATAAACAGGAGGGTAAGAAACCAGACTGGCAATTTTCATGCAAGATCCCCGATCAAATGAGAAGAGAATTCCATGCTGAAAAGACAATGAAAGGGAAGAAACGCCGCCGTCAACCACTGAAAGGAAAATTCAAGTTCTTTGAAAAGCCAACAGTAAATCAGGTCACGACCTCAAAATCTACAGGCACTCAAACAGAAATGAACAAATCAGATTCCACACACAAACAAAAGACAGCTGAAATTTCGGACAAAGTGTCCAACATTGACAACAACAAACTGTTGGGAGTTCGTATCATTAAATGTAGGCCATATTACTATCTACAAAGGGAATCATCAACACCTGAATGGTGCACGCTGCAATCTGCTAGGGCATTTGCAGAGGACATATACATTAAACTTGACAAACTGACCCATGAGCGGAAAAGACAAGGAAAGATTGACTGTCTAAAATTCAGGTTAGATAGACGGGAAGGAAGGCCTATGAAAAGAATCTATACAGAATTATTCATTGAAACTGAGCACCTCTTGGAAATATGCATTGAGGACGATGGTACATACAGATATCTGATCAGTCACCAGAATAAAAATATTCCCCCATGTTGGTACCATGAAGAAGATGTGCCCAGTGTTCTTTTGGAAAACTTTCTGAAACTTTTGAAGAATGATTTTCAGCAGTCATGTTAAACATTACTTCATAGTAGGCAGAGTGTAGCATTTAATTAGCAGTACATATTGTAATCAAATTACTTGTATTGTAGTACAAACAATTCCACTGGTAGATTAGGTGAGATTAGAAAAAAAATAAGATAGTTTAAAATATGTACTATAGATGATACAGTGAGAATGCAGGTCAGTTTCTAAAAAAAAAAAATAAGAAATACAAGAAGTATTATTTCACTGAGTTAAAGCTTTCATCTTCAAAAAAAAAAACATCTCTTTTGTATAGAATTTACATTGCTTAACACAAAATAATATTCTTTTTGCTTTAAATAGACTATAGTTGTTGTAAGTACTAGTATGTTTTGTTTTTTTTCTCAAAAAAAAAAAAGGATCAACTTACTTATTGATAGGTGGGCCAATCTTTGATAAGATAGGAGTGAGTTTTAAGTTAGATCAAGCGCGCAGGTCTTGCTTGAGAAAGCCTCTGTTTTATCCAACATTGGTGTCAAAATTTTTTGCATTTTTTCCCTTATTCTTATTTCAAAGAGAATATGTTATAATTTTAAAAAATCTGTCTGCTTCTTGTAAGCATTAATAAGTATTTATTGTCAGTTATGACAAATTTTGCATTTTCTGTTTTGGATGAAGCCACCTTTAAGTTTTATTTTTATATAGAGATCTAAAAAGGAGTTGAGTTGAGTTAAAATATTTTGTAGAGACCAGATTTTTTATAGCATTCTATATAGAGTCATAAGTATTTCCATATAATTTATAGATATAATCCTATGTTTGAGATTCTGATTTACCTTCAAAAATCATTATGTTGCAAAAATTAAGCAGTATAATTGGCGGGCTGCTTAAATAATGGTTTGGGACTGTTTGTTCACAGATAACTGGTAGCAAGGTATATACAGTATATGATGGTGTACTCAAAATGAAAGAATGTGATATTTTATCATATATTTAAAAACTACAGTGAGTTCAAAATGTGAAAAATGGCAATTGAAAAAAAACAAAAAAACATTGTAAGACAGTCTTAGTGTCGGTTGAATGATGACAATAAAATGATGAAAAAAAAACTAATGACAGTGCCATGATGAGCTGAAAAATGATGTGCAAATACAATACAGTGTCGAAAAGTAACAAACAAACATGCTATAGAACTGTAAACAGAAGCGAGTTAAGAAATGCAATGAATTGTGAAGAGAAAAAAGCAATGATGCTATTATAAACTGTTGTTGCAATGATGCTACATGTATACTGAAATAAAATAGTGATGATTAGAGTGATGATTAGAAAGAGTTGAAATAGCAATGATGCTGTGTTATTTATGATAATGTGATGATGTGATTAAGACAGAGAACATATTTATGATGAAAAAAAAAAAAATTGGCACAAATTGTTATTGGAAAGGATGTTTTGAAATTATATTGATGTTTTTCTTGAAAAGTGAATCAGATTGATACTAAAATGATTGTGCCATTATTCAGCATTTTAAAATATATACACGTGTAATGTAAATATGAAATGGTACCGTCTGTAAATAATGTAAATAATATACGAAAAAAAAATAAAGAAAAAAAAATTATGTTATGTTATGTACTAAGAAAATCTTCATATCATATGTTTAAACTACATGTTTTATTATGTTATAATGACTATGTATTTAATATGTTTGGGGACAAACATAATATGCCAGGGGGGAATGTGTAATAGCAGTAAAATTTAGGCCATATTTTTAAATTGAAATATGCAAGAAATTAAAATTCAGAAATTTGTTTTAAAAAGGTATTTTTTAAAGATTATTCATTTATTAAATTAAGAAGATTTTCAGTAGATTATTATGCAAACAAAATGTGAAGCCAAGCTATATGATAAGATATTGGCACTTTTATGTGCAGATATGTGACATCTGGCATTACTTGTCCAGAACTGCTAATTGCAATTATCATAAATTGGTGTGTCTGCTATCACCAGGTATCTTTAATAAGCTTGTTGTCATGTAGATATAATTTGAATATTGAATAATGGTATTAGTTTATGGCTTTAGATGTGAGAGGGTCATCCAGGCCCTTTCAAGCTTAAATTTGATTGGCTACTGATAAAAGTATATTTCTTTTCATTGGTTAATTATTTTTTTTTTGCAAATCTTGATCATGCAGTTTTTGCTGCTATTCAAGGAGTTAAGTTTTAGACACAAAGGTGTAAAGATGTTTTAAAAGTTCCTGGCATCTCTTGCCAGAAATAGAGGCATATCAGTGACTTATATTGAGTCAGCCTATTAAACTTTGAAGGAACACTTAAGCTTTACTTTGTTATTTAAATACAGGATTTTGTGAATTGTTGTAACTTTAACATTGGAAATTTATTATTCACTGGAACTTTGTTACATCTTTGTTGCTTGTTGTAATCTAAATGGGAAACCTGAATTAAACTTCAAAAAACAGTTACATTGTGTTTTATCTGCAGTGTGGACAATCATCTAAAGGTCAAACCTAAAACCAAAGGCTTATAAGTCTGTCAAAATGAGGTTCCTTTAAATTTATAACACTCGGTGGAATCTCACAGGAGCTCGAACCCGGCTAATTTTCCCCAAGACTACAAAAATCAACCGGTACCACCTGTGAGCCCGAGTCATGACCCCAACACCCTTGGAACGATAAGGGCCCTCTATGACAGATGGTATAATGCTGCAAAATACTGTTCACGTAAAACACTGTTACTTATTAGGTAGATCTAACAGTTAACAAAAACTAGAAGATGCTTTTGTAGAAAAGCACATGTCTCCCCCAAAGCATAGAAGCAACAGGCAAGAAGTCAATAGGGGACAGGAGCAAAAGTCAAAGAGACACTGTTGGTTGGCTAAGTGATTAAAATGCAATAGAGATCATCTGGAGGCATATCCAATCATCCCATGAAGTTTCAACATTCCCGGTCAAGTGGTTCTCAAGTGATTGATAGGAAACAGTTTTCCATGTTCAGGCCCCTGAGACCTTGATCTCTGATAGTGACCCCAAAATCATTAGAGGTCATCTACTCCATAAGCCCCAGCATCCTATGAAGTTTGAAGGTTCTAGGTCGAATGGTTCGTCAGCTACTGATCAGAAACGGTTTTCCATGTTCTGGTCCCTGTGACCTTGACCTTTGATCAAGTGACTCATATATCAATAGGGGTCAACTACTCTGCATGTCCAATCATCCTATGAAGTTTCAACATACTGGGTCAAGTGGCTGTCAAGTTATTGATCAGAAACAGTTTTCCATGTTCAAGTCCCTGTGGCCTTGATCTTTGATTCTGATAAAGTGACCCAGAAATCATTAGAGGTCATCTACTCCATAAACCCTATAATCCCATGAAGATTGAAGGTTCTAGGTAAAACGGTTCTCTAGCTATCGACCGGAAACGGTTTTCCATGTTCTGGCTAATGTGACCTTGACCTTTGATCAAGTGACCCAAATATCAATAGGGGTCATCTACCGTATTTTCCCTGAGTCTTGGGACAGCATAAAATAATTAAAAAATTTTCACTGTCCCAAGACTTATTTCCCGAAAAATAATTATTTTGAAAAGTGTCCCAAAAATATGGACACAATAATCGTCATCGGGTAACATCCCCCACCCACCCGTGTTGAAAGCGAAAAAATAAAGGTCAACGATTATCGGTAATTATTCTGTTGATAAACAAAGTAATTGGCCTTGTTTTCAGCATCAATTAACACCCCCTCAAAGAGCTAAAAGTGTGTCGGTATCATGACATTAGAAGTGGAGATCAAAGCGGTATAGTTTCCCCGAGATTTTCATGGCATTACGTCATGTTTTCGCGCCATGTTGCACATCACTGTTTAATCGTACCTCCTCGGTTCTTTAAAGTGCTGAGAAGCAGATCTAGTGTTGTAAAAATCAATAAAAAAAAAGCTTCTTTTTAATTTGTTAAAGCGAATGTGCAATATCCCGTATAAACTGACAGGTAAACGTGTCAAACTATAATAGCGGATATCTTACCTCTGTGACCTATTTGCTCTCAAGGAAATTTCAAAATGGTTCGAGAAGAATATCTTATTATAAAGTGTCGTGTCAAAAAATACATGTACATGCACAAAGATTCATTCAAAACTTATTAAACAAGAGCTGTCGGAGGACAGCAACGCTCGACTATTCAACAGCCTTGTCGATTGAATGAATACGAGTCGAAAAAGGGACATAATTTAGTAAAAAAGCAAAATAGGGTTATGGAACCTGCATAGTGCTTATCAGCTCATGGCAGTGGACAAGTGTGTGAAGTTTCAATCCATTCCCATTAGTGGGTACTAAGATACCAGCTTACATAATAGGAATTTAACCAAAAACTCCTAAGTCGAAAAAGGGGCATAATTTTGTAAAATGCAAAGTTGAGTTATTGACCCTTTGCATTGCAAGTCAGATCATGACAGTGAACAAGTGTGTAAAGTTTCAATCCATTCCAATTAGTGAGTACTGAGATACCAGCTTACATACAAAACCTTAACCAAAAAATTCTAAGTCGAAAAAGGGGCATAATTTTGTAAAAAAGCAAAATAGAGTTATGGAACCTGTGCAATGTAAGTCAGTTTATCACAGTGAATAAGTGTGTGAAGTTTCAATCCATTTCCACAAGTGGTTACTGAGATACCAGCTTACATACAAAACCTTAACCAAAAATTTCTAGGTCGAAAAAGGGGCATAATTTTGAAAAAAAGCAAAATAAAGTTATGGGACCTGCTTTGTGCATGTCAGATCATGACAGTGAACAAGTGTGTGAAGTTTCAATACATTCCAATTAGTGAGTACTGAGATACCAGCTTACATACAAAACCTTAACCAAAATATTCTAAGTCGAAAAAGGGGCATAATTTTGTAAAAAAGCAAAATAGAGTTATGGAACCTGTGCATTGTAAGTCAGTTTATCACAGTGAATAAGTGTGTGAAGTTTCAATCCATTCCCACAAGTGGTTACTGAGATACCAGCTTACATACAAAACCTTAACCAAAAATTTCTAAGTCGAAAAAGGGGCATAATTTTGTAAAAAAGCATAATAGAGTTATGGAACCTGTGCAATGTAGGTCAGTTTATCACAGTGAATAAGTGTGTGAAGTTTCAATCCATTCCCGTAAGTGGTTGCTGAGATACCAGCTTACATACAAAAACTTAACCAAATCGGGACGCGGACGCTGACGCATGGGCGAGTCCAATAGCTCTACTATTCTATGAATAGTCGAGCTAAAAAACCGCAACAACATCATTATTGTTTTTTTTAACCGCATCCCGATTTTCTATTTACGTTCACGAGGTCACATAACAGAAATCTGTTTGCCAAAAATCATTTTACTTCATATTTTTAAATTGCTGCCGCTTTTTCATTATTTAAGATTTTTCTATTCTGTTTTTTGTACTTTCTGGTCAAAAGTCTGAATTTTATGCCTATAGTTTGCATCATTTATTTACTTTAAGAAAGAAATAAGTATTTAGGATAGCGCTGTTTGAAATTTTGCAAGTAATTTTATGAAAATTCGACCGTTTTTATAGAATTTTGCCTACATTTCTGTCGATACCATACATGTGATCTCCCGCGCGGGAGGGTCAAAATCCCGATTTTTTCACCTTGTCTCCCGTCTCCCGACCAAAACCATAATTCTCCCGCTTTTCAAAAAAAAAAAATCAGTATTATGACTGGGATGATAATTACCGAGGAGTGCCAAACATGTTTACACAGTAAATCAAAGGGCTGTGACTAAATACAGAGTTGGTGCACCTGTGATATATTACAGACTCCGGTATATACCGGATTAACTAAATTTGAAAGAAAATATCTTAAATGTATATATTTTGTAACCATGGTGATACTAACCCTAATCTCTAGTCAGTATATTATGCATTTGATACTCTAAATGCATGCGGACATGCAAAAAAATGAGTAATTTTGCCGTGCGCTCCAATGGATAATAATTCCGCGCAGGCGCAGAACGGCTGCACCAACTCTGCAATGAGAAACATTCAAATCAAGGTGTCACCGACTGTTGTGTATTATACATGTTTGACACACATGTAGCTGGAGGAAAGAGTTGTTTTTCACAGGTGAATTTTGATAACATGATTAATTGTTTGTTTTGATAAGGGATTAGACAAGCTGGGCCTTTTCCACCTGTCTCACCGGGCCGATTATCGGCCCATTCTCAATGCCAATTAGGCTCCATTTTTAACCGGTTTGAAGCAAAAAACTTCCAGTCATAAGAAATAATTCCCAGCTGAAATGATTTTTTGATTATTTAGAGAAAAGTTTTGTTCGATAATAAAGTCACATTAATAATTGTTGGAAAACCCAGCCCATTACTATTTTTAGAAAATGAATGTTATTTCCCCTTATGCAGTTACGCCATTTTCTTCCAATGTTTACCAAATTAATTTGCTAATAAAATCGGGCTTATTTCATTGAAAAATGGATGAAAACACGCTCACTGATTTGATAACATCAATCTACATTATTTTGGTAAGGGTAAATACATGTTTGATGCATTTATTTCTGTTATTCATGTCAAATTCATTAATGATCAGTATTTTTAGACGAAAGATGGGTGGGGTAAGGAATTTACATAATTTATGAGTTGTGTTCAGACCAATTTAGAGCTTCATTTTTTTTTCAGTCCTCGAGTAGAATAATGTTAATGCATGTTCACCACCATTTCAGACCTAAATTGAGACTTTGTTTCTACAAATTTAATCTGTTAAAAAAGTTTAAAGTTAGAACAAGAGGGAGCTTCTGTAAGACAGCATGCTCGACTTTTCTCAGTGATTGACTCTGAATTAAAGCTTTGCAAGTAAAAGGGGCAATTAAAGCTTTGCCAGTAAAAGGGGCAAAATAGTCAATAGCTTTGAATGTAACAGAGATATTGGACATTATATTGGACATTACATAGAACTTTAACAAAACAATGTAAGTTAAAAAGTAGCATAACTCTGTCAAAATTCTAATCAAGAGTTATGAGGATTGTTTCTTCTGGTGTAGACCTATGCGTAATTGTGTGGCCTAAAATGTTGGATTTTGTCTCTAAATTTTGTGTCCGCGCGCTGAATCTATGTCGATAAAAAACCTCCAGTTTTGAGACCCCAACTCCAGCTGAAAAATGGCAAACCTCCAGTTTTGGGATTCTGAACTTATCACATGTATGGTCGATACCTTTTTAAAATTGTTATAGAATTCAAACTATATTACTTCTCAATCGGTGTTGAAAATCTGAAGCGATAAAATCAAAAAATGAATGTGTGACGCGCATTTTTTGTATACGTGTCGATAAACAAAAGTAACGGAGTTGTAAGTTAGACATTACGATAGGTCGCACGTGCTCGTGTAATGGAAAATTACCGGCATGGCGTTTTGATATCTGTATGATTCGCGGGTAAATTCCAGTCAGTAGTAAATAAAATAACTAACTGATGGAAAACGGACTTCCTGGGTGCAGTAAAAAAAAATATACAACACTTAACTGATATGGTAAAAAAACACTTTACTGTCACTGGAATATCAAATAAAAACACGACACAAAAATGTTAAAAAAAAACTGTCTTTGGTTCTTATAATTATTTGATATTTTGATTGATACAACACCATACATAATAACGGTATTTGAGTTACATCTTGAACCAGTACACAACCATAGTCCCAACACTTAGGGACGAAAAATACGCTGAGAAAATACATGTCTGAAAAATTAGGGACAAGAAAAATAATTATTTTTCCAGATTTTAAGGGTGTCCCAAGACTTAAAGGGAAAATATGGTACTTCGTAAACCCAGTCACCCTATGAAGTTTGAAGGTTCTAGGTCAAATGGTTCCCAAGTTATTGATCAGAAACAGTTTTCCATGGTCTTACCCCTGTGACCTTGACCTTTGATAGAGTCAAATCATTAGATTCAATTTATTATCTTGTGCCTTTTTGACAAAATTCCTTTGCATTTGAACTCCGAACAATGATTTAATTCAATGACAAATCACTGTTTGGAATATATTATGTCTTAAACTGAGACATGATAATTGTCATCAAGATCAACCCTACGTATTAAGTTCACTATACAGCATACCAATGATCCCAGCTGTGTAATCTTTTGCTTGCTCACTCTCTGACATTTTGAGAACTGTCTTTGCTCCAGAACAAAAGTGATTTTTGATGACAGTTATTCTTCTGATGGGGGATGCTATGTGCGAAAAATTTCCAAAAACATTCAACATGTCAACAAATAACTACACGAGAATTCAACATATTCGTTCTTTGAATCTCTTTCTGATTTTTGACCGGTTGTGAAAATTATGAGCGTAATATTTTTATGAGCACCGTTTTACGAAAACCGAAATGTAAGTTATACCGCGGAATGTTTCAAAAATAAATTTAGTTAAATCTACGTTAATACTCACATGTAATTTTCTAATATATAACTGATGCTTGTTCTGGTCCAATGTGGCAGAGGGAGTCCAGGATTTACTATTTGGCTGTTATTCCATCAGTCCTCCTTTCATTAATCTCTTCCACTGCACACGGACAAGACAAATTAATACGCGTAGTATTGTGTACTACGCCTTGAGAAAATAGTTCGTTTAACTACGAATAAAACCGCAGAATGTTTCAAAATAAAATAAATATTAAATCTGTAAGAGAAGATCCTTTGGAAGTACATAATTCAACCAAGCAAAAAACTAACAGACTCGGTTTGACTGAGTCTGTTCATGAGAGGTAGTGGAAAGTGCAACACCCCTCACACTCCCTAGCACCGGCTTAAGAGGAACTCTATTACCCACGGACATTGAGTGGACTCCATGGTCCCAAAGAACAAGAAAATATAACAGCACTGAAAAACATAAAGGTCAGATTTTATTAATCTTTTCTATATTACAAAATATTGAATGTAGATCTATATTAAAAGATATCAGGCTTGGACATGTGTTCCATACATCTCATGAAACAAACCTTTTGTTCTGTTTTAAGTTTCATGTGACAAGTTCGTATAATTCCAATAGACCATTAAAGTTGTACTTCTAAAACGTTAAATGCTTTTTTTTGTTTCAGGCAGTATATACTGCTCATACTGTTCAAGGACCAGTTGTGTGATTTTTAGAATCTCATAAATCTGTGAGTTCTATGGTCCTTTTAAATATTTTGTTTTCCCTGAATTTTCAGTTGAAAAAGACTTTACGCCTCGGTTTGAATTTCATGTTCATCAAAAGCTATATAAATATTATTGTTTACTATTTTTGAATTCATAAGTGTTCATATCACCTTAATAGTAAAACCATTTACAAATGTCACTTCAGGCTTTATGAATACTTTATATGTGACTCATAGCATCTGTCATAAAATTCGAATACCCGCTTCCACTACGTTTAATAAGCTTAGCCTTAAAAGCATTTGTGGAGAAGCTGTGACAAATCAGTCAGGAGGAATACTCCTCATTTCTACACTTCTGAAACTGAAAAGGCTCCTACTGAGGTCATTTTCGCACATTTTCAATTGCTATCTTTTGAAAGCATAAAACGCAGCCAAACAACATAATAGTGCATTCTGTTTGATTAGTCTGATTAAGGGCCCCTAGCACCAGTTTAAGCGAAATCTACTTTTTAATTGTCTCCCCTCTCTATAACATCCAGTGACCGCAACACCTGTTCTCTTCCTAACAGAAAATCTTCTTGTAATTTGTAAAGGGTATCCCTTATACCATATTCCACCATCCTCTTATAAATTTTCTACACTTTGTCAAATACCGCACAGAAGTTCAATCATATCACATCCATGTCACATCCACTGACCAGTTCTCCAGACCTGTCATCCATCGAATCCACAAGTTGTGTGATGCAAGAGTAACCTTGCCAAGATCCATGCCAATAGACTGATAAAATTCTACTTCATAACTGATGCAGAATTAATAATGTTTTACACAATTGCCCATTCACTACTAGCGATTCCTCTTCCAGATTATTTTGAAAAAAACAACAACATGAGTCTGACTCGTCACACATGCCCTTTAGCTTATAGAAAAATCCATACTATGGTGGCTGATTTCTGCCATTTTGCGTTTTCGCTCTGCGACCCCGCCGAGTGAAAACACGAGAATCAACAAGTTAAAATGGCGGGGGCGCGGGACGAAAACTCGCTATTTAGCGTGGGTGCGGAGTGAAAACTCGCTGTTTAGCGGGGTTGCGGGGTGAGATTTAGTAACTGGTATGTCGGGGGCGCGAGACGAAAACATGATAATTAGCACTGCTTAAACGTCGAGTTTTCGCACCGCGCACCCGGCATTCCAGTTATTAAATCTCGCCTCTCGACCCCGCTAATTATTGTGTTTTCGCTTCGCGCCCCTGCTAAATAGCGAGTTTTCACCCCGTGACCCAGCCGAGCGAAAACACGAATATTAACAAGATAAAATGGCGGGGGCGCCAGGCGAAAACTCGCTATTTAAACTCGCTACTCGACGTTTAAGCAGCGCTAATTATCGTGTTTTCGCCACGCGCCCCCGACATATCAGTTACTAACTCTCGCCCCGCGACCCCGCTAATTATCATGTTTTCGCTCCGCGGCCCCGCTAAATAGCGAGTTTTTGCCCCGCGCCCCCGCCATTTTAACTTGTAAATTTTCGTGTTTTCGCTCGGCCGGGTCGCGGGGTGAAAACGCAAAATGGCAGAAATCAGGCACCATACCATACAGTTTCCAATCATTATAAATTTTCTTTCTTTCCAAGTTTCCTCATCTTACGGATCAACCTCCATTCTGTAATTACTCTCCTTCTCACACTTGAATCTTTCAAGCAGACAGTGTGCAACATACACGCAATTAGTTTCTGCTAAGTGTGTGTTTTAATCTGATTATACTTTTATTGTGTGCACATCTAACATTTTTTCAATTTCTCTCTTTGACATATTACTGCCATTGCCTCTAGAAACATCTTTCACTTTCACTGACTGCACATCTGTTAATAATACACAAAAGGGGACTTAAACAGTTACTGTAGTCTAAGATAGACAGACAGGCATCGAATCACTTAACAAAAGAAAAAAGTTTAAAGTTGAAAACACCAATTATATCACGAAAATAAATCATTTTTCTTCATAGTTACTGAGATAGTGCTACATGAAAGTTACTTTATACGAAAACCTCTTTAAAGGACATTTCTTAATTCGAAACAGTCGTATATCACATATATTTCACGTATATTTCAACCTTTTATGATTATGTCTTTCTAAAAGGTCGTATATGTGTGATTTTGTAGAAACTAGAAACTTGTGAGGTGTGTGGCAGTCTTGATTTTAAGGCTTTGGATTAAGTAGTTGTTTACACATTTAACAATTTAATCATTTGCAGACCATTAACCTGAATCACAGTATGATAGAGCAGATGAGTTGTTGGTGCAGCTGGTGATGTTTTCTATAGTGGTGATGCATTTAAGTCCACAACTTGGTAAGCATACATGTGTTTTGTTATGTACATGTGTAATATGTAATTGTATGCTTTTAATGTATATGTAAGTTTACATATAATTCAAGTATATGTACTATGTATTATGTTTAATGACTGCAAGGTGCCACTACACACAACTATATGTTTTAACCTGTATTACCATATGAATAAGATATTTATGCATTTATTATAATATGTATGGTATTCTGATGTATCTATTATGTGTATTACCTGATTGTAAGTTTTGTTAATGTTATGTACTTTCAGGATGCTTAGTTTACCAACCAATAAATTGATAAAGGTACTTAAGAGCTTGTTTCCTACACATGGCCTCCAGATGGACCTACTCCTCAACCCCCACTAGCAGTTATACTTCTTTATAATTTACAAAAGGACTTTAAGTAAAACTAGCCAAGTGACAGGTGTGTCACGAAAAGTGTAATCAATAATTCTGTTTTAACCAAAATTTAATATGTGTGCAAGAAATAATTTGGGTCCTAAGTTATTTATACTGTAAAACGTTTTTTGTCTCTCCTGAAAACTTAACAAAAATTAAGCCTAAGTATCTAACAGTATCCAAAGGTTGTAATTTATAATTAGATAATAAAATTGTTGTAGTTTGATGAGAATACATCTATATAGTGTAGGATTCGAACCTACGATATCCTGCTTGCAATCTGGGTTCTCTACCAACGTATCTAACCAGGCTTCTGGTAACCCAGACGTCTAGAATCACTACACCTCCTTATTCTAATTTTGAAGGCTTAAACCTTATCAAGGAATCATAGAGCAAGGCATCAACTGTTCAGCCTACAACAGAGTATATAGTCTCTATAAATAATGCATACTCTATATGTTAATGAAGCCTTTCTTTGCAGTGGAATCGTAGAGCAGGCATCATCTGTTCAGCATATAACCCCTGCTAACCACACGCTCTACATAAATTGGCCACTGTAGCCCACACTCTTCCAATTTACCTTGTCGCCAATGTTGTATTTTGGTGAGAAAATCAGTGTATGACTCGAACCTACGATCCCCTGCTTGCAAATCAGGTGCTCTACCAACTGATTAACCAGAAGCTTCGAATCACTATAAAAGCATTAATATACGTATCTTGTTTTAAATTTGCATGGGATGAACTGCAGCAGCGGTCGGTGGTTTGTGTACGGGGTCCTCAAAAATACAACATTTCCGTAAAACAACTTAGTTTCGCACTTTAGGAATAGAATCCTTTCCGCTGATTTTACCGTTGGGTTTTAATTTAAAAAATTTGGCGCCAAAATGTCAAACGAAAGAGTGAAGTATGTTAGTTTTATTTCATTTGTTAAGTTCTTCTGTATCAGTTACATTAGACGATTATAGGCCAGATTCGAACCCTGGATTTCGGAACTGCTCCTTGCCCAAGAAAACATCCTCCAGCAAGACTTAAATAGGTTACAGCTATGGGAAAGTAAGTGGGAGATGGAGTTCAACCCCTCAAAATGCACTGTTATGAACTTAACAAGGTCAAAAAACCCTTTCAAATCAAAGTACACACTCCATCAGATCTTCAGGATTCATCTCCTACGCATTTGTCTACCCTTTGGTTAAATATATCAAAATGAACTTATTTTGATACATTATTTACTTGTGCATCCTAAAGAGAACAAAGTTTTTAAAACCAGCTTTCATTTTAAAATCAGCCATTTTAAAGGCGTACGCTAGAATTCCCTGTATATGAGATGGACGAAAATTTTCCCAATAACAGAATTTCTTTAAACTTTGGATATTGAAGGACAATCGTCTAAGAAACGAAAAAATGCAATAAAAATCATAGGTCACCGGATTCAAAAAAGAGTTATCTGCCCTTGAAAACGTCATTTTTGGGGGAAATGCCGTTTTCAAGGGCAGGTAACTCTTTTTCGATACCGGTGACCTAAGATTTTTATTGCATTTTTTTGTTTCTTAGATGATTGTCCTTCAATATCCAAAGTTTGAAGAAATTCTGTTATTGGGAAAATTTTCGCACCTAATTCTAGCACACGTCCTTAATATCATGACCCCTATAAGCGGTATGTCTAAATGCCGTCACCTGAATCGGTGTACTCATAGTCCATATGGTTAAGTAATACTGAAATGGAAAAGTATGTCCAAAACATTAAAGTTATCATAAAAGCAATACTTCCTTATCATGAGAATGAATATATTTACTGGGATTTGTAATATTTGTAACAAGTAAGGTTAACCATAGCATTGGCAGTGAAAACCACCAAGCAGTCTAGCCGCCATTTACAAGCAGCAGTATAAGAGGTGGATGGTGGTGACATCCTTTGTGGTTACATTCTCCGAATTGAGTGAATACAAATGAGATGCAACTATTTAACTGCAATCTTTCCATTTCTGGTCAAAAAATAAGATTTATTTACATTCACATGTAAAACAAATTAAGGTAAAACAGTACTTTTTACAACAAAAAAGATATAAGAAGATGAAATTTTGGGAATACCCTGTATGCTAATTCTGGGTAATGCATATTATTTTAACATATATATTTATAATTTCGTCAGATCTTGAAACTACAACATATAAAATATTGTTTAAAATGGTTACAAAGTGTGGGAAGTGGAGGAGATTTTGTAATAGTGGTAAAAAGTAATAAGAAATTCATGAAAATTTACACATGGGTATTCAGCGTTTTTTTTCACCAAAATATTCGGCGAAATTCGGCCCCATTCCCCCCTCAAAATAGTATATTTTTTTCCCCTTTCCGATGCCTAAAATTCCCCTCTGAAAATAAAAAAAAATTCCAATCAATCAAATCATAATTCACTAGTTTATTTTATTTATTTTCATATAGAAAACAGTTCACCGCGGTATCTCGCGTTTTGTTTACATCGACACCGGTTGGAGTAACTTCCCTTGATAAATCAGAATCATCGAAGCGCTTTATTATTCTGCACAACAACGCTGTTGAATGTTAGTCTGTAAATGATTTGCATTCTATTTGTTTGGCCGGGTAGTGTTGAGTTTTCCATCTTCTAGTCACCCTTACAGAAGAAAAAGGCCTGCTGCGTACTCTTGCTGTGTACATACAGCGTATATGATGCGTACATGATGTGTACTGAAATCAATAGTACGCAGGATATACACCGCACATACACCGATAGTACGTTTGTAGTACACTTTTGACATGCAAATGAGCTCTGCCGCGTACTACTTGCTGCGTACATGCTGTGGACTACATAGTACACGGGATGTACGCTGGAGGAATTTAGTATGCGAGGAATAGTACGCAGCATGTACGCGGCACATACACTTTTCACATGCAAATGAGCCTGCGGTGTACTACCCCTGCGGCGTACATGCTGTGTACTCCTGCGGCGTACATGCTGTGTACTCCTGCGGCGTACATGCTGTGTACTCCTGGCCCGAGTCCTGCGGCGTACATGCTGTGTACTCCTGCTGCATACATGCTGTGTACTCTTGTGGCGAAACTGCTGTGATAATGTAAATTCCTTACCCCACCAACTTTCGTATGCAAATGCTGATCATTTGGACAGAAAAAAACAGAAAAAAGATAAGTGACATGCATCAATAAGTATTTACCCTTACCAATATAATGTAGATTGATGTTATCAAATAAATTAGTATGCTTTTCTCCATCCACTTTTCAATGAAATAAATCAATTTTTGTAGCATGTAATTTGGTAAACATTTGAAGAAAATGGCGTAACTGCATCAAGGGGAAACAACTTTAATGCAACTAAATATAAGTGTTATGATTTATTATAGACGATGTGTGCGTAGTATGTATTTATTTTGATTAAAATCCATCTGAGAACAATCTAAGACTGGAATTATATAAGCATTTATACACTTTTACGTCTGTAAAAAGTAGCGCACCAAAAAATTTTGGATTGATTTTTTCCAATGGGGCAAGCGCAATTAGCCAAAAACGTTCTGAAAATATACGAGCGGCAAATCCGATGAACAACTTTTTAATTTGGTGAGGCCTTAATGAGTTAACATAATGAGCATTAAAGCCTTTATAAAACATGATAGAGTGGTGTTTTGCTTAAGAGTATTCAAATAACAGTGAGAGCTATTAATTCTTCTCATTCAGGCGCTGTTGAGGCATTATCTTGGTAATTATTTCATGTATTACAAAATGTAATGCAACGAAGTTCAAATAAGGCTTTTCAATTATCCAAGTTAGAAAGCTCCAGGATTAATTCAAAATGAAAAAGAATATATTTTTACACTGCATGCAAGGTGCAGCTCAGAAATCAATAAGATGTAAGCTTCACAAATGAACATTGCAAATAGTTTGGCGAATTTTTATTGTTCAGAATACCGGTAATCTGAGCTATTCTATGCTATTAAGATAAAAGTTACTCGGAAATCAAGTTCTTGCTTCCAAAAAAAAAAAATGTACAAATCTTTCCTGCATGAAGTCCCTCCCGCGTATATGAAGTTTACTTCAGACTTTAACTTATAAAAAAAAAACTAAGTATAAATGCCAAAAGAAATTGTACAAGTCTTTCCCGCGTATATGAAGTGTACTGCACAAATTTCAAAGTATCTGCTGTGTACATGCAGTGTACTATTTTCTCGTACAAGTCCCTCCTGCGTACATGCAGTGTACTCCTTAAATTTTCAGAGTCTGTGCGGCGTACTTGAAGTGTACTAGTGACCTCCTGCGTACATGCTGTGTACTTGTCGAAATAGTACACGGCATGTACGCGGCATGCGGTGTATGTAAAATGTACTCCTCTAGCGTACTACTGTGTTCGCGGCATATACACAGCAAATACACAGCATGTACGCCACAGAGGCTTGCTTCTGTAAGGGCAGTCAGGGTTTGATTTTATGCTTTGGGAAGGGACTAGTCCAATGCATACATTGTTTTTTACAGTTTGTTTCTATTGTGACCGGTCAAATGTAACAGTGACTGCAAATGTCAGACTTTGACAGAAATAAAAAAACAGCCACTCACCGATTTGTTTAAGAAGGGACCTAATGTCTGTTGTAAATTTTGGTAGTCTAATGGATGTCTTATCCTCCACATTTGAAAAATTTATTTGGTTATCTGGTATTGATATGCTACATTGTGTTATATGTCATGTCAGATGCTCTTATGGGCCCTGAATTTATCAATAAACTTGAAACTATAGTTTATTTCAACACAAATGAAAATTCCCCTTTTCTTAGTTTTACGTCGAATTTTTCCCCCTCCAAAGGGCACCGACCCCCTTCCCCCAAAACTGAAAAAAATCACTGGTATTTTAAATCATCATTACTTTTTATTTAAAATCGCATTTTGCGAAGTTTGACAGCTGTGATGTAGTTGATAAGTTTACACAACCAGTGCAAAAACTTATGTCATACGACTCCCTGTTCAAACAAGGAGCATGCTTAAACAAAATACACCGATTCTGGTGCCCCACTGATTCAGGTAACTGTACGATAGCGTATAAAGCCCTAGTCAGGCCACAGCTAGAATATGCTAGCTGTGTTTGGAACCCTTACACCCAATAAAACATCCACCAGCTCGAAATGATCCAGCGGAGGACAGCGCGATTGGTTAATCATGCTTCATGACTACTCCCCTTAAAGCAGTGTCACAAACATGCTATGTCAGCTGAGATGGCGTACCCTTGAAGATAGGAGATCTGATTCACGCCTCCTTGTGTTCTACAAGATAGTGAATGGTTTGGTTGCTGTGCCACTCCCTCCCTATGTCAGCCCACCTTCCCGTCTAACAAGACATACGCATCACCACTCTACACTCAGATCCTCACTCCCTGTAATTACTATAAGTACTCTTTCTTCCAGCCACAATAGTGCTTTGGAATTCCTTTCCAGTACAACTTGTGCAAGCCCCTACCCTGAACCAGTTTAAGCAGGGTGTGACCAAACTTGTACACAATGCTTAACATGATAGACCTGTTTTTAAACTGCTTTTATCTGTAAATCCTTCTTGTTTTTAACACTATCAACTGTATTCATGCTTGCAATACATAGCGTGTATTACTTTTATCCTCGTATCCAATCTACTTTTAACTTCTTGTATAGGCGCGCAGCTGCACATAATACTCGCAAAGAGGAGTGATGCAGTATAAATAGATAAACAGATAGATAAATAATTATAGATCTTATAGCTCTTTGATCTACCCAGATGATCAATAAACTGATACGAGTGTCAAAATCTAAATTTTGGTCAAAATGCCCCCAATTCGAATTAGAATTAGGTGAAAGTACTGCTGAAAACATCCCTATTTAAAAGTATCTTCATAACATTTTTTTTTAGACATTTGTATTTTTAAGGGGAAGCATATTGATACAGTCGCCGCTTTGTCTGTCCCTCAGTCCGTCCCGCTTTTTTGGTTTTTAGGTCACATGTTAATTTGTGACAAGGTGAGCTTTTCTGATCACGCAGCGTCCGTCGTCCGTCCGTCCGTGCGTAAACTTTTGCTTGTGACTACTGTAGAGGTCACATTTTTCATGGGATCTTTACGAAAGTTGGTCAGAATGTTCATCTTGATAATATCTAGGTCAAGTTCGAAACTGGGTCACGTGCGGTCCAAAACTAGGTCAGTAGGTCTAATAATAGAAAAAACCTTGTGACCTCTCTAGAGGCCATATTTTTCAATGGATCTTCATGAAATTTGGTCAGAATGTTTACCTTGATGATATCTAGGTAAAGTTCGAAACTGGGTCATGTGCGATCAAAAACTAGGTCAGTAGGTCAAATAATAAAAAAAACCTTGTAACCTCTATAGAAGCCATACTATTAATGGATCTTCATGAAAATTGGTCAGAATGTTCACCTTGATGATATCTAGGTCAGATTTAAAACTGGGTCACATGCCATCAATAACTAGGTCAGTAGGTCAAATAATACAAAAACCTTGTGACCTCTCTAGAGGCCATATTTTTCATGGGATCTGGATGAAAGTTGGTCTGAATGTTCATCTTGATGATATCTAGGTCAAGTTCGAAACTGGGTCAACTGTGATCAAAAACTAGGTCAGTAGGTCTAAAAATAGAAAAACCTTTGCGACCTCTCTAGAGGCCATACTTGTGAATGGATCTTCATGAAAATTAGTCAGAATGTTCACCTGGATGATATCTAGGTCAAGTTCGAAACTGGGTCACGTGTCATCAATAACTAGGTCAGTAGGTCAAATATTAAAAAACCTTGTGACCTCTCTAGAGGCCATATTTTTCAATGGATCTTCATGAAAATTGGTCAGAATTTTTATCTTGATGATATCTAGGTCAGGTTCAAAACTGGGTCACATGAGCTCAAAAACTAGGTCACTGTGTCAAATAATAGAAAAAAAACTTTATCATACTCAGTTCAAAACTGGGTCATGTGGGGACAGGTGAGCGATTCAGGACCATCATGGTCCTCTTGTTTTTATTACTCGGCAACCACAGGTTGGAACTTAGCGAAACTTCGTAGGGAACTTCGAATCACTATCAAGAGGAGATCAGACTTTAAAGAAAGAAAATATAAAAATGCATTGTCATTTTATCATTGATCTTCATAATGGGGAGCTTCTTCATACGTTTATTTTGTCAATTATAGGTCAATATCGCAAATGCGACAGGTGTGAAAGCATATACAATACGTGAACAAACATATACAGGGGGATTTAACAGATTTAAATCTCCATCTATAGCTGTCTTTCAGACTGCCTTGTGTGGGGGGGGAGGTGAACCCAGTATATATAGAATTGCGATGATTGGATCATTTTCGTAATACCAGTTGGACATTCTTTCCACTTCAAGACATTTGAATCTAATCTTTAGATTCTATATAGCAGCTGCTTTTGATACTGAATTAAGGTCATCATAATACTTATAAATAATACATGACTTTTTGTGAAAAACAATCTTTTTTAACTTTGATAATTGCTAGAAATGTCTGGAATGGCACTTCATTTCAGTATTCATAACTAAGCAGTTGTATACCCCAGTGTACGAAATTCAGATTTGAATCCACTAGCCCGTTCGGGCTACCAGATTGGAAATTTTCCAAGCCCGACACCAATTTCACTAGCCCGAACTTTAATACCTTAAAATACATAATTTTTGCACCATATAACATTTTGTTTTACAGACATCTCTATGCATCTTGGACATGACACTCCTTCCCAAAACAAAATCTAAACTGTTACCCCGATTTTTTAGGATCCGCACTCCCCAATTACTGGAACTCGGACTGTTGACAATTTGCAAGATGTAATAACGAGTGCTGAATACACATTTACACACACGCTGATAGCATAATTTAAGCTCCGCCTACTGCAGGTACTTGTGAGATTTTCGCGAGAAGTATGAAAGCTAATGAAATAATCCGTTACGCTAGAGGTGATTGTATTCAGCCAATTAGCGCTGCGGTTACGTCTTTGACACTGTGTTTGATTGTCAACACATGAGAGTGCAAAACCAACAATAATTCCATAAGCGTTTCTCAGTCTGGATGCAGTACTCGTTTAATTAGCTTGATTTTTTAAACAAATTAGGAAAATTCAGTAGCCTGGTCGGGCTTGTACCTGCGGAAAATCGGTAGCCCGAGCTGAAATTTGGTAGCCACAGGCTGTCGGACTACCGCGAATTTCGAACACTGATACCCCATAGCTAGGTGGCCATTTTGTGACATTATGTTGAACCTGGGAATTCAAATATTCTAACAAATGATTCATGAGCAAGTAAACATAAGTCCATGGCCAGACATTAAGGACTGCCCAATTTGCCTACGACAGAGGCAAGTTGCTTCCAGACAGGCAAAAAATCATTGCTCACCAGCAAGTCAAAATGTATGTTGGGTCCTTGCAAACGATTTATAGAAAATCCTGTTATTTTTTTATCGTTAAATATATTCCATTTTTTAAAAATAATGATTTATTCTATTTTCAGATATGATAAATCATCCTGCTCACAAGTTTCATCTTTCTTTTTGTGCATTTTTAGTTCTGAGTTCTCACTTCTATATCTGGGCAAGTACTATTTGCTTTGAGCAAATCAAGTTGAGGTTGACCTATGGTTAGTCTATCCAAACTTAAGATTGAACCCTGAAATTGTGATTTATCATACCTTCACTGTGACAGATTGTCTTAAAATACATGCGTATATTTCAGTCATTGCTTTATGTATCATTTATGTATGTCATCATTTCTGCTATGGCAAATGCATAATCTGCTATTTGGGGGGCCTCAGTGACAAAGTGGTTTTGGTTGCTGACCGAATTACTTGCCCCCCACCACTGTCAGTTTGAAACCTCACTTGGCATGTAGACTTGAGCCATCCAGCTTGCTTTCATAATGTTCTAAATGCCTAAAATAACGCCCCGAGAGGCACTTTGTTGTCTTCCTCCGCCATCAAAAGCTGGAAAGTTCAAAGTGCAATTGACCTATAATTGTGTCGGCATTGAAATCAACAAAAAAGAACTACTAGTTTGAAATTTGTTGATGTAAATCATACCTCAAATACAAACATTGTTTCTATCAAGAAGTACAATGTCTGTTTTTGTTTAGAAATATTTTCATTGGTGTGAATTTATTACACATAAAAAATTTTCTGTTGAGAATGTGTAATACCGTAAGTTTGAAGAAATTACAACTTCTTAAAAATAGATTTTGTTCGTCTTTGCTAGTTGTTTTGTTAGCTCACCTGAGCAATGCTGCTGCTCAGGTGAGATTTTCTGATCGCTCGATGTCCGGCGTCTGTCAACATTTAGCTTGTGTATGCAATAGAGGCTGTATTTTTCAACTGATCGTCATGAAATTTGGTCAGAATGATTACCTTGATGAAAACTAGGTCACTAGGTCAAATCAAAGAAAAACCTTGTGTATGCGATAGAGGCTGTGTTTTTCAATTACTCTTCATGACTTTTGGTCAGAGTGATTACTTTGATGAAATCTAGGCTGATTTTGAAAATGGGTCATCTGGGGTCAAAAACTAGGTCACTAGGTCAAATCAAAGAAAAACCTTGTGTATGCGATAGAGGCTGTATTTTTCAATTACTCTTCATTAAATTTGGTCAGAATGATAACCTTGATGAAATCTAGGCCGAGTTTGAAAATGGGTCATCTGGGGTCAAAAACTAGGTCACAAGGTCAAATCAAAGAAAAACCTTGTGTATGCGATAGAGGCTGTATTTTTCAATTAATCCTCATGAATTTTAGTCAGAATGATTACCTTGATGAAATCTAGGCTGAGTTTGAAAATGGGTCATCTGGGCTCAAAAACTAGGTCACTGGTCAAATCAAAGAAAAACCTTGTGTATGCGATAGAGGCTGTATTTTGCAATTAATCTTCATGAATTTTAGTCAGAATGATTGCCTTGATGAAATCTAGGTCAAGTTCGAATATGGGTCATCTGGGGTCAAAAACTAGGTCACAAGGTCAAATAGAAGGAAAAGCTTGTATATGCGATAAAGGCTGTATTTTTCAATTGATCTTCCTGAAATTAAGTCAAAATGATAACCTTAATAAAACCTTGGCCGAATTTGAAAATGGGTCATCTTGGGTCAAAAAATAGGTCAGAGACCACCAATTCCAAAAAGTACAGGGAACTTACTGGGAATGAGGTATTAGTGTATACCTGGGAATAAGGTAACGTCTGTGCGTTCTGATTGGTCAGTCATGTAAACAAACCCAGGAAGTGATTATTTTTTCAGAATTGATATTTTTTCACTGCATTTACAGTATTTTATTATACATTTTGACAAAATTTGCTACATTTTATGTGTATAGAAAAAAAGTTTTATCAGACGAATTTCTCCCGCCATGTCAATGATTTAAAACAGGGGGTCATCTCATTCACACGAAAATTACTTAAAGTATCACTATTCATATGTTTTTCGTCCGATATTTTGGTAGAACTAAGATAGTTCTTGAAAAACTTGTAATTAGATATACATGTTTCGATGTATGGAAGGCCGTACATGCCATAATGTTACAATGTAAGTCTATGGGAAAACAATTGGTGGTCTCTAACCTATAGGTCACTAGGTCAAATCAAAGAAAAACCTTGTGTATACGATAGAGGCTCTATTTTTCCATTATCTTCATGAAATTTGGTCAGAATGATTGCATTGATGAAATCTAGGTCAGGTTTGAATATGGGTCATCTGGGATCAAAAATAAGGTCACTAGGTCAAATCAAAGAAAAACTTTGTGTATGCGATAGAGGCTATATTTTTCAGTTGATCTTCCTGAAATTAAGTCAGAATGATAGCCTTGATGAAATCTCGGTCAAATTTATATGTGAGTCATCTTGGGTTAAAAAGTAGGTCACTAGGTCAAATCAAAGAAAAACCTTGTGTATGCAGTAGAGGCTGTATTTTTCAACTGATCTTCCTGAAATTTGGTCAAAATGATTGCCTTGATAAAATCTATGTGAAGTTTGATTATGGGTCATCTTGGATCAAAAAATAGGTCACTAGGTCAATTCAAAGAAAACCCTTCTGTATGCAATAGAGGCTGTATTTTTCAATTGATCTTAATGAAATTTGGTCAGAATGATTGCCTTGATGAAATCTAGGTCAAGTTCGAATATGGGTCATCTGGGTCAAAAAGTAGGTTACTAGGTTAAATCAAAGAAAAACCTTGTGTATGCGATAGAGGCTATTTTTAGCTCACCTGTCACATAGTGACAAGGTGAGCTTTTGTGATCACCCTTCGTCCGTCGTCAGTCCGTGCGTGCGTCAACAATTTCTTGTCTGCACGATAGCGGTTTCATTTATGATTTATTTTAACCAAACTTGCACACAACTTGTATCACCATAAGATCACGGTTCCTTTCTTGAACTGGCCAGATCCCATTATGGGTTCCAGAGTTATGGCCCCTGAAAGGGCCAAAATTAGCTATTTTGACCTTGTCTGCACAATAGCAGCTTTATTTATGATTTGATTTTTACCAAACTGGCACACAACTTGTATCACCATAAGATCTTGGTTCCTTTCTTGAACTGGCCAGATTCCATTATGGATTCCAGAGTTATGGCCCCTGAAAGGGCCAGAATTAGCTATTTTGAGCTTGTCTGCACAATAGCAGCTTCATTTATGATTTGAATTTAATCAAACTTGCACAAAACTTGTGTCACCATAAGATCTTGATTCCTTTCTTGAACCGGCCAGATCCCGTTATGGGTTCCAGAGTTAGGCCCCTGAGAGGGCCAAAATTAGCTATTTTGACCTTGTCTGCACAATAGCAGCTTCATTTATGATTTGATTTTAACCAAACTTGCACACAACTTGTATCACCACAAGATCTTGGTTCCTTTCTTGAACTGGCCAGATTCCTTCATGGGTTCCAGAGTTATGGCCCCTTAAAGGTCCAAAATTGGCTATTTTGGCTTTTGCAGCCATATAGAGACTTCATTTATGGTTTAATTTGATACAAACTTCCAAATTATCTTCAGCAACAATAAGTCTTGGATTCCATGACAAATCAGATCCAATCGTAGGTTCCAGAGTTATTTTATATCTGATTACCTCCCCTGATTGTCATCAAAATGGATTTATATCAGTAAGTACTTACAGGACTAATTTGAAATTTCATTATTGTTATTAGTTGGACAGAGACAATCAGGGTAGATAACTGTGGACTGATTTTATGTCAAATTACCTCCCTTTATTTCAAATTAAAATGGGTATATCTCCGTAACTAATGAAGATACTGATCTGAAATTTCATTTATGTCAACAGATTTATTTTGCAGATCCTTCTTTTGTTCACTTACAATTTTTTTTAATTACTTCCCTTTTACGTTACTATAAATAGCTTATTTTTAGTAACTTTTTTATTATTGGCCGTAGGGAAAACCCGAGACCACTTTTCTGTGGTACAACATGGATGGTACCTCCAATTTTTAGGTGTATTTTGACATATCTATACCTTGTAAGAATTTTGTTTTTCTTTTTGGTTAAATTTCTTCCCTTTGTTGTTCCTGTCCTTTGGACTTAAGATATTTTTTCTGAGGGCCTTCTTGTCCTCAAGTGCAATGATAACAGGTGAGCGATATAGGGCCATCATGGCCCTCTTGTTTTTTTCAACTGATCTTCATGAAATTTTGTCAGAATGATAGCCTTGATGAAATCTAGGTCCAGTTCGAATATGGGTCATTTGGGTTTAAAAACTAGGTCACTAGATCAAATCAAGGAAAAACCTTGTGTGTGCAATAGGGGCTGCATTTTATACTGTATTTTCATAAAGTCTGGTCAGAATGGTTGCCTTGGTGAAATCTAGGTCCAGTTCGAATATGGGTAGTCTGGGGTCAAAAACTAGATCACTAGGTCAAATCAAAGGAAAACCTTGTATATGCAATAGAGGCTGTATTTTTCAATTGATCTTCATGAAATTTGGTCAGAATGATAGCCGTGATGAAATCTAGGTCAAGTTCGAATATGGGTCATCTTGAGTCAAAAACTAGGTCACTAGGTCAAATCAAAGAAAATACTTACTTATACTCCCAAGATTTTTGCTCCAATTTTAATGATAATTTGTCAAAACATTTTTTTCCATGAAATCACTAGGTCAAACATGTTTACACTGTTTAATATGTTGTGTTTCTCAGGTGAGCGACCTAGGGCCATCTTTGCCCTCTTGTTTGTGTTGGTCTGTGATTTTAATATGAGGACAATCTTTACAATAAGGAAACAGAGATCAGTTACACAATGAAAAATGATAAAATTTGTGTTGACAGTGTGTACAAACTGAAAGTTATGGTAATGGTTGTATAAACTGTCATCACCTTAACCACCTATTTGCAGAAAATAGCTCGTGTTACAATAGTAAAAGAAGATAATAAATGATGGATTTATATATCATTAGTAATCCCTTAAATGGACGCTGGTCTCTGAAAATATAAAAAAATGACTATTATTCAAGCCTGTGAATTTTCATGCTTGGTTCCGATTTCAGGCTTTTGAGTGCCAGAATTTCACCAATAACTCTATTGAAAAGGATATTTCGGGCTTTAGAATGTAGAGTTTCAGGCATTTGAATTTTTACTGAATCACGGGCTTGAACTGTTGTATCCAAAATTAATATTGGCATTTTTGTTTTAGGAAATGATTATACAACAAGCACAGAGATGAGTCAGTCTAGTAACTCCAGCTGGCAAGGCGGCAGGGGAAAAGGTCAGAGGGGTCAAGGTCAAGGATGGCGTGGTGGCCGTGGAAATTGGCGAGGAAGATGGCGCGGTCGAGGACAGTACTTCAATAATTATGGAAATAGAGGTAATCCCGAGTTTCATTTATTAGCTCGACTTTTCGAAGAAAAATTGGAGCTATTGCACTCGCCCTGGTGTCAGCGTCGGTGTCGCCGTTGGTTAAAGTTTTTGATAAAGTCAAATATCTCTGTTACTATCAAAGCTATTGACTTGAAACTTAAAATATTATTTACTATCAAAGTCTACACCAGGAGAAATAATCCCCATAACTCTGATTTGAATTTTGACAGAATTATGCCCCTTTTTAACTTAGAAGTTTTGGTTAAAGTTTTTGATAAAGTCAGATATCTCTGTTACTAACAAAGCTATTGACTTGAAACTTAAAATACTTATTTACTATCAAAGTCTACACCAGGAGAAACAATCCCCATAACTCTGTTTGAATTTTGACAGAATTATGCCCCTTTTTAACTTAGAATTTTTGTTAATTTTTTTTATAAAGTCAAATATCTCTGTTACTATTAAAGCTTTTAACTTGAAACTCAAAATAGTTATTTACTATCAAAACCTACACCAGGTGACACAATTCCCATAACTCTGGTTTGAATTTTGACAGAATTATGCCCCTTTTTAACTTAGAATTTTTGGTTAAAGTTTTTGATAAAGTCAAATATCTCTGTTACTATCGAAGCTTTTGGCTTTTGACTTGAAACTTAAAATACTTATTTACCATCAAAGTCTACACCAGGAGAAACAATCTCCATAACTCTGGTTTGAATTTTGACAGAATTATGCCCCTTTTTAACTTTGATTTTTTTTTTTGTTAAAATTTTTGATAAAGTCAAATATCTCTGTTAGTATTAAAGCTTTTGACTTGAAACTCAAAATAGTTATTTACTATCAACATCTACACCAGGAGACACAATTCTCATAACTCTGGTTTGAATTTTGACAGAGTTATGTCCCTTTTTAACTTGGATTTTTCTTTTACTGGCAAAGCTCTTATTCAGAGTCAAGCACTGAGAAAAGTCGAGCACGCTGTCTTTCAGACAGCTGTTGTTTTTGTTATAACCTAAAAAAGGAAATTTAGCTTGTTTGTTTCTTTATATATATGTACAGATGAATTAGCAAGTGAAAGGAGAATATCTCTTATCTCTAGTAGCATTTGAAGAGCTGACAAGTAATGATATATTAAATTTGAAAAGTCATTCCTAGACATTGAAAGTTTTGTGTGTAGGTAGTTGACAAATATATTGCAAGATGATTTTAAAGAAGAAATTTAGGTCAGCTTCTATCAGTTTTTGTCGAGCCCGCTTGTGGAAGCGAAGACATAGTCCTCCAAATGGCTGTTTGGTGTATGTGAGCGTGTCTGTCCTGATTTGTTTGTCTGGACCTTAACTTTGACGTGCATGGAGCAGTCTTGTTTATATTTGGCATGAATGTTAACCTCAGTGAGACGGAGTGTCATGCTCAAACCCAAGGTTCCTATCTCAAAGGTCAAGGTCACATTTAGAGGTCAAAGGTCATGTCAGATCTTGTCCGGCCCATAACTTGGACAGGCATTGAGGAATCTTGTTTATATTTGGCATGAATGTCTAACTCAATGAGTCTGAGTGTCATGTGCAAGCTCAAGGTTCCTATCTCAAAGGTCAAGATCACAGTTAGGGGTCAAAGATCATTTACTAATAGTCCTTTTGACAGATGGTGGGCTTAACATGTTGCCAGTGTGCATCTAGTTAAGAGAAAACTGATTATTGTGGTTTGTTGTTCTTACAAGGTGGATTTAAGTAGACTCCTGAAAAACTAAACTAATGTACATGTATTTGTTAGCAACACATAATCAAATTAGTCACCGTGAGCTTAGAAAACAAATGAGGGCAAAGTTTGATCACTATTGAAACAACACTTGTAGAATCTCCATTCTGTAAAATAAGAAATGCACCATACATTTTTCAAGGTTCGAGGTTTTCAATATTGTAGGAGGTAATAGAGGGAACAGAGGTGGAGGGATGATGCCTGATCCCCAGTCTAGCCAGTCTAGAAGACCGACCATGGTTCAAACTAAAATTGATGTAGCTTCCCCATATCATGGCTGGAAGCTGTATTTTCCTGATGAAGGTAATAGCCTATATTTTGCCATAGCTTTTGTAACTTTTAGTCAATGAAATTTACAATAACAGACAGCTGTTAATGTCTTGTCAAAAGCTTTCCTCATTAACTAGTGACTTCCCTTGTTTCATTCTTTATTAGTACTGTTTACCACTAGAAATAACTGATGAATTGGAACTGGAATATGAATTATCTCTGTCAAATCATTCTTAAGAGCAGCTGTCTCGCACAATTTGTAAGAGGTTTTCAGTGCTGTATTAAGGTTGTTCTGCACATTTGATTGACCGGAAGTGATGGCACCATGTCATTTATCCATGAAACCTAGAATAATGCCTGGTAGAATTTTATTTGGTTATGTGATTAAAAGTAGGTAAATCTATGAAAATTTTCATTAAAATCTACATTGTTTAACTTTTTCTAAGCACAAGTGTGATTTTCTGTTAGAAGTCCATTGTGAAAAATAACCGGAGGACCAATATTTGTCTATTAAACAAAAAATCAAGCACATAATCCTGTCTTTTATTGATTGAATTTACATCTGATATTATAATAATTATGCTTTGAATAATAGGGATTGATTAAATTCTACATTGTAGAACAGTTGTTGTTTCAGACATGCAGAACTACCTTGAGGCTTAATTAAACAATATGGTAAATGTCTTTCAGTATACAATGACCATTCGCCAGCAGTCCAGAAGATACATGTGTTTGAGAAATACTTCCTTAGTTGGTTACAGACATACAATTTGGTGAGCCTTGCATGATATTTGTAATACATACTTACTAATGTGTCGTATTTAAAAATATTTTGAATAGTAATACATCATTTTAAAATGTAAATAAATGAAGCTATTAAAAGTGTAAAGGATTTTTGTAAACAATAATAAATACTAGCAAAACTTGAAATATTGATGCCATATATAATTATTGATTCTTTTATCGTTGTTCAGTATTCAAAATACAGTAATTATTGCTTTGATTTGAATACAAAAGTGCTATATTTTTAACTTTTTTAGGATGACATAGAACTGAAGGGAAGTTTTATTGTTGATTACAAAGAATTAATCTCAGATCAAGGTAATACTGTAATTTCTCTCTGTCTGTAAATGGTACATGTATTAATATGGCAAAATAGATGAATAAATTAAGAGTATTAAAATGCTAATATTACTTGAAGTACAGGTATTTTCTCAAATTAACTTAAGAAAAAGTATGATTCTAAATGACTTAAATTAGGAATCATTGTATTTCAACCACAATGTTAGAGACAGTGATAAAGGTATATTTCATTTGATAAAACAAATCTAGTTTTTATTTTAATTCCCCACATTTAAATTGTACAAAACTTTACATTTCAACATTGATTGACATTAGTGCTCGAAGTCGCTTTCAAGAGGGTGGCTGCTCTGGGTAATGAAGTTTTATAGTATATAGTAATTTTATATAGGTGTGAGTGAGAGCTTACCAGATCTACAAACAGAACTAAAGGATATGCCACAGAAAGTGCTCGCATGTATGGGGTTATCTATGCATCAGGTAGGTGTAACTTGTGTTATAATAATATCAGATATATTTGTGTTGCAACACATTCATTAAATCTGAGATTTAAAATTTGCTTAAACTGTAATTTTTTCCCACAAAAACATTTTTTAAAGAAATAGTAAGAATGCCAGATACGCAAAAGTTCTCACAAATGTTTCTAATTTTACAACATTAGTACTGTATTTTTGCATATTGATTTTTTTTGTACAAACAAAAGTACTTTAGATTCAATTTAATGATGCCAGTTGAAGAGGATATGGGATATATTTGAGACAAGATTTAAAGCTGTAAGAACAGTAACTGTTTCTATAGACAGGATATTGTTCTACACTTGTTTGGCATACAGTTGAACTTCAATGGCTCGAACTCGGATCTTTCGAACACCCGGGATCGCTCGAACTCTTCGCCCAGTCCCGAATTTATTCCTTCTTTATTCTATATAGTTCTACCTCGGATCTCTCAAACTTCGATAATTCGAACTCTCGAACTCATTTGGTGGTCCCCTCGGCTTAATTACAGTGATAATTACACCTATTCAGTCGAACAGACAATTTTTGCCGGGATGGCTTGTGTTTACAAAGTTTTTCACACTTCTGCCTGACATTCGCCAAGCTTTCCCTTTAACCGGCGCGTGCGTAATTTTCACACGCTTAGGCGTAAAAAAAAAAATTGTTTGTTTCCGGTGGCCCGACCTACCCTATTTTTTTACCGCCGACCCTAAACTTTTTTAGCGGTAAAATCGGGCGGCATATATTTTTGCAAATAAGTATATTATTATTTTTATAGCTCTTTGCACGAATGGACTACTCCACCGATCGGGCGAGTGGTTTTTACGTGGTAACTTTACCAAATTGAGAAATTAATACATCAGGCAAAATTACCTGGATTGACTGGAATTTACCCGCGAATCGTAAAAATATCAAAACGTCATGCTGGTAATTTTCCATTCCACAAACACGTGCGCCCTATCGTAATATCTTATTTACATCGCGGTTACTTTTGACACAATAAACGCGCGTGGTGCATTCATTTTTCAATGTAATCGCTTCAAATTTTCAACACCGCTTGAGAACTAATACAGTTTGAGTTCTATAACAATTTTAATAAGATATCGACAGGAATGTAGGCAAAATTCTTTAAAAACGACCAGATTTTCATATAATGTTTTGTAAAATTTCAAACAGCGCGATCTTGATTATTTACTTCTTTCTTAAAGTAAATAAACGGTACATAATATGGTAATAAAATTCAGACTCTTGACCAGAATGTACAAAAAACACAATTAAAAAATCTTAAATAATGAAAAAGCGGCTGCAATTTGAATACATGGAGTAAAACGATTTTTGGCAAACAGATTTCTGTTAGCACGGCAGAATAGGTTACGTGACCTAGTGAACGTAAATAGAAATGTGGTTTTAAAATAAAGCAGTATGATGTTGTTGCGGATTTTAATAAGTTTTAAATTATTCATAGTACATGTATTTTTTGACACAACACTTTGTTAGATATTCTTTTCAAACAATAATGTAAATTCCTTGAGGGCAGATAGGTCACAGAGGTAGGCTATCCACTATCATCGTTCACGACACATTTACATGTCAGTTTATTCGGGATATTGCACATTCGCTTTTAAAAAAAGATAAAGAGAAAACTTTTTTATTGATTTCTTCTCAACAATTTAAGGAATCGAGAAAGTACGATCAGACAGTGATGTGTCACATGGCGCGAAAACATGACGTAATGCCATGACAATCTCGGGCAACTATACCGCTTTGATCTCCACTTCAGATGCCATAATAACCGACACACTTCTTTTAGCTCTTTGAGGGGGTGTTAACTGATGATGAAAACAAGGCTAATTACTTAAGTTTATCATCAGAATAATTACCGATAATTATTAATGTTGTTTTTTTTTCACTTTCAACACGGGTCGACGTCGGGTGGATGATGATTATTGTGTCCATATTTTGGGACACTTTTCAAAATAATTATTTTCCGGGATAACAGATTGCTACAGTCTTCCATTTTTAATTATTTTAGAAATAAGTCCTGTTTCTTTGAGTCATATGAAGTTATGACGTCTACAACATCACAATTTATGTGATAGAATTGGAGGTCCACTAAAGTCTGAGCAGCTCTCCTAGATTTCAGCAGTTGGTGGACCTGCTGAAAAAAGTTAAGGTCGAGGCCTGCAGAGTCTTGAAAAGTCAGGTTTTAGATGGGATTTACAGGGTTTTCCCTAGCCCCCAAAAAGGTGGTAAATTTACCACTTTTCGAGGTCCATGTCCCCCTTTTCTTAGCAAAGGGGGGCATGAGTTTTCCCAAAAAAACAATTTTTCAAATTAATTAAAAGTTAATTTCAATCAATTTAAACTATTAAAAGCCCAAAAGAGTATCAAAGTATTCAAGCAAATCCTAACATGTCCCCCAAAATAGTCTCTTTTTTCCAGATTAATAAATTTGGGGGGACATGATGTCCCTCAAAATAAATTTCCTAGGGAAAACCCTGGATTTATAGTAGTAAGACGTTGAACAACCACTTGCAGCTTTATTAATTCACAATTTGGGCATACCAGTCAAAACTCCATTGTCTAGCATTTCCAGTTAATCCAGAATTTTAGACTGGGGTAGAGGGTGATGGTATTAATCTCAATGCAGATCAAAGATGCAAATCATATTCCTGGCCAGTGTGCTTTTACTTGGTTTTAGTTTGAAATATAAATGTTGGTTGCTGAATAATATTCAATATTAAAATTATTATTTAAAGAGAGAATCCACAGCAAGATTTCATTCAAGTTTCATGTTTAATCAAATATAAACCATGTTCTCCGCAAGTAATTGCCAACTTCTCCACATGAATTAGCGGCGGAGAATGAATGATATAGGACACAACGATCCTATGACCACTTGATCCACAGATCGACTGCTCTACCTATTGAGCTAATCAGATGGGCTACTCTGGAAATGAAAAAACAACAACAACAAAACACAAACATAAAGCATATATTTATTTCATAATATTTAAATACACAATCAAATGGCATTTTATATTGCTAAAACATCATCAAAGTCATTGTACATTCAGGTGTAAATCAAACATAACAATAGGATGCATGTTTATAAGGTTTATAATCTCCCTGTTTGAAACTAGGATGGTGTTAGGTTAATAAAAAAAAAAAAAAAAAAAAAAAAAAAAAATGCCTACCTACCTACCCTATTTTTTTTGGCCATGTCACTGGAAACAAACAATTTTTTTTGTTAGGCCTTACGTAATTAGCATCGGTATACGACAAACAAATTAAACAAAGTGACTTTCGTTCACTGCAATGCTTTAATGGGCTTTGATTTATGCGAATAAAATTATTTAAAATGATTGAGCAATGTACATACTGCGTCTGTCTTTATTTTTTTCTGCATAAAAATGGGAGATCTGACGTCAACTTTTAAGCATGGCTGAACAACTTAGTAAAGGACCTGGATACGGGGGGATAGCTAAGTCGGCTATACTGGAAAGCAATAAATTTGATGATATTTGTACTGGACTATGATTCAAAAAGGTTTGTTATTCATGTCTTTCTATTTGATGCTGTCTTCACCAAATTCTTATAATTATATTAGTGTTTTATTTGTGTTTTTTCCGTATCATGTCATGTTTGAAAATAAATAAATAAGCATATTTCAGCGTTCGTTTTTTATTTGTCATCGTATCATACTCACATTTAGGTACAATATGACAATATATTACGATGTAAGGTTTGTGAGACATCATGCCCTCGAATTCCCAAATTCAAAATGGCCGCCATTTGAATGGCTTGAACAACGGAAAACTCGAACTAATTTCCACGGGACCCTCGAGTTCGAGCCATCGAAGTTCGACTGTATATTTCATTTATAAGATCCACAGGTTTTCACAGTAGCAGTGTAGAGTGCTACATCTTCATCAGATGTCCATAGTAAAGATAATTAAGATGGGAATAATCCAAAAATAATTCTGTTAATTGTCAAATTTTGTGCAATGTAATATCCAGTTTGTAATGTGAAACCAAAATTTGTAGTCCTGTTTTGGCACCATATAACCTATACTATGTTGGTGGGCCATAAATCCCAAATAAATAAATAAATAAATAAATTGTAAAATCTCATTAAATATGTTTGTAATAGACATAACTGAATATATATGAAGTTAGCTTTAGATATAAAAATCTCAGAAAAAACAATGACCTGAGAAAATTTCAGCACATAAGTCGCAAGAGACTGAGGGAAGCTAGAGATGCTGCGGTGGAGAACGGTACAGAAATTGCACCAGAAGATTATTATGTGTCTATCATACATGCACGAATACTCAACTACGGAACACCTGTACCTCTAAAAAGTTTAAAGGCCAACTATTATGGTAGGTATTTCAAGGTTAAAGGCCATTTGTAGGTATTCTAAGGTTATAGATCATCTATATGGTAGGTTTTCAAGGTTAAAGGCAGATTGTTATGCTAGGTATTTCAAAGTTAAAGGATAAGAATGAAAATAAACGATTTCATGGCAGTCTAATCCCGTAGAGAACTGTTATATTGTTAAAAAATTCTCATACTGTTTGTTTTTCACTGACCACACTTCATTAAAGGTATTCTATTACAGTGAACAAAATGTGTTTGACCATAAGTCCTCGGCCAAGTTTGATAAGTAGCAAAATCGGCCAAGGCACTTCAGAATTATGGCCCTTGAATTACTCAAAATCAGCCTTTTTACTCTTTAAAGATATATTTGTAGTGAGTAAACAGTGTATAAAGACTGACTTACTATTTAGATGATTAGGCAGTTGTGGGAGACATACGCTTTTCTCAAAAGCAGGTCTAGTTTTATGTAGAAAATAGAAGGAAAAGGAACTGGATCACATGAATTGCTCTAGTGAGCCTGAGTGCTTTAGCTAACAGTGTTTTACTGTAAAATGAAAACTGCGCTGAATAAACTTTACAAGGTTATGTATGTGTCTTCTCATACATTTTCAGGCAAGTTTGTCTCTGTGAAAGGCACTGTTGTCAGAGTGAGCAATATCAAACCATTATGTACAGTCCTGGCTTTTGAATGTAACAATTGTTCCAGTGTGCAGGTTAGTAGGAAATATACCTCTTATACCATGATGCATGCATCCATCTGTTTGTCCATCTGTTCATCATATTTCTGACCAGAAGTGTAACTGAAAAACCATTCGAGGTTGTGACGTTAATTTGGCAAATAGGTAGGTGGTGGTTATGAATATTAACAATTAAGTGATATAAATACTTGATCCTAGACATATCCTGTGTCACAAAGTGAAGGGAGGTTCAGTTTTATCTCAAACTTACTGATCTGATTTTCTGGCACAATGTAAGTGCACATTTGACTAAATATTACAGTTTATTAACAGGGTTCAATAAATACACTCGTCTGCTTGGAAATACGAGTAGAAATGTACTCTGGGGAGTGGAACTTGCTGTTGTTCTGCAGGAAGTGTGCCCCACTCCCCCACCATTTTTTTTTTTTCAAAATATTTTAAAAAATCCAATTTTAGTGTAGCTGTGCGGAAGCAGAAACAGCTAAAAGATCTAAAATGAAAGTTAATTTGTTGTTCACAACTCTAAAATCTGTCCCGCTCTGTTAAAATACCACATAATGACTGCAATAGATAGACAATTTATAGTCCTAAAGGATTCCAGTTTGTAACGTTTTTAATGGATTTTAAAACAGAAGCTGTGACAGTAGTTTTTCCTTAGTGAACTGGAGAACGAGTACAAACTGAAGCAGGACAAGTGAAAATTCTTGGCAGTAGTCCTGCGAGACAAGTTGCTTTCAATGTGTCTAGCCCTGATTAATAATTCCTGTGTTCTAAAACTTGCTTTAATGTGTATTATGTTTTTCATTTGCAGACTGTATATTTGCCAGATGGGAAATATGTCCTTCCAACATCAGTAAGTAATTCTAATGACACAAAAAGAAATCTTTAGTAGTCAATTGTGAACTCTAGTATAAAGCTGTGTCCATTTAGAAAATAACTTGCAAGTTTGAACTGAAAAATGTTTGGGCAATAATTTTAGGAATTTTCAGTTTTGAAATGTTAAATTGGGTGTTTTAGAAATACACTGACATATTTAAATGACAAAAGCAAAGTGAAGGATTGTCTGAGCATGTACTAAAACCGAAGGTATTGGACTGCAGAAAGTATTATTGTAGACTTGAAAAACAACAGACTTGCTTGTGTAGTAGAGAATTCAAGCTTATTATTCTATATTCTGGTTCATATTCATTAATTTTGAATTCACATGATGCTGTTATTGAGAAAGAATTAATAAACCTGCAACAAATAGTGCCCAATTTATCGTATTGACGGCAAAAATGCATGGTATGTTTTTCAGTGTTCATCAGCTGATTGTAGGGGGAAGGTGTTTCAGCCTCAGAGAAGTTCAAACCTTACAGAGACCATTGACTGGCAAACTATTAGGTTCTTTTGTTAGATATTTATCATTATGTCTTCCACATGTTGAGAGGCAGACATCTTCATTTAGTGCTGTAAGTCTGACTGTATGTCTGTCACAACATTTGTCCATGCAACTCCTATGGCAGCACCAGGCTGATTTACACCAAACTTCACAGAAGTGGTCATTGTCAAACCTAGTTGTGCATATCTTCAGCATTTTTCAGATTTATGATTTTCAGCAGAGTTATGGCTCTTGATTGATCAAATTTTATGATGTCTTATATCATCTGGCAGATTTCCACCAAACCTTGTAAGAATTATCAGTACCGAGCCTCATTGTTAATATTGTTGGCATGTTTCTGTTCAGTGGAGTTTTGGCCTGGGCATCTGCTCAGATATCATCAGGATGATTTACAACAAACTTCACAAAAGTGATCAGTACCAAGCCTAGTTGTGCATAGCATCGGCATGTTCTAGTTTGTTGTTTTTCAACAAAGTCATGGCCAATGATTCATCCAATTTTATGATGCTTTAGTGACTTCTCTTACATGATGGGGCAGATTTCCACAAAACATTACAGAAATGATCAGTGCCAGGTCTTGCTATGCATATAATCGGCATTTTCGGTTTTAGTGATTTTCAGGGAAGTTATGGCGTTTCATGTGTCGTATTTTACAGTGTTTACACTATACGCTGTATACAATTAGGCTAAATTTCGCCAAAACACTGAGCCATCAAGCTGGCTTTCAGGTCAGTAGTTCTAACTGCCTGTCCACGCATGCCTAAAATATTAATGGTTTTGAGTCGCACCTCCACTGAAAGCTAGAAAGTCATATATAACCTTAAATGGTGTTGGTGTGACTTGAGGCCCATCCAGACAAACAAATTGACTGACAATAACTTTAACATTGATGAAATTATTTCTTTTTCATGTGAAAGTTTAAATGTACACTTTAACCATAGAAATGATGAAAAAATAAATTTGTTTTCTAAAATTCAAGGAGTAATTTGTGAAAAGAAATTCAGCAATGATTTCTGTTTTCTAGAATTCAAGAAATAATAGGCTTAAAGAAATCTTAACAATTATTGTTTTCTAGAATACAGGAAATAATGGGTGAAGATCAGAAAGAGGCAGGTAGAATACCTCGGACAATTGACTGTGAACTTACACATGACTTGGGTATGTAACCTCCTGCTAGTTCTTGTTTCTGTGGCTACACAAATACATTGTCAAATAGTTCTACCGACAAAAAAGGTTTTATGTACCATATTTTTATGCCCCGAAGGGATGCATATTAGTTTTCAGCTTTCTGTCCGTTCGTTCGTTAGTTAGTTTGTTCATTCGTCACAACGTTAACTTTTTGCGTGAAGGCACTTTACTCGCGAACCACTGCACCCTGGACCTTCAAACTTTACATGCTGATAGTACTTATTGAGTATACCACCCCTATTGACTTTGGGGTCACCAGGTCAAAGGTCAAGGTCACAGGGGCCAACATTAACTTTTTGCATGAAGGCACTTTACTCGCGAAACAATGCACCTAGGACCTTCAAACTTCACGTGCTGATAGTACTTATTGAGTACACCACCCCTACTGACCTTGGGTCACCAGGTCAAAGGTCAAGGTCACAGGGGCCAACGTTAACTTTTTGCATGAAGGCACTTTACTCGCAAACCACTGCACCCAGGACCTTCAAACTTCACATGCTGATAGTAATTGTTGAGTACACCACCCCTACTGACTTTGGGGTCACCAGGTCAAAGGTCAAGGTCACAGGGGCCAACGTTAACTTTTTGCATGAAGGCACTTTACATGCGAACCACTTCACCCAGGACCTTCAAACTTCACATGCTGATAGTACTTATTGAGTACACCACCGCTACTGACTTTGGGGTCACCAGGTCAAGGGTCAAGGTGCTGTGGGGGCATTTGTCACCATTAGTGACAGCTCTTGTTGAAATTTAATTTCAAATGGGTATGAAATATGTAGGTGTGTTTAAAATGTTATTAAAAATGCTGCATAAATAGTTGAGTAATATTTTCAAGTCTTTTAACCTTTACCCTGCTAAATTTCTATAATGAACCAGTCTATCATTCAATTTGGGCAGTACCATTTATTATTCAATGGAGTTTTCAATAAAAATTTACTGACTGAATAGCGAACAGAGCAGACCATGATCAGGTGCAGGCTGATCTTGGTCTGCAGTGGTCGCAAAGACAGAATCACTTGCCGCCAGCAGGTTTAGGGTTAACAGCTTAAGAAAATAGATGAATATCTTAAAGAAATGTAAAGAAAATATTGTGACATTAGTTACAATTTAAATGGTTAAGATTTAGAATACACCAGTGACTCATGAAATGAGACATGGGAGGTTAGGTTTCATCCATAAAAGTTGTCTGCTGCCTATCTTGAGCAGTTCTTACCAGATTTTCACCAAACTTGGTTACGGTATTTATGGGTATGTTATCTTGGCATATTATGTGACAATTGGGCACTATTGTTTTTAGCTCAACTAAGGGGCGGCAGTGTCACCATTTTATTCAGAATAAAGTTTTATGTTCACTATATCTTCTGAACTACAGCACTTGTTAACAAACTTCACATGATGGTTGGTTTTGGTTGGGAGCAAACGTCTAATAGTTATAGGTTAGTTATTCTGAAGGTCAAGGTCATTTGGTTTAATTGTTTTAATAGTGCTGGTTAAAGTTTTATGGCTTCTTAATTTTACTACATCTTGTCAACAATAGCCCCTATAATTATCAAATTTCACTTATAGATTGACCTTAGTAAGGCCTTAAGGGGCAGACATATTTTGGCTTAGGTCAGATACATCAAAGGTCAGAGTCAGTAGGGTCAGATTGTGTAATAGTATCAAAAGTTTTATCACACCGTTCTGATTTTCACTTATATCTCCTATTTCTTAGTACCGTTATCCCTATTACCCCCATTTCCGACCCTTACCCCCATACTTATATCATTTAATCTCATGGTTTCTTAGTATCACACATCTCACCCACCTTCCAAAAAAATTTTTAACATTTCTCACAACTACTTAGTCTGGTATGGGTTCATAGTATCCCTACTACCTACTTAACCCCATCACACACAGGTAATCCTCACTTCAGAATATTTTGTTTTACATTTCTCACACTTACTGATATCATATAATGATCTTGGTTAACATTTTCAAACAGTTAAGTGCACTGTCTTTCTGACAGCACTTATTTTGAATGTGTCTTATAGTAAAGTTCAAAGTAATAATTGGCATGCTTGTGTTTCTTACAGTGGACAGTTGTGTACCAGGGGACATAGTTACAGTATCGGGGGTGGTCAAAGTCAACAGTGTTGATGAAGGTAACAGTAATTAAATATCCCAATAGTTTTATGTTTATAATTGTAGATATAAAAACATTTCTAGTAATAAATTGACTTGATTCCAATTTAAAATAGTTGTTTCGCATCATCATATGACACAAGGGCCATAACTCTTGCACCAATATTTCATGAATTATGCCCCCCTATTAGAATTTCAGTTTAGTTTTGATGCTTATGGTGAAACCATATCTCTGTTGTTACTAACTGGAATTGATTCAAGTTTTTAGTGGTTGTTCCACATTATCGCCTACACGATATGACACAAGATCCATAATGCTGGCACCAATATGTTATGAGTTGTGCTCTCTTTTTACTTAGAATTTCAGCTTCAAGTTTTGATGCACTTTTGCTCTATCTTGGTTATTACAAAATAGATTTGATTCAAATTTCTCCAAGTACTTTCAGCGTTTTTTTTTCACCAAAATATTCGGCGAAATTCGGCCCCATTCCCCCCTCAAAATAGTATATTTTTTCCCCTTTCCGATGCCTAAAATTCCCCTCTGAAAATAAAAAAAAATTCCAATCAATTAAATCACAATTCACTAGTTTATTTTATTTATTTTCATATAGAAAACAGTTCACCGCGGTATCTCGCGTTTTGTTTACATCGACACCGGTTGGAGTAACTTCCCTTGATAAATCAGAATCATCGAAGCGCTTTATTATTCTGCACAACAACGCTGTTGAATGTTAGTCTGTAAATGATTTGCATTCTATTTGTTTGGCCGGGTAGTGTTGAGTTTTCCATCTTCTAGTCAGTCAGGGTTTGATTTTATGCTTTGGGAAGGGACTAGTCCAATGCATACATTGTTTTTTACAGTTTGTTTTTATTGTGACAGGTCAAATGTAACAGTGACTGCAAATGTCAGACTTTGACAGAAATAAAAAAACAGCCACTCACCGATTTGTTTAAGAAGGGACCTAATGTCTGTTGTAAATTTTGGTAGTCTAATGGCTGTCTTATCCTCCACATTTGAAAAAATTATTTGGTTATCTGGTATTGATATGCTACATTGTGTTATATGTCATGTCAGATGCTCTTATGGGCCCTGAATTTATCAATAAACTTGAAACTATAGTTTATTTCAACACAAATGAAAATTCCCCTTTTCTTAGTTTTACGTCGAATTTTTCCCCCTCCAAAGGGCATCGACCCCCTTCCCCCAAAACTGAAAAAAATCACTGACTTTGATTCAGTGTTTTTATATTTTCTGGTCTTTTGGGATCATTGAGTCCATTCAATAATGTGTAATAGAGTTCGGTGCTAGGGAGCATGATAGGTGTTGCATATTTCATTACCTCTTATAAACAGACTTGATCAAACCGAGTCTGTTCTTATTCTACTTGCATTCTGTGCTTCTAAAGGATCTTTTTACAGACTTTTTTGAATAGTTGTTCCACATTATTAGTCATATGATATGACACATGAAGCATTACTCTTGCAGAAATTTTCCATGAATTATGTCCCTTTATACATATTTAATGTTTTGATACACTTTATCTCTATCTCTGTTATTACTTAATACTTTTGACACAGACTTAAGCTGTTATCCAATATCTTCATCCACATTGGAGTCATTAAACACTCCAGTGACAGCTCCAGCTTCCTCAGATGTGCCCAATTTCACTCTAGGATCAAAATCGTTGAGCACGCTGTCTCCTGTGAAGCTCTTGTTTTTCTTCTATTTTTGCATCAGTTTACTTTGCTGACATGAATTTCAATATTTTCACTGCTTATATGACTTTTCTAGGTTATCCATTTTGAAGGCTGAACCTACACTTTTTAACTTCCACATTTGATATATTAATTTTGATAAAATAACATTTCTTCTATTAAAATAAAGTTTTTGTAAGTTGAGACCAACAATATGAATGTAATAATAAACATGTAATGTACTCATTTTCTGTATTTGTCATCTTTGGGGCCTATGTGACAGATAGGTTGCTGAATTTGAATTACTTGCCTGTCACGGCTGTGAGTTTTGAAACCTTGCTTGGGGTGTAAAATCCTTTCATGTGAGGAAGCCATCCAGCTGGTTTACGGAAGGCCAGTGGTTTTACGCAGGTGCCTGTCCAAGCCAGAAACAGTGCACGGATGGGCACCTTGTAGTGTTTCCCACCATCAGAAACTGAAAAGTTGCCATATGGAATTATATCTGTGTGAGTTAAAACCCAACAAAAATGAATTGGCATATTTTTAGGTAGAGGAAAGAACAAGGACAAATGCATGTTTCTGTTGTATGTACATGCTAACTCGGTCAACAATACCAAGGGGAATAAATCTGGTAGTGAAGGTCTTGCTATGGACTTTACAATGAAGGAATTATATGGGATAGAGATGATACAGAGTGAGGAACAGTTATTCAGGCTTCTGGTTGGGTAAGATCGAAAAAATTGCTTTTACTGATCGCAGGTGTATACTGTATTTAAGTGTACAAATTTAGAGATATAATATTTTGTGTTTACGAATGCATGGTCTAAATTTTGTGCACCAGTTTAGCTGCTGTGTCAGTTATCTGTTGTCTTATAAAATATTAAACCCAGTTGCCATTTGTTCACCACTAATTCATGTGGGGAAGTTTTAGTTACTTGAGGAGAACAAGACAGTACCAACATAGAGGATAACTGAACTATTCTTGAAAAATGGTGTTGAACCAGAATCACACAGTTAAAATTTAAAAACCTGTGAGTGAAGGGAATCGCCTGTCTTTCAAGGATGAGTGGCATGAAATGTTTCACAGTAGTATGAAATTGCTATGTTTTCAGCTCAGTATGTCCAAGTATTTATGGCCATGAACTTGTGAAGGCAGGATTGGTGCTGGGGTTATTTGGAGGAACACAGAAATTCTCAAATGATAAGGTAGTTTTGGAAAAGTGTTCTCAAATTTTAATTAGGATATTGGGGGCTTTTTAGCTGAACTTTCAACAACAATTTTTGGTTAAGTTTTGTATGTAAGCTGGTATCTCAGTATCCACTAAGGGAATGAATTGATACTTCACAAACTTGTTCAGTGTTCTGCTGAGGATCAAAAATGGTGGGGACACATGTCCCCTTGGTACACTTCTCTATCTCTGTTATTACTAAATACATTTGACACAGACTTACTAGCTACTGTCCAATATTTTCATCCACATTGGAGTAATTAAACACTCCATTGACAGCTCCAGCTTCCTCAGATGTGCCCTGTTTCACTATCCAGCATCGAAATAGTTATGTACGCTGTCTCCTGTGACAGCTTTTGTTGTATGTGGGCTGTAATCTTAGTATCCACTTGTGGGAATGCACTGAAACTTCACACTTGTTCCCTGTGATAATATGGCTGGCAGTGTACAGGTGTCAGATGAGCTGTTATGATCATCCGGCATCTGCCCATCTAGTCATACTTTCTAGGGGCGTGGTCACTTTCTCTATATGTATATATTGGACATTTTAAAAAGCTTCTTGTATGAAACTTCTGGCCTGATTTTGAAATAATTTCACACAAATGGTCCTTGTGTGACCCTCTTCCAAGATTGTTCAAATTATTTCGATTTGTCAAAAGACATGGCTGCCAGAGGGCTTGGTCACTTTTCCCTATATTTATGTAGTGGAAACTTTAACAATCTTCTTGTGTGAAACTGCTGGCTCGATTTAAAATAATTTCACAAAAATAGTCCTTGTGTGACCCTCTACCAAGATTGTTCAGATTATTTTGATTCATCAATGAACATTGCTGCCAGCGGCTATGGTCACTTCTTCCCTATATGCATATATTGGAAACATTTAGTCAGGGACAGCGGGCCAATTTTAAAATCATTGTAAGAAACTGCTAGCCTTTTAACCCTTTACCACACAGAACAGAAGCCAAAGTAACCTCTTTTACATAACACTGATAAGTGATAATCAATAATCTATAATCGGTATATGGCTGATAAAGGTGACTGTCTTATCTGAACAGAGGTGTTGGCATTATTTTGTGATTACACACACTTATGTTAAAAATGTCATTATTTTAATATTTTCTGTAAGTTTGACATTAATTTTGTCAATATAAAGTTTATAGCAATTTAAATTCTCTTTCCGATGATACAAACTTTATTGTAGTTTCTCTTTGAGTTTCGAAGATATAAAGTGTTAAAGTACGGGAATATATATTTTTAGGCATAAAATTTTGTTTTGGATTACTTTCACATTGAAATTCATATACAATTTCATTTCAAAATGATGTTTGAAAGTTTGATTTATAGTTAATAGACTTATCTTCCGAATCGGAATCAGTAAGTATTTATATAAAAAAACAACCATCAAACTGAATAACACTACAAAAATAACGGATCGTAAAATTTCTGAAAGTGCAAAAAGATCGCTGAGATCGAGACTCGTATCCGACTACAGTAATCTTGTGCTAAAAATTAAAATTTGTAGGATAATATTACGTAATATTTTGATGATCAAACGTCGGTACATCACGGGTGACTTCCGCTGCAATTAACTCTTGGGGTGTCATAAAATATTTGAAAGCCGCGGTCCTTCTGTTTTGATTAACACTTCCCGTTATGTAAGGCCATAAATTCCAAGCCATCGTATACACAAATTGTTGTTTAGGGGAAATCTGCATGTATCACGCGTGACCTTCATGACCTAACACATTTAAAAATACTTTGATGTTAAATGGTTGTTATTTTTAGAACGAGGAAAGCCCGCGAACCGGCCAGTTGCAAGCAGTTTTCTCAGTAATTTTCCATGACGTAGCGTCGTGCACATGTAGGAAATTTCTTTGCAAAGTACTCGATAAATTTAAATAGTAACCACATGATCTTGTACGTAAATAATGATGACGAAATCCCATATTTTGAGTTAGTAAACATCCGGAATTTGTTTCTTTAGGAAAAGAACGAAAATAAAGCGATTGATTATGAGACATGGGATAAAACGATTCTGTTCAAATGGCCGTTAATCGGTATAATACGTTTCTATCGGGGAACCGATAGACACGGGTCAATACGTTTCTGTTTGGTAATCGATAGATACGGTGATAAACGTTTCGGTGTGGGAAAGGGTTAAGAAGATTGTACAAATATACTATTTCATAGTAATTTCACAGACATTTTCCTTGCATAATAATCTTTCAAAACTGTTCAAGCAAGCAGTGTAACTCAAGTGAGCGATCTAGGGCCAGCATGGCCCTCTTGAATAAGATTATAAAGAATAATTTTAAGGGGGCACATATTTGCAGAAGACCATTTTCTCCTTGTCTGTTTGTTCACATTTGTTTCAGTTTTCAAGGATTGATTACATGTAAATTTATTATTTAAATGGAGTCTGCTTGCCATTTCCATATTTTCAGAACAGAATCCCAGTTAGAGGTGATCCTCATTTGCTTATAGTTGGAGATCCTGGTCTTGGCAAGTCACAGGTATGTAAAAGAAATGTATCAGAAAAGCAATTTAAGGGTGTTTAACTTAGAGTGATACTACTTTATTGTAAAATCTTGAAAAATCATTCATTAAAAATGAGGAAAAATTCCTAAAAAAGTCCTGAAATCTTTGCTTAAATAGTCTGTTTGGACCCTGGTCTTTGCTTTGAAACAAACAAGTTAGATAAGGAGATCAGTGTTCAATGATTTATTTTAAAAGAGTTCTGCTAAATAATTGATTTTAAGGTTCTGTTGAGTTCTGAATAATTATTCATCTAAGCACTGCAAGAGGTCCAACATTAAGCTTACAGAAGGTGGAGAGAAAAAATCTTATGTAATATTTAGAAGAAAACAAATGCTTAAATACTTGAAATTTTATAGCGACCCTACTATCCTTTCTTCCTAGGACATGAGAAACAGACTCGTCTTATACTCTCTTCTTTTTTTTTCCAGATGTTACAAGCCACAGCAAACATTGCACCTAGAAGTGTATATGTGTGTGGTAATACAACAACAACATCCGGATTGACTGTAAGTGATTAAATTACTGTTTCGTATAAAATTTATAACAGAAATGCTTAGTAGTAATTATTCTTAAACTTTGACTGGTGAAAATAACTGTTTAAACAGAACCTTTATTTTAGGGCTAGCTGTAGTCATATGTTCAATATTTTTTACTGAAAAATTAAAAATGTAGAAATATGTATAAACCTGAAAATAGACTTAGGTTTGCCTTAGTTAAGTTTTAAATTGTTGAGACTGAATTAAAATAGATTGTTGTAAATGTCTTGAAAAAAGGAAACTTACTACTTGTCAATTTTATGTGAAAATACATTTACCCTCCAATAGCTTTTCTGTCCAAAGGTTGGTAGACTGACTCTTGTTTCTGATCGGTAACTAGAGAACAAATCGTAGGGTAATTACCTGTGGTCAGTAGGTTACATTGACCTGGAGACAAATTAGCTTCCAGTCAATAACTGGAGAATGCATGGAACTACAATAACATATGATAACAAGATTTCTCCCAAAGCTTCAGGCGTTAGTAGACAAAGATGAAGGTCAGGATGACAGATTCTATTAGTAAATCATGAATATTTCTGCCCAGGACCGTCACATTTCATCGGACGATTCCATGTGGTCAGTAGATGATCTGTATATTTTTGGGAGTTCAGTATGTCAAAGGTCAAGTTAACAGTGACTTTGGGACTAAAAATAGCTTCTATCAATAGCTGGAGAACACTTTGTCTTTGGGCGATCAAACTTCATAACATTTGTCTATGGTCAGTAGATGACCGTCATCATTTTCAGAAACAGAAGGTCAGTATCAGTGACTTTGAGACTAAAAACGCTTGACCTATGACCAAATTTTTTAGAACGATTTTATTATTGTTTTTGGGTCAGTGTCACATTATGCATTGAACTGGAAAATTCCTTGCCTAGTAAATGACTGATAGGTCATGTTAATTTTATAGAATGAAATAGTAATTTGATATGACCCTTTGCTTTACTATTGAAATATGCAACACAGGTGACTTTGTCTAAGGATGGTGGGTCTGGAGACTATGCTCTGGAAGCGGGTGCACTTGTACTGGCAGACCAGGGATGTTGCTGTATAGACGAGTTTGATAAGATGTCCAACCAACATCAGGCCCTTCTAGAAGCTATGGTAGGGCTTTGCTGAAATATTTGTATTAGTCTGTCAGCTGGCAAATACTGATAAAAACATTTGCAAAAGTTACTACAGGAATAAAGAGATCCATCCATATTGATTTCATGGTTAGATAACACTAGCATGCACTCTAAATTTGACAGGATTCCATACAAAGTAGGCATAGGAAATAGAGATCAATATAATTGCACCTTTACTAATCCTACCAGGTGTTCTGTATTACAAAAGTGGTTCTATTGTGACATTTTGATGCAAGCAAAACTGTATTATCTGCACTATTATTTACCTACTGGTACTTCATTTTATTATTGGCTTGTTAAAAGTTAATTTTTTACCATATTTAAGTTGACAGAATCATAGGAACCATGTCTTAAGGGGTAAATCAAACACAAATGAATAAATCCCAAATGATTTTGTTGTGCAAAAAAGTATGATATTGTGTCTAAAACAGTTTTCATTTTCCACTCAAATGTGTAATTGCAAGGGAAGTAAACTAATAGATCTCTACTTATAAGTACTAGCCCAAGGCAAGAGCTGTCATTCTTTGTGGATCACAACTTTAAATTAAAAATTAAAACTTCTGTTATTGATATTGACAAAACTATCATAAACTTCACATTTGTGAAATCATTTTTGGTTATTTCAAGGACTTGGAAATCAATTTCTAGACTTTATTTAATGTAATACTATCATTGAAAATTTTAGGGCCTATCTCTATACAAAGGGCAAGAATAGTATAACTATAGTATACTGATTACCAAAAGTGTTGTTACTTCCTTTTTTTTTAACATTCCAGAGAAATATTTTCTGTTTATATGTGCTTGTTGTTTTTTTTTCATTTTGATTGTATGAGTATTCCGAAATTCAAAATCTTAATTATCAGGCTTGAAATAAAATATTGCATGCTTCTGCTCTTGCTACCTACCCACAAAATTTGCTTCTACCCAAAACAGTTTATCACAGTTACGAAAGCAACATTAGTTTTTAGTATTTGTTGTTCAAATTCTAAAAGTATCTTGTTCACTTCATTGTTGTTACTTTCAGATCAAACTGATTATAAAGATTACACACCTGAAAAGATGGGGTTATTATTGATATGCAGGAGGCACAGATTGATTTTATGTAACATGTATTTCAAATGTTTGTTAAATGGAAATGTATTTATCAAGAAGGAATTTTATGAACAAAATATCCCTGCCTGCTTACCTACCCAGCCTTTAATGGCATGGGTGGCAAGAGGGGAAACATCAATATTGTTAAGGTTGGCCTGTTCTGAACATCAGTATCTTGAGTAATGAAGACATCCTTTAAGTTAATGATAGTTACATGGGGAGTATATGGTATTCCAGAAGAGTATACACTCGTAGACATTTATAATCGGTCGCATATGATTTTCATATATTTTGTTAAGACTACGCTGAAAATAAAACAATATTTAAAGTATATCACACATGGTTGATTTAAGCCGTTTTAATGGAAAATTACCCTCATGAATAAATAGCATATTGGAACAAAGGTGATCTAGAAAATTTCAGTCGTGTAATTTAAATATCCAAGTTATCACAATTACAACAGTGACTGATTATAAAAGTCTACGAGTGTATTCTGTTGATTAATCTTGTAACTGGATACTTATTAAATATTTTCTGATCAGTCCTTATGGAGAAATCCTGCTGCAGAAGAAATGAATATACACATATATATGTATTTTTTTTTTTTTTGTAGGAACAACAGAGTATAAGTATTGCAAAAGCTGGGATTGTTTGTAGGTAAGATGTCTCTTTGAATCTGATTCATGTAGTGGGTGGTCATTAAAGCCGGTGAATTCCAACAGATATAAAATACTTGTAAATTCATCTGTGGTTGCCGGTACTGGCATTTAGAATAATTGGCAATTACTTTGGTCTTCTTAACTCATTGATATTAAAGACTAAGATTAGGAGTATGGCTTATTTTCATTCAGAAAATAAAATTTCTCTTGCATCAACATTCCATTTTGAGATGTGTACAGTACTTGTAATAGACATCAGGTGAAAATGTCAGATTTTTTTCCGCACGTAAGTACTGAGGACTATTTCCAGTGTCAAAGCTTTCTTGTTACTGCAGGTTTTGAATTGTTCATGTTTCTGTTTGTACAGCCTTCCAGCTAGGACATCAATATTAGCAGCAGCTAACCCTGTTGGAGGGCATTATAACAAGGCAAAAACTGTTGCTGAAAATCTTAAGTAAGTTAATGCTAATTAGTAAAATTTTACTAATATTACACCTGTACTCTGTAAAGTAAATAATTCTTAGGTTATGAATAAATTTCCGTTTCCTTTACCTCAAAATCTGTTATAGGAGTTCCATTTTACTGGCACTGGAAAGCAGATCCATGTCCCTGTAATATTACCTGTCACCAGGTTATATTTTATCAACTAACCTTTACTAAAGGTTAGTTGTTAAAATATTTCTCATGGTGCTGTAGAGGATGTTAATAGAATAGATAAGAAGCTACAGATTACCCAGTGAAGTATAAGTCAATAAATACCCATATACTTTTGTATGTATACCATGTTCCTTTGCAAAATCAAAATTCTGGACTCGATCATCCCCATTTTTTGAAATGGTATAATTAGTACCTGACACAAAAATGCTTTATTATCCTTAATCTGTGGAGTAAAACAAAAGATAAAAAGTGTCATATTTATGATGACTAATCAGACTACAAGTGTACTGTTGTACTGTGATTATCAACATCTAGTTCAAATGTTCTACTGTAAAAATCTTGTACAAGTTTAGCTTTTGCTGATTTTTATGCCCCCAAAGGTGGGCATTTTAAAATCTCACTGTCCGTCCATGCATGCGTCAGTGTAAATTCTTGTCCAGGCTGTAACTCTGCCATCCATAAAGGGATTTTGAAATAACTTGGCATAAATGTTCACCATAATCAGATGATTTGTCATGCGCAAGACACAGACCCCTAGCTCCAAGGTCAAGGTCACACTTAGAGGTCCAAAGGTTAATGGGGTCTGTTTCGTGTCTGGTCCATAACTCTGCCAGCCATGAAGGGATTTTGAAATAACTTGGCATAAATGTTCACCATAATCAGACAACGTGTCATGCACAAGACTCAGACTCCTAGCTCCAAGGTCAAGGTCACACTTAGAGGTTAAAGGTTAACATGGTCAGTGTATCTTGTCCGGTCCATAACTCTGCCATTGATGAAGGGATTTTAAAATTACTTGGCATAAGTGTTCCCTATATTGAGATAACATGTCACGCTCAAGACCCAGACCCCTAGGTCCAAGGTCAAGGTCACACTTAGAAGTCAAAGGTATTTCTTGTCTGGTCAATAACTCTGCCATTTATCAAGGGATTTGAAAATAATTTGACACAAATGTTAACCCTATTGGGAAGGTGTGTCACGCTTAATACCCGGGTTTCTTGGGTCAAGGTCAATGTCACGAAATGATGTGTGATTTTTTTTGCGCAGACAACTGTAGCATTCTTTGGCATGCTTAGGGGCATTTGTCACCAATTGTGACAGCTCTATGACAGTTATACTTTTGTTCAGACCCATCGAAGTTGGTTGTTCCAGAAATGAAATATACTGCTTCAAACTTATAAAAAGTCTTGCCTCTATTATGATAATGTAAATTATCAAGATTTTTTTATAGATAAAAGTCACAAAGTCGGCCTGCGACTGCCATTGCAGTCGAGGTAACTTAGTCATGTGAGACTTACCGCAAGATGATTGATGTTTTTAGGGTATATACATAGAGAATATTTTGTCCTTCCTATATACATCCTTCCTGCTGTCAGTGCTTTACACTTTATAGACAAAACAGTTTTGGTAGGTCCTGGAGTTACAGCATTTTATGTGCTTTCATTTTCCTTAAACCCCTAACATGACTAACACACTTGTGGAAATGTGGCCAATATGTAAAAAAAGTGGCAGCAGTATCAAACTGTTAAATAGTATTATGAAGACACAAGAATTTTTCAGTTTATTTAGTTGTAATCATTGGATCAGAGAAACCTTTGCTTCAGGCAGGTTAGCTTGATTTAGTGTTAGCATTTTGACAAAGATTTAACTTAAACTTGTTAGTACAGGATGTTTGAAGGCAAAGAATGGTTGTGAAGGTAATAAGCAGCTGCTGAATATTGAAAAGGTTACATTTACTAGCTAGGAATTTGTGTTTCAAATTTATGCCTATTATATTTTCAGAATGGGTTCAGCTTTGTTATCAAGATTTGATTTGGTGTTCATTCTTCTTGACAAACCAGATGAGGTTAGTATTGTATTTGACTTTGTATCTAAAACCTTTTTATGTCAGGTTTTTTAAATATGAAAAATTGTGTATTTTTTGAAGATATTTTATTAGATAGATTTCAGTGCCAATGGGTTTTTATGTTGCTTGTTTTCTATAAAAATGTAGTCAATGTCAGAGTGAAAGAAGCAACTGACTGTTGGTTTGAGTCACACCAGGGTCAGATTCTTTCATTTGAGGAAGCCGTTTTGGTAGCATATGACATGTCTTTGTGTCAAGCCTGTCTGAAGTATTCTCGGAAGCATAAGTGATATTTTTATCCCCCGCCGATGAAATCGGGAGGTGGGTATTGAAATGGTGTTGTCCATCCGTCAGTCCGTCCGCAGCCATTTCTCAGTAACTACTTGGTAGAATTTCATGAAACTTGAAATAAATATGAACCAACATACTGCGATGATGTCCGTCAAGTTTTTTTTTTGATAGGTCAATTTCCCTCAGAGTTATTGCCCTTGATTTAATGAAAAATGTCCGTCTGCAGCCATTTCTCAGTAACTGGCAGGTAGAATTTCATCAAACTTGAAATAGACATGAACCAAGATACTGCGCTGATGCCCGTCAAGTTTTTTTTTTTTTTTTTGATAGGTCAATTTCCCTCAGAGTTATTGCCCTTGATTTAATGAAAAATGTCCGTCTGCAGCCATTTCTCAGTAACTAGCAGGTAGAATTTCATCAAACTTGAAATAGACATGAACCAAGATACTGTGATGATGCCCTTCAAGTTTTTTTTCGATTGGTCAATTTTCCATGTAGTTCTTGCCCTTTATTTGTTTAAAAATCCACAGATCTGTACATAACAAACCAACCAATGGGAAGAATTTCATTAAACTTCTTTCATTCTTTTCCATGAACATTTATTATAAACATGTGATGTTGTATACCTACACCTGGTCGCCACCTTACCTTGGGCACTCCCCCCCCCCCCCCCCCCCCACCCCCACCAATTTTTTTTATTTACTTTTTTTAGCTCACCTGTCACATAGTGACAAGGTGAGCTTTTGTGATCACCCTTCGTCCGTCCGTGCGTCCGTCAACAATTTCTTGTCTGCACGATAGTGGTTTCATTTATGATTTTATTTTAACCAAACTTGCACATAACTTGTATCACCATAAGATCTCGGTTCCTTTCTTGAACTGGCCAGATCCCATTATGGGTTCCAGAGTTATGGCCCCTGAAAGGGCCAAAATTAGCTATTTTGACCTTGTCTGCACAATAGCAGCTTTATTTATGATTTGATTTTTACCAAACTTGCACACAACTTGTATCACCATAAGATCTTGGTTCCTTTCTTGAACTGACCAGATTCCATTATGGGTTCCAGAGTTATGGCCCCTGAAAGGACCAGAATTAGCTATTTTGCCCTTGTCTGCACAATAGCAGCTTCATTTATGATTTGAATTTAATCAAACTTGCACAAAACTTGTGTTGCCATAAGATCTCAGTTCCTTTGTTGCACTGGCCAGATCCCCTAATGGGCTCCAGAGTTATTGCCCCTGAAAGGGCTAAAATTAGCTATTTTGACCTTGTCTGCACAATAGCAACTTCATTTATGATTTGATTTTAACCAAACTTGCACACAACTTGTATCACCACAAGATCTTGATTCCTTTCTTGAACTGGCCAGATTCCATCATGGGTTCCAGAGTTATGGCCCCTTAAAAGTCCAAAATTGGCTATTTTGGTTTTTGCAGCCATATAGAGACTTCATTTATGGTTTTATTTGATACAAACTTCCAGAATATCTTCAACAACAATAAATCTTGGATTCCATGACAAATCAGATCCAATCGTAGGTTCCAGAGTTATTTTATATCTGATTACCTCCCCTGATTGTAGTCAAAATGGATTTATATCAGTAAGTACTTACAGGACTTATTTCAAATTTCATTATTGTCATTAGTTGGACCGAGTCAATCAGGGTAGATAACTATGGACTGATTTTATGTCAAATTACCTCCCTTTATTTCAAATTAAAATAGGTATATCTCCGTAACTAATGAAGATACTGATCTGAAATTTCATTTATGTCAACAGATTTATTTGGCAGATCCTTCTTTTGTTAACTTACAATAATTTTCTTTTGAATTACTTCCCTTTTACATTACTATAAATAGCCTATTTTTAGTAACTTTTTTATTATTGGCCGTAGGGAAAAACCGAGACCACTTTTCTGTGGTACAACATGGATGGTACCTCCAATTTTTAGGTGTATTTTGACATATCTGTACCGTGTAAGAATTTTGTTTTTCTTTTTGGTTAAATTTCTTTCCTTTGTTGTTCCTGTCCTTTGGACTTAGATATTTTTTCTGAGGACCTTCTTGTCCTCAAGTGCAATGATAACAGGTGAGCGATGTAGGGCCATCATGGCCCTCTTGTTTTATTTTTCGTTTTCTATCAATATTTATAATCAACATGTAAACTGTTGTATCCTCACCCGCCCCCCACCCCCCAAACAAACCATTCATTTTCTTTTAATTTGATTTTGACTAATGAAATTATTTGCTTCTTGGTAACATTCTTAACTTTTTGCTGGATATATTTTTTTGCCGTTCCTGACCTCTGACCCTTTCGGCGGGGGATTCCAATTCATCGAATTTGCTTGTTCCAAAGCTGTAAAAGTTGCTATATAACCTTAGCTTGTGGTTAGGCATAGAGCACTTGTATACCAGTCAGAATGGGCCACATAGTTAAGTTGGGAATTCATGTCTCTTCCACATTTAAAGAAAATCCCATTAAATCTTTAGTTTTAAAAACAACAAGAACTAAATTTTGTTTGTATTTATGATCCATAGGCCTACTCGAAAAAAGTTATAAAATTTGATCGTAAATTCTGTTTGGATTTTTGCAGCCTGTTTATTAAGTTTTAACATTTAAAAAGTTCATTAAATTTGTCCAAGAAGAACTAACACTGTACAGTATTTATGAAACACCTTTCACCTGTACTCACAGGTATTTATGAATTGTTTTATTTTCACAAATCTACTGGTATGTTTACATTTTATGTATTATTATTTAAGGAGATGGACAGTATGCTGTCAGAACATGTGATGTCTCTTCATGCAAAACAAAATAGGTACAGTTTTGTTAATTTAGATGCTGTAAACCTGACATTAGTCTTTGATTTTATTTTAAATGCTAATTAGCATTCTAGTCACCAGCTTTATTTGCATTGTTGAAAAGTCTGGAAAATTTATTCAAGCATCTTTGCTGTTTATAATTCTGATTTTCTTTAGTAATTTTTGAAAGGGCCTCTATGGATGAGTGGCTGAGGTTACTGGTTTCTAAAATTTGGAGACCTCACTTGGCTGTAGATTTTTTTCATATGAAGATCCCACCAAGCTGGCTTACAGAAGGTTGGTGGTGATACCCAGTTGCCAGAAATAATGCCCAAAGGGGTACAGGGCATCATCCTCTACCATCAGATGCTGGAGAGTACCATATGACCTAATATTGTGTCATTGTGACTTATAATCCAACAAAATGAAGAAAGTAAATTGTACAATTTTATGTCTAGTTTGAATATCTTGCAGAAAACAGGCTTCCAAGACTTCCAGATCTGCAGTAAGTTTATTTTGAATGACAGTAAACCTAAAACACTGCAAAGTATATGGTAAAGTATAATAGAATTTTGATAATCACTGCTTCAGATGTTAAGAGAAAAATAACAACTTTAATCTAAAGTCATCAGACGTCGGCATCATACTGCATCAAGTTACTTGTCACTGGTTAATGCCTGAGCTACTTTTTAGTTATTGATTTTTATTCACATGAAAGGAATTTCAGTTACCTGTTTAAATTCATTGCTTGTAGGATTTCACTCAGCTAGACCAGAGTTATGGTCCTTCACTCAATGGAAAATGCACGTACAGTGCTTAAAAGTTTGTGTTGCATGTGTTAAAAATATTTCACCTAGAATCATGAACCCATGTAAAGTGACAGGATTGGGATCACCTGTGTCCTATGGATACAATCTAGATTCTTTGTAAATTGCAGGACTCTAGTATGAATGAGTCTTTGCTTCTTTGGGAGTCAGATAAACCACTGAGTGAGAGATTGAAAATACCCAGAAATCACCATTTTGATCCAATACCTGCTCAGCTACTGAGAAAGGTGAGTGTTATTAGTTGTTAGAGAAAGTAGCCATTAGTTCAGAGTCAGAGTTTAGTAGTGATTGATTTTATTGATGGGAAAATGTATTTTTGTTGTAAAAAATGTAGGGCATTGGGGGATTGTGAAATTCGACATGGGTATTAATATAGAATTAACTTTGAAAAAATCTGAATTTTCTGTTGCAGTGAACAGAAAGAAAGAAAAAGGTATACATGTTGCTAAATTATTGACAGTTTTTATTATGTCTCAGTATTATTGCTCAAAGTAAGCACTTTAATGTCATATCAGTGAATCATTAGAAATGTAACTTTGATAATTTTGAACTGTTTCTTACATATAATGATTTATTATGTTTATTTACATAATAGTATGTAGGATATGCAAGGAAATATGTTCATCCAAAGATTGGTCCTGAGGCAGCAAAGGCCATACAAAATTTCTATCTAGAGTTACGCAAGCAGCACCAGACCCAGGACAGTACCCCAATCACTACCCGGCAGCTAGAGTCCATGATCAGGCTGACCGAGGCTCGAGCAAGGCTTGAACTTCGAGAGGTGGCAACCAAAGAAGATGCAGATGATGTAATAGAGATTATGAAGTATAGGTAAATGCGTTGGTGGACTTGTCAGTTATTTAGGACCTTGCCAAAAGTCAAAAGCTCTGTGGTAATCACTCTATCGTTGTCTGAGCTATCCCTGTGGTCCTGGAGAATTTCTGTACTTTGAGACAATAATAGATTCCAGATATATTGACTTTGTGTTGGATGGACTGTTAATTTATGCATATATAATGTTGTTGTTTTTTGTTTTGTTTTTTTTTTGTTTTTTTTTCTGAATGATTTTCCACTGAGTTGTGATCCTTTGATGTTTATGCGTAAAATCTACCTAGTACCATTTGTAATTTTCAGAATATATTTCTCTGTAGAGAGTAGCATTTACTTTCCTATTTTATTTCCTAAATAAAGCTGCCTTAGCAAGTTTCAGTGCATGAAAACTCATAAAAGGTATGTGTCTTATTAAAAAAGCACCACTCTATACTTATGTTCTTGCTGGTTTATACTTTTATTTCTTTCCTAATTAAAAACACGTAATTTTACAGTATGGTTGACACCTATTCAGACCAGTTTGGTGGGCTGGACTTCAGGAGATCTCAACACGGGTCAGGAATGAGTGGCCGGTCCCAACCTAAAAAATTCATAGCAGCTCTGCAGAGGATCTCGGACCAAACATACAACTCTATATTCACCATACAACAGATGCAGCAGATAGCAAAGGTATTTTAAAAGCTAGTATTGCTAATAAAACGCTTATTTTGCAATGAAATTATCTGTTTGTTTTCTTAATGCATCTTTCTTGAACTGGTATTTATTGCTTGAATAGTGTAAAGAGACTGTAGTTATTATTTCAATAAAAGGGGTCTTTTAGCATCAAACTCTGTTCTGAAAGCCTGCTTGATACTATACTGTAAAATGCTGCTCACATGAGGTTACAAGGGTTTGAGTAATCCAGTGTTTCAAGCAATATATACACAGAAAATATTAAGAAAACAGACAAGGACCACATGAATTACACGGGTGAGCCTAGGTGATCAACAGCTTGTGTAATGTGTTGAGATTGTAGTTATTATTTTGATAAAAGAGGTCTTTAGCATCAAACTTGTGTTATCAAAGCCTGCTTGATTCTATACAGTATAAAATCCATTGTTTCGAGCAATATACACATAGAAAATATAAGGAAAATGGGCAGAGATCACATGAATTGCTCGGGTGGGCCTAGGTGATTGAGTGAGTGGCGTTCTACTGTACTTTGATTTCAGGTCTGCCTCAGTGTTTCATTGTTTACCATATTGGTGAAGTGCTTGTGAGTCATTTCTCTGGCACTGAAATCTTGTCTCCAAGTCCATGACTAAGTCAGTGAGTTCTCTTTGCAGAATGTTAGACATAAAACGTGCTCAAGAGGTAAATTTGTATTACAGTAAAGGCACAACTTTCAAGTCTGGCAGTTGTAGAAACAATGTTCAGGCAATGTTTTCTAAAGCCTGCGGTGAAATGTAAAAGAGGTTAAGTAATATTTTTATCTGACTGAAATTTATGTTGAGTGGCACTTCACCCTCCCAAAAAATGATGGATCAAGTTAATTGTTCACTAATGTGTTACAGATCAATATCTGTTTATTTTTCCAGGATTTGGGAATGAATATTGCTGACTTTGGATCATTTGTTGGTTCCCTTAATACCCAAGGGTTTTTGCTGAAGAAAGGACCAAAGGTTTATCAGTTACAAACTACTGACTATTAACAATAGCTGGAGTTTAACGTCATCTCCTGATTATCAGTGATGAACAATGAAGTGCCATTGTGATTACATTGACATTGGCTGGAATTCAGCATCACTTCATAGAGATGTCACTGATGAATAATGGAGTGCAGTTATGGTTTCATTGATAATTGGACGGAATTAAACATCGCATCATGAATAATGAAGTGTAATTCTGATTTCATTGACATTGGCTGGGATTAAACATCGCTTCATAGATGTCACTGATGAATAATGAAGTGCCATTCTGATTTCATTGACATTGGCTGGGATTAAACATCGCTTCATAGATGTCACTGATGAATAATGAAGTGCCATTCTGATTTCATTGACATTGGCTGGGATTAAACATTGCTTCATAGATGTCACTGATGAATAATGAAGTGCCATTCTGATTTCATTGACATTGGCTGGGATTAAACATCGCTTCATAGATGTCACTGATGAATAATGAAGTGCCGTTCTGATTTCATTGACATTGGGGCTTCATAGATGTCACTGATGAATAATGAAGTGCCGCTATGGTTACATAGACATGGGCTGGAATTAAACATCACTTCATAGGTCTCCCAGATGAATAATGAAGTGCCACTATGGTTACATAGACATGGGCTGGATTTAAACATCACTTCATAGGTCTCCCAGATGAATAATGAAGTGCCATTCTGGTAACATTGACATTGACTGGAATTTAACTTCCCTCCATCATAGAAACATTCTTTCATAGACTGCAATAAAGTGCCGTTTGATAACAGTTACATGAGCTCGAATAAAACACTGTGATTTATAATCAGATTTGGTACAAGAAGGACAGGAAAGTTTCTGTGATAGGTCTTGGAACTTCCTATGATTAAACTTATGTGAAATTATTCTATGAAAGATTAATGAATTTTTCTGTGATAATCAAAATGTACTGATGACAAATAAAAAGGTTTAATATGTGAATCTTACAAATTAATAAAGCTTAATTTGAATATACAGTTGATATGGCTTTACGTTGTTTTGTCCTGGTAAAAATACTGACCTTGGAAGTATAACCTAGGTCATATATTGATGGCTTAATTTGAATATACAGTTGATATGGCTTTTGCATTGTTTTGTCCTGGTAAAAATACTGACCTTTGAAGTATAACCTAGGTTATATATTGATGGCAAGTGTTTATATTGTTACTAAAGCTTCGATTCTGCTGTTGTTTTTAGCTCACCTGTCACGTATGACAAGATGAGCTTTGTGATCGTCCGTGTCTGTCCACAATTTCTTGTGAACACAATAGAAACCACATTTTGCAAAGAATTTTAATCAAACTTGAACACAACTTGTATTGGCATACTATCTGGTTCCTTTCGAAAACTGGCCAGATCCCATCATGGGTTCCAGAGTTATAGCCCCTTAAAGACCCAAAATTTGCTATTTTGGCTTCTGCAGCCATATAGAGACTTAATTATGTCTTTCTCTCCCCCCCACCTCCTACTGGGGGATACATATTGTTTTGCCCTGTCCGTCCGTCCGTCACACTTCATTTCCGATCATTAACTGGAGAACCAATTGACCTAGAACCTTCATACCTGAAAGGATGGCAGGGCTTATGGAGTAAACGACCCCTATTGTTTTTGGGGTCACTCCATCAAAGGTCGAGGTCACAGGGGCCTGAACATGGAAAACCATTTCTGATCAATATCTTTTAGAACCACTTGACCCAGAATGTTGAAACTTCAAAGGATGATTGGTCGCAGCGGACAGAAAATGGAAATCCATTTCCGGTCAATAACTCGAGAAACCTTCAAACTTCACAGGGTGATAGGACTTACAGAGTGGGTGAGTCCTATTGTTCTTGGGGTCACTCCATCAAAGGTCAAGGTCACAGGGGGCTGAACATAGAAAACTCTTGCCGATCAATAACTTGAAAACCACTTGACTCAGAATGTTGAAACACAGTACTGATTTTGGTGTCACATGATCAAAGGTCAAGGTCACAGGGGGCTGAACATGGAAAACCGTTTTCAATTCATAACTTGAAAACCACTAGGCCAAGAATGTTGAAACTTAATGGGATGATTGGTCATGCCAAGTAGATGATCCCTATTGCAGCCAACAATCAGTGTCTCTTTGACTGTTGCTCCAGCCCCACATTGACTTCTTGCCTATACCACTATGCATTGGGGGAGACATGCGCTTTCCTACAAAAGCATCTTCTAGTTATCATTCTTTTCTTGTCGAAAGAGGACATAATATATATGAATTGTTAACAGATGGCCAAACTGTATTAACAGTATTTCTGTCTAATATGTGAATACTTATAACAACAAAGCAGAAAATGGTATTCAGATTCAACAAACTGACTAGAGCATTTTGCAGATACGATGTTTTCAGTCAATACCAGTATATCGGCCTACTTCGGTCTCTAAGCTATGTGATGCAGCTGTTTAGTTGTTTGTAGCATGGCATATGATCAACCAGAAGCAATGCATTGTGCATCTCGACTAGCCGGTGTGTTTATTTTATACTGTTATTGACTTTTTCATTGTGAAAGGATTATAAAAATAATCTAGGGGTGTGACTTCTCTAAAGAATAAACTATTTGTCTGACTCATTTCCCGGGCATTCCCTGTATTTTCCGCTTTAATGCCAACTCTGGTTTTTATTGAGATACGAAGAGAAGCCCATGATATTCGTAGTTGAAAACATTTAAGAGTTCTTGCACCAGTGATAAGTACACTTGACCTCAAAATGAAGGAATTGAACAACCCCACAAAAATAGTTACTTCATGACGCCTTCGCTCACGTTTGCATACATAGATAATCTAGGTGGGAAAGAATCAAAAGGGGCTTTCTTTCCAAAGTACATTATCATGCAGTTTGCGACAAGTCTGTTACTACAGTCATTTACAGTGTTATTTGAAGATGGGGCCGTGTCTTGAGAGAACATCAAGTAAGTGATTTTAACTAAGTCATCACTGACTCACAACTTGAAACAAAAATATTTTTTCCATATGCAAACAGTCCATAGTTTCACAGTCATTCGGGACCCTTTCAGACACATGCCATATTTTACATTAAATTTAAAAGGCCCTCTCGATGGTTATTTAATCTAGACTTCGCTGTATTTATTGAGTGCGCCATGACAACTAGTTCCAGGAGGTCGTTCCACATGTCTGCGGCTAACACCTGAGCTCCGTTTTTAAACAAACAGTTAAGTGAAAAACTACATTTAAAAATGGAAACATTAAAATGTATTTTGGGTCGGCTGCCCTCCTAAAAGTTTCTCTATTCCAGTTGGATAATTTATATTAAGACCAAGGCCAAAATGTTTATCGATGGACAGAAAACGTCTCTGTTTACAAAAATACTAAGCATTTGCGTGCTATTTTGAGGTCTCAAATTACTTGTAAGAAAAACCTATATTGACTTAAACTGTCTCCAAGACAGTACGTATTAGATACATGTATGTTAAAACAACAGAAGCAGCCATTCGTTTGATGGACTACGTTTAACGGTACACCATGAAAAGTAAGTATCTTTCCACTACAGTTTCTGTTTGTGCCGGTAATCTTTGCACAATGAATGGCTCTTGCTTCCTGGAAATCTACCATTGCCTGTTAAATTTTGATACCATCGAAATAACTTGTGTTCTTCTTTGTTTTTGTTTTTTTGTTTTTTTCAAACCTTAGAAATAATGACAATTAGATCAAAAGAAAGGCTGATTTGATTGAACTCTGTAGACACTTTTTAACAAGTTAACATGCTTAATAAGACAGTTTACAACTCGTAAAAATGTATTCAAGATGGATAAAACAAACAGTGCTTAAAGATGGTATGGGCAAAGCACTTTGGTGCATATTGAAGAGTTGCAAAAGTGATACCAAAACAGCAGGTTGAAAGATGCAAACACAAAAAGATGGGACAGGCTTGACATTTTAAGATTCAATTCAAAGTAGTAACTGCGAGACAAAATGACCATGTACTGACTTTGTGTCAATTTCGATGTTCCTTATCATTGTAAAAGAAAATTATTTGCAAATTGAATAGGAAATATAACTCGATTTCGGTAGATTTATTTGTTTTTTTTTATAAATCTAAATATTCAACAGATTCAACGCCAACGTCTTTGTGGCGATTGCTTTATAATTTTAATATGGAAATTTGGAGAAGGTAATATAATATTTAGATTTGCTTTTGATTACTTCAAGAATAATGCAAACGGCAATATTCAATGTAGGGTGTTTGTGTATTAACGTCTGCAAAAACCAGCGAGGATGTTTGGGACCGAGACTGAATGTCCAGTGAAAAAATTAGCTTTTATGCAAGAATATTTAAAAGTAACTTTGAAGTTTCGTAGTTCGTAGCATCCTTTAGCATGTGTGTTTGTGTTAAAAATAGATTTGGTTTCTGAAAAACTAACAGTTTCTTCAGGAGCTTAAAATGCAGTTCTCTGATCGGTCTGTTAGAATTCCCGACGTCCTGTAAAAATTATGAATGGTGTGTGACTTGAAACCTGAGACAGTCTGAATCAATTAAACTGAAGTAAATGTCAGTCACAATAGTGTATAATAATCATGATAATGTCTCCTGTGGCATAACCACTACATTACAACTTAAACTGTGAGATCATTTTTACGACTGTGTGAATTGAATTGATTTTCATCGTGACCTTGCATTTCAACTGTCTTTGTATATTAAATATTTTAAACTGTCTGAACGACTTAAAATTTTGCTTAATTTGTAAATCATAAATAACTAGATGGTAAAGAAGTAATGAACTGTGAATGTGGATCTTGATCAGTTCTTTTATCCATGTAAACTTCATAATCACACTGTCATTTTGGATTTTTTAACCTCTTAAGAGAACAAAGGATTCACCTGATAAGTTCGCAGAAATACAGTAGTGTTCGTAAAAACTACATGTATTAGTTGAGCAATGAATTGTTCTGTCGTTGGGTCTCCTTATAAATGTCATATTTGTTCAAAAGTTTCATCATCTTGGACTGCTTTTATTTTAAAAACCTTGACAACATTTTTATTTTTCATTCCCGCATAAAGACGTTTTCTTTTCGTGCAATATGCCACACTAGTTGGAGTTGTAAGTTCATGTCTGTCGAGAAGTACTATTCCTTTTTTGAGATCAGAAGACAACTGATGAATATTATTTGATGTTCGTCCACAAACGTAAACTAATCCAGTCCCGTCAACTGCCATATGTAAAGGGCGTGTCAGCTGATCATCTTTGTAGATGGCCTTAACCTTTCCTTCTAATGTCATACATGTAACTGTGTTAGCCTCGCTGTCCGATATGTACAACGCGGAATGGTCTACGTTTAATGTTATGCAGAGGGGAGAAATGAATGAAATCCGTCCGTCATTGGGTCTAACAAGATGATTTATAACGATCCCATCGAAGTTTATAACTCTGATTTCTGCTGGATAAAGGAAAGAAACGACTAAATGTTCACCAGTGCATGCTATGCCATAGCAATTTCCTCCCATGCGCAAACTTTTGGGGTTTAAGTTCATGGTTTCAGCAGAAATGGTCAGAAACTGGACGCTTCTGGCATCCGGAAATGTGACAGCAACTTGATCAGCTGTGATTTTTGTAATGCCCCATGGATTTGAAGATTGAAGAAATATCATATTTAATTTTTCACGACCTCCGTGACCGGCTTCACTATTGCTGTTACACATGTCTACCTAATTAGTGAAACTGACTTCGGAATGCTATGTCATAATAAGTGAAAAACAATGAACGCTGTACATAATTTTTCAGCATGGAAACAAACCATTATTCAGTGTAACACATAGTAGCTTGTAAAATGGTCCAGACTAACTGCCGGCATGAGTAATCAAGACATTTTCAAATGAATGGGGTAACATTGGCAAATTCTGAATAATTTAAAGAAGTATTTAAATCGAAAGCTGTGGGTTATTTGGTGACTATGAATATAAAGAATTTCATAGTACATGGTGTTTCGTAATATTTGTTACCATTACAAGCTAATATATAACATACATGTAACACATAACGCAGTCATGTTATAAAGTACTCTAAAGGAGACAGAATGAAGTTTTACGTAATGTAAAAAATAACGGGGAAAAATGACGTCATGACGTTATAAACGACGTCATCAGAACAAGCCATATTTTCAAGATGGCGTTGCCCATAGAAAAGTGCACAGAAGTAGTGTAGCTGTATTATGAGAGTTATTCACCGGTCACAGTCATTAGATCAATGCAAAAACGATATCCTGAGGATGAGAAACTTAGCAAGATCCAAGTGCACAGAACAGTTAAAAGGTTTGAACAGTCAGGGTGAGTTATTGACAGACAACATGGTAATATCGACCGACCGAAAGCAGTCAGGTCTTCAGAGAGGACGTCATCTTGAGCACATGTTGTAAAACTGAACCTTTTCTCTGAAGGGACATTGAGGTGAGCATTTTAAGTAAACCTGCTGATATTATGTATCAAATAAAACTTTATTATATCTCCTATCGCTTAGTGACTTTCATTTAAAAGTACATTCCATATTTGGAAAAATTTAAAACAGCGAAATGGTAACAGATATTATGAAACACCCTGTATGAGAAATAACGGGCAAATCACGGCGGGTAGTCAACACGGCGCGGCTATATGTCCAGCCACAGAGTACCTGTGTGTTATATTATAACAGTGGTAAGTACTTGTGAAAGAGAAGTGAGGCACAAATTATAAACAACTATTTTGTATATATATAGAATACACCAGAAAAATTATGGTGAACATTAAATAACTTTTTGCTTAATATAAACAACTTTTTTGTAACAAATATTTCAAAATTTATATCCCTACAATGTGAAAGGTATATAATGTGCATCATGTCCATGTATTATTAATATTTACGTACAACACCGGAAAATAAAATAAGCGTCTCTTGAAAAGGCAACCCTATATTTTCTCGGCAAAAATTACTAGTAGCACCTGGAATCAGTATACTACATTCTGCACATGTATACTGTGTTTATCACTTGAAAGAATAGGTAAATAATATTACCTATGGTTGTTTAAAGATATTCAAAGTCTGTAAACATAACCATTTTGTAATTTTTGCCGGAGTATTTCTTCTCATCAGCAGTAAAGCGTTCAGAGTGACCCGCATTTTAGACTAATTAAGAATACCCGAGTTGACTGTACGGCTGGACTTCACGTGTTGGAAGAGTATTTCGTAGACGGATTGATATTGGAGTGGGGGTGATGGGGAGGAATCTGGGTAGTACTGACTACGTAAATGTGGGATTAGATAATGTGGATTCCTGGAAGGGGTGTGGTGGTGGTTTACTTGTACTAGATTGCAGTTGATGTGGAAACGACTTTGCTCTAGGGTTTGCCAGTTTAGAGAATAAATAATGTTGGAAACATCGCTTGCGGAGTACAGGTTAGAAGTTGGGGTAGGAGGGATACCGGTACTGAGAATATCATGAGATGTAAGTTTAAGGAGATACAGCGAAATCAAGAAGCACGCCATAAAACCTATACTATTACAAAGTCTGTTCGAGGTCTGATGAGTAGTACAACAAATTGTCTAGTTCTGGTCAATCATTGTGCCGAGGTAATTGAAGATCCATCCATTCATACAAAAGTGATAGACTGAACGAAACAACTATGTAAACAGCTTTGACCTCCAAGTATGACCTTGACCTTTAAGGTCGGGATATAAGTCTAGAATGTGACACATCGTCTTGCCATGGTAAACGTTTGTTTCAAGCTAGTTGAATATTAGTATCCATTCGTTCATACAAAAGTTACACTGGGCAAGGAAAAATGTAATAAAATCTAAAAGATCCTTTGGAAGCATAGAACGCAGCCACGCAAAAAGTAATATCAGACTCGGTTTGATTGTCTGAGGTAATGAAATCTGCAACGCACCCTAGCACCGGCTTCTGTGGAACTCTATTGAATGAACGCCGGCATGATCCCAAACGACCAGAAAATATAACATCACGAAGTCCAAGTACAGGGAGACATTTTACAGCCGCCAAACAACATTTAAAGACTGCTGTTGATAAAATTAATAAAATCTAGAAGAACCTTTAGAGGAATAAAATGCAAAAAGCAGACTCGGTTTGATCGTGTCCGTTCTCGACTGGTAATTAAATGTGCAACACCCCTCACGTCCCCTAGCATCGGCTTCAGCATGCATCTATTACTTCTGTGACACTGAAAAATCATCGGAGTCCGATATCTTGACCTCCAAGTGCGACTTTGACCAGGAATATAAAATAGATGCATTATTCCTGCTTTAATTGATCTTAAAGGTAGGCGTATGCATGGGTCTTGAATATGACTTGTTATGCTGAATGTTTTTACCAATTTATCTAATAATGTATGCATAAGTAGGTTATAGCGCGGAAAGGAAAGATGTCTTTAAATTTTTGACCTCTAAGTGTGACCTTGACTTGAAAAAGGGATATCTGTTTTAATCCCGACATGTGCTCTTATGATAAATGTTTATGTCCAGTTATTTCAAATTCTGATAGCACAACAAAGTTATAGGCTGGACACAGTTTTGTGCACGTACAGACAGACGCACGAAAATGTGCCCCATTTTCGTGGTGGGGCATAAAAATCCTACAATCCCTGGATACCTTTCAAATGATAACATACATATGGGTGTGCCAAAATAAAACAACAAATGAAAAATCCGTTATAGATTTATTTTGTGGATCAAACACTACAAGACTTTTCTTTTTGACATTCTTGGTGTCATACGAGGAGGTATGGTATTGACACCAGGCCCCAATTTCATGAATAACCTAAGTGATTATTTATTTAAATTGCTTTGATTATTTTTTGTTTTTTGCTCTATATGTCTCTCCAATGTTGACTTTTTCATCTGTATCAGAACCATATATGATTATTATTAAATCCATATTTATAGTCCTTTCCATTGGTTTAGATGTAGTCACATGATCAATGATAAAAGCCGTATTGACTCGAAAGCGGAACTAAAAAAACACGTATTGACCTCCAGCTGTGACGTCAACGTGGTTGACGTCAAAATAATGCGACGTCGTACACAATTTACTGCGACCAAAGGCTGCAGATATTTGTATTCAAAGTTTTTACTTATAAGTAGGCTGGATTTAATAATAAAACAATCGTTGCCTTTTAGGTTTGGTCGATATGTGTATTTATCGACAGGCAAAACACAACAATTCTGATTTTTACAGAAAACGAAGTAAAGAAATAGGAAATATACTTCAGCAAGTATTTAAGTTTGTTATATCTTGTTTAAATAGAAATATCATATTTGTATGTTGGCCTACTGCAGGCAAATACTACTAACCATAGTATGATTAAGCTATAAATATACATTGTTTTAGAAAAAAAATCAACGTTAAATAATAATAAGCAATAGCACGATTTTAGAATAACTGACTAAATTTTTTTTGTGAAATTAGCGCCAGACGGACTAGAACTTACGACTGGGTCGCGCAGACCGTCACCACTGCTTCTTCTGGCTGATTTCTTTAACTTTAAAACTTTAAAAACTGAATTTGATATCTGAAAACCTATATGATATTTACTTCTGGAGCTTAAGGATGTGGTCGTTTTTTTCACCATTAAGATTTTTTTTTCATACTCTGTGAGCTTGAAGAACATTTGTTTCTAAGACAAACAAGAGACGAAAAAGCACAGGTCACCGAACTCGTTTTAAGTTTATATAGGGCATTTTCTTCACCGACTGTTTAATCATTTCTGAAATTTTGTAAAATTGAAAAAATGGTAGTACTTTATAAAACATATAATATCCTATCTAAAGTTATAGGTATTTCAGGACGTACAGGATACTATGAATACAAAGTGATATCACTATTATATATGCTTAAATGTCACTAACAAATCTCTTTCACTTTTACATGTTGACATAATTACCCCACCCACTTTTTAATCTACCAAAAATTCTGCCCTTAAGATTTTAAAAACATTTTGCAGCTTTGACACACAAAAATGCTTCGAAATAGAAAGAAAAAGGTAGGGGTCACCGTGCAGCTATAAGAGATTTATTTAGGAAAAATAAACGTTTAAAAAATAATGAATTTTCATTTATATTTTTAGTTCTTTCTGTTTTAATTTATATTTCTTAGATAATATAAAGTGTTATGTTAAAAACTTTTTATTTAAGTTGTAGCTTTGCTTTATTTATTCTATTATTTGAAAATTACGGTATGCAAGAAAAATAATCTGTCAGAATAAAAAAGCTTATTCTGCCACCTGTGTTCGTAAACAGATATTATTACTCATTCCGGAAGGCGAAAAGACGACGTGTGGCGGGCGATGTTCAGTGTGTGTGTGTGGAGAGGGTGGGGGGGGGGGGTGGACATTCGGCGGGGCGACGTTAAGCAGGGTGGCATAACGACGTTCGGCGGCGGGTGACGGACTCCAGCGGGGCGCCTTAACGACGTTTGTCTTTCTATCGCTGCGACAGAACAAAATAACAAAATGGCACAATCAGTCACCATATCAAAATTCAGTTCTTATGACTTTAACAATAACAGACAGGCTGAATCAATAAAACTGAAGTATTAAATGTCTGTCTGCTCTATTTTTCACAATAGTGTGCTTGCGCAATGCTATAATTATATCTCATGTGGCATACTTATATTGTGAGATCAGTTTTTCGACTTAGTGAATTGAATTAATTTTCACCGCGACCTTACATATAACTTTGAACTGCTTCTGTATATTTGATGTATTTAACTGTCTGAACAACTTTAGAATATGCTTAATTTTTAAATCATAAATAATTAGATGGTAAACAAGTAATAATAATAATAATAATAATAATAATAATAACTTTATTTTCTGAAGGTTACATACTAAGTGTACAAATACAGATATTATACAACTTATTTCCAGTATGGCCTTCAACTGATATACATTCACACATACAGCCATACAGTCAATTTATAATTAAACATTTATACAAAAATACACATATCAGAATTACTTAAATTTTCTCGACAAACACGTCCCAAATTAAGTAATGAAGTTTTTCATTTTAACTGTGAATATTTTTAACTAAACGTGATCTTGAAAAATTAATGAAATGTTTCAAATATTATCCGTGAAACAGTTTTATCCATGTAAACTTCATAATCACACTTTGAAATTTTAGATTTTCTTCAACTTCTTAAAAGAACAAAAGAATGATCACCTGATAAGTTCGCAGAAATACAGAAGTGTTCGTAAAAACTATAATATTAGTTGAACAATCAACTGTTCGGTTATAAGTCCTACTTATAAATGTCATATTTGTTCAAAAGTTTCAACATCTTGGACTGTTTTTATTTTAAAAACCTTGACAATATTTTCATTTTTAATGCCCACATAAAGACGTTTTCTTTTCGTGCAATATGCCACACTGGTTGGACTTGTAAGTTCATGTCTGTCGAGAAGTACTATTCCTTTTTTGAGATCAGAAGACAACTGATGAATATTATTTGATGTTCGTCCACAAACGTAAACTAATCCAGTCCCGTCAATTGCCATATGTAAAGGGCTTGTCAGCTGATCATCTTTGTAGATGGCCTTAACCTTTCCTTCTAATGTCATACATGTAACTGTGTTAGTCTCGCTGTCCGATATGTACAACGCGGAATGGTCTACGTTTAATGTTATGCAGAGGGGAGATCTGAATGAAATCCGTCCGTCACTGGGTCTAACGAGATGATTTATAACGATCCCATCGAAGTTTATAACTCTGATTTCTGCTGGATAAAGGAAAGAAACGACTAAATGTTCACCAGTGCATGCTATGCCATAGCAATTTCCTCCCATGCGCAAACTTTTGGGGTTTAAGTTCATGGTTTCAGCAGAAATGGTCAGAAATTTGACGCTTCTGGCATCCGGAAATGTGACAGAAACTTGATCAGCTGTGATTTTTTTAATGCCCCATGGATTTGAAGACAGATTTACAGCATTTGCTGGTGTGATTTTAGTCAAATCATTGATTATAAAGAGACAATTATGCTTGTAGCTTGCAACTACAAGTTTATTTTCACTCAGAACACATAAACTGGAAAATGTTACAAGCTTTGGCTTTTCTTCACTCTGCAATATTAGATCCATATTCGGGATAATGGCTACCTTGTCGTCTGTTGAATCGACAACTTTACCTATGGTAAAGACACTATGTGTTAAAATATTAGGTTCTAAAGTCAAGGAAACGTCTTCGGAATCAATTTCGTAGTCACTGGTTTTATTGTTTTCAATCAAAAATTTCATTTTTTCTTGGCATTTAATAATGTCTGGTTGCATCTTTTTAAATGTTACAAAGATATTGCCTAGTTGGCCAATATTCCGTTTCAGTTCTAGATCATACCTCAGTGACTTTAAATCGTGTGTAACTTCCTTGCAATCTTGTTGAAGGGCATTTAATTTCGCTTGATCTGCTACTACAAACTTTCCTATTTCAAATTCTACTGTTTCTACCCCTTCACTGAGTTTTCTTTCAAATATTTTCTTCTGTTCAGCAAGCCAAGTCACCTTTTCATGCCTTTCTTCTTTAAGCTTTGCTATAATTTCATCCATTCTTTTGTCAAATGCATTAATCACCTCATCCATTTTTCTCTTGAAATTCTTTTTCTTTTCCACAATGCCCTGTTTAATTCTAGATTTTGCGTCTTTTTCTTGAGAAAGAACTTTAGAAAAGTTTTGGTTTATTTTTTCTTTCGTTTCATCCAGTGTTTTAGACATATTATCAATTTTGTCCATTAAACTAATCATCTCACTGCTGACATCAAGAACGTTGCCATGTATTAGGGAGGGAATATGACCCAGGTTGCAGCTTTTATGGTCTTCTTGTTTGCATTTTGCACAGGCAAACTTGTTGCATTTTTGACAAAAATATTTGATTACCTTTTCTTGATGATTATCACATTTTTCAAGGCAGAAATCCTGAGGCATGGTGTATTTATCCTGTTGGGTATGACCGGGCAGGTATCTTTTATGGTACACCATACACACATCACACATGTATTCCTGACAATCCACGCAAAATACACAAGCGACCGCGTACGCACCATGCTCATCGCACTGCTCACAAAACATTTCATGAACTTCATCAGACTCCTTTGTTAGGTTATCATTGTCACTTTGACTAATACCTGCCATTTTCTTTTATACGACAAGTTCTTATCTTATTTCAATATTAAAAATACATGTTATTCTACTGTAGTGTACACAATGAGTCCTATATTGTATTTTACGTAACGCATGTACTCCAGTCTTTAGCAAGTTTTGGTCTTCAGTGGAGAGCACACATGCACTATGTCACGTAAATGTAACGAATAAATTATTAATGTCGGTTGCTATCAGCAAAGCGAACTGCATAGGCGTAGTCAGGCTTTTCTGGAAGGGGTGCGAGCCGTCTTGCCGGGACATCTCTTTAAATCGGAATCGCCTGTCCCGTCGTCCGCCCCACAAGGCCGTCGCCTCGGGAACCCCGGTCGGGTGGCTCCTGGAGGGGAACTGCATGGTACCCCACTGCACTATATCTGAGAACTTGCCGGATTAGGACTTGAACCCGGTTTGTCAAAGAAGAATCATAAATATTACAAACCTTCAAATGTTTCTCAGATGCCGCTGACCACCTCTGAAATGACCTCTCCTTAATTAGTGAATAACTATTGCGTCATAAAAATCCCACAAACGTTAGAGGACGTAGCTGTTAATTTGTATATCATTTAGGTTTTCTGATGGGGTGCTAGACATATTTGAAAAATGTGGACCTCACGCAGTTTTTCATAATGGGAAATCATAACGTTTCCGCCAATAGAAATTGTTAACAATGTAGATTTTACTGAAACTTCCCACAGTCGTAAATAAACATATACATGTACCCTATAATGCGGTGGAATAAAATGTATAGATTTGACGATGATTAAAGTGAACCGCACATTTCAATTAATCTACTTTTATGACAATATTTTGAATTATTTAAGGTGTCAGACGTTTTAATATCATATTTTAACTTTAGTAACAGTGTCATTGTAATAAATGTACTCGCATCATATTGCCATTAATTCATAAAAGTTGCATCGCGAAACGGATAAAGCAAAAGCTGTACACCTGCGCGTAAAATGTCTGGTTTCAAATGTCGCAAATGACTCGAACCACAACGCTGTTGGATCAAAATTTCGGTTGAGATGTTGAATTTTTCAGGCCAGGAAGCTATCTTATAAATCTCATAAGAAAACCTGAAAAAAAAGCAAGTAAAAGCATTGCGATCGACTGTAATCCTAACCTGTTTCTCATGACGAAGAGTGGCGAATAATCATAGCCAGTATGAGGCGAGCGAAGCGAGCTGAAAAATGCAGAAAACATATAAAAATTGGATATTAAACAGTAAGTTAATGGAATAAAGATTGCAAACTCTACCGAAAAAAGGGGTGCGTTCGCACCCGTCGCACATCCTCTGAATACGCCCATGAACTGGTTATTTCGGTAGGTAAACCTATATCGATCGTATACACAATGAGATAGATCTCAACAGGTTGAATACTACAGTGTTATAGTTAAATTAGATATAGAGATCGTTAATTCATGGGTACAGTGCCAGTTTCCATATACTTAAAATTCGACATGATCAATTGCCAATATGAGGACATTATCTGATTGAAGAAATATCATATTTAATTTTTCACGACCTCCGTGACCGGCTTCACTATTGCTGTTACACATGTCTACCTAATTAGTGAAACTGACTTCGGAATGCTATGTCATAATAAGTGAAAAACAATGAACGCTGTACATAATTTTTCAGCATGGAAACAAACCATTATTCAGTGTAACACATAGTAGCTTGTAAAATGGTCCAGACTAACTGCCGGTGTAATGAAGTATTTCGACCCCCATAGAATAACGACCCCCCGGTCATTATTCTATAGAAAAAGTGACTCCTTTCCTGTAAAATATTGACTCCCCTTATAAAAAACTGACTCCCTTTGAAAACTCTATAGAATAACGACCCCCCGGTCATTATTCTATAGAAAAACTGACCCCCTCCAAGTAAAATACTGACTTCCCTAAAGATGACTCCCTTTGAATCTCATAGAATAATGACCCCGGTTATTATTCTATAGAAAAAGTGACTCCTTCCATGTAAAATACTCACTGCCGAAATTACTACATTCGAACTCTCATACAAAATCGATTCCCGGACATTATTCTATTTAAAAAAGTTACTCTTTCCGTGTAAAACACCGGCTTCTAAAAAGACTTTCGACGATAATATCTATTAAAAAGTGATCCCCACCAAATCTAACGGACAATTTTACTAGATCTACAACTCTAATACCCTCCATTGCCAATAGTTAACATTTTGATTGTACTACTACCATTGTGCCGCTACTTCTATTGCTATTACTACATGTACTTCTTCTTCTTCTTCTTTTACTACTACTACTACTACTTCTACTACTACTACTACAACTGCTACTACTGATACTACTATACCTGCTTCCACTAATACGTCTTGTACATCTACCTCTTCTTCTTCTGCTGCTGTTGTTGCTGTCACTTATTCCTATTGCTGCTGCTGCTACTGCAACTGCCACTACCACTGCCACTACTACTACTACTACTACTACTTTCTATTGTTGCCGCTACCGTACTTTACTGCCACTGCTAAGTATTGCAACTTCTATTAATACTAAGTTCTATGCTAGCAGTTTCTTGTGCAGTTTTCTTCTGAAGAATTACTTCATACCGAAGTTTGCAGGGATTATTGACACTGGTGTGTTTTGTGAACGTATTGTGAATTGTTATTTTCCTGAAAAAAAAATGTATACACCAAGATACAGCGTCTGGAAATAGAATCCCTTTTCCCGTTGCGGAATGCTCTGATTTCTGTGTCAAGTGATGGTATCTGGGGCTAATTGTCAAACGGAAGGACGGACGGACGGACAAGGGCAAATCTATATGCGCCCCCCCCCCCCCCCCGAGTGGGGGCATAAAATGCAGCAATTAGGCCTTAGATACATGAATTATCACTAAATTTGACCAAATGACCGGGGGTCGTTTTTCTATGGGAGTCAATATTCTTCGTGAGGTTCAGTTTACTTCACGTGGGGGAGTCATAGTACTATGATCTGGAGGTCATAATACTATGACCGGGGGGTCACTTTTTCTATAGAATAATGACCGGGGGGTCATTATTCTATGGGGGTCGAAATACTTCATTACACCGGCATGAGTAATCAAGACATTTTCAAATGAATGGGGTAACATTGGCAAATTCTGAATAATTTAAAGAAGTATTTAAATCGAAAGCTGTGGGTTATTTGGTGACTATGAATATAAAGAATTTCATAGTACATGGTGTTTCGTAATATTTGTTACCATTACAAGCTAATATATAACATACATGTAACACATAACGCAGTCATGTTATAAAGTACTCTAAAGGAGACAGAATGAAGTTTTACGTAATGTAAAAAATAACGGGGAAAAATGACGTCATGACGTTATAAACGACGTCATCAGAACAAGCCATATTTTCAAGATGGCGTTGCCCATAGAAAAGTGCACAGAAGTAGTGTAGCTGTATTATGAGAGTTATTCACCGGTCACAGTCATTAGATCAATGCAAAAACGATATCCTGAGGATGAGAAACTTAGCAAGATCCAAGTGCACAGAACAGTTAAAAGGTTTGAACAGTCAGGGTGAGTTATTGACAGACAACATGGTAATATCGACCGACCGAAAGCAGTCAGGTCTTCAGAGAGGACGTCATCTTGAGCACATGTTGTAAAACTGAACCTTTTCTCTGAAGGGACATTGAGGTGAGCATTTTAAGTAAACCTGCTGATATTATGTATCAAATAAAACTTTATTATATCTCCTATCGCTTAGTGACTTTCATTTAAAAGTACATTCCATATTTTGAAAAATTTAAAACAGCGAAATGGTAACAGATATTATGAAACACCCTGTATGAGAAATAACGGGCAAATCACGGCGGGTAGTCAACACGGCGCGGCTATATGTCCAGCCACAGAGTACCTGTGTGTTATATTATAACAGTGGTAAGTACTTGTGAAAGAGAAGTGAGGCACAAATTATAAACAACTATTTGTATATATATAGAATACACCAGAAAAATTATGGTGAACATTAAATAACTTTTTGCTTAATATAAACAACTTTTTTGTAACAAATATTTCAAAATTTATATCCCTACAATGTGAAAGGTATATAATGTGCATCATGTCCATGTATTATTAATATTTACGTACAACACCGGAAAATAAAATAAGCGTCTCTTGAAAAGGCAACCCTATATTTTCTCGGCAAAAATTACTAGTAGCACCTGGAATCAGTATACTACATTCTGCACATGTATACTGTGTTTATCACTTGAAAGAATAGGTAAATAATATTACCTATGGTTGTTTAAAGATATTCAAAGTCTGTAAACATAACCATTTTGTAATTTTTGCCGGAGTATTTCTTCTCATCAGCAGTAAAGCGTTCAGAGTGACCCGCATTTTAGACTAATTAAGAATACCGAGTTGACTGTACGGCTGGACTTCACGTGTTGGAAGAGTATTTCGTAGACGGATTGATATTGGAGTGGGGGTGATGGGGAGGATCTGGGTAGTACTGACTACGTAAATGTGGGATTAGATAATGTGGATTCCTGGAAGGGGTGTGGGGGTGGTTTACTTGTACTAGATTGCAGTTGATGTGGAAACGACTTTGCTCTAGGGTTTGCCAGTTTAGAGAAAAATAATGTTGGAAACATCGCTTGCGGAGTTACAGGTTAGAAGTTGGGGTAGGAGGGATCCCGGTACTGAGAATATCATGAGATGTAAGTTTAAGGAGATACAGCGAAATCAAGAAGCACCCCATAAAACCTATACTATTACAAAGTCTGTTCGAGGTCTGATGAGTAGTACAACAAATTGTCTAGTTTGGTCAATCATTGTGCCGAGGTAATTGAAGATCCATCCATTCATACAAAAGTGATAGACTGAACGAAACAACTATGTAAACAGCTTTGACCTCCAAGTATGACCTTGACCTTTAAGGTCGGGATATAAGTCTAGAATGTGACACATCGTCTTGCCATGGTAACGTTTGTTTCAAGCTAGTTGAATATTGTATCCATTCGTTCATACAAAAGTTACACTGGGCAAGGAAAAATGTAATAAAATCTAAAAGATCCTTGGAAGCATAGAACGCAGCCACGCAAAAAGAAATATCAGACTCGGTTTGATTGTCTGAGGTAATGAAATCTGCAACGCCCCCTAGCCCCGGCTTCTGTGGAAACTCTATTGAATGAACGCCGGCATGATCCCAAACGACCAGAAAATATAACATCACGAAGTCCAAGTACAGGGAGACATTTTACAGCCGCCAAACAACATTTAAAGACTGCTGTTGATAAAATTAATAAAATCTAGAAGAACCTTTAGAGGAATAAAATGCAAAAAGCAGACTCGGTTTGATCGTGTCCGTTCTCGACTGGTAATTAAATGTGCAACACCCCTCACGTTCCCTAGCATCGGCTTCAGCATGCATCTATTACTTCTGTGACACTGAAAAATCATCGGAGTCCGATATCTTGACCTCCAAGTGCGACTTTGACCAGGAATATAAAATAGATGCATTATTCCTGCTTTAATTGATCTTAAAGGTAGGCGTATGCATGGGTCTTGAATATGACTTGTTATGCTGAATGTTTTTACCAATTTATCTAATAATGTATGCATAAGTAGGTTATAGCGCGGAAAGGAAAGATGTCTTTAAATTTTTGACCTCTAAGTGTGACCTTGACTTGAAAAAGGGATATCTGTTTTAATCCCGACATGTGCTCTTATGATAAATGTTTATGTCCAGTTATTTCAAATTCTGATAGCACAACAAAGTTATAGGCTGGACACAGTTTTGTGCACGTACAGACAGACGCACGAAAATGTGCCCCATTTTCGTGGTGGGGCATAAAAATCCTACAATCCCTGGATACCTTTCAAATGATAACATACATATGGGTGTGCCAAAATAAAACAACAAATGAAAAATCCGTTATAGATTTATTTTGTGGATCAAACACTACAAGACTTTTCTTTTTGACATTCTTGGTGTCATACGAGGAGGTATGGTATTGACACCAGGCCCCAATTTCATGAATAACCTAAGTGATTATTTATTTAAATTGCTTTGATTATTTTTTGTTTTTTGCTCTATATGTCTCTCCAATGTTGACTTTTTCATCTGTATCAGAACCATATATGATTTTTATTAATCCATATTTATAGTCACTTTCCATTGGTTTAGATGTAGTCACATGATCAATGATAAAAGCCGTATGACTCGAAAGCGGAACTAAAAAACACGTATTAACCTCCAGCTGTGACGTCAACGGGGTTTTGACGTCAAAATAATGCGACGTCGTACACAATTTACTGCGACCAAAGGCTGCAGATATTTGTATTCAAAGTTTTTACTTATAAGTAGGCTGGATTTAATAATAAAACAATCGTTGCCTTTTAGGTTTGGTCGATATGTGTATTTATCGACAGGCAAAACACAACAATTCTGATTTTTACAGAAAACGAAGTAAAGAAATAGGAAATATACTTCAGCAAGTATTTAAGTTTGTTATATCTTGTTTAAATAGAAATATCATATTTGTATGTTGGCCTACTGCAGGCAAATACTACTAACCATAGTATGATTAAGCTTTTAAATATACATTGTTTTAGAAAAAATCAACGTTAAATAATAATAAGCAAAAGCACGATTTTAGAATAACTGACTAAATTTTTTTTGTGAAATTAGCGCCAGGACTGACTAGAACTTACGATGGGTCGCGCAGACCGTCACCACTGCTTCTTCTGGCTGATTTCTTTAACTTTAAAACTTTAAAAACTGAATTTGATATCTGAAAACCTATATGATATTTACTTCTGGAGCTTAAGGATGTGGTCGTTTTTTTCACCATTAAGATTTTTTTTTCATACTCTGTGAGCTTGAAGAACATTTGTTTCTAAGACAAACAAGAGACGAAAAAGCACAGGTCACCAAAACTCGTTTTTAAGTTTATATAGGGCATTTTCTTCACCGACTGTTTAATCATTTCTGAAATTTTGTAAAATTGAAAAAATGGTAGTACTTTATAAAACATATAATATCCTATCTAAAGTTATAGGTATTTCAGGACTTACAGGATACTATGAATACAAAGTGATATCACTATTATATATGCTTAAATGTCACTAACAAATCTCTTTCACTTTTACATGTTGACATAATTACCCCACCCACTTTTTAATCTACCAAAAATTCTGCCCTTAAGATTTTAAAAACATTTTGCAGCTTTGACACACAAAAATGCTTCGAAATAGAAAGAAAAAGGTAGGGGTCACCGTGCAGCTATAAGAGATTTATTTAGGAAAAATAAACGTTTAAAAAATAATGAATTTTCATTTATATTTTTAGTTCTTTCTGTTTTAATTTATATTTCTTAGATAATATAAAGTGTTATGTTAAAAACTTTTTATTTAAGTTGTAGCTTTGCTTTATTTATTCTATTATTTGAAAATTACGGTATGCAAGAAAAATAATCTGTCAGAATAAAAAGCTTATACTTATACGATATGCAAGAAAAAATATCAGTCGTGTGTTTACGAATCGGATAGAAATATCCGCCGCTCTGCCACCTGCGTTCGTAAACAAATATTATTACTCATTCCGGAAGGCGAAAAGACGACGTGTGGCGGGCGATGTTCGGTGTGTGTTGTGTGTGTGTGTGTGGGGGGGGGGGGGGTCGACATTAGGCGGGGCGACGTTAGGGAGGGCGGCATAACGACGTTCGGCGGCAGGTGACGTCCAGCGGGGCGCCTTAACGACGTTTGTCTTTCTATCGCTGCGACAGAATAAAATAACAAAAAGGCACAATCAGTCACCATATCAAAATGCAGTTCTTAAGTTCTTATGACTTGAACAATAACAGACAGGCTGAATCTAAAACTGAAGTATTAAATGTCAGTCTGCTCTATTTTTCACAATAGTGTGCTTGCGCAATGCTATAATTATATCTCATGTGGCATACCTATATTGTGAGATCAGTTTTTCGACTTAGTGAATTGAATTGATTTTCACCGCGATCTTACATATAACTTTGAACTGCTTCTGTATATTTGATGTATTTAACTGTCTGAACAACTTTAGAATATGCTTAATTTTTAAATCATAGATAATTAGATGGTAAACAAGTAATGAAGTTTTCATTTTAACTGTGAATATTTTTAACTAAACGTGATCTTGAAAAATTAATGAAATGTTTCAAATATTATCCGTGAAACAGTTTTATCCATGTAAACTTCATAATCACACTTTGAAATTTTAGATTTTCTTTATCTTCTTAAAAGAACAAAAAATGATCACCTGATAAGTTCGCAGAAATACAGAAGTGTTCGTAAAAACTATAATATTAGTTGAACAATGGATTGTTCGGTTGTAAGTCCTCCTTATAAATGTCATATTTGTTCAAAAGTTTCAACATCTTGGACTGTTTTTATTTTAAAAACCTTGACAACATTTTTATTTTTCATTCCCGCATAAAGACGTTTTCTTTTCGTGCAATATGCCACACTGGTTGGACTTGTAAGTTCATGTTTGTCGAGAAGTACTATTCCTTTTTTGAGATCAGAAGACAACTGATGAATATTATTTGATGTTCGTCCACAAACGTAAACTAATCCAGTTCCGTCAACTGCCATATGTAAAGGGCTTGTCAGCTGATCATCTTTGTAGATGGCCTTAACCTTTCCTTCAAATGTCATACATGAAAACCGTGTTAGCCTCGCTGTCCGATATGTACAACGCGGAATGGTCTACGTTTAATGTTAGGCACAGGGGAGATTTGAATAAAACCCGCCCGTCATTGGGTCTGACAAGATGATTTATAACGATCCCATCGAAGTTTATAACTCTGATATTTGCTGGATAAGGAAAGAAACGACTAAATGTTCACCAGTGCATGCTATGCCATAGCATTTTCCTCCCACGCGCAAACTTTTGGGGTTTAAGTTCATATTTTTAGAAGAAATGGTCAGAAATTGGACGCTTCTGACATCCGGACATGTGACAGCAACTGATCAGCTGTGATTTTTTGTAATGCCCCATGGATTTGAAGACAGATTTACAACATTTGCAGGTGTGATATGAGTCAAATCATTGAATATAAAGAGACAATTATGCTTGTAGTTTGCAACTACAAGTTTGTTTTCACTCGGAACACATTAAACTGGAAAATGTTACGGGTTCGACGTTTCTCGACTTTGAAATTTTTTAGATTCATATTCGGGAAAAAGACTACCTTGTCGTCTGTTAAAACTGACAACTTTACGTATGGTAAAGACACTATGTGTTAAAATAGTAGGTTCAAAAGTCAAGGACACATCTTCGGAATAAATTTTCATAGTCACTGATTTTATTCTTTTCAATCAAAGTTTTCATTTTTTCATGGCATTTAGTAATGTCTGGTTGCAGCTTTTTAAACGTTACAAAGAGATTGCCTTGTTGGCCAATATTCCGTTTCAGTTCTAGATCATACCTCAGTGACTTTAAATCGTCTGTTACTTCCTTGCAATCTTGTTGAAGGGCATTTAATTTCGCTTGATCTGCTACTACAAACTTTTCTATTTCAAATTGTACTTCTTCTACCCCTTCACTGAGTTGTCTTTCAAATATTTTCTTCTGTTCTGCAAGCCAAGCCACCTTTTCATGCCTTTCTTCTTTAAGCTTTGCTATTATTTCATCCATTCTTTTGTCAAATGCATTAATCACCTCATCCATTTGTCTCTTGAAATTCTTTTTCTTTTCCACAATGCCCTGCTTAACTCTTGATTTTGCGTCATTTTCTTGAGAAAAAACTTTAGAAAAGTTTTGGTTTATTTTCTCTTTCGTTTCTTCCAGTGTTTTAGACATATTATCAATTTTTTCTTTTAAAGTTATCATCTCACTGCTGACATCAAGAACGTTTCTATGTATAAGGGAGGGAATATGATCCAGACTGCAGCTTTTGTGGTCTTCTTGTTTGCATTTTACACAGGCAAGCTTGTCGCATTTTTGACAGAAATATTTGATAGCCTTTTCTTGATGATTGCCACATTTTTCAAAGCAGAAATCCTGAGGCATGGTGTATTTATCCTGTTGGGTATGACCGGGCAGGTATCTTTTATGGTACACCATACACATGTCACATATGTATTCCTGACAATCCACACAGAATCCACAAGCGACCGCGTACACACCATGCTCATCGCACTGCTCACAAAAACATTTCATGCACTTCATCAGACTCTTCATTAGGTTATCATCGTCACTTGGATTAACACTTGCCATCTTCTTTTATACAATTTCTAACTGATACCAAAATATGTCAAGATTGGAATTGCATCTCATTCTAGACGTAAATCTGTTACAATATTGTAAACGCTAGCGTGCACAGTAAATCCTATATTTCGATTGTCTTGTGAAATCCAGAAGTTGCTAATCCTATGCACGAGCACTTTGCCAGTCAGAACGTAAATGTGAGGAATAATGTAGGTTTTTAGTTACAAGTTGCTATCAATATAGTGGTTATTTAGGTACAATACAGATCTGCGGATCGTTTGTAAATCAGAATTTAGCAAGCACCTACATCAAAATGACACTCCACACGGTCAATACTGATTATATGACACGTAGGCGCAAGCCATGCGGACAGTTGTTAGAAGTGAGATTGATCTCGAACAAAAAATATCTTTAACGATATTCTGCGTTTGTGAGGATTTAATTGTACTGAAAATGTTGGCCAGAAAAATAATAAAGATAGGTCATACTGTGCATGCTTTCTCACAATGTCCTCTTTAACCATGCGAAGTTTCAACTTTGTAAAATCACTATAACTGTTGTGACACTCTAGTCTCCCGCGCGTGTACGTTCACAACAGGTAATTAAATGTGCAACAACCCTCACGTCTCCTGCATCGGCTTAAGCTCTTGCACTTCTGTGACACTGAAAAAAATCATCGAAGTCCGATATCTTGACCGCCAAGTGTGACTTTGACCGGGGACATAAAATTGATACATTATTCCTGCTTTGATCTTGCAGGTAGGCGTATGAGTCTTGAATACGACACATCGTCTTGTTATGCTGATAGTTTTTGCCAATTTATTCGAGTATCTATATATACACAAGTAAGTTATAGCACGGAGAGGAAAGACGACTTTAAATCTTTGACCTTCAAGTGTGATCTTGACTTTAAACATAGGGACACGAATCTTAATCCCAACATGTACTCTTATTATGATGAATGTTTATGCGGAGTTATTTCAAATTCCGACAGCAATTCTGTCAACAAAGTTACAGGATGGACAACATTTTGTGCACTGACGGACAGACGAATGCAAACATTGATGTGAGCCACAAATTTTTATGGTGGTCACATAAAAATATCCTACTACCCCTGGAGACCTTACATATGGTCCTGCCAGTATAAAACAACAAATCATGAAAAATCCCATTATGGATTTGGTAAGATTGTTTTTCTCTGTTAATAAAACTAGTCTACGCATGTGCAGCTGATCTCAAAGGCTTTATCTTAGCCTTTAGCCTGCTGGCGGCAAGTGATTCTCTCTTGCAAACAGTGCAGACAGTGATCAGCCTGCACAACTATCCAGTCAGTAAAATTTAAGTGAACACTCCTTCGAATAATAAATGGTACTGTCCAAATTAAATGACGGACCAGTCAATTTTGAAAATTTAGCCAGGTAAAGGTTAAAAACGGAATGTGTATAATATTTCTATTACAGACAAAACAGATTTATGTAAGGGTGCATCCTGTCTATTTTAACTGCAATTTATAACATTTCAACTTTGGACTCTGACCAAAACATATTACATACAACAGTATTGTATACTTACGAGATATGAAAACGCAACAAACGTATGCCTGAATATAAATATTTGCTACAAAAAAAGATTCACACAGTCACACACATCTCGATACTCTATACCCATCGTGTTTTTGTAATCAGCACAACAGACCGTAAAATTAACACAATGTGTCTAGAGTATCCAGATGTGTTTGTGTTGAACATTTAAAGGTGATGCTTTTTGTAGTAAAATATATTCAGGCATAAGTTTGTTGGTTTTCACATCTCGTCAGTTTATATACAACTACAAGAGGGCCATGAAGGCCCTGTATCGCTCACCTGACTTATTAATCATCAAGATATTTTCATTATGATATGGTCATAAATGTGGCCTCTAAAGTGTTATCTAGCTTTTCCCTTGATTTGACCCGGTGACCTAGTTTTTGACCCCGAACTTGACCTAAAGATCATCAAGATTAACATTCTGACTAAATTTCATGAAGATACAGTCATAAATGTGGCCTCTACAGTGTTAACTAGCTTTTCCTAGTGACCTAGTTATTGACCCCACCTGACCCAGATTTGAACTTAAGCTATAGATCAAGATTAATATTCTGACCAAGTTTCATTAAGATATGGTCATAAATGTGGCTTCTAGGCTGTTAACTAGCTATTCCTTTGATTTGACCTGGTGACCTAGTTTTTGACCCTACATGACCCAGATTCAAACTGGACTTTAAAATCATCATGATTTACATTCTGACCAAGTTTCATGAAGATACAGTCATAAATATGGCCTCTACAATGTTAACAAGCTTTTCCTTTGATTTGACCTAGTTTTTTACCCCAGATGACCCAGTATTAAATTTGTCCAAGATTTTATCGAGGGTAACATTCTGACCAAGTTTAATTAAGATTGGGCCAAAATTCTGACCTCTAGTGTTAACAAGCTTTTCCTTTGATTTGACCTGTTGACCTAGTTTTTGACCCCAGATGACCCAATATCAAACTCGTCCAAGATTTTATTGAGGGTAACATTCTGACCAAGTTTCATTAAGATTAGGCCAAAATTGTGACTGTTAACAGTCAAATTGTTGACGACAGATGGACGGACGATGGGGCGATCACTAAAGCTCACCTTGAGCACTTCGTGCTCAGGCGAGCTAAAAACTGGTGCTACGGGTGTTGTGCATTTCATAACCCCTCCAAAACAGATACAATCGAACCAATAAAGTCTGTTTTTATTTGACATGGTTGTTCTTGTTACAGATTTGATTTATAGGTTTATTAAGATTTGTTTAATAGCCGCATGAACAGAACTTTCAACCGCAAGAAGAGAAAACTAATTGTATAAGATTTAAGACACAATAACAAAATAATTTATTACGTATTTATTCATATCAGATTTTCTCATGAGCATTAAATTCTTACATCAAAAATATTTCTCTTTAATCAACAAATAAAATGCATTTCCCCAACTCTTTAAGACTAACTATATTCCCCAAAACATTTAGCAGAAATACAAGGTGTACCTTATAATCGTTGAGACCTGCAAAAAGACACAATTCTTTATATCTATTTTAATAAAATCTTGTATTTGGTACCATTTTCAATCAAAGTATATTTAATCAGAATGTCAATAACTTAAGTGACAAAAAAAATTTTTCTTTACAATATATGAGCTGGACCATGATAAAACCAACAAAGTGCATTTGCGACCAGCATGGATCCAGACCAGCCTGCGCATCTGCACAGTCTGGTCAGGATCCATACTGTTAGTGAACAGTTTCTCTAATTGCAATAGGCTTTTAAAAGGAAATGCATGGATCCTGACCAGACTGCACAGATGCGCAGGCTGGTCTGGATCCATGCTGGTCGCAAAGGCACTATGTTGGTTTTCTCATGGTGTGGCTCATTTATTTATCATCCTCTGTAAGCTTGCACACTTCTATAAACACAACAATTAATATAAAACATATAATAACAACATAACAAAATACAATAACAAAGCGACCTTGTGGTTAAAATACTGAATTATCCTCCTTGAATTGTGAAGGACATGCCTCCACAGATACATGTATGTTGTAGTATCGGCATTTTTCATGCCTTGGAAAAAAAAAAAATCAGAATTAATCATATGTTGTAATTTTAACAATTTTCATGTGTTGTAATGTCATGTTGTAAATTTACTTTCAAATTATGTGACTTACATGACAAGAGACAGAATTTCTACATATTTTATTGACAACAAAAGCGTTTTTGTCAATACATACTGCATTTAACTCTTAGGAACACCTTGTTGATACCTTTTATCTACAACTGCAAAAAACAGTAAGGATTCTTTAATTAAGAAAAAGACCTAAATAAATCTCGAGGCATGTCCCTTTAAACTTTAGACTCCTGGCTCCAAAATATTACTCACAACAGAACTATAAGAAATATATGTAAACTAACAACACATATTTGATTTGGGTAAACTTATTCTGTAGTACAGCAACTTGTTCATTTAAGACATCAAATACATTCATCGATCAGAGTTCATGCAAAATGAACAGCAGAATTCGACTGGAAAGTCCATGAATTGTGCTAGCTATTCATGGTTAATTTGCCAATCATATTCTGTATTCATTTCACATGACTCTGAATGAAAATTATACTGTTTTGTCTAATATTTACATTATATTTCCAATTCTAAAAAATATCTTATATGAGCCACGCCATGAGAAAACCAACATAGTGGGTTTGCGACCAGCATGGATCCAGACCAGCCTGCGCATCCGCGCAGTCTGGTCAGGATCCATGCTGTTCGCTAACAGTTTTTCCAATTCCAATAGGCTGTAAAAGCGAACAGCATGGATCCTGACCAGACTGCGCGGATGCGCAGGCTGGTCTGGATCCATGCTGGTCGCAAACCCACTATGTTGGTTTTCCCATGGCACGGCTTATATATATATATGTTGCACAGATTTTGTTGTATCAGCTTCCCAATCATGGAACTGCGACATTGTCTAAAGAATGTTTGCCTGACTACATGTGGATGTTGTCAAAACAGCGCTACATTATCACAAAGCAATGTTACTATAACTTTAGTGCCTTTTCTTTTGTGTTTCAAGCAAAATTAATGTCCTTATTTTTAACGGAATGAGAAGGGAAAATATAAATATAATCATAGGGATAGGAACTTTTCAGTGTCAACATACATCTGTCATGATACTAGTATTATGACCCACTCTTCAAAACAGAATAAAAATCATAGGGTCTTTTCAGCTTGTAAAAAAATCTTCAGACAAAAAATCATATAATAGAGTAAAATTCAGACAACAAACTTTAAAACATGATATCAAAGAATTGTTTCTAATGAATATGAGTCAGCCATCTGGAAAGTGACTTTATTTACTTGGTCTATTTTAAAATCCATACACTTTAAAATATTTTATTACCTGTAATTGCTGCAATTGACACAAGCTTTTGTTAATGGTTTTCCTCAAATTCTTTCATCTTATTTTTCTTGCACAATTTTTTAAATTCAAGCTACTTTTGAGAAGCTGAAAGCACCTGCACCTACTTTCAAGATATTGTCGAGTTTTAATACTATTGTGGCATTTGTGTCAACACCTTGACGTAAGTTTAAATAACTGCTCATGTTTTGTTTTTTTACAGAACCTCACAGATAATAACATCAGTGGTCAAAATGAGGCTTCAAGTAACAACTAATTAGACAAGTCAGATCCTTAAATAAAGATTATTTACAAATGAGAATGATATACAGTATTTTTATGTCTTGAAACAACAATGAATGCAAAGCAAAATATGCAGTTCTCACTTTATTTCATTCTCAGTTCTAATATGAAAAAACCCATGCACATTTCCCTTAAAACATGGAAATCTGATATTACATCAATGTATTATATTTAGCTTCATATGCACTCTTTTAAGTTATTCCTCAGGTTGTGTTACTTCCTGTCTTTTAACACTGTTAAAACACAGTTATGCATTGACGTCACGTAGACCTACTGTATTTGACACCTTATATGCACCATGAAATTGTGCTTCCCTATTTTATCTACATGTCTTTATTTAAAGACATACTAGAATCAAAATAACATTTAGCAGAACCAAATTTTAACATATCTCAACAATACCAATCAGTTACACGCCACACGCATAATTCATTTGGCCTATGCCCTCAAGTAATTATTCTGCAAGCGTATAACCACATCGTATTATTTTGATAAGTTAAAACATGGTTCTGCTATTCATTATTTCTTAAATAATTAATTTGTGGACAAAATGTATTATATTCATACATTTTTAATTATTTTGTCACTTTCTTAGCAAATATTAATGAAAAAAAAACAGCGCAAAAATTACAACATCTAAAATTACTGCGTAACTATTCAAAATGCAAAGCCATTTTCTGTAACTAGATTCCAAATTTTGTTTAAAAAATATATACATGTATTGTGTAACGTCTTATAACAAGTATAGGATATATTAAAAAATGACATTTTTTAGAAGTCATATATAAAATATGAAAACTATACATCAACAATAATCACAGTGTATGCCAATAGGAAACTTCTGGGACTTGTGAAAAATGTAGACCCACCTCTCCAGCTTATGATATTTACAAAGTGATGGATATTATTTGAAAATTATTAATTATTTTGCAAAAACTACTGTTAAAGACGCATATTCTGCTTACAGGGAATATCAGGTTAAAAAGTAATTATAGCAGACAAAACTGGGCCCCTACTAATCAACGCTTAAAGTCAAACTTTGACTTAACCTTAAGAGCAGTAAATTTAATTATTAGTAATTTTGTTATAGCAAATTTTTGCTGAAGAAAAATTGCTAAGCTGTAGATAAAACATTCATGGAAAATTCCTTTACAATCTTACAAAGTTCCCTTAACAATGATTGCACAAAAAGAAAATTTCAATGCCAAACCTTAGACTTAACTTATGAGCAGTAAATATTAATCAATTTAATTATCTTTGTTTATAGCAAATTTCTGCTTACAAAACTTTGCTAAACTGTAGATTAAACATTAATGGAAAGTTCCTTTATTTTTCTGTGCTAATTTAACAATGACAGTTGTGCCAAAAGAATATCTAGCATTATTGAGGCCAAATTTCAGACTTTAAATGCCGATAAATATGGGCCCTCAATATCCCCTACAAGGCAACTGCTTTCTACTGTAAAAATATCCAAGCTGCTCCTTTCAAATGTGCAAAAAGTTGGTGTAAAAAAACTGTATACAGTATTTATCAAATATTCTAAAATGTTCTCATTGAAAATATGATGTAATTTACAGTACTTATTATATTAAAAGCTACTTTCTACATTCACGTGTGACAGACAAAATGCATGTCAGAAAGACTGAATATTAAACAACTGTGTATAGTGTACAAAACATATATCTGAATTACATCCATATGGTGGACATGTTTTAGTGGTCACATGACAACCTCCAAGCTTTGTATGGTGGAGAAAGGCCACGTGCACCTCCACTTCTTTCAGGCCTAAGTAGAACCACTAACCTTTTCAAGTTCAGAGATATACAAAATCTAGACACAAATTTGCTATTCAGAGAATAAAAGCACTAACATTTACAGTCAAGCCTGTGCTAAAGACCACTTGTCAACAGCAACCACCTGCCTTTAATGACCAGTTGTTTCCAAAATAAAACAGTTTAAGTTTATTCCCAAGCATGGTCTGTATATACAAGCTTAACTGTATACATTGCAGCAATATTTGTGGCAAAAACATTAAATCCGTAAAATGAAAGATTCACAATAGTTTTAAGCAAAGTATTATTTGCAACAGAAAAATGTTACCCAAAACATCTGCAAGGCATCTTCATAAGGTTTAGAATAATAATTCAATATAAAACTAATTATACATATATGTTCACCACTCTTATGGTGTTATTTCAATTAATACAAAAGGACTTTGGACGGGCCTTGTGGTAAAATAATCATTATTTTAAATATTTTAAATTCAATGAACACATTTCATACTCCACTGACTTAAATATGGTCTCAAAAGTATGCATATTTATAACATATTTTTCAGGGAATTATTGGAAAATTAGAGGGAGATATATCAGATATTTTCGCAGTGAAAAATATCAAGTATATTCTATTAGTTGTAAGACACTATGGGTGAAATTAAGTCAAAACTATAAGTAAGAAGAAAATTTGTTTGTTTTATTTTACAAGTGTTTAAAGGCAAAATGTTCCTCACTAGTGAACACCTTATCTTACATTTTTACTGTGGCAAATAATGCATCTCGTGTTCATTTGTTGAATAATGTTTTGATCTTAAACTGAAACAAATAAGTATCATTCCTATAAATAACCTTTAGCCTGCTGGCGGCAAGTGATTCTGCCTTTCTGTAAAATTGTTTATCCTATTTATATAGTACATTGCTGTTTTTATATCTGAATATGTTAAAGCCACTAGTATTTGTAAAACAAGAGCTGTCGGAGGACAGCAACGCTCGACTATTCAACAGCCTTGTCGACTGAATGAATACGGAAGTCGAAAAAGGGGCATAATTTAGCAAAAAAGCAAAATAGGGTTATGGAACCTGCATAGTGCTTATCAGCTCATGACAGTGGACAAGTGTGTGAAGTTTCAATCCATTCTCATTAGTGGGTACTGAGATACCAGCTTACATATAGGAATTTAACCAAAAACTCCTAAGTTGAAAAAGGGGCATAATTTTGTAAAATGCGAAAGTTGAGTTATTGACCCTTTGCACTGCAAGTCATATCATGACAGTGAACAAGTGTGGAAATTTCAATCCTTTCCCATAAGTGGATACTGAGATACAGCTTACATACAAAACTTAACCAAAAATTTCTATGTTGAAAAAGGGGCATAATTTTGAAAGAGAGCAAAATAAAGTTATGGGACCTGCTTTGTGCATGTCAGATCATGACAGTGAATAAGTGTGTGAAGTTTCAATCCATTCCAATTACAGAGTACTGAGATACCAGCTTACATACAAAACCTTAACCAAAAAATTCTAAGTCGAAAAAGGGGCATAATTTTGTAAAAAAGCAAAATAGAGTTATGAAACCTGTGCAATGTAAGTCAGTTTATCACAGTAAATAAGTGTGTGAAGTTTCAATCCATTCCCACAAGTGGTTACTGAGATACCAGCTTACATACAAAACCTTAACCAAAAATTTCTAAGTCGAAAAAGGGGCATAATTTTGTAAAAAAGCAAAATAGAGTTATGGAACCTGTGCAGTGTATGTCAGTTTATCACAGTGAAGAAGTGTGTGAAGTTTCAATTCATTCCCACAAGTGGTTGTTGAGATACCAGCTTACATACAAAAACTTAACCAAATCGGGACGCGGATGCTGACGCATGGGCGAGTCCAATAGCTCTACTATTCTATGAATAGTCGAGCTAAAAATTGTTCCTGTTTATGAGTATATCCTGCCAATGAAGTACATTAGTAGTTCTTTATTTGTACTTAACACAATGTAATTTCTAACCAGGATAGTTTACAATAAATTATGTTCATGAAGCTACAAATTGCCAGTATTTACTGTAACTGTTTTCCAAACTGCAATTTAAAATCTAGACATCAGCATTTCCACAAGAAGCCGATGCTGTGTCAGTAACCGGAATTTGTGTGCCATAGCAAATGTTGGAACCATAACTGGTAATTTTGTGTCATTGTTTATATTGCTATCTGTATTACTGTAAATCCATGTTTTTTTTTTCTGGAGAAATTGACCTGCACCTTTCAACACAGTGAGGGATAGATAGCATATCTATCCTGTAAGGGGTCGGAGATCAACTCGAACTTTTTCACAACTACTTAACATTCCTACAGTGGGATAAAATCCCCCTTTTGGTATACTAATTTGTTTATATCCTATTATTTTCCCATTTCTTGTGAAAAATATCTGAAAAGAAAAAAAAGAAGCCAGATTTAGTTGTGTGAAATATTCTGCAAGACTACAGTATAATGTTTTTCCGAACACACTAGACATGACAGTAGGATAGGCTATACAGTGTCAATAAAATAAATTTGAAATCCACTTCTAGCGTAACAGAGTCAAATCAACACTTGCTTATTTATTCTACAAAGTCACAACTTAATTTCATGCTTGTCTGCATAGAAAGATTAAAAATTTATTACAACACAGAAAAAGGCAACTCAAGTATGGTATAATAGTATTATAGGTCTGATATCATCATTGTACAGCTTTTTCATTAACGAACGACATAAAAGGGTCCCGTGTGATTCTGGGACAACTTGTGTATGGAAAGAATTGAAACTAATGTCTTTACATATGTATCACTGTAACAGGCTACTAAATACTTATATGTGCTGTTTCTCTGTGATTCCAGCAGGTATAGAAGATTTCATCCTTTACCTCATACAATCTTTTTAATGAGTTGTGAAACCAAAATTTTTTGTCTTGTTTGACCACATAACCTGTACCATACTGAAGCACTGTAAACCCCAAATCAATCAATCAACATAAAAGCATACCAAACGTAAAAGAAAACTATAGCATGCACTGCATTATAATCTCGATTTTTCAATTTGCATACTTACACTATCTAGGAAGCTCAATAAAAAGTATTTCACTTACTTGCACTTTTGTTCCAGATTCAAAATCTTTATTCCCGCCCCAGAATTCATCATCTTCTGAATCAGAAGAATGATATGGTTCCTCCTGGAAGTCAGGACTCTCGTTTTCATCAGGGGATAAGTCACTATCTACTTCACTGTCATAGTCTGGTGGGAACATTATACCACATCCCATCACATCACCTTGAATATTTGGAAACACAAGAGCTGTCCGTAAGACAGCCAAGCTCGACTATTCGAAATATTGTCACAGAAGCAGGAAATTATTACCCAAAATGTTAAATATCAAAAGAGTTTTAAGTTCGAAACGGGACATAATTTGACCAAAATGCATATCAGAGTTATGGGACTTGATGCTATCAACTAGTTTAATAACCCCGAAGAAACATGTTAAGTTTCAATTCCATATCTGCATTAGTTTTGGAGATAGTAACTTGCATGTAAAACTTTAACCAGAATTTTCTAAGTCCAAAAGGGGGCATAATTTGCTCAAAATACATGTTAAGAGTTATGGAACTCGACCCAGTGAGGTTGGTAACTGACCTAGAAAAAGAATAAATAAGTTTCAAAGCTATATGCCTTTTGGTAATAGCTGTATGTACTTGCACGCAAAACTTTAACCAGGATTTTCTAAGTCCAAAAAGGGGCATAATTTGCCCAAAATACATGTCAGAGTTATGGGACTTGATTCTATCAACTAGTTTTATAACCCCGAAAACACATGTGAAGTTTCAATTTAATATCTGCATTAGTTTTGGAGATAGTAACTTGCATGTAAAACTTTAACCAGGATTTTCTAAGTCCAAAAGGGGGCATAATTTGCTCAAAATACATGTCAGAGTTATGGGACTTGACCCAGTGAGGTAGGTAATTGATCTAGAAAAAGAAAAAATAAGTTTCAAATCAATATGCCTTTTAGTAATAGCTGCATGTACTTGCACGCAAAACTTTAACCAGGATTTTCTAAGTCCAAAAGGGGGCATAATTTTCTCAAAATACATGTCAGAGTTATGGGACTTGACCCAGTGAGGTAGGTAATTGATCTAGAAAAAGAAAAAATAAGTTTCAAATCAATATGCCTTTTAGTAATAGCTGTATGTACTTGCATGCAAAACTTTAACCAGAATTTTCTAAGTCCAAAAGGGGGCATAATTTGGCCAAAATACATGTCAGAGTTATGGGACTTGACCCAGTGAGGTAGGTAATTGATCTAGAAAAAGAAAAAATAAGTTTCAAATCTATATGCCTTTTAGTAATAGCTGTATGTACTTGCACGCAAAACTTTAACCAAAATTTTCTAAGTACAAAAGGGGGCATAATTTTGCCAAAATGAAGGTCAGAGTTATGGGACTTGGTGCTATCAACTAGTTTTATAACCCCGAAGACACATGTGAAGTTTCAATTCAATATCTGCATTAGTTTTGGAGATAGTAACTTGCATGTAAAACTTTAACCAGAATTTTCTAAGTCCAAAAGGGGGCATAATTTGCTCAAAATACATGTTAGAGTTATGGAACTTGACCCAGTGAGGTTGGTAATTGACCTAGAAAAAGAATAAATAAGTTTCAAAGCTATATGCCTTTAAATGATAGCTGTATGTACTTGCATGCAAAAACTTAACCAAGGTGTGACGCAGACGCCGACGCCGACGCCGACGCCAGGGTGAGTAGAATAGCTAGACTATTCTTCGAATAGTCGAGCTAAAAATGTATAGGTTTTAGTTTATACATGTAATATCATATTATTATTTATCATTATCATTAAACTGAAACAGAAATTACATTCAAGCATGATATATATCTTCTGAGGTACAAGTTAAAACAGTGTGTCAACTTGCATTTCAACGAAAGGATCAAACTCACTACTTCCAACTTCAGTCTTGTGCTCTACCTACTCAGCTATCCTGGCAGGCTTGGTACATATAATAGATCTATGTAGAATGTAAGTTATTAAGTAGGCACTACATCGTCAAATATACTGTACATTGAGTAATTTTTGTGTAGGCTTAGTTTAGCAGCATCATTTATCGTGTTAAGAATTCGTGAAACAAGTGCTTGCATCTTAAGCCCTCTACAGACGGTAGGTTTTTGTTGTACAACACTAGTTATCTCAAAGATGTACAATTTTGAAATTGTACATTTTTCACATACAGACAGTATTCCATTCCCATATAAATCACAGAGATTTACCTAGTAAACATAGTGCATCAGGTACTGAAAAGAATGTAACTATTAATAATAAAAAATAATATTCACCTTTTTATATCCCATGAATTTGATTACGCATGACACAAATGAGCCACGCCATGAGAAAACCAACATAGTGGCTTTGCGACCAGCATGGATGCAGACCAGCCTGTGCATCCGCGCAATCTGGTCAGGATCAATGATGTTTGCTTTTAAAGTCTATTGCAATTAGAGAAACCGTTAGCGAACAGCATGGACCAGAATGCGCGGATACTGGTCGGAAACGCACTCTGTTGGTTTTCCCATGGCGCGGCTCAAATCATTTAACTTTTCAGTGTCATCCTTTTTCCATTATGCATTAGAAGCCATTTTGTATTCAGATTTGTGTTTATTTTTTGGGCAGTTGTTTCTGGAATTTCATTCACTTGTCTCTTATCAACTAATTATTTACCAATTTGTTGCTTGTCAACGTGGGTGGTACGTAAGGCAAAACTTACGAAATAGAACATGTCCTAATCTGTAAGTCAAGACTTAAGATTTACGAAATCAAGGAATAGCATCATACACACGATAATATTTGGCTGTACATCTTGAATTTAATTGGTGTTGTACAACAAAAACCTACCGTCTGTAGAGGGCTTTAGGACGAGTTACAGATTAACATTCACAAATATTTTAAAGTCGCAAATGGCATTATTTATGAATATTACTATTTCTACAGTCTATCGTCATATGACTTGCTGTAATCTCTTAACGTTTAGCCTGCTATCGGCAAGTAATTCTGCCTTTGAGATCAGTGCAGACCAAGATCAGCCTGCACATCCATCTGTTCAGGCTGATCATGATCTGCACTGTTTGCTACTCAGCCAATAAATTTTCATTGAATCCTTCAAATAATAAATGGTACTGCCCAAATTAAATGACTGACCAGTCCATTTTAGAAATATAGCAGGGTAAGGGTTAAAAACATTTAACAATACCTTTATGACATCTTGGACCAAATGGATCACCTATACCAGACCCTACAAATATTTTTCCATCATCTGAAAAATAAAATCATTGTATCATGTCAACTTGCACAGATGTGAGAGAGGAACTTTGTTCTATGTGCAATGCTTCTTTTACTCATATAATATATTAATGAAATGTTAGTGTTTACACTAGGCATGTTTCTGTTCATGCTCAGCACATTACAGTGAGAAACTATTTCAAGAAAATCTTTATTTAAACTCATAATTTTATCATACAAAATTACTGCCAGCCTAAATAAGTTTTAGAAAATGTTTCAATAGGTTTTTGCTAATTGACATTTATTGCATAAATGTGCGCATTTTCCATCTCCATAAAACTGATATTGCACGGCTGTGCATATATTGTTTAATGAGCTGAGTCATCTAAATTTAGTACATAACAAAGAGGGCTATAATGGCGGCAAGTCATTCACCAGACCTTGACTAGTGGTTCAAATGGAATGTCTAAGAAAGGACTTTATAAGAATGCTAAAGATCAAGTCTGATGACAATACATCAAGCACTTCATGACAAGTTGTTAAAAGGTACTTCTCCATCTGAACAAAGGACCTTAATGATACTATAGACCAAGTCTGATGAAGGCTTTAAGTTTCTATTTTTAAATCTATCAGCCCCTTTAAGTGGCCATGTTTGAACAAGCTCAACCTTACCAGGAAGCTACAGACCAAGTTTGGTGTAATTCTAACCAGTAGTTTCATATGATACTAATAGCTCACCCTTAACCTGTAGTTCGGGTAAGATGAAAATAGAGATATTCAATCTGTGTTTTTTCCGTACTGAATTTACTGAACTTGCTGAGTATTTTTCTTGCCTGAGGCTCACAAAATTTATCTAACTTGTTCAATATATTCAGTTAGGAAACTATTCGCATTTGATAACCTCATCATAGTATATAAGCATAACCACTGTCATAAGAGCTATTAACATATTCATTAATCCAAAACCTTAATTAAATTGAGCTAACTGGCAGGTTTTAAGATTGAAAAGCCTTTCATTTATTATTCTTAATTGTAATTAATATAAACCTTTAACTGAAACTTCTTCAAAACATCCTCATCACATACCTGCATGATATGCTATAGATCCTTTATTCCATCCAGGATGTCTATCTTTTGGATAATTCTACAGTAAAAATAAAATGCAAATTTTTCATTATGTAAAAAAATAATTCTTTTATGATTTAGCACTTTAAGCCATGAATATGTGTGCTATGATTCAAGCTTTTTTTGTGTGTAAAATTAACAGTTTAACACCAGTAACCACCTTCTATTATAATCACGAAATTCCAAGCAAACTGTAAGGAAAATTATGCTTGATATCAGTAAATGCCATTTTTCAACTGTTGTTCCTGTATTTCACAACAGCACTGACTTGCTATCTGCAATTTGTTGGTTTGTTTTCTTTCAGTCAAACCAACCCAATTCAGGACATGTGAATCTGCAGCTTTAATGGTGCGAGAAAGACCCTAGGTGCCCCTCCGAGCATAATTTCTGGCAAAGATGGGTACCTGGGTAGAACCACAGACATACAGTTAGTCAGCGGGATAGCTTCCTAAAATTCTAAAACCACAGTCATGAGGGTCGTGATTCTAAATCAGCAACCTTCACTGTCAAGCATGGTGGCCCCTTGTCATATGTGCATAAATGAAAACAAAGGTAGTGGACAACAAACATAATTGTCTCCTGTCGAGTCTTCACTGAAAATGGATCAAACAAAAAACCTTCTCAATCGATTCTTGCACTTCATCTACTGACCTACCAGACAAATCAAGTAACGTATGTAACGACTCCATAAACAAATCTGTATACAAGTAATAAATAATTGTTACATTTTCCTAGATATTACCAAGAACTAGATCATATACAGTAATTATGAATGAATTTTCAGTAACTTACTCTTCTAGCCACTCCTATAGCTATATAACAGCTTTCACCTGGGTCTATAATTTCTATTTCAAAATAATGGTTCATTGTATCTAATGGATGTTTTGCCTGTGCGAGACCAACATCATGAATGCTTTTTCCTCTACCAGAATACTCTAAGGTCTGAAATTAGAAGAAATATTGCAAGATATCCTAGGATCACTTGTATTATATCTCTTACATTCTGATATGACAAACTATGTTCATTTCAAATAATAGATGGTAATGTTGATGTATGTTGACGTACTTCCTGTGACCAAGAAACAGAGCTACCATATTTGTTCTACTGTTTTACATATAAGAAATAATGTTAATTTACTTAATTTCATGATTAGTATTAAAGCTATATATAAAGCAAAATTGTGTTTAAATAAATCAAACATTCCTACAGTTATAGACCTTTCTTTGTTTTAATTACAATTTTAGGTGGCATCCATGTCCAATAAATACATTTCTAGGACCCAAATAGTTTTTTCGTTGAATGCAAGAATTATATAACGTTTAGGAACAATATATATTGTTTAGACTGGTATCTTAAATCAGAGTCAAGTGCATGACAAGGATATAAATGCTAAAAAAACCTATACTCCTTGTTTAGTCATACAAAACTGCTTAAGTGTATGTAATATTTAACCAGGATTTCTATAAACTTATTTTCTGTTTTTTCCTAGAAACTTATTGTGTTGTAAGGAGTGGTATTTTTGAAAGGCCAGACAAAAGTACATGTACATTTTCTTGTCAGGATGAACTTTTATGCAGCAATCTGCATGTATTGAGTTTAGCTTGATCTAAACTGTAATGGTTGTACAGGTTTTGTTCTGCTTTTAAAAAACTAGTTAACGAATATTTTAAGCTGGTTGTTGCTTTTCACTGACAAAAACAAATAAACCAAATCATTCAATATAATCAAGATAGTCATTTAAGAAACAATATATAGCAGCAGTGTGTTTTAATTAACTTGAATATAATGAAGAGGTTATATGTCCTGTGGAATCATTTTTCTAGGGCACAATCAGATTAATTTTTCTTCATGATGTACATGTATCCAATTCCGAAGTTATGTTCCGGACACAAAATATGAAGGACAAATTTGACATTTGTGTCCTTGACCTTTGACCTACCAACCTGGTTCATGTGCTCTGCACATCGTCTCATCACCACCTAACTTAATGCCATGTTAAAAAGTCAATACCTTGAATAGTTATTAAGTTAAGTCTAGACAGAGAATGAGGGACATATTAGACCTTTGAGCTCCATTTGTGGCTTTGACCTACTGACCAGCTTCATGAGCTCTGTGCATTGTCTCACTGCCATCTACCTATATGCCTAGTTTAAAGGCAATACTTGAAAGTTATGTTATGCTCCTGACACAAGTATGACAGACAGACGGACGAACCAACACATAATTTACGCCCTTTTGTCCAAAACAGGCATATAAAAATGCCTTCCCTTGTGTATATCTACACATAAGGGGTAACTGATTTCCTTTAAAAGGAATGTGTGTTAGACAGATAAATATGGGCCAATCATCATGCCCTCCTCCAAACTCTCACCACTAAAGCACAAAATTCAAACAACCAAACTCAACCCTTAGTTTTTGACAGTAGAGAATATCTAATTACCCATTATGTACACTAACAAACTTATTAAAAGATGCATATATTCAGTTTAATCCCATTACAAGATCAAATGACACATATAAGTAGCTGTCAAATTATCAGGCATAAAGAATTTTTTTCTGACCATTCCGTTTAACTTGACATCATGTAATCTTGACCACTCCTCCTCCCCGCTGTCTACAGCCATGTGGACCAGTTCCTCATACTGCCACTCTGCATCCAGATTTAACCGCACCTCTTCTCCATCTGAATGCATACCTACTGCCGGGTACAAACCTCCTGGAGGATTTGGTACAGTTACTGTGCCAACCTAAAATAAAAGTTTAACACATTAAGGCTTACACTATTTCACAGACATAGTTAAGTTGGCACTATCCTTGGTAATCAAATTGTAATCCTGCCAACCACATGCAACACACAAAGAATTAAGGTAAGTAGGGGGAGTATTTTACAACTTCAAGTCAAGTTCAAAACCTGGTAAGAGCCACATCCTCACTACAATGAATACAATGTTGTTATTGTTAACATATTCAACATTCTCTGCAAAGGATTTCAAACAATTATGGTCACCTTATAAATGAATATGCCATGTATTTGTGATAAATTATATGAAAGTATGTTAACAAAAGTCCCCATATGATCTGAATTAAGTATCAGTTTTAAACCAAACCATTCAAGTGTACTATATATACAATACGTTATAACACAACGTTTGAATTAAAATTTGCACATACAAAACTCTCCAGTTGATAATTGCTTATAACATCTATAAATACAAAAGAAGTATTTAATTTCAATATGATAACATTTCATTTTGAAATTGGTGGGAAAAAATGAGAAACAAGAGCTGTCCATAAGACAGCAAATGCTCGACTATTCAAATTGTTGTCCCTGAAGCAGGAATATTACCCTAAATGTTAGAATATCTATACAGTTTCAATCCAGTATCTGCATTAGTTTTGGAAGTAACTTGCATGCAAAACTTTAACCAGTTTGGCCAAAATGCATGTCAGAGTTCTGGGTCTTGATGTTATAACCTAGTTTTATAACCCTGAAGACACATGTAAAGTTTCAATTCAATATCTGCATTTAATTTGGAGAAATATGTAGTAACTTGCAGGCAAAACTATAACCAGGATTTTCTAAGTCCAAAAGGAGGCAAAATTTGCCCAAAATACATGTCAGAGTTATGGGACTTGACCCAGTGAGATTGGTAATTGACCTAGAAATGAAAAAATAAGTTACAGAGCTATATGCCTTTAAGTAATAGTTATATGTACTTGCATGCAAAACTTTAACCAGGATTTTCCAAGTCCAAATGGGGGCTTAATTTGGCCAATCACCTAGTTTTATGACCCCGAAGACACACGTGAAGTTTCAATTCAAAATCTGCATTAGTTTTGGAGATAGTAACTTGCATGCAAAACTTTAACCAGGATTTTCTGAGTTTGAAAGGGTGCATAATTTGGCCAAAATACATGTCAGATTATATGGGACTTGACCCAGTGAGGTTGATAATTGACCTAGAAAAAGAAAATGTGAGTTTCAAAAAAATATGCCTTTAAATGAAAGCTATACGTACTTGCATGCAAAACGTTCACCAAGGTGTGACGCTGACACAGACGCAAGGGCGAGTAGAATAGCTCGGACTATTTATCGAATAGCCAAGCTAAAACTTCTAAACACTGTGATATGCATTTACCTCTTGCCCGTTTCTGGTAAAGAACACCTGAACAGCCTGTTCCGGTTGTGGTCGCTCATCTTCGTTTCTCTTGAATTTTATACCACAACCCATTTTGTCCCCAATGTTACACTTTGGACCAAATGGCCGCCCAAATCCACTTGCCTTAAATAACCTAAAATTTATAATAGAGTATTCATTCTGTTTTAAAAATGAAAATGATACTGCCTTTATGCATTGGTAACCCTGGTGTAATTAGCTGTATTTTTTTTCAAAATTAAAATGCCTCCAAATATTTTCAAACCATAGTTTCCCTACCAAAAGCATGAATGTTATCTAGTTTTGGTAAATTTGGGAAGGAAGAAATATAGTTGCAGAAGAGGTGATGATACTTACTGCCCATCATCGGCATGGTAACCCACAGAGAATGCTCTCCATCCTGGCTGGGAGTCCATTGGATATTTGTATGGAACAAGACCAATACCTAAATATAGAAAATATTTTAGTCATTAAACTTCCTGAAAGCTGTATTCTACATTATATGCTAACATAAAGTATAGGTACTTGACTTTGAATTTTCAACATTTAACACACTGTCAACAATTAATTAAAATTCTTCAATGCTTTTGACGATGGAAGAAGATCCCTTGGTGCACTTCCTGGCAAAAGCGGGCACCTGGGTAGAACCACCGACTTTTCTTTTAAAGCCAGCTAGATGGCTTCCTCACAAGAAAGAATTCTACACTGCAAGTGGGGTTTCAAACCAATACAGGTGAGGGGCAAGTGAATCTTAATCAGCAACATTATCTAGCTATGGAGGCCCAGTATAACTTTTAATGACTGAAGAGTGTCCTTCTCTCTGTAGTAAGTCAATGAAATATGCTTTCTTTCCCATCTTCACATGACATAATGGGTTATATAGAAATTACATAAATTTGGCACATGTATATTACTAACACTAATTTAGTGCAATAAAGCTTTTAACGCTGACCTCATTTTAATTATTGAAAATGTTGGTCAAATCAACTTGGTCTATATAATAAGCATAGAAAGAAGAAATTTTGATTTGATAAGGTTATATAAGGTTTTCACACTAATTTCTAAAATAATTCTTTTATGCTGCAAAAAATTAGACTGTCTTTAAAGAACTTACCAATAGCAGTAATTAGTCCTGTGTCCACTATTTCTATCTCAAAATAGTAATTTTCTGGTGACAGTGGTTTTGCTGCCACATACAGTCCAACTTTGTTCAATTCATTTGTGGCAAAACTGCAAGGTTAAAAGAATGATACACTTCATATGTAATTTGTTATTACTATATTCTTACAAAAAGTTCTGGTTTTTCCCATATTTATATACAGTTACTGCCAGGAAAAACCAAAAGGCAATCAAAAATGGTTTTTCCCAACATTAAACATAAAATTCCCAAAATATCATTGATTTTTCTAGTTTTGCTACTTTATAAACTTTCAAACATGCCTATTTATGTTAGTAAAGTAGTTACTGTTGAAAAAAAAATGTCATCACATTTTCAAATATCAAACAATCAATAACACAAATAATAATCCTACCTTGCATTTATTTATGCACCTGTGTAATGCCAGCAAGAATGAATTAACTGTGTCATTAAAAACTTGGTGATACATGTACGGTAAGTCATTTCAATTAAATATTAATTTTCAAACTAAATATTGACGAGTTTTTTTCTTGTTTTTACATAATATTATGATGTGTGGTATTTTGTTTGTTTTGGGTTTAACGCTGTTTTTCGACAGTATTTCAGTTATGCAATGGTGGACAGTTAACCTAACCTGTGTTCCTGGGTGCTGTACCAGAACAAACCTGTTCTCCTCAAGTTACTGCCAATTTCCCCACTTGAATCAGAGGTGGAGGATGAATGATATCAGACACAATGTCTTTCATCAAATTGTTATGGAGAACATGAATCAGAGGTGGAGGACGAATGATATCAGACACAATGTTTTATCAAATCATCACAGAGAACGACCCTGTGATCCGTAGATCTGCGTTCTCCCTACTGAGCTAAGCGGACGGGCATGATGTGTGGTATGGTAAAATTAACATTATACCTAAATTTCAGGTTAAATAGTGTAACCGAATTTATTTTATCTGACTTGGAACACTTTCTGATGTCATACAATATGCATTTTACAACATTTTCGCAGTCACATAAGTTCTTTCCGCAATAATCCAGTTAAAATTTGGGATTAAATATTTATCAATGAATTCATTGGTAGGACTTTCTGCACTAGGGGCAACATCAAAATCAAAATGATCAAATTAAGACTTTAGTATCATACTTGGTCTTAAATTTTATAAATATCAAAACACTCAACATTAGTTTTTTTAACCGTTTTTCGTAATCTGAAATTTTAGATACTATCCATTTACCAAATTATCTTAAAATATTTCAGGGCCAAGTTAATTTGTGGAGATAAAAAGTGTGTGAAAATTTTGTTCATATAGTTTCAGATACACAAAAATACTAGCTAATTTGGCTCTGAATTGTAGTTTATATTGCAAACATTTATATAACGCCATGGGATTCATTTATGTCAACTGATGTGCAGCAGTTTGTGCACTTGTCATGTTGCAAAAATATTATGTGAAAAGTACATGCATTTTGAACAGTGTCATTTCATATAAAATCATGTTGTTTCAAATCTAGTGGTGTTGTCTTCTGTAATCAAAACACTGATAGCTTAAAATGCTATATTTTATTAAGTATGTATACATAACATATATTAATATGAAAATAATAATATGGCATGTATGGAAACAAGAGCTGTCTATAAGACAGCAAATGCTTGACTATTCGAATTGTTGTCCCAGAAGCAGGAATATTACCCTAATGTTAAAATATCTATAGAGTTTCAATGCAGTATCTGCATTAATTTTGGAGTAACTTACATGCAAAATTTTAACGAGGATTTTCTCAGTCCAAAAGGGGACATAATTTGGCTAAAATACAAGTCAGAGTTATAAGACTTGATGCTATCATTTAGATTTATAACCCCGAAGACACAAATTAAGTTTCAAATCAATGCCTGCATTAGTTTTGGAGAGCAAAACTTTTACCAGGATTTTATGCATGTCAAGAGTTATGGGACTTGATCCTAGAGGTTAGTAATTGACCTAAAAAATGAAAAAAAAAAAGGTTCAAAGCTATATGCCTTTAAATAATAGCTATATGTACTTGCTTGCAAAACTTTAACCAAGGTGTGACGCTGACACCAGGGTGAGTAGAATAGCTTGGACTATTTTTCACAGTATTAGGCCCCATGAAAACACACTGTATTAGAAAAGGTTCAACTTTGGGGATACATAACTTGCAACAGTTTGCAATTTCTAATCAATTAACTTTTAGTTTTGTTGTTGTATCTTCCCTACACACAGAAATTATCCCTGTAGCCAGGGGAACTGCTAAAATCTGTAGACCTGTGGATAAGTCATATCCCTATTAAATGAACATTCCATCTGTGATATTGTAATACCTAAGGTGGTCGTCATCAACTGTTATTCGTTCATATCTCACTTGTCTTGGTAGATCTCGTGGGGCTGGTCCAACAACATCCCTGATCCTTGCCATACGACGACGATGCCAGCCGTTTACAGCAATGTTTCTCTCCTCACGTAGTTCCATGGTTATTAAATCCTGAAAAATGTGACCATAAGAGCAATAAATTTGACAATCCTCTGTGTTCTCGGAAACGCCGAATTCGGTGTCCCTGTACGCATAATTGGTCCCAGTCTACGCGTATTTAATGAAGCTTGGGAGTCCCTGGACACAAGTTTCTGCAGTGGGATGCAAGCTTTAACTCAATAATTAATTGTTTACAAACACCAGTGAATAAACAAGGTTTGACTATTGGTAAATTCCAGACAGCAATATTAGTGGGCGGAATTACCCGCTTGTCATCGATAGCCACGTATAGCCAATCAGCGATGCCCGTTTGCACTACACCGCGAGACAGGTCAGCAGGTATATGATCTATGCAATTACATGTGATTGTCTGCGTGTTTGTGTAGGTGACAATTTCTGATTTAAAACCATCAGTTTATAAAGTGTTTGGAATAGCTTAATTTTCGTTCTCACATACTAATTACTTCGCAGAATTAAAGAACATTTTAAACAAGAGGGCCGTTAAGGCCCTGTATCGCTCACCTGAAGAAAGTAGGTCAGTAGGTCACATTCATGGATGGTCACTGAAGTCAGTTTTAAGATCAGTGTGCAAAACTGTACATGTCATCCAAATTTCAAAGCTGTATCTTAAACAAGAGATCACAGAGTCATCTTGGCACCCACCATTGAGTCATTTTTGAATGTTCCAAATTTCAAGACTAGCTCAAAATTCTAAAAGTAGGTAACTATGTCAGAGGCCCCAATTTCACAAAAAAACTAAAGTAATTACTTAGTTAAGTCTGTTATTTCAGTTACTTATTTTTGCCCTTTATGCATCTTCAATGTTGACTTTTTCATCTATATTAGAACAGTATATGACTATTTGATAGATCTAAACACAACAATTCTGATTTTTACAGGAAGCAAAGTAAAGAAATAAGAAATATACTTAAGCAAATACTTTAGTTCGTTATACCGTGCTTAAATAGAAATATCATTTTTGCATGACTGAAATAAGAGCTGCAGACAAATACTACAAACCATAGTATAATTTAGTTATAAATACATTGTTATATAAAAAATCAACATTAAATAACAATAACTTAAGCAATAGCGTGATTTTAAAACAGACTTAACAAAGTAATTACTTAAATCCAGTGACCTCTTAATATCAATTGGTAATTTTGGCTCCATACAAGGTACTTACATACCAAATATCAAAGAGATTGGTCAATGTATGAATGTTCTATGAGCAAAGGCTTAAGCACAAATATGTCACTAGGTCAAAATCAAGGTCAAAGTTCATTTCAGTAACAAAACTGTGCATGTGGTCCATGCATGTGGTCCAAATTTAAAAGCAGTAGCTTGAGAAATGTGGAAGTAGGTCACTATATCAATTTCAAGGTCAAAGTTCATTTCGGTACACAAAACTATGCATGTGCTTCAAATCTGAAGGCTGTAGCTTGAGAAATGTGAAAGTAGGTACTAGGTAAAAATCAAGGTCAAATTTCAATTCAGAACACAGAACTATGCATGTGATCCAAATTTGAAGCCTGTAGCTCGAGAAATGTGAAAGTAGGTCACTAGGTCAAAATCAAGGTCAAATTTTATTTCGTAACACAAAATTATGCATGTGGTCCAAAATTGAAGCCTGAACCTTCAAAAATGTGAAAGTAGGTCACTAGGTCAATGTCAAGGTCAAAGTTTATTTCGGTACACAAACCTATGCATGTGGTCCAAATCTGAAGGCTGTAACTAGCTGTAGCTACAGAAATGTGAAAGTAGGTCACTAGGTCAAGATCAAGGTCAACTCATGTCAAGGTTCATCTAGCCACTCAAAATATACATGTGGTCCAAATTTGAATGTTGTAGGTTAAAACAAAAAAGTAGGTCACTAGATCAAAATAAATGACCTTAACCCTTAACAAGAGAGATGACACCATTAATGAGTTATATGCATTTTTTTTTCTTATTACGGAAACAGAGAATGCACAATAATTACTTATATTAAAACTTATAATTAAACCCATACCCTAAACAAGAGAGATGACACCATTAATGAGTTATATGCAATTATTTTTTTTTTATTATGGAAACAAAGAATGCACATATAATTACTTATATTATAACTAATAATCAAACCCAGAAATTTGAGTACTAAACAAATTAATCATCAATCTGCTAGGGTAGTCCATTCACTGCTGAGGTGTAATAGAAAAATAATGAACAACTCCAATCATTATCTCATTAGTGTCTGCAGACTTTATGACCCTTCTACAGGTAAGGCCATAGAAAACAAATTAACTACTTGGAGGGCCACTGGATATAAAATTGTATTAGGAATCAAAATAAACAAAGGGCCATAACTCACTCAAAAATTGTTAAACCAGTCTGATTTTCAGGGAGACACAACTAGGGTACAAATACATCATTCTGACAAAGTTTGGTCAAAATCCCCCCAGTAGTTTCTGAGAAGATACTATAATGAGAAATTGTTAACAGAAGGACAGAGGGAAGGATGGACGGACGATGGACCACGGACGCAGAGTGATTTGATGATGGTGGGCTAAAAACAAAAAAGTAGGTCAGTAGGTCACATTCCACATGACCCAGATTCGAACTTGTCCTAAAGATAATCAAGGTTAACATTCTGACCAAGTTTCATGAAGACCTACATATCATCAAGATTAACATTCTGACCAAGTTTCATTAAGATTGGGCCAAAATTGTGACCTCCAGAGTGTTAGCAAGCTTTTCCTTTGATTTGACCTGGTGACCTAGTTTTTGACCCCAGATGACCCAATATCAAGCTCATCCAAGATTTTATTGAGGGTAACATTCTGACCAAGTTTCATTAAGATCTGGCCAAAATTGTGACCTCTCGAGTGTTAACAAGCTTTTCCTTTGATTTGACCTGGTGACCTAGTTTTTGACCCCAGATGACCCAATATCAAACTCATTCAAGATTTTATTGAGGGTAACATTCTGACCAAGTTTCATTAAGATCTGGCCAAAATTGTGACCTCTTGAGTGTTAACAAGCTTTTCCTTTGATTTGACCTGGTGGCCTAGTTTTTGACCCCAGATGACCCAATATCAAACTCGCCCAAGATTTTATTGAGGGTAACATTCTGACCAAGTTTCATTAAGATCTGGCCAAAATTGTGACCTCTTGAGTGTTAACAAGCTTTTCCTTTGATTTGACCTGGTGGCCTAGTTTTTGACCCCAGATGACCCAATATCAAACTCGCCCAAGATTTTATTGAGGGTAACATTCTGACCAAGTTTCATTAAGATACGGTCAAAATTGTGATCTCTAGAGTGTTAACAGTCAAATTGTTGACGACGGACGGACGACGACGGACACAGGGCGATCACAAAACCTCACCTTGAGCACTTTGTGCTCAGGTGAGCTAAAAAGGCTGATTTTCGGTAATTCAAGGGCCATAATTCCGAAGTGCCTGGGCCGATTTGGCTAGTTATTGAACTTGGCCGAGGACTTATGGTCAAACACATTTTGTACAAGTTTGGTGAAGATCGGATGAGAAATGTTCGACTAGAGTGCGGACAAGATTTGTGACAGACAGACACACACAGACAGGAGTATATCAATATGTCTCCCACACCACTGTGCATAATTGCTAGTGAGAACACTGCAATCTTGCATAAATTCTCTTTGATACTCTAATTAATTACATGGCTGTTATGTAAGGCGATGTATATTTTGATTACGTTAAAACAAATAGTATCATATCTATTAAGTAAAATTTTGATAATGGATTACAGTCAAATTCAAACTGAAACTAGAGATGCTTTTGAGAAAAGCGCATGTCTCCCACAACTGCCCAATGAAAAATGACTAGTTTCTCTGGATGGTCTAGACGAATGGATCCAATTAGTAATTCAAGGGCCATAATTCAAAAGTGCCTAAGCGGATTTGGCTAGTTATCGAACTTGGCCGAGGTCTTATGGTCAAACACATTTTGTTCAAGTTTGGTGAAGATCCAATGAGAAATGTTCGGCTTAGAGTGCGGAAAAACTTTGTGACAGTGCTGCCCAATGAAAAATGACTAGTTTCTCTGGATGGTCTAGATGAATGCAGGGTTTTCCCTCGGGTTTTTTATTTGGGAGTCCATGGACTCCAATGGCTGCTAATTTAAGGGTCCCTAATAATTTTTGGGGGTCCACAAAGTATTGATCTTGAAAATGGACATTATTACTATAAAAATTTACCCTTAAACCGAATGAACTTAATTGTATCTTTTTAATTTAGATAGCAGTTGATTCAATATTTCGGAATGGTATCTTTCAAAATGGCATGAGCTTCTCAATTCAGACTGATTACAAAAGGTGTGATAGTCTTTTTGTTATGATTAAATAGCCAGTAATTACCGGCAATTAACGTGTCACCTTGTGTCAATTACAGGGTTGTCAATAAGAACCGGCCGCCGGCCGAAATGGACGGTTCAAATGGCATTTGGGCCGGTTCAAATTCGCAACAACAAAAAAAAATTCGGGCCTAAAAACATTAACCCGTCGATTATAGTTTTTTTTTGACGATTCTGTCACGAAAATATAATTTGTATAAAGAACTCTCCATCCAGTCTAAAAATCGATATTACTCACGGCCGTTTCCGTTCATAATACACAGCGTGTCATCACGGGCGATGGTTTCATACACTGCCACGTGCCTGTCTATCTTTGACTTGAGTTAAAACACGCAATAAACCAATGAGAGCTGTGGATGTAGAACGCGTGACGTTTTTTATCGGCAAAACTATTTAAGCTCCGCCTTTACAAATGATGATATACGTACGTCATAACTGACGAAATCAAAGCTAACGTCAAAGAGACGAAAATCATGTTTCACGGACTGAATTATTATAACAGGCCTCGACCTTAACTTTTTTCAGCAGTTGCCAGCAGGTCCACCAACTGCATAAATCTAGTAGGCCTCCAATTCCATCACATAAATTGTGATGTTGTAGACGTCATAACTTCATATGACTCAAAGAAACAGGACTTATTTCTAAAATAATTAAAAATGGAAGACAGTAGCAATCTGTTATCCCGAAAAATAATTATTTTGAAAAGTGTCCCAAAATATGGACACAATAATCACCATCCTCCCGACCCGTGTTGAAAGTGAAAAAAAAATCAACACTTATCGGTAATTATTCTGATGATAAACTAAGTAATTGGCCGTTTTCATCATCAGTTAACACCCCCTCAAAGAGCTAAAAGAAGTGTGTCGGCTATTGTGGCATCTGCAGTGGAGATCAAAGCGGTATAGTTTCCCCGAGATTGTCATGGCATTACGTCATGTTTTCGCGCCATGTGACACATCACTGTCTGATCGTACTTTCTCGATTCCTTTAATTGTTGAGAAGAAATCAGTAAAAAAGTTTTTTCTTTAATTTTTTAAAAGCGACTGTGCAATATCCCGAATAAACTGACATGTAAATGTGTCAAACCGTGAACGATGATAGTGGATGTCCTACCTCTGTGACCTATTTGCCCTCAAGAAATTTACATTATTGTTTGAGAAGAATATCTAACAACAACAAAGTGTTGTGTCAAAAAAAATATGTACAAAGAATCATTTAAAACTTATTAAAAACCGCAACGACATCATACTGCTTCATTTTAAAAGCACATTTCTATTTACGTTCATGAGGTCACGTAACTTATTCTGCCGCGCTAACAGAAATCTGTTTGCCAAAAATCGTTTTACTCCATGTATTTAAATTGCTGCCCCTTTTCATTATTTAAGATTTTTTAATTGTGTTTTTTGTACTTTCTGGTCAAAAGTCTGAATTTTATTACCATAGTATGTACCGTTTATTTACTTTAAGAAGGAAATAAATGATCAAGATCGCGCTGTTTGAAATTTTACAAAACATTATATGAAAATTTTATCGTTTTTAAAGAATTTTGCCTACATTCCTGTAGATATCTTATTAAAATTGTTATAGAATTCATACTGTATTAGTTCTCAAGCGGTGTTGAAAATTTGAAGCGATTATATTAAAAATGAATGCACTACGCGCGTTTTTTGTGTCAAAAGTAACCGCGATGTAAATTAGATATTACGATGGGGCGCACGTGCTTGTGGAATGGAAAATTACCAGCATGACGTTTTGATATTTTACGATTCGCGGGTAAATTCCAGTCAATCCAGGTAATTTTGCCGGATGTAATTTCTCAATTTGGTAAAGTTACCACGTAAAAACCACTCGCCCGATCGGTTGAGTAGTCCATTCGTGCTATCCTGACTTTAACTCGCCAATGCTTATAACTGTAGAATGCCGTACTTAAGGCAAAATCAACATTCGTTTTGTGAATTCGCCGATATGGGTACGATTTCCCCCCTATTTTTCACTTTTAAGGGTTTTATTTTATTTGCAGACCGTGACTGAAAATTGGTTGACCGTCGGTCAACCCAACTTTTGATAGTGGACCTGTCGATATTTTGGTTGCGTCGGTCCAACGGTCCACCGCTAAGGTCGAGGCCCGATTAATATTAGAGATCTGCGTGAAAATATATTCATCAGTTATCGTAGTGTCAAAGTTATATTTTGTAGCAAAAATTTCGGAAGAAAGAGTGATGGGACATCCGCGATAATTTCCAAGAATTTTGAAATCATGAGTGTCGATGGTCCCGATTTAAAAGAAAAGACAACAAAAAACAAAACAAAGAAATTATCCACAAGCTCCTTTACATTTAATAATCCAAAATCGCTCATAACTAATCGTGTAAACAACAATTTTCGGATATTTTCACACCTATTTACCCCTGTCGAGTGCTGTTTATTGCATTGTATAACAAAGCCAGGTGTTGATTATAATGTGTGACAACTGAGACAGATATTTAATTTCTATAAAAAAATTATTAATCACATCAAATTTAGATCAGAAAATATATATTGGCTTTTACCTTTTTTCTATAAAATCGAAAGTACAGTAGTTGTCGCGGTATCAGCCGGCCGATTTTTGATAAATATTTCTCTTAAATCATTTTAATAAGAGGAAATGTCATGGTAAATTTTTATATCAGATACTGTCAAATGCTGTTAAACTGTCTTTGCACCATCATATTTGTCAAACACATCCTTTAAACTGGAGATCTGGTCCCGGACATACAATTTTGGATATCTGGATTTTGATCAATAAAAAATCGAGGCTAGGGGTTTTGGATAAGGATAGGTGGGATGAGAATCAAACAGTTAATTTTCTATGCCTAAACTTGTATTACTTCTAACTCTGTACATTTTGTTTTGATGGTTCTAACAGTGACATTTTTTGTCAGGCCAAATTGTAAAAATTCATCTGGGGAATCTTCCCCACAAAAGAAATATGAGTAGGCCTACAGGTTTAATTCTCAGTAGAGTTTTGAATTTAGATATACAGTAGTTCAATAACTATTTGATTTTGCAAAGAAGTAAAACAAAGAGTTGGAGTGTGGTGACAAGTTAGATATTAGCATTTCAGGACTTGAAAAATGCATGCATGAACGTGTAAACTCATTTTTATTATTATCTCCAAATTTACCAGGTGAGCTCATAAAAATGTGAAAATATGGGTATATTGTATTTAAAAATGCAGTGGAAAAGATGTTCTTAAATGCTTCCAAAATGCCCCAAAATGCAGGAAATGAAGCGCTGAATTTCAAAATTTTTCGGGGGGGGGGGGGGGGGGGGGGGGGGGGGGGGATGCCCCCGGACCCCCCTAGCTGGCCGCCTACATTTCTATTTCAGCCTGTTCAACAAAAACTTATTGACAACCCTGGTCAATTATGTTGTTCACAGTTTTATCTCGGTTAAAGATAATACTCGATCCTTAATTAGTATCATAATTTCTGTGATTTATTAATATTTTTTCATCAAAATACTTTAAATTTATATGAAATTAATGTTGTTTAATAAAAAAATAAACCATTCGATCTTTTACGGAACGTAACGGCAATCTTAGATTTTAGCGGTGACAGTTAGCGGGGAGAGTAGGTTCCCTTTACCAAAATGGCGAACATCGATAACAAAACTTGTTTTGAAGTTGGAAAATCGTCTATACCTGTGTATAATGAGCACCCACGATTCCGTGATGGTCCCGGTGGTAAAAAACTGCGCATTTTACATGGGTATCTGCGCAAAGGAGGCTTCAGTGCAAAGGAGTTTCGTGACCGATTTTGCGGGTCCAGTGGGACGCAGAGGCACTAAAAATGCGAGTTCAAAGCAGTAAAAGCGCGTCAGAGACGCAGAAAACCTGCGTCCGGGAAAACCCTGGAATGGATCCAATCAGTAATTCAAGGGCCATAATTCAAAACTGCCTGAGCGGATTTGGCTATTTATCGAACCTGGCCGAGGTTTATGGTCAAACACATTTTGTTCAAGTTTGTTGAAGATTCGATAAGAAATGTTTGACATAAGAGTGCGGACAAGCTTTGTGACAGACAGACACACACACAGACAGACTGGAGTAAATCAATATGTCTCCCACACCACTGTGTGGTGGGAGACATAAATATCACCATGTAAGAAGTTTCAACACTAGTTTGACTTAATATTTAAAGTGAATTATATTGAACACAAATGTTTTACTGAAGAAGATATTCCTTAGAGCAAAGGATAAGCAGTGTATTTTCAAATACATGTGAATAAATTAGTAGAACCCTGCCGGTACTTTCTGGTAATTCCAACCCCCCCTCGCACCACTGCACCCACCCCTAAACTTACCAAAGTGAATTTTGGCACCAAATACTCAGGAAAAATCTATCAATTCAGATAAAACTTTTACTTATAATTTCTTTACTGACAAGGAAGTGGCTAGGGGTCTGGTTAACCCAACTTCTATAGTCTAGACCCAGAGCCTAGAGGTCTGGTAATCAATATACATGTACTATGATGTACTTTATTACTGGTGTATATGGTAATTGCTCGGGATAAAGTATCATTAATTGTCACATATCTGAAATATCAAATACATGTAAAATAACGGTCAGTAGATAAATTTTCTTGGCCAATACACTGATCGGTGTATTGTTGAATACACCAATAGCACACTCTCGTATGTAAGGATCTGTGACGTCACCGATAAGGTCTGCTATCTAAAAATAGCACAGCACTCAATTTGCGGACAAACAACCAGTGCATTCATTGTACAATAGTATAAGTAAACCATACATTTTGCATTTATTTCGTTATTTTTGTTCAGGTTTCTAGCGTGCACATCGCAAACAAATGTTTTTCTTCACTTTTTATTTCACTAAACTAGCCGAGAAACTCTTTATTTTATATCCATGTTAGAATTATCGCTTTTTCATCAATATATATGTATGGATGGATAATGTTATTATATAATTCTGTTCTTTTTGTGACACGTTCAGTTTAAAAAAAAAGAATATTTAAAAAAGTAGAATAACTCGGGAAAATGTATTAACACCAAATGGAAAAACGTTATTTAAAACAAAAATGTATTCACAGATCCAAATTGTTCTTCTTAGTTACTGTCATATATTAACATTATATTTTAGTAAAAAATCTTCCGTTTTAATTGTTTGATTTAATAGATCTATCTGTGAATGTAAAATCGCATAATTTAAATTCACTGAAATTTTAAATGTTATAAACAACATATATATTTTAATGTCAACTGTCATCCACATTATTATTTTCGGCCACATATTCAGTTATTCGTTGAAACAATTAACACCTCTGTGATATACATATGTTGTGTTTTATTACAGATGACCGCTTAGTGTGACATAATAAACTAAAGATATTTGACTTTTGATAGTAATATTTAGATGTTATCTGATAATAAATATGTGTGAATCTAATGCATCACCATTATTTTCTACCAAATCATGCATATATTTATATGTATTTTTAAAAAGGATAGATCGAAATATTTGATGGATCCACACCGACCACTGACATCGGTGATCATAAATGAGTTTTCGTCTTGTGTTGTGTGAATCAATTGTTTAGAAAAAAAACAACATGTAGTTATATTTGTTATGATTTTAATTCTGCTGATACATTCTTTGGACATCATGAATCAAAATGATTTAGCATTAAAGTTTCAACTACAAGTGCTCTTTGGTGTGTCGCATCCGAAAATATTGTAACTTGTTATTAAGCTGTAAATCGTTCTTTTTATGCAAGATTTAAATAGTATAATATGGAGTAATATGGATGCCATGCTTCAAAATAGTGCTCTTTATTTGCTTAGTAGGCCCGTTTTGTATCGTTTTCTTAAAATAATATGTCTGTATATTTTGTATATTCCTTACATTCGTTCCAATATATTTCTTTAATTAGTTATTTATATTTTCATCTCTTATTTATTCTGTTAACGGGTGCGACAATTTTATACAGGTGGCATGTTACATTTTTAATTCCCAGATAGCTGATGATTCATTATATACAGAAAACGCGCTCTTGTCCGCAATTCGTGCATTGCATTATGGTATAACTGCTACATGTTCTATTTATAGAACACGAGAGAGTGCTATTGGTGCATGATACACTGATCGGTGCATGATGCACCAATCGGGGAATATACTAGACCTGTATGCTGCTTTCTCCTTGATTCGAGCCTCTTAAATCTTTTAGAGGTGTGCAAATTTTTGTAAACCTGTTCAATTAAATAATTTTTGTTTTTTGTTACAAAAATATTTGCATTTTACAATGGGCAATAAGAATTACAATGTTATCATCTTTTATATGTACTTTTTTGCATGAGACTGAAGGAGGTGAAACTCCACATCATTTTAAAACTTTCTCATCGATTCGAGCCCTCTGTTTGGAAGGTCATTAAATGTTTATGTTTGCATATTCTATTTCCATAAAGCAAATTTCTATCAAGTTTGACTTCTTGTTCACTCGTTACAACAGTCGAAATATGCTCGGGGTGCTTTTAATTTGAAATTTGGGCTCACAATATTACCCACTATGTAATTTCCTTTTGAAATAAGTAATTTTAGATGCAAAAATTTAAAATAGGTATTTCATCAATTTTTCAGTGGTTTTATGACTAATATTTTCCAAGGAATTTTAAAATGTAAATGACACAAGTTTCTGATGGAAGAACATGCTACATGAGCATGAATTTTACTAAAACACAAGGGCTCGAATCGATGAGAAAGCTCGAACTGACGAGAAACAGGCATACATGTCAAACTGAACATGCTCTTCGTGCTTTGGATAAACAACTCAAAAATTGGCATAAATCTACATTTTCATAGCTTGACATCTGCATGCTCGGTGAAATGTTAAGTGGGTAATACCTGTAAAGATTCTATAACATCTCTTCCGTTCATAATATTATCAATGAAACATAATTTTGAACGGTTTTCCAAGAATATTTTGTCAACACTGGAAATAATTGAATAGGTGGCGCTTTATATTTGACAGACGCTTGTTTCAAGCAATCATTTAGAAGAGAGGGAAGAATAGATTGAAACGCAAAGAATAGTAAGACAAGAAAAGATACCACTTTTCGGGTTTAAGGTATACATGTATTCGACCAGAATAAAAGCAAATGTGGAAATAAACAGTTAAAATGGTCATGGTGTATGTAATAAAGTATGCATAAAGATAAATAACATGTAAAACATAGAAAGATAGAATATATGGGGAGACTTAGTCCCACTTTAAGACTCGAACTATGTGCAGGGGTCTTTTATGTAACTGACCTAACAAACGCCCGAGAGACTGAGATCTAGAATGTACAATAACCACCAAAGGAGAGTACCAGGAGAAATCATTGCATTGGCTGGGTCTATTGTCTCAGTATACGTGAAAGATCATTGCAGACCTACCTGAAGTTTTTGGGGAAGTAAGAATCTGAACAACACTGGGTTCGAACGTGACTGGTACATTAGAAAAATGATTCCTTTTTGAAACCAGGTGATTGTGGTTAACAAAGACAATAAGGTGCTGTAACTCTTATTAAAGATAATGGAGTTTTGCAATCTATGGTTATCAAGATATTTTCAGTGAAGATCTTGAAATATTCGATTTACACGGTAAGACTTATTTTGAAATCATAATCACAATCTCAGTTTTGCTGGTTAATCTCTCTGACAGGAGTATCAGACAAATAGAGAAGTTTTTCTAACTGTGATCTTTAAAAGATGTTATAGGCGGCTTGTGACACCATATTTCCCAGGGTATAGTCTCCTTGGTCCGGTACCTATTTTTATCTATGTAAATGAACTACCAGGTATTTTGAATTGCACAATAAAACAGTTTGCAGATGACACAGCGTAATATTCCAAAATAACTATCCAGAAGAAGAAATTCTCCTTCGACAAACTATTTTGTGCATTTGGATAGGCAACTGACCTTCAACTCTAAAATGTAAATATTTGCATTGTGTGTCTAAGGTTAAACCGGCAAAGTATTTATATCTAAACAATCAGAATGAAATTTCAGAAATACTGTGAATAGAAAGTGAAAATAAAATGGCAGATAGAACTTTGGGACTGATATGTATGTCATTCACATTCATGAACAGAGAAATGTTTCTACATCTATATAAAAGCACAATAAGACCACATTTAGAATATGAAACAGTCACTTCGAACACTAAATTAAAGCAGTATAAGATTGTGGATGAAAATATGAAGCAAATAGCAACATGAATGGTAAGCAATCTAAGTCAGTTCATAATGAGAAATCAAGAGTTTTGGTATTACCAACATTATACACTAGACGGGAAAGATCAGGTGTGGTTCAGATATTCAAAATTTTAAATGATAAAAATAAAAGTTGACAAGAGGATTTTTTTACATTCTCTTTCTCTTAGGCACTTGCTTAAGTTGTTTAAAAAGGGTAAGGACGGAGCTCAGAATTAGTTACTTTGGATTTGGAGCCATAGACTTGTGTAAGGATTTTCCCGAAATGTTGTCTTGGTAACCTCACTACAATCATTTATGTCAAGATTATGGGGCAGATCACACCTGAATGAGTGGTCTGAACTGGTACAGAAAGGCTGCCAATACAACTCTTGTAGGGAATGTGATCCAATCTCTCATTGACAGCCTTCCCTATTTTCTCCGTTCTTCCTGCGACTTCAAGCGAAGGTCCTACAACGCCTTGGTGCACGTCCTAGAGATTTGCTGCTATGAAGACATAGTGAGCAGCTCGTTGTAAGACTTGTTCCAAGGCCTTGATTTTTGACTGGGTTGCTGGATCCTATACGGTTGACGCATACTCCAGTGAGAGTCTTACATAAGGCGTAGATTCCTTGAAATTCTGTCTAAGGAATTATAGCGCCCTGTTTCCCTTGCTTATGACGTTTAGAATGTGTTGGTTCCATTGGAGGCTGTTTGTGAGTGCGACAAGCAGATACTTGCAAGCCTCTTCAGTGTTTAAGGACGTAGATACTATGGATAGGTTCCTTGTGTAGTATTGCAATCCTAGCAACTGTGCAGTTTCCATGAATACAACTCATTTGCCAAGTTCCTTCCAATGCTTCTAGGGCAGTCAGATCCTGTTGGAGGAGGGCAACATCTCTGGTGTTTAATATGACCTTGAAGAGGAGCCTGTTGTCAGAATCAGCTTTAATTTGGACGATTTGTTGGAGCCAGGCTGATCATTGTTGAAAACACGATCTAGGAGGGGACCAATGGACTATACCCTGGGAAACACCTGACGTGACATTTGCTGGTTTTGATTTGAGTCCATCGAGGACAATTTATTGGAATCAAAGACTCAGAAAAGATTTGATCCATTTCATGGTGTTGTCCCTAACCTCGTAGTGGTCAAATTTTCGAAGGAGTCTTTCATGCGAAAGACTTAAAAAGTGTAGCAGTATGACGTCAAATTGTCTTCCTTTTGCTACAGAGGAGGCGATATCTTGGATTGTTAACAGCTGGTTCCATCCATGCAGGTTGCCACTTAAAACACCGTGTCTCTCAACGTGATGTATGAAGCCACAATGGCAAATGTATAAATGGACTACTAGAGCATTTTGCCATTCCTTGGGTTCTTAACCAGAATTTATTGATGGTTATGGCTGGATCAAGTTCTATCGCTGCTGCATTTAGTATGAAAGTATCTGGGCCTGTTGCTTCGTGAGGTCTAAGATTGTCCTCCCTTCCAGTCGACAGCAATATCTGAATATAAATGGATAGTGGCTAAAATGGAGAATGTATTTTCCTCAGTGAAAGCAGACTTGAATTGGTATGTTGAGGATATTTACTCTGGAACAAGTATCGCTCTGAAGAAACCCATCTCCATTTTATGCTAACTCTGTATTTCTTGTCCCTAACTTTGAACATACGAACAAATTTTCTTGAAGTTATCTGTGTAGTTTCCACTTACAGGTATTTCTTGTTTGCTCATCTCATCATCAGATGGACTTTCTTCTGGTGCTTATTACACAAATCATAGTTTTGTCATCTTAATTTGATCATACTCCCTTCTCAAGCAATCTAGAATTGCCCTTTCAGAATCACCCATAACTTGGACATCCTAGGTGACAACGCTTGAATTCTATCCTCTTGGAGTCTTCTTCCACAAGAAGAGCTTTCTTCGGACCAGTTTTAGCTGTTTATCGGAGAAAGTGGTATCCAACAGTATCCACAATGTCCCGATCATTGTACTTGACATATGACATGAGTTTGAATCTTTGTTTGAAGCGGGCAAGAATGATAAAGATAATGTCAAAAATATTCTGGTTTCTTGCAGGAAAATCAACAAGATGGTCAAGGCTGTTGTCAGCTGTTATGTTGAGGAAGGTCTGGCTTACACTGGATGGATATAAGGAGCTGCTGATTGAAAGATCTTGCCATTTAATGTCAGGAAGGTTTGGCTTACTCTGGATATTGTGAGTTGCTGATGGATAGATCTCGTCAGTTAATGTTAGAAAGGTTTTACTAACTCTGGATGAATATTGGGAGTTGCCGCTGGATATAGATCTTGCCAGTTAATGTCAAAAACGTTTGGCTTACTCTGGATGGATAATGAGAGTTGCCAATGGATATATCTTGATTGTTAATATCAGAAAGGTTTGGCTTAGTCAGGATGGATAGTGTGAGTTGCTGATGGATTGATCTTGTCAGTTAATGTTAGAAAGGTTTGAATTAGCATGCATTTCCACTACCGGCCATGAACAGGCTTAATCAAACCGAGCCTGCAACATTTTCGTTTTTGTCGTGTTGAGCGACCTGTGGAGTTCCCACTTTTTCTATTTTACTCTGGATGAATACTGGGAGATGCTGATGGATAGATCTTGCCAGTTAATGTCAGAAGGTTTGGCCAACTGTAGATGTATAATGAGAGTTGCCAATGGATAGATCTCGTCAATTAATGACAGGAAGATTTGGTTTACTCTGGATGGTGGATATTGTATTGGGGGTGGTGGGGGGGGGGGGGGGGGGGGGGGGGGGGGGGGGGGGGGGGGCTGGTGGATAGATCTGGCCAGAAAGTGTTAGGAAGGTTGAAGTGTCCTCCTATCTGGCGACTTGCTTCTTTGCTCCAGATTACATAGCTGTGTGTGGGGGAAGGGGCTGGTGGATAGATCTAGCCAGAAAGTGTCAGGAATGTTGAAGTGTCCTCCTATTTGGCGACTTGCTTCTTTGCTCCAGATTTCATAGCTGTGTGTTCATCATTTACTGAGGTCAAGTAATCAGCAACTGTCTTGGTAGGGGCCTGCAGAAGAAAATTGCAGGAGTCTTTATGTTATTGACCAAGCTGAAGCACTCAGAAGCATGATGCTGGAACTTGGTTTGATATCATTTGAGATAACACAAATTTTGTTTTTTGCATTGTATGGTCTTCTCTTAATTATGCTCAATGGTTCCACTTGACCCCTTTAAGAGACGGACAAAGCTAAAAATAGAAAAGCCTTTAATAATTTACTTCATGAACCACCTGATGGATCGTCACCAAACTTGGTCTGTAGCATCATTGTAAGGTTCTCTTTCAAGTTTGTTAAAGTGGTTTTGTTTGGCTCCTTTGAGGGGTTGCCTGAGCTCAAAATAGAAGCAAAAACCTTAAACAACTTCTTCCTATCGGCCAGATTATGGATCTCCACCAAACTTGGTCTGTAGCATTCTTGTATAGTCCCGTCACAAGTTTGTACAAATGGGTCCATTTGGCCCCTTTCAGGTCAGGCGGTATAGGGGCAGTGTAGAAAAAAACTTTACAAAACATATCTTTCATTATGGAAGATCTTTGCTAAACGTGGTATGTAGCGATATGGGATGGACCCTTCTCAATTTTGTAGGGCTGTCACTGATTGGGTCTTAGGCGTATCGACGATACCGATATATCAGAAGACAAATATCGACGATACATCGATATATTGATTATTAAGTTAGATTAACGACCTATTTGTTCATATAATACTATATACCTTCCTGTAAATGCTATTTTAAGTTTGATTGCCTACTTTCCATATTTCTGTTTGATTGTGTTGTATTTGTATTTATGAAATAAAAGAAATACATAAAATTAATAACATCTTTCATTTTTATTTTGCCTTCACTCCTTTTCTGCATTCATCCAAATTTACAACTTTGTGAACTTCAGTTGTTTTTTAGGGTCTGAGTGTTTATTTGGGTAGTTTTTTCTCCCTGTAAAATATTGATTTTTGAAAATGGGAATCGATAATCGATCGACAAAAAAAATCGTCGATACATCAATATCGTTTCTATCGATGACAGCCCCACAATTTTGTTTAAATGTTTCCGCTTAACTGTAAGTATGGGCTGTTCTTTTCATTTGGGTTTTATGGTACACCAAGATAGTAATATATAGTAATATAAATTAACAGATAATAATGGCACCAAACAGGTCTAAAAATTGATTTTAAAGAATTTCTTATGATTTTTTTTTACCAAACTTTATCTTTAGCACCCTTGGTTTGACCTCTCAAAAATTGCCCCAATTATATGGTTAACGAGTTTTTGGTTCATCACTTTAAATAACAGAAGCTTTAAGGATAGTCAAGCAAAACCATTTGAAATAACTTGAGAGGACCGTGCCATGATTCTACAGCCCAAGTTTGGCATTTGCCTACTGCAGTAGTTTCAGAGATGTTGAATGATTTTTAAAAAAGATATTTTCAGTTCTGACGGCCCTAAATGAAGTCAAGAGTATTAACAATCTGAACAGATTTGAGACAGGTTCTTGGAATTTTGCTTCAACATGAATTTGGTGAATATCCATGAAGTTATTCTTGAGAAGAAGTGGTTAAAGATATTTCTTTTTTTTTGTAAGGTTTAACGTTGCAGCTTTGATGGTGGAAGAAGACCCCAGGTGCCCCTCCGTGCATTCTTTAATCACGAGTGGGCATCAGAGTAGAACCACCGATCTTCCGTAAGCCAGCTGGATTGCTTCCTCAATGCCCCGAGTGAGGCTCGAGAACCAACATCAGTGAGGGTTTCCTACTTTTAGCTCTGTTTTCCTCAAAGTCATATAGAACTATTTAAACAGATGTAACAAATGTTCATCCAAGTAATGCTACATACCAAGTTTAGTGAAGATCCATCAAGCAGTTCATGAGAAGTGGTTTTACATTTTTCTTCTAGTTTTACCTCTGGTGTCTCCGTAATGCAGTCCAGTAAAACCATTTGAACAAATATGAGAAAGGTCTAAAGATGCAACAGACCATGTTTGATGAAGATCCATTTAAAGCAGTTCACATTAAAGTCATTTAAAGTTTGTTTTTCTATTTTTAGCTATGGTGGCTATGAAAGCGGTAAAAGGACCTGATTTTGTCCAACTTCTGGGAGGTCCATATAAGGATGGCATAGCAAATTTGGTGACCATTATAAAGGTCACAAAAGCAGCTGTTGGAATCATTTGTTTGTATGTTTATTTTGAGTTTAGCGTCTTTTCTTCACAGTATTTCAGTCATGTAACAACATGCTGTTAACCTAACCAGTGTTCCTAGATTCTGTACTGGTACTAGCCTGTTCTCTGAAAGTAACTGCCAACTTCTTCACATGATTCAGAGGTGGAGGACAAAATGACTCCTGACAATATCATTACAGAGAACATATAACACATATCCCTGTGATCAGTAGATTGAACTCTCCTTATTTAGCTATGCAGGGAGGGGTGTATGATAAGCTCTGGTGGCCACTTAAAAGGGTCAAGCAGAAAATTTGATCAAATTTGCAAGGTCCGTGCATGGATTCTTCAAACCGATTTTGGTAAAGAATTATCAAGCAAAACACAAGAATTTGTTCAATAGTTTTTCTATTTTAAGCTTGTCAAATCAGAGTATTCGAACAATCTTGAGTGAGGCTCACACAGATGTTTAAAGATAAAGTGCAGAACACAAAGCTACATTTCTATCAGTCTATCAAAATTAATATCCATTTGGTACATTTCTCATAAAATGCATATAATTACTACCGGTAAGTTCTGTTAGTATGCATCACCATAATGAATATGTTTGTATTAATGTCCAAAAACCAAAGACATACAAGACAGCTTTTCACATGGTTCAAAATAGACTAATATAAATATTCCATTTTTACACAAAGTCTTTTTGCTTTGATAAGCTGGAATGATCTAAAAGACAATGCCACTGACAACAGACGTCATATGGGACTCCCAAAATAACCACGAACTATGGATAAACTTGAATAAACATTATGTTTTAGTAAGAAATGTCACATTTTATTTTATTTTACAGTGCAGATTCCTGCATATCATTACAAAATATTTGTGTGCTATCACACTTAAACAAGCCATCTTTATTAAACAATGCTTGGTAATAAAAATTGTATATTATGTAATTTTATAGCCTACCAACTCCTATACTTTTAATCAGTACCAATATAAATACTGTGACATCATTAATATTTGTATGGGACAACATTTTTCGTGGATTTCACTGTAGTGGCAATCCATGAAATATAACCCCAATGAACAAGTAAAAATCCCATTCTTTAACCTTCAAATGTAGTAATCTACAATTTCATATCCCAATGATATAACTGTTTCGGCAAAACAATGAAATCTGATTCCCGTGAAATTAAATAATTCCACAGTACATGTAAAGCTTTACAAATTCATTAAACCAAGATTTTTGAAATATTTAAACAGAATGATGGTCCTTTTTTATATGGCATCTCATATTATATAGACAGGCAGATCTATACACTATTGTCTTTGTAGACAAAGATACTGAAATTGTTCACAGAATTGTGATGAAAATGCTATCATGCACAACATTAAAATACACATACTATACATATTTATCATCACTCACAATACAAACAGTAACAGGAAAAAATAAATACTCTAAAATCATCTGTTATATAAAACAAAATCTATTTAAAAACAAATTTTATTGAAATCTATTTTCATTATACTTGTCCTTTGCAAATGTATAGTGGTCAAGTAAAAATTCATTACACACCCTTTTTTTGTCTGAACATGATCAACTATTCAACAGGACACAGATTATTTACTGTTAAACATTATCACACGACTCAAATCTATGTTCTTGACAGAAATAAAATACATGTACATTTGTACTGAACATTTATTTATTTATTTTGTTGGGTTTCATGTCACACCGACACAATTATTGGTCATATGGCGACATTACAGCTTTGATGGCCCTCCGTGCATTATTTCATCACAAGCAGGCACCTGGGTAGAACCACCGACCTTCAGTAAGCCAGCTGGATGGCTTCCTCACATGAAGAATTCAATGCTCCGAGTGAGGCTCAAACCCACATCGTTGAGGGGCAAGTGATTTGAAGTCAGCCCCTTAACCACTCGGTCACAGCGGCGACAATCATTAATATTCAACAGGGACTATTTTTTGAGGTTTTCAATGTTGCATCAACCCATGAAATTTAAATCCAATTTCCAAAATTAAATTTCTATTAATTACATCTGTATCTGAAATCATGCCAATTTATGCTCATAAAAAGCTGCTTTAGCTAAAACCATGAAGTATGGTAATAAAAGTAATTCAAAAGAAAGGAAAAACACCAAATTAAGTATGCATGGATTTCCAGTCTGTCTTTCTTATTATTTTGAATCGTGCAGGTACAGATGTATGTCATTACATATTTTGACTTTACAGGAAAAGTAATCTATTTCCACCTACCATGGTATTTTCAAGACGTCAATTTTATTGCATAATTACTTTTCGAAGTTTTATACCAAAAACATATCAATAAAATAAAATATTTTTTATTGGAAAAAAATACTCAGTGATAGCATCGTTACTTACATTTCAAATGTTATTTTGAGAACCAAAAGGCAGTATTGGACCAGTCAAAACCAGAATTTTTTTTCAATAACTTACATGCTGGTATAATAATGCTATGGCTAAAACATTAATCAAACTTACTTACCGGGTTTACTGTAATAATGTAATGATTGAAATTACTCCAGGAGAACTATTAATGATAAAAATTACAACACAACTGATAAGCAACATTTAACAATGAGTCAATGACAAGATAAATTTTCAAATGACATTTTGTAATATTTCAGTTTTTTCATAAATACATTTTCAAATAATGCCACAGAAAACCTGCAAACACATTGTATGCATGGAAACAAAATATACAATATGAATCTTAAAAACACTGATATGTACAAATATTTACAAAGGGCCAAATTGGCATTTATAAATTTAGCAAATATATTCAAGCTTACTTGTAAATACAGCAAACATGCACAGAGTTAAAAATTTCTACAATACTGAAATATTAAAAGGATATTTTATTCAATCATTGTTCAAGTAATCACTACTTCAATCTTTTAGTATCACACTTCATTTTTTTTATTTTTTTTCTCAAAATAATAAGCAGATGTTTTATTCAGAAGGACATTACTTCCTCATTACTGCCATTGTATGGTCATATGTTACTTGTAGACAATACAAGACTTTCTTCTCTTTACAGTTAAAGAGACCAAAACTGGGCTTGGGGGGAGTATCTCGCATGCATTTCTCTGTTACTTTCTTGTCTAATACATACGGCACAAAATTATCACAAACTAGAGATGCTTTTGAGAAAAGCGCATGTCTCCCACAACTGCCCCTATGAAAAATGTTAGTTTCTCTAGATGTTTTAGACGAGTGGATCCAATTAGATGGTCTGGATGAGTGGATCCAATCAGTAATTCAAGGGCCATAAATCAAAAGTGCCTGGGCGGATTTGGCTAGTTATCTAACTTGGGTAAGGTCTTATGGCCAAACACATTTTGTTCAAGTTTGGTGAAGATCGGATGAGAAATGTTCGACTTAGAGAGCGGACATGAGTAAAAAGGCCAATTTTTTCGGAAATTCAAGGGCCGTAACTTCAGGGTTGTCAATAAGTTTTTGTTGAACAGGCTGAAATAGAAATGTAGGCGGCCAGCTAGGGGGGTCCGGGGGCATCCCCCCCCCCCCCCCCCCCCCCCCCCCCCCCCCCCCCCCCCCCCCCCCCCCCCCCCCCCCCCCGAAAAATTTTGAAATTCAGCGCTTCATTTCCTGCATTTTGGGGCATTTTGGAAGCATTTAAGAACATCTTTTCCACTGCATTTTTAAATACAATATACCCATATTTTCACATTTTTATGAGCTCACCTGGTAAATTTGGAGATAATAATAAAAATGAGTTTACACGTTCATGCATGCATTTTTCAAGTCCTGAAATGCTAATATCTAACTTGTCACCACACTCCAACTCTTTGTTTTACTTCTTTGCAAAATCAAATAGTTATTGAACTACTGTATATCTAAATTCAAAACTCTACTGAGAATTAAACCTGTAGGCCTACTCATATTTTCTTTTGTGGGGAAGATTCCCCAGATGAATTTTTACAATTTGGCCTGACAAAAAATGTCACTGTTAGAACCATCAAAACAAAATGTACAGAGTTAGAAGTAATACAAGTTTAGGCATAGAAAATTAACTGTTTGATTCTCATCCCACCTATCCTTATCCAAAACCCCTAGCCTCGATTTTTTATTGATCAAAATCCAGATATCCAAAATTGTATGTCCGGGACCAGATCTCCAGTTTAAAGGATGTGTTTGACAAATATGATGGTGCAAAGACAGTTTAACAGCATTTGACAGTATCTGATATAAAAATTTACCATGACATTTCCTCTTATTAAAATGATTTAAGAGAAATATTTATCAAAATCGGCCGGCTGATACCGCGACAACTACTGTACTTTCGATTTTATAGAAAAAAGGTAAAAGCCAATATATATTTTCTGATCTAAATTTGATGTGATTAATAATTTTTTTATAGAAATTAAATATCTGTCTCAGTTGTCACACATTATAATCAACACCTGGCTTTGTTATACAATGCAATAAACAGCACTCGACAGGGGTAAATAGGTGTGAAAATATCCGAAAATTGTTGTTTACACGATTAGTTATGAGCGATTTTGGATTATTAAATGTAAAGGAGCTTGTGGATAATTTCTTTGTTTTGTTTTTTGTTGTCTTTTCTTTTAAATCGGGACCATCGACACTCATGATTTCAAAATTCTTGGAAATTATCGCGGATGTCCCATCACTCTTTCTTCCGAAATTTTTGCTACAAAATATAACTTTGACACTACGATAACTGATGAATATATTTTCACGCAGATCTCTAATATTAATCGGGCCTCGACCTTAGCGGTGGACCGTTGGACCGACGCAACCAAAATATCGACAGGTCCACTATCAAAAGTTGGGTTGACCGACGGTCAACCAATTTTCAGTCACGGTCTGCAAATAAAATAAAACCCTTAAAAGTGAAAAATAGGGGGGAAATCGTACCCATATCGGCGAATTCACAAAACGAATGTTGATTTTGCCTTAAGTACGGCATTCTACAGTTATAAGCATTGGCGAGTTAAAGTCAGGATAGCACGAATGGACTACTCAACCGATCGGGCGAGTGGTTTTTACGTGGTAACTTTACCAAATTGAGAAATTACATCCGGCAAAATTACCTGGATTGACTGGAATTTACCCGCGAATCGTAAAAATATCAAAACGTCATGCTGGTAATTTTCCATTCCACAAGCACGTGCGCCCCATCGTAATATCTAATTTACATCGCGGTTACTTTTGACACAAAAAACGCGCGTAGTGCATTCATTTTTTAATATAATCGCTTCAAATTTTCAACACCGCTTGAGAACTAATACAGTATGAATTCTATAACAATTTTAATAAGATATCTACAGGAATGTAGGCAAAATTCTTTAAAAACGATAAAATTTTCATATAATGTTTTGTAAAATTTCAAACAGCGCGATCTTGATCATTTATTTCCTTCTTAAAGTAAATAAACGGTACATACTATGGTAATAAAATTCAGACTTTTGACCAGAAAGTACAAAAAACACAATTAAAAAATCTTAAATAATGAAAAGGGGCAGCAATTTAAATACATGGAGTAAAACGATTTTTGGCAAACAGATTTCTGTTAGCGCGGCAGAATAAGTTACGTGACCTCATGAACGTAAATAGAAATGTGCTTTTAAAATGAAGCAGTATGATGTCGTTGCGGTTTTTAATAAGTTTTAAATGATTCTTTGTACATATTTTTTTTGACACAACACTTTGTTGTTGTTAGATATTCTTCTCAAACAATAATGTAAATTTCTTGAGGGCAAATAGGTCACAGAGGTAGGACATCCACTATCATCGTTCACGGTTTGACACATTTACATGTCAGTTTATTCGGGATATTGCACAGTCGCTTTTAAAAAATTAAAGAAAAAACTTTTTTACTGATTTCTTCTCAACAATTAAAGGAATCGAGAAAGTACGATCAGACAGTGATGTGTCACATGGCGCGAAAACATGACGTAATGCCATGACAATCTCGGGGAAACTATACCGCTTTGATCTCCACTGCAGATGCCACAATAGCCGACACACTTCTTTTAGCTCTTTGAGGGGGTGTTAACTGATGATGAAAACGGCCAATTACTTAGTTTATCATCAGAATAATTACCCATAAGTGTTGATTTTTTTTTCACTTTCAACACGGGTCGGGAGGATGGTGATTATTGTGTCCATATTTTGGGACACTTTTCAAATAATTATTTTTCGGGATAACAGATTGCTACTGTCTTCCATTTTTAATTATTTTAGAAATAAGTCCTGTTTCTTTGAGTCATATGAAGTTATGACGTCTACAACATCACAATTTATGTGATGGAATTGGAGGCCTACTAGATTTATGCAGTTGGTGGACCTGCTGGCAACTGCTGAAAAAAAGTTAAGGTCGAGGCCTGTTATAATAATTCAGTCCGTGAAACATGATTTTCGTCTCTTTGACGTTAGCTTTGATTTCGTCAGTTATGACGTACGTATATCATCATTTGTAAAGGCGGAGCTTAAATAGTTTTGCCGATAAAAAACGTCACGCGTTCTACATCCACAGCTCTCATTGGTTTATTGCGTGTTTTAACTCAAGTCAAAGATAGACAGGCACGTGGCAGTGTATGAAACCATCGCCCGTGATGACACGCTGTGTATTATGAACGGAAACGGCCGTGAGTAATATCGATTTTTAGACTGGATGGAGAGTTCTTTATACAAATTATATTTTCGTGACAGAATCGTCAAAAAAAAACTATAATCGACGGGTTAATGTTTTTAGGCCCGAATTTTTTTTTGTTGTTGCGAATTTGAACCGGCCCAAATGCCATTTGAACCGTCCATTTCGGCCGGCGGCCGGTTCTTATTGACAACCCTGCCCGTAACTCTAAAATGCCTGGACCGATTTGGCTAGTTATCGAACTTGGCCGAGGTCTCATGGTCAAACACATTTTGTTCAAGTTTGGTGAAGATCGGATGAGAAATGTTCGACTTAGAGTGCGGACAAGAGTAAAAAGGCCGATTTTTGATAATTCAAGGGCCGTAACTCCAAAATGCCTGGACCGATTTGGCTAGTTATTGAATTTGGCCGAGGTCTCATGGTCAAACACATTTTGTTCAAGTTTGGTGAAGATCGGATGAGAAATGTTTGATCAAGAGTGCGGACATGAGTAAAAAGACCAATTTTTCGATAATTCAAGGGCCGTAACTCTAAAATGCCTGGACCGATTTGGCTAGTTATCGAACTTGGCCGAGGTCTCATGGTCAAACACATTTTGTTCAAGTTTGGTGAAGATCGGATGAGAAATGTTTGATTAAGAGTGCGGACATGAGTAAAAAGGCCAATTTTTCGATAATTCAAGGGCCGTAACTCTAAAAAGCCTAAACCGATTTGGCTAGTTATCGAACATGGCCGAGGTCTCATGGTCAAACACATTTTGTTCAAGTTTGGTGAAGATCGGATGAGAAATGTTCGACTTAGAGTGCAGACAAGAGTAAAAAGGCCGATTTTTCGATAATTCAAGGGCCGTAACTCCAAAATGCCTGGACCGATTTGGCTAGTTATCGAACTTGGCCGAGGTCTCATGGTCAAACACATTTTGTTCAAGTTTGGTGAAGATTGGATGAGAAATATACGAATTAGAGTGCGGACAAGAGTAAAAAGACCGATTTTTGGTAATTCAAGGGCCATAACTCCAAGATGCTTGGACCGATTTGGCTAGTTATCGAACTTGGCCGAGGTCTTATGGTCAAACACATTTTGTTCAAGTTTGGTCAAAATCGGATAAGAAATGTTCGACTTAGAGTGCGGACAAGCTTTGTGACAGACACACACACAGACACACAGACAGACAGACTGGAGTAAATCAATATGTCTCCCACACCACTGTGTGGTGGAGACATAATTACCAATCAAGTTTAGAGTAAACTCCCATTCTATGCAGCATTAATACTTTTTATCACATTTGACGTCACTGGAGTGAAATAAAGCCATAAAATAAATCTGGTAATACACTAGTGTAATACAGCTTTGACCTTGACGTCGATCTAAGTATAGGAGACACTGGTCAAATTTACTTGGTTTATAATAATTAAAGAAATTTTGATGTTTCAGCAGGAAGAGCTTACATGTGATTTAAAGAATATTACATTTGTGTCTTTCCACATTCAATTTACTAAACATGTTGAATAAAATTGATAAAATGCTCGTCAGAGCCTCGCATTTTATTATTTTATTCAACTTGTTTAATGATCCTAGGCCCAAGCATTCTTGAGTTATCATCCGGAAACTGTTCCAGGTCACTGTAACCTTGACCTTTGACTGACTGACCTCAAAATCAATAGGGGTCATCTGCTGGTCATGACCAACCTCCCTATCAACTTTCATGATCCTAGGCTCAAGCGTTCTTGAGTTATCATCCAGAAACCAATTGGTCTACATACCGACCGTCATCTGCAAAACAATATACCCCTCCTTCTTTGAAGGGGGGCATAATAAGACCCTGGTTACCCAATCAAGCAATGATGCAACAAACTATCTAGCAATAGTTTACCTAAGAACTGTTAACAAACTATTATAACACAAAAGAAATTATACATTTCCATCCATTTTCTTTTCAATGCCTCTACACTAGTAATATAAGATTACTGTGAAAAAATTATCTGTGGGGTATTTTGTTTAATATAAAATTTCATGGCTTCTTCAAATGATGTAATTAAATCGCAACTAACAGATAATATTCCTATCTTTCTATATTCCAAACTTAAATTTCATGAAAAAGCCATTTTTGCAATAAAACCTTAAAGTCTTATGTCCACAAAATTAGATTTCTTATTTTACTATTTTGTTTCCATAGTGTATGTGAACACGCTACTGATGAAAGTCTGATGCTGACATCAATCACTCTTTCACTTTCTGGAAAATATCATGTACTGCCATGTGTTCTTAAGCCTCAATGAAATAAGTCAAATCTCTTTTCTGTATTAAGTCTGCATAAACCATACCAACATAAGTTCACAGCCAAGCAATAAAACTTCCTCAAGCATTTCTGAATATATTTCAGAAAGATAATATAATGATAAGAAGTATAACAAAGTGACTGATGTAAGTACCTGAACACAAATCTTAGACCTACACTCAGAAATGAATAAGGTATCCTGAGTTTGCTTACAAGGAGTAGTGGCGAAATTAATGCTTGTACATATAAAATCAAATATACAAACCCCTCAGCACTTAACTGTTGTGACAGAAATAGCCCCTTCTCATCTGAGGGCTGAATGTAAAACCGCTTTAATTTATATGAAATCAGTTACATGAATCATCCACTTTATGGATATTTATCTTGCTTCCAACAACTTTTCAGCATTTCTGTTGGTCAAGATTGTGTGGGTCACATGCAGACCCTATATATTCCCTATGGTGTTTGTAAACATCCCATGTAGGTTTTGATTCAAACAAAAAGGTTGCTGCACCTCTGGTATAGTTGAACTACAGAAAAACTGTAGTAAAGGGTTGTAAATAACATGAAATTGTTAAGTGATTTGTTGTTGACAAGCTATGGGATGTACACTGCTGGAAATCTACATGAGGTTAAGTTTCGCTTTAACCAGCTACTGGATTTCCTCAACAGTGTGTATTCCATATCCAGTCACCATAAATGTAATAGTATTGGCAGGTTTTTCAGCAAGAACTGGCCCTGTCCTCCATTGTAACACTTTCAATGGATTCCCAAAGGGTAGCTTTCACACCTTAAAATATCTCTTTACAACGATAAAAGCTGTCAAATTCACAGTCATACACGCAATATTTCGAGACAGTTATTGTAACAGATTGCAATCCAATCTGGTTGTGTAGATGACCATTGTATTTGGTTGATTTCACCAGCAGCAGTATAGGCGAGTATCGGATCCTCGATAGCTCTTGGCATCTGCTGTATGTCCCAGATCAGTGCTTGGTGATCATCACCTGTAAGTATATTAATAAAGACTCAACAACCGCAAAATTTCTTCAAGGATGTTAAAATATGTTGCTTAGTAAATGTACTTTTCTTATATCAAAATCGTAAGTATTTAGCGCCACCAGGTAGAGATTCATAAAGATTAAAACTACATGTACCCCTAGCATACTGTATAAAGACATATGAAGTTGTGGAAAAAGACACCCTTACAGGACTCTACACATACATATATACATTATATTTAGTGAATAGTCAATTATTATCCCGAGTGTGATGGTTAGCTCCCTTGACTAGCATAGAGGCGAAGGCAAAAGCAAAGTGGGGTTTAATATTGTTCCATTTAGCCACTCTTCTTCCTGTAGACTATTGCTCCTCTTTATTTCAATAAAGAACATATGAACATTCTCACCATGTCTATCCCGTATCATTTAAAACAAAGAACTAAATATGTGCCCTTCACTCACCTGCAGTACAAATATGGCAACTGGAATGTGGTGCCCATGCTATTCCATTTACACAAGCTCTATGGTTGTTCAGTCTGGCAACTGGTGTACATGGTACTCTCACATCTAATATAATGACCTGGAATAGCGGACACAACATTAAACATCATTTTGAGAAAAGCACAGTCATACTTCCAAAGTGGCACAGCTGCCACAGTGAAATATGTTAAGAACTACTGTAAAATTAAATACTATTAAATACTTTTTTTGTATCTAGCTGCCCTTTGACTTCTACATTTATAAACATGCCTCTACAAGAATGTCAGTATGTGGATGATCAAAGTTCAAATACCTAAAAAGGATATGGATAATTTACATGTGATCAAGCTGCTGTCAGAAAGTATTCATGATTACACATGATTTTCTGATATAATCATTTACAATGGGATTACACATAATCAAAAATGTGTCTGAATACTGGTTACATTTGACTGCTTTTACTGGTTATCATTTCATTGGGTCTGGATATTATATGAAAACAGTAAGTAAGCTTGTAGCAATCTCACCATGCTTAACATTATGTTTCATGGAAATCTGTTGAATTGTTTTAAAGTTATGAGACATAAAACATTGATATAAATATGCAAGAAAATAAGAGCCCTTACTTAAGACCTTGATCTTAGAAGTAATGAACTAACTTTTTTCTCTGGAATTCCTTCAATACTTTCACCTAAGATTAATATACAAAATAATACATGACTTGATATACCTCCTTGTCAATAAAACAGAAGTACATTGTAATTACCTCCAAGGCATCCATGGCCATGGTGGCCAGGTAATTGGGATCTTGTTTATTCCACCCAAGCCTTAACAAGGGATGATGCTGAGGATCCTCGTATATAATTGTTGAGTGTTCCAGATGTCGAAGGTCAAACATTCTTACTGATCCATCAGCACCTGTCATGTACGTAAATTAATTATTTTCTATGTACCAAAATGTATTGTCATTTGGTTTAATCAATGAAACTACTCTAAATTGGAACAACCTCTCACACTGAGAAAGTTTTGCAGTCCAAAATTTTGCCTTCTTATTTCATTTAAATAATTCCTTTGTAAACCCGAACCCCTCAATTCCAGAAACTGATCTATTTTCTAGAACAAACCTCAATTGTTAAACACAAAGTTAACCCTGAAAACTGAGCAATTTCAAAGTAAATCAAAATTTTAACACTTGCCTTTTATCATAATTGTTACCAGAATTAATTTATCTGGTAGCATATGTCAATCAAATATTAATGGTGTTCATTTATATGTGTGTGTTTGGGTTTAACGTATATTCAACAATTTTTCAGTCATATAAACGATGGTGTCTACTTGTAGCAGTGAGCACAATGCCCAACTTTATAGTGCTGCCTTACTGGAATATCACGCCGTAGACACGTGACATGATACCCCACCCAGTCACATTATACTGACACCGGGCTGACCAGTCCTAGCACTACCCTCTTAATGCAGAGCGCCAAGCAAGGAAGCTGCTAGTACAATTTTTTACGTCTCTGGTATGACGCGGCCGGGGATCGAACCCACGACCTCCCGCACTCGAAGCGGACGCTCTACCACTTGGCTACCGAGGCGGTATATGTGTTCATTTATAAAGTAACTAAACAAGATCAGGCTTTAAGTTTAAAATGTGTCAGGCTGCTTTTTAATTGTATAACTATTTATGTATTCTCGCACAAATTTCATAGATAAAACATTCCATGGGCAATTATGTAGCAGTTTCTCTGCGCAAGTATCTTGAAAAGGCAATATTTTACATTTATTAAATGCCTGTTTAACCTATACTGTCATAGGTTATTATGCCCCTATGGTAATACAGGTTTATTTATTTATTTATTTTGTTGTGCTTAACATCGCACCGACACAATTATAGGTCATAAGGCAACTTTCCAGCTTTGATGATGGAGGAAGAGCCCAGGTGCCCCTCCGTGCATTATTTCATCAAGAGCTGGCACCTGGGTAGGACCACCGACCTTCCGTAAACCAGCTGGATGGCTTCCTCACATGAAGAATTCAATGCCCCAAGTGAGACTCAAACCCAAATCGATGAGGGGCATGTGATTTGAAGTCAGCGACCTTAACTACTCAGCTACGGAGGCCCCCAATATAGGTTTAGGACTGCCAATAACCATTTTAATCAAGGCATATCAATTCATAGTGGGTTGTTTAATATATCAAAGGTTAAACTTCCGTTTACTGGCATGCCAATTTATTCTTGTTGTGTAAGCTTAGATTATGTCTTGTACAGCTTTGGTACTATTTATAGCAAACCAACAAGTGTAATACAAACATTTTTCAAACAATGAAGATAACACTTAAACAAAAAGTTCTTTCTCCAAAAGATGTTCACATGTTAAGGGAACAAAATTAATGTTCATATTTGATACATCAGAATAAATGTTCTTACTAACTTTGAAGATCAGAATATGGCAAGTGTAGATTTGTTTGTTTGGGTTTGACGCAGTTTTTCAACAGTATTTCAGTTATGTAATGGCGGGCAGTTAGACTAACCAGTGTTCCTGGATTCTGTACCAGTACAAACCTGTTCTCCGCAAATAAATGCCATCTTCTCCACATGAATTGGCAGTGGAGGAAGAATTATTTGAGACACAGTATCTTTTATCAAATCGTCACGGAGAACATACACCTCGCCCAGGACTCGAACTCGCGACCCCGTGATCCGTAATTCTGCGCTCTCCCTATTGAGCTAAGAAAGGCTGGCTGGCAAGTGTAGAAGGATTAACTAATATCACAGATAAACAAATGAAAGTACTCACCAACACTAGCAAACATATCTCGTCCACCGCCAGCTCGGCTAAATGCAATATCATATACTTCTTTATCATGTGCTATCAGCTGGGTTTTCACGTGACCAGAGACAACATTTACACGCCCTAACACTTGTCCAGTCTGTAATGACAAAAAAAAACAAATTATAACCAGTATACCACTTTTTACATGAACTATCTTACACATCAAAAGGAAACTGATAGCATATACAAACTGAATAAAATAGCTTGTGCTTGATTTTTCCATTCCACACTGTCCCTCGGGTTTGGAAAACCCTGTCCTACACAGACAAGCAAGATCCTTATAATCCACTATAAAAGCAATACATAAGCAACATGTACATGTACTAAGTGGCAATAAAACAGGAAAGAAAAAATCATAAAGCAAAATGGAACACAATAAACAGAATCTTTGCTTTTGAAATTAACTTTTACACAATTTCTATTTAAGAAATAAACTGCAGGAAAATCATGCTCTAACTTTATTGATACATGAAAATGAGGTTATATGTCAGCGGAACAATTTCACTAGATCTACAGAGAAACTTCCAAAAACTGCACACCTAAGGACCAGAAAAAATGTCTGTTTTTTGGAAGTTTTTGGTATTTAGAATTACTGAGAGATTTAGGCAAGTACAACTGCATACCATAAGCCTTTCTTACAGATCTGCAGAAAGTTCAGACTTGCGAATTAGTTTAATTTTGCGCTGAAGAGACAGTTATGTTTTACAACATTTCATAGGTGTGTCAATCATTTTAAGCATGAAACAAGAGCTGTCACTAATGGTGACAAATGCCCCTGCAGCACCTTTACCTTTGACCTGGTGACCCCAAAGTCAGCAGGGGTGGTGTACTCAATAAGTACTATTAGAATGTGAAGACTGAAGGTCCTGGGTGAAGTGGTTCACGAGTAAAGTGCCTTCATGCAAAAAGTTAACATTGGCCCCTGTGACCGTGACCTTTGACCTGGTGAACCCAATGTCAGTAGGGGTGGTGTACTCAATAAGTACTATCAGCATGTGAGGTTTGAAGGTCCTTGGTGCAGTGGTTCGCGAGTAAAGTGCCTTCATGCAAAAAGTTAACGTTAGCCCCTGTGACCTTGACCTTTAACCTGGTGACCCCAAAGTCAGTAGAGGTAGTGTACTCAATAAGTACTATCAGCAAGTGAAGTTTGAAGGTCCTGGATGCAGTGGTTTGCAAGTAATGTGCCTTTATGCAAAAAGTTAACATTGGCCCCTGTGACCGTGACCTTTGACCTGGTGATCCCAAAGACAGTAGGGGTGGTGTACTCAATAAGTACTATCAGCATGTGAAGTTTGAAGGTCCTGGGTGCAGTGGTTCATGAGTAAAGTGCCTTCATGCAAAAAGTTAACGTTGGCTTCTGTGACCTTGACCTTTGACCTGGTGACCCCAAAGTCAGTAGGGGTGGTGTACTCAATAAGTACTATCAGCATGTGAAGTTTGAAGGTCCTGGGTGCAGTGGTTCGCGAGTAAAGTGCCTTCATGCAAAAAGTTAACGTTGGCCTCTGTGACCTTGACCTTTGACCTGGTGACCCCAAAGTCAATAGGGGTGGTGTACTCAGTAAGTACTATCAGCACGTGAAGTTTGAAGGTCCTTGATAAAGTGGTTCGCGAGTAAAGTGCCTACATGCAAAAAGTTAACGTTGGCCCCTTTGACCTTGACCTTTGACCTGGTGACCCCAATGTCAGTAGGGGTGGTGTACTCAATAAGTACTATCAGTATGTGAAGTTTGAAGGTCCTGGGTGCAGTGGTTCGCGAGTAAAGTGCCTTCATGCAAAAAGTTAACGTTGTAACGAACGAACGAACGAATGGACGAACAGTTGAAAACTAATATGCCTCCCTTTGGGGGCATAAAAAATGGAGATTTCGTAAAATGATATGGTTTTAAAAGGTTTATAAATTCATTTATTTACTTTCCTGTATCAACCTTTGGAGTTGCATCAGCGAGAGAAACTGTTAATCCAATAACAAAATTAAACCATTGTCCGCAGTTAAATTTTCTAGTTGGATAATTAATTTCTTAACTAAATGCTCGCTTTTAAAGATAACGTAGTTAAACTGAAGGTACATCAGGATGTTTGATGTAAACATAAAACAAGAGGACCATGATGGTCCTGAACCGCTCACCTGTCGCAACATGACCCAGTTTTGAACCGAGTATGACGTCGTTTTTTTCTATTATTTGACATAGTGACCTAGTTTTTGAGCTCATGTGACCCAGTTTTGAACCTGACGTAGATATCATCAAGATGAACATTCAGACCAACTTCCATACAGATCCCATGAAAAATATGGCCTCTAGAGAGGTCACAAGGTTTTTCTATTATTTGACCTACTGACCTAGTTATTGATGGCACGTGACCCAGTTTCAAACTTGACCTAGATATCATCAAGGTGAACATTCTGACCAATTTTCATGAAGATCCATTCAAAAGTATGGCCTCTAGAGAGGTCACAAGGTTTTTCTATTTTTAGACCTAATGACCTAGTTTTTGACCGCAGCTGACCCAGTTTCGAAACTGACCTAAATATCATCAAGATGAACATTCAGACCAACTTTCATACGGATCCCATGAAAAATATGGCCTCTAGGAAGGTCACAATGTTTTTCTATTATTTGACCTACTGACCTAGTTTTTGAAGGCACATGACCCAGTTTCGAACTTGACCTAGATATCATCAAAATGAACATTCTGACCAATTTTCATGAAGATCTTGTGAAAAATAAGGCCTCTAGAGAGGTCACAAGGTTTTTCTATTTTTAGACCTACTGACCTAGTTTTTAACCACAGTTGACCCAGTTTCGAACTTGACCTAGATATCACCAAGATGAACACTCAGACCAACCTTCATACAGATCCCATGAAAAATATGGCCTCGAGAGAGCTCTCAAGGTTTTTTTTATTATTTGACCTACTGACCTAGTTATTGATGGCACGTGACCCAGTTTCAAACCTGACCTAGATATCATCAAGGTGAACATTCTGACCAATTTTCATGAAGATCCATTCAAAAGTATGACCTCTAGAGAGGTCACAAGGTTTTTCTATTTTTAGACCTAATGACCTAGTTTCTGAAGGAACGTGACCCAGTTTTGAATCTGACCTAGAAATCATCAAGATGAACAGTCAGACCAACTTCCATACAGATCCCATGAAAAATATGGCCTCTAGAGAGGTCAAAAGGTTTTTCTATTATTTGACCTACTGATCTAGTTTTTGAAGGTACATGACCCAGTTTCGAACTTGACCTAGATATCATCAAAGTGAACATTCTGACCAATTTTCATGAAGATCTTGTGAAAAATATGGCCTCTAGAGAGGTCACAAGGTTTCTCTATTTTTAGACCTACTGACCTAGTTTTTAACCACAGTTGACCCAGTTTCGAACTTGACCTAGATATCATCAAGATGAACATTCAGACCAACCTTCATACAGATCCCATGAAAAATATGGCCTCTAGAGAGCTCTCAAGGTTTTTTTTATTATTTGACCTACTGACCTAGTTATTGATGGCACGTGACCCAGTTTCAAACCTGACCTAGATATCATCAAGGTGAACATTCTGACCAATTTTCATGAAGATCCATGAAGATCCATTCAAAAGTATGACCTCTAGAGAGGTCACAAGGTTTTTCTATTTTTAGACCTAATGACCTAGTTTCTGAACGAACGTGACCCAGTTTCGAATCTGACCTAGAAATCATCAAGATGAACAGTCAGACCAACTTCCATACAGATCCCATGAAAAATATGGCCTCTAGAGAGGTCACAAGGTTTTTCTATTATTTGACCTACTGACCTAGTTTTTGAAGGCACATGACCCAGTTTCGAACTTGACCTAGATATCATCAAAGTGAACATTCTGACCAATTTTCATGAAGATCCTGTGAAAAATGTGGCCTCTAGAGAGGTCACAAGGTTTTTCTATTTTTAGACCTACTGACCTAGTTTTTAACCACAGTTGACCCAGTTTCGAACTTGACCTAGATATCATCTAGATGAACATTCAGACCAACCTTCATACAGATCCCATGAAAAATATGGCCTCTAGAGAGCTCTCAAGGTTTTTTTTATTATTTGACCTACTGACCTAGTTATTGATGGCACGTGACCCAGTTTCAAACCTGACCTACATATCATCAAGGTGAACATTCTGACCAATTTTCATGAAGATCCATTCAAAAGTATGACCTCTAGAGAGGTCACAAGGTTTTTCTATTTTTAGACCTAATGACCTAGTTTCTGAACGAACGTGACCCAGTTTCGAACTTGACCTAGAAATCATCAAGATGAGCAGTCAGACCAACTTCCATACAGATCCCATGAAAAATATGGCCTCTAGAGAAGTCACAAGGTTTTTCTATTATTTGACCTACTGACCTAATTTTTGAAGGCATGTGACCCAGTTTCGAACTTGACCTAGATATCATCAAGGTTAACATTCTGACCAATTTTCATGAAGATCTTGTGAAAAATATGGCCTCTAGAGAGGTCACAAGGTTTTTCTATTTTTAGACCTACTGACCTAGTTTTTGACCGCACGTGACCCAGTTTCGAACTTGACCTAGATATCATCAAGATGAAAATTCTGACCAACTTTCATAAAGATCCCATGAAAAATGTGACCTCTAGAGAGGTCACAAGCAAACGTTTACGCACGGACGACGGACGCTGCACGATCACAAAAGCTCACACTGTCACTTTGTGACATGTGAGCTAAAAATTTAAACCGCTAATCATTTCTTTAATGAAAGATCATGATCTTTGACAGTCATTTGATCCTTTGATTGACAGTTCGTGTTTCTAATGCATGTCAAAATAATCGGACACTGCTAATTTGAAGACAATGTATTCATAATTTTCCGAGAGGCACAGTTAAATTCAACTTTTCTGTGTCATACAGTTTTTGGAAGTAAAATTTTATTGTAATAACTCAAATTTTTCAAAATCATCATCCAGAATTCATAAATTAGAAGTTCCAGTATTTAGAAATATGGTCTATATAGTAAACAAGAGGACCATGATGGTCCTGAATCGCTCACCTCTTCCCACATGACCCAGTTTTGAGTATGACGTCGTTTTTTCTATTATTTGACCTACTGACCTAGTTTTTGAGCTCATGTGACCCAATTTTGAACTTGACCTAGATATTATCAAGATAAAAATTCTGACCAATTTTCATGAAGATCCATTGAAAAATATGGTCTCTAGAGAGGTCACAAGGTTTTTCTATTATCTGACCTATTGACCTAGTTTTCGAAGGTATGTGACCCTGTTTTGAATTTTATCTAGATATCATCAAGGTGAACATTCTCACCAATTTTCATGAAGATCTCTTGAAAAATATGGCCTCTAGAGAGGTCACAAGGTTTTTCTATTTTTATATCTACTGGCCTAGTTTTTGACCGCACTTAACCCAGTTTTGAAACTGACCTAGATATCATCAAGGTGGACATTCAGATCAATTTTCATGAAGATCCATTGAAAAATATGGCCTCTAGAGGGGTCAAAAGATTTTAATAATTTTAGACCTACTGACCTAGTTTTTGACCGCAGTTGACCCAGTTTCAAACTTGATCTAGATATCATCAAGATGAACTTTCAGACCAACTTTCATACAGATCTCATGAAAAGTATGGCCTCTAGAGAGGTCACAAGGTTTTTTTATTATTTGACCTACTGACCTAGTTTTTTAAGGCATGTGACCCAGTTTCGAACTTGACCTAGATATCATCAAGGTGAACATTCTGACCAATTTTTATTGAGATCCATTCAAAAGTATGGCCTCTAGAGAGGTCACAAGGTTTTTCTATTTTTAGACCTACTGACCTAGTTTTTGACCGCACATGACCCTGTTTCGAACTTGAACTAGATATCATCAAGATGAACATTCAGACCAATTTTCATACAGATCCCATGAAAAATATGGCTTTTAGAGAGGTCACAAGGTTTTTCTATTATTTGACCTACTGACCTAGTTTTGGCATGTGACCCAGTTTTGAACTTGACCTAGATATCATCAAGATGAACATTCAGACCAACTTTCATACAGATTCCATGAAAAATATGGCCTTTAGAGAGGTCACAAGGTTTTTCTATTATTTGACCTACTGACCTAGTTTTTTAAGGTATGTGACCCAGTTTTGAACTTGACCTAGATGTCATCAAGGTGAACATACCGACCAATTTTTATTGAGATCCATTCAAAAGTATGGCCTCTAGAGAGGTCACAAGGTTTTTCTATTTTTAGATCTACTGACCTAGTTTTTGATCGCACGTGACCCTGTTTCGAACTTGAACTACATATCATCAAGATGAACATTCAGACCAATTTTCATACAGATCCCATGAAAAATATGGCCTTTAGAGAGGTCACAAGGTTTTTCTATTATTTGCCCTACTGACCTAGTTTTTGAAGGCAAGTGATCCACTTTCGAACCTGACCTAGATATCATCAAGATGAACATTCAGACCAACTTTCATACAGATCCCTGAAAAATATGGCCTCTAGAGAGGTCACAAGGTTTTTCTATTATTTGACCTACTGACCTAGTTTTTGAAAGCACGTGACTCAGTTTCGAACTTGACCTAGATATCATCAAGATGAACATTCTGACCAATTTTCATGAAGATCTCTTGAAATATATGGCATCTAGAAAGGTCACAAGGTTTTTCTATTTTTAGACCTACTGACCTAGTTTTTGACCGCACGTGACCCAGTTTCGAACTTGACCTAGATATCATCAAGATGAACATTCAGACCAACTTTCATACAGATCCTATGAAAAATATGGCCTTTAGAGAGGTCACAAGATTTTTCTATTATTTGACCTACTGACCTAGTTTTTGATGGCATGTGACCCAGTTTCGAACCTGACCTAGATATCATCAACATGAACATTCAGACCAACTTTCATACAGATCCCATGAAAAATATGGCCTTTAGAGAGGTCACAAGGTTTTTCTATTATTTGACCTACTGACCTAACTTTTGATGGCATGTGACCCAGTTTCGAATCTGACCTAGATATCATCAAGGTGAACATTCTGACCAATTTTCATGAAGATCTCTTGAAATATATGGCCTCTAGAGAGGTCACAAGGTTTTTGTATTTTTAGACCTACTGACCTAGTTTTTGACGGCACGTGACCCAGTTTCGAACTTGACCTAGATATCATCAAGGTGAACATTCTGACCAATTTTCATGAAGATCTTGTGAAATATATGGCCTCTAGAAAGGTCACAAGGTTTTTATATTTTTAGACCCTCTGACCTAGTTTTTTAAGGCATGTGACCCAGTTTCGAACTTGACCTAGATATCATCAAGATGAACATTCTGACCAACTTTCATAAAGATCCCATGAAAAATGTGACCTCTAGAGTGGTCACAAGCAAAAGTTTACGGACGGACGCACGACGGACACCGCGCAATCACAAAAGCTCACCTTGCCACTTTGTGACAGGTGAGCTAAAAAGAAGGAAAAAAATCAAAACCAAGAAAATCATTCAATTTTTAGAAGTTTCCAAAGGTCCAGTATTCAGAAGTTCCACTGTATAACCGATTTTGAGTGTATTAATTTAAGCAAAACATGATTTTGCTATACATTAGTTTGATTCTAATATGGCCTTATTTAAGAAAGAAAAGATAAAATATAGCAGTGCTCTTTCTTGGTCCCCAAAAAAACATTATCATTGCCTGTTAACGCGACGTCATTTTAGCGTAAGTGTGTTATAACAGCAACAAGCATATCAGAATAACATGTAATCCGTAGCAAAATTCTTTATCTGTATGTAATATCCTATATTACCTCAAGTCCCCAGATAGTACATGTAGTATCAATACTTGATGTCCCCAACAAGTTGGGATCCACCTCATTCCAATCAAATGATGTCAGAGGAGCACAGAAATCTGAATTCTTGTTCTGAAATAAAAAGTAGAATTAAAATTTATTCTGTTTACATCCTAGCTGCATTTATAAATGACATTTACATCAAACCTAACTTAGATGCTTTAAGTAAAAACTAGTTTGTACTATGTTACCTCTATTGAAAGGGTCAGTTATGTTTAAACATATAACTTTTTCCTTGAAATCTATTCTCTGCAGTTAAAAATCACATTATCTGGAATTCTGAAGTCACCCTACTTAAACTGAAAGCTCTGTTTATAGGTTTTAACTGCATAATTAATAACATTTTTTTTTTTGTAAGAGCCTGAAAAGTTAAATCTGATATGTTACATAGTCTCATTAAAACAAACTCTCTGTGGCTAAAAATCCTACTATCTGGAACTTTAAAGTTGCCGATCCCAATGATTTTAAAGTGATCACAGTATTTAAAAATTTCCCATGGGGTTTTAAAATTTTATGTTAAAAACAAATAAAAACAGTGTTAAATGATTATATGCAAATATATGGTCGAAAATTTGACTTTTAATATGGTCATGAACTTAAAAGTTAGAGATTAAGGGGGGTAAAAAAAATCGTAATTTAAATTAATTTGTCTACAAAGTACTATATTCAAAAAAATTTGAAAATTTTTGCATAAAAAATAAAAGAAAAATTACAAAATGGATTTACAATAAATAAATATTTTTGTGTTAAAAAAATAGGCAGCCACTTTAAAGAAAGGCATTAGACCCTTTTAAGGACAAATTTATTCCAACAGCCTGAAAAATAAAAACTCATATGCTTTAAAAGTATACAAGTTTCGTAATGACTATTCACACAAGAAGTTCTATCAAGATGACTTATAACACTTACTTATTAAGAAAAACATTCGGGGTCTTTTTTCTTATCACCAACTCTCCATACTGTAAAAATCACCACTTGTTGCCAAAAGGTCAGGAAAAATACTCTTTCGAAAACACATTACTATTGACTCAATTTAAATCTTTTTGCTTAGTCTAGTAATTAATAGGTTAAGTCAATGCTATAATTCACAACAAAATAAAAATTATTATTGGTAAATTAGAAATCAAATTAATGGTCTACAAAGTCAGGTATTTGAATTTTCCATTCACAGTTAAAATTTTAAAATAAGCATTGCATTCACTCGTGAAAAGATTAAATATCAGAAAAACCTTGCAGAAAAATTCTTTTTTAAAAAATAATTGGACAAACTAAATTAAAAAAAAAATAAAAAAGAAAGGGTAAATTCTGAAAGTATTGATCAACTACTAAATATCTATTTATTTGCACAAGAAAACTTGTTTGTTTGAAGGACAAATCTACTCTGCTTTGTAACAGTATGATGAACCTGTTATTGGTTCAGAGGGCCTTCTGTGAGTTCACTTTTAACACAAATTCATTTTTTTTTCCACTTCAAAGAATCAGTTTCTTAACCTTTACCCTGCTGCATTTCTAAAATGGACTGGTCCATCATTCAATTTGGGCAATACCATTTATTATTCAAAGGGGGTTTACAAATATTTACAAACTGAAAGCGAACGTGCAGCAGATGTGCAAGGGTGACTTTTCGCATGGTCACAAAGGCAGAAAATTTTCCGCCAGCAGGCTAAGCTTAAGCAAAAGGCACAGAAGGCTAGGAGGTTTTTTTTTTCCAATAGATTTTTGTTTTTTTTAAACCCTTTTCCGCAGTCTCCCATATCATTATTTTATTTTTTACAACACAATGAGAACAGGTTATTAGTAGCTTACTGTGTCTGGAATCCACATGATCTTTGTGGTGGGGTATGGATGGTCAAAGTTCCCTTTTTATGGAATTCGAGGGGCCTCATCAAGGAACAATTGTACCAAATAAAAGAAACAGAAACAGCCTTTACTACTTTATCAAAAAAATAACCAATTCCACTAAAAATTTTCAAACCCTTTTTTGGTCAGAGTAAACTTTTATTCCAAAGGGTGAACAAAGCTGTTGATGACACGCGCTCGCTATTCAAGAATTTTTTGAAAAATGGGGTCAAAAAAATTTCCACGATTTTCAGACAAAAAAAAATAAATAGATTAGACAAACAATGTTCCGTATTACTTGATTTCGATAAATCTTGCATAAATGGAATATATGACCAAATTTTAAAGTCCAAAAAGGCCCTAATTTATCAAATAGTTTTGTATTTCCCACAGATGGAATCATAATGATAAAAAATGTTCAAAGTTTTTAAAAAACCCTATGTCAAAAGTTTTGAAAAACATGGGTTTTATAAAAACAGAACCAATTTTTAAAGTCCCAAAAAGGACCATAATTCAGCCAAAATGATGCAGAGTTAGTTTCTTTCCCAGATAAAGACTGTTTACTAAACAAATGATAAAAAGTTTCAAAGCCCAATGTCAACACTTTACAAAAAGGGGACCCGAGGTCCTGAATCGCTCACTGTCCAACATACCCGTTTTGAACTGATTTGACGTCATTTTTTTCTATTATTTGACATAGTGACCCAGTTTTTGACCTCATGTGACCCAGTTTTGAACCTGACCTAGATATCATCAAGATGAACATTCTGACCAACTTTCATACAGATCCCATGAAAAATATGGCCTCTAGAGAGGTCACAAGGTTTTTTCATTATTTGACCTACTGACCTAGTTATTGACGGCACATGACCCAGTTTCAAATCTGACCTAGATATCATCAAGATGAACATTCTGACCAATTTTCATGAAGATCCATTCAAAAGTATAGCCTCCAGAGAGGTCACAAGGTTTTTCTATTTTTAGACCTAATGACCTAGTTTTTGACCGCAGCTAACCAAGTTTCGAACTTGACCTAGATATCATCAAGATGAACATTCAGACCAACTTTCATACAGATCCCATGAAAAATATGGCCTCTAGAGAGGTCATAAGGTTTTTCTATTATTTGACCTACTGACCTAGTTTCTGAAGGCACGTGACCCAGTTTCGAACTTGACCTAGATATCATCAAGGTGAACATTCAGACCAATTTTCATGAAGATCTTGTGAAAAATATGGCATCTAGAGAGGTCACAAGGTTTTTCTATTTTTAGACCTACTGACCTAGTTTTTAACCACAGCTGACCCAGTTTCGAATTTGACCTAGATATCATCAAGATGAACATTCAGACTAACCTTCATACAGATCCCATGAAAAATATGGCCTCTAGAGAGGTCACAAGGTTTTTTTATTATTTGACTACTGACCTAGTTTCTGATGGCACGTGACCCAGTTTCGAACTTGACCTAGACACATCAAGGTGAACATTCTGACTAATTTTCATGAAGATCCATTCAAAAGTATGGCCTCTAGAGAGGTCACAAGGTTTTTCTATTTTTAGACCTAATGACCTAGTTTTTAACCGCAGCTGACCCAGTTTCGAACTTGACCTAGATATCATCAAGATGAACATTCAGACCAACTTTCATACAGATCCAATGAAAAATATGGCCTCTAGAGAGGTCACAAGGTTTTTCTATTATTTGACCTACTGACCTAGTTTTTGACGGCACGTGACCCAGTTTCGAACTTGACCTAGATATTATCAAGGTGAACATTTTGACCAATTTTCATGAAGATCTTGTGAAAAATATGGCCTCTAGAGAGGTCACAAGGTTTTTCTATTTTTAGACCTACTGACCTAGTTTTTGACCGCAGTTGACCCAGTTTCGAACTTGACCTAGATATCATCAAGATGAACACTCTGACCAACTTTCATAAAGATCCCATGAAAAATGTGACCTCTAGAGTGGTCACAAGCAAAAGTTTACGCACGGACGCACGGATGCACGCACGGACGACGGACGCTGCGCGATCACAAAAGCTCACACTGTCACTTTGTGACATGTGAGCTAAAAAATATGAACTGGTACGAAAAACTTAACCAAGATTTCTAAGTCAAAAGGGGCCATAATTCAGCCAAAATCTTTTATGTACTCTTGCCTATAACTGGACATGGTGATGGTAAACAGGTGTTGAAAGTTTCAAAGCTTTATCTCAAAAGACTTTGTCAAAATATGAACTGGTACGAAATATTAACCCAGATTTCTAAGACAAAAAGGGCCATAATTCAGCCAAAATCCTTGATGGAGTTATGTGCTCTTGCCTATAACTGGACATGGTGATGGTAAACAAGTGTTGAAAGTTTCAAAGCTTTATCTCAAAAGACTTTGTCTAAATATGAACTGGTACGAAAAACTTAACCAAGATTTCTAAGTCAAAAGGGGCCATAATTCAGCCAAAATCCCTGATGGAGTTATGTACTCTTGCCTATAACTGGCCATGGTGATGGTAAACAAGTGTTGAAAGTTTCAAAGCTTTATCTTTAAAGACTTTGTCAAAATATGAACTGGTACGAAAAACTTAACAATGATTTCTAAGTCAAAAGGGGCCATAATTCAGCCAAAATCCTTGATGGAGTTATGTTCTCTTGCCTATAACTGGCCATGATGATGGTAAACAAGTGTTGAAAGTTTCAAAGCTTTATCTCAAAAGACTTTGTCAAAATGTGGACTGGTACGAAAAACTTAACCAAGGTGTGACGCCGACGCCGACACCGTGGTGAGTAGGATAGCTCTACTTATTCTTTGAATAGTCGAGCTAAAAATAGCAAAAATACATTTTTCTACCACTTATGCTAAAATATATTAATATCTGTAGAATTTTGATCTATGTATGAAAAATAAATTCTAATAGCCTGTAAAACTCAAGTTTTGGCTTAGAACTGCATGAATTCACCATTTCAACGGTGTTTATTTAAAAAGACGAATATCATAGTGGAAAGAATTTCAAATAAGTATTCTAAGTGCCAGCCAGCTGCACTTTTTGATTACAGTAATACACGTATTTGTGATACGCAGTTCCCAATTATTTAAGAAAACAATTGGGAAATTTAGAATTTGTAAGTACCATCAATATCATACACTTACTACATGACAAGCTGGTCAATAGTTTAAACTACTGACTTGCAAGCCATTCAATAAGAGTTTTATTACCTGACATAAGAAAAACATTTTCACAGATGTTGTTTTCTCATTTTAAATCAGGTGTAATGTACGGTAGTATTATATATAGTAATGTACCTTATTATTATATTCCTCAACAAAGCTGCCTAATGCCAGTCTGAAGCGTTTGTCTGGACGGATACTCCAGTTCATGCTGTATACACACCATGGCGCCTCGTATTTATATATCTCCTTCCGCTTCGGGGCCCCAGGCTGGCTGGGTAAAGTACTCATTTTTTGCCCTTCTATAGTTCTATGTATAAACAATCCTGGAAACTGAAATAAAAATACAAAACATGACAACCTTTACCCCCAAATATGCACAATTACATAAGAAATTCAACTTTAACAATTTTACTGAAGACTTGAACATTTAAATGACATTGTTTTTGTTATTTGTTTTTTTTTTTTCAATAAAGTTACCTCTGAGATTTTGAAAAACCTAAAACATCAAAACAAATGAGCTGTTCAACGACAAATCCTATATTTAATAAAAACTGAGGTAACAAAATTTTCATGAAGAATATTCTTTTACATTTCAAATCTGAAAATTTAAAGAAATTGCCTTCACTATTTAAAGACTTATAATGCTTTTAAGTAACTAAATTAAGGCATTTAAGAGACATGATGAAAGCAGATGAAGTTGTTGTGCATGGCATGTACTTCCTTATGTCATTTATGGGACAAAGTATGCATATCACTATCTAAACACCATATTTCTGAATATTAAGAAACAGTTCACAATGATTTTACTGAAAAATAATTTAACCACAACTTGTTGGTTTCATCATGGGCCTGTTATCTATACACCTCTATTCCTAAGGTGCATGGGTTGTTGCCATGACAACACAAATAACATTTATAAATTTTTAAAATACGGTAGAATCTGATTTGCCTTAGATAACTGAATTACAATATACAGTTTCTACATGATCATCAGAAAAACATTGACTTTGCAGTATTTCAAACTATTATTTATACAATATTATAATTATATTATGTCAATATTAATACAGGTTTTCTTGTGGAAAAGCACAAATCGTTTGTCTTTTTTTTTTCACATTTCCTTTACCCCAGATGTTTCAAAGTCAGATAATTTTAGTTTTTATTGAATTAAATAAAATACGTTGCACCCATTCAAGAAAATCTCAATGTAATGTCATTATGTGTGTGAAATTCTGTGATTTTACTGGTGATGGCAACAAGTCAAACTGAAAAGAATATGAATATTCACAAGAAAAACACAACTATTCACCTCTCATTTGTAAGAAACTATTCTCTTTCACAGTGCTCAACATTAACAATTATTTTCACTTTTCCGTGAACTAACATGTCCTGACCGCTTTACCCTTTGTTTTTTTCTTGCCTTCGGGTGTTCTATTGCTTGAAAACCCGCATTGAAATAAGCCTGACGTCAGAATAGTAACTATTGTAACATAATATTTATAAATGCAGTTACAAAGGGAGGTAAATTTATAATCACTACTATTGTCATAAAAGCAGTTGCTCATGAGCACAGCCTATGGGTGCCATCGCTCATCTGCAAGTGCTGGAAATATATAAAGCATACATGTCATACGTCCCGGATTGTCCCGGAAATCACATACTCGTCCCGGTGTCCCGGACAGTGTTGAAATGTCCCGGAAAATTAAAAATACAGAAAAACAAAAATAACCCCCCAAAAAACTAGTTTTTTTGGCCCTATAAATTGTTGAATTTTACATGAATAAAACACAATAAACAGTCACCGGTGTCACATTGTTTATTCCTAATTATCCGATAATCAGTTTCATGCCGTCGAGTCTGAAATTGGCTAGGAGTAATTTTACTCCTGGAAATTTATGAATGTGAAAAAAAACAACAGAAATCAGTTTTATAACATATTTATTTGGTACTAACACCCAAGAATTTGTTTGCAGTTCAGTTTTAATTCAGTATTCAAGTTTTTGCTTCTTTTTTCTCCCTTGGCTTGCTTTGGTTTCACACTCAATACTGAATTCAATTTTCAATATACATTTAGCTATGTTTTTGGAATCATTTTTGTTGGTTAAAAAAATGTGTTCACTTTTACATTCTTAGAAAGAGACATTTTTGTTGTTTACTCCGCACTGGAAGTTGATATTTTAAATCGACACTACTTTAAAATACACTACCGTATGACGTCTATATTAATTCCAAACTATTTGATTTATGCACGCATTGAGTGTATAATATAGTTTAACCTATAGGGATTTTTCTAGAGCAGAATAGCAGGGCGCAGCGCCCTGCCCATTTTTAACGCCGCCCTTCTGCCCGAAATCGCCGCCCTTTTGCCTTTCTTCAGCACCCCTTTAAAAAAATTATGTATTTATACATGAGTATCAAAGTTACATTCAGTAATATAATGAATGTATAATCATAATGACAGATTTGCACCAGAATTATTAAATTATTCAATTAGTATTATTATGGTATATTTCTAATCAAGAAAACCTTCCAGACAAAAACAAGTGAATGAAGTATTGCCATGCAATACAAAGTCCCCTACTGGAAGGCACCTAATTTTCTCTACTGCAGTATAACATAATGAACTGATATCTGTCAACGATGTATAAACAATATTGTACTATATATACAATATGTTATAACAAAACACTTGGATTAAAATGTATATATATAAAAACCTACAGTTGTTTTCATATTGAATTTTTTTAGCTGATTATAAAAATGTTATCATGTAAGTTATTTATAGTAACAACAAAGGGAAATTAATCTTTAAAAAAAAAAAAAAAAAAAAAAAAAAAATCTATATAATATAAGTCCACAAGAAACTCTTTACCAGGTAGAGATAGGTCAAAATACACCTAAAAATTGGATGTAACATGCATGCTGTACCACAGAAAAGTGGTCTCGATTTTTCTCTACTGCCAGTAATAAAAAAGTTACAATAAAATCTATTCATAGTAATAACAAAGGGACGTAATTCTAAAAACAAGGGTGCCTCATGGTGGTGAACATTTGGTCCAAGTTACATCAAAATCCCTCCATGCATGAAGAAGAATGTTCCGTACAAAGTCATTCTTGAATTTGACCTTTGACCTCTAAATATGACCTTGACCTTAGACCTAGGGACCTGGTTCTTGCGCATGACATGTTGTCTCATCAGGGGGATATTTGTGCCAACTGATATCTAAATACTGCTTTGCATGACAAAGTTATGACCAGACAGGAAAAAATCCTCTTGACCTTTGATCTCAAAGTGTGACCTTGACCTTTAGCTAGGGTACTGGGTGTTGCGCATGACACATCGTCTCATCATGGGAAACATTTATGCTAAGTAATATTGTAATCCCTTGATGGATGACAGAGTTCTGGATCGGACAGGGAAAAAACTTATTGACCTTTGACCTCCAATTGTGACCTTGACCTTTGAGCTAAGGGTCTGGGCTTTGCGCATGACATGTTGTCTCATCATGGGGAACATTTGTGCCAAGTAATATTAAAATCCCTTCATGGATGGCAGAGTTATGGACGGGACAGGAAAAAAACTCTGTTGACCTTTGACCCCCAATTGTGACCTTGACCTTTGAGCTAGGGGTCTGGGATTTGCGCATGACACGTCGTTCTCATCATGGGGAAACACTTGTGTAAGTGATATTAAAATCCCTTAATGAATGTCAGAGATATGGACCGGACACGAAACAGACCCTGTTCATGCTATGTTAACATTTGACTGCTAAGTGTGACCTTGACCTTTGAGCTAGGGGTTGAAAGTTGTGCATGACACATCGTCTTATTATGAGGTACATTTGTGCCAAGTAATATTAAAATCCCTTCATAGATGGGAGAGTTAAGGACCGGACAGGAAAAAAGCCTTGTTGACCTTTGACCTCCAATTGTGACCTTGATCTTTAAGTTAGGGGTCCAGGTTTTGCGCATGACAAGTCGTCTCCTCATGGGGAACATTTGTGCCAAGTAATATTAAAATCTCTTCATGGATGGGAGAGTTATGGACCGGACAGGAAAAAAGCCCTGTTGACCTTTCACCTCCAATTGTGACCTTGACCTTTCAGCCAGGGGTCCGGGATTTGCGCACGACACATCGTCTCATCATGGGGAACATTTGTGCCAAGTAATACTAAAATCCCTTCAAGGATGGGAGAGTTGTGGACCGGACAGGAAAAAAGCCCTGTTGACCTTTGACCTCCAATTGTGACCTTGACCTTTGAGCTAGGGGTCTGGGTTTTGCGCATGACACGTCGTCTCATCATGGGGAACATTTGTGCCAAGTAATATTACAAGAGCTGTCTGATGACAGCGCGCTCGACTATTCAAAGAATTGATTGAAGAATGGGGTCAAAATATTTCCACGGATATTCAGACAAAAGAAATAAATAGATTAGACAAACAATGTTCCTGTATTACTTTGATTTCGATAAGTCTTGCACTAAATCGCAATATATGAGCCAATTTCAAAGTCCAAAAAGGGCCATAATTCAGTCAAAATAGTTATGTACTCTTGCCTACAGATGGAAATCATAATGATAAACAAGTGTTCGAAGTTTAAAAGCCATATGTCAATAGTTTTGACAAAACATGGATTGTATGAAAACAGAACCAATTTCAAAGTCCAAAAAGGACCATAATTTAGCCAAAATAGATGACAGAGTTATGTTCTCTTTCATACAGATAGAGACTATTATACTAAACAAGTGATAAAAGTTTCAAAGCCATATGTCAAACACTTTACAAAAATTATGAACTGGTACGAAAAACTTAACCAAGATTTCTAAGTCAAAAGGGGCCATAATTCAGCCAAAATCCTTGATGGAGTTATGTACTCTTGCCTATAACTGGACATGGTGATGGTAAACAGGTGCTGAAAGTTTCAAAGCTTTATCTCAAAAGACTTTGTCAAAATATGAACTGGTACGAAATATTAACCCAGATTTCTAAGTCAAAAAGGGCCATAATTCAGCCAAAATCCTTGATGGAGTTATGTGCTCTTGCCTATAACTGGACATGGTGATGGTAAACAAGTGTTGAAAGTTTCAAAGCTTTATCTTTAAAGACTTTGTCAAAATATGAACTGGTACGAAAAACTTAACCATGATTTCTAAGTCAAAAGGGGCCATAATTCAGCCAAAATCCTTGATGGAGTTATGTGCTCTTGCCTATAACTGGCCATGATGATGGTAAACAAGTGTTGAAAGTTTCAAAGCTTTACCTCAAAAGACATTGTCAAAATGTGGACTGGTACGAAAAACTTAACCAAAGTGTGACGCCGACGCCGTGGTGAGTAGGATAGCTCTACTTATTCTTCGAATAGTCGAGCTAAAAATCCCTTCATGGATGACAGACTTATGGACCGGACACAAAATTGCGGACGGACGGACGGACAGACGGACTGACAGAAAAGTGCATTCCTATAGTCCCCGAAACTGGTTTTCAACCAGTAGGGGACTAATAATGTATGCAAATTATATAAAACAAACTGCATGTAATTATAAATGATTTAAGCATGTTATATACTATAGACAAACAGGTATTAATGTTTTTCCTGACATTCAGATTCATTGCAAATCTTTCTGTAGTACCTTACAATGTAGACATTACAACAAAACCATGGAAATCTACCTTATGATTTTTGTGGACAAAGGTACGCAACGCGCAAAATGCACCCTGCCCCTTTTTAGAGGTCTAGAAAAATCCCTAACCTAGGTTTATTGAGTACCATTCAATGTGTGTGTACATTCAACAATGTTCAATGTGGTAGAATTAATGCCAACCATGCTCTGTTACATAAAGCATCCAGACGATTCAGATTTTGTTTATGCTAGTAAAAAGTCATTGCGTGCGTTTCTGTAATTTCATGTATGTTTTTATACACTTAAAAGTTATCAGACATGCGTATGTGCATTATTTCAAAGTGTAATTTACGCTAATACGCTCAATAGGGAGGGCACAATTCTATGGACTGCGGAGTAGTGAGTTCAATCCCTGGGCAGGGCGTTATTCTCCATGAGGATTTGATAAAGATATTGTATCCGAATTTCGGATTCCGAAATCATTTGTTGTCTACCACTGATTCATGTGGGGAAGTTGGCAGTTAATTGCGGAGAACTTGGTTTGTACTGATGCACAATCAATGGACACTAGTTCAGGTTAATTGCTCGCCGTTAAATACTGTTCAAAATGGCGTTAAACCCAAACAAAACATGAATTACTCTCAGTGTAGTCTCCTGGAAAAACAAATTCTCATTATTCTGGTTTATATTATAAGACTTAAAAATCAAGCACAGCCTGAACTCAAAGTAGAAAGTTAAACAGTGCTTTCAGGATAAATAAATAAATAATAAATATATGTATATATATCAGTGTAAATACTCTAGGACAATTATTCTTTTCATTTGATGGAGGATTTGACGCATTATATGCGGTTCGTCTCATAACTTAGTAGCGAGCTCGAAGAGCAGGCCCAAAGGGCCTGCTCGAGAATCGAGCTTTACGGTAACGCAAGTATACTTTCACACTTGGTGATGGATTTGAAAAGTTTCGTCGGAAGTTTTAAAAAAGCGCACCCTAGCGGACTGGTGCTCACAGGAAGTACTTCTTTCCGGAGTGAATACAGAACTTCGTTCAATTGCTAAAAATTATTCATCAATTAACAATAATGAAAGAATGATTTCCAGTTGTTTGAAAAAAATATTGTTTTCATTTAAAAGATCAAGCATCGGCCAGAAAATGGAAAAAAATGTCATAATAAGCAAAAAGAAACGGGAACGCGGTAATGACGTCACCGTGACACCGGCTTCCCATAAATTTTGCAACGTATGATATTCGCTGTTATAGGTATGGTGACACTAAATGTAGACTTTTTCAGTGAATAGGTTCTCCTGAATTCTTGTGACTAGTGAATAGTTTCTTTGTGACAAATAAATGATGCATAATTTTAGATAAATCCGATTTCTTTGAGCTCGCTTTGAGGCTTTGCCTTATTTCATATTAGGTTACAAAGCGCTTGCCGCTTATGTTGTACTGTTTTTCTGTCTCGTCGACTTAAAATAAAATTTACCTTATCTTTTCACTTAGAAGGCGGAAAAGACAAAAAGTATCTGTAAGTTGTAACATGTCTTTTCATGAATTGCATTTTTTAAGTTTAATTTTATGGACTCTCTGAGTCACTGGTAGTACCTAATTTCATATTATCTGTTTTAGGCTAGTTTTGCCTTATATCCCGCTAAGGATCACTTGCAATATACTGGTTCAATGAACCTGTCCACTGCAATGAATTCGGGCGAAGAATTCCTAAGTGTCATTAAAAAGTGATCAAGCTGATCAATAACCTGATACCTGAAGAAAATAAACAACTTCTTTGGAGCTTTCTTGTAACCAGACAGCTAACTAATGGTACAGAATAGTTCTGTAATGTCGATTCTTTTATCATTTGAATAACTACAGTACTATGTTGAATTTTCGAAAACAAAATAAAAAAAACGTTTGTTTGGCAGCCATGAATTACCCACAATTCACTCCGTGTATGTGTACTTCTTGCTAAAAGTAAAAGTTACAACCATTAGTTGGGTTGCAGTCCACTATTATGAGTCAAATATTTTAGACAATGAATACATTTCTATAATTTATTTAAATTCCCTAAACCCCACATACAATCATTCTCTACAGTTTTTATTTTATTTTATTTTACTAACACAATATGTCCTGGTGTCATTTTATATCTAATTAACCTAAATGGTACATAATATAAACATTATTACATTTACATTTACAGTTTTGATGGAAGTTTAAGGTTTAGGCAGAGCCTCTTGTGTCCCATGTCTCTTAGTTACATTCCAGTGGTGGTCTAATCTCTTTTTGAATGTTTCAACTGTCTGAGCACTTACAACCCTTTCCGGCAATCCATTCCATGCATTTACTATTCTGATGGAGAAAAATTTTTTTCGAAGAAGGAGTCCTTTCTTAAGGCCTATGCTATTTTGAAATTATGAATTAGGTGGGTGGGGTACATGATATTATTTCTGAGGAATTTCGAAGTTACTGTAAAACAAACGTTATTCCAATGTGACAATACATCAAAACCATGAAGTGCTGAACTCTTACTTTAATTAAAAAAGTAAAGTGGGAAAAGTTATCAGTATGTTCATGTCACAATTTTCGGGGTAAGTATTCTATGTCATCGTGCATAACTGCGAAAAACTATAACATACATAATAAAGCTAAACTATCCGTGTAAATGAGCTGAGAGCTATTTTTCTATCTCCGTTTATTACTTTTCTAAAAAACACATTACAATTTACCAGGTGTTGGCAAAATTTGTCATTCTTGTGCACATGCCTTTACACATGAAAGAAGTCCGAACTATAGGTATGGTGTGCGAGAAGGGCCTGAGCGCTTACGTAGTGCTCATTTACAGGGATTGTACTGCTCAGATAAATATATATATATAACTTTATCATAAGTCCGCAAAGTGCAACAAAAGAAATAGCAGTATTAATTTTGTAATAATATTATTTATTTACAAGGTATATCTGACAAATGACATCGAGAATTCTAACTGACCATTTAGAAAGCTGCATTTTCAAGTACCTGAAATTTTCCACTTTGGATAAAAAAGATTTTTTTTTACAATAGATAATAACTGACTACAGAAGGTAATAAAAATACCTTTGACCTAGAGAATGCTACAACCTACTAAACTTCAAAGTTTAAGTTTATAATTATATTGAACACGTTTGCTTTAATTTAAGGTGAAAAATAAACTAGAACTCTATGATAAAAATCGAATAGATCATTTCGGACATGTTAGACAGTGAGAAAGCAAACATATCGTACGTATTATTTAGCAAGGATGATTTGCACTGTGAATATATACTTTTTACACTTAACATTTAATTCCACGAGTACACACACATAATTATACATATATATTTACCTTTACCTTTTATACATTAGGAATATGTTTGTTTTACGTGTAAGATTAAAGCATTAACCCCTCGTGAAAATATAATGCATGTGGCGTTCACTGTTGATATATAATTGTAATATTATATTTTGAGGTTACACTGAAACAAACAAACCCTTTTTGCATATTCATTTATATAAAAATATAAACAAACAAACAAACAAAAACGGGAACAATGTTTATTTTGTATGATGAGAGTAACACCGAAACGACACAATGAACTTTTCCCAGGTTTTGTTGGTGGGGAAAGGCTCCAGGTGCTCCTCCAGACATTTGTTTGGGGCTCAGACTAGTACCTAGATCGAGACACTAACCTCAATTGGATGGCTTCCTTATGTGAAAAGTTTTACACCTCAAGTGAGTTTTTGATCCCATGTCGGTGATGGGCGAGGAATTCGAAGCCAGCGGCCATGACCATCAAGTTTTTCTTTTGCAAGTATAAAACATAAATATTCAATAAAATTTCGTGAACATAACTGATACTCTCAATGACATTTACCACGTCGGAAATTACAAATGGTTTGCCGAATACACCATACTTTTAATTACAAAAGTTTACACACCATGTGGGTCGGAAAGCACGAAATTTACGTTCTTGAACTAATATGTGAATCGTCATGTTTGAAATGTAAACAAAGGCATAAAAGTAACTGTTTTCATGTTCGTGGTAAGGAATGACTTGTGATTGTCAATGTTCCCGATACGGAATATATATGAATGTATAAAACGGGCCATTTCATCTTACAGGACTAACAAGAACATATATAGTAAGCGGTTGTTTATTTATTGTATTTATGTTCTAGTAACCTTTGACACTGATTTCGAGGCCAGCCCGGGTTTGTGACATATACATGTCTGTTGTTGGGCTGGAAAAAGATAGGTCCAAAATTTAAACTAAAAGCTATATTGCATAAATTTTTCGTTATTTCTGTGCATACAGTTCGATTGTTTAAAGGTTAGAATATCAGAAAATTACAGGAAATAAAACATATCTTTGAAAAAGTCCCGATCTTTCATCATTTGTTTGAATGGCGCATGATTACAAATTTAATGTTAGTAGGCCGTGATGTCCATGAAGCCGTGTAAAGTGATAATTTTGATGACACGTTGGTTTTATTTTGTAATTGTGAATGATCGTTAAGTGATCAGAAAGATCGGACAGTGGGATGTTATAAAAAAGTGATTCTTTATTTAGATTAGAAAGTCAATCGTACTCAACAATAAGGAAATCTAAGGTAAAATACTCCTTTTATTTCGTTCACTGATGAAAACATGGCGGACATATTTTTGTAAAAGAGCGGTGCACGTGTGATTCATGTAACACAGTTTAACGACGTTTTCTTAGAAAACTAACGCTCAGCTCATTTACACTGACATATCCTTGATTGAAGAATATATATATTGTATATATATGAGAGACTTACGGTTCCAAATACTTACCCCGAAAATTCCTATGCATTTTCTTCTAATGCACTGTTGGGACATGTTTTTGAGTGTCATTGATACTTTATAATTTATTCGGAGATCCATTTTTTATTATTATTAGTTTCTCTTTGATCCCCGCGCATTTTTCGTGTTGTTACGACAATCCCATTTTTACATAGGATTTTTTCATTTTCAAAATAACATAGTCCTTAAGAGTTGGTTTATAAAGCTTGAGCGAATGTCCTCTGGTAGATGAAATATCTGATAACTTGAAAAACTTGTCAGGATTATTATTGATTTAACAGTGCACAATTTCAAAATTCCTACATTGTCAAAATATTTTATTTTCTCTTAAAATATTATCAGATGAAAGGGGAATTTCAGAATAATTAGAACACTTTTAAACCCAATTTGTGAATTAACACTAAATTAGATATCACGAGGTATTTTGGGTGCACCACACTATTTGACCAATTTTCATACACATATATAAAAAAGAGAAAGAAATATATTCCAGCAGAGCGATATTTATATCCAAATTTGTACGAGAACATTTAATCTTCAAGACAAAGTTTATAAAGCTAGGCTTTCAAGATTAATTCTTGAAAAATCTATACCCCAATTTACAATCCTCTCACGTTAAAAATCCCTCAAGAAATTATCAGAAATTCTAAGGTCATCTCAAAGAGTTGTGGTGTTTCTTTGTTGCAAAACCATGTGACAGTTATTTCACAATTTCGTTTACTGTCATACCCATCTTTTGAGTGTTATGGACAAGAGTGCATGCCACATTTAGTGAAGTGAAATAATAAATAATAAAACCGACAAGAAGATCCTTTGGAAGCATAGAATGCAACCAAGCAAAGTAATTGCAGACTCGGTTTGATTGAGTCTGTTCATGAGAGGTAGTGGAAAGTGCAACACCCCTTACGTCCCCTAGCACCGGCATAGGCGGAACTCTATTACCCATGAACATTGAGCGGACTCCATGATCCCAAAATACATATAGAAAATTTCTTAGTAGATAGTGAGAATGTTAAATAAATGCAGATAGCAGGTTAAGTATAAAGGTAGAATGAAATCCATACTGCAAATCATAAAGAAAATATGTCTGGTAAAGTAACAAGATAGGTTAGATGAGACAATATGCTCAAGAAGCTTGCATAAAATACAAGTCATGGAAATGGGCCTATAATTTGCTGGGTCACTGGTGTCACCCTTTCTAAACAGCGGTGCCACATTTGCTTTGGTACAATGTGATGAATGAGATCCTGTAGATACAGACTTCTGGAAAATAATACAGACACCATCAGCAATTTCTTCCATCAGTTCTCATAAGACCAGAGGTTTGAAGAGACTGCAGAGAAGCTTAAGGATACCATTTCTGTTTATGTTGAAGTCTTGCATTTGTTGATATTTTGTTTGGACTGAAAATGACGATCTTATTTTACAGAGACAGGACTTACTTAGAGATAGGGGAGATATACTAGGAAAGACTGACCGGAAGTGACAGTTTAGTATTTTGTATTGGCCTTCTGTACATTGTCTGATTGAAGAGTACCTAAAATTGGACCTTTTAGCGGAGCAATACCCTGGAAATCTTGCCTGGAGTTTTCAGGAGGTTATATAGCCTTTTAATAGAGAATTTGTTTAAGAAAATGATGCAACTGTTTTCTTGCTGTGCAATGTAAAGTATGTGTTAAGTTTATGGTGCAGCTTATCCCTTAATCAGCTTTTTAATTTCTTTACTTAGACAAGGGAGGGATTTTTTACTACATAACTTTTTGTTTGGTTCATATTTTTATGCCAGAGCGGATGATATTTTTAAAACTTGTCCAGATCTTTTCTGCCGATAATGTGGTATTGCTTTCTAAAATGTCTGCTTTGGAAGTGTTTATGTATGCTTTGAAAAGATCCTAGTTTGCAATCCTGAAAAGGTATATTTTACATTGAGTTTGTTTATTAAATTTTGGTCTACTTTTACAGAAGCACAGACAATATCGGGATCTGAAATACCAGGGAAGGTTTCTTCATTGTTGACAAGTGTAAGATTTGATGTCAGAGATAATCCTAGGGTATTTCCATGAACTGCATTCTCGCTTACCATTTGTGTAAGACTGTGGTCATCCAGTTTATATTTTTTCATAAATACGAGAACCACCGCAGCCTGGTGGCAATGAAGGTACATAATTCCAGAAGAATTTAGGAAATTTGATATTACCAATGATCAGCCATTTCGAATCTTTCTTTGGGCGTACTAGGTTCAGACACTTCTCAAATTCAATTAAATAGAGGATGTCGAATATAACAGGATGGGCCTGTTAATTTTATCTTGATCCAAACTGTCTCATATCAAACATTATTGTTATTTACATGACTGTTAAAGCAAAAATCGTTTGAATAATTCAGACTCCTTAAAAACCACAATAATCTTCGATTGCTCCAATGACAATTTATGATGTCTCTCAAAACTACAACTATTGTGTTCCATAAACAAATTGGGCAATTGCAACACATTAATCTTCGATTGCTCCAATGACAATTTATGATGTCTCTCAAAACTACAACTATTGTGTTCCATAAACAAATTGGGCAATTGAAATATTTCTCAATTTCAACCATTATAAGAGTTTAACAGTCATGTCGGAAATCTTGTTTTGCAAAGATATTCCCGATTTTCTCTTTGTAAACAATCCGAACCTGAACCTGGTTATGAATGAATAAGAAATCTCATCGCAGTTATTACTTGTCATATTGTTTGAATTAAAAAAAACTGTTTATCCAATTGATCAGAAATATTCCAGGTTTTCACAAACCTGTTAAATTGTCCTAGGTGAATAGTTGCCTTTTTATGTATCCCTTACCGAGTCGGGGAATTCCCCGAGTTCCTATTTATTTAGCGGTCTGTAGTCTGTACCCGTTGACGCCGCAGTAAATTTGTTACGTCGCGGAGGAACAAGAGACACGTGCGCCATTTTCCGGCTTGCTCACGATGAGCATACCAACATTTATCGATGTTGAGGTCGCAGACCAGGTAACATAGCATAAAATCCAGTCTCATGATTTTAGAATTATGGTATACATTTAATATATGAAGGTTTTGCTCAACCAATCGGTCAAAATAGCGATCTGTATGTTATTTATAAATTTATGTCACCTGTTTTCGCGACAAAAATATTTCGAATTTTTGGACTGTTGCGTCCCAGTCTATTACATCGGGGAACAACCTCCCTGCCGATGTTTTCAGAAGCCTCTGACTTGGTATCCTTCAAGCAGGGGCTGTGATAGTCTAAATAATGAGACCTCGGGCAGACCGATTTTACATTTTGGTCAAAGGGAAGTATACCGTTCATCTGTAATGTCGGAATTCCGGACCATTCACTCCCAAGTCTTTTCCTCCCCTGACTATTCACTCCCAAAATGGGAGTGAATAGTCACCTTATGGGGTGACTATTCACTCTCATTTCATTTTTTTCTATTATGACAATTCAAAACTATGCATTTTAATATTTAGTTTGAACGAATTGTAAATAGATATTCCAAGAATATTTGAATAGTTATTGCAATATCAATAATATTGAAATTTGCATACTCTAAATTATACTGAAACTGGATAATTTGATAAATGCTATACATACAATGATATATCAATGACATTTTACATAATAACAAAAATTATTAAACAATGGTTAATAATGACATAATAATAGAGCCCGTCAAGCAAATGTGTCCTTATGGTATTTTTATTGGTTTTACTTTTACGATTTATTTTATCGAAACCGAAGTTTCAGTTGTCTATCATCAGCAATATGAAGTATGAATAAGATGTATTTAATTAAAAGTTATGTATTGTTACTACAGATCTTTGATGTCCTTTGATGATTTAATGAGAGAGTGATATAAAAATATGCATTGTTATAATAATTACATCGCTCATTGAAAAACTGTATAATCACGTATATTCCCTAGTATATAATCCAAGCATTTTAATTTATTTCATTCTTGAGATATTGTACATGCTAATTTTTCTGGTGTCATAACTGTTTGAAAAGTGAATTATGAAATTGCTGGATTTGTATTGACTGTACGAAGTTCGTCGAGCATCCTCCGACTATTTTTACTTCAAATTTAACCACAGCCAAATATCTATGTAACTTAGATCAAATCAAACAAGACTAAAGATACCAAAAGCAAATAGAATTTTTCATAAATCTTTGAGTTACTCGGGACCACAACTGGAATAACATACTAATCATATATGCTCATCTGATACTCTGCAAAATTCAAACAATCCTGTCTTCATGGCACTTTTCTCAACCAAATTACTATGAGAAATAGTGACTACCAATTATTTAAGTTCCAACATTTGCAACTATAATGTATGTCATACTTTACTAGAATTTTGTTTGTTTGACATGTATATAATTTTATTTAATTTTTTTCTCTTTATTTTTGTAAAATGTTCTCTCATTATTGTTATAATCATGTTTATTGAACATATTTATACAGTGAGCTATTGAAATTGGCTTGTCAATTGTCATCAGCTATTATTAATTATATAATAAGTTGTTACTCACTACTTGGGTCACAGATTTCCGCTCTGTTTTTTGCAGAATCAATATTTAAAAAATAATTAGCTTCCGCTGGCTTCAGCTTTTGCAGACGTTTTCCAAAATCGAAGAAGGCCTTTCACTGTTAAGGGAACCTTTTCACTGTGAAATGACAGACTTCACAAATTTTATCCATTCTAAAATGTTGATCATTATTGCCATCAAAATCATATTGGTTTCGATGATTCAATTTTGACAATTTAAACTTTTTGTACACATCGTAAAATACATGCTTCTGAGTTTTTGAAGTCTAGTTGATCATCGCAATTCACTTATAGATCAAATTTGTGTAGAGCAAGAGGCATAAAATATTGTATATTGTTCTGCAGGAGACTGCATCGAATCCGTCGCAACACTTTTTTTTTTAATTATCTGGAAGGACAATTCTATATCTTAGATATTAGTGGAATTAGCATAACAAAGCTGTTCCAGGTTCGATATTTTTTAATATGACGTTACATACAAAATATTGCAAGGTGTGATGACATTTACGTTACGTTATAGCGTGCAAATTCACAACATGCATTTTCTTAAGAAGGCTTTAAAACTTAATTGTGACAAACTATAGAATCTTACTACAGAACACATGAAAATTTTGCTGTTTTGATACTTTACATTCCGGCGCATTCATCTTTTTTTTCTTTCTTGATTCGGAATTTAAAAATATTTAGAAACTAAACTCATATCTATGTTTATGATATGACCAAACTTCATATATAATGTTTCAGCCAATCTTACGTTACTCTTCTTAAAACCTAATACTTAAAACTTTCTTGCTTGGCTAAAGATCTTTTTATCATGCCAGACATTTTAAGTATCTTTCCTCAGAAATTGCTTATTTTGTTTTTATAAGATTTTTACTTTACTCTATGTTTGTATATTTTTGTTGCACTACAATGATACTTAAAAAAACCAGTATGGGTAATTATTCATCTTATCTTACATATCTACATTAAAAAATAAAAGAGAAGTCAATAAATTAAAAATTATTCATTTTGTATGACTCTAAATATAATCCAGCCATGACATACAAGCAATAATAATTTACCTAACTAATTAACATAATTTGTTGTGTTATCTTATGATGATTTAACTTAAAGACATGAGAAGTACAGCAATTTCTAATAGACTATATGATATTGATCTGAAAGGTGATGATTAGGGTAGCAACTTTCAATCAAGGAGTGTTAAACAAACACAAGTGATAATTGATGTCTTGTTAATATACAACTAATCAAGGAGGTTACATCTCGTGGTGATGAGATAATTGGTAGCTTTTAAGTATACGGAATATCAAAGATGTTTCACAAATTATTTCACAAGGTATAAGGTAATGTTATTACAATTTAAAAATCTGTCATGCACAATGCTATAACGACTTATAAAAAAGTGTGGTGTAACAGGGTCTAAAGTTCACTATTCTAACTACAACAACAACAACTCTGTTCTCTATGATAACTACTGTTTAATATAGTACTATGTTCTGAGTTAATATATACAACAATGTCTTTCTTCACAATTTCCTAACATAATCTCTATTATTTCATTAATGTCTAACTCTAACAATAATAATTCATTGCTAATTGCCCCGGCTCTAAACTATCTTAAATCGTATGGAGTATCGGCATACGTTACCAGGGCCCTCCCTACATTTTGGGGGATTGGGGCCGGGGCCCTTGGAGGGGGGAATTTCGCGTCGTTTTCAAGGGAGGGGGGAATTCATTCTGGAGATATGACATCAGATCATAACCCCTTAAATTAAGGTCAATTGAGTATTACAGATATCAAACTAATGTGAATATATCTGAAGTATTGTACAGAACATAATCTATTGAAAACAGGCAACTTTTATTTTCTTTTATTAAATCAGTTAGGTGACATCCAATCGAGGTTCACATGTCGTCATTAAGGGAAGCACTAGCAGTATCCACGGACATTGTCTCAGCAGCAGCCGGAGCAGGGCTTCCCTTCATCGTATCTACCTGATTGTGCATGTCTGGCCCTGATGAAACAGCGGTGTCCGTGACAGTAGTTTGTTTTTTTAGAGCATGCTGCTTAAAAAGCAAATCTATTTTTGCGCATTTCGCCCCAGTTGCATCTGTGATCGTTTTACTGTATGATGTGCATTATGCAACATTTTTTTCAAAGGGAAGTAATTTTGCATACACGCATCCGGGGAACTGAAAAACGAGCGTATTATACGGATCAGTAAAACCAGGGGTTCCACTAGACCTGAAAACCCAAGAGTCCCGGGACCCTTGGGTCCAAATTTTGAAGGGTCCTTTTTCAAAATACAAGAGTCCTGCCCCAACACATCGATACAATTGACTATATTTTCTTATAAAGTAATACTACGTAATTAATAGCTACTACAACCAAGAACATGTTACAGCATAATAACAATTTCTGTTTCAGGTCATATAATCTCATATTGTAAATAAATTTTTATCAAAATTCATTTTAATTTGATGAGGTTTTTCTTCAATATTTTTGTTTGTTAGCAGAAAAGTGCTAAAAGTTAGTAAAACACTCTGTAAAAATGTATCCAAAAACGTACTATCCGGATACTGGTACACTTTTGGAATGTCGTCTGAAATGTTGTTTTTTGCCAGTTAATTGGTTCACTAAGGTAAACCAGAGATAGTTCCTCAAATAATGATGCTACTTTTCATTAAAAATTGCATTGAAAGTCAAGTTTTTTTAGTGAATTTTGGAAAAATTGCATATGTGATCGGGTGTAATTAGAATCGTGAATGGACATTCTAAACTTATTTTTACTTTCCAAATTCATTTAAATTTGTGGATTTTCTCGTTGAAGTTAAGGTACAATCATTAAACAATGATCTAATTTAAAGTTTGCATGAAGAAATCTTGCAGGACACTTTTCACATGCTCGGTAATCAGCTGGTCGCGTAATTACGATAATTTAATAATTGGCGCCTTTTTTGACAGTATGCAGGCTCAATACGGGTAACGCTTTATCAATTAATGTTAACACTTCATTGATTCATTACCTATGTGCACTCGCCGTGACGTAAAGAAAAATCAGCGTGGCATGTCCACAGGATAAAGGGCGGGAATTTAGCAGAAGATCAAAGGCAGGAGGGCATGACCGCGAGTGTTTATTTTGAATACACGTGTTTATCGTGGACATAGTTTTACTTCAGGAAATGACTGATAAGAGGAAGGATTATCAAAGGAAAATGTCTCCGGGTCCCGAGTGACGCACAGGCAATTATCATGCCGGGTCCTTTGAGCGTCTTTTGAAAATCTCCCGGACACGGGCTCCTAAGACTATCGGGTATCGATTTTTTTCTTGATTTTTTTTTTTCTTTCAAGGGGGAATTTTTCTATACTTGGGGGGAAAAAAACATACTATTTCGAGGGGGGAATGGGGCCGAATTTCGGCCCCAAAAATCGGCAAACGAGGGCCCTGGTTACTAACATTAGCACGGGCAGATTGATACTGAAGTTCTATCTAGAATTTAGCGGTATTTAAGGAAAACTTCGTAGGGATGACTAAATTGTTTTTCTCCAAAAGGGCACGCATTTTGACCATAATAATAAAAACATGTCATTATTTCATTTAGTCATCTGTCATTACAATTAGTTAGAAACAAAACAACAATCATGACGCAGCGAATAACGTGGCCAGAGGGTAATTAACCTGGACGAGATATCTTAACCTGTCATTTTCCAGATGTAAACAAACGCTGAAGTTATTTAAAGTAGCATTCCGAAATTCTTTGTGTATGACTTTTTACTGACCGATGACATTTTGCTGACCGAAAAACAAGATGATAAAATATGCTTATCTAAATAAGTATAATGAATTCATAAAGTCATTATACGACAAAAGGATTAAAAAAATATTCACATAAAAATCAAAAGTTTTCTTTTTTTTTCTTTTTTTCTTTTGATACAGTGAAGTATGAATTTTGTTAGAATGTTTTCCAGTTACATTTTAAGTCTCTATTTATAGTTTCTATTAGTCCATTTCAATAAATGCAAACCCAAAAGTTCTCAGCAGTTTAAATTACATATTTAGGCAATCACAGTAAAGTTTTATTAAATAGGTATTTCTTAATATACTGTCTCTTTTTCAATATCCTCTTTATACTGAAAATACTCAAAACAAACTAAACTTGCATTTTCAGAATATTAATAATTAAACTTACATTTTCAGAACTTATTAATAATCACACAGTCAATAATATATATAAAAAATAAACCTTCATTAATATTTCCAAAGTATATTTTGGATTATCTTTACCCCTTTAAGAAAAAATAATGCTACAAATTTTCACAATACTCAGTATATATAATCTGCATTACAAGAAAAAATACATAAAACATTTCAAAATCATTAATTTTTATTGACCTCCCAATAATTAAAATATAACTTCTAGAGAACAAAATAAAAATGGGAGTGAAAAGTCACCTCTTTAAAGAAAATGGGAGTGAATAGTCAGGGGAGTGAAAAGACTTGGGAGTGAAAGAGCTGACACCCGTAATGTCGCGGTACTTGACATTCGACGTAACCACATTAAACAAGAAACAACACAACAGTGTATTTCTTGTCTTTACCACAATATTTCATGTCATATGCATCAGTAACTGTGTGAAAATGAATAAGATATCATTCAAGAAACATTCATGTGTACTTTGAACAACAACAGTCAGCCATTGTTATCGTGTGACGTCACATCACTAATGTCGCGGTATAGGTCAACAATTGTGTCAGTCAAACTGTCATAGGTTATAAAACACTAAATATAATTCAAACATTGAAAAGCTATATAAGTCAAAATAACAGGAACACTCAAAAGCCATTAAACGCCAATTTAAACGTTTTATATTATCTGTTTACATTGGCACTATCGAAAATATTCTCCTCTGTGCAGCAGACACACCAGATATTTTGCAAGTAAATCACAAGGTCGCGGGCATGGTCATAATGTAGCGAAGCCTAAGAATCGTACTAGTACTTAATATTTTCTGTTTGATAGTTATCTAACATGTTAAAATTCACTGCTCAGTAGCATGGGTGTATTTTGAGGAGATGGTCAGAGGGCCCCCATCCCTTCCTCCCCCTTAAAATCCGTCGAGTTAAGACGTTTTGATGTTTCGCCCGATACCGATATTTCATTCATTTTTCTGTAGCTGGGGGATGTTATGTAAAATTTTGTGTGCTCTAACCTATAGGCGGGACTTAATTTGCATAATTAATGAGGACAAATGCCGATCGGCTGGTAGACAAACTTATAAACATTGCAAATATTTCCTTAAGTCAGGGATTTTTGCAATAAATATGTGAAAAATACGATTTAAATAAATCTTGACAGATATTTAGCAATGTAACTGCAGGTAGGAACATTTTTCGCCAGCATGAGTAAAATAGGTCATGAACTTCCCCGGTAAACACCACGTAGGTGGCGCAACTCAAATACCGCGAAATTAGTGATGACGCGAGATTAGTGATGTTGAGTATAACAGTTTTCCCATAGACTTACATTGTAATGTTTTGGGTTATAGCCCTTTCCTAACATTTAAACTTTTGATGCCACCTACCCAGGGTGAAAGAACTATTCAAGACCTAAAAGAAAACAGCCAGAAATATATATGTTGACCATCATTTTTGGGCACTTTTTTCACCCGCAAGTCAGTAACCCCAAGTCCGGCAGTTAATTATTGTTTACATTTCATGAAAATACTATATCACTAAAACAAGCAAAATTTTCAAGCAAAATACATCTTCAAATATTTTTTCCTCCATTAATCATGGCTTAGAACCTCAATTTAAGAAATAAAACAGTTTTCAAACATATTCAACAGATATTTCACCAATGAGAGACCACTTTACATCTTAAATATTTGTCTCGGAATACCATATACTTTTTCAACCAATCAAACACCCTGTTAGTTACTTCCCTTTGACCTTTTGATATTTTACGTTGTCTACCTAGAGGTCTCAACCAGAAACAGTCAAAACTGTGGTGGAAACTGTGGTCAATTGAAATTACGATTTATCAGTAGTCACGATTTTTCTTTAGCCCTAACTGCTTACCTGTTGTTTTAAATCATAAATAGTAAATAAAAAACATAAGAACAGGACATGTTTATCAAGAATTTCTGTTGTAAAAAATTTAAACCTCTAACGTTTCAATCGTCTTCATGTAATGGCGGTCGGAGGCATGACCAATGAAAACGCTGCGTGTAGTAATGTTTACCGGTGATCGGCCATTTTCCAATATGTAGTACACTTGCGTTAAACCTTGGCATTTTTTTAACTGCCATGGTTTGAATTTTTCTCAAGAAATCTCGGTAATATATACATCATTTAAAAGGAAAAATTACAGGCTTTCTATGTATGTATTTCTTTTTTTTATCCGTTGCATTATTATAACATAATTCCCGCCCAACGGATTCCATTGGGTGTTACCTACGCAAAGAAGAGGACAGTGCTACCACATTCTTTACCTTTTCTGGTTTGTACTCTGAGGCGGATATCGACAAGTCAAAATAATATAACGATATTCAACTCTCGAGTACAATTATTTGGACTAGGGCTGTGATTACTATCATTCTATTCTGTAGGGGTCCAGTTACAAGTACTTTCTAGTGATTCCCATTGCTGTGCAGGCCACGGCCACCGTAAAGGTCTGGGTTGAAGAGACGATAACGTAACTGGCCAAACTTTATTCTCCAGCAGGGGTGTGGAATTCATATGTTCAACTTGTCCGACTGAACTTTTTGATGGCGGACAAGTGAGTTTTCGCATTCCGTTTGTCCGTGGACAGGCACAAATTTTCTGGTTTGAAATGAAAAAAAGGAAAGAAAAATTTAGAAACGCTGAACAGTGCTTCAAGTTTATGGAGTTTATAAAAGAATTTGACGTACAAAACGGATGTTTCACCCGCTGAGGGCCTCTCGATTTCTCCAGTTTTGGGAAAACCATACTGCGTCTAAATTTAGCAGCTCTTTCTCTGCATTCTGATTGGTTCCCTGTCACGATCTCGCGTGATTTTTGCACACAGTAACTTGGCAAATTGAAACCGGAAATGTAAACAATTATCACAAAGTTTTGAACAAATTCGTTGTTACAACTTCGTCTGCAAACAAAAATGGAAGTCAACAGTCAAAGCACAAAGAGCTAGCTAGTACGAGTCAGGAAGTTTCATGTTGTTTTTTTCTAACAGTCAGAAAGTGTCATGCTTTCTCACATAATGTGAGTCACACTGGTTCACATGGCATGATGAGCAATCTTTTAGGTATTTCTGTTGAATGTTCAATGGCCTCGCGGACGAACACAAGCTAAAGTGTCGACAGCTTATTTTTAAAACAGCTACAGTATTACACTTTATTATGTTTGCTTTTGTTATTGTCCAAAATAAACAATTATTTGCATGCTAACGTGTTGAAAATCCGGGCAAGTAAGCTTTGACTGCAGACAAGTAGATTTTTAAGTCTCGTTTGTCCGTGGACAATTGAAAAATATTGGGATTTCCACACCCCTGCTCCATATCGACATTATAGGATAAATTCTGTTTTCCGGTATTAGTCACCAATAAATACCCATTTCTGTTTTATGGTGAGGTGGGTATCGGCCATTACGCTATATAGTGGTAACGTTTAAGATTATCCTTTTTATGCCCCCGGCATCTACTGATGCGGGAAACATATAGTGATTGTCCTGTCTGTTCGTTTGTTCTTCCATCCGTCCCTGCGAGGTTAACCAAATGGGGCCATTTCGTCTAGCATCAATACCCCTTATTAGAATGACTTGATACTAATTCAGGTGTAACCTGTGACCATTCCTTACCTTCAGACATTACCTGACCTCAGTTTGACCTTGACCTTGAATTTGACCTACGAGGTTAACCAAATGGGACTGTTTCGTCTAGGATCAATACCCCTTAACTAGAATGACTTGATACTAATGCAGATGTAACCTGTGACCATTCCTCATCTTCAGACATCACCTGACCTCAGTTTGACCTTGAACTTGACCTTTTTATGCCCCCGAAGGGAGGCATATTAGTTTTCAACTGTCCGCCCGTTAGTTCGTTCGTTCGTTAGTCACAACGTTAACTTTTTGCATGAAGGCACTTTACTCGCGAACCACTGCACCCAGGACCTTCAAACCTCACATGCTGATAGTACTTATTGAGTACACCACCCCTACTGACTTTGGGATTACCAGGTCAAAGGTCAAGGTCACAGGGGCCAACGTTAACTTTTTGCATGAAGGCACTTTACTCGCGAACCACTGCACCCAGGACCTTCAAACTTCACATGCTGGTAGTACTTATTGAGTACACCACTCCTACTAACTTTGGGGTCACCTGGTCAAAGGTCAAGGTCACAGGGGCCAACGTTAATTTTTTGCATGAAAGCACTTTTCTTGTGAACCACTTCACCCAGGACCTTCAAACTTTACATGCTGATAGTACTTCTTGAGTACACCAACCCTACTGACTTTGGGGTCACCAGGTCAAAGGTCAGGGTGCTGCGGGGCATTTGTCACCATTAGTGACAGCTCTTGTTTTGGACTTGGGTTGCTTTGTATTGACAAGGATGCCACCGGGGGCATCAAGCGTTTATTGAATGCAGCTTCTTGTTTCAGGGTTTAAACAAAGAAAATGTATAAAAAAAAAAGGTATTGCAGATTATCATAAAACATTGTTATATTTAAGATGTAGCAAAAATAACCCCAAAGTTTACTTATTTTTTAAAACTTATTGTTTATTCTATGCTGCCGCTTCCGTAGCTTGATACTGATGTGAAATTATTCGAATTTATCAGGGTAAACAAATTTTTTGTGCAAAGATTTTGTTGCCGAGGTCGTAAAATAGTATTTTTATTGTGAGAACAAAAGAATTTTCCTAAATCCTTACCTTCTGGCAAAAATAATCGCTAATTTTATACACGGTCGTTTTATCGGTTAATCCTGCCAGCCACCCTGACCCTGTTTACGGAAATACCGGAGAACAGGATTTATCCTATCTTTATTTCCAACCCGTAAATCTGTCCAACCTCTTCATACATTTTTTTTCTTCATAATTTTCTTGACCCAGCACCACCCATGGCGTAATAGTAAAGTGTGGATGATGTAGATGGAGTGGCTACAAGCCAGGTGCAAATGCACAAATTTACCATAATGGGCTTAGTTGGTATTCCAAACTTCTCCAAAAGTCTGTTTTGAATCTGTGCACTCGTGATCTGCAAATCATCTCAACAGTTAACACCAAAAGTCGGGGTTCCATTCATGACTGATATTTCGGATCCAGAGAGTTTTTCCAATCTTGACATTTCCAACCTGTCAAACATCTCAAAATTTTCTACTTTTAGTAGAAGTACAAATGCAAGCCTTTCAGAGTCTTCTCCTAGTAGAAGTACAAATCTGTCAAATGGCCGTCTTGTTCAAGTCCTATGAAAAATCCTCGACAGAAACTTCGAACCAACAACAGCAGGGTTGCCAGTCCCAACATATAAAGTGTATGTAGCAAAGAAAAAAGCTGCCTTTTTGGAACTTCCTCGACTGTGAATTGTGATGTGATATGTGGTTGTGAGACTTGGCACAACCCTTCCGTCAGCGATGCAGAGATTCTTTCACCAAACTTGAACTACAGTGTCCACTGCAAAGACCAACAAGATGGGTATGGAGGCAGCCTGATCCTTGTCAGAGACAACATTCAGTGTGAACGTGTTGAAGTAGATACAAAATGTGACATTTTATTATGCCCCCCCCAATGAAGAAGGAGGGGTATATTGTTTTGCAGATGTTGGTCTGTCGGTTGGACAGTAGGAATGTAGACCAGTCCGTTTCCGGATGATAACTCAAGAATGCTTAGACCTAGGATCATAAAAGTTGATAGGGAGGTTGGTCATCACCAGCAAATGACCCCTATTGATTCTGAGATCAGTATGTCAAAGGTCAAGGTCACAGTGACCTGGAACAGTTAAACTGTTTCCGGATTATAAGTCAAGAACGCTTGGGCCTAGGATCATGAAAGTTGATAGGGAGGTTGTTCATCACCAGCAGATGACCCCTATTGATTTTGAGATCAGTACGTCAAAGGTCAAGGTCACAGTGACCCGGAACAGTTAAACCGTTCCGGATGATAACTGAAGAACGCTCGGGTTTAAGATCATGAAAGTTAATAGGGAGGTTGGTCATCACATGACCCCTATTGATTTTGCGATCAGTAGGTCAAAAGTCAAGGACACAGTGACCAGGAACAATAAAACAGTTTCTGGACGATAACTCAAGAACGTTTGGGCCTAGGATCAGGAAAATTGATAGGGAGGTTGGTCATGACGTGCAGATGACCGGTAATGATTTTAAAGTCATTGGGACAAAGGTCAAGGTTACAGTGACCTGGAACAGTTAAACCGTTTCCAGATGATTACTTGAGAACGCTTTTGCCTAGGATCACAAAACTTGATAGGGAGATTGGTCATGACCAGTAAGATTGAACCAGAACAGTAGAATCTTTGTTTACAGTGAGCACACAATTTCTGTTCCTTGTGCAATTACAGAATGCATCAAGGGGGCATTTCGTGTTCTACGAGCTCTTGTTTATGAATTAGATTTAATTTTTATGCCCCCGGCATCTACTGATGCGGGAGGCATATAGTGATTGTCCTGTCTAGGGATTTTTCTAGAGCGTAATAGCAGGGCGCATCGCCCTGCCCATTTTTAGCGCCGCCCTTCTGCCCGAAATCGCCGCCCTTTTGCCTTTCTTTAACGCCCCTTTGCCCTTTTAGCACCGCCCCTTTTACCATTAATTAAGTATTTCTAAACGAACTGCCCATCAATCAGCTGTCAAAATACCATCCCAAATAATTGTCAATCGATACGAAGTTATGACACGCACCGACTATACACAGGTGCTGTGTATTTGCCCGAGGCATGTATGAAGTATCGGCATGCAGACGACGGCCGACCGAATCGTAACAAACAACAATTACATAGGTCAGCAATTAAAGCAAACTGCAAAACAGAATAAAAAAGTAGAAAAAACATATCTTAAAACAAAGTCTGCTGCTTATTAAATGCCGATTAATGGCCAGTAATTATCGGCAATTAGCGTGGCACCTCGTGTCAATTTTGTTGTTCACAGTTTGATCTCGGTTGAAGATAACAGTACGCCTATCAGAATATCTATGATTTTGTTATATTTATTTCATCAAAATACTATTAAATTTGTATGATATTAATTTTGTTTAAAAGAAAAATAAACCACTCGATCTTTTGCAGAACGTAACGGCAATCTCAGAATTTAGCGTAGACAGTCAGCGCGTAGAGTAGTTTCCCTTTACCAAAATGGCGAAAATCGTAAACAAAATTATTTTGAAGTTGGAAAATTGTCTACACCTTTGTATAATATGCACCCACGATTCTCGGGGGAGGGGTCCGGGTTAAAAAAAAAACTGTGCATTTATACACGAGTATCAACGGTACGTTTAGTAATGTAATGAATGTATAATGACAGATATGCACCAGAATTATTCAATAGACTAGTATCTTTATGGTATATTTCTAATCAAGAAAACTTTCAAGACAAAAATAATGTATGCAAACATAAAACAAACTGCATGTATTTATAAATGATAAGCATGTTATATATACCAACAGGTATTAATGCTTTTTCCTGACATTCAGATTCATTGCAAATCTTTCTGTAGTACCTTACAATGTAGACATTACAACAAAAACCATGGAAATCTGTCTTATGATTTTCGTAGACAAAGGTACGCAACGCGCAAAATGCACCCTGCCCCTTTTAAGCAGCACCCTGCCCTTTTTAGAGGTCTAGAAAAATCCCTACTGTCCGTCTGTTCGTTTGTCCATCCGTCCTTACAAGGTTAACCAAATGGGACCGTTCTGTCTAGCATCAATACCCCTTACTAGAATGACTTGATACTAATGCAGATGTAACCTGTGACCATTCCTCATCTTCAGATATCACCTGACCTCAGTTTGACCTTGACCTTGTTTTGGACTTAGGTTGCTTTGTATGGGCCATCTCTTGGTTAACCAAATGGGACTGTTTTGTCTAGCATCAATACCGCTTACAAGAATGAATTGATACTAATACAGATGTAACCTGTGACCATTCCTCAACTTCAAACATCACCTGACCTCAGTTTGACCTTGACCTTGTTTTGGAAAATCTATCGACAAAGATGCAACCGGGGGCATCAAGCATTTATTGAACGCAGCTCCTTGTTTTATCTGAAAAGCCAAATGCTGGTGGAGTTTATGTATACATCTTTGTTGTGATCCTTTCTCTAAATTCTGCTAGGGGTCAAAATTTTTTCTTGGGTTGAAAGTAGTGGTTGCTCCAGAATTTGCCCATAACTTTTAGCCAATATATAGCTAGTTTACACTAACTTTGAACCATTTTCTTTTCATTTTTGGAAAAGATTGAATTGTTTTCAAAACTTATATTTCAGACAAATGAGTTACGTTCATATTTGAAGGAACTAGGAGCAGACATTGCCGAGAGCAGTGGTGAAGACAATGTCAAGGACTTGGTAAATTGTATAGAGGGCAGTGATGTCTGTTGGAAAGAAATCAATTCAGATACAGGTGTGTTTTTTATTTGATTATTTATTATACTCCCTTTGAAGAAGAGGGTTGATTATTTACGCCCATTTTAAAGAGGAGGAGTGTATTGTTTTTCATCAATGTCAATCGGACAGTAGAATAATATTAAATATATACAGAATGCTTTGATTCACAGTCTTCAGACTTCAAAGGATGATTGCCTTACCCCTATGGTCAGTAGGTGACCCCTATTCTGTTGGGGGTGGTGTAGGTCAGATGACAAGACCACAGTGATCTTGAGACTGCTGTGTTCCCACTATAGTGTTTCATCTAGCGCTATTTAGCCTGGCATGGCGTCAAGCCTTTTTAAGCCCTGCCCACTTGCCCTAACCGTCTGAAACTCTTAAAAATGCCCTTTTTTCATTCTGCCCACCCATTAATTGCTGACATTAGCAGCCTTAATTGACTGACTCCACCCACCGGCATCCTTCTGTTTTTGACCTGTCACACAGATCATGTATACTGTAGTATGCCCTAAAGCGTGTATCAAAATTCGGTCGATACGGTAGTAAATATCAGCTGACAAGTCACAGTTAGAAAAGTACTGGTAATTTCCAGGAAACTACGGTAGTCCATGGTTAGTACTGGTACTAAATTGCCCCAAGCCCAGGCCCTTATTCTTCAGCACCCAGGCCTTTTTCAAGTCTATATACAACACTACTCTACTTTTTTTACTTTTTTGTGTTTTTGTACCCCTTACCTAAGAAAAACAGAATTTTCTTCAGAGCAAAAAACATAGCCATGAGAATGTTCAGACCCAGTTAACTTGAAAGTTTTAGGCCTTAAAAAAAAAAATCTGTAGTACACATGCCAGACTGGGTAATAGCACTCTTGATTTGGGTTCATTTTCTGATGAAAAGTGTCAGTTTTCCTTGTACCATTACGATGGTAATGCATAAAGTTTATTTGATGTCAGCGCTTACCCTGTGTTAGACTGCAGTGATTTTTTTGCTATTTTTTATAGCCAAATACAGGCTGTTTCCCCTAGCCCAAAATAGCTATATTATCCCATATTTTTTTTAGATATTTTCAAACCCGATTACCCCCATGTTACTTCAGATTTACAACTTGTGCCGCTGTTGTCACACTAACTTTGTTTACTTCTTATTAGGTGCCAAAGTTCAAAAGTACATTGGCATCATTTCTTGCAAATTGGTACTTTGCCTGTTTACATGATAATCTAATGACTAGATTTTAAATTTTTTTTTCTGTATTGCATTTATCATGCTACATTTCCTGTGCAAAAAGCCACTGATTGTGTTGAAAAAAAAAAGTCACTGGACTGTGTTCAGAAATTTAATAGTCTTGGAGCGACTGCTAATGCACAAAGAAAAACCAGTCCATTGTGACAGCACGGGATGAATTATTAGTTATACTACAGAGTTATGGTTATAAATAAACTACCACATGGATAAAGATAAATAAATTCTGATGACTGGGATTCTTATTGATTTTTAGCTCACCTGAGCACGAAGTGCTCAAGGTGAGCTTTTGTGATCGCCCTGTGTCTGTCGTCCGTCGTCATCAACAGTTTGACTGTTAACACTCTAGAGGTCACAATTTTAGCCTAATCTTAATGAAACTTGGTCAGAATGTTACCCTCAATAAAATCTTGAACGAGTTCGATATTGGGTCATCTTGGGTCAAAAACTAGGTCACCAGGTCAAATCAAAGGAAAAGCTTGTTAACACTCTAGAGGTCACAATTTTGGCCCAATCTTAATGAAACTTGGTCAGAATGTTACCCTCAATAAAATCTTGGACGAGTTCGATATTGGGTCATCTGGGGTCAAAAACTAGGTCACCAGGTCAAATCAGAGGAAAAGCATGTTAACACTGTAGAGGCCATATTGATGACTGTATCTTCATGAAACTTGGTCAGAATGTTAATCATGATAATCTCAATTCCATTTTGAATCTGGGTCATGTGGGGTCAGAAACTAGGTCATCAGGTCAAATCAAAGGAAAAGCTAGTTAACACTCTAGAGGCCACATTTATGACCGTGTCTTAATGAAACTTGGTCAGAATGTTAATCTTGATGATCTGTAGGTCAAGTTAAAATCTGGATCAGGTGGGGTCAAAAACTAGGTCACCAGGTCAAATCAAAGGAAAAGCTTGTTAACACTCTAGAGGCCATATTTATGACTGTATCTTCATGAAACCTAGTCAGAATGTTAATCTTGATGATCTTTATGTCAAGTTCGAATCTGGGTCATGTGGGGCCAAAAACTAGGTCACCGGGTCAAATCAAAGGAAAAGCTTGTTTAAACCCTAGAGGCAGTATTTATGACCATATCTTAATGAAACTGTCTTGATGATCTTTAGGTCAATAGGTCAGGTGAGCGATACAGGGCCTTCATGGCCCTCTTGTTAAAAATACCCTTCCATTTTCCAGTTTTGTTATGCGCATGGCCGTACTAGGGCACATGAATGAGAACACTGGACTGAAATCTAATTCTGCGCAATTACTAAAGGAAACTTTGGCCTACTGTTGTCAAACTTCATAGGATGGTTCATTGTAGTCAGTAGATGACCCCAGTTGTTTTGGGGGTCAGTAGGTCAAATGTCAAGGTCACTGACATCTAGACAAAAATGGTTTCTGTTCAAGTACTAGAAAATGTTTTGGCCTACAGCCATTAAACATATGGGATGATTGCCTGTGCTTAGTAGGTGATCCATATTATTTTGGGGTCAGTAGGTCAAGGTCATGGTGACCTCAAGACTGAAAATGGTTCATCCTAGTTTGGCCTGTAGTTTTCAAACTTCATAGGATAACTGCCTGTGGCTGATATGACCCCTGTTATGGGGGTCAGAGGGTAAAAGGTCACGGTCATAGTGATTAGTCATCTTGGGACTGAAAATAGGACAGGTCATCATGGGGGGCTTACATGTTTTACAGACAGATCTTTCTAAGATTCACCAAGTCTTTTGACTTCACTTTATGATTAAAAGAATGAAAATAATAAATTCATGCCAGCACAAAAGAGTGCTTTTCATAATTTCAATAGAAAATAATGATTTCATATGTTTACATTTCTGGACAGAAACTTCGAACTTACAACAGCAGAGTTGCCAGCCTCAATATACAAAGTATGTAGCAAAGAAAAAAGCTGCCTTTTGGAGCTTCCTCGACTGTGAATTGTGGTGTGATATGTGGTTGTGTTTAGTGTAATATGTTTTCACAAAAGCGTCTTTGATTTTATATAAAGTTAAATTGTTTCTTTCAGATTTGGAGATGGTGTTCAATGGGATTATCTCAATGATGTTGCTTATTCCATCGGAACTAAATGAAGACCCTGTGCATCTATTCAGTAAAAAACTTGCAGATTGTCCTAAAGGGGACAAGAAGGGCAGCGTGAGATTACGAATGTAAGTTAAATAGAATGTGCCATCCTAAAGGACTGGCATAGAAAATCATTTTTACTGTGAAAATAGTTTTTGTTGCCTGTATTTTAGACACTATTTCACCTAGTCTCGAAACTATTTATTTAAATATGTACAGTGATAGGAAGTTGGGTCACCAGTGTCCTAGGGACACACATCTGGTTTTTAAAAGAGTAAAGGAACAGACAGTTAACATATATTTAATGCTGCATCTGTTAAATGTATTTCGTGTAGAATTAGTCTGTGTTTTATATATTGATAAAACAGTCTAACCAAAATTACAGACAAGTAGAGAGGCCAGTTGGACTGTCCTAAAGACCACCAGTTTTGTTTCTTAAGTATTCAAACATTTACAGTGTATTTTAACCTATGAATAAAGACCACATCTTGCAAATATAGACTATTTTTTGGTCACACCAGTGTGTTCTACAAGATACCGGTATATCAGCTTGTGTCTGAAGTGTTATTGAAATATTCCATTGTCATATATATACTGTAAAATCATTAATATTTTTAGAGAACTAGTTTTTCATGGATTTTATGGTTGTATCAAGCCACCAAATTCAAAAGCCTAACAATCAAACAAAACTGTCATTTGTTTTATTTGCATAAGTTGAATCCACGAATTCCTGTACCCATGGAATGGCCAAAGCCATGCCATCAAAATTTCACAGTAGACAAGATCTTTAGTAATGTATTGTTTCCAGATTATCGAACCTGTTCCATGGGTTAGAAGACAAGTCTCACTTGAAAGCTGACGTGTATCTGAGCCTGTTACGTCTCTCACGAGATGCAGACCTTGCTTCAATGGTAATCACAGATCTGGATCAGGTAAGGTTCTTTGGGTTTTTTGTTGGGTTTCAAGTTACAATAAAGACTTACTTGTAGATTCATCTTTAGTCACTGTGGAAAACATCAGACACTCCTTCAAGGACGCAGAAGTTTAAAAGCAAGATAAGCCCTGGTTGTGATGTGTGTTTTATATATCAGCAGCTTTTGTGGCTGAAGTCATTAGTGACTGAGTCCTCCAACTCAGGTTCATGTAACAGAAATTATCAGAACAAGATAGCAGGGCCCTCAGTCTGCTGTTTTTACCACCGAATTTCGGCTGCTTACCCCCTTGAAATCATAGGTTTTTTCCCCCTAGGATGGGCTTAAAATTCCCTACTGACTGTCACGGTCAGGTTGGAAAAAAACTGATCAAAATCGGACAAGAAATAGTCAAATTATGGATGTTTTTCTGTGTGTATGTCACCAGCTATTGCTATCAAACTGTTTCTTTAATTTGTTTTGACTTTTGTGAGCTTATTTGTACAGACAATAAATATTCCCCCTTTTAGCAAAATAAACGACGCTGAATTTCCCCCATCTGACGGCTGCGGACCCCTTCCCCCAAAGTAGGGTGAGGGCCCTGAGATAGTAGTGATGCAGAATCCAGACTAACTTGTAATGTTAACATACAACTGTTACATACTGGAAACATTGTTGAAAAACTGCATTAATGTCCTCAAAGGCATTTGCACAGTCACATTTTTAAATGGCAGTGCAGTTTCCCCAAAAAAACCAATTTCTGAAGGCTAATCTTTTTGCATTTTAGCCAAATTATTCATCACTGTTGTTATTGACATGGAAATAACAACGATGGTGCCTTGTCAGAAATAGAATGCTGAATAGTGTAGCAAAAGCATTGTTATGAATACACTGAAATTATTTTTATGCCCCCGGCATCTACTGATGCGGGAGGCATATAGTGATTGTCTTGTCCATTCGTCTGTCCGTCCGTTCGTCCGAGCTCACATTTGCATACTTAGGTGGCTATAGGAACAATAGATAACTGTACTTTTTCTTTGATGTCATTCATTCCGTAAGGCTTTTATGTGGCTATTTTTCTCTTACGTGGCTAAAAGAACAATACATGTAGAGAGAACAAAAAAGTAGCCACATAAGTATACATATGTAGGAACGTCCGTACGTACGTCTGAGGTTAACCAAATGGGACCGTTTCGTCTAGCATCAATACCCCTTACTAGAATGACTTGATACTAATGCAGATGTAACCTGTGACCATTCCTCATCTTCAAACATCACCTGACCTCAGTTTCACCTTGACCTTGACCTCGTTTTGGACTTAAGTTGCTTTGTATGGGCCATCTCTTGGTTAACCAAATGGGACCATTTCGTCTAGCATCAATACCCCTTACTAGAATGACTTGATAATAATGCAGATGTAACCTGTGACCATTCCTCATCTTCAGACATCACCTGACCTCAGTTTGACCTTGACCTCGTTTTGGACTTCAGTTGCTTTGTACTGGGCCATCTCTTGGTTAACCAAATGGGACCGTTTCGTCTAGCATCAGTACCCCTTACTAGAATGACTTGATACTAATGCAGATGTAACCTTTGACCATTCCTCATCTTCAGACATCACCTGACCTCAGTCTGACCTTGAACTTGACCTCGTTTTGGACTTAGGTTGCTTTGTATTGACAAGGATGCCACCGGGGGCATCAAGCGTTTATTGAAGGCAGCTTCTTGTTTTCATTATCGCACTGTACTAGATGACAATTTAGAGAATATACATACTGCTATGGTAGCAAATAGTCAAATAACTTGACCAAAAAGTGGCTTTGTGTAATAGCTTTAAAAGTAAAAAATTTTTTTTTCATGGAACTTAGGCAGAGCACATGGACTTGGTTGGTGGGTAGGTCAAAGGTTAATGTCACAAATTGCGCAAGTTCAGATCTGTCTGTCATCTTTCATGTTCAGAGCATGATTTAAAAGTTATTCAAGGTATTGATTTGAAGCTTGGAATATAGGTTGGTGGCGATGAGACGCTGTACAGAGTGCAACAACCCACATTACATTCCCCACTGGCCCGTATACTTGATCTACTTCAACATTAGCCTTCCACCCCAAAAAAATTCACTTTTACTTTCTTATACCATATGATAGTATCCCTCCACCTTCATTACAAATACAGCAGTATAAAAACATTGCCCATTATTTGTCACTTGGCTTGGCTACATCCTCAAGGTGGTGTTGCTCAACTTCACTTGATTTAAAACTTCAGGTGTGTGTTGCCTTTCTTTTGGGGTGGTCTTGTTTTAGTTTTTTTGTCCGTTCATTCAACTGCCTGTCATTCAGTCAGTCACAAATCATAGAATCTGCCATAACTTTAAAATTGCAAAACACTTCTTCATGAAACACCTTTATGCATGTCAATTTATTTTGTTCTACTTTCTGTCTGTTAGTCTGTCTGCCAATCTGTTAGCAACAAAAGATGGATACTGTGTTAACTTCTGATGACTGTACAAGATTTTTTTTCATGAATCCCAGTTCATGGACAGAGGTTACTTGAAGATTATGTACGACCTTTAATTCAGTTTCTCTTCCTCCACCATTAAAGCTGGAAAGTCGCCATATGACCTATCATGTGTCGGTGCGACGTTAAATCCAACAAAAAAAAAAAAAAAAAAAATATAATTCAGTTTCAATGTAAAAATATGTTTCTTATGGTAAGGAATAGGGCAAATAACCTGTCAGGTAGGAGACTTTTACTGCTGGACAGTAGTCTTACTATTTGATCATAACTAATATATAAACTTTTATTTCCTGGAACTAATATATATAAACTTTATTTCCTGGAACAGGTTAAAAAGTGGATCTCAGAGTGGGATATAGGCACACAGAAAATCCAGAATATCTACAGGGCCTTACATGAAACACTGATAGCAGCTAAAAATAGGTTGGTGCAACAGATCAAATATTTTTGATCACTTGCCCCTTGCTGATGTGGGTTCGAGCCTTACTTGTGGTGTTAAATTCTTCATGTGAGGAAGCCATCCAGTTGGCTTATAGTAGGTCGGTGATTCTACCCAGGTGCCTGCCATAATGAAATAATGCATGGAGGAGCACCTGGGGTCTTCCTCCATCAAAGCTGGAAAGTTGCCATATTACATATAGTTGTGTTGGTGCGATATTAAACCCAATAAAAACAAAAAACAAAATTAATATTTTTATGGATGTTTTACATACAGTTGGAAATATTTTTAATTTAGATTAAGTTAATTCTGCAGCATAGGTGTGGAAATCAGATTGAAGTGCTTTTAAACCTTGAACTGCATAGAAGCATGTCATTCTAATATTTGATAAGTATAACCCAGAGGTTAGATTTTATTTTTCTCGGATATAATTTCAGCATACATGTAAACAAATAAAAAATTCTGTATATGAAATTTTAGTTGAAAATTCAGTGTTTACAGTTACTGTTATTAGGTGTTTATTCCTTGGAAATAGTTGAAAGTACCTCATTTGTAAGAGTTTGCATGTAGTGTGTAACTTGGACCATGATGTTATTTTCAGTGAGCATGCAACTAAAGTGATGATAGAGTTACTGGGAACCTACACTGAAGACAATGCTTCTCAAGCCAGGGATGATGCACAGAGGTTAGTAACTGTACTTGTAATAAAGGAAACTGCTATGATATTGAGAGAAAGGATAAGTTCAGTTCAGTAATTGGAGCCCCAAAAAACATTAAGATTTTTTTGTAACAATCTTAATTCATGCCAACAAAGGTTCAGCATATTCTCCAAACAAACTTTTGATTTAGGACATGTAGTTAAATGCTCATACAGATAATATTTCAGTTACTGAAACTTTACTTGGGGCCTCCAAGGCCAAGTGGTTTAGGTCGCTGACTTCAAATTACCCACACCTCAAAGATGTGGGTTCAAAACCTCTCTTGGGGTGTAGAATTCTTCATGTGAGAAAGCCATTCAGCTGGCTTATAGAAGGTTGATGGTTCTACCTAGGTGCCTGCCAATGCCTGAATGGGCACCTGGAGTTTTCCTCTACCATGAAAAGCTGTCTCAAAGTTTTTTTGGGTTTTTAGCTCACCTGTCACAAAGTGACAAGGTGAGCTTTTGTGATCGCGCGGTGTCCGTCGTCCGTGCGTGCGTGCGTCAGTAAACTTTTGCTTGTGACCACTCTAGAGGTCACATTTTTCATGGGATCTTTATGAAAGTTGGTCAGAATGTTCATCTTGATGATATCTAGGTCAAGTTCGAAACTGGGTCACGTGCCGTCAAAAACTAGGTCAGTAGGTCTAAAAATAGAAAAACCTTGTGACCTCTCTAGAGGCCATATATTTCACAAGATCTTCATGAAACTTGGTCAGAATGTTCACCTTGATGATATCTAGGTCAGTTTCGAAACTGGGTCACGTGCCTTCAAAAACTAGGTCAGTAGGTCTAAAAATAGAAAAACCTTGTGACCTCTCTAGAGGCCATATATTTCACAAGATCTTCATGAACATTGGTCAGATTGTTCATCTTGATAATATCTAGGTCAAGTTCGAAACTGGGTCACGTGCCTTCAAAAACTAGGTCAGTAGGTCAAATAATAGAAAAACCTTGTGACCTCTCTAGAGGCCATATTTTTTATGGGATCTGTATGAAAGTTGGTCTGAATGTTCAACTTGATGATATCTAGGTCAGGTTCGAAACTGGGTCATGTGCGGTCAAAAACTAGGTCAGTAGGTCTAAAAATAGAAAAACCTTGTGACCTCTCTAGAAGCCATATATTTCATGAGATCTTCATGAAAATTGGTCAGAATGTTCACCTTGATGATATCTAGGTCAAGTTAGAAAGTGGGTCACGTGCGGTCAAAAACTAGGTCAGTAGGTCAAATAATAGAAAAACCTTGTGACCTCTCTAGAGGCCATATTTTTCATGGGATCTGTATGAAAATTTGTCTGAATGTTCATCTTGATGATATCTAGGTCAAATTTGAAAGTGGGTCAGGTGCCATCAAAAACTAGGTCAGTAGGTCAAATAACAGAAAAACCTTGTGACCTCTCTAAAGGCCATATTTTTCATGGGATCTGTATGAAAATTGGTCTGAATGTTCATCTTGATGATATCTAGGTCAAGTTCGAAACAGGGTCATGTGCGGTCAAAAACTAGGTCATTAGGTCTAAAAATAGAAAAACCTTGTGACCTCTCTAGAGACCATACTTGTGAATGGATCTCCATAAAAATTGGTCAGAATGTTCACCTTGATGATGTCTAGGTCAAGTTTGAAACTGGGTCACTTGCCTTAAAAAACTAGGTCAGTAGGTCAAATAATAAAAAAACCTTGTGACCTCTCTAGAGGCCATACTTTTCATGGGATCTGTATGAAAGTTGGTCTGAATGTTCATCTTGATGATATCTAGGTCAAGTTTGAAACTGGGTCAACTGCGGTCAAAAACTAGGTCAGTAGGTCTAAAATTATTAAAATCTTTTGACCTCTCTAGAGACCATATTTTTCAATGGATCTTCATGAAAATTGGTCAGAATTTTTATCTTGATAATATCTAGGTCAAGTTCAAAACTGGGTCACATGAGCTCAAAAACTAGGTCACTATGTCAAATAATAGAAAAAACGATGTCATACTCAGAACTAGGTCATGTGGAAAGAGGTGAGCGATTCAGGACCATCATGGTCCTCTTGTTTTGTGCATTAAGTTTTACTCCTCTAATTGTCCGAAATTCTGACTTGTGAAATTTAATGAATATGAGTTTCATCAGCGGCATTAACTTTGGATTGAAAGTAGAGCTGCTTTCCCACTTTTGGGCAAATATTATAATTTGAATTGTTTACTGTTAAATCGTTAATATTTGTTGGGGATTTAATTTTTGCGTCAACCCACAAAATTAAATCTCTACAAAGCAGTAAAATTCCTGTTTATTCTTTGTTTAAATCCATTAATTTATATCCCCAGAATAGCTGTTGCAGTCAGAAGCACAAAATTTTGTGCCCACAAACTTAATTGATTTCACAGTATTTGTTTCATGAAGGAATCGTAGCAAACTTCTCACCTGTGCTATAAATGTAAGTAAGAAAAAATGGAAGAAATGACACACAGGTTCTACTTTGGAAACTTAGATGACCCTTGGTGCAAGAGAATGTTCTAGCATTTAATTCTTTAGAATGTTAGATTCATTTACATGTTACATTTTCTTTACAATACAGAGTGTCTGGCCTAACCTATTTTTAGTATGCATAGTACTCTTTTCTTGTTTTGTAGGTGTATAGTGACCTGTTTAGAAGATACAAACACATTCTTGTTAGACCATCTTTTAACCTTGAAACCTGTTAAATTTTTAGAGGGAGCACCTATACATGATGTAAGTTTTCAACTGTTTCGTAATAAGCAAAACTGAGGATATGTCTGCATCTGAACATAGTGCCAAAGCAGTGTAGATTAAGTATTCTGAATTGAAGCTTTTTTACAGAAGATTTGCTTTATAAAATTGGATAGTTACCAAAATACTATAAAACAAATATACCATTATAAGACTGTGTAATGTGAACGTATGACTGAGCATCTCGGCCATGTCCTTATACCACTCATCTAAGAGCTTTAGCTTGGTGATTTGAATCCAGATATTTTGTATGTACTTCAACTGGTTTTCAGATAAGTGCTGGACTGAGCCTGAAATAATGCCCAGAGGAACACCTTGGGTCTTCTTCAACCAGTTAAAGCTGGAAAGTGACATGACCTGGACTTAACCCAACAAGGAACAAACAATCATAAACTTTACTATATGTAGTTTCGCTTTGGTTTGAGATGTACTTTGTAGCCATATTCATTAATATACCAGCGATTTACTAGAACTATTTCTAACATGTTTTTTGCAGTTGCTGACAATATTTGTGTCTGGGAAGCTGTCAGATTATCAACAATTTTACAAGAATAAGAAGCCATTTATTGATTCATTAGGTATGTATTATTGAAAAAAACAACTGTTGGTTTAGTGGTAACACACTTGTCTGTCAGTCCAGAGGTCCAGGGTCCAAATCCTTGTCCAGACATTTTTTAAATTCTCCTGAGTTTTCCCCCTACCCAACTAATATGCCAGTACTTGTTAAACCCAGGAAAAAGGGCATCGCATTTACTGGTGCTACAGAGGGGCATGTTAGATAACCAGGCAGTCCATTTGCAAAGAACTAGGCTAACATAAATCGAAAAGATTTCTTTGTCTTTGTTGTGGGTGCTTTCTCTGGTTTTGTCCCTATGGTCAGATAGCTCTGTGTCTACTGGTAGAGAATGAACCTAATTTGTATGAAGCATTATGAAAAATCTATGTGGAGCAATTTTGTTCAATGTAGAAAATCAATAATGCAACATTAAATGAAGAATCTAAGTAATTTAGAGGTTTCCCTAAATTTCATTTCACACTTCATACATATACCTTGTGACCATTTCTGTATTTAATGGGAATTTTAAGGAGCTTAGTGCAACAATTTTACATTCATTGTAAGTTAATGTCAGAATTCTAAACGGTAAATCAAATGAATCTGATGTTTCAGGTTGCTTTTCATTTCACTCTTCATACCTCTCATTCATATATGAATAATGATTCTTCTTGACTCTTTCTTGTTTCACTCTGGTTTGAATCATTATGAATGACTTCACTTTGTTATGTAGAATTCTGAATGTTTCTCTTTTGTTTGACTGAAAAATTGTTGAAAAAGACATTAAACCGAACACTCACACACTCACTCCACATTTGTATGAAGCATTATGAAAAATCTATGTAGAACAGTTTTGTTCAATATAGAAAATCAGTAATGCCAGAATAATCATAGACTCTAAGGATTTTAGTGTTTTCACTAAACTCTATTTCACACTTCATACATTCAATTTTTCTGCTGAATTTCTTTAAGTTAATCGTATTAGCAGGCTATTTGCAATGTTCAGCATTTAGTGTTTTTAATCTGAATAGGATTTTTACCTGTATGAAGCATTATGAAAAATCTATGTAGAACTGTTTTGTTCAATATAGAAAATCAGTAATGCCAGAATAATCGAAGATTCTAAGGATTTTAGTGTTTTCACTAAACTCTATTTCACACTTCATACATTCAATTTTTCTGCGGAATTTCTTTAAGTTAATCGTATTAACAGGCTATTTGCAATGTTTAGCATTTAGTGTTTTTAATCAGAATAGGATTTTTACCTGTATGAAGCATTATGAAAAATCTATGTAGAACTGTTTTATTCAATATAGAAAATCATTAATGCAAGAATAATTGAAGATTCTAAGGATTTTAGTGTTTTCACTAAACTCTATTTCACACTTCATACATTCAATTTTACTGCGGAATTCCTTTAAGTTAATCATATTAGCAGGCTATTTGCAATGTTTAGCATATAGTGTTTTTAATTGGAATAGGATTTTTATGCCCCCGATGGATTCTGTGTGCATCCATCCTTCTGTGTAAATTCTTGTTCGGGCTGTAACTCATGAAGGGATTTTGAAATAATGGCATAAATGTTCGCCATAATGAGATGACGTGTAGTGTGCAAGATCCAGACCCCTAGCTTGAAAATATTTGACACAAATGTTAAATATATTGAGATGTGTCTCGCTTAGGACCCGGGTCAAGGTAAAGATCAGGAAATGATGTGTGATTTTTTTTGCGCAGACAACTGTAGCATTCTTGGGCACGCTTGAGGGCATTTGTCATGAATAATGACCATTCTTGTTTAATACCTTTATGAAGCATTATGTAAAATCAAGAACTGTTTTGTTCAATGTGGAAAATCAGTAATGCAAGAGTAATTGAAGACTCTTAAGGAATTTAGTGTTTTCACTAAACTCTATTTCACACTTCATACATTCATTTTTTCTGCGGAATTTCTTTTAAGTTAATCCATATTAACAGGCTATTTGCAGTTTTAGCATTTAATGTTTTTAATCAGAATGGCATATCAGTTAATGACATTGTAGGATTTTTACCTGTATGAAGCATTATGAAAAATCTATGTCGAGCAATTTTGTTCAACGTAGAAAATCATTGATGCAATATTAAATGAAGAATCTAAGGATTTTAGTGTTTTCACTAAACTCTATTTCACGCTTCATACATTATTTACAAGAATATGTCTACCTTAATTTTTATGAATCTAGCTTTCAATGAAAATAGGTTGCAAATTTTAGGGAGCTTCAAACCACAGATTGTATATCAAGGTAAAAAGTTTAAAAAGTGATATATTTTGGGTTTGAATTATTATAGAGGGAAGAAATAAAAAAAAAATTCACATGTCTGTAGTGATGGGCAAATCGGTTAGATTTGCCAACCGATTAATCGGCATAATCGGACAAGCCAACCGATTCGATTAATCGGATATAATCGGATAATCGGTTACTCTAGTTGTACAGTGTATGTTTTATGTCATTACTTAAGAAATGAACCACACAGACATCAAATATCCTACTTCTATTGTATCCCTTTATAAACATAAGTAAGTTAACAGCATAAAAGTAAAATATTTGGGAAGATAGTAAACTTCAAATCAGGTACTGGTCTCAATTTCACTAGAGACTCTTATCCAGTGATATATTGTGATATTAAATTAAAATTATAATGAGCTAAAAAAGTATTAACGATTTATTAATTCTTAAATTAATAACGACTGGAATGATTTCAATCCCTCAAAATCAAAAATTGAAAATACCTTTGCTGTAAGTCTAACAGCATGCTATGCATACTGCCATACTAATGTCAAGAGTTTAGATTGATGTTTTTTCCAGCTTAATTTTGTAAAAGCCATATATCTTCCAAAATCTGGGTGGTCAAAGACGAATTCAATTTCCTTCGAGACTTTGGAGGAAGCCATTTTTACGTAGAGTAGTTTCCCTTAGCGTAATTGCCCCACAGAACAGTAAGTACCAGAAAGAAAAAGGTCAGAAACAACTAAATTATCCGTTTAGGGTGCCAAGTAATTAATCGGTCAGGGAAAAGTGAAGCCGGCAATCGCGTTCATGAATACAACACCGACGATTATTCGATTGTCGCCGATTGTCGGCCCATCACTACATGTCTGATACTGCTGTGAATGAAAAGGTTATATTATAGTCTATTTTCAACAGTATTGCATGTATATATCTGCAGTCAGTTATCTGGATTCCAGACCTGTACGCGCTAGTCCTGTGCAAGCATGTAGCAGCTTTCCAGTGTTTCTGCGTATGTGCTAAAGGTTCTAGGTTCTGCTAAAGGTTCTAGGTTCTACTAAAGGTTCTAGGTTCTGCTAAAGGTTCTCGGTTCTACTAAAGCTGCACTGCTAAGGCATCATTGAAAGTCTATTTTGAACATGTTGTTTGATGTAGAAAATCATTGATGCAAGAAAAATTGAAGATTCTAAGGAATTGAGTGTTTTCACTTGATTCTATTTCACACTTCATACAACTCATATATAACTGTTGACTGGGTATTAAGTTTGGGATTTGAAAGACAAGGGACATATTTACGTTACCTTAAATTTGGGCTTCAGTACAGTCATATTTTTTAAGATATTTCTGCTTAATTCTCACAAGTGTTTTTGGTCCCTCATGGTTGTGGGATGACTAGTGTTTGAAAAGAATTGTAGCAACGGTTTTACCTGATCAGAAGTGGCAACTAATAGGGTCTGAACCCCTGGTTTTGCTCTATCTCAGTAATTCCAGCAGGTATAGAAGTTCTGATTCCATACCTTATATTTCTGTTTTGATGTAAAGTTGATGTGAAACCAAAATTTTTAGTCCTGTTTGGTGCCATATATTAATCTTTACTGTGTTGGGGCACTGTAAAACCCCAAACAAAAATCATACAGATGTTTCAGATACAGCTCTGTTTGCAAATATTGATGAAAAATAAAGCATGGCATACAGTACCCAATGTATAGTTTTCCCTTCACTTTGTACTTTCAAACTAGAAGAAATTAAGAGTGTCCAAACAAAATAACCAGTAACTCCGTATGTCGGTGCGACGTTAAACCCAACAAAATAAAAAATAAAAGTAACTCTGTAAGGTATTGACATTTTTGCTAAAATCCTCCTTCCATTGCTAACAGGATTATCACATGAAGAGAATCTGCGTAAGATGCGGTTGTTGACATTCATGCAGATGGCTGAGACCAGAAAGGATATTGACTATGCTAGTATACAGAAAGAGATGGACATGTCTGAAAGTGAAGTGGAAATTTTCATCATTGATGGTATGATAAAAATATGTAAACTTAGCTCCACTTCTTATGCTGCTTTTAAGGTCAGTTACGGAGTTTCACCATAGTCAAGTGGCTATGTCTGTTACTTCAAATTACATGCCCATTACTACTGTGGGGTTGAGCCTTGCCATAGTTGGAATATTTTACGCAAGGATTCCATCCTGCATGCTTACAGTGGCTTTAGGAATGTTTTAGCCCATCGCAGTGTTAATGCCAAGGGAGATAATGTGTGTTCCTCCATAACAGCTAGGTCTTATTATTACATAAATTGTTTAAATGTTCAATTTAACAGAAATATAAGGTCTGTTTTAGTTATTTGATAACTTCTTTAACACCTTAAAAGTTTCCCAAAGTTGCACTGTGATATTGTAAATTTTATCAAATTGAAACTGGCTTACTGAAATATTTCTTGGGTCTTCCTATAACAGAAAAGTGGGAAAGTTAGCAAATGAACCTCTCTTAACAGAGCAAGTGTGAGCATTTGTGTTTGTATAGTACATTATATTTATTAATCTATGTAAAAAGAACTTCCTTCTATATTGTCTAGTTATCAACTACTATCAAATGCTTCAACTGACTAAAGTTTTTGTCTTGGTTCCAGTTGTAAAGACTCGACAGGTGCAAGTTAAAATTGACCAGCTGCAGAAGAAAGTTGTGATTACCTCGACGACACATCGTACATTTGGACGCCAACACTGGCAGTTGTTACATCAGAATCTAATCAAATGGCAACAGAACTTGTCTAACGTACAGACCAGTCTACGAGCGTTGGAAATCATGCAGGCCCAGCAGGCCCAGACTGTACAGCAGTAATCCGACATAAGAGCGTCTCCTTCAACCAGATTAAAATTGTTTTGAAGCTTCTACAGACTGTGTTTCTGGCAAGCTTCCAGTGACACAGATTTGTTTTAATTTTTTTTACTAGCTGACTGAGACTGTTTTTGTTACAAACATCATGTGTCTCTCTTTTAAAGGTTATAAACAGTGCTTTGAGAAATTAACTTTATAGTTAAGGGGGCAGTTGGAATATTTTGCTTTATTCGGCTTCAGCCTTAGCTTGTAATTGATACTGTTGCTGTTCTTTTGAAAAGTTTGTCAAGTTGTGATTGTGCATTTAAATGGTGATACTTGGTTTTCATCACCTATGTAAATATTGGTGTTTGCAACTAATGAAAAGTTGATATTTCAAATCTTTGAAAGTAACTTAATTTGTGCGTTTCAGAAGAATTACACCACTGTAATGTTTGCCAATCATTGCACTTTTAAGGAGTAAAGTTACAAACTAAACAAGTTTACCTATAATATAAAAAAAAACTTAAGAACAGTGTACTTGGAATACTACTTTGATTTTGTGGAAATATAATGTACAATGCATTGCAACTCAGCATAAAAATGAAAACAGAAGAGAAAAAGAAGTTTTTTTAACCTTTACGTTTTAGCAACTGCAGTTGCTTTTTAATCAGTTTAAGTACACTTTTAACGATTAAGAAAGAAAAAATATACCGCTAGAAAATTTATTTTTGAAAATGTTACTTTTAGTTTTCTGTGTCTCCTGCAGACAGACTGCAAAGTGATTAGAACTGATATACAAGGTTTACGTTTAAACTTTCCATTTTTCTAGATGAAACATTGGGATCAAAAAAAGTAGAACTGTTTGAAGCAAACTATTCCATCTGCCCCCTTCATTGTTCTGTTAGACATTGTATTATCTGTATATTAGTTCATGTATGAAGTGCTAAAAACTGTGGCTAAAAATTATTAACACCAGTCCTTTTGTAAAAATTTGAAACATCTTGATAAGCTTTTGAAAAGTGTAATATTTAATTTATTCATGAAAAATAAATATACCATTTAGATTGTGCATTTTGTTGTTTTTGAATCATGACCTGCTGTCTTGAAATATGTTGTGTTAGGAATGTTGCGGTATTTCTGTATCAATTTTTATTGTCCATTATGTTAGAGGCAAAACTGACGAATTAGTGAAAAGACTAGGACACAGGTGCCCTCTACTCCTGTCACTGTATATGGTTTTATGACTCGAGGTTTAACATTTTTTAACATGTTTGCAGCACAAACTTTTAAGAATTTTATGTGTATTTGTGCCACCCCCATGAGTGGTGGAGGCATATAGATTTGGTCTTGTCCGTCCGTGTATCTGTCCGTCCGTCTGTCCGAAGTTCGTGACCCGCCTAGCTGGAAAAGTATTTGATATAAATTGATGAAACCTTGCATGAGTCTTTATCATGATATGAACTTGCGCACCTCCTATTTTTCATCTGGCTCCGCCCCCTATTTTCAGAGTTATGGCCCCTGAAATAGTCAAAAATGCACATTTTCACGTTGTGACATGCCTAGCTCAAAAAGTATTTGATATAGATTCATGAAACCTTGCATTAGTCTTATTCATGATATGAACTTGCGCACCTACTATTTTTCATTTGGGTCCGCCTCCTATTTTCAGAGTTATGGCCCCTGAAATAGTCAAAAATGTACATTTTCACCTTGTGACGCACCTAGCTCAAAAAGTATTTAATATAAATGGTTGATAACATGCATAAGTCTTTATCATGATATAAACTTGCACACCTCTAATTTTTTGGCTGACTCTACCCCCAGTTTTTAAAGTTATGTCCCCTGAAATAGTAAAAATATGCACTTGTTCACCTAATTATGTGCCTAGCTCAAAAAGTATTAGATGTAAATTCAGGAAACGTTGCTGGAGTCTTTATTGTGATGTGACCTTGCACACTTTGCATTCATCTTGAGAATCTTAGTGCTTATTACAGAGTTTTGGCCCTTGAAATAGCCAAAATAGTGGATTTTTTGTTTGTGATGCTCATAGCTCAAAAAGTATAGGGCCAAGAATAATGAATCCTTTTCATAAAATGTTTGTTGAGGCTATACCCCATTAAGACTGCAAACATTTGAATTATTGCCCCTTATTTGTGACAAATGTACCAGTGGGGGGCACACCCTGTGTCCTACAGACACATTTTAGTTTTCACTGTGAAGGACAGTAAGTCTGAGAACACCTGGTGCATAAGCTGTAAAACAATTATCTGTTTTATGACTCTAGGTCGAGTAGATTTTGACATGCAGTGCACAAATTCAAGTGCTGGATATTTCATGATTCTAGGTGATTTTTAGCTAATCTGATTTTTTGGAAAAAAATGATGAGTTATTGTCGTCACTTGATCAGCATCGGCATTGGCGTTGCCTGGTTAAGTTTTATGTTTAGGGTCAGCTTTTCTCCTAAAATATCAAAGCTATTGCTTTGAAATTTGCAATACTTGTTCACCTTAAATAGCTGACCCTGTACAGCAAGAAACATAACTCCATCTTGCTTTTTGCAAGAATTATGGCCCCTTTTGACTTAGAAAATCAGATGTTTTGGTTAAAACTTGTGTTTGGGTCAGCTTTTCTCCTAAACTATCAAAGCCATAAAACTTGCAACACTTGTTCATCATCACAAGCTGACCCCATACAGCAAGAAACATTACTCCATCCTGCTTTTTGCAAGAATTATGGCCCCTTTTGGACTAAGAAAATATGAGATTTCTTGGTTAAGTTTTACGTTTAGGTAAACTTTTCTTCTAAACTATCAAAGCTATTGCTTTGAAACTTGCATCAGTTGTTTACCATCATAAGCTGACTCTGTATATGAAGAAACATAACTCCATCCTGCTTTTTGTAAGAATTATGGCCCCTTTTGGACTTTTGAAATCATTGGTAGGACATTTCTATTATACAGAGACAAAAAAAATCAGAGGAGTGTCTGCACCCGCAAGGCGGTGCTCTTGTTTCAAGATGTATGCAACACAAGCTCTTTATGTGTATTTTTCACTATGTCAAGGACCATATGAGTGAATTCCCAAACAGAACACCAGATGCGCAACTTCACATGCTATATAACAATTTATTTTTTGAGATACATATAACACAAACATGTATCCAAATTATGCATAATTTTTTACAATCGAGGGCCAGAACTCTTGTCTGACTGATAAAAATCCAGAACAAAATGCCGTATGCACAACTTCACATGCTGAATAATATTCCTATGATGTTTCATGACCTTTATATTGTTTATATATCATATATATGTTATATGTACTAAATGATTCTATATGTCACTAGTAGAAAATTATCAAAAACTTGTGACAATGTTGTAACATGATATTTTGGATGATATCTATATGCAAATGGACTATTTTAAGTGTTTAGTTATTACTGGGAGGCTGTAGAGTAGGGGGGAGCATGTTTTCGGACCAGGTCATGCGCCGAGCACCTGTGGCTTTCAACATGTACAATTATCTAATGAAACTTTGTCAAGTTCAGTAGTTTTAAAGAAATTTCTACTCTATGATTCCTTATTAATTTTCGGAAACATACAAAATATAGGCATGCATAAAGGCAACTACTGCAAATGAGAAATTTGCGGGTTCTCAACATGGTATACATGGGGTGTTTAAGCCTGCGGGAGACTACTAATATTTAACCACAGTTAATAAGGCAAATGTATCAGCTTGCTCGGGATTCTACTTGACCTGATCATTCATTCAGCTGAACTAACAAATAAGGAAATAAATTAAAGCCTTCTTGTATCTCCACTTTATTTACTGAAAGAGTCGAATTTAATTAACATCAACCAAATTGAAAACTGTGCATTTAACTTTTTCACTTGACAAAGATGGGCGAGTGATTACAGGATTTTAAGTATCTTAGTAAACTAGGTAATGTTATTTTGGTTGCCAGCTTCAAGTCTAGCGGATGAAACATAAGTGAAGCATCTTCTTTCACGAGACTTTTATGGATGACCATTTTTACATCTGCTGCATTTGGATTAATCAGAGCTAATGGAGTTACTCCCCCTGGTTCAGTTCCAAGAAGTTGCTTCATGTCGTCTGCTGTTCCAAAGTTGAAATTTCTGTTTGCATTCACAGATTTCCGTAGTTGCTTAAGGTCCATGTTGAAATCTTCGTGACATATTACCAGATAAAACTGTCCCTTCCTGTCCTTGAGAAATAAATTCTTGCAGTAGAATATATTTGAATCCACGTTGAGACGTTCTTCTTTTGGTTTGTATATTTCAGTTTCATACGGAATTTTGAATTTGTGAAGGCAGTCGTAAACCTTCAATGTGTTTGTGTTGAAACTGTATGAAACTTGGCAGATATTTCCAGCAGCTGATCTGTCTAAAACTTTTCCAGAAGGTTCTTTAGATAAAAGTGATTCACTGAGAGACGGAGTAGGACAAGAGTTTGTGCACAATTTATTGTCTTTCAGATACTCACTTTCTGTTGATTTTGTTTCACTTACTTTTTGATTTGTATAGTCTATTTCAGAAAATTGATTTTCAGTGCAGTCTTGGTACTTAGTCGAGTGGAAAGAGAGTCCAGAAAGATTTGATATTTCCATGAAAATGTTGATGTCCCCACTCCTAGCCACACCCAGAAACTCCAGACGGGCCTGCAGGAGCGGGGACAGGGGATATTCTGACGCCGTGGTGAAGGTGATTCTTGCCCCAGACTCCGAAGATCTGGGGTGCAGGTCATATTGATGGCAAGGAAAGATTTTAGTTCCTATGAATCCGCAAACCTACCAAAATCGCATCCCCCATAACAAGATCTGCATTATCTGGAACTTGTTATTCCAAATATCTTCCTTGTCCCATGTCATATTTGTCATTCCTTGTTGCTAAGTTAAATGCTTAGCAACAGCACACTTTGAAATGTTACTATGTACTATTTTCATTGTCTAAAGCAGTTTTTCCTAGCAACACTTGTTGCTAGGGATCAGTGTGTATCTATTGTCACTTAATTATTCCATCATTGATAGTTTGTTTCACCTGAAAGAAAAAAAATCATCAATTAACATAAGATTATTTTTAATATTAATATAAAATAGCTAGTCTTACAGTAGATTCTACATGTATATTTTGTAATTAAACATTTACACTGCTAAATTAATGCTTACCTTTTCAGACAAAAATGAATGATTCAGTTTAAAATTTTACCTATATATACCATACCTAGATTATACATGTATAGTATTTCACCATATTTCATCATGCTAGGCTAAAATCTATATTTAGCTCACAACGCGTTGATCTATATTTAGTTGACCTGATTGATTAAAATAGCATGAAGGTCACATGGCATTATAAATATAAATAGTTTGGTCACATGACTTGATGTAATGCCGTTAAAAAACGGATTTCCTGCTAGGACAAGCTGGGCGGGCAGTTTTCAAATCTGTTAGGTACTTGGCGAATTTGCAAAACATCAAGGCTCCCTCGGCGTCCACGTGCGAGTAGCCTGCAGCTGGGATCTGCTATTTTCTGGTTGCCATACAACACGGGTACATTGCTGGACATTTAGCCGCTAATTCGCCTATTCTTAATTTACATATATAGTCACCAAATAACCTAGATGACTTTACTATTTTATGATCTGTTATTTTATAGAGCTAGTTGTCATCCCTCTATCATCGGGACAGCGACAGTCAAAAGTTATCATGCTGTCCCAAAACGACCTCCAAAACGTCCGATTTAAATGTTTCTTTGAAATATTCAGAATTTACCGATGATATTTAAAGAAATGACACTTTTAATCTAATCACTTTCTCCATTGCTATGTACACGGACTTCCGTGTGTCGGGTATAGCCCTCGCTGACTGAACTGAAGTTCCGCGAGGCTCGCAAAAATTTGACCAGGTCCGTCTCCTAAGTCGTTAGTTTTATCAAATTTTATTGTATATTGCGTTCCATTCGACCATTCTGGACACGTTCTGAATGTTCTGTCTGGGACGTGTGAATGGAATGAAATGGAACACGAGACTGTCCGGGACGTGTAAATGGAATGAAAAGGAACACGGGACAAAAACAAATATGTTTATAAGCATGTGTACATTAGAGAGGCCTGTCCTTGAAATGTTTTTACACAAAGTCATTTAAAAAATACCTATATTCTACCCGTTTCTACCTAGTATGGTCAGCAACCAGCCAGTTTCATTCAGCCTTTCACTGATAAAATACTTATGTAACATAGATATTATGAAAATTAAAAAAAAAAACATTTAGGGTTTCAGTTCAGGTTTTGCTGCGGGGGTCGTCTTGGAGTGAATAGTCTTGTGGGGGAATCGTCTGGAATTTGACTAAATCAAAGGGTGACAGACGTTTTCTTTTCATCTAAACAATACTAGCTATGTAACATAGCCCGCAGCAAGGTTTGAAAACATCCCAGTATTGAAAATAACAGTGGTTTACCAGTCAGTGACTCTGATGTCTTGGCCATCAAAGCAGCCTATCTACTTGTGATCAGTAACCAGAATTCCCCATATCCCAATGCCATTTGGAGTAAGTTTACTTATGATTAATTTGCATTTCTTTAAGAGTTTATAAGTTATATGCATCTAAAACTGTTAACAGCCCATGCATAATGTACCTGGTGAATTCAATGCTTCAATCATCTGAGGGGATAATTTATATGTATTTTTTTCCACCGTTTACATCCTCTACAGCCAGATATTCAACAGGGAGCAATCTGTAAATGAAAGATATCTTACTAGGAAATACAAGTATATATATATAAAAAAACTTATTATCAGACTAGTTGCTAGTCTAGCCTTACTCATTTGGCTTATTGGGATGACTTATTTTATGATCTATTTTTTTTTAATATATAGTTTTTATCCCTCTAAGCCTTACCCGTATCTGTATTTTAATGTTTGAAAAACAAAGACATTAAACAATCTAAAAAGGTAATAAAATACTGTTTAGACCAAGGTAAGATTATTATATTTTAAACAAATCTTTACTATACTCAATACTAATTATAGTAACTGAAAAACAGTTTTAACCTTTAGCCTGCTGGCGGCAAGTGCAGACCAAGATCAGCCTGCATGCACATCCGTGCAGGCTGATCATGGTCTGCACTGTTAGCTATACAGTCAGTAAATTTTCAGTGAACACCTCTTTGAATAAAGTGGTACTGCCCAAATTGAATGATGGACCAATCCGTTTTAGAAATTTAGAAGGGTAAGGGTTAAGGTAATAATTATTAAAAATCTAATTAATATAAATATCTTATTTTACTAGTTTGTTTATATATGTATGTAGCAAGCGGCTTAGATGGTATTGATGTTGATATGTTTAAAATATTTTTAATTCTGTATGCCGATGACATTGTAATATTTGCAAATACTAAAGATGAATTACAATCTAGCTTAGATCTGTTGTATAATTATTGTAATAAATGGGGGGTTATTAGTAAATTCTGGCAAAACAAAAGTTATGATTTTTAGAAAAGGTGGTCGTTTACCGTTAAATATTAATTTTCATTATGGTGAATGCGACCTTGAAATAGTCAATAAATTTGTGTATCTTGGAATTGTCTTTTCAACAGCTGGGTCTTTCACGGAAGCTCAAAATACCTTATCTGGACAAGCACTGAAAGCGATCTTTAAAATGAACAGATGTCTGTATAAGTTTACCAACATATCTGTAAAACATAAATTAGAACTTTTTGACAAGCTGATATTACCTATTCTCAATTATGGCAGTGAAGTATGGGGATTTCATGCCGGTAAATCATTAGAAAGAATTCATTTGCAATTCTGTAAACGCCTTTTAGGTGTCAAAAGAAGTACACAAAATGATTTTATTTATGGTGAATTAGGTCGGATGCCTCTGCAAAATATGAGATATTATAATATTATTAAATTTTGGATTAAAATATTACATACGGATTGTAAAAAATATATAAGAAAAGTGTACACTATGTTATATCAAGATACTTTAAATTATCCTTATAGAAAAAACTGGTGTTCTTTGATAAAAAAAATTCACTGTGTTTATTGGGTTTTCATGAAGCATGGATTTTTCAAACAGTAGGTGATACCAGTATGTTTTTAACTATTGTTAAACAAAGGATAAAAGATCAGTTTCTACAAAATTGGAACGAAAGATTAAACGATTCCAGCAGAGCCCTGTTCTATAGACAAATATGTAATTTTAGGTTTCAGCCATATTTAGATATATTAGATATTAAGAAATTTTGTGTTAGTTTATCGCGTTTACGTTTATCATCTCATCGCCTTTGTATCGAAACTGGTAGATGGAATCAGCCTGTAAGTACACCTATAAATGAAAGAATATGTAATGTTTGTAACTTGTTAGAGGATGAATATCATTTCGTAATACAATGTAACACGTATATTGATTTAAGGAAACGATTGATACCACCATACTTTTGGAGACGCCCTAGCATGTATAAATTTATTGAACTTGTAAATTCAGAAAATCCACGCATTGTAAAGAATTTATCTAATTATATCGAAAAAGCATTTACAACAAGATCACATCTTTTGTATAGCCGATAAATATCTATATAGAAAAGGTCATCAAACGTTTTGGTACAGTTATTGTGTAGTTATAAAATTGACAAGTTAAAGCAAAATGTAAGTGACCATTTTTATTTCTGAAATGTAGGAATGATGCAAGTGCTTGTCACTTATAGTTGTCGCTATTATTACTACATTGTATTAATATCATTATTTGAATCAAATTTTTTACTAATGTGTTATTACAATGGTTTTGCCAATTTCGGCGAAGATTCCACAAGCCGATTCTTGTAAGGCCCTTTCGCTTTCTTGCTTACAAGAACGGTCATCCGTGGAATACAAATATAGCTTTAGTCATGTATTCATTCATATTATAAATTATGTAGTGTATTGAAAGGAAAATGATCTTGATATTTCGTTTTCTTTTTGTTTTCAATCAAGATCATTTTACCGTTATATATATCACAATCTAGTATAGTTACTATTAGATAGCCTTAATACCCCAGTCACACATACGGCGAAGATAACTACGTCTATCCACGGATAGAAACGTAGTAATCCGTATCGATCCGTACCTGAGCCGTACCTTAACGTAGTAATACGTATCAATCCGTACCAATTCGTACGGCTCAGGTACGGATCGATACGGGTTACTACGTTTATATCCGTAGCTAGACGTAGCTATCCGCGCCGTATGTGTGACTGGGGTATTATACGTTAATACGGAAACATTTAAATCTTTGATGAATCTGTTTGACTTGTCAGATTGAAGCATAAATATACATGAACTGTTGAAGATGTTGGAATTGTTATACGAATCATTTGTTTATTGTGTTATGGATTAAATGTTCACTGTTGCCATGTATATATAGCGTACCATGTACCACATGGGTCTATGACCTTCTGGTTTAATGAAAATAAAAACTTTGAAACTTTGAAAACTTTATATAAAACAAATTGTATTTTTTATCAAGTATAACTTTTAAACAGAAAACTCATAATTTAATAAATGTAACATTATTAGCACCTTATATTTTTCATAGATGTGGTCTGATTCTTCAAATGAAGGACAACAAATAGTAGATGTAGTTGAACTAGAAAACAAAGACACACAAAGTCAAAGGTGCCCTGAGTTTTGTACCACAGAAGGCGGAAATTCAGCTGTAGAAAATCAGCAGCATAGTGGTGAAAATATATCAATAACAGTGAATGATGAAACTAAAGAATTTAGAAATGATCCTTGTGAAAATTTTATTTATCTGAACATAAAAGCAAGAAGCAACATAACACAATATAATGTATCACATGTCCTCTTGGGTCTAAGACCTTCTGGAATTTATATGAATAAACTTGTAAACTTGTAAAACTTGTAACACAATGATGAATAATAATGTTGACGATGGTCCAGATAGTGCATGTGAAACAGGAAATAACAGGAAATAACAATTTGGATTGCAATTAATGATAATAACACAGTGTAAAATAACACTGTGATGAAAAGTAACGTTAACGTTAACAACACTCACAATACTGCGTATGACAAAGCCAAGAAATAATACCTAAAATACAAGCAATAAACAATGATAAAGCTGGCGCAATACAACGAAACTTAATGATAGACAATAACGTTGAAAAACAGTGCATGTGACAATGAAATAACACCAGGAAATCCAAGCAATAATGATAACTCAGTGCAAAGTAATATAGTGATGGTCACTAACGTTGAAGGCGTAAAAATAGTGCGTGTTACAATGAAATAACACCAGGAAACACAAGCATTATTGATAACATAGTGCAGCGTACCGTAATTATGAACAGTAACGTTTCAAAACGGTCAGAATGTACAGACGTATATTTAATGAGGAGTTTCATCTCTCGTTCCATGTTTCTAAGAATGATCATTGCAATTTGTGTGCAAAATACAATGTAGCTGAAAAAGATGTTGTGTTAACAGATAAAATGAAAGAAGACCAACAATGTAAAATAACAGTTTGGGAAAATAGGGAAAAGACAAAAATCTTGCGAAGCAAGACAGTAAATAGAATTTATAAAAAGATCCTTTGGAAGCAAAGAATGCAACCAAGCAGAATAATAGCAACACACATGCACCTTTGATCTACAATGAGTGTTGTACACATCTTGTAGTTTAGTCAGTGTATGAGGAAGTTGTGTTGCTTTAATCTATCAGTTTACAGTTACGGAAACGTCAACGGTTCATGTTATGTGTGGTCAGGAGTGGAAATATGAGTTCCTATGAGATTTCTACGGGTATATACATTTACCTACAATCTCTACCACAAACAGTTGAAACAGTGGTATATTAGTCGGATGCATGTACATCAAGTTATTTCATAAACACAAACAAAAAAAACTTTCTTAATTTCAAACAACTTAAGTCAAGAGCACACATTCGGACAATGGAGTGAAAGTAAACTGGACGAAAATAAAGTGGATCAGGTTTACTTAAGACAATCCCAGGCTTGTTACTTCAAATGTTGTATGACTGATAAGGATTTTTAGAGGATACAACTCACAAAAGATAGTCAACTACCAGCCAAAGACCAACTACCGAAGCTGTATATCAACCGCCAAAAAGAAAAACCTCTTTACAGTTTGTAAAAAGAATTATTGCCAGTGAGTTTCATGATTATTACAAGTCTCTTCCGACAAGTAAATTGACAAATGAAGTTCTTGCAGAACGACTTTGAGGGAAGCGATATAGACACAGATCCTCGTATGAACTATTATTGAAGGAAGCGGAACAAAACAAAAAGTTACCCACTGACTATTTTTGAATGCCAGGAATAAAGATCGGAAATATACCAGATAACTCGCATACATTCTTTAATATTAATTACTGTATGCTTCCATATGTACTTTTTTATTAAAGAAATGTACTTCAGATACTGTTATTTTTCTGCTTTTCACACCGTTTCATAGACAATCAATTGAGCAAAGACGTTGTATAAATGTATATGCTACATATTGTAATTATTTTTTTCTTAAAATTTGCTATAATTGTTATGGCAAAATATTTTATCTGAATATACTATGTTTCTACACGGTTTTTACCGAGTACTTTTATGAGTATCTTCAGTGCATAACCCACTCAGTTTTATTAGTAATGTTCTTGCGCAACAATTTAGTGATAATATAATCAAACTGTGACAGCAAAAATCCAGTATTTACATCTGCAGTGTTTCTGCAGGGTGTATTAGGACTGAAATTAACATAAATGTGCCAGCAAAAAGCCTGTATTTGCATCTGCAATGTTTTTGCATAGTTGATTTCTTTTGCATTTTCGAGTAACTGTTCCAACAAAAACACTGTTTCTCAATATACTATAGTACGTGGTTTTTGCACAAAAATTATATTTGAAATATACACAAACTGTGCAAAAACAATTTTTGCTTCTAACTCTACAATTACTAAGTTTACTGACAAATCACTTATATTGAACATAGAATATATTATTTCCAGTATATGTGTAAAAAAATGTTCCACAAATAAATGGTACATAAAAATGATACTGTTTTTGCTTCTCGTGAATAGTTTTCAAAAATGGAGATACTAGGTTTTTGCTCTAACTCGACGATATGTTATTTAAAAACACTGTCATTACGTGATATATGTGAACACTCACTTATCATCTCAAGAAAAGAAAAGATGAACATAAAAGAATCGTAAAGAAAAAGACAATGATAAAAAATACGAGAAAATTAGATACATTTGCCATTGATCCTTTACAGACGCCACCTCTCCTGTCTGTTTATTTTTTATCTGTGGTCCATTCTATCTTGAGGTGTATCATTAACAATGCAGAAATCTAAACAATAAAATTGTATAAAAGATACCAAAATTATTTCTTAGTTTCCTTTATAAAATGATGTACATGATGAAATAAGAGCCCATTTTGAGAATCGTTCAGGGTATCAATACCAAAAAGTAACTTCTTCATGCTTAGAGGCTGTAATTGACGTGTTATGATTAAAAGATTTCTCCTTTGATTCACTGAAATAGATTTAAGTGTTCGGCATCCTCTATCACAGCTCCACAATCGCATTCAGGATTTGGAATAAGATGATTGCTATACAAATCTAAATTCAGGTTGCTACAGTTGTTTCTAATGCGTGCTTGGTGTACTGATGGCGAACGTTCGCCACTCGTAAAATATGATGGAACAATTGTGGTTTGTATATATCTTTGAGTTTTCTTTTAAAACTTGCGAATGAGTCTGATCCTCTAGTGTTTAAAAGAAATTAATTCCAAAGCTGTATTGCTCTTAGAATATATTTCGGTTCTTCTCGCCATTGATACATAATCGACGTTGTTTCTCAACCAGTATTAATTTTCATATATATTTTCGACTACAGGAGGAATAACTGTGATAGGTACAATTTCAATAAATGATGTTTTTTCTTTGTATACTAAAATTATTTTTTATTTTTCTTCTATTCGCAAGAGATACTCGTTCGATTTCTTTTGATATTTTTTGAATAGGCACTGTTCTTGTTTTAAACCCTTTGCAGCTCTAGCAGCTTCGTATTGTATTTTTTTCTAAAGATTCATTCTCATAATTGGCACAATTATCCCATAACAACGAGGCGTATTCTAGACGTGGACGTAAATAAGATATATATTTTATTGCGGGTATTTCAATGAACTTGAAATTTAAACATTTTCATGGACCCTAAGATTTTTGATGCAGATGAAACTAGAGTGGCGATATGTTCATGCCATGACCCGTCTTGACTGAATGTTACATGAAGATGTTTATGATGTTCAACACATGTTAGGTGCACATTATCGAAATATGAATTTGGATGATTTCTATTATAAAGGTGCACATTATCGAAATATGAATTTGGACGATTTCTATTACAAAAGGAAAAGAACATAATTTTTGTTTTAGAAGGATTAGAATTTACTAACCAATGTTTTGACAATAACTTGATTTTGTGGAGGACATGATTAAGAGTTTCTGTCACCGTATCCATATTACTTGTTGATACGGCTAGAGAACTATATTCTGCGAAAAGTTAAGTAATACTTAAAAGTGAGGCAGCTGTATCATTTGCATAGATAAGAAATGAAAGAGGTCCAATACCCCTGAATCAAAAACATGAATATTATTTGTAACAGCAATAGGATCAAAAGATAATAGGTAAGGGTAGATTTCTCGGAAGCACAGAGCACCAAAAACACAGCCCCAGAGCCACGCATTTGCATAGTAGGCCATCAACAAAAAGAAGCTGTAATGGAAAAATATTTCAGACGAGTTGCTTCAAACATCCAAGTAACGTTCTGGAGTTAGATGCAATTCGAGTAGAAAATTAGTCATATTGTTTAATACCAGTATATCACAAAACTTGTGGTGTGGCATTTTTGATTCCATACCTCATGTTTTTATTTAAATGTAAATGAGATGCGGAACCAAAATTTGTAGTCCTGTTTGGCGCCATATAACCTATACTGTGTTGGTGCGCCGTAAAGCCCAAATAAATAAATGTGGTGCGGCATGTTAAGCTGGTCTTCATTTATCGCCTACCATTATTAAGCTATGTTTTGATTCTAAAGCTATTTCTGAAGAGTTTTCAAATTATTCCGATTCGTCAAAAAACATGGCTGCCAGTGGGGCGTGATGTATATAGTAGAATATTAGAAAATCTTCTTGTGTGAAACTGCTAGCCCTATTTTGAAATAATTTCACACAAATTGTCCTTGTGTGACCTTCTGCAAATACTGTTATTTTTTTCTGATTTGTAAAAAAGCATGGCCGCCAGAGGGCGTGATCACTTTTCGACAACAATTTCTTTAAACGACATCTTCTCCAAAACCACTGAATGGATTTTGATGAAACTTTATACAAATGATCTCTTGGTAGCTCTCTTACAAAGTTGTTCAAAGGTTTCGGTTCATTGAACATATGGCTATTTTTGGTTAAAAATAGGTTTTCTAGCTTTCAGACTTTAAAAATCTTCTTCTCTAGAGCTTTGATATTTGGCTTGTGATATAACGGTTTGACTCTCTACCCTAAATGTCCAAATTATTGCCCTAAGGTCAAAATGACCACGCCCCTGTGTGTGACATGTACTTACTTATAGGCTTATATATAAGAAACTTTGAAAATCTTCTTCTCTGAATCCATAATAGCTAGGTCCTTGATACTTGGCGTGTGATATCAGTGTTTTACAATCTACCGTAACTGTTCAAATTTTTGCCCTAGGTTTAAAAATGTGTGTGACATATACATTTTTATATATAATATAGGCTAACACAGAAGAAAGCTAACTCTGTAATTGTACCATTACGTTATATAAACACACTTGAAGACTTGTACACAGGTGAGCGCTTTAGGGTCAATGACCCTCTTGTGTGAGTATTGACTTCAAGTTTCCATTGATAACAGTATTCTTCAATATACTTAATATATATACTTAAGCGTTTCTGTAGATCTTACAGCTTTCACTTACTATCAGCATATTGTATTATATATAGTTTAAAGTACATACCAATATCATTAAGACTTATGTTACATTTGATAACATTCACATTTTCATTACTTAGATAATTTTCCAGGTCATTTAAGAAGATTGAAAATAATATGGGCGACAGGTTTCCACCTTGTCTAACACCAGCCATACAAGGGAAAAATTGTGACTAATAATAATAAAATAACCTGTATTTGTTTTTATTCTAGATTTAATATCAATATACATGTTTTGATTATATTAAAACATTTACCATTTATATTATGGTTAAGTAGTTTTGTCCAAAGACCTTGGCACCATACCGTATCAAACGCCTGTTTAAAATCTATAAACATGCAGAACAGTTTTTTTTTCTTTTGTGCACCTAGTATATCTAATAGACATGTTAAAACAAATCTGTTGGGGAATGATTTTTCTAAATCCCGCTTGGCAGAACTATAAGGTCATACTCATCAGCAAATTTATTCAACCAGTTGTTTTTAATTGCAGTGAATAGCTTAAGCAGCTTAAAAGTGTTATTGGTCTGTACTTTTCAGGTGCTTTGATGTTTCCTTTGTTTTATATATATTGGTATAACGTTACCTTCAGTCCAGCATTTAGGTATTATTCCATGATCAAGTATAATGTTAAATAGTTTTAAATATATTGGTATCATCATACCGTATTTAATGTACTTTTTATATGTTCCTATAAAATGTTATTTACCCTCGGGCTTTTATTATTTTTTAGTGTCTTTACTGTTCTTATTACCTCATCTTCCCTTATTGCATTATTTATATCTTCATTTATCTCATTTATTGTTGCTAAATTGGCCATTATAACCAAAAGGAAAGCCGCAGACGTATAAATAATCTCTTGAAATTATGAAAAATAAAATAATTTTATCGTAGTTTTCCTTCAATTATCAGTCTAGTGGCTACCCTAAAAGGTAATATAACTGTTCATTTTACAGCGACAATATCAAACTATATTATTGTACAACAAAATGGATAAAATTTAGAGCAATTGATGGAATTTTAACAATAAAGTACATATACCTTGAAAATTACCCATACACCTGTTATTCACCTGTTATTAAACAAAAGACGTATCCTCTTTATATCTTTATAGATGGTTAATCAGATTTTGGCCAACTAATCTATTTGTTCAAAACTTAACTAGCCGATCATTTACACTTATTTTTGTCCACAGAGTTCTTACTACACTTCAGATTTTCACTGGAAGTATTTATAAAATTTGATTTTCCTATCCTGATAGCATTATTTTATCATAAGTATAAATTAAATAAGCATATTTTGCCTAAAGAATGATATGAATTTAAGCACTGTTGTATTAAAGTTGTAACAAGTACACAGTTTGGAAATGCAAGTGTACAGAATTATTATTACCTCCATATGTCTATCTCGGTTGTGCAACCAAGATAGACTTTTATGGGTGGGCCGGTGGTCTAGTAGTAACATGCTAGAATGTCAATCCAGAGGTCTGGGGTTCGAATCCCGGTCCAGGCACTGGAAAATTCTGAGATAGATGCTCTTGAGTGTCGAGGCCTGTACTAGTTCTTCCCAGGAAAGACGACTTCGCGTGAATCGGTGCTATACACCGGCACGTTAAACAACCAGACAGTCTATTTGCAAAGAGCTAGGCTAACGGTTAGCCGGACATGCCTGTATCTAAAAAGGATTTCTCTCCATCTGTTCTGGGGCTTTATCTCACTCTGTCCCTCTGGTCAGATCGCTCTGTGTCTGTACTACTCGTAGTAGAGGATGACTTCGCGCCCTGAGTGGCTGCCTTTGTATATATGTGAAGCGCCTTTGAACGTGTTTATCATGAAAAGGGCGCTATATAAATCTGGTGTAACAATAATAATAATAATAATAATAAAACATTGAAAATAGATGAACTATGAAGCTACACGCTGTTTTCAAACTTGACTTTTGTGATTTAAATATACCAATATTTATCAAATGCAAATGTAAAAATAGTAATTCATGATATTGAAATCAAAAGAAATAGAACACTTTTTAAATACTTTTATATTAAAGGGTTGTAATTACAAATTTTCATAAAATGTAATAAAGTATACTCATTTCCAATACAGATGGAAGTCTATGTAATGGGTCTTTTTGTTCCTAGAACAAATCTCTAACAGAATAAACGAAAACTGAAGAATGTCATGAATGCTGCTCAAATGTGATTGACCACCTTTAAAAACAAGAACGTTGAAAACACACTGAGGTGATCTTTTGCAACAAAGCAACACAACAAATCATGATTCTTTTTCAATACGAAAACTAAAATTAAGGGAAGATTCGGGTGTAATAGTTGACAAGACATTTAATAAAGAAACATTGTTTAAAATATTTTATTGGCATATATAATTAAGAAAAATAAGTTATTTCTCACTTTTATAATGTACGTGGATTTTTTAAAACGGGACTTACTTATGCCTGGGGTGAGTCTATTACAGTGAAAATATGTGTAAGAAATAACTGAATGTCCGTTTGATATAAGATAGAAGAGGCAGTGCAGTAACAGTAGAACTATATCCGTGCGCACCCAAGAATTCCGACTAGCGGCAAACATTTAATCCGTCTTATGTAGAAATGGCTATTCTGTAAGACACTGGAGAAGTTTTGTTGGTGCGTGTAAATCTGGTCGTTCAATATCATTAAAGAACTACATTAGTATTATACAGTTTATTCCTCATACCATCATGTCATGAGCTTAGATACTGTATGTGTAGGAGAAAGTGTAAATTCTAACCAGATGTTGATCCACCCTCATGTATGTAGATAATTAATCTTAGATTGACCTTTATTTATATTTGTATATATGATTGCCTATTGTTATAGACCAGAAACTGTAAAGTTTAGAGTCTAATAAAATATTCTTCTTCTTCTTCTTAAAAAGAAGTAATAATAATAACCCTTATATGTTATTCCTGGTTTTAATAAAATATAATTCACAGACAGTGAATGTTATTTATCACATGATGCTTTCTGATTCAAAAACATACTTTGAAAGAACAAAATTAATCATATTCGCGGCTTTTATAATGCCAAATTAGTATAATGTTGTAAATAAAGGGGAAAGAGACGATAGTTATTCAATTATTGTATAGAAATTAATGACATTTAATTTTCCTTACAATTGTAATAAGTATGTAGAAAACTAATCCCATGTGTATTTTTAGGCTATAAATTTTGATTAATGGACATTATTTGATTTCATTTACCATTATTCATTTAAACAGCTACGATATTGAAATTATTAGAGACTTATTTTTTGACGGGTATATAAAAACATTAAGAGAGGTGATTCAACTGTTTTCATTAAGTGATTTTCTTTGAAACCAATTCGGTGAACATGTAGCCCTGTTTTATAAGGACTTTGTTAGACGAGTGCGGTACAGATGTTATAAAGTAAAATGGCGGTCTTACCCTCCATCTATTTAAAGGCTATCGATTTGTTTAGAAATAATATCTTACGTTTACTTGCAATTGAAAATCGATATCTCTATTGTATAAAGTTTGTATCAGGATATACAATCTGTGAAGAGATCCTCTGGGAGCATAGAATGCAACAAAGCAAAACAATAGCAGACTAGGTTCGATTGAGATAATGAAATGTGCAACACTATTTAAGCCTAAGCGGAATTCCATCATAGTAAAATAAATGTACTCCATGATCCCAAAGGGACAGAAAATATAACAACAGTAAGTTAAAGTACGGGGAAACATTTTACAGCTGCCAAAGACACTTAAAGACTGTTGTTGAGATAGTTGATAAAATCTGTGAAGATATCCGCTAGAAGCATAGCACGCAACCAAGCAAAATAACAGCAGTCTCGGTTTGAAAGCAGTTACGAGTCTTTCATATTCCGTGCCCGAGTACCGTTAAATGATTTTAATTATTGTAGTTTCTAGCCTCAATTTGTCACGAGGTAAAATATTCGCGATATATGGCCACCTTATGAAATATGTATGATTATAACGGACAGTTAGCGAATATAGTGAAAGTAAGTTTTTAATTACAGTTGACCAGGCACATAGAATTTCTTCGAGGAATAACATTTTAATTTAAAAAACGATATACTGTAATGTCTTTTGATTAATCTATTATATATAAATAACATGCAAATTAGTTGGCCTGACTCATAAAGTTTCTGCTGGGAGTAATGAAATAATGCACCGAGATAACGTTATTGAGAACATTACTAAATGTCAAATAATTACAATTTTGACAAAATATGTTGATTTATTTATTTATCTTGCTGGGTTTAACGTCGCACCGACACAATTATACGTCATATGGCGACTTTCCAGCTTTGATGGTGGAGGAAGACCCCTGGTGCCCCTCCGTGCACTATTTCATCAAGGGTGGACATCTGGGTAGAACCATCGACTGTACTTGAAACTCCATATGTTAAAACTATTAACCTTAATAAAACGCGTTTCTCTTTATTATGGGACGGAAAACCAGATGTTGTATGTTCATGGGCAAGAATAAACTACAATTCAGAAAAAAAAATGTAGCGAAACAAGTGATGTGGAATAATAGCCACATCAAAGTAAACAAAAGAGCATTGTTTTACAAAAAATTGTACCAAAAGGGTATAAAATGTATAGAACATATTTTTGATTTTAGCAAAAGAAAATTCTACGATTTCGTAAAAGTAAAAACCGACTTTGGTATCGAAAACGCAGACTTTCTAGAACACCAGATTTTGATTAAATACATCAGTCTAAAATTAAAAAATAGTATGCTACAGGAATATGACCACTCTATAAGTGTAGAATCTCCTTTAAGAAAACTTCTTACAAAGAAAACAACCAATCAATTTCTGTATAACACAATCTTAAAAGCAAATAACACTTCTGTTAAAAATAAAGCTGGGGAAAACTGGAACAAAATCTTTTAAAGTCTAAACTGGAGAAATATACATCTTAACGCTTATAAATAACAGCACTATCGACACTAGACTTAGACCTTTTCAATACAAATATGTAACAAGAATTTTGCCGACAAACACATTTTTACACAAGTGCAAAATAGTCTGTTCTAGCCTTTGTGATTTTTGTAACATGCATGTTGAATCGACAAAACATCTATTTTGGGAATGCAGTGTGAGTCAAGTCTTTTGGTCTAAAATAATTACAATGTTAAGAAACAATAATATACATATATCTATAAACTACCAAGAAATTTCGTTTGGTTGCTTGGTCAGCATTTCTGAAACAAGGAAGCACGCAAAATGGGAGATGATGTGAAACAAAAATATCAAAAATTTAAATATGCTCTTTATGCAATGCTCTCCCTCTCAATAGCATTATTCTATATTACAAAATGCGTGATAATTTGGAACCAACATCCAAAATTGCTTTTTGTGTTGCAATGCACTCCCTTGCACCCTCGCAATAATACCTTCTTATTGAAATGTCTTGAATAATTTAGGAAATATGCTCGGGGTAAGAAAAACTAAGGGAGCTATCTCGAATGTTTTTCAACAAAGAGTTATGTACAGTTCCCATACACTGCACTTTTCCTATATGTTCTCTATATTTGTATGCAGTTTGAATTAATTTGCTTTAGCACTTTTCGTTTCGATCAAGACAACTTGACTAAGAGAGATAATAAGAAAAATAAGATATGAGCCGTGCCATGAGAAAACCAACATAGTGGCTTTGCGACCAGCATGGATCCAGACCAGCCTGCGCATCCGCGCAGTCTGGTCAGGATCCATGCTGTTCGCTAACAGTGTCTCCAATTCCAATAGGCTTTAAAAGCGAACAGCATGGATCCTGACCAGACTGCGCGGATGCGCAGGCTGGTCTGGATCCATGCTGGTCGCAAACCCATTATGTTGGTTTTCTCATGGCGCGGCTCATATAGTTATTTTTCTAGGAATAAGTCTTCCAAATCCACTCAAAGGTCTATGAACACCATGTAGACTTATTCCAAGAATGATAACTGACTTAACTACTTATCAACAGTTCAGCAGTTCGAAATACACGTTTTGTTATTTGATTTTAGTGGCCTAATTACTTCTCAAAACAATATAAACATTATATCTAATGTCATATCATTGCAGAAGAGACAGATGTGTTCATCTATACCCAATAAAACAATGGCTGCATGTTTATGATAAAATCTTTGCCCGTTTTTTGTAAATATTGTATATAAATGTAGTGGTAAGATCTCTTTCTTTTGTCTGACCTTAATCATTGTTGTAATTTCTGCAGTAAATGTTCTTCTGTCAAACCAAATATTTCCAAGTTTTCACTATCAGATCTTTTTGCGCACTTGTAAATACATGTATACGACATGCCATTTGTATTGCATTAAGACCCCGCGCACATTTGCTAACATTGGGATGATTATAGGTCAGCAATGTTTGTCGTTTCAGTTGTTAAAATCGCATCATTAAATAATATGGATTCGTCATGACATTTTGTCACAGTACTTTGATGAAACTGTAAGTCAATTTATTTTCCTAGGTTACTATTTGAAATACCGGTACGCCGCCGTATGCATGTATTAAGATGGATATATCATTACGTTTGTTATAACTAGATATGCATAATATCCGTATCACGTGAGCTCGTGTCTTCTGGACTGCGCGTGCCCATCACGCGACATTCAAATTACTGAACTGGGTCCTCTTGTATGTTTTTGGCAAAATAATTCTAACAGGTTATGAACATCTCCCGATCGGAGTCATATAAAACAATCGAAAATAAACTTTTTATTAGGAAAGTGCTCATGCTTATTCGACGCCGCCCAGATGGCGGCGTCGAGTATATGGGATACACTTTTATTTCGGACCCTGTAAAGATGGTAATGAATAGTTTCGGAGTGATAAACTGAACACAGTGAATAGTTTGTAAAAGGATCAACGATATTGCACAATAGATTTTAGTGAATAAACAAAAAAATGGCAAAAAGAAAACATAAAAAATGTATGTAATGCAACTTATTATGTGATTTAAAACAATGCTATCTATCTTTCCTCTCCTTATTTGTAGTGCAGAACATATTTTTTTCATTTACAATTTCGTCAAAATGTTGATCCGATTTATTGATAAGGGAGGTTACTCTGTAAGTCAAGTTTTCTATTTCTATTCTTAGCATGACCTACTTACCTATCTCATTTTCTATAAATAGAACACACCGCAGATATACCATACTGCAACGCGTGAATCGCCTGGACAAGGGAGCGTTCATGTATTTTAAAATAACCTTGCAGTAAACTTCGAAGAGAATATTAAAAAAAAAAAAAAAAAAAAAAAAAAAAAATACAGAAAATTATAAATTTGCCTGCATAAAAATTCCTTGAAAAAACGTATTTACAAACTAAATAAAGGAATCAATAAGCATAGATATGTTGAAATGAACGAAGGAAGTGCCGCTGTTAACTTATTTTTAACCTTTTGTCTTATTTCTTTGTTGATAGGTACAGTGATGTAATTTCAGAATGCGCACACTTTTGCAAATTCCTACTTCTGTTTGCTTTTTGTTTGTTTGATTGTTTGTTTTAGTTTTTTTGCTTATGTGTCATAGGCCTATACTCATTGTTTACAGATATACACTGTCAACTAAGGTGTGCAATAGGCTAAAGAGCATTTGGCTGAATTTGTCAGTGACAAGTTAATACTTCTTTAAATGTGGTTAGATCGAAATATCAAAAGCCACGGGACCATAACTTATCAAAGCATCAGTGACTTTAAAATAGAATTCCTTGTTGAATTTATATGTTCATTGATCTTATATGACTAGTCAGTTGCTCTGGTTGTATTATATCTTGTTACTTGCTTCTTCTTTTTTCTTTTTTTTTTTACTTTAATAGATAGTTTTTGTATCTGTTCATTCCTGACAAAAAAAAAAAAAAACAACAACATTTTCATTGAAATATTTTCTACACTTTGGCAGTGGGTTATTATGCTTGCTAAATTCCTTGTAATATTAGATTTGAATCTAGACATTGACATATTCCTAGTAACCTTAAGTTTCAACGAGGACTTCAAGTTTTTCGTTCGTCCGAAAAAAAAATGAATTCTATGATATTGCAAAAGTATATAAGAAAGATTCATGCTTTGTGAATACGGGCAATATAGAGGTGATTCATGTTATATCATTCTTTTCTTGGACAAAATGTTTGGTTGTTTTGGCAACGGAAACGGTAAAATGCTGTGTATAATCTTCATTCCGAAATCTATCATGTAGGTGACTAAGGTCCATGAAACTTCATCAGTAAATAGAAAACACTCATTACATTACATGATAATAAAAATAATGGTTTCTGTGAACCACAACTTTGAACTAATTATCTTTCAACATTTCCTCATTTTCCAACAAACTGCATTTCTGTGAAACTTCATACACACGCTCCTGCGTATAAGAACTTTTCACAGGTGCTGACCTTAGTTAGTGAAATAATTACTTTAATTTTGTCTGTAAAGAGACCACCTACTCGCAATGTTAATGTCATTGCAGGTAGATGATTTGTATTGCATGGTAAAACTTTTCTATCATGCTTATTCTTCATGTTTTAAACAGTTTATAACATATATTGTTTTATGTGCTAATGTTGATAACTTGTAGCCAGTCAGACTAATAAAGTAATGATTAGGTGATTTCTCATATTGCAATAAATGTACTTCAGACACATCACTTGGCGGCGTCTTTGAAGCTTGCATCAATGAATTTCCTTGTACTATCTTGACCACTTTGTAGTATATGAACAATCAACGATATATTGAACTTATTCCGAATTTTGGTTGTCATTAGCGTATTTTTACTGATGATGATAATATATATCCCAAAATTTATATTACTTTTTAAAACTGTAGATGTTAGCACTTTTCTACAGATATTGAAACTTTTGTGTTTTCTATTGTTTCTTTTATTTACCATATCGGGGCAAAACACCACTATTGAGGTAATAGGTACGTACTGATCCGGAGATGTGCCATGCCTGTTTAACTATATTTAAGTATCAGCATAATTCGTTATAATTCGGCTTAGTCGGGTTAGGATGGCTGGCATTTCAACTATACCAGGGTTTCGCAATAACATTAGAAAGGACCAATTGATTCAATATAATTTTCTTGTAGGAAAAGCTTAGGTTCATATTTTCAATTATGATTTTGAGTTTTATTAATTTGTAAATTGACAAACACCTTTCACTAGTCAAAATATCAAATTTAGAGCAAATACTACATTTAAAAGTAGGCTCAAATTATCTAAAGCTTCTCTAAAACAGCTATTACCTAGAAAAACAGTATTTGAAAAGACTGACGCATGACTCTTAAACAAAATCACTTTCTTCAAATGCCGTTACATTGGTTTGAAACCAAGGAATCAGCAGAACATAATGCAGTGGCTTACATTGATGAAAAAGTTTACTTGTCAAAAATGTTCAACATTTATATGTAGCTTGATATTTACAACATCTGTGCACATTTTACACACTTAATGAGTGTTTTATTATATTCAATACTGCCTGAAACTCACCAAAATACCTTATTTTTCTTTATATTTGAATTTATTGGATGACAAAAGTTCAAAAACAAAGTCTTAGGTAGTGCCTCCTTAAAACCATTCGGATATCAAAAACTGGAAGTCTATATCAGTTTCTTCTTTTAATTAATTAACATTATGATCTTTTACAATAGCTATATAATTCAAATGTGTTTTTTACGTAATACAAAATATTCAATCTGTGTCAAAACATTAAGTGCAATTTAATGTAATTAAGGATATAGAACAGTCATTTGAACAGGGATAGCACATGCCTACTTATTAAGAGATCTCTAGGCCACATTTCTCTGTAGAGTCGTTCGGCACCCACATCCGATTCACATGGAGAAGCTATCAGTTATTTGTGGAGGTACAGTTACTATACTAGTATGAAATCTAGCTGACTGTCCTATAAAACTGAAATACTGTATAAAAACGATACAAGATAAAAAAAAAACCCCAAAAAACCCAAAGAACAACACACTAGCAAAACATTGTACAGCGTAATAAATGTTACATTTGACGTAAAATGAAAATCCAACATCAATTTCATATAAAATAACGATATTCAAGATAACCGCAACATTATTATAGAATAATAGGAATGTACTATGTCAGTTCGCCCGCCAATCACCACTTTTTAAATGATTAAATTGTGGGCTTATCTTTTTGATACAAGACCTGAAACGTTATAAATATATCATGAATAATTTTGGATAATTTATAAAATATAGGAAAGCGTACAAAACATCGTCATGATTTTCAACATTTGACTAATAATGAACTCGAGCGATTTTTTTTTATATTTTACGAGATTATCATTTGTCAGTACAGCATATTTCTGTCAAAACTAACTAAAATGTAAGACATTTCACGAAAATTATACACTTACATAATCCGTTTTAACATTCAGAGAAATCCCATGTTATAATTTACCACAAGGTCTGTTTTGGGACAAAAATCTAGATATTTCTTATGTAAAACTGATTCAAAATCTATATTTAAGAGTATTTCAGATTGAACTTATTAACTTAGTAGTCACTTACGCGTGCACACTTGGTCGTGCATTTAAATGGTACGCACGAAGTACCAATAGAAGTTGGGCAGTCCTAGTGATTATTATTGACCTCTTTACGGGTCCTCGAGTTACTTGTACTACTTCTTCAACAGAGGAGCCGGTACGTGAGCATTACTGGTATGGTTATTGCACAATGTACTACCTCTTGTCTTCTGCCAATTTCAGACAAAAGATAAAAAGTGAAACGAGTAAATTTGACAAGGAGAAACAATTCCAAAAGTAAGCAAGGCAGAATTATGATTATTGCATATTGCACTTTCAATCAACACTCCCTATATTTGTATAACAAATGAATTAATTCCATCGAGCACTTTATAGTAATGACTATAAAATATAGTATTACTATATACAGAATGATAATTCAAACAGGGGGCATAATAAAGTTACGAGTCTTGTGCAGTGCACTTTTTATAAATGTCTTCTGTCATAAGAGTTCAATAAAATCCCTCTAACAGTAATGGAGTTATCCTACAGACAAAATAAAAAGTGTGAAACAATTAATTTGATAAAGGGAGATAATTGTAAAAGTAAACATGCAAGTATGCAAGTAGAGGTATGGTTTTTGTACACTGTACTTTCTCTAAATGTTCTCTGTCTTTGTACACAGTTTGAATAAACTCCTTTGAGCTCTTTTAGAGTTATGACCCACACACCTTTTTCTGATTTAAAAAGATAGATAATAGTAAACATAACAGAGTTATCGTTCTTGTACATTGCACTTCTTATGATTGTATGTCAATGTAGCAATATTTAAAAGAATCCTTTGAATAGTGTCAAGGTTATGAACCCGTCAAAGAGTCTTGGAATGGACATACATACAGACAGACGGACGGAAGGAAAGATTTATTTCAATAGGGTTACCGCTAAAAGGCGAGGCACTTACAATTGACTAACATATACATATGTAACTTTACATTTTCTACTATACTATTGATATTTAAATATAATTATATCAATTACAATTCTGAAGCCACATATAAGTAATTACTATTCATATTCGCATGCAACATGCATGTTTGTTTCCTAGAAACAGAAAAGTTACCAGAAGACTCTGTTCACATGTACTAAACACGCTTATTCAACATTATACATAGAAACAGAGACCCTAAAGTATGTTTGCAGTTGTCAGCAAACAGCCCTAGGCTCTTCCCCGTATAGAGAAATGAAAAACAGACTTTATGAATATTTAACAATAAAATAAGTACCACAACAAGCATCAGGCAAACACAAACACTGAGAGTTGTAAAAATGATTCTAGGTACAAATATAAATACGGTATTAAAACCATAATCCAGTGACTGCAACAGCTACAATTGCAGTAACCGTAATCGAATAATAAAATGTCGTACCTATGCTATAATTTGCTTTCAACCTTTTGAAGGTATCCATACATATGAAAGTACATGTTTCACCATCACAATAATCACTATCTAACATGACATATTCGCTTTTGTTTAACTTGGCATCAAGCCGATCAACAAAGGCACCCCAGCTGAAGCGACTGGTGTTGTAAAATGAAACATAAAGGGCAAGCAGAGGACAAAATGACGTCGGATACAAATTTATAGCATCATGCTTAACATGTACAAATGGTAAAATATATTTTCTGATCCGTTTAAGTTTTGTACTACCGCCTTCTTTCACTTCAAACAATTCCACATCAGATACCACAGCACCATTTGTCAAATCAAAATGGTCATTGTACACGAGGTACTTAGCACAAGAAGTGCTCATGTTGAAGTTATTTTTGATTATTGTAATATTCTTGATACTAAATAATTTGTCTATGCTTGTTGCGTCTTCCAAGAACCCATGCTTTGGCGAGAAGTAAAGATCCATATGTACTACAAAATACTTGACGCATGTTCTCTCTTTATTGTTACTCGTATCCATTTGTGTCCTTTTGTGAATACTTAATACAGATAAAGTATCTAGCAGGTGGTTCTGAATTAGCCATTTTATGACGTAGTCTTCAATTCTCTGAGCTGCTGATGTGTCATTTTCCACCGCAAACTGTGGTATAAGCACCTGAAACACACTGTATCCGACCCCACCAATCCGTTTAGCGACATTGAAACATCTTCCCGCTATAAATATCTTTGGAGGCATACACATCGCTTGAACGCACGTATTCTACGAAAAAAATGAACAATACAAAATTATAAAACTCATGATGCACATAAAAAAATTAAACAATGCAGACTTTGTTAGTTACAATATTGCAGTGAGGGGTGTTCTTATTTTATCTCCACTAATGGATACATGAATGGCTAAATTCACACTTGTACCACAAATTTTGTATTTTAATTTTACCGCCAAACTATGCCAAATTCTATTACGAATTGATAGAAAAGTATTAGATGATATATATTTTCAATCAAATGTATACATGGTAGAATTTTCAAAACACAATTTTACTATTGTTGTTTGTAGTGCAAGAATTAATTCTTCTAAAAGGAAAATTTATTAAAAAGGTATGCTTTGCCAAGTGGGTAAGGTCTCTGACTTAGAATCACTTGCCAATCACCATTGTGGTATCAAAACATCGTTTACAGTGTAGAATACTTTCATGTAAGGAAGTCATCCAGCTGACTTGTTATCGGATGACTCGATGGTTTTACCCAGGTGCCCGCTCGACCCTTAAGTAATGCCCAGAGGGGTTCCTGATGTCTTCCTGTACCATCAAGAGATAGCAAAACACCACTTGAAAAAATTATGTTGGTGTGATTCCAAACCAAACAAATAAACAAAAAAGAACATACAAAGAGATCTGCTGTATGATCTCGCTGACATTTTTAGAAAAATATCCTCCCGTTTCTTTAAATAAAAAAGCATCTTTGTATTTAAAGTATACGTTACCTAACGTTATTTCTAATCTTAAAAATAATCATGGTAACAAATTGTTAGTAAACAGCTCGGTAATAATCTCGCTTCGGTCGTCAATGTTTCACCGAAGGCTTTGCCCGAAAAGTAAAGGGATGTACATTTTTGTAACTTACACTTCTATACCACAAATAACCCTGTAAAGAACATTTAACTCTTATCTTTAGATTTTAAACAAGTACTTTAAAGAAGGTATAGATGTACTTGTAAGCCACTAGAAATAGTATTTAATTATTCTTGATAAACAGTGTTTTCCAAAGTCTTGGTCAAAAGGTATTATTATTCCTATATTTGAAAAAGGAGAAATTCAAATGTTAATAACTACAGAAGTATTGCGCTGATCAGCTGTTTTGCAAAATTCTTTACAATTGTTATAAATGAAAGGTTGAAGAAATGGTCTATAGCAATGGTGTTATTACCCATGCACAGTTTGGACCACTGATGCTATATGTCTATTAAATGCTTTTATAGAAAAACAACTAAGACATAGATCCAAGCTTTACTGTTGTTTAATTGGTCTCAAAAAATGTTTTGATACCATTTATAGAAATGGTCTTTGGTTAAAACTCATTAGAAATTGAGTTAATGGTAGATTGTTTAATGTTATATGTTCACTTTATAAGGAAGTTAAATTATGTGTTAAACATTTAAATGACCTATCTGATGTATTCAGTTGTAATATAGGATTGTTACAAGGGGAGATAATGTCCCCTTTTTATTTTCTTTGTTCATTAATGACGTCGAACTATATTTACAACAAGAGTCTAGTGCATGTATAACTTTAGAACAACTCTCAATTTACTTATTACTTATTGCTGATGATGCAGTTATTTTTTAAGAAAAAACAGCAGGCTTACAAAAATCTTTGAATAATTTTAAAACATAGTGTGATAAATGGAAGCTTCGAGTTAATATAAGAAAAACAAAGATAATGATATTTAAAAAATGTAGAGCTTACGGTAACACTAGAAATGTTTCAAAATATGATGGGGAATGTATTGAAATTGTTAGTAACTTTAATTATCTCTGTATTGTTTTTCTACTGGCGGGTCATTCATGAATGCCACAAAAACATTGTTAGAAAGGGTACACAGATTTTTTTTTAAAATGGTTACTCAATGTAAAAATATCAACATGCAAAGCCGCATTGTATGGTGAAACCTGCAGATTCCTAATTCCTATTGTTTGTAATCAGACAAATAAGAATAGTTAAATATTATTTGAAATGACATTTAGAGAAAAGTAATAATTGTTTGTTGACAACTGTATTTAGCTCACTTAGATATGATACTGATAGAGATAAGAATGTGGTCAACTGGGCTTTTAAAGTAAAACATTTATTGGAATCTGGTTTTAATGATGTACGGTTATATCCAGAATCAGTTGATATCTAAACGTTTATTCCAATATTACGAATAAGATTATTTGATCTGTACATCAGCAACTGGAGACAAGACATGCATAACATACCTTTTCTTTGTTTGTTTAAAGAACTTAAGTTGGTATTTAGAATATATGAATACCTAAATAAAATGAATTGCATTAAACTGCGAAATAGTATTGCCAAATTAAGAATGTTGTCTCATCATTGAAACATTGGAACTGGTAGACATAGAATATATTGAGATCTAAAAGAAATTGTACTTTGTGTGAAGTCAACGATTTGGAAGATGAATATCACTTTGTACAAATATGCCCTGTTTATTCTGAGTTCAGAAAAAGCTATATACTACGTTACTATTACAACCATTTAAGTCTGTTTAAATTCATATAACTTTTAAACACATCTAATTTGAAAAATTTAAATAGGCTGGCTATATTTTGTAATAAATCGTTAAAAGTTATTATTAAAATTATTTGTATAATTGAAACGATTTGTACTTAAACACTGTACTGTTTGTCTATGAAATATTTAGTACGAATGTATAAATTTGATCGCCTAGTCCATGTATATTTCAAATACTTTTATCATTGATGTCTGTACATATTTCATTCTCACTGTAGCTATGATGACGAGGAATTTCTTATGTTTAAGTCATATTATTATTAATAAAGTTCTGTAATGTGTAATTAGTATGCACTCGGATTAATATATCACGTGGCGGAATATCCATTGGAACTTTGACGGACATTTCCTTTTAAATCGATGTTCTAATCGATATAAAAATCAAGGACTAAATTACAACTGGAATTTATCTACCTAATACCTAATATAGCTCTAATGTTTATTTTCAGGATCATTTTTTTTGTATTCTTAATATAATCGAAAGTGTACCTTGCGCAGAAATAATTAACCTTCAATTAATAGAATAATGATAATAAACTTGAATTCCGCAAAAAAGACCCTGGTCTAACAACTGATAAAGAATGTGAGTGTAAGCTGTTACACATAGCCAGGCCCATCTTAAAAAAAGAATTGCTAGCCTTATGTTCTTAAATGACCAATAATCCACCAAAAAAATCACCAAAAAAAGTAGGGGTCATGTATCTTCTAAGATAGATTTTTGTCTGACAGGTCAACACTATGGAACAGCTTCCAAACTGACAGCTAAAATGTGGGTATGGGCCATAACAGACATCTGATGCAATATATATCATATGAACTGATAGATAGAGTGTTGTTACATTTGTGAGTGTTGAAGAATGACAATAAAGGACAGAATACAACAATGGAGCCCCCAGTGAGGATCGAACTCACGACCCCTGGTTAACAGTCTAGATATAACATACAGGAGTAATTTAAGGGTGACATAATTGAAATATAGAAATTGTGAAGCTTGCGTGCACATTGTATACACAAAGACTTTTAGAGACATTGGAAGCATATTTGTTATACATTGAGAAGAACTATATTTAATACCGGTAACCGAAAGTGACCACTGTAAAATAATTTTATTGTGACATAGTGAAACATGGATATCTCAAAAGTAACAGAAGAGGACTTGAAACTTCTAGAATTGATGCACGGTTTGAAAGACCCCCCTAAAGTAGAGAACATGGATGATCTTATTTCATACATGAAACATTTTAGTGGAGAAGAACCAGATTTTTTCAAGGCATGGTGCTACAGCAGCCGAGGTTAAGATGGAGACTACTATTAAGGAAGTAACCGGTAGCAAGTTCCCCGGATATCATTGTTTTATGGCGAAACATGAAAGGGAGAAGTGACTTACCCTACCTGGAAGTATGAGATTTGTTGCCTACTGGAAGAGAAAACTTACACAAAGGAACAGATTTTACTTGGAATTAGACGAAGTGTGAAAGGAGAGACAGCAAATATTTTGAGAGGATTAGGGACTAAAGTGACCATTGACGAATTGATGTGCAAATTTGAAAGTACATATGGGGATATTGAATCACAAGAATCGATTCTGAAAAAGTTTTATGCCAGCAAACAAGAACCAAATGAATCTGTTCTCAAATATTCAGCAAAGTTAGAAGAAATTTTGCACAAGCTGGGGAAATCGGTGCACTAGATCCTAAACATGAGAAAACATTAAATGTGTTTTTTATTCAGGTTTGAGACAACCATTGAAACAAATGTGTAATTATAAATTTGAAACAATAGATGATTACGACAAGTTCAAAGTAGAAGTAAGAAAGATAGAAAGTGAAATGGAATCGTTACAGAAAGATACAACTGGGAAGTGCCATTCAGCCAACCCAAAGCCAGAAAAGACTGAATTAGGAGAAGTGAAAGATTTATTACAACAAATGAATGAAAGAATTAACAAACTAGAATTAGAAAGAGAAGAACCATTAAATACAAGTAGAGGACGAGGCTATAGAGGAAGGAGACATATGAGAGGAAATTTCTTCCATGGTTAAGGCAGAGGAGACTACAGACCTACCCGTCCGTTAGGGTCTAACAAGTTCACACCAGCAAATGTCAGATATCCATCCCAACAGTTACATGTTATAGATGCAACAAGAAGAGTCACATTGCCAAATACTGTCAAGAACATCTAAACTGAATTGTGCTTCTGTCAATGGACCAGCCAGCAGCACTTTTGAAAAACAAGGTCCAAATTTAGTATGTCAATCTAATGAAGCTGACATTTTGATAAATAACATCTCAGCTACAGCACTTATAGATACAGGCAGTTGTATAAGTACCATTAGCCAAAATTTCTACGAGAACAACTTACAAGATAAGCCACTTCAGCTAGTGAAAGATATTTTGAACATTGAATGTGCAGACGGTAACACATTACCATACCATGGATACATTGAAGCAACATTAACTACACATGGAATTCCAAACTGCAAAGAACAACATTGTTTATTTCTCATTGTTCCAGATACAAGCTACAATAACAAGACACCCATACTTATTGGTACTAACATTTTGAATGAAATGATGAAAGACTGCAGAGAAAATTTTGGTGACAGCTTTTTGCAGAAAGCCAAGTTACATACCCCGTGGTATCTATCCTTCCGTTGTATCACCATCAGAGAAAAAGAACTTAAAAAGAATAAAGACAAAATTGCCATAGTAAGAAGTGCCGAAACATCTAAAGTTACACTTGGTCCAAATCAGTCTATCAATATTAAAGGCTTTACAGATAAAGAATTAGAGTACAGTCCTACATGTGCAATTCTACAAGAGACAGAAACCTCCCAGCTGCCAGATTTCATTGACATAACTCCTTCAGTTACACACTATGTTTACAGAAAGAATGGAGAGATCACAGTCAACTTGTCGAACTTGACCACAAACACTGTAACAATATCCCCTAAAGTAATCTTGTGCGAGTTACAACCAGTCACGGTAGACGAAACTGTATTCAACAACTTAGAGAATACAACCACTCATCAAATCTTCGATGATGTACACATAGAATCATCGCTAACTCCTGAACAAGTTAGACAAATAAAAGAGCTCCTTCTGAAACATAAAGAGATCTTTTCAACGAGTGATACAGATATTTAACATTGCGATAAAATCAAACATAGAATAGATCTTTTAAACGAACCCCCTTTTAAACAGAGGCATCGACGCATTCCTCCCGCTATGATTAATAAAGTGAGACGTCATTTAGAACAACTCTTGAGTAGCGGTGTTATACAGAAGTCTAAATCTCCTTGGGCTAGTAATGTGGTAATAGTACGAAAGAAGAACGGCAAACTTAGAATGTATGTCGATTATAGGTCCCTTAATGAAAGGACGATTCGCGATGCGTACGCCCTCCCTCGGATTTAAGAACTGTTTGACCCACTACAAGGATCGAAAATATTTTCAACTATAGATATGAAAAGCGGCTACCATCAAGTTGAAATGGAAGACACTCATAAGGAAAGAACAGCATTTACAGTGGGACCGCTTGGTTTTTTCGAATAAGTAAAAACGCTATTCGGTCTATCAAACTCTCCTGCTACCTACCACAGACTAAGGGAAGAGTGCTTAGGTGACTCTAACATAAAGACCTGTATCATATACCTAGATGACTTGATTATTTTTAGTAACTCTTTTGAACAACATCTAGAACGCCTCGACCTTGTACTTTCTAGACTTAAAGAATGCAATCTGAAACTTTCAGCCGATAAATGTTACTTCATGGCAGAAAAAGTTAAATTTCTAGGACACATAGTTAGCAAGGAAAAAATTGAAACTGATCCGGATAAGATTGAAAAAGTTCGTAACTGGCCGACACCAAAAAACCCTGACCAACTTCGATCGTTTATTGCTTTTTCTTCATACTATCGAAGGTTCATCAAAGATTTTTAAAAGATTACTAAACCCCTAACAGATCTCTTACCGCCAACATCAGCAAAGAAAACAAAACAGAAACAGACAATGGAATGGAAGTTAGGTAGTGAACAGCAGAAAACATTAGAGAATTTGAAGGTCATCTTAACATCTCAACCTGTACTGGCATATCCAGACTTTCAACAACCATTTGAGCTTCACACAGATGCGTCGACAAAAGGTCTTGGATCCGTCTTATATCAGACACAAAATGGCCAGAAGAAAGTAGTCGCGTATGCAAGTCGCAGTTTATCAAGATCGGAAAAGAACTATTCTGCATTTAAGCTGGAATTCCTTGCATTAAAATGGACAATTACAGAAAAATTTTCAGATTACTTGATAGCAAATAAATTCACAGTGTATACAGACAATAATTCTTTGACACATGTATTAACATCAGCCACATTAGATGCCACAGGACTACGCTGGGCTTCAGCGCTTGGAGAATATACTTTCGACATTATCTATAGAGCAGGCTTGAGAAACGCAGACGCTGATGGTATGTCCCGATACCCTTATGATAAACTTACAGAATCGAATACTGTTTTCATCAAGATAGAAGACAATACAGTCAAAACCATTTGTTCATCCAGTCAAATGCCAGCTTTTATTGAAATACATCCTGCTGCTTCTATTAACATCATAGACATAAGTGATACACCTGGACAGCCGTTTGCTCAAATCGAAAGCAGAGAAATCAGAAGAAACCAACATGAAGATCACATAATTGGAAAATGGGTTAGAGCAACAATTGATAAACGCCTACCAGACAAGAAACATTATTTCATTAGAAAAAATATACTATGAAAAAGAACTTTAACAACTTAAAGATGATAAGAGGGATATTATACAGAGAAATTATGGATGGGGAAAACAGATTACAACAATTAGTTTTACAAAGTGTGTATAAGAAAATAGTCCTTAGAGGTCTTCATAATGATGTGGGCCATCCTGGCAGAGACAGAACTATGTCTCTAGTACGTGAGAGATTTTTCTGGCCAGGTATCATGGCAGACATTGAGCAATGGATAACGACATGTGACCGTTGTCTCAGAAGGAAGACTTCAACAAACATACGTGCTAGTAAATGTGGTGACTACGTACCCTCTTGAATTAGTGTGTATAGACTTTCTGACAGTAGATCCCTGCAAAGGCGGTATTGGAAATATACTAGTGATAACAGATCATTTTACGAAATATGCTTTGGACATTCCAACGAAAAACCAGACTGCGAAAACAACTGCAGAAGCCTTATATGACATCTCTTTGTGAATTATGGTATACCTACACGCTTACATTCAGATCAAGGAAGGAATTTTGAATCCGAAACAATAAAAGAACTCTGCAAATTATTCAGTATAGACAAGTCGCGCACTACACCATATCACGCCATGGGAAATGGAACTCCTGAACGCTATAATCGCACATTACTAGACATGCTTAGTACTTTAGTACCAGAAAAGAAAACTGATTGGAAGAAGTATCTCCCTACACTTGTACATGCGTATAATTCTACAAAACACGAAGTCACAAAATATTCTCCATTTGAATTGATGTTTTGTCGTAAACCAGTATTACCAGTAGACACCCTCTTTGAGAAACACCAAGATAATGAAGGAAATCCATCATCACATGTAGAGTATATAGAAAACCTCAAGAAAAGGATAAAAGTTACACAGGAAATAGTGAAGAAAAATATGGAAAAGGCTAAAGTGAAGCAGAAAACAGGTTATGACTAAAAGGCAAAGGCAGTGAGAATTGAGATAGGAGATACAGTATTGCTTAAAATTCTAGCATTCGATGGAAAGCATAAAATGTCTGATAAATTTGAGAAAGATGCATGCGAAGTGATAGATCAACCAAACAAGGATATACCTGTGTTCTTCATTAAATCACCAAATGGGGAAACAAGAACACTACACAGAAACCATCTTTTCCCTCCAGGATTCATCCAAAATGAAAACTGAAAAGGAAAAGACAAACTCTATGATAAAAGATGAAGGAAAACCCATACCTAAACCAAGAAGATTGGTAAGGTTTGATAAAGGGACCGCAACTGCTGAAGAAAAGATAGAATCTGATGATAGGAAGAATCAGAAGAAATATGACGTCACAGATGTGGAAATAGATAGTGATGAGTCTGGAGATGAATTTATAGTAACTACAAGTATTCCTGGGGATGCTCGGACTCCAGCTACAGTAGAGAAGGACGAAGATGTTTCAGAAGTATCAGTAGAAGCTGATCACTCAGCAGAAGGTGCGGTGAAAGATACTGGTGAAGACAGTCTTACAGACAGTCATAAACAAGCAGAAGATGAAACAACAGAAAAAGACATAATAGAAGATAGTGGTGATAAAAGTAAAACAACAGAAATTGATTATGACACAACAGAGACACACACAGAACAGAAAGAACCTAAATTTGACAAATAAAAAGAAGAAAGATAAAACAGAAACAGTACCAAGGAGATCAGCAAGGGAAAAGACTAGTCCAGCTTGGCAAAAGAATTATTATCTCAACCAGATTTCTGAGAGACCAGTAGATAGACTACAAGCTCTAGACAGACTTGTAAATTCAGGAATTCTAGAGAAAGTGAATGCCGACATTTCATGCTAATTGATAGATGCAATAATGAAATGATATTTTATTCTGTTTTTAAAAGATATTGACAATTGTATTAATGAATGAACATTATAAAGGATGAGGATGTGTTTATAGTGTTCAATAGAAATTGAAAGTTGAAAGTAAAGGCAATAAAATGAAGAGACAGATAATTGTTTTTAAAGGATATGTGACTGTACATATGATAACGTCCAGTGAAGATATACATTTTAAAATTTCATTCCGTAGACTTTGAAAACTGACGATATGTTTCACTCAAAATGAAACAGTGTGTTTCACTATTAATGAAAACAAATACACTTAGAATGCTATTGATACAATGAGATACATGTATATGTGAATCCATACTAGAAATACATTTGAATGTGGTAACTTGGTGAAACATATGTCAATTCATACTGGAAATACATATGAATACTGTTACTTAGTGATAGTGAAACAGATGTGAATTCATACTGGAGATACATCTTAGTTAATGTATATAAGATTCTTTTAAATTGTCATTACTTTGTATATTTCATAGAATATAACATGTTGTTTGGAATTATAGGGACACACTTTCTGGGAAGGGGAGAGCAAGAGGCAGTTTCCGGCAAATTTTGTATATGTGGTTTTAAGTTATTATGTTAGTTATTTTCAGAGACAGCAGATGTACCTGATGCAGTAATCATTGTATTTGAATGTTTAGATAATTTCTTTAGTGTTTGTTGAGGGTAAACTTTAAGTTTATTGTCGCTAATTTTTTTTAGGTTTATTGTTAAATGACGAGACGTCATTTTCTATGGAGCGGGAGTGTGTAGCCGGGTCATATTTTCATGATCATATGATACGTGGTTTATGTCTCTCTCATTGCTGCTTTCCGATGTTTTTATCTCTTTGGGTATATATATTGGTCTTGTGAGCGCCCGCCCGCTTAGCTCAGTAGGTAAGAGCGTCGGTCTACGGATCTAGGGGTTGCGAGTTCGATCCTCGGGCGGGGCGCATGTTCTCCGTGACTATTTGATAAACGACATTGTGTCTGAAATCATTAGTCCTCCACCTCTGACTCATGTGGGGAAGTTGACAGTTACTTACGGAGAACAGGTTTGTACTGGTACAGAATCCAGGAACACTGGTTAGGTTAACTGCCCGCCGTTTCATGACTGAAATACTGTTGAAAAACGGCGTTAAACCCAAAACAAACAAACTTGTGAGCACTTTGATTATACTTACTGGTCTTGTGAGAACTTTGATTTTATTTTGTGGTCACGTGATGATCAGAAGTGTATGACGTCATTTTCTCAGGTTGTTTTAGTAAAGGAGCTGTTGTACAGAACTTGGTGCGACGAATGTTTTATTCCTACCAATTCTTTATCTGCTTGTCTTGTAAATGCAGTTCATGCATTTACTATAGCTTTAGGAGGTTACTTTGCAATGGCTGGAATGATTATTTATTATTCACTTTTGGTGCTATTTAATGATTTAGCGCACTGTCTTTGTGTTCCAAAATGGCGGTCATGTATATAACTTCTGAACTTCTATTTATAACATGCATGTATTAAAATATCTAAATCATTGTTCACAGTATCATCATCACGTGTGGCAGATGTGTGGAGAGAAACTGTGCAGACCAGTGTCACTGTGTGTATAAAGGGTTAAGATCCCCTAGATCTGTAAGTAAGCCTTTATTATTATCTTGTGAACATTATACATGTATTGTATACATTATTTTATGACGTGCATAGTTAAGGCAGTAGACCACTATTGTGTGTAAACTGTGATTTTATATAAATGAGATATTTATCAGTACAGAATGTTTAACTGAGAACATTACCTATTTATTATGTACATGTAAAGGTATTTAACTGTTAATTTGATTATATATAAATACGGATGCAATTGTTTGTTATTTCAGTGCCTGGAATGTATGCGCTACCTTAACAGACATCTGATGAAATAAATATCACATGAACTGATAGAGTGTTGTTATATTTGTGAGTGTTGGAGAATGACAATAAAGGACAGAATACAACAGACACATGATTAATAAGATTTGTTAACATATCTATAAATGCAAAAATCTCCTTGAAAATGCTACCAAAATGTCAAGTGTATGTCCGCAATGAAATAAAAACAGGAACTGGCTTACATAAAACATGAAAATGCCACTTTAGCAGGGAAAAAAGGATTTTTTTCTTTCCGCCATTATTGCCCGAAAGTGCTGCATGATTACCTATTTATTACTATTGTACCTCTATCCGGAAAACGTAGAATAAAGCCTGGGCTCGATTCAGGTGATAGTTGTTGATATGATTATTAATGACATGCCCCAACATTTTTTTTCAATTAGTGTAAACAATTTATGTTGTAAATTAATGTGAATATATGAAGGTACCCACTTATCTTGTTTACAACAATGAATAAAACATCTTATAGTTTGTTTAAGGTAGTGGACCTGTAACGAAAATCGTCCAATTGCGTATTGTCCATATGCTTTTTTCAGCAGTTTTCGATTCTTTTATGGAAAGCAATGATAGTTTTAAGCAATAGTTACGTCCAGAGAATGTCGAATTGCTTGCAAATACATAATAACGCTGAAATTGCAGAGTCATTACCGATCTAATACTTTAAGATTTTGTAATAACATTTGACGACAGTGACTTTTTGTGTTACACTTTTTGCAGAAAAATACTACTGAATAGTCGGAGAAATGCTTCAAAATGAGTAAAGCACAAGGAACACTTTCAAAATGATCAGCTGAAATGATGAATAACAACAGTTTAATTATGTTGTTACATTTATGCGATACCAATTTAACTTCTTGTAATTTCTAATTGTTGGAAATACATTTTACATTTTAGTATATCAAAAATAACAGGTAAATGTATTACATACTAAATTCACACCAATCTTTAGGCTACTTTTGAGATTTAAAAAATGCGACTTTTATAGTGCTAATTTTTTATAATGATGTCATTAACTGAGAAAGAGATAATTGTTTATCAGCCATTATTTGAAATCTATGACATTTAACTTTCTTTCCTGTTATTACTAATTAATCAGTATAAATATAATAAAATTTCAATTATTATCTACTTACATATTTTATTAGTTGACAGTTATTACTTTTCTCAAGTTTATTATCTTAGAACGTTATTTCAATAACAAACTTTATGTGTCTTTTCAGCTAATTTCGCATTTATTTGAAGGCAATAAAATTTTATATCATAAAAGGTACCATTCAGTAGCTTTGACACACTACTTTACTAATTTGTTTTCAGTTATTCGGTTATAGCGCGACGATATTGAAATTATCACGGACCACTTTGTTGCACAAGATATTAATTGATGTAGCACAGCTGTGCTAAGTTATTAAAATAACCCATTAATATTTTTAAATAAATTGCACACCACGCCCTTTGTCTAAGAGCGGATACATTAGAAAAAGATAAAATTTGAAAACGATTTATTTCTACAATGGTCATACAAAAAAAAAAAAAAAAAAAAAAATATTTGTATGTGTATTATCCTGATGAAGGCGTTAGCCGAAACGTTGATGAGATAAAAAAAACTATACATAATACGTGTTGTTGTTGAAATACCTATCGCATTACAATGGTCATACAACACAAAAGTATTTATTGTTGTTATTTTGTGAGAAAATAAAACACGTCAGATATTGAACAACAATGATGACTTTTACCATAAATATATCGAACATACAACAAGAATAACGACATATACAATAACAATGGTAATACTTAGAAATTTTCTTTTTATTTTATGCTCAATTACGTTGAGATTTGCATTTTGCAACAATTTTTAATCTCAGCGCGGGAAACAGACGCGCGTAAACAGACATGACGTCAGACGTGTTGTGACGTTAGAAAGAGCACACAACATAAAGTTCCATTTTATTTTATTTTTTGCTGCATAACGTTATGAAATTCTCATTAAGTAAAATAATTTGAACCGAGAAATATACTATAAAGAACAAAGTGCGACTACAATTTTCATCCTGTTTTAAACAAATAATTTAAAATTCATACACAATGTTTGAGGGGGCGGAGCTATATCTCTCTCAGTGTGAAAATATAGATTTCATATTTTCACAGTGTGAGTGATGAGATATAAAAATATTTAACTGATAGAATACAGTATTTCATTAGTTAGCATAAAATAAAAATGTGTACAACCACTAAAATTTAGCTGCAAGTTTTTTTAACAATCGACTATTACTGCATGACATTCCGTTATGAATGTAGCTCTACATACACAATTAGATCTAATTTATTTATTTTATGCTAACTAATGAAATACTGTATCAGTTAAATATTTTTATATCTCATCTCTCACACTGTGAAAATATGAAATCTATATTTTAACACTGTGAGAGATATAGCTCCGCCCTCTCATACATTGTGCATGAATTTTAAATTATTTGCTTAAAACAGGATGAGAATTGTAGTCGCTCTTTGTTCTTTATAGTATACACATGTATTTCTCGATTCAAATTATTTTACTTAATGAGAATTTCATAACGTTATGCAGCAAAAAAAATAAAATAAAATGGAACTTTATGTTGTGTGCGACTTTCTAACGTTACAACACGTCTGACGTCATGTCTGTTTATGCGCGTCTGTTTCCCGCGCTGAGATTAAAAATTGTTGCAAAATGCACATCTCAACGTAATTGAGCATAAAATAAAAAGAAAATTTCTAAGTATTACCATTGTTATTGTATATGTCGTTATTCTTGTTGTATGTTCGATATATTTATGGTAAAAGTCATCATTGTTGTTCAATATCTAACGATTCTATTAACAAAACGTGTCATTCTTATTCTATGTTATGTGATTGTATTTGTATAGCGTCGCTTTGCTATTTATATCGCGGGAAATCGCACATACAATAAGAATATCAAGCTTACAAAAAATATAATGAATATACAACAACAATAACGTCTTTTACAAAAAGAATATCGAACATACAATAAGAATAACGACATATAGAATAACACTGGTAACACTTAGAATATGAATGACACGACATTGAATAACAATATCAAAGATACAATAAGAATAACGAAATATTAAGTAACAATAATGACTTTTACAATAAGAATATCGAACATACAATAAGAATAACGACATATACAATAACAATGGTAAGACTTAGAATATGAATGACATGACATTGAATAACAATATCAAAGATACAATAACAATAACGAAACATAAACTAACAATAATGACTTTTACCATAAGAATATCGAACATACCATAAGAATAACGACATATACAATAACAATAGCAAATTTTAGAATATGAATGACACGACACTGAATAACAATAACAAACATACAGTAATAATAACATACATATATAATTTAGCAACGTTTGACATGCCATAATTTCCTACACTTGAAGTAAATATATAAATATGAAATATTTTGTGAAAGATAGCCTTTGGATACCTTTTTCGATCATTACCAATTTCTGAAATCATAAGAACGGATAATGTTGTATTAACAATGTCCAAGCTTTACACATGAATTAGTTTTATCTAATGCAAATACGAATTTTTTTTAATGTATCTCTTATTTTTCAGCTTTTGATTTATAATTAAAGTCTGATTAATTCTAGATAGCTTTTTTTATCTCGTATTACAGTGAATTCACAGTGCAAAATATATTTTGATCGTAAACACCAAAATTCTCACTTCAAATCATGGCTATTCCGCTCGCGATTGAAAAAAACACAATATCCCTTGTAAAATAGCTCAGTTACTGACATCAATATATGAGCCGTGCCATGACAAAACCAACATAGTGGCTTTGCGACCAGCATGGATCCAGACCAGCCTGCGCATCCGCGCAATCTGGTCAGGCTCCATGCTGTTCGCTTTTAAAGCCTATTGGAGTTGAAGAATATAAGATTCTTTCACTGGTTATAGGTGCAGATGGGAATTTCCGGCCTCGAGGATAACTGTTTAGGCGGTAACGAGGTTCCTACCGAGTTACCGCCTAAACAGTTACCCGAGAGCCGGATATTCCCAACTGCACCTATAACCAGTGACAGAATCTTTTTCTTGCATACCGATATCAAGATATAATAATAAAAATAAAATCAGTCGAACGGCTTTCTTTTTAGAACTATTTCTTATAGCAGCGTATTTAAACAAAGCGCGGGAAATCAACGTCCGTAAACAGGAAAGACGTCATGACGTTTCAAAGACAAATAACAATGTTTAGTTCCGGTTTTGTCTTATCAGTTCTAACGTAACGTTATGAATTTTTGATAAAATAACGTGTTTTGAATCGAGAAATATACTATCAGGAACAAAGAGGAACTGTCAAGGTATTGGATTTTCATTCCGTTTTCCGAAATAAAATATAAATAACTACATAAGTCTTCTACATATGTGTAGTTCGTAATACGTCATTTAAAGCACGAGAGTCATCTTACACCCCGGGGTGTAAGATGGATTTTTCTAGCACCGATAAAAATACCGGAAATCCCCGTCTGGTATGCAAGAATATAAGATTCTTTCACTGGTTGTAGGTGCAGATGGGAATTTCCGGCCTCGAGGGTAACTGCTTAGGCGGTAACGAGGTTCCTACCGAGTTACCGCCTAAACAGTTACCCGAGAGCCGGATATTCCCATCTGAACCTGTAACCAGTGACAGAATCTTTTTCTTGTATACCGATATAAAGATATAATAATAAAAATATAATCAGTCGAACGGCTTTCTTTTTAGAACTATTTCTTATAGCAGCGTATTTAAACAAAGCGCGGGAAATCAACGTCCGTAAACAGGAAAGACGTCATGACGTTTCAAAGACAAATAATGTTTAGTTCCGGTTTTCTTTTATCAGTTCCAGCGTAACGTTATGAATTTTTTATAAAACAACGTGTTTTGAATCGAGAAATATACTATCAGGAACAAAGAGGAACTGTCAAGGTATTGGATTTTTATTCCGTTTTTCGAAATAAAATATAAATAACTACATAAATCTTCTACATATATGTAGTTCGTATTACGTCATTTAAAGCACGAGAGTCATCTTACACCCCGGGGTGTAAGATGGATTTTTCCAGCACCGGTAAAAATACAGGAAATCCCCGTCTGGTATGCAAGAAACTGTTAGCGAACAGCATGGATCCTGACCAGACTGCGCGGATGCGCAGGCTGGTCTGGATCCATGCTGGTCGCACACCCACTATGTTGGTTTTCTCATGGCAAGGCTCATATAACGTCAATCACTTTAATATTTTCATTCATTTGTAACCGTTTTCCATTGAGTCTAGAGAAACATCAAAAATAGTTTAAAAAGATATACAGGTTTTGTTACAGAAAGTATCTGACACGTACACCTACGATTGTCCATAACGATATTTTACCATGCTTGTCTCTTACACGATATTTATTCAAAACCTGTATCACTTTAAACATTCTTATGTCGCTGTCACACTAGATTGTGTAAATGAGACAAGAAACATACAAATTGATAAAGCACGGCCTAGATATTATATAATTAATTTACAATTATTATTGGTTTCCGCCTCTATAATAAGTTTACCTGCAGCGTTATAAACATTAGAAGTCTTTATAAAAGTTATTAATCTGCTCGTCTGGTGGTTATTACAGTGCTCGTCTGGTGGTTATTGCAGTTCTAGCAGAAATATTTTTTATTATAGGCACTGTTCCTTACAATAAAGGCACATTCAGGTATGTTTTACATATTTTATAGCAATTTTAGATAAATTATTTTCTTTTCTAGTTGAGCAAAATCATAAAAATTTTCGACATACATCTTCAAAGGTAGGAATTATTTACTGTGAAATTATAACTATTCTTGGGAAATTGTTATTTGAAGATTTCGTGCTCCAGTCAATCCACGGAATTTAATCTCAACAATCATGTTAAAATCCAATTCATATTATGTAAAAGGTAAACATTTTTATCCCTATGAAATTACCGTTTTAGCCTAAACCATGAAATTTTGTCCCCACGGCATTATATGATTTTACAGTATTTGACTTTCTTATTTCAACAGTGTGAAAAAAAAGTTTCTATAACAATCAAAATCATACTTATTTTTCGAGAACTTTGCGTTGAACTAGTTTAATTGTCATGACTAATTCGAAGTTAAAATATTGTTTACGTGTTTTCAAATGAAAGACAGTTTTAACATTTTTTAAGCTTAAGCATTTGCATAACATCTGGTATATTAGGAATAAGGTCAGTAATTCGGTCAAAAAGGTGCTTCTTCGATGTAGTCGAAAGAAGTCCATAATAAATAAATCCTAGTTTTCCCAATGTTTGCGCAAAGTCGTGTAGAATGAGTGCTTTAATCACACTTTTCAGTACTAGAATACATTCTGCATGAAATGAGACGGTGTAGGCAAATCGTACACTAGCTCCTAGACTATGATGTACCTTTTTACACTTTTTATGATTGAATGAATTGAACAGAGCCAGTCTATATCACATGTCTAATATCATAGTCTGAAATTTCAACATCATTGTGAATATCTAATATAGACTGGCTCTTGTCTCTATGAAATGGAATTAGAAAAATAAAAAGGAGAAAATGTAGGAAATATGTTAACTGTCAGTCTAGGGGCTAGTGTAGGCAATTCGTAGACATTCGTCTCATATAACAGAGATAATAATGATTTATTACCATATTCTTCTAACATAGCCATTGTCTCATCAAAAGTTATTTGATCAGTGTCGGTGTCATCTGCTGCGTAGATCTCTTTGTCGTCTGCTGCAACCCGATCAGTATTTGGTTCATGCAGGAACGTGTCTCTTATGTTATCGCCATCACCTCGTTCTGTGACAGTCGCTGGTAACATACAAGCTTGCGATGCCGCCTTTTCCTCTTCGCACGCACGGGCACATGAATCTCGTGCATTTTCCACCATAACTTTTCCAACTTTCTGTTCATGTTTTTTCAATGTTTTATGGTGTATTGGTGGTATCCCTAATGTCACAAGAAAGCCATTCATGTGTGTTTCTCCTATACCAGCGTGGATCATCCCTGTTCAAATTAATTACAATAATTGTGAATTAACGTACTCTTTGTGTACCTACGGAAAGATCGGGAACTGTCAATTTCAATAAATACTCTTTTTAATTTTCTTAATTTCATTTGTTTTACATAATCAAATTTGCTCCAAAAATCACGAATTTAACTAAAACTTCCTACACAAAAATCTAAAACATTTTGGGAGGCGCAGTGGTGTAGAGATAGAGCTTCTGACTCCTAAATCGAAGGTTGCGGATTTATATCCTGTCAGCGGATTTGACCGTAATTTCCACATTTCCTTCTCTCGGTGCGAATCCTGGTCAGTGTGTCATTATTGGTTATTCAGGGTTTACTTCTCGGTAAGTCAGGGTTTCCTTTATAGCCATACGATTCAAAGTAGTACAACTATCAGAGCCTTTGGGTGAGACAGGAAGTACAATTACAAAGATGTACAAATGACAGGTAAATAAACTATTAATGAAGTCATGAATATTAGAAAAGACGTTATAAAACTTTCACCGATTGCAGCTTTCAGATTAACTGAGTACGGAGATTTTGTCAAAGTCTTATCAGTTTCTCCGGAAGCCCTCGATGTAGAAATTGTAGTTTCCTGTCGACATTTTGAACACTTAAATTTCACTAATGAACAAAGTCCATAAATGTTTTCTGCGATGATATCCTTGAATAAGAAATGTCGTTTACATGATTTACACCCTTTATCAAATATCTCGCCAAAATATTTCATATCTACAATTCTTCTTTCCGGAACATGTCCGTAATCACAGGAATGTTTCAGTTTATTACTAGTTTTTAAAAAATCTGACTTTTTCTTCAACACTTTCTTAACAAATCTCCCCTTATGTCTCTCAATACTTCCATGTGGATCCATTTTATCAATCCGTTAAATGTTTACGTGTGAAGGAAATTTGACGTCAAATGACGTAAGATGGAGAAAATGACGACATATGCAGTTTCGCGGATTTTTTTTTAGATTAATTTGTCAGATAAAACAAGATTTAGCGTGTCATTTCTTAATGGGGGTAGGGGTAAAACATTGTCAAATATTGAAAAATGTAATTCAGTGACCCCTAATTATCTTTGTGTCAGCTAAAAGTACAAATACCGTTAAACAACATACCAAAGTTCTACGTTTTTTTATCGAGCCAATTTTTCACAAATTGGATTTTAAGGCAAAATTTGCAGCAAAACTCGATGCGAGTTTTTCCGTTTTGACGTGACCATTTTGCCTCTGACGTCTTAAGCGTCAATCTTTTTTCGCTAAATTTTATACCATCGAGTGGCATTTTCTGCATGCAAAGTGACAACTATTTTGTATTTTTCATTTATGTGACATTCATTGCGCAGGAAAGGAAAAATGCCGTGAGCACTCGGAGATGGGCGTTGCACGAAAAGCGACGTCAGGGGCCATGTTTGTGACACAATAGGAAAAACCTCGAACAAAATGGCATCAAAATAAAATCGGTACTCAATCGCATATATCCTGATTTTTTTACAGTATAAATTTCAGGACGAAATTCGGAAAAAAAATTTGGGGCGCATTCCACCTTAACTGCATTTTTAATCTTAATATTTTGGCACATGTGGAGTACGACACTGCTCTGAAATTAAACAAACAGGAAATCTTTTTAAATAGGAATGGCTGGGCGTAAAAAATGTTTGTCTCCGTTAACCCGACCTACCCTAAATTTTTGGCCCGACCCTAAATGTGTTTATGGCCTTGGAGATTCTTTTTTCAACTTTTAAACATGAAGTTGCAAAACTGCATTTGTATGCTTTAAACATGGTCAGAGATGTTTGAAATCAACTTACTGATGCTATAAAGGCATAACCCCCTCATTTGTATTCATTTTTTGACAAAAAAATAATTTCCGAAAAATCCCACTTAATAAAAAAATACCGACCTACCTACCCTCATTTTTTGAGCGTGTTAACGGAAAGAGACATTTTTATGCGTTATATGAAATTGTTTTCGATAATCCTTAACCAAAGGATGTAATGTTGCTTTTATCCACAAAGCTTCAAGATAAATTATTGCAAACTTTAAATGTTCCATGTAAATTTGATTCTGGAGCGTTATGTATCTACCTTACTTCAGTCAGATGTAAAAAACAGATTTTTTTTATTCTGAACTATATAAATTAAATTCATCTCACGGAGACGTTAATAATACATTTTTAAGTTCTTTTAGGTGTGGGGGTGAGGGAAGGGATGGGAGTCGCACCGACACAATTTAGGTTTAGACGTTTCTAGCTTTTGATGGTGTAGGAAGGAAAACCCCAGGAATTTCTTCGGTTCAAGTTAATAAAACTCGTTTCAGTAGAGAATTTTACGTGTTTGTTAAATAACTGTTTTCTGTCAGTCAGTAAAAATGTTAAATATCAAACAGGTGCGATTCAGTAAATTTTTTGTACATACGTGCGAACATTGCAAAAGTCTTTGTCATTAGTAAAGCTAAATCATATTAAACAAAAAAGAATGAAACTCTAAAACACTGGAAATTACTGGTCTGAACCAAAGATTAAAACATATAGCGCTTGAATAATGAGAATTTATGATTTATGTAATATATTGTAAAAGCAAATATTCACCCGACCATAAACGATCCTGCGAATCTTTCCATATCATAATTATTATAGTGTCATCAGAAAGTAGAGATTTCTCTCGACAAAAACATTATCTTAATCACACGAAAAAGCATGATCATTCTGTATGACAAGAGTTTTTCAATTCATTAATTGCTTTATTCAAATAATTTATAAAGAGTCGGCATATTGCATGTAAAAATTCGCTTGAGTATTATTTTCCAAACACACTTCCGTTACTGTATGACTGGTTTCAACAGTATTTTATTGATATAATTATAATTGTTACAGTATATTGTTAAATGTACAAACATAGAGGATTGAGTAGAAAGCTATAAGATTTTTTAGAAACTCTCTCCCTATGTTACTGTATGATTGAGTTTTATTGTGAAGAAAATACAGTTGTATGCACCGAAAATGTATTGAGAGTGTTCCACCCTCTCTGTTTGAAATAGTTCTAATGTAAGTAGAATAATATTAACATTTCAGATCTATAAGGAAAGTTACCGTTAGAGAGACTTTTTGTTTTTATAAACTTTTAGTCAGTCAGTATAAATATCAAAAGTGCGATAGTAAATTTTTAACCGTCGACTTTGAAATGTCGTTTGTAATATATATTACAATTAATTCATGAATTAGTTCAGCGTTAAATATTAGCGCTTGAATTGGAAAGATAGTAATAGAAAAGAAATACAACCGAATAAATGCGATTAATCATAATTATATATTGAGTAAGATTTCGCACTTTACTTAATCCACGGGATGATATTGTGTATGGTTTTTCATTCATTTTTTTTTTATTATAGGTCGCTTGCTGAAATTTGGCTGTTTTTCCCAAACACATTCATCGTAGGTCCAGTTATGATAATTTAATTTTGCAGAACCTGTATGTACAAACTAGATTGATGGCTAGATTGTTTTCAAATCTTAATTATTATGTATTTATGTAAAACTAATACAGCTCTGGACAGGAATTGAAGTCATCATTTTTCCTTAAATTTCTATATAAAGATGATGTTGAGATCAGTAGAGTAATATTTTGATATCAGTGCTCGTCGTGGAGTTTGATTTGTTAACTCATTCTATTTTTATTAAGATTTGAACCGTGAAGGAGCTACTGTAACCATCGCCTTAGGATCGAGGTGGAGGAGGAGGAGGAGGAGGAGAAGAAGGAGGTGGAGGTGGGAGAGGAGGAGGAGAAAGAGAAGGTTATGGTGGAGGAGGAGGAGGTGGAAATGGTGGAGGAGGCGATGGTTGCAGTAGCCCCTTCACGTCTAAAGTCGTTCCAGGCATAATGGAGAAAAGTTGTATTTTACGTTTTTAACAGGTATATGATACAGATGATTGTAAATTCGCGTGCAGGCGGCTCATTTAAGGTTTGGGTCGTGGAGGAGCTACTGTAACCATCGCCTGAGGAGGGAGGAGGAGGAGGAGGTGGAGGAGGAGGAGGTGAAGGAGGAGGTGGAGGAAGAGGAGGTGTGGGTGGTTGAAGAGGAGAAGGAGGGGGAGGAGGTGGAGGAGGAGGAGGCGATGGTTGCAATAGCCCCTTCACGGCTAAAGTGCATAATAGAGAACAGTTGTACTTTACGTTTTTAACAGGTATATAATAAAGACCAACTCGTGTCTAATTGACTGTCGTATAAATAGTTATTCACTATTTTTATAGTGTAACCGCCTCATTGTACCTTTCAATCGAATACCATTGCCGTTTTATTCAGGGAGATAATTTACTTCTTTGTTACATGTTAAACCTAAATGTACACGGCTGATGTACTGAATATTGATTAGGGTAATGACACAGCTTGAAACTTTTTCAAATAATCTATTCAAAGTAAAACGTTAAAATTCAAAAGTGCTTAACGGTTTACAGCCGATACAAGTAGTGTACTGTCATATCAGTTAGTTCTGCACGCGGGTTTACCATTGACTGCACGCCCGACTGATTAAAAAATTCCCTCCCGATCAAAGATGGCGGATTTCTATAGAATATATAGGAACAAATGATGACTCAGACTCCCCGAAGGGAGGCACATGACTACATTATTAATATTAACCAATTATGGACCATCGCTGGTATATAAATCATGACTGCATACCCAATTTCATATTATAACAAACTTTATGGCTTGATTTTTATTGCTTTACTGCAATTAACTAAATATACAGTATATGCACATTTTAATCAAACAATTAATTATATAGTATGCCCATCTTTCATTAGATATATCAAAACCTAATGCATATACTGTTTATACATACAAACATGCTCACTTCGTGTACATTGGCACAGTGCCCATTTTCCAAATGAAATTAAGACATAATGTAACTTAAAATCAAATTACATTAGTGATTGGTACAATTTTGCAAAGAGACCAGTCTACAAACTTGATTAATAATATTAGAAAATTATTTAATTACATCGAAAGACTCTTTTGCCATTAGCCAAATTCATTCGACCTCTGATGGTAGCATTGAGAGGTTATTATATATATTATTTACTTGGACAATCAATATCAGTATAATCACGCGCATTACACTCAAATAAAAATTGAATTATTACATAGTTTACATTTTCTCACTTGGAGGTACTTTTTGTATAGATCTGCCTGTTTCTGTGTCAAGTCTACAAGATTGGAAAACATTTACTTTCTTCTACATCAGGAATGAATGACAAGCATTTGTCTCTAACAAAATAAGTTTTGAAATAATACATATGATGTAAATACCCGTTTGATTGTCAGAATAAAACGTAAGACCATTCGTTTTTTTAAGATTTGAAGAAGTGTATTTTACAACACTTACATTTTTTCCCTGTCTAAGAAGAAATATACACATGGTATCCAAATACTCCTTGTATAGGTATGAAATGCATTTGCATGTAAACCACATGCAGATTTAAGATTGTTTGATAAAATTAAACCGTGGACATCAAATCTTTTATATAATTACTATAGAGTATATCTTCAAACATCTCCTAACGCTGCATTTTAGATGCTTTCTTCAAACATCTCCTAACGCTGCATTTTAGATGCTTTCTTCAAACGTCTCCTAACGCTGCATTTTAGATGCTTTCTTCAAACGTCTCCTAACGCTGCATTTTAGATGCTTTCTAATAAGTATGAAGCGTGTTTCAAAAATTGAATCAACACATGTCATGTTGGCCATAGACATTTCAGTTACCATTTTAACCAATGTGGAATTAATGTATTTAGTTTCCTAAATTTCTCTACAAACAGAGCACTTACCAATAGCTAGGGGGTCGTGTCATGTCATACTATTTGACCTGCAATGGCAATCGGCAAAATACGGAATACTCCGTATAAGATTTCGGCATTCTCAGTTTTTTAACAGAAAAATATATCTCCGTAGGACTACATTTATGTCCGAACAATGCTGAATTGCCGAAATCACACGGAAACTGCTGAGAGTCAAATAAATTATGGGTCCACCACCTTTATACATAAACAAATGGCAAGAACTTTTGCAATATCTACATATAAATTTCCCCTTATTATTTACTCCTGTTAAAATAATGTTATTTTTGCTAATAACTTGTGTTATTAATATTTTTATATCATACCGCATACATTTTTTTTTACAGAAAGTATTATTATTATCATCATTTTTATTGTTGTTGTTGTTAATATGCGATATTTAATTCCGTCTAAACACCGTCACTTTATTTTCTTTCATGGAAATCGATTCTTATGGTAACACTATATTCACTCAACTAATTTTGAAATGAAATATAACAGCTTTTACATATTGACTTCAACTTGTCGTTTCTGAAATATTGATAAGTTGATATGGATATGAACAAAATATATAAAAAAATACCTTTCAAAATTGTCTTGAAAAATTATCAGATGAATAAAAAAAAAAATATTAGGAAAGAGCGTTGGTATGAGATAGTACAGTGCGTCTCTTACTTGTACGACTTTGTGCACAGTTTCTTTGATTTTTTGGATCATTATGCATAACTCTTTATAGAGCAAACCATAATGCTGAATTCTTGTAATGAAATATACAGGACTCTAGATAACCATAATATGTGTTTCCGACACAGCAGTTCTTTTAAGATGTTATAAATAGGAAAATCCAACACAGTAGTCCTGTAAACCAACCTTTACTAAAGATTTATTTTGTTGTTTAATCTAAATTTAGTTGGGCTTCTTAAACTGGAATAAGCTAGCCACACCAAATATACAATTAGAAAAGTCTTGACGAAAATATATTTATATGAACAAAACCTCTTGCTAAAGATGTACCATTGTCCAAAACATGCAGTTCCCAAATTAGGTAATAAGTTATGAAACAAATTGCATGTCTACATTTTTTTTTTTTTGCTAATCAATGCAAGGCTGATCTTATCGACAGGTTTCCTTTCACCTACAACCATTCTTTAATTATTAAAGTGTGTGAAAAAGTAAAAAAAAAAAATTAAATATTTTTATTGTGCTCTGTACTTTTTTTATATCTAATTATTTTTAACAACATACCTATGGATTAGCAAAACTAGTTCGATTATATTGTTTTATAGTTTTTGTAAAACCATTGCTGTAGATATGACTGTGCAATAATCTCTTATAGTTCCAACATGGAACGGCGTAGTACATATGTAATTGTAAATATATATAGCTGTTTATTTGTTGTATGTATTACGATGAAAATAAAGATTACTTCATAGCTAGACAAGACGAACATTTTTATGTTCAAAAATGGACATAAAATACTAAGATAGTAGAGAAATAAAATATTAATAATTTTAGCAAAATACAAAGGTATTGTCTGAACAAATTGTAAAGGGTTTAGATCGAAAAATTGCCTGACTGTGTGATAAATAGCATTTCTTACGACTTTAATTAGTAATCTGATTATTACACTAGTAGATGATAGCAATCTACTTTAAATGAAATGAAGTATTTCTTTCAGTGTAGTGTGTTTCTTCATTAGTTCAGCTGCAGTTTTAGTAAGACAATAAATTCATGTATGTTTCATTTAATTCATGATATGCATTTCTCTGAAAAAAATAGTAATAACAGGTATTTATTCTTGTAGAAAATGTCGAGAATGTTTTTCTTACGTATGTTGACATTCGTGGGCTTGGTGAGAAGTGTACCAAGTGCAAGTTTATCCGGCCTGGGATCAAATACAGACATACTTATTAAAGATGACTTTTTTGATTTTATCATTGGCGCACAACGTACTTACTGCTTAAAGTCCGCTACTTGCCACTCTTTTATGACGTCAGTCAGTGCAGTGAACGTGACGCAGTTAGAAATGCGACTGAAGGGTCAGATAGAAATACAACCGGCTAATTGCTGTGAAATATGCGCATGTGATGCGGTCTGCTGTTGTGAATCGGACACGCAATATCCTCAGATGCAGGCTGATACCCTATCGTGCCTTTATCCCCAGATAAAACCATATTACCTGCTAAAGAAAAGTTATCCAAGTTCTCGTAATTCCTTTCTGATAAAGGCCGATTGTCCAGCACTAAGTTTGCATGACAGTAATACCACAAATATGTTGATAATACACAACTGTCTAACGAACGCAGACGATGGCGGATTTATAACAGCCCCAGTATTTGATACCAAAAATAACATTACATATAAGAATAAATTTTGTGCCGAGTGCAACAAAAGACAAGAAGAAGATTTGGTGTATTGGGATATTAGTATTGAGTGTAACGATGATTATTTTAAACCGTTGACACTAAACAATACTATGGTTGAAGTGCTAAAGAATGAGAAGTGTAATGCAATATTCTACCCAGCAGAAGGAATTCAAGAACTAAAATGTATACGGCTAATAGACCAGTGTAATGTGACAGGTAAATGGGCTGTTTACGATCCAGTGATAGAACGCGCATGCGCACTGTACACAGCACCTTACGCAAAGTCTTATATGAATATGTTCTGTTATTTATGTAATGTCAACGAAGAGAAAGATCCCATAAATAAGTGTGTTCCAGACCAAAGTAATCCGTTTGTTCCCATTTCGTTAAGAATGTTGCTTCGACCTGATATTGCATCTCTTAAATCTTCTACATCGCATCATAAACTTGAACCTTGCGTTGGAGAAACGGCATTTGATCCAATTCAGGTAACTATATTACAATAGCTATTGTGCGTTTTATTTGACATGGCTGGGCGGAGTTAATCTCTGACTTATGCAAATAATGGTAATCTCATAAAACGAGCAAAATAGGTAGAGCAATATAACTGTTAATTCCGTAACTAACTACTAAAATTCAACGCTACATTGGTTACAAAGAATAAGAAATCAGGTTGTCGAATATACTACATATCCTGCACAATAATGCAGTGGACCGTCGAGAAACCCCGCCCCGCCAGGTCGATGAAATCGCACAATACGTATTACAATGTATGTACAAAACAAAAATGTAACAAATATGGCATATTCCATGCAGCTATTACCGTTAGAAAAAATACCGCCTCGGTAGCCTAGGGGTAGAGCGCTCGCTTCGAGTGCTGGAGGTCGTAGGTTCGCTCCCTGGCCGCATCATACCAAAGACGTCAAAATGGTACTGGTGACTTAAAACGATAGTTCTAGGACAGGTCAGCCCAGTGTAAGTATAATATGACAGGGTGGGAAATCATGTGACGTGTCTAGGCACGATATTCAAGTGAGGCAGCACTATAAGCAGTGCTACAAGTAGACATTGTCGTTGACTAAACAATTCTTGAGAAAGATGCTAAACCCGAGCACATATACATACTGCTAGAAATATTCTAAACCTAAATGTTTCCTTTCGGTCTATTTAAACAGAAACAAGAAGAATCTTTCTTTCAAAAAGATATTTGTCATAGGTTATACATTTGTAGCTTGATGGATCTATCCACTGGAACCAAACCAAAAAGAAAATTCCTCTTCACATGTTATACTATAACCCTAGGTATATAGTAAAAACCAGGGCCATGGACGGGGAAATTCATTGACAAATATTAATCGCGCATTCCTTACCTAAAACGCGCAGGTCAGAAAATGGGTTCCACGCATATTGTACAAGTGGTACTTTATCTTCCATCCTGCATCAGTGACATTGTGTCAATGTTTCATACCGCAGAGACATCCCGCGTATTCTATGTTCTAATCAACGCTATAAAAATAAATTGGATTGATCTGACGGCCATGTGCAGGTCTGGTGCCTGTGGAACTAACTCAGACACTGATACTGGAATAGGTCTTTAAAAACATTTTGACACAATTATTACATTTGAAGAAAAAGCTGTAATGCATGCAAACTTATTTACATTACATATGACTGCCCTTTGCAGTTAATTAAATGGCACTATTTTTTTTTTTCGGAAATTAATAATGTTAATACTTTCATTACGCTCTATAATGTAAAATCAGCGAGATATCAAAATTACCATGGATACCGTATTTTGAACAACAAAGTGATATTGACATCAGATGTAGAAAAACTTTATCCGATGTATTTAAATTTACCATATATATATATAAATCAATTTTGTATGTAAAGTTAAATCCATAATTAAATGGAACATTGTAACAGCTAGTCGTTTGTTAAAAAAGAACTTTCAGTTTTTGCTTGTACATTTGTAGTACACATTTTACTGTGTTTAGCTATACATAGATTCTGTGTTGTAATCATTTGATTTTCAAATGTCAAATTAGGGTCTTAATGTTATTTATAGCTTTCTGATGTTCAATTACTTTTCGGGGAAAGTAACCAATCTTCGGAGAAATACTGCCAGCCAAATCGGGACCGCTGAACGCAATTTGTTGTTTACTTGCTGTTTTACCTTTTTCCGTTCTTTTCTGCAACGCATCTCATGTTACCTAAATTATAAGGCAAATCTATAATTGATCTCTTCATTTCATGATTTTCATTTTGAAAGAAACATCTCAAACAAATGTGTCATTGGATCTACGACCATACACTACAATTAAAAGATTTATCATTGGTATTTAATTTATTTTGTAGAAAACGTGTGCACAAGCGATGTGTATGACTCCGAAGATATTTCTGGCGGAAAGATGTATCAATGTTGCTAAGAGTATCGGTGGTGTGGGATACAGAGTATTTCTGGTGCTGACACCACAATTTTCAGTGGAGAATGTAACATCAGCAGCTCAAGCCATAGAAGATAACGTCAAAAGATGGCTAAATCAAAACCATCTTCTGGATACTTTATATGTATTAACTATTCACACAAGGACTCAAACGGATACATGTAGCAACAATGAGGGGACGTCCGTTCAGTTATTTGTAGTACATATGGATCTTTACTTCTCGCCAGACTATGGGTTCTTGAAAGACGTAACAAGTACAGACAAACTATTAAGTATCAGAAGTTTTAAAATAATCACAAATAATTTCAACATGAGCACGTCTTACAATTACTATCTCGCGCACTTTGATCACTTTGATCTGAAAATTGGCACATCAGCATCAGACGTGGAGTTGCGCGAAGTAAAAGAAGTCGGTAGTACAAAACTACAACGGATTAAGGAAGACATTTCAAGACATTTACCAGGTAATTATCACGCTATCAATTTGTATCCAACATCAATATGTCCTCTGATCGCGCTTGATAATTCATTTTACAACATCACTCACTTCAGTTGGGGTGTCTTTGTTGATCGACTTGATGCTAGGCTAAACAAGAGCGAATATGTCATGTCAGATGATAATTATTGTCACAGTGATGGTGAAAAATGTATTTTTGTATGTATGGATACCTTAACAAGGTTGAAAGCAAATTATGAACTGGTAATAAACTTAGGTACAACATTTTATTATTCGATTACGGTTACAGCAAGTGTAGCTGTTGTGGTCATTATATTATTGTTTTAAACCATTGTTTAATTTGGGTTTTTTATGTTTATCTAGGATTGATTTCTTTCAACGGCGGCAAAAATATTTGTCTTTTTGCAAATGTTTATTGTGATTGTTATCTTATCTTTTTGAAATATTTTGCTGTAATTATGCCATGATTCTCTTCCACAACTAAGATAGGTTTGCCTGTCTGGAAGTATCATTTCCAGATTTACTGAGCTGTAGACTAGCTCGAGGCCTGCTTAAAAATCAATAGCGTTGCCTTACCTAATACTTTTCTAATCAATATACGTTCAGTAATCACTTTTATGTATGAATACACGGAGTATATTTTACTTGTTAAGAGAAATGGTTTGCAGATTTTAGAGTTATAGAGTCAAAAGTCTCAAAGTGAGTTATGGTATTAGCCATTACTTCAAAACCATTATTTAAGTTAAGCATCTTTTCATTCTTTAAGTGTACTTGATTTTTTTTCAGTTTTCTTTTTTTTCCTTCAAAATATACAGCAGCATAAATATGGCGCAATCTAGCCATCATATGTAGTAGTGAAATAATAATGTGTGTAATTAAATTTTGTTTCAAGTCAAAGTGAATAATAAAAGACACTCTAAATTTAGGAAAACTGTTCAGAAATTATGTCGCTGCAGCTTAGTTATTAGAAGTCATATGCTTTGAGACGTATTACTGATAATGCCATAAAGCCTATTGCTATCGAGATAAAACGTACATTTCTCATATATATAGGAACAACTACATTGTAGTGCATTTGAATTGAAATTGAAAACATTTTATCTTAGAAAAAATGTTTTCCTTCTAGAAGAGAACATTGTTGGTAAAATGTTTCATCATGAAATAATTACACATTCAAATGTGTTATGGAAACTTAGGAAAATATACATAATACATAAATCGCTAAACTAATTTCATAGTGTATCTCATACCCCCGATGAGGACCTAAGCTAAGCAAAGACCGTTACGGTGCAGAATATAGCAGTAACTGAGCACTAAATTTTGGATGTATGTTACCCGCATATGGCGAATCCGTCGGCAATGCGACATGACTGTTTATTGAACACACATCCAAGCAATTATATTGACGTAGTACAATGTGTGGTAAACCTGGGTTTTGGCAAAGAAATATTTTGCTTTTTGTGAATATTTTTATGAATTCACTGTTTTGCATTGTTTAAAGGATAGTAACTTAGAGAGCATCTTATTACGTAACTTTAGTGTAAGTTTCAAGTTAATCGGGCTGGTATTGATAAAGTTATAGGCATATTTTTCCCGACTCGTAACATAGTTGCTGTAAAATCAAAAACATGCTCCTAAATACATATCTTATATTTTGCCATCATATTACTTCTTTCAATATGTTGTAAATATATGTCTTAACATTTTTGGAAAGTTTGAGGAAATGACACTATGTAGCTTTAAAGTAATCTTGACAAATGTTCTATTGCTTACATTTTTGTCAATTTCTTGTGTGAATGAAATGATTTATTAAAAATATAAAGAGATATTGTTCAGGTCTGAAACTTTATTGTCATGTCAAGGATGTTATATTTTAGTTATTAGATTTTATAGATTTTCTCTTGTATTCCTTTAAAAATGACCCTTAGATGTGAACACCTGATTTTGGCGGTCATATTGGATATTTTTGGGAGAATTTGTGTGTCAGTTCTTTGACATTTAATTTGAATACTTTTAAATTGATATTTGTAATTTGAAATATACTGATAAGATGTAGTTTTTCCTCTAGTTTGTGTTTGTTTAATTGGTTTTTGATGACATTTATTCTATTTTTGCATTTGATGAGAAAAGTTTTCCATATTCGGGAAAATGCACCTGACCAATCAGATTGTAGCATTTTTGTGCTTTTCTATATATATGGGCTTATTAGTTATTTCTTGGCTCTTCTAGTTTGCACTTTTGGATTTAACACTTCTTCTTAGATTGCAAATTATTGGAAATTTAGAGCCAGTTTTAGGAACTTTCTTTGGACTTTATTTTTTATTGGAGAATAAATTAGAATTTTGAAGTTTTATGTTAAATTTATTTGCTTAAAAGTTACTGAAATTTATGTGCACTTTATTTGGACTAGTTGTGGAATTTTCTGATACTATTGAATTTATTTTTAAAAGAAGAAAATTTCAGTATTGATGTATATATAATTGTAGATGTTTTTTGTAGACGTAATATAGATCTGTGTAGTTGTGAATGTGTGGTTATAAGTGGACTTTAAATTTAATAGATTTATAAAACTGGACTTACTTGTGTTTCAATTTTACATACGTGTTTACTTTTCCTATTTATAATCTAAGTAGTGTAAAAAATATTTAAACTTATTATTACAACACTTGGCATTATAATAACTTTGAAATAACACAGGAGGTGGTTTTATAAAGAATCCTGGCTTTTCCTTGAAATAATTAAGCCAGTGGTGTCGGTCATCCTGAACATTTTACCTTAGTTCCCGAGCAATAAGACGCTTGCGAGAAACCAAAATGTAGGTCCTCTTTGAACATTTTACACCGGGGAACGGGGTTAACGACAAATGCATCATCCCACTGGACATTGTGAATACAGAAGTAAGAAGGATTCGAGCTTATTTCACGACACAAAATTAAAACTGATTTCACAGTGTACCTCATCCAGACGAAGATGACCTAAGTTGACCAAATATAGACTCTAGTCCACCGTTTTAGAGCACCATAAATATGTTCAAATTTTGGAATGTCCTATTCTGGACATATGCTGCAGCATATTAAAAATCCGCCGACATTACATTATGTACTACTTACTGAACACACATCCCAGCAATAAATCTATGCGGTTTATTGCATCTTCAAGCCCTCCAGAACGTTCAGGATTACGGTAGTAACAAGGATTCGAGTGCATTTTCTGACAAATGGAAATAAATAAAAAGATTTGACATCTTCCACAGTCACGTAATGCGTTAAATGCTAAAATTGATTTTACAGTGTAATCACCCAGTATCCGGACAAAGATATAAATGTAGAATATAGCAATTTAGGATTTCAAATTATAAAAAACTTACAGTATGTTCATTGCCGAACATTGAATAAAATTTCGTAATATGACGGTTACATTTATTTATTTATTATGTTTAGAGTCACGCCGACATGATTTAGGTCATGCGACGACTTTTCTTGAGGAAGGATACGTATTAAAGTGTCTGGTTTCCCACCAGGTATTGTTTTTACACCTAGGTAGGTACAACAATCCAGCTAGAATTCTACACCCAATGTGAGGATTCGAACCAACATCGGTGTGGGCAACCCAGACGAAGTAAAGGACCTTAACCATCCGGCAACGAAAAGTTAATATATAAGAAAATTATGAAATTCATGACAAGGCATCAGTTACGTATTATGACAAAATATTATCATGACCGTTATATAAATGTAATTACAATGTAAACATATTGATAGAGGGCTTATTCTGTATAAAGGTATTACAAATAATTCAATAGATTCAGTACAAGTTTGAAATTATAATGTCTTTATTCTCGGACATTTCTTTAAATAAACAATGTAATCATAGGTGAGATGGTGTTGGTGCAGTATGCTGATCGGTAACGATCGAAATGGTTGATATCGCAACAAGGCAATATTGCAAAAATCGTGTTGAATGTGAACCAATATGATTCTTTTAAAAAATGCGCTGTTTATTATGTTGTTACAGAGCACTAAAATATGTGCATTTTTAGGCTTTCTTTGGACGTATGTCGACAGCATACTGAATATCCGTCGGTAAAGCAGTATATGTAATATTCCGATTCTAATATCCATGCACATTTCCGTTAAAACACGGAACTTTGACGTTACGTCGACATGTTACAGGCGCCGAGAGAGAGTGCCACTATATATATACATTTGATTTACTCTTTCATATGGAAGACGTGTCACACTAAATTCACACAGAATGTATCGATTTTTAGGCACGTAGAATAACTCATTAGACATCTACGCATTTCTTAGTTATTCCGCGGGACGCGTTACTTCCCTAGCACAGTTACATGTTGGTGACATATCGACCTACAGCATTTGGCGCTGTACATGCGGCATCAACTAGTGCTTCCCCATTCCATGTACATGTTTACATTGGAGACGTATTAAAATCGAGGTAAAATATAGCATCGAACCATGTTTTAGTATGTCCGAACAATACGGGCCTGAATAACTCATTCGGGCTGCACTCGTGAAATTCTTCTGCGTATTGTTTCAATATGTTAAAATATATTTATTCTACGATGGTTATGCTATATATTATTTCTAAAATAAACAACCCAGCTATTTATGGTTCAATGCATCATCAAGCCCTCCCTAACGTTGCGAACATGGATTTTGTTAATACTATTGTTAGTGTTTTGCTGTGGCGACAGTAATAGAAGAAATAATCTTGTTGTTGCTATTATATCCCAACAGTAATAGCAGCAAACCTACCGTTACTATTCAAGCGCAAACTTCACGCTTCTTGAATCCAGCTTCAAACTATGTATTTGTCACATTCCTACTAAAAGCTTTGATATTTTTCAGCTTTGTTATTCCTATTGACAATTGATACAATATAATATCCGCAATGTTTATCTGCTGTAACTGCTGCAACTTCCTAACTTTTTTGAAATATGCCACCATATGAAATAACAGATCTGTGTATTGCATGTTATAACTCCACAAACTTATATCATATATTATAGTATTTATTAAGGACATATAAACACCTAGAATAACATTTCCGTTTGTCTGAATGCTTGTTTTGATAATTATTACATAAGAGGAAAAAAAATGTAACATTACGTAAATAAAACATCACAAATTCAATTTAGACACTGGGAGACATGTGTTTTTAAATTGCGTATATGGACTAAATGCGCTTCAAAGTGCTCATTTAAGGTAGTAGATGTGTAATAGAGTACCTCCTTTTTGAAGAGTATTCAATTCCTACCATAAACCCACATTTACTGCAATTCTCAGGGGGGCGTAGGTTCAAGCCCTACTGGGACCAAATTTTTTTCCCCTTATTTTCGATTTTTTCTAGTAAGTTTTTACTTCTTTCAAGACTTATGATAGATTTATTGTACAAAAATGAAAAAAAAAACATTTGCTAAGCGATTTCTTGCTGTTCAAAGTGAATTTACTACTTAAACAGAAGGGGTAGAGTTACACATCTGTAAAAATATTGAGTTACATGTGGTAAAAGTTCTCTGTTTTGCTTCCATTCTTTAGATTACATATTGTGGAAGAAATTTAGGTAGGATTTACATCTGTCCCAAGGTAATTTTCGAATGAAGTAAGCAAAATTCAAAACAGAAACAAGGATTCGACCTTATTTTTTCAACGTTGAAATAAGAATTCTGTATCATTAAATCCGTTTACTTGAGGAACACTATATAAATAATATCCACATTTTTATTTTGTGTTTAATAATTGTTTAACTATAGTTTGATGATTCTTTTATTAAAATTAATGGTAAAATGAGTTCTCTGCAAACATTTTATATAGCGTCCATCACTTTGAAATTTTTCTCTACTTGAGCTAGAGGAGATACCACAAGTTATACAAAATTTAGAAAAAAACGGCATGGTAAAAGTTGTTTAAAATTTGCAATGCAGTGCAAAACACGGTCATCTTTAAGAATATACCATGCAAATGCCATTTTGTAAACATTGCTATTACACCTCTACTACCTTAAACATAAAACTAAAAAAAATGATACTTTTGCAAATTCCTGTTTCAAAATTTGGACTTAAAAACACACACAAAAAAAACAAACAAACGCAAATGCATATTGTAAAAATGAAGTTTTATAACAGTCTCCAAAGTACAAATACCAACAGATACAATTTAGAAGTTAAATGCATAATAGTTTCCTGTCTTCTCTTCTAGTAGCAATATTGTCAACATTATTTCTTCATTTTTCTACACCGTCCGAGAGTGCGGGGTATATTGTGTAACAATGCTATTTAGTATATAGTTTCCTGCAAAGGACCTGTGGTGTGGTAAAACGTACCTGAAAGTAAGTTATAAATATTTCCTGAACAAATTCACTGCACTTAAAAAACTTGTACCCTAAGGAAAGTCAAAGGGAAGTTATTTTAGCCATGCAACACTACTGTCATTTCACCAGAACAATAAATATACTGGTATAATGGTCAGATCTGGCAGTAATAGCATCACATAGTATTTAACTAGAGCTATGTTTAAAACACATATCCCCAATTATGGCATGTTTGTGATAAATTGGCAAGTCGTTGCCTTGTCTCAGACATACTGTGACATCTGACCTATAACCCCACACCCACCCACACACCTCCTTCCCGGACCAAACACACAAACAAGGGTCATCTACTTACCACAGGCAATAATCTTATGAAGTCTAGTGTAGGAGACTATAAAATGACAGGAATATGATACAGTTTTTATTTTTATTATTAAACATAAATTACAACTCTTAAAATATATCTTTACTCACTAGAATACATAGGGTTAGCTTTATAAACACAATATTTACTAGTCTGTAAAAGTTTCTGTGAATAATTGAAGATTTATTTATTATACAGAAAGAAGGCGGTTCATGAGAAAAAAATGTTTAAAGGTTTTGTTTTCTATGAACTCTGGCCAATACTCAGAGATCTTCGCAAGGATGGCATGCTACAGGTCAGGTTTGGTAATGACCCATCCAGCAGTCGTTTAAGGTTTTTTTTTCTATCTTTATATAAAATATCCATCCACACTACTGTTTACCATTCTATCATAAATAATTCTATTAGTTATTTAAACTCCATCTTAATAATAAGACTTCCATTAACCATCTTGTACCAGACTTTAGATTATTCCTTTTTATCAAAACGTTACCACTCTGGATATTCAAACAGTATCAGCAATATAAAACATTTGGTAGGTACGAAACCTTTCATATTATATCTAATCAGATCAGCAATTTGAACCAAGTACTCTTAATTCATATCACTGTCAAACTTCATTGCAACAAACATTGTTTAAACACCTATCTAGAAGTCGTGTTATAAAGATGAAATTCGGCATTACCCGTTTGGTTGGCTCAGTCTTTTGGACATTTTTTCTTATAATTGTACCGGATATAGTAACACCAGCAGCAGATACTGAGGTTTATCCTACTGGAGACCCAAGAAGATGTGCAGGTATCAAAGGCAATAAAACTGGAAGATTTGAAGTAATTCCTGGCAGTGGATGGGACAACCTGAGGAATAAGGAAATGGGTATGGTCATTGGGCTGAGTTACATGGAATGCAAGACAACAGAAGACGGCATGTTTCTCATCCCTGATGGTGTTAGAGCAATTCCAGTAAAAAATAGCAAAGTCGATTCATATGCGGAATTGATAGAGCATTGGGACGACTATTCTAGTATATTATCGAGATCAATTAATGCTGAAGCTGGTCTACATATTGACAATATAGGAATTAGTGGGAAGTTTTCGGACGAGTACGAAGATGTGAAAAGCAAACAACACAATGACAAGACCGTTACAACTCGTGTCCAGGTTTGCTTTTTACATTTTTTGCGGAATCAAAGTGCGATGTAAAGAAAACTAAAAAAGCTTTGTTGTTCAACAGATTAAATATTTTTGTATGTATAGTTTCAAATATAATTTGAAATGGCAATTAAATACTTACATTTTTACAGTCATGATATTAATTTATAAATTTACATATAAAGCCCTAGTCACCATTTTATTATGATAACATTTTATTTTCTTACAACATGGCCTGTTCTAAATTTGAACATATAAAGTTTGATATTATATGAATATTGGATTCCGTACAAACAATTCAGAGTAATATAGAATTAGAAATTCCACTTTATTGTTAGCTAGAAGTCTTTTTTGAACTCGAAGTCTAAGGGAGGGTATGTAATAATGTTGAGAAAACTTGTTACCCAACCCTTTTGCATATAATATTGTTAAGTTTTGTATTTGAGATGTAGATATCATGTATATTGATATGCAATAAAATATGTTTAAACCAACTTGAAGTCAAACAATTTTCCATGCATTTTTAATTAAAGATACACTTTATCAGTTTGTGTGAAATATTCAGTTAATAGTAAAATTTTATCTCAATTGTGATGAAATGTTGAAGCTTATTTGGATAACACTGTAGTCGGCTTCCTGGAAAGAAATAGTTCTTGTGTGTTGAAACCACAGCGGGGGTCGAATCCTTATGACTTCAGCGGCCGGTACTACTAGACCACAGCTGCCCTTATGGTCTTCATGTACATATTAATATATCCGTACTTTAAACGTGACGGGGTGAAATAAAGAGAAAAGTAAAAACTTGTAAACAATATAAAAAGAATTTTGTTTTTCACTTTATCGACTCATATCAATAAATTGCATTTATTGCATTTATACTTCGCCAAAGTTCATACTTCAAAATGTTAACTCAAAATGAAACCGCTTAACGAATTTTAGATAGTTAATTTCATTTTTTTCTCTCAAAAACTAATAAATAAATAAATAAAATAAAGAAAAAGAAACTTGCAAAAAATCGTGAACGATTTCAATCTAATCGTTTGATATGAGTTATCAATGGTTCTATGACGGCAATGACATGTACACTCCCTACATTATATCTCGAGTGGTCATTAAGTAGTGCAATGTGTATTATGAACTCACAAGATAGAGCAATACCAAGAAACTACTTAACATGTTAATTTGGTTATCTAATATCATAATTCATTATCTAATACATTACTTAAAGATAAAATATTAGGCTGACATTCGGTTTTGTCATGATCAAAAGATACAAGGCTGAATTTTAAAAACCGGATAACCGTAACCGTATTTCGACATACTAGTATATGGGAAAATCACTGCCAATTAAACTAGTCCATGTCAATATAGGTTGCAATTAAAAAATCCGTTCGTCCCATAAGTTATTTTTAAACACAACGATATATAAATTGTAATATTTTCTCTTTTTTCTTTTGGTCTCTCTGTTTTACAGAATTTTCCACATGTCCTTCTTTGACAAAAATTAGTTCAGCAATGTTGGTTTAATCTTGTTTACCTTTTTTCCTTAAGGCTCGCTATATTCAGTATAATGCAAAGATGGAACCGGATACAGCGGTAAATAAAGTTTTTCAAAGCCGTCTCCGAAAGATAGCAGCTCATCTGACACTGAACCGTACAGATCTTGCACGCTACGAAAGTCAGCTTCTTGTACGAGACTTTGGAACACACGTAATTAACAGCATCGATGCTGGAGCTGCCCTTGTTCAGGTTTATTTTTCTTTATTTTATTATTCATATCGTGTTTCTTTTAAAGCCAATAGAATTAATTTGGAAATTAATATTTCTTTAGTCAGACAGAAGCTTTATCTGCATGTATCAAGGTAAGACACATAAAAGTTTAACATTCGGTCGCAGGTAGTAGTGTGCAGGCGAAATGTACACGTAATTGAACTATCCACTAAGTAATTAAAGGTGAAAATTACACTGACAGCACCGTATGCTCTTACTTACTGCTAAATATCGCCATTTTGATTACACAGGTGGATGAGCTATCCGCGCAGTATATGGAAAGCAAAGAAACACAAAAACAAGACGTTCTTGCCTCTGCAACTGCTAGTTTCTTTGGAATACTAAACTTTGATGCTGGATACTCCAAGTCGTCACAGCAAACTGATGTGGATGGGTACAGACAAAAAAGAACGAGTTCGAAAATAATGACATTTGGTGGTCCTTTGTTTAGGTAACATTATATCTGCCAATTTGTTTTAACAAGAGAACGAAACATGTTGTTCTATATTCCAAAGGCATTTTATCAAAACATCTCGATTGATATCGATTATCTGTATAAATATAACTATATATACTGTCCATTATGTAAATTACTTTCTTCTTCAGGCCTATGAATTTTACAGCTGACAACTGGACCGAGTCAATTCAGACAGATTTAGTCGCGCTAGACAGATCAGGAGAGCCTATCTATAATTTCATAAACGATGTTACTCTTCCCAGTGTACATCGTTCTATAATATATGATGTTTATGAAAAGGTTAAGGATGCAGTTCATTTGTATTATGAGCATAATACCCGCCGTGGATGCACGAATGCAAATTCGACAAATTTCAATTTTCAAGCCAACTTAGACGACGGCACTTGCAACAAAACAACGGAAAGCTTTACTTTTGGTGGTGTTTATCAGATTTGTAAAGCAACAGGTTATGCGGATCTCTGTGAAGGTAGGAACCAGACCAATGTGTTTACAAATGCCTACACCTGTCCACAAAACTACGAAGCTGTCCTGTTGCAAAACAATACGCAACTGGTATCAAGGTCACGTCAAAAATGTAACAGATGCTGGAAATACTTTCACTGCTGTCACTGGACTACTGAAGAAGCACGAGCAGATTATGCAGCGTATTGGTGTGCTGGAACTGGTTCAAGAGACGCTTTCAAAGGTTTTCTTTTCGGTGGACTTTATACGTCTAGTTCCGTCAATATCTTCACTCAAGCTAAAACGTGCCCACTTTATTACTACTCCATTAAACTTTTTACCGATCTCACAGTCTGTATAACCGACAATTACGAATTGGGTACGCAGCATGCGTTACCATTTGGGGGCTTCTTTAGCTGTATTACAGGAAATCCTTTTACCGACGTTAAGAGGGCTAGGTTTGGACTTCAAAACAACAACAAAACTGACCTGGAATCCTATATGCTTGACCAAGGAGTTCAAGAATACATGCATTTTTGTCCGGAAGGCTACAGTCAGCACCTAGCAACAGTGGATGTCGAGTGTAAGATCTATTATTGCGTTAAAAGTGGTGCTATGGCAGGAAAAGGTCTTCCGAAAATACAAAGGCCGCCTTTTATGAACGCACCTAAAGATGGCTACTCTGATCCACTAGACACAGATTTTGTAGTAAACAGTAACGGCGAGCTCTGGACTATCAAGCAGAGAGCAAACAAAGAAGTGCCAACATTCTTAGCTCAGCAAGGATTAGATTACCAGCCCGTAACAAACAGTCCAACATTAAAGCGTAATGTTAACCAACCGAATCAAAGGCCGAATACTTTATCTGATGCAGGAATTGCCGCGATATCGGCCTTGGCAACGATCATAAGTGTTTTGGTTGGAACAGGAATTGTTGTTAGCATAAGACGCAGTTTGAACCGACGATACTGACCTGACCACACCGAGACATTGATATTATGTTTACCGGTCACATGAATGAAAGCGGCACCAAACGTGGTACATGAACTAAACCCATTGAGAAATTATGTATATTATTTTATCAAACATGATATATAATGAAACAATACTTGTAGCTAAATGAACGCAAAAAATCATTTTTATAGCAATAATACTATAATAGGTTTTGACCTTGATTAAAATGCACACACACTTTGTAATCATTTGCTTTTATTTCTTCATTCGAAATTCATACCATTTAGGCAATGTCCTGATTTTACTTACTGTAATATTAGATTGTTTTAGTTTTTGTGCTGATTTTAACCAGTTGCCTTGCAATTTGTCATACTGTGCTGAATTTACCTTGATAAGCTGATTGTACGCCAGTTATATAATGATATAGACATTTGCCGCAATGTAATGATTATTCCCGCAATAAACATAACGTAATTTTGTGCTTTACCTTTTCACATTATGTCTAACATGTCAATGGAACCATGTGACGTTAAGAATAACGACACGAGTCATGTTGTCTTGCGAATGCAATGTAATTAATTTATCATACATACATACATACATACATACATGCAAATATTAGTTATCATCATAAACTGGCTTTTTGTGTTTAAAATAGTATGAAATATTCAGAATACATTAAGCTATTAATTTCAATGTTTCATCATGAATCCCCCGATTCTTCAATCTCAGTCATATTGTTTGGTTCGTCTCAAACGCTGTGGCCTGTTGTCCGAGGAATCACCGTCTGATATTAATATCATTGCAGATTCACAAAAGAAGGGCAATGTATATCATCCTTCCATCCTTCTTATTTTCGTCTTGCTGCTCTTTAGTCGTATGTGGAATTTATGACTGTCTATTCTCCTACTAGCTTCGTCGTTTTGAAGTGCAGAATCAAAAATTTTCCTTCCGAAATTCTTATGAATTTTCTACGCCGTTGAAGCAGTTAAGATTTCAGAATGATCTTTTGCTTTTAAAAAGACAGATCGTAGTCACTTTTCTAGTCTCTTTATGGACGATTCCGTGCATAGTATTAATTATCTGAATATAATTATTATAAAGTTGACCTGATAACTTTGAAATTGGAGGTGCTCAATCCTTACTCAATTGATGTCAGCCACTCATTAAGAACAACACTCATGTGAGGTTTGATCTTAACTAGTGGCACTAGTTAAGAAGATATATTGAAATCGAGAAGCTTACCATAAAAACTGAAACCAGCACAACATTTGAACCATCTGGCCTTGACCTTTAAACACCTGACCCAACACTTGCGGATATATGCCCCTTACAAAGGTCAATCTTTATGTAAAATGTGATGATAATAGGGGCATTAGCTAACAAATATAATGGAAGTAAGAACCTTGCAATATAATTTCTCATGACACCTAATCAAAATCGGAACATGATTGCTATCATGACAATTTAAGAAAGTCCCTAGAATATACACGATATAAGCATTAAAGCGTAATATAGAATAGGTCTACCTATTATACTTATACGTCTAATATATGCTGAAATATTTAATCCAAGGACTTCAAAGAATCCTCATGCGTGGGATGCAAATGGGCCTTTTTCACCAAAATTGATTAAAAATGTACATTGTACGCATAAATAGGGTCAAAATATTTTATACTAAATATTTATAGACCTCAGGTGCCCCTCCGTGCATTATGCCATCTCGAGCGGGCACCTTGGTAGAATAAATTAACTTCAGAAAGCGTACCGGACAGCTTCTTCACATGAATAATTTAATGCCCTGAGTGAGGCTCAGTGCCACATTGATGAGATACAATTGATTTGTAGTAAAAGACCTGTACTACTCAGCCATGGAAACCCCTTTTTATTAGATAGACCGAACGTACCTTGTGATTTTACTTTTAAAGCAAGCCGTGATAAATTCGTCCATAACAAATCGAACTTAATAAAATGTCTCTGACTTTTACATAGTTTTCAATTTCGGCGGACAAATATATACTTTACTTAAATCTATACTTGATACTGCTAATGGCAACACGCACGTATCAAACCTTGCTACATATATGAATCCTGGTTGCTAGATAATATACTTGATTGCAATATAAACCCCTCTTGGAAAATTTTGTAACCATGTATATGAGAAACATGTACAGAGTGCGACACGTAAACGTAAGTGTAAACATCGATTGATAATCTATGGAGTATCTGTATGTGAAGACATATCTCCGTTTTATGATTTCGGCATCCTGCGGCCATTAGAAAAAAATATTTTTCATATCCGGAAAATGCCGAAATCACTTACGAAGATAACATTAACAAACGGAAATTACTGATTGTCATGAGAGGTCCACTACACTGAAGTGCAAAGAAAGTAATGGTTATTCTTTACACTAGGACAGGCAGTACAGATTTATATTCCATCATTGTGCTTTGTATTTTTTGAAAACGTTGCGAAGATTAAAAGCAGATTTATTTCCTAAATATATGTTAAGCAATCGCCACTGACATGCTTTCTAGCTAAGGAATAATAATGCTCATTTCTACCAACTGTACTCGCCAGATTTTGCAATGTGTGTTTTTTTACTTCTCTCGATTTCTTTTGGCCTGATGATCTTCAGAAGTAGTAACTGCCCTTTAAGTAATTAAAAACATATTTTAGAAACTAAACCTTTTACCTATGCGTAAAAGAATTCCGTCATGGTTAGGTTTGACTGAAATGAACTTTTAAGGCATGCATATTTACAGCGTTTAATCAGACTATATTTGATATTATGACATACAAACAAAACAATAGGTCGAGGAATTGGAATTGAACTGCCAACAAAGTTGTATGTTCCTTCAATTTATTTTCCATACAAGCAATGTACACAAGGAGCAAACTAGGACGAGCTACAGCATGAAACATATTTTGTAAAATAGAACCTCTTTATTGTTCCTAAAACGGAGAAGTAATTATTGTTTTCTTCATATGTATTACTGAAAGTACACATGATTTAATTTGCAAGAAAATTATCAGAAAATACCTAAAGAAATAAGGAACGTCAAGTCAATTTTTGTTTATACTTTAAGGCTGTGTATGTATTGTTTTTGGTGTACCACTCATTTTTCCGTAAGTATTAGTTATCAGGATTTGGTGATCGTTTAAATCCGAATTTCGATTCCTTCTACGTCTCATGGTTACAATGATTCCTGATCCCACCAAAATACAAAGAAGGGTTGCTGAAACGGATATAATTGCAATCCATTCGCTAGACAAATTTCTTGGACTCGTATAATGGCCATGCTCCTCTTCGCTAAATGACTGCGTAGGGCTTTGTGTTGTTATGTAGTTGCTCAATCCAAGCTGCTCCAGAAACATAGGTACATCTTTATTTGCCCTTTCTTTGATAGTCCAGAGATCTCCGTCACTACTAACAACGAATGCGGTGTCAAGAACATCCATGTACCCGTCTCTAGGCGCTTTCGTAAACGGTGGTCGCAGTACTTTTGGAAGACTTTTCTCGGACAAATCACCAGTTTTAATACAGTAGTTGATATTGCATTGATTGTCAACCGTAGCCAAATGTTGACTGTAGCCTTTCGGACAAGCATGAGGATACACTCCCGCATTTGTCATATATGATGCCAACTGACTTGTCTTTCCGGTGCTGTTATCAATTTCAAGTTGTGCTAACGGATTTCCTCCCCGGCAAGTGAAGAAACCGGCAAATGCCAGTGAGTACTCATAACCTATTTCATAGTCGTCGCTAACACATACAGTCAGATCTATCAATATTTGGAGCGGGTAATAATTTTTGGGACAACTTCTACTCTTTGTGTAACTGTTGACCATATTGGATGTGTATAGACCGCCGAATAGGTATCCACTGTCTGGTGGCTCTTCCCCAGTGGCAGCACACCAGTACGCGGAATATTCTGCTGTCGCACTATCTGTTACCCAATGGCAACATTGGAAAAACAGCCAGCATTTGTGGCATTCTTGGTTCGATCTCGATTGCTGCAACATGCCTTGATTTAGGAGCATTGACTGGTATCCATTAGGGCAACTTGCAGAACCGGTTTTGGGATTATTTTGTACCATACCTTCACAAAGATCGGTATACCCACTTCCTGAACATTCTTGGTAAACACCGCCGAAAGAAAAGTTTGTCGTTGGAGGCATGCACGTTCCATCATCGTAGTTTGCAGGAAAACTGAAATTTGGTGACTCTGGGTTAGTGCAGCCACGACGAATATTGTGTTCATAATATAAGTTCACCGCATCCTGGACAAGATCGTAAACATCTTGAATTACGGACTGATGAACGTTTGGGAGACTTCTGTCATTGATGACATAATATATTGGATCACCAGATCTGTCCAGTGCAACTAAGTCGGATTGAATAGCGTCAGTCCAGTTATTGGCTGTAAAATTCATTGGCCTGGAAAACAGGAAACAATATACTGATTAGGTACTTATAGCATATTCAAAAATCGACAGGATGGAATTCTTAACTATTTTTTTTAAATGAAAACCTCCATCTTTCAGACTGTAAAACTTGGTATGCATGGTGCGTGACGGAAATACATGCAAAATTTATTATAAATGATTCAAATTCATTCTACGGAAGAGATGAATTTCATGAAATTAAAAAGTTGATCTTTGAGGCTAGTAGATTGCAAGCTCAAACGGGGTATCATAATTAATAAAAAAACATAATGAACCTGAAGATTGGTCCACCAAACGACATAACTTTTGAACTTGTTCGGCTTTGTGCGTACGCGGTAGTAGCGCTTTGCTGTGACGTTTGAGAATATCCTACATCGAAATTGACTATTCCAAAGAAGTTAGCACTTGCTGCAGCCAGAATGGTTTGCTTCGTCTGTTCGTTGTTTTTTACATATTCAGCTGATAGTTCATCTGTCTGTAAAAAATAATCAACACAGTCGACTTTTATATAAAAAGAAACAAACTCATATCAACGTTTTGCTACAATTCATGAATAAAACAAATGGCTAAGGAATGCAATCATGCAAAAAGTTGAACAGAGATACAAGGATACATATTACATTCTTCATGTTTAATCAAATTAAAAACAGAAGTAGAACATGTCACCTGAACTAGAGCAGCCCCCACGTCTAAACTTGTAGTCACGTGCGTTCCAAAGTCTCGAACAAGTAGTTGACTCTCAAAACGAGCCATGTCTGTGCGGTTTAGAGTTAAATGTGCTGCTATCTTGCGAAGACGTGCTTTAAATGCTTCATTTAATGGCGTGTCTGGCTCCATATTAACTGTATATTGAACATATCGCACCTGAAAAATATCATATCTTATTAGCCCTAACCCTGCTAAATTTCGATAATGAACTTTTCAATTTGGAATGTACCATTAACTGTTAAAAGGGGTGCTTACCAAAAAGAGACTGCATGACTGAACAGTGAAGATCATGATCAGATCGGTTGCCCGAATATGCAGGCTGATCATGATCTACACTGGTCACTGTGTCGTCCAGCATGATGAGGATTAATAACCATTCATTAAATGAAGTACAAAATTACCACACTAAGGAACATCCTCTTAGACAGTATTAGTGATTGCATACACTGACTGCTTTTCAAGGTCTGTTACAACCCTTCTTTTACAAGCTTTGCAAACCAGTAGAGGGATCTTGTATTTTATGGTTTCTACCATAAATTGTCAGTTTCTTTGATGTTATGCTAGTAAATTGAGGGTGGTGTTGCACATAACTTTACAGCTAATGTACAATCTTTGTAGTGTTCTATGCTTCTGAAGAATCTTCTTGTAGATTTTATTTGCCTAACAGCAGCAGTGGTAAATTGCCGTGTTGCAGCCGTTAGAAGTTTTCTGGGGTCTCCGTGGCCGAGTGGTTAAGGTCGCTGACTTCAAATCACTTGCCCCTCATCGATGTGGGTTCGAGCCTCACTCGGTGCGTTGAATTCTTCATGTGAGGAAGCCATCCAACTGGCTTAAGGAAGGTCGGTGGTTCTACCCAGGTGCCCGCTCGTGATGAAATAATGCACGGAGGGGCAACTGGGGTCTTCCTCCATCATTAAAGCTGGAAAGTCGCCATATGACCTATCATGTGCCGGTGCGACGTTAAATCCAACAATCAGTATTTTTTCTGATCATTGAGTTTATTTAATGAGTATGATTGGTAGAATTCCATTTGTGCTTAGTTATTTACTACTTCTTATAAACAGACTCAATCTATCATTTTCCTTAATTGTGTTCTGTGCTTCCGAAAGGATATTCTTTTATAATTTTATTATACTTCTTATTTGAATTTTTATGTGACAGATTTTAGATTTGTAATTGTTGGTATTGCTTTGAATGCCTGCTTGAACAGCACATCAATACATTCAGTATCGAATAAGGTCAAGGGAGTTCGTCTGCTCTGGCTTTGTTCGGTGATTCTTTGAGCCCTTCTATTATTTGATAATAGAGATTACACATGAACACCCTCAAACGTCATTTAATTATTGCTATTTATTAAACACAGTGTGAATAAACTGTTGTAGTAAGTACTTTACTTTTTTCAACATATTAAATCTCTAGGTTTTGAAGCAACGAGTAGTCATTTCTGGCTTCATTTGATTTATTTGAACAAGGTGTTGTTTGCAAATAAAGATCAATTTGTAGGTGTACTAGTATGTGCAAAGTTCATAATCAAAGTTATCTACTTTGACTTTGATCAATTTAAAGTGGTGTCAGTTTTGAGTGTCATTACACCTTAAAGATAAAGTTCTATGAACGTGATTATTCAGTCACTTTACTTCATTTGAAAGGACACCCATTGAACCAAGTTTTGAGTTAAAGATAAAGTTCCGTGAATATGATTATTCAGACACTTTACTTTATCAAACATTTGAAAGGACACCCACTGAACTAATTATCATATGACAAACAAATTCTATGTATTAGTTTCCAAATCGGTTGTGTCAACCATTCAGAAACGCCCCCATCCTGCAGTTATAAATCTATCTAGAAGTGGGTATACGGTAATCAGGTTCGGTATCCTTGCACATGTCTCTCCAAAAACATGTTACTATAGCAATTTTAATCTACTATGTATTTATTTAATCTCATGAAGCCTCATTGCAGTAAAGACTGAAACGGTGTTAAACCCAAAACTGACAGAGTCCTTGTAGGAAAAATGTCCACTTTTCTGTAAAAGGGTTTTAAAAATGGAAAATCTGCAAATTATCCTCCTGGAAAATAATTGAAACTATGATTGAAACTTTATGGTCAGAGATAATATGTGATTCAGGGCTTTTAATGAAACTATATACACTTATTTTCAAGATATTTGCCCATTGTCTAATAATACGCTAATTTAAAGCAGTGATGTCATTTTGAATAATTCGCATGTCAACAGTTTTTGCTGTTATTTTATATCTAAGGCAAGAAGACATATTTCACCAGAAATATATTTTCCGTGTATACATTTTCAAAAGTACTGAAATGGGATGACTTCGTCGTTCTCATTGTTGTACAAATTTTACAACTCACCCATATGAGGAAGTCACAATTTGTAAAGTAGTTGGTTCTTTTTTGTTCAAGCAAATTTCTGCAATAATGTCAGAAGAAGTACCAGAGTTCATCCGCTAACATCTAATAGAAGAAAGAACCCATCAAAATTGTGACTTCAACCCAACGGCACAACCCAACGCAGTGGAAACATTCACGGACACAATTTCGGTAACTTTTTCAATAGCGTGACTTAAGACGTTTTAGAACACGAAGAAATATCAATATACATACCTGTAAACGAGTGGTGGCAGTCTTATCATTATATTGTTTACTCTTTACTTCTTCATATTCGTCAGAAAATTTCCCGCTGATTGCTACACCATCATATGCCCCACCAGCTCCCACATTTATTGTCCTTGACAGAGTACTAGTGAAATCATCCCAGTGCTCAATCAACTCTGCGTACGAATCAATTTTACTGTTTTTCTGTGGAACTGTTCGTGTACCATCCGGAATAAGAAATCTTCCGTCTTCGGTTGTTTTGCACCTAGAGTAGTTAAGGCCCATCACCATACCTAGTTCTTTGTTTCTCAAATTGTCCCATCCACCGCCGGGAATAACCTCAAACCTTACAATTTGGCTATTCATGCCCTCAAAACATCGCCTAGGGTCACCGACTGGATAAACGAAGTCATTTATGGCACCTAATATTACCGAAGGCAAACATGCCAAACACAACAAAACGAAAGCAGATTTCATGCTTTTGATGAAGTTTAAACTAAACTGCAAACTTGTTAGCAACACTGAGTTATCTTACGGTTGGTAATTGGTATCAACACGGATAAAGTCTAAAACTTATATCTTATACTTCAAAGGTGTCTGTAGATTAGATATAATACTTAGAAGGCCTAGATGTAAAATTAACTGAATAATGGATTAGAATGCAGCATTAGCGTTGAACGCGTTTGATACGTGATGGAAAGTTTGTTACAATTTTGCGCATGTTGTTATGAAAATATATGTTAAGATAACCTTCCAACGATGTAACAAAATCATTTTAAAGTCCTATGCTATTTAAAGGGTTTCCAGGATTTGCAAAATAAGTTCTTATAGGCCTAGATCTTGGTAGTGGGGCAAGGGATTTCTGTCTACATTAGCACAGTCAGGGGCTAATGACTATCACAGTATGGTTCCAATAAACGAGGGTCATAACTTTATCGCCTTGGTCAATATTGTCTTCTGCTGGTGAATATCACATCATATTCAATGCCTCAAGAATCAACAGTTGTTTCATTATATCAAAGTTCTTTTAGGCTAAGTGGTAGGAAGACAGAAATACTTTTAATTGTTAATTTTAAAACTTAATATATTTAATAAGTATCAGGAAACAGTAATAAATAAATCTTGTTGCTTTCTTTATATCGAAAATCTTCTTTTCATTCATTTTTCTCTTCTCCGAAACTGCTAATGTCGTCTGTTTTGATACTCAGTTTGATAAACACAAGTCAACGAACACTTACTTAATTACAGTCAGCCGAACGGTACACATGAGGGCCATGATGGCCCTAGATCGCTCATCTGAGTTATACCGCTTTTGTAAGATGGCTTTGCAAGGAAAATGTCTGTGGAATTATTTTGAAATAGTGCCATGGTTTATTGACAAGAATATTTCTAAAAGTTTCTACTAAATGAATTCGGGCAAGTAATGAGTGCTTGTTGGTGCGGGTAGGGGATGACGACCTAATATACTAAGAGATAATATAATGGCGGTCATATTTTTTGACGAATCGGCATAATGTGTACAATCTTCGTAAAGTGTCACCAAAGACACATTTGAGTAAACCTATCTTAAAATCGGACCAGCAGTTTCTAATGATGAGATTTTTAAGGTTTCCAGGTCAATAATGCAAATCCTTCTTTATTTCATATAAAAAACGACAACTTCAGGCCGCATTTACGTATCTTTATACAATATCACTTTTTCCTACACTTATTTTTCATGGACGTTCTATCATAAATTAACGATAAAAATTTTAAACAAGAGGACCAAGATGACCCTAGGTCGCTCACCTGAGAAACACAACATAACACACCATAACAGTGTAAACATGTTTGACCTAGTGATTTCATGGAAAAAAATATTCTGACCAATTATCATTAAAATTGGAGCAAAAACTCTTGAGTATAAGTAAGTATTTTCTTTGATTTGACCTAGTGACCTAATTTGTAACCCCAGATGACCCATATTTGAACTTGACCTAGATTTCATCAAGGCAACCATTCTGACCAAATTTTATGAAAATCCAGTGTAAAATGCAGCCCCTATTGCATACACAAGGTTTTTCCTTGATTTGACCTAGTGACCTAGTTTTTAATCCCAGTTGACCCATATTCGAATCTGACCTAGATTTCATCAAGGCTATCATTCTGAAATTTTTTTATGAAGATCAGTTGAAAAATACAGCCTCTATCGCATACACAAGGTTTTTCTTTGATTTAACCTAGTAACCTACTTTTTGACCCAGATGACCCATATTCTAACTTGACCTAGATTTCATCAAGGCAATCATTCTGACCAAATTTCATGGAGATTAATTGAAAAATACAGCCACTATCGCATACAGAAGGGTTTCCTTTGATTTGACCTAGTGACCTACTTTTTGACCCAGATAACCCATAATCAAATTCAACATAGATTTAATCAAGGTAATCATTCTGACCAAATTTCATGAAGATCAATTGAAAAATACAGCCTCTATCGCATACACAAGGTTTTTCTTTGATTTGACCTAGTGACCTACTTTTTCATTCCAGATGATCCATTTTCAAACTCGGCCTAGATTTTATTAAGGTTATCATTTTGACTCAATTTCAGGAAGATCAATTGAAAAATACAGCCTCTATCGCATATACAAGGTTTTCCTTTGATTTGATGTAGTGACCTAGATTTTGACCCCAGATTATTTATTTTTAAACTTGACCTAGATTTTATCAAGGCAATTATTCTGACCAAAATTCATGAAGATCAATTGAAAAATACAGCCTCTATTGCATACACAAGGTTTTTCTTTGATTTGACCTAGTGGCCTAGTTTCTGATCCCAGATAACCCATTTTCAAACTCGGTCTAAATTTCATCAAGGTAATCATTCTGACCAAAATTCATGAAGATTAATTGAAAAATACAGCCTCTATCGCATACATAATGTTTTTCTTTGATTTGATCTAGTGACCTAGTTTTTGGCCCCAGATAACCCAGTTTCGAACTCGGCCTAGATTTTATCAAGGTTATCATTCTGACCAAATTTCATGAAGATAAGCTGAAAAATACAGCCTCTATCGCATACACAAGCTAAATGTTGACAGACAGACGACATACGCCAGACGACGGACGCCGGACATCGAGTGATCAGAAAAACTCACCTGAGCATTGCTAGGGTGAGCTAAAAATGGGAGGCTGAATATGTCGAAGTGAAATGCCAGTCAGTGTTGCTCTGCCCTTGTCCGCACAGTGACCCCCCTACTTTCGGTTTCGATCTGCAAAACTCGTTGGTGTATAAACATGAAAACCGTCTCATTATATGCAGATTGTATCTTAGCAGTGAAAAGGTGTGATTAAAGCATTCGTTCTACATTTGCGCCAAAAAAGGGGGAAAATTAGGATCTATTTACTTTGGATTTCTTTCGAACACCACGGAAGCACACTTTCGACGGAACTACTGACCTTATTCCTATACGTTTAGGAAAAGTGGCCACGCCTCCTTGCCTCTATGCTTTAACGAATCAGTATAATTTGAACAATCTTCATAAAGGGTCACCAAAGGAACAGTTGTGTAAAACTATTTTAAAATCGGACCAGTAGATTCATATAGAGTAGATTTTTAAAGTTTTCACTACTTGCATATAGGGAAAAGTGTCCACGCACCACTGGCGGTCATGTTTTTCGAAACGTTACAGAAGGACCACCTGTGTGAAAGTATTCTACAATCGGGCCAGCAGTTTCACACAAGAATATTTTTAAATTTTATACTATATACATATACAGAAAAGTGAACGTGCCCCCTGTAGGTCACACAAGGACCATTTTATATGGATTTTGTTTCAAAATCGGACAGGCGGTTTAGAAGAAGATGTCGTTTCAAGTTTTTGCTATTTTATCACTGGCGACCCCTTTATGCAACCAAGCGGATCCGTACGCATAACTTTCGAAGAAGACTACCCAAGGAACATCCAGGTCTAGTTAAATTAACTTCCATCACACGGTTTCTGAGGAGATGTCGTTTGAAGAAAAGTGTTGACGGACGAACGGACGGTGGGCGATCACAATAGCTCACCCATAGCACTTTGTGCTGAGGTGAGCTAAAAGCGGATTGATAACGGAACAGAACATAACAGAAGTTTATTTTTGCTCTGAGGCCACTGGCTCATGCAAACGTATTTACAAAAGACCAAAATACAAGGCATACGCACATTCATGTACAAAGTAAAAGAAAATGACATATACAAAGTAACAGAAACTGACAAATATCATACACAAAGTAACAGAACCTGACATATATCATGTATAAATAATATATTAAAGTTTTAGCAACTAAACATTAGACTTTCGTTTCTCAAAAGCATGATATAAGAAAGTAGCAATGGACCATATCAAAGTTTCATTTTTTGTTGACATCAGAATATTAAATTTGTTATGCGTTGGACTACAGTAGTGTTTTTAGGTAAATACATCATTCTTAATTCCGAGTAAAATTCATAACAAAGTAAAAAATGGATCATCTTCTATAATATTCTTATCACATTTTCTACACAATCTATTTTCTATTTCTATTTTTCTAATTTTCTATGTCGACCAGTTTCAATCTCAAGATCGTGAGAACCTATTCTAAAATTTGTGTACATAAACCTAATTTTTTTGATGTCTAATATATCTAAATACTTTTCATATGAGAAATGTTCTTTGAACATCATATAAAACGACATTTTTTTATTTGAACTAACTGATACACGCCATTCTTGTAGGTGAATATCTTTTAATCTATTTATAAATGCTAATAAAAAGTGTTTTTTCTTGAATCAACTGATTGGTTTTCCCAAACATATCCAGAACCATGTTTTTTGCAGATTATCTCTTACAGCAGATACCCAGTTTTTGTGGCCACTTATATCATCATTATACATCATTAGATAACACATCTTAACTAATCTACTGTTTGGCATTTTTAAAAATTTTAACCAATATTTTATACATCGTTTACATGATTCTATATCCAAAGGATATCTGCCACAATCACCAAGTACCGCAGCATTAGATGAATTTTGCCTAGAACACATAAAACGTTTGCAGGCATAATACTGGACACGCTCAAGTTCTTCAAATTTAGTTATACCCCATAAAGTAACTGAGTGCATATTTTAGTGTCAAACAGTTTAAAAAATACTGTTTTCTTGAACTGGCCGCAATCATATAAAGACTTTAAAATTGATACAAGAACTCTCTTTCCTTTAATACATAAGTCATGTACCATACTACTTATAGAAAGTTGTCTTGTAAAAGTTAAGCCAACATAACTAAATGCATTTACAACCTCATGAACTTTGTTTTTATACATCCATTTTTCAGTTTTAGCAAGTGCACCACCATTTTTAAAAACAACAATTTTTGTTTTAGTTTCATTCACTTTAAGCTTGTATGTGTCACAGAAATTAGATAAAATATTTAATTGCTTTTGCAAACCAGTAACAGTATCAGATAATAGGGCAATATCATCCGCAAACATCAATGATAAAAGCTGTAACTCAAATGGATGTAACTGAACTCCTCGTACATCACTTGCATCTAAGACGTGCTGTAATTCATCTATATAAAAAGGGAAGAGAATCGGACTGGCCAAACATCATTGTTTTAGTTTTATTGAACTTGTTGTTGTTGTTGGATTTAACGTCGCACCGACAGATGATAGGTCATATAGCGACTTTCCAGCTTTAATGGTGGAGGAAGACCCCAGGTGCCCCTCTGTGCATTATTTCATCACAAGCGGGTCCCTGGGTAGAACCACCGACCTTCCGTAAGCCAGCTGGATGGCTTCCTCACATGAAGAATTCAACGCCCCGAGTGAGGCTCGAACTTATTATATAATCACTTCTTACATTATTATATGGAATTAATTACATCTTCTGAACATACTGCATAGTCAATGACACTACATCCTAAAGTAGAGGTATGTAAAATGACCATTATCTTTATCCTGGCCAAAACGTCCATTCAAAATATATAAAGAATACACCTTACACAACTCTATAAAAAGTTTACCTTGTGAATTAATTGTTTTATCACAAGATGAACGTATCTCATCAACCGGGCTCTGAAGTAAAGTAAGTTATTATACTCTTCCAGTTGGAAAATGTTATGATCGACATTTATGCATTCACTAAGTTCACCGCATCTGGTATTCAAATCGCCCATTATTATAAGGTTGCAATCATGATAATTACTAAAGATAGAATTTAGAACTTGTTCTAATAAAGTGATACCTTTAGATATTTTATTGTCATTAAAAGGAGAGTTCAGTGGTAGTAGATAAGCAAAAAACAAAAATGTATCTTTAGCCAGCTGTGTAAATGAGTTTGAAATTTTCAATATAATGCCTACATCACATTCAGGGTTAACACGTGTTTAAAATTTAACAACTCATTTTTAACATATACAGACATACCTCCTATGGCTCTACCAAACACTACGTTTTTAATTGCTGGTAAAAAATAACAAGTATGTGTTCCAAACAAACCTTGTGTTACATTATTTTTCTCTTCCCAAGTTTCAACCAATGCAAAAATTTCAAAGGATGATAAGTAAAGCATAAAGTCATGAAAATCAGTTTTAGGTAAAAAAAAACCTTCTATATTCCAGAAACACAATTTCACTTCATGTTTGCTTGAGCTTTGACCTGATCCCTAGTCCACATCTACCCGACCCCCATCCCCATTATGTACTACTGTCGTGTCTAATTGGCCCTGAGGATTTTTGCGCTTAGCGTTTACAAATGTTCTGTTAATATTGGTATTAACATCTTCAGTCGGTATATGTAGTTTGCCCTTCTGAAAATACCCAATTTTTCCTTTACTTTTTAAATCTGCTAATGTAGATCTTTGCCGTGACGTTAATTCTTCTGATATCCTAATACCATTTGCAAGCAAATTCTCTCGGCCTTTGAACAATTTATGCTTATAACTTTGGTCAAGGAATTTCTCATTTCGTTCGACCGTTCCATACCCAACCTATATACCTCCGATATACAGTCAATACTCCATGTATCATCCGAACAGGCCACTCGTAACACTTTATCTAATAGTTTTGATTTAAGTGAATGTTCAGTTTCATCTTTATTCTGTGGTAGGCCAAATATTCTCAAATTGTTTTTAAGATTTTGGCGCTCAAGTTTATCGACTACATCCCCTAGCTTATCAAAATCAAAACAGGAAGTTATTTAATACGACGCAGTGTTCTATATTTAAGAAACCCACTGTGCTATTTTTGATCTTATATTTCAAATATAATGCCTGGTTGAAAGCGAACCATCCATTGGATTGAAACAGGTAGAGTTGACCAATCGAAGAAGTCTATGACTATTGACTTTTGTTTCCCGGCTTCTCCTATTACACTAAACTGCATTCTGGAATGCAAAATAACGGAAAACAATATATGTCCGTTTCATGTGACTTTTTTTCTTATCTTTAGAATTACAAACCCTATTATCCTAATCGAATGTGTCATTGCTACAGGGCCGACTGCGGACATCAGTTTTGATTTTCGTTGTATACTGTACAAAATGGAGTTTGATTTGTCATTGCTCGGTGTCTTTTGGCTCCTGATAAATCTTGCTTCCTCTTTAGATACTGACGAAGTACATCCTGTTGGTGACCCGCGGAAATGTTTCGTCGGTAAAAATAAGATATTTAGGTTTGAAGTCATTCCCGGCGGCGGATGGGATAACTTGATAAATAAAGACACCGGTATGATAATGGAACTGAATTACTCGCGATGCAGGACTACCGACGATGGTAAATTTCTCATCCCCGACGACGTGTACACCATCCCTATAAAAAGTAGTAAAGTGGAGACGTACGCGGAGTTAATTACACACTGGGACAACTACACTAGCACCTTATCAAGATCGGTGAATGCTCACGGTGGACTACATTTTTCGTCGGTATCAATCAGTGGAAAATATTCCAATGAGTATAAGAGTGTGAAATCACGACAATACTACGATAAGTCGATGACGACCCGAGTCCAGGTAGGTACCTTTCTTTATTATTTTATCTCCTACTATGTTATAATGCCTAAACATATTTCTTGTTATAAGTGCACCGATTTAAATATGCTGCTTATTGCAATAGTGTATGATTTGTTGCAGATATGCTATAATTTGTATTTATAGGCTATAAAAATACATTTATATCCAAAAAATGTGATTATATGTAATGATTTTCTATTTATATTCAATGATTTTTTATTGATATGCATATTTTGCAAAATTACATTTATATTAATAAACCCGTCAATTCTATAGTCTTCTTGGACTTTTGAAGATTTTCGGGCATATTCATGTATAGCCAAAGCAAAAAAACGATAACGTGCCAAAACCAGAAATCTTGCCTTTTCACCCTGGCGCACGCGACAAAGCGAAAAGACGATGTTGGCAGAAATCAGTCACCGTCGCATAGAATATTCAAATTTTGTATAATTATGTCCCTTTTCTTCTTAAAAAAAAACAAGAAAGATCGGTCAGAATATATGAAAAATGATTAAAAAAATAAAAAAAGAGTATCTAGTTGGTAGCCAGACTACTAGCTGGAAGCTCTACGTTACAACTTATTTACTTCAGGCTCGATATGTTCTGTACACAGCTATGATGGAACCAAGTGCCGTTATAAATGACGCTTTTCGATCACGTCTGCAAAAGATAGCTACTTATGTAACTCTTAACCGTACAGATCTCGCACGCTACGAGAGTCAACTTCTCGTACGAGACTATGGAACACATGTGATAACGAGCATAGATGTAGGAGCTGCTCTTGCCCAGGTATGTTAGATAGCAGATATGTGCGCCAGAAAAAAGATATATAATGGCAAAACATGCATTCTGTATTTCTTTCTTTCCAAACTCATCATTTTGTTTCAACTTTCACTTTAATTCGAGCCTTTTCAAATTGGGAAAACAATGACCAGAACTGATGTTTGTTCGTTTTTTACAGATAGATGAGGTATCCGCAAATTATGTGAGGAAATATGATTCACAAAAGCACAAGGTAGTGGCTTCTGCCAGTGCAAGTTTCTTTGGTGTTTTTGATTTCGGTGCGGGATATTCTGAAACTACTACAAAGGCAATGATTGATGAATACAAAAAAGAACGGACATCATCAGCTGTAATCACGATTGGTGGTCCTTCATTTAGGTATCTTTTAAATTATTTATTACCTCTCTATACATTTTCCGTTCATATACAAAACATCTTGCATCTTAATAAACTCGGCATTTTCTGGACCCATATCATTCTTAAATTCGTATCATCATATTCTCAGTGTTTCTGAATCCGTATCTCTCTAGTCAGTCTGTTTGATGATAAATAAACTTTTATTTTCCTATCTGGAAAATATTTTGGGAAAATGCCGTTTTCAAGGCCAGATAACTCTTTCAGTACTGGTGACCTATGACTTTTATTGCATATTTTGTTTCTTAGATGATTATTCTTCAATATCCAATGTTTGAAGAAATTCTGTTATTGGGAAAAAATCCGCCCATCTCGTATACAGAAACTCTAGCGTACACCTTTAAAAGGCTTCGGAATTTTTCGAAGACATTAAACCAACATAGAAATTAAATTTCGGAATGAACACATGTGACGCCTCGAATTGCGGTAATGAATAGGTTGAACAAATTTGCATAACCTTGACTTGCCATAACCATGATTCTTTATTTTGTGTACAAATCAACTATAAATCTTATTTCTGAGTTCTTTGTAAGCATTCCATTTGTTCTGCATTTTCAGACCTAAAGACTTTACTGCAAACAACTGGACAGACTTTATTGCAAATGAAATGGTTGCGTTAGACAGATCCGGGGAACCGTTATACAGCATCATACGTGACTCAGACTTTCCTAATGTCCCTCAGTCCGTAACTTTTGACGTAATTGATTACGTAAAAGAGGCAGTGCATATATACTATGAGCATAACTCTCACCGCGGATGTACAAACCCCGATTCGCCAAATTTCAGTTTTCAAGCAAACATGAATGATGATTCGTGCCATGCACCAATGACAAATTTTACATTTGGCGGTGTTTATCAAACGTGTGAAGCAAGTAGTTTCCCTAAAAACCTGTGCAGTGGCAAGACTCAAAAGAACCCCCTGACAGGAAGTTATAATTGTCCATCTGGTTACGAGGCTGTGCCTCTCCATCGGGAAAATACACCGGTGTGCCACAAGTGTTGGCTTTTCTTCACGTGTTGTTCAACAACAAGCATTTCTGCTTACTGGTGTGCGGCAAGCGGTCAAGTTGCAATGAACAGCGGTTTCCTGTTCGGAGGACTTTTTACATCCACCGTAGTAAACGTTTTGACACAGCACCAGAGCTGTCCACCAGAGTTTTATCCTCTTAAAGTTCTCGGAGATCTGACAGTCTGTGTGAGTAACGATTATGAACTAGGATACAGATACTCTCTACCATTTGGAGGGTTTTTCTCCTGTAACGCGGGCAACCCACTGTCACTAAAGGAAAGGGTGAATTCTCTTCAAAGCAGTGGAGAAGTTGATTTCTTGACAAAGTTCATGATGGAACAAGGTGTAGAATCATATCCTAAAACCTGTCCAAAAGGATACAGCCAACACTTAGCTGTTGTTTACGAAGAGTGTAGTATAAACTACTGTGTAAAGACGGGAGCGCTGTCAGAGCAAGGTCTTCCAAAGGTACAGAGACCTCCATTCATGAAAGCTCCTAGAGACCAGTACACAATGATAGACGACAAGGACAGTGTATTCAGCGATGATCAAAATTTTATGGCAAGACTGAAAGAGGTTGTGCTAAATGCAATCTCAGAAGAAGGGCTAGACGGTCAGTACACAGAACTGACCCCAGCAATGAAAGGGTTTAAAGGCAGTGAGAAAACAACGGATACAAGAAGGCTTTCAAGTGGTGGAGTTGCAGCGATATCAGTTTCCGCGACCCTCATCTGCGTTTTGATCGGCACCGCCATCGTAATTACGATAAAGCGCCGCAAAAGTAGACCGTATAAAGAGGTTGATCCGTGGGCTAGCTCAACGGAGGACGGGAGAATTTTACTGACCGGTACAAGAAATTACAGTCGTATGGATGATACACCAGTTGTTGTTTCTAGTACTTAGGTCTAAATGTGGCAGTTTATCGCAATAGTAATTGAGACAAATTCCTTAGTTGCATAGCTCTCTCTCTCTCTCTACTACAGTGTCTGCACTATGACCTAGTTGTTGTTTTATGAAAACTATTGTGATCGGTCTTAATATTATAAATGACGAAATAGGCAGAACTCGGAAGAAATTTAAGTTGTGAACATGCACTAGTATTAGTAATTGTTTCAGTCAAGTATGTTTAGATATGCATGTCATCGTTGAATTTTTTTTTAATTTGCATTCCTTTAGAAGCATTTAAATTTGGCACTTCTCTGGACTTTAGTACGAAAGAATATATTGACCGAAAAATCGTTATTCATATACACAAACGTAAAGACGAATTTAGTTAATCAAAGCAAAAAGCAGGACGGATATAAAGACATACCAAGATAACATAAATTTGCTCCGCATTCATGGTATTTACACCATAAAAAGAAAGGGGAATTTAGAAAAGTATTTCCCCTTTTTAAACCACTTATTAAACGGAAAACCTAAAATCCATTTGATATCATGGTAGTTTTCTTCCGCATTACATATTTTCTCCACTTCACGCTATTTGCTTAAGAAAAGTTATTGATCAGTTGAATGTTTGTCGTTGTGCAGAAAAGCACGCGTGTTATACTGTATGTCATAAATGCAAGAAGAAATATTTTAAGGTGTCCGATCCACAAATAAGCAAGTTTTATATACCAGTGCTATCAAGATATATCAAATATTGGTACCTGGTAAGCTCATATAATTTTGGTATTATTTGAAAATGTATTGTCTACTGAAAAAGGAGAATATAAATTACATGACAAAAATATGTGATAGAATTTTTATTTTTTTACTTTCTTGTCTTAAATATACTTCAACAGAAATCCAGTTATTACAGTGTAAGATTTATCATTTCGCAGTCAAAAAAAACATGACTGTACTGCTTCATGCATACATTATTATGGACATCTTATTCACTAATTTTTGTTCAGCAGATACACCTCTTTCAAATGATACTAAAAACACATTAGTACGGGGGCCAATCAGTTCTACCATACCCCCCCCCCCCTCACCCCTTAGACTTTTTTCATAGGCAGGACCAACTCTTTCAAAATAAAAAATGTTCCCATGAAAAAACTCTTTTGAACTATATATGATTTCATTGTTTCCATGGCAACCGTTCATTTTCTAAGTTTCAAATCAATTTAAATGTACCAAACAGCTTTGATCTGGTCATTAAGTCTCTCAAGTGTTCTTTAATATATTATTTTGTTACTCTTGTGGTATTTTTTATTTGCTAAAAACTGGATGTACTCTGCTAATTTGCATAAAAGGAACCAGTGTCACAAACAACGGAAAAAATTCTGAGACCATAAAACTGAATACAAGAGCTGTCCGTTGGACAGCGCGCTCAACTATTCGGCGATTTGACATTAAAATGAATTTATGTCTCAATAAGAGACCTCTATTTAAAAAGGAAAATACACCAAGATATAAAAAGACCCTACTACTCATAGGGGTTAAAAGTCAAGTATGAAAGGGGTACTGATGATGATGGTAAAAATGTATTTTGAGTTTCAAAACATTATCTTATATATGTAGTACCAAAGTTATGCCCAGAAGATGAAGTTTGATAAAAACTTTAAGTATAAAAGGGGCATAATTTGGTCAAAAATACAAATCAGACTTATGGAGATTGTTATCACACATGCAGATATGATGATTAAGATACATTTTAAGTTTCAAGTCAATTTAATTCAAATTTTTCATTATATGGCCTCCGGCCCAAATACAATATATACAACATGAGATAAACATAATGCATGAGGTTATGACATAAACAGCTAGACAACATGGTCAATGTTAAACCACGTATTATAGTTAACAATACATATCAAAAGTCATATCTAACTGAACATTTCTAAATATCTGTTCCTCTCTTTAAAAGAGTAGTAAAGATACATGGCAACTTTTCTATATAATTAAATTCACATTTTCGTCTGAAATCAAAGCATAAAACTTTTGTATGGTTGGATGTTGACAATAATACATAGGTAGATATCTCGCACGAATATTAGCATATAAAGGGCATGATAACATGAAATGATATTCATCTTCCAGTACAGTTTCACACTACAGACATACTCGATATTCTCTAGATATGTTATAATGTCTACCTTTTTCTATCATTAAACAATGTGAAGAGCTACGGAATCTTGCCATACGATTTCTAAATTTCTCAATATCTATAGCAATAATAATTTTTTCAACTCCAAAACAATATTTATAGTTACAATAGTATTGCAGTTTAATATTGTCTCTACACCTTGACTGCCAGTTTTGTATGAACTGTTCTTTTAAAGTTTGAACATACTGAATCAAAAATAACCTTGGGTTTGCAACATTTTGTGTTTCCCATACATATCGAAACCCATTACTGTATAAGTTACGCTTAACATCAGTAACCCAGTTTTCATACCATATATTGTCATAATACATAAGCATTTCATAACACAATCTTGTATATCTATCTTTGGAAGATTAAGTAAACTTAACCAATATTTAATAAATCGTTTTGAAGACTAAATGTGCATAGGACATCTCCCTGTATCCCCAAGCACAGTATCATTACCTGCAGAGTTATATACATTTAAAAGTCGTTTGCAAGCATACACCTGTACTGTTTCTATGCATTGTGTGTGTTTTAAACCCCAAAGTTCAGAACCATATAACATAATAGATGCAATTTTCGAATCAAAACGTTTTATATGGCAAACGAGAAAATGTTGAAGAGAACTAACAAGGAGCTGCGTTCAATAAACGCTTGATGACCCCGGTGGCATCCTTGTCGATAGATTTTACATCTAAGTCCAAAACGAGGTCACGGTCAAGGTCAAACTGAGGTCAGGTGATGTTTGAAGATGAGGAATGGTCACAGGTTACATCTGTATTAGTATCAATTCATTCCTGTAAGGGGTATTGATGCTAGACGAAACGGTCCCATTTGGTTAACCAAGAGATGGCCCATATAAAGTCCAAAATGAGGTCAAGGTCAAACTGAGGTCAGGTGATGTCTGAAGATGAGGAATGGTCACAGGTTACATCTGCATTAGTATCAAGTCATTCTAGTAAGGGGTATTGATGCTAGACGAAACGGTCCCATTTCGTTAACCTCGTACGAACGGGCGGACGAACGAACGGACAGGACGATCACTATATGCCTCCCGCATCAGTAGATGCCGGGTGCATAAAAATGTACATAAGTACCTTCTTCGTTTTCACAGACATGTCCTCTGCCATTTTATACATTGATAATCTATTTGAAAGAATATACCGACATAAGTAAAACTATTGACAATTTCAAGCTGTTTGCCATTATATAACCATTTTTCTCTTCTCGCCACCCTTCAATCTCGTTTAAATACAAGTACTTTTGATTCGGTGATGTTTACAATTAGTTTGCTCTTTAAACAAAACTCATATAAAACATTTAATTGTTTTTGTAAGCCACCAATAGTATCAGAAATCAAAGCAATATCATCAACAAACAAAAGCAAAAAAATTTCAACAATATCTGGAAATAACTGAATCCCTCTGATGAAACGGGGCTTAGGCTACAGGCCTGACCTTAATATGTCTGATACACCCTCGTTGGTTCTTACACATGCTTTGACTGATGAATAAATGCCTTGTATTGACTTGTATAAGTGACCCTTTACACTTTACAATTTCGTTTTAATACATTATACAAAATCGACCGATCAACTGAATCAAGGGCTTTTTGAAAGTCTATGAAAGCTACATATACAGGTTTCCCTTTCATACATAAGTATTTATTAACAATTGAATATAAAATAAAAGCATTATCAACTGTAGTATAACCCGCCCTAAAACATGCTTGGGATTCCGAGAGTTTGTTATAAGCCTCAACATAAAACGTAAGACTTTTAGTAATTATTGATATATACACTTTACTAAAAACATCTAGTAATGCTATACCCCTGTAATTATCAGGGTTGCTATAACTGCCCTTTTTGTGTAGTGGTATAATGACTGATTTTGCCCAGTTATCTGGAAATTCACCTGGGTTTTTGGTAGATTTATTTTCTGTTTAAATATCAGGCTATAAATAAACATGAATGAGAAACAAATACAAATTTAATGTGCCTCATATCTAAGATGAACTCTGCCTGACCTAGCTTGTGATGTAACCATGGGCCGGAATACCTTATCATTGATAGATCTTTTATAATCTAAATGGTCAGTGTGAGTGGATACAGGTTGAATAAGAACTGCTTGTTCATTGATAATTCATCCGTATTGTTCATGAATGGGACTATTTTGTGTAGCACAGGAACATCCTTTGGATGTGATTCGGAATAAAATAAAGATGCTATATGATTGTCAGAAATACACTTGTAACTTTGGTAGCGGGATAAACACGCAACCAAAAATTAACTTTTCAATATCATCAAAATTTGTATCTATATCAAAAGTGACACATACATTGTCACATACATGGTTATTTTCTACAATATTCGAAAATAAATTACTAAAATGATCATACCATTTGTCCAATGATATATTCTCTGATTTAGGTTTATTTAATACCCGTTTGATTTCACTCCAGAATTTTTTGGAGTTATTAACAGAGGACTCGACTTTATTTAAGTATTTTCTGTTTAACAACATTCGTTTATGTCTACACACATTTTTATATCTAAATTTACTTTGTACATAAGCATTCAAATTCTCATCACACTTGTCTTTCCTGAATCTTTTCAAAAGCTTTCTAGTAGTACGTTTTGCCTGCTTACATTCTATTTCAAACCACTCATTGCATTTAATTGGTTTGCCTTTTCTTCTAACCTTTTGAAAACTAGTACTAAAGTAGTACTACTGTTGCAAATCACAGTTTCAAATTCCTGAATTACTGAATTTATATGTGTTTCATCATCTGACAACATGGTTTCTAGATTTGTAAAATACCCATTTAGGATGTTTTCAGATAAACAATTTAAGTACTCCGCACAATTATCCTGATTTAGGTCATAAAACGTATCAGTACGTTTACAATTATTAACAGGTATGTCACCTTGATCTATCTTCAAACCCAACGATAAAGGAACATGACTACTTTCAGTGCACGAACTGATCTCAAACAATGTAGTTATATCAAACAAATGTTTCGTCACAATATAATAATCTATGACACTACATGCGTTATTGCTAATAAAAGTGAAGCCATCACCTCAATCATATCTACCAAAGCGGTCATTCACAATATAACATGAGAACACTTTACAAAACTCTAACAACTCCAAATTTATTAGTTTTGGTGTCACATGATACCCTTTCAATGCCAATATCACTGTCAATTATATCGCTAAACTCTTCTGACTCTGGTATATTGTCCGGACATACTGTGTAGTCAGGGAGACTAGCAGTTCTGGAATTAAAATCGCCGCATAAAAGTAAAGCAGTGTCTAAAAAGTTATTACTTATAATATGGTCTTCCAGGTGTTGCAACGCAGACATGACAATATTATTATAAACTGGTGAATTTTCTGGTGGTATATATAACGATACATAAAGTACATCTCGATCTAAAGACAGTAACTTGCTATATTTTAATATTGTACTAAAGATATTCCTGAAAGCAAAGATTGCCAAAAAACTTTAAGCATGAAAGGCGCATAATTCTGTCAAAAATACAATTAGAGTTATGGAGATTGTAACCACATATGCAGATGATGATTATAAAGAAATGTTTTTAATTTCAAGTCCTTATCCTTTAAAGTACCAAAGATATGTCTATAAACAAAGCTTTCGAAAAATTAACATGAAAATAATTCCAAGTAGAACACCTTGGTGACCTTGACCTTGGGTATAATAAGCCCAGCACCTGCACATACTTTGTTTGTATGCTGGACAATGTTTATGTGAATTTACAGTAAGATATAAGCAATAGTAACAAAGATATGACAGAAAAACAAAGGTTGCCGGAAAACTTTAACCTTAAAAATAACCTCAGTATAATACCTTAGCGACCTTGACATTGGGTATAATGGGCCCAGCCCCTGCACATACTTTGTTTGTATGCTGGACAATGTTTATGTGAAGATACAGTAAGATATAAGCAATAGTAACAAAGATATGACAGAAAAACAAAGGCTGCCGAAAAACTTTAACCAAGACAGCTCATGCCGACGCCGGGGTGAGTAGAATAGCCCCACTATTCTCCGAATAATGGAGCTAAAATGATATAATTAATTGTTATCAATGAAATAACATTTTTTATGTGGCCTATAATGTTTGCAGACATAGAGTTAACACTTTATTGAAGGAAGAATAAAAATGTAACATACATTACACACGTTTTGTTATCATTTCAACAACCTTGTTGTATTGCATCAATTATTTAAACAAGAGCACCACCTTGCGGGGGCTGACGCTCATCTGATTTTTTTTGTATAATAGAAAAATTGTCCTACCCATGATTTTCTAAGTCCAAAAAGGGCCATAATTCTTGCAAAAAGCAGGATGGATTTATGTTTCCTGATGTACAGAGTCAGCTTATGACGGTGAACAACTGTTGCAAGTTGTTTCAAAGCAATAGCTTTGATAGTTTAGGAGAAAAGTTGACCTAAACATAAAACTTAACCAAGAAATCTGATTTTCTAAGTCCAAAAGGGGCAATAATTCTTGAAAACAGCAGGATGGAGTTATGTTTCTTGATGTATAGAGTCAGCTTATGATGGCGAACAAGTGTTGCAAGTTTCAAAGCAATAGCTTTGATAGTTTAGGAGAAAAGTTGACCTAAACGTAAGACTTAACCAAGAAATCTGACATTTTCTAAGTCCAAAAGGGGCCATAATTCTTGCAAAAAAGCAGAATGGGGTTGCTGTACAGGGTCAGCTATTGATGGTGAACAAGTGTTGCAAGTTTCAAAGCAATAGCTTTGACAGTTTAGGAGAAAAGCTGACCTACACATAAAACTTAACCAGGCAAAGCCGACGCCGACACCGATCAAGTGATGACAATAACTCATCATTTATTTTCCAAAAAAATCAGATGAGCTAAAAATATTCCAGAAACATAATTAATATTGCTTATTTCGTACTATAATAATACAATATGCTTCTTTTCTTGTCAGACATTGTGATTTATTTCCGTAACACACTTTAAAATAAGTTACCACTACCATTGCTTTTTAAAAAGATATTTAAGAAGAAATTGAAGCCCAAATTGTCACAAACTGATTTATTTAAACTGTTAGCGGTAAGTTTTAAGAAGGTTTTCTTCTGTTATTTCAGAAATTGTCTGAAATGTATATTGCACCATCCATGTAACTATAATTTTAGATGGAATTTCAATAAAACATACAATAATATTCATCTGTGCATTCATAATATTATGATCATACAGCTGATATGTGCAGTCTTCCTGTGAGTAAAAAAGTCGTATAAAAAGTATTTTTTTTTGAATTTTAGAAATAGTAGCATTATTAGAACATACACAAAACCAACCCTAGCTCGATAGGACGAACCATAGGGTCTTGAGTCAGATATCTGGATGAGACCTTTGCTCTCCATGACGATTATATAAAGATATCGTGTCTGAAGTCAATAGACTTACACCTGTATAATATGGAGAACTTAGCACTTGCCTGTAGAGAACTGAGTATTTTCGGTACAGAATCCAGGGACACTTGTTAGGTTAACTGCTCAACATTACATGACTGAATTTCTGTTGCAAAGTGGTGCTAAACCAAAACTAACAAACAAAAGAAAATATGCAGGTATTTAAGTAAAAACTTTTGATTTAAAACTTTTACCAGGTTGACAAAACTGTTTTAGTGATACCAAATCAAGATATAAGAAATAAACAAAACTTTATAGATATGAATTAAAGAAGACTATTGTAGTCATTTTTAAACATTTACAAGAATGACAGAATGTACAAAATATTTTTTTTAATATTTTAACTTGTACAGACAAGGACTAAATTGTATTATGTGATTGAATATTCCTGGATATACCGGAAAATAAAGAGAAACTCTACTAAGAGAAACTATGCATCAATCATAACAAATAAAGGTTGATTATCAATTAAGTTACGTACCAAAGTTTATGACAAAGGCATGACCTGTCTTTGTCAAAAGTTCAAACTGTAGCAAGAAACTCGAGAGCATGATACAAATTGCTTTAGAATCAAAGTGTAATCAAATGTCATTCATAAAAAAAAGTGATTTTTTAATACCCTATGATCTTCTTTTGTCAGTTGCTTTCTATTTTATAAATAATATGTTATAAAGCAACATATTGTTCATAACAGCTAACCAACAAGAGAGCAAGTATGCTATATTAGGTAACATTAAAGTGAAAGTATCGTAAGTCACATCTTAATCAAGGCACGCAGAATGTGATTCTTGTAGCACTGCTGCCTCAAATTGTATGCAGTTCAAATTTTTCAGACTTTCCATCTGATTTTAGATTTAGATTTTAACAAATCCATACAATTTTACTATAACTGAACACTGTTTAAGCTAGTGCTAGGGGTGTGAGGGCTATTTCACTACATCTAACGAACAGACAGTCAAATCAAGCCAGCTGTTATTTTGCTTGGTTGTGTTGTTATGCTTCCAAAGGATCATCTTAAAACAAGAAATATCTTTAAAAATGATGGTCGGCGAATTGAAATAAGGAAAGAAGTTTATGAATTTTTCATCTAACATTCATCTTTCATCTAACATTTTTCAAATTGCAAAACTAAACACCGCACTTTAACAATTTAAATGGTTCTCTTTTAATTTTTCGCAAAGGTTTCGTAGGGTTGCAATTTTGTTTCGTTTATCCTTAGACAAATAATTACAGCAGTAGTTTGATGAAGATTCATGAAGCGGTTCATGAGAAGAGGTCATTAAACGTGTTTATATTTTTAGCTAAATTGGTCCCCATCCCCATTTGTAACAAAAAAAGGAGACCTTACAATATTGTTACACATCGAGTTTGATAAAAATCCATTACATTTTAGTGGTTAATGCGAAGAAAGGCATATCTACTTTTAGCTATAGTGGTCACTAATAGGGCCCAAGTTCCTATATAAATTAATTTGGAAGAGGACCTTATAATGATGCTCCAGACCAAGTATGACAAAGATCCACCAAGCTGTTCATGAGATGCTGTATAAAGGCATTTTTAGTTTTAGCTCTAGCAGGCCCTAAAAGGGGTTAAATGTCCCAGCTGAACAAAGTTGGCTGCGGGCCTAATAAAGATGCTACAAATCAAGTTTGATCAGAATACATGAGAAAAAATCAATTAAAGGATTTTTTTATTTATTATTTTCATTTATTTCTAAAATAGGCCAACTGATCCCGCTTTAACAAATCCATATTTGCTATTCATGAATCTTTGGACAATGATGTCACACCTATAAAAAAGTGAAGGTCAAGCAAAACATACAATTGTAATTATTTCAATATTTCTGTTTCATAAGCAAAGTTTGACCGTAGTCATACCACATAGATAAACTGTATACAGCTTACCTTCATTTCAGTGTAATGAGATTCAGTCATTATATAGCATATATATAATAAAACAGATTTCAACTGAGTTCAATATTTGCATACCATACTAAAGAAAAATATTCATATATAATAAAATCAGTTAGTACTCATTTTAATATGCAATCTGAATAAGTCACAAAAGCAAGAAACCTTTTCATATACAGACGACAATTGTAACAAGGAAAATCTTTTAAAAAGCACTTCTCTACATAAAAGACTCTTATTACACCCTTATTCATGTGATACGCAGACCGTATTCAGCTCTTTCTTTAATTTGATATATGTTGGTATTTGAACAGGTTTTTATCATATTTATTAAACTTACTTATCATTTTGAGATATATCAATATTCTTGCTAAATATACTGAGCCAAAGTTAGCTTTAAAACTGTGAACAGCGTCGTTTAGGATAAACGTTGTGTCTACAGTTCACTCAGCGTAGCACAATCAACAGTGTGAAAGAAATTGACACTCTCGTCCAATCAGGCAGAGTGTTGCATAAATCTTCCATTTTGATAAATTATCTATAATGCGTTATCAAGTAGTTTGATTTGCAAACTGAAGTCACGTGCCATAGGTAACGAAAACGAATTTAGACGGCGTCGCCGAAAAATACTTGCTATCACAAAAAAAGTCCTTAAGTGCCATGTGATGGTTGTAAATAGTCTACTCATACTCAGTTTGAGTGTTGTTAGATTTTCTGGTCCTTTTGGACCATGTTTACTAAAACAGAATTCCTCTTAAGCCAGTGCTAGGGGGCGTAAGGTGTGTTTCACACTTCATTACCTCTCATAAACAGACTTGATCCAACTGAGTTTGCTATTTATTTGCTTGGTTGCGTTCTTTGCTTCTAAAAGATCTTCATAAAGTCTATTGCAAAACTTTTGAATAGCATTATGTAATTGTTTTCTTAACAATTTTGGTTTTCAAGCACTTAATATTGTTCACATTCTTGACAGCTTTTTGCAATTTCATAAGTTTGAATCTAAAGATTACTTAAAGTACCTGAATATTTCATTTTGTTTTTTAGTTTTTGTTCAGTGCTGCTTTTCAAAAGTGAATATTTTATTAATAAGCCCATAAGTATCTCAATTCAATGCATGTTTTTCTGAAAGTCAAAAACAAAATGCTTTATTTCCCACGTAAATAACTGCATAGATACACTTCACAATCACACAAAACAAGATAAATATTCCATTAAAAATACATAATCAATGTAAAATGTAATTATTGACAACAGTATGGAAGCCATCAAATAAAAGAACAACATAATTAAGAAACTGATATTAGTATAATTAAACTGATAGATGCATCAATTCAAAATGAAAATGGAACATTGAATGTGTAATGAATGTTTAAGATGATTTCTTGGTTGACAAAAGTAAAGAAAGAATGTTAGAAAGAATACTTTTAAAGTTTTAACAAATCAAAGATATCATAATATTGATAACAATGATTCAAATTTCTTCCTACATACTTCTAAATACAGCAAAATACAGTGGTAACGTATTTTAAAGCGCCGTTATGGAAAAAATCTCAGTGCTTGAGAAGTATGGAACTAAACTATTTTGTAAGAGTATTTAATAATTTGATAACTAAATATTCCTCTACTATTTTCTGAGAAAACAATGATACAATAAAACAAGATTACTGGAATGGTAACGTACATGTGTAAAGTATGTTACAAACAGATTCCTCCTTCGAATAAGTATTTACACTCTATTTTCATATGATATAGCTCAAATAACAAAAGTTTATTGATCACAGTTTATTTCATCATGTTGCTTCAGTTTTAGTTATATCTTGTTTCCAGAGATGTCTGTTTTACCAGATTAATTTTATGCAAATTAGCTAAAATATCTAATGTAGAAAAATTAATTACCTTCAGAGTAACAAAATACTATTCTAGAAAACACTGAGAGACATTAAGACCAGACCAAAACTGTCTGATCTATATTTTCTACATAATTGATGTAATAAAACAAGGTTATTGAAATGGTAAGTAACATGTGTAAAGTATGTTACATACGGATTCCGCTGGCTTCGAAAAAATGGTTCGGCCATGGGATGTCGAAGGCGTCCCGCGAGTGCCGAAGGCAGGAGAGTGGGGAGAGCAGGAGAATGGGGTTATCCCCCTCTCGTAAGTGGGGTTTGGTGGGTCTCCCCCAAGAAAATTTTAAGATTTGGGATGCCCGTAAGTGCGTTTTCCTTGCATCTTGAAAACATTTTCCATTAAGATTTTCAGTCAATTTTATAACAGTTTTCAAGGATAACTATCTGACATTTGCGTAACACTGACCACGGCAATTGTTCACAGACAGATTCATACGAAGAAGACAGTCCTCAATTGTCTTTGTTAGGGTATCCAAATCAATAGTCTACTTTATACAATCCAATAAACAACTCATGGGCTATAAGATCATCATCGACATGTCTTAGAACTAGCAGAAACATCCGTAGTTTCATCAGCCATGGTAGAAAAAAACACTGAGTTTCTAATATCCTTCGCTACGTCCCTCAGTATTGCAAGTGCCATAATCTGTAGCATTTCGTTTTGAACATCTGCGCAAGTGTACTTTTCATTCTTTTGTTTTAACCATTCTAACACACGCGAATCATCTTCGCCGCGAAGCTTCAGAAGCTGAATATAATTCCCATCATTCTCATCTCCATCACCATGAGGTAATCCTTGACGACTGAGGAACTGTAAATTTGACAAGATATTTCTTAAACACTCACGATTATCACTCTTTCCTTCCGCGTGGGCATTGACAATGTTTCAGCTATGTCCTTAGTCACTTTTGGCAACGTATCACTTTCTCTACCGACTCATGATGGCACCCGGACGACTCATGCTTTTTGAACGAAGTTAAGTATACGGTTTCAGAATTTTGAGTAGATAGAAACGAAGTTTACATTTTTTTATAGTTGGGATGTACGTCGGCATTCAATTTTATTTAAAGCAATTATTTAAGATTATTCAAAATAATTAGAAGAAACTAGCTTTGGGTTAGTTTTGTTTTATTCTACCGCAAAAAAAAAACAACACAATTGTTTTCGAATTTTTTTAAACATACAACTATTTTTTTCCATCAAAGCAATTATTATAGATTATGAAAAAATCGCCCTTTAGATCATAACGGATTAAAGATATATCAGATAAGCTTTTAATTATGATTAATCCAATCAAGCAGGGTCGATACGTTTGACACGAAGTGTGCTGAAGTTTTCACACCCCGCGGGCAATCATGACAGATACTGCTCTTTGCGGATAATTAGCATGGCAATATTTCGGCACTTTTAATGTAAGCAAAAGCTGAAATTTTATGCGAAAAATCTGGTACAGCCGATATCATGCTCGGCCATAAACGTGGTCCAGCCGATATCATGCTCGGCCAAAAAATATCATGCGACGGCTCTGACTTCAAACAGGTTTTTAAACTACATTTCCAAACAATATAGCTCATTTCCGTATATGAAAACTGTGTATGTCAAGCTATTTAATATTGTTTTTACTTCTGGTATTGTACCAAAGGATTGGACAATTGGATTAATTAATCCAATTTACAAAAATAAAGGTGATGTATATGATCCCTCCAATTATAGACCTATTACATTATTAAGCTGTATGGGGAAACTATTCACTGCAATTTTGAAGAACCGCTTGCAAACATATAGTGAAAAATATAGTTTAATCAATGAATACCAGGCAGGATTCCGTAAAGGGTATTCTACTCTTGATAACATGTTTGTGTTAAATACTCTGATCAAAAAGTAAAAAGAAGTTATTTTGTGCCTTTATTGATCTTAAAAGTGCTTTCGACACAGTTTGGCGCTCAGGGCTTTGGTGCAAATTATATGCTTTTAACATAAATGGTAAATTCCTGAATGTGGTAAGAAATATTTATGAAAATGCGAAGTCTTGTGTAAGCACAAATGGTAGTAAATCTATTTATTTCCAATGTTCAACCGGGGTAAGACAAGGTGAAAATTTATCACCTATCTTTTTTTCATTGTTTTAAAACGACCTGCATGATTTCTTTTCCGAAAGTGGACTAGTAGAAGGCGTCAGTTATAACATAGATGATCTGAACGAAAATTATATGAACTTTTAAAACTTTTTGTCTTATTGTATGCAGATGATACTGTTATTTTAGCTGAATCTGCCAAAGATTTACAGGAAGCTTTAAATGTATATGGAGCATATTGTGATAAATGGAAATTAGTATTAAACTCTACAAAAACAAAAATAATGGTGTTTGCAAAAGGTAGAAATGTAGAGTATAATTTTAGTTTCAAAAACGAAAATTTGGAAGTTGTAAATGAATACAAATACCTTGGTATTACTTTTAGTAGAAGTGGTTCATTTTTAAATGCAAAAAAGCACATAGCCAAGCAAGGAACTATTGCAATGTATACCTTAATAAAAAGGCGAAGTCTTTATATTTACCTATTGATATGCAAATTGATCTCTTTAATAAAACTGTAAAGCCCATTCTTTTATATGGGTGTGAAATTTGGGGATATGGAAACATAGATATAATTGAAAGAGTTCAGCTTAAATTTTTGAAATACATTTTGGGTTTAAAATCATCCACTTCTAACACTATGGTGTATGGTGAAACTGGAGTAAAACCACTCTCTTTAGACATTGAAACAAGGTTAATTTCATTTTGGTCAAATTTAGTTTTACCTAAGAGGTTTAAATTGACACATGTTATATATAATTTTGTACTTCGCAACTTTTCAGTGTTACAGCCAAATAGTAGATTCCAATGGATAAAATGTATTAAGAATATACTTTTCAAATGTGGAATGAACAATGTTTGGAATACACATACGTTTCCAAATTCAAAATGGCTGATTGCAGCAGTCAAGCAAAAACTATCAGATCTGTTTTTAAACCAATGGAATTCAAGTTTAGAAACTTCTAGTAAATGTAAAAATTATAAATTATTTAAACATAAATTCGAGTTTGAGAAGTATATCATAAACTCAGCCGAAGTTATTTAGATATCTGGTAAAGTTTAGAACACGAAACCATAAATTACCCGTAGAAACTGGATCTTGGCATGGCATAGACCTTAGACTGAGAAAATGTACACTATGTAACTCCTCAATAGGTGATGAATTTCACTATCTTTTTGAATGTAGGTTTTTTGACAATCAAAGGAAAAAATATCTTAAAGCTATATATTATAAACGACCAAATATTCATTGTATTGATATGGTTATATACATAAACTGCCATACCATCCCAGAGTATAACAAACTATGTTTGATTATTAAAGACATTATTGAGACATTTATGTAATAATAATATGCCTTAATATTGGTGTGTGCATGTGCACATGTATTCATTTGCATGTATGTATATGTCTGTGAATGTATATGTGCGAAGTTTCATTTTTTTTTTCTTATTACTATTTCATCTTATTTATTTTTTTTTTGGAATGGAATTTGTTTTTCGGTACTCTCCCGTGTCTACTCTTTTTCTTTCTTTTATGGGTATGTAATTTTGCTTAGAGAAAAACTTTTCACATTGTGAGCCTTGTAATTTGTTAACAATTGTTTGCCTCATGTTGTCAATATCTTGACCTGAGTGAAATAAAGATATTTGTTTGTATTTGATATCATGCTCGGCCATAAACATGGTCCAGCCGATATCATGCTCGGCCAAAAAATATCATGCGACGGCCTTGACTTCAAACAGGTGTTTAAACTGCATTTCCAAACAATATAGCTCATATCATTGTTATTTTATTGATAACAATTAATTATATTATTTTATCAAATTTTAGTGCTATCTTGTTTCCTGAGACGTTGGTTGTGGTAGTGATTATTTTTATGCAAATTTGCCAAACATACCTATTTTGGAGTAAAACAATTACCATCAGTGTTACAAAATACTATTTAAGAAAACAATGACAGACTTTCAGAACAGATCAAAACTGTTTGGTACTTTTAAATTGATTTACAACTTAGAAAATATTATTTTCTAATAAAATTCTGTCATTTTGTAACATTCTCATTAATATTCATGAAAATGCAAATTAGTTAATTAACATAAAAATGCTTCTATTTTAAGGCCGATGTCTTACCTTCATTTTGATACCAATTTTATTGTTTTATCACCAAAGCTGACCAAGATATGACTGATTATCAACTATATGATTGTCCTTTCCAAAAAATGAACAATTGCCATGGAAACAGTGGAATCATATGTAGTTCAAAGAGTTTTTTCATGGGAACTTTTTTTTTATTTTGAAAGAGTTGGTCCTGCTGAGCAATTTGGTACCTATGAAAAAAAGCCTGGGGGGCATGGTAGACCTTATTGCCCCCCCCCCCCACCTCCACACACACCTACTTGGGGTAACCAGGCATCGAAATGTTACCTATTTGTGGATCGAATACCTTAAAGACCTGCTCCAGTTCTACCTTTTAACCTTAAATTGTCACTGAAAAAGCATGAAAATCCTGACTATGAACAGTGACGCCTGTCAAAAACAGAGTCTACTATATGTAAAAATCTATATAAAATACCTGTGGTTTTGCGTGCCAAAGTGTGGCGCGTGGCCGTTAACTGTTACCTATTGTAATCATAGGTTGCAAACACATAATAGAATTTGAATAGGCGCGGAGCAGTGATTTAACAAAAATCCACATTACAGTAGAGAACATATTGTTAGGCTGACCTCCGATTTTGAAGAAACATGTATCCCATCCAAATCCGCGACTCTAGTTACCTGCATGCCACAGTAATATAGGACAGTGATAATTACGTTACGAGTTGGGACTACATATAGCCTAGCTTTTGAATGCTGAGGTGAACTCTTCATTTCAAATATTGTTATCATAGAAAGATTAAGTTTTACTGTTTCCCTATAAACATATGATTAGAAATCAGTCTTAATCCGTGACTCTAGTTACCTACCCTGACCGTCCGCGTCTGCTGTAATATCTGTTGGACTACATGTACACTAGCTGTTTAATCCTTGTCTAGAGGTGAACTATATACCTTCAGAGCGTTATTTTAATAAGGTTAGCTTTTAGTGAACTAAAGGGATGTTTTCCTTTAAAGTAATATTATGATAAAAATCATTTAAGTGTTGACTGTATTAATGTATAAATGGATATTTATCCCTTTTATAATACATAACTCTAAACTAGTAGTAGAAAAAATAAGATTAATTAGTTAAAAAATGTTGCAAACTTATAGTAAAGTTTTTGCTAGGGGGAAAGTACGGTCACTAACTTGCCTGTCCGCATACTAGTCTCCTTTAGAGAACACCAACTTCCAAAGAAATACCAAGTAACAAACAACACAAAAACACGTTAAAGTAAGAACCTTCGCCTGGTCCGTAGATGACAAACGATTAAAGTCAAAATGACTTGCCTATCTGTTGATTACATAAAATATTTAAGGTCAGACAGCCTGCTACCTTGAATATCATACTTTTACACTAGAGCTCGACAAGGGCCGTTATATCAGTTTTGAAAATTCAAATAACAAGACCTTTGAAATATTTCATCAGAAGATGCTTTTGTTCATAGTACATTAAATTTCAGTTAAGATCTACGTCTTTTACATAATTGCAATTAGATTTGTGACTAATAACGGATGTTTTTCAACAAAAATTAAGGTTGACTTTCTTTGTACTAACTTCTTAAAGTGGAAACCTCAATATTTGAATTTGGCTTATTGGTTTATCAATGTTCTTTAAAGAAATTAGATACAGACGGCAGACGCACCTCTAACGTTCTTTAAAACTCACCAGGATCACAACACAGGCTAAAATAGTTTTTCTGGTTTGTTTGCATATTAACAGACCAATCACGACTGACAATTAGTACTGTTGAGATGATTTATTTATTTGGGTTTTACGGCGCACCAACACAGTATAGGTTATATGGCGCCAAACAGGACTACAAATTTTGGTTTCACATCTCATTTACATCGAAATAAAAACATGAGGTATGGAATCAAAATATGCATACCTGCTGGAATCACAGAGTTACCACAAAACCAAGTGTTAAGACCCTAATAGTCGCCTCTTACGATCATGCAAGGGTAAGGCAGTGAAGTCAAAAACTTCTTAGCCTACTATTATAGTCCTTTAATGGGTTGATCGTCTCCAAAGACATAAACGTTGCCTGAGTGTATCAAAGGTCAAAATAATACTTACTAAATGAGCCAGAATAATAATGTACACTTATTAAACGGCAATGACAGGGTTGAAAGGTTATTAGCACGACTAAACCTATATTGCAGGAGTGCCGATATAGGTTTAGGGTGCTAATAACCACGTAAGGAACATCATTGCCAATTCACAAGTTGTTGTTTCACAAGTTGTTTATTATATACCTGAACACAATAACGATTACTGGATTGCAAGACATATGTATCTTTGGGTTCCTTTTAAATTTCATGGTGAAGCGATCCAGACAACACGACACGCTAACAGAAAACAAAAGGTTCAGTATAAAACAATAAGATATATATATTGTTTAATGTAACAAATAACTGAAATATGTTAAAGAATATCTATATAAATGAAATATATAACAAGAGCTATTAGAAAAGCCCATATGCCCCAATGATGGCCTGTCGGACGTATTAAGCTTTGCAGCTGACCTTTGGCAAAATGCAAGAGCTGTCATCTACAGACCACAGAATATCTGGTACGCCAATGTAGTTTGACTGTTGTGTGACTGCTGCAGGTCCAATAGAACTCTGAAACAATTTTAAGTTCCAAGGTCACTGTCATCCTGACTTTTAACCCAATGACCGTTAAAACTGTAGAATCATCTGTCAACCGCAGACTGTACCATTATTTACCGACATGAACAAAATTTAGATACATTTGTACTTCAAATTTTTCAAAGAAAGTCATAAAAATACTGTGGGAAAAGGTGACCTGTATGATGTAACAAATAGAAATGAAAATGTTAGAGATATTACTTATTATGCTATAAATAATCCAACTAAATTATTTATTTAGAATATTTTATATATTTCAACAATACTAAAAAACAACAACAAAACTGAGGTAGTCATTAAAATGATCGAACAAATATAAAAACTAACAAACATACCAAGCAATATGCATATCAAAATTACGAACCATAAGTCAATTACTGGGTGGAACTAAATTGTCATAGTTTTTTTGTACCAACAGACCCCGACATAAAAATCAATAAGGGTCAACCATTACCCATGTGCAATATACCTGCCAAGTCTGAGGATCGTATGTCGGGCATTTTAATGACGAAGAGCAGAAATAATCTTTAAGTTAGCAGTTACTGTGATCTTTCACCCACTGACCTCAAAATCAATTTGGAACATGCACTGCCCATGGGAATGTGCCTGTAAGTTTGAGGACAGTAGGTCAAAATGTTCTTTAGATATCGAGAGGAAACGGTTTTGTACTTATAGTCCCTGTGACCTAGACTTTTGACGTCAAAATCGATAGCGGTCATGCACTGCCCGTGAGCTCTGAGCAATATGCATCTCAAGTTTGAGGATTATAGGTCAAAACCTTCTTAAGTGACTGAGCAGAAACGAAATTGTAAACAGATGGATGACCTTCGCTATCACATGATTATGTTGTAATACAAACAGAATTCATATAAAGCTATTATAACAATCACATTATCATCAGGATTTGAAATGCAAGATCTAGTGCTCACCAAAGAAAGGTTGGTCTTGCATGTAAAATAAACCTTTTACCCATTTTGTAGTTCTGCTCCTGAATACAGCCTGTATAATGTGATCTGTGAATTAAGCTATGAACACAGCCTGTAAATCAGGCGGCGAACAAAACCTCTGTAATGTAACATGTAATTCAGGCCATGAATAAAACCTGTATAACGCGATATGTAAATCAGGCCATGAGTAAAACCTGAATAATGCGATATGTAAATCAGGCCATGGGTAAAACCTGTATAATATATTATATGTAAATCAGGCCATGAGTAAAACCTCTGTAATGTAATATGTAAATCAGGCCATGAGTAATTCTGTATAATATATAATATGTAAATCAGGCCATGAGTAAAACCTGTATAATGTAATATGTAAATCAGACCATAAGTAAAACCTGTATAATGTAATATGTAAAACAGGCCATGAGTAAAACCTTTATAATGTAAATGGTAAATCAGGCAGGCCATGAGTAAAACCTGTATAATGTAAATTGTAAATCAGGCAGGCCATGAGTAAAACCTGTATAATGTAACATGTAAATTAGGCCATGAGTAAAACCTGTATAATGTAATACTGTGAAATCATTAATATTCGTGGGGGATTAACTTTCGTGGATTTCGTGGATGAGTCAATCCACGAAATTTAATCCCATCGAACAAGTGAAATTCTTTTGACCTCAAAATCGATAGCGGTCATGCACTGCCCATGAGCTCTGAGCAATATGCATCTCAAGTTTGAGGATTATAGGTCAAAACCTTCTTAAGTGACTGAGCAGAAACGAAATTGTAAACAGTTGGCCGACCTTCGCTATCACATGATTATGTTGTAATACAAACAAAATTCATATAAAGCTATTATAACAATCACATTATCATCAGGATTCAAAATGCAAGATCTAGTGCTCACCAAGGAAAGGTATTTGGTCCTGTATGTAAAATAAACCTTTTACCCATTTTGTAGTTCTGCCCCTGAATACAGCCTGTATAATGTGATTTGTGAATTAAGCTATGAACACAGCCTGTACAATGAGATATGTAAATCAGGCAGCGAACAAAACCTCTGTAATGTAATATGTAATTCAGGCCATGAATAAAACCTGTATAATGGGATATGTAAATCAGGCCATGAGTAAAACCTGTAAAATATATAATATGTAAATCAGGCCATGAGAAAAACCTGTATAATGTAATATGTAAATCAGGCCATGAGTAAAACCTGTATAATATATAATATGTAAATCAGGCCATGAGTAAAACCTGTATAATGTAATATGTAAATCAGACCACGAGTAAAACCTGTATAATGTAATATGTAAAATAGGCCATGAGTAAAACCTGTATAATGTATATTGTAAATCAGGCAGGCCATGAGTAAAACCTGTATAATGTAACATGTAAATTAGGCAATGAGTAAAACCTGTATAATGTAATACTGTGAAATCATTAATATTCGTGGGGGATTAACTTTCGTGGATTTCCTGGTTGAGTCAATCCACGAAATTTAATCCCATCAAACAAGTGAAATTCCCATTCATTTTATGTTCAAAAGTTGAAATCCATAAATTCATATCCCCACGAAATTGCCATTCTGACCAAAACCATGAAATTTCATGCCCACGAAATTAAATAATTTTACAGTATGTAAATCAGGCAGGCCATGAGTAAAACCTGTATAATGCAATATGTAAATCAGGCTAGAACAAAACCTCTATAATGCAAAATGTAAATCTGGCTAAGAAAACAAACTGTATAATGTGATATGTAAACCTAGCTAAGAATAAAACCCGTATAATGCGAAATGTAAATCTGGCTAAGAATAATACCCATATAATGTGATATGTAAATCTGGCGAAGAACAAACTCCATATAATGTGATCTGTAAATCTGGTTTAGAATAAACTCTGTATAATGTGAAATGTAAATCTGGCTATGAAGAAAATTCATATAATGTGACATGTGCCAAGTGAGTGTTGTGACTTTTTAGATAACAAGATTCCTGGCAATTTTTAAGCATCAGCTCTATTTAGTAGTATCTCAAACAGCAAATGTCATTACATCAGCAGTTTGTCAAAAGGAATGTTTTCATCACAGTTTGTTCATTTAACAGACTGATACAATCAAAAAGCATAAAGCTAAAATGTCTTAAATATAATCAACTAAAAGAAAAATAAAAGAAAAGAATGTATTTACTTGGAAGTCTGAGCAACTTAAATCTCAAAATAAGTGAACATATGCGGTAACAAGAGGGCCATGATGGCCCTATATCGCTCACCTGAGTACCATTGCTTTAACCAAAAACAAAAAGAACAAGGCAGTCTGAAAGACAGCTAAATCCCCCGCCACTGCTATGGATAGTGAAAGGGTAAAACCTTTGATTTTAGCTGTGACCCTGACCTTGAACTGACATGGCTGACTCATGAATTCTGCACAACGTCTTGATGAGGTGATCATTTGACCAAAGTTTCATGAAAATCCTTCAAGGGGTTAGGAGATACAGAGCTGAAACCTTTGACCTTCAGTTGTGACCTTGACCTTGAGTTGACATGGCTGACTCATGAGTTCTTGATGAGGTGATCATTTGACCCAAGTTTGATGAAAATCCTTCAAGGGGTTAAGGAGATACAGAGTGGACACCAAAAGGAAGGCTCAAACCTTCGACCCTTAGTTATGACCTTGACCTTGAGCTGGCATGGTTGACTCATAATTTCTGCACATCGTTCTGATGAGGTTATCATTTGACCCAAGTTTTATAAAATTCCTTCAAGGGGTTTAGGAGATATAGAGCGGACACGAAATGGAAGGCTCAAACCTTTGACTTTCAGTTGTGACCTTGACCTTGAGCCGACATGGCTGACTCATAAGTTCTGCACATCGCCTTGATGAGGTGATCATTTGACCCAAGTTTGATGAAAATCCTTCAAGAGGTTTAGGAGATATAGAGCGGACACAAAATGGAAGGTTCAAACCTTTGACCCTAAGTTGTGACCTTGACCTTGAGCCGGCATGACTGACTCATGGGTTCTGCACATCGTCTTGATGAGGTGATCATTTGACCCAAGTTTTATAAAATTCCTTCAAGGGGTTTAAGAGATATAGAGCGGACACAAAATGGAAGGATCAAACCTTTGACCTTGAGTTATGACCTTGAACTTGAGCCGGCATGGCTGACTCATGGGTTCTGCACATCGTCTTGATGAGGTGATCATTTGACCCAAGTTTTATAAAATTCCTTCAAGGGGTTTAGGAGATACAGAGTGGACACAAAATGGCAGGCTCAAACCTTTGACCTTGAGTTGTGACCTTGACCTTGAACCAACAAAGCTGACTCATGGGTGCTGCACATCGTCTTGATGAGGTGATCATTTGACCCAAGTTTCATGAAAATCCTTCAAGGGGTTTAGGAGATATGGACCGGACACGATTTTGTTACGGACGGAAGGACGGATGGAGACCATTCCTATAATCCCTCCGCCACGGCGGGGGATTAAAAAATTCTTACAATGTACAGATATGTCAAAATACACCTAAACATTGGAGGTACCATCCATGTTGTACTACAGAAAAGTGGTCTCGGTTTTTTCCTACGGCCAATAATAAAAAAGTTACTAAATAAGCTATTTAAAGTAACATAAAAGGGAAGTAATTAAAAAAAAAATATTGTAAGCAAACAAAAGAAGGATCTGTCAAATAAAAACAAGAGCACTGCAATGCAACGCAAATGCAGAGCAATATTCACACAAAACAAAGTCATATGACCTTTGACCCCTAAGTGTGACCTTGACATTGAAGTGAGCCATCGGAAACATGCACTCTGCAAATCGTTTCAATGAGATGAACATTTGTGTCAGGTTTCTTTGAAATCCATCAAGCGGTTCAAGAGTTACAGAGCGGAAGGGAAATTGCTAACCAACACACAAACAGACAGACAGACACCGAGGCGATAACATAATACGTCCCTGTGGGTGTATAAAAAGGAATCGAGATCTTATGGTGATACAAGTTGTGTGCAAGTTTGGTTAAAATCAAATCAAAAATGAAGCTGCTATTGTGCAGACAAGGTCAAAATAGCCAATTTTAGCCCTTTCAGGGGCCATAACTCTGGAACCCATTATGGGATCTGGCCGGTTCAAGAAAGGAACCAAGATCTTATGGTGACACAAGTTTTGTGCAAGTTTGATTAAATTCAAATCATAAATGAAGCTGCTATTGTACAGACCAGGTCAAAATAGCTAATTTCGGCCCTATCAGGGGCCATAACTCTGGAACCCATTATGGGATCTGGCCGGTTCAAGAAAGGAATCAAGATCTTATGGCAACGCAAGTGTTGTGCAAGTTTGGTTAAAATCAAATCATAAATGAAGCTGATTGTGCAGACAAGGTCAAAATAGCTAATTTTGGGCCTTTCAGGGGGTATAACTCTGAAACCCATAATGGAATCTGGCCAGTTCAAGAAAGGAACCAAGATCTTGTGGTTATACAAGTTGTGTGCAAGTTTGGTAAAAATCAAATCATAAATAAAGCTGCTATTGTGCAGACAAGGTCAAAATAGCTAATTTTGGCCCTTTCAGGGGCCATAACTCTGGAACCCATGATGGGATCTGGCCAGTTCAAGAAAGGAACCGAGATCTTATGGTGATACAAGTTGTGTGCAAGTTTGGTTGAAATAAAATCATAAATGAAACCAATATCGTGCAGACAAGAAATTGTTGACGCACGCACGCATGGACGGACGGACGGACGGACGAACTGACGACGGACAAAGGGTGATATCACAAAAGCTCACCTTGTCACTATGTGACAGGTGAGCTAAAAATACTATCAAATGACAGGGCACTCAACTATTTGAAGCCCTTCAACCTAATACTTGCTTACATGCGAAAGTTTTAGCAAAATTTTCTACACTGAAAATAGGGGCACGATTTTATTAATAATACATCAGAGATAAATGAACTCTAGTTCAGAATACTAAATGCTGAAGACTTATGAAGAGTTTGAAAGTAAACAGGTCCTGAGAAATCTGCTTATATGCAAAACTTTCACGAAAACTTGTACTTGAAAAAAAGGGCATAGTTTTGCCAAAATGTAACACAGTTATTGAACCACCCATGTGAGGTCATTTTCGTATGCTAAAAATGTGTAGAATATTGAAGAACATGATTATATGCAAAACTTCCAAAAAATGTTAAAAGGGCCTATTTTTAAGAGTTGTATAACCTGCCCTGAAAAGTCAACTCATTTATGTGGAGTCTGAAAGCATTTGGTTCAGTAACTTCAACATGCTAACATGCAGAATTATAACAAAAATATATCAAGTTGAAAAAAAAGCCATTATTTTAACAAAATAAAAGCTAGTTGTGTAACTTGTCCTGTTAATGGCATATCATGATTTCAAAGGATTAAGCCAAATGTGACAGCTGATCCAAAAGCAATGTCACAAAGGCCACATAAACATGTATAATACAAAGAAAGCAGCAAAAATTCATATGCAAGTAACTTAATCTAACCTTAAAGGTGGATAATCAGATTTTGGCCATGTAACGGATTTGTTTGAAACTTTAGCATCTGATCATTTACACTCATTTATGTTCACTTAACACTTAATACAAATTAGATTTTCACTGTAGGTATTTTTAAAATTTCATTTCCCTATCCTGGTTGCCCAACCAAGATAGAGTTATTTTATCATAAGTATAAATTTGATAAACATACTTTGCCTAAGGAAATGTATAAATATTAGACATATTGTAATATATTTGTAAAATATTTGCATTAAAAATTATGTATTTAGATGGAATTCATTAGAAACGCAAGTTTGAAAAATTATTATTACCTCCCTTTGCCTATCTTGGTTGCACAACCAAGATAGATTGGAAATAAATGAATTCAGAAGCTACACACAGCTTTAAAACTTGCATTTTGGTTCAGATTGTTCAATAGTTGATATGTCTATCAAATGCAAATGTAAAACTAGACATTGTATCGAAATAAAAAGAAATACCCAGCTTTTTATATACTTTCATATTAAAGGGGAGTAATTACAAAATTTTATAAAAATAATAAAATATACATTTCAAATAGGAATCTAACTCTATGTAATCAGTCTTTTTGTTCCTTAAATAATTCTCTACCAGAATATACAAAAAGTAAAAAATGTCATTAAATGTTGATTAAATGTGATTGACCACCTTTAAAGTATTTTGCATACTGAGATATAAACTTCTATTAAGAGCATAGTAACGACAAACACCAAACATCACTGATGTTACCGACGTCAGTTTGTTTGTTTTGTTAGGTTTAACGCTGCACCAACACAATTATGGTTTATATGGCAACATGCAAGCCTCGATATGGAGGAAAACCCCATGTGCCCCTCTGCGCATCATTTCATCATGGGCAGGCACCTGGGTAGAACCACTGACCTTCCGTAATCCAGCATGAAGAATTCAACACCCTGAGTGAGGCTCCAACCAACATCAGTGAGGGGCAAGTGATTTGAAGTCAGTAACCTTAACCACTTGACCATGGAGATCCCATACTGACCCCAGAAATCATAGTGTTAGCACTACTTTGAAAACTTAAACATGAGATGACACCATTACAGTTTTATCTGTATATGGCAAAAAAAATGTTACTTCACAAAATCATTACAATAGTATATGATTTTGGGCATTGCTTTGGGTTAACTGATGACTGTCTTAGTTTCTTTGTATTTATGTGCTGGGGTAAACTTTGAATTTTTGTGTATTTCAAACCAAACAACCCTAGATAAAAATATTAACTGGTGTAATCTGGATGGAATAAGTGTACATTTTGATATAATTTTCATGACAATACAACACAACGGATGCAGTAACATCACTTTTGCATCAACTTTTGTAGTTTTAGAGAATCCTGCTTACATGCAGAACTTTAAAAAAAACAGTTAAAAAGGAGCATAATTTAAACAATATAAAAACTATAGGTATGTTACTTGTCAAAAGAGGTCAGCTTATGATGCCAAAGACATGTGTAAAGCTTGAAAGCATTTGGCCCTAAAGTTTTAGAAAAAAACCTGCTTATATGCAAACCTTTTGTGTCGTCAATCAAAGGGTGACAACAAAATCTCTCAATATAAATGAAAGCTAAAAATCATACCTCATCAAAATGGTTTGCGAAAATATCTTAATGTAAAGTAACCAAGTGCCCTAAATATAATTGTAAACAACAATAATGCGAGTATATACTGCCAGTAGGACCAAGTCATATCATAATACTGTAGAATCTGATTGGAAGGAATCTCTGTCACATTAGCTGACTGACATATAGTGAATGCTGAATTTTCTGCTGGAAGAAGACATCTGAAAAACAAAAATTTCTTTTAAAATCCAATTCTGTATAAGTGAATAGTTTGCGTAACAAAAATTAAACAAAAACACCAAAGCCAGATGTTTAGTGTGCTGTAAGTCTTGTATTTCATTTTCTTAAGATGTTACATAAATTGAAAGCACAATACTATCGAAAAATAATTGGCTGAGATTGCATATCTTGGGTCCAGGGTGATAAAACTGAGTTTGGAGCACAGTATCAAAACTCGAGCATCTGATTTGCTGTTTCTCAAATAGGAGAAGTGGATTCTGAAACCGATCTCCGAACTAAGGTTTATAACCTTGCAGACCACTGCTACTGAAACATTCTGTTCATTATAACAGTATCAGTATAACATGCTGTGGTCCATTAAATTCAAACATTTCCAAATATTGATGTTATTTGAAATATGTAATAAACATTACTGAAATTTGTCACTGACCATTGAACCTGACCTTTACACAAGTTGATATAAAACGGTAAGTCGGATATTCTGAATGACTTGGTCATACTTGGACAACCTTATAGAAAATTTCATATTAAATCAGCAGAGTATTTCATAATATCATGTGTGTGCTTGAATACACCACTCTAATCTATCAAATGCTTCGATCAGATGACACAATTTTAAGGATTATATTTTATTATAAATGTTTGTTGTTTACTAACATAGCAGAATATTCCCATATCTAGGAATATTCCAGATTTTAAATTGCACTTACAACTCAATACGCAGTGACGACTTGCCTATAACTTAAGTAAACACAAATATCCCTTCCAGTGAATGCCTCAACAATTATGAACAACCAGTCTGTGGAGTTATATTGGAAACACAGTTACCTCAATATATTCTCATAACAATTTTATCTCCTAAATAAGCCTTTGTTTTAGTTCTATAACCCTTCAACAACCACAAATGTTTATTACTTTCTATTAGGACAGGTAACAAGTTTTGTGAAATCCTTTTATTCCCTTAGCATAAAGTTTGAACTACTGACCCAAATGGATACAACTTGTGGTATTAAAATACATTACAAATTTTAATTGTTCACTTAGATTATATTCCATAGATACACCTAACCATTAAGTAGACAGAAATTGGTCCCTCAAGTATGTCAAGATTTCAAATCTTAACTGAGCCGTGCCATGAGAAAACCAACATAGTGGGTATGCGACCAGCATGGATCCAGACCAGCCTGCGCATCCGCGCAGTCTTGTCAGGATCCATGCTGTTCGCTAATAGTTTCTCCAATTCTAATAGGCTTTAAAAGCGAACAGCATGGAGCCTGACCAGACTGCGCGGATGCGCAGGCTGGTCTGGATCCATGCTGGTCGCATACCCACTATGTTGGTTTTCCCATGGCACGGCTCAACTATTTTACCATATTGCAAAACTGATTTCCTACTTGTTACAACAAAAGGTATACACTTACTCTACAGGCTTGCCATCTGTAAACTCGAGTACCATCAAGGAATGAAAGGAATAATGGAGAAATGACAAATACTTCATCCAGTCCAGCCACACTGGAATATTTCTTGTAAACAGTCCACCTAGGCAAAAAAGAAAGACATGCCGTTTTAAACAAAGACAAAAAATTCTCTTGCGTTCATATTATGCATTCATATATTTCTAAAAGCTCCATAAGGATTGTTTCCTATAAATCAGAATCAATAATGATAAAATCATATACTTTCAACCAATACCAGTACCAATCAAGGGCTAATTATGCCATTTACCAGATGAGTCATTTGCTACAATTTAATTTAAATGGCTCAAACTTTAAAGCGTTTTGCTGCTTAAAATGAGGCTATGTTCTTAAAATCAAGTATCAAAGTTTTTTGTTGTTCCCATAGCAACCAATGTATCGATGGTATTAACTCCATTTGTATAAACTTTAGATGACCACCTGAAAGCTGGCAACGTCTAGGCCGAGTGTCTATAGATGTAGCTAATATTTTGTGAGTTCTGGCAGTTTTCAACTCTCATGACGAGAGCAATTTTGTATTGTCTGCAATACTTCTTTTAAAATAAATTTTCATACAAACCTAATAACATTATTGCCATCTGGAAGGTGATAGACACTGTCATTGCCTGGTTTATCTGCATACATGCTATCCCAATAAACAGCCCAAAACTCTGCAAGTATATACAGTCAAACTTGTAATAAGCAGCCAGTCAAGAGAGCGATTTTATCTGACAGCTTCAGGCAGGTGGCTGTTTAAGAAAATTTGAATTTAGAAAAAAAACCAATCCATTTTGAGAAGTTAGCTGACTAGCCACTAAGACAAGTTCAACTATAATGGTATCATTTACTAATCATATGAGTAGTCGGTTTTCCTGTCAAAAACAACCCTTGGAGCTAACAGTCATATTAATTTTTCACTAAATCTGTGTAAGTTTCATCCCTCATGAAATCATAATTGACAGGACTGTGTCTGTATAAATGGTTTTCCCCCCAATGCATTTTGACTTTCATTTTTCAAATGTTTCTCAAACAGATAAATTACGATAAATCAGCGCAAATTCAGGAAATTATATTTGCATGAATTTAAAGTGTTATATAGTATACCATCAGATTGTTGCATTCAGGGTATGCATAAATTTCTTTTCAAGTCCAAGAAGCCCTTGAAGTAGTGTCAGATTTGAAATACATTTAAATTCATAAATTGGTATTTTACCATTTCCTAAAATCACAAATATTTGCAAAACTATGCGCTGCCTAACAGCCATCTGTTAGTCTTTGTAAAGATTATATCAAGTAAAACAGTCACAATTTTAAATAAAAATTTCAACATTTACAGCAACAAAACAGTTTATAATTTACATAAGCTGAATATTTACCTGCCCAGCTATAGAGTCAATGAAAACTGTGCCAAGTGTACTGAAGAATGCTTCAATTCCATTCAGACCTATGACCCAGTATGCAATGATAACGAACACAGTCGGCTGTATAAGGATAAGGACAAGTTCACTAGACATCTTGGCAAGATAGTATGCTGACAGTCTGTACCAGTGCGCTGATCTCTCCTTGTTGATAACCATCCTCTCCATCGGAACTTTGAAACAGAAAACTTTCTGCTAAATCTCCAAGTCATAACAAAAGCAAGTTTGATTAACCCTTACCGTGCTAAATTTCTATAATGAACTTGTCCATCTTCCAATTTGGACAGTACCATTAACTTTATGAAAAGGGCGCTATATAAATCTGGTATAATAATAATAACTGTTAAAAGGGGTCTTACCAAAATGATACTGACTGAATAGCGAACAGTGCAGATCATGATCAGACTGCATGGATGTGCAGGTTGATCATGATCTACACTGGTTGCAAAGGCAGAACCAATCGTGTCCAGCATTGTAAGGGTTAAAATGTGTCATTTATTTCAGCCTGATTAAATACTGTAAACCCTTTAGTAATTTTGCTTTACTTTAATTTCAGGATTTGATAGACAACATATATGTTTCAATTATTAAGAATTTGTACTTTAAAGTTGTTCATACTATGTGAGTATTTACAAGAGTTTAAGTTTGTTGTTGTTCTGATAATTCTGTAAATGTAAGCAAAACAGGAATTTTCACCAATTTTACCTGATCTACTGTACAAAGGTTGAAGCTTATTTAGTAAGTTTCCTTAAAGAGGCACCACAAAATAACTGTATTCTTTTGTATTTCCATGATGGTAATTATACATGATTTGCATGAAAAATATGAGATATACAAGAATTTAGTTTCAAATTTACAGTGACTTATAATAGGCCAAGACAATGTGTTTACTGTCTTAACATTTTATTGAATTAATGTAATAATATGAACATGAATCTGTATATTTAGTTAAATTTCAATCACATTTTGTTTCTACAGTGTAAGACAGTTCTTCATCTATATTCTTAAAACTTTGCTGAAAAGAGATTGACTGAGTAAGTTTGCAGATAAAGTGTGAAAACACATTAATTCAGGAAGGGCCTTAATTTTCCATGTGAAAACTTGTATTTACTGTATTATATGAATGAATTTCATGAAATGTTTGTGGGCAAAAAAAGTAGGCCACTAGGTCGTGGTGAGTCTTTAAGAAAACACTTGCTAGGTCTAAGTTTAAAATAGATTTTAAGATATCCAAAAATATTTTATTCGTTTGTTTAATAATATCTTACATTTGTTTTGTGATACACAATTGTGGACATCACAAAACAGAATTAAAGATATCATTCAACTCAATTTAGGATATCAAACTAGAGGGCCATAATGACTGTAAGTCACTCACCTGAGCTTAACTACATTGTATATGACTCTGAATATATATATGACTCAGTAAATTATTAATGACAACAGGACTGTATACTATAATTAAGTGTGGATAGACAGAAGATGGACAGACAGACAGACAGATGATGTATTGCAGATGTTGAGCAATTACAGCAGCTTGCCCTCACCATTTTGTGCTTAGGACAGCTAAAACAATGACCTTCAGATTTTACTCCTGTAAGAAACACTGGCAATGCCCGCAACAGCCAAATTTTAATACAAATATAGATAACTTTAACAATTTTAGCAGAGGTCACTGAAAAACATTTTTGTGAAATCATTCAAAAATTGGACAAATGGTTCAGGTGAAGGCGTTCAAAGATTTTTCTATTTTAGGCTCAAGCAGCATTTGAGTGTAATCATTTTAACATCAAGTAAGCCGTTTGTGGCAAGAAGAAGTTCTAAGTTACCATTATAATACATATAGGAAAAAGTGACAATGCCAAGTATTATGACAAATCAGTATAATCTGAACACCATCTAGGTAGAGCGAAATCATGTCAACAGTTTCTGACAAAAAAGCTTTTAAACTCCTGACCATATTCATATCGGGAAAAGTGACCTGCCATGTTTGTAACAAATCGTAGTTTGAAAATCTTGATAGATGGTAAAAATGTTTGGGTAGAATTGTTTCACAATCTTGCAAGCAGTTTGCAGTGAGGAGCAGGAGAGATGATGTTTGAAGATTTTTTTGTAAGTTATGGTGGCCGTGTTTTGATGCCATGATTTTTGATAAATCAGAATAACTTGAACTATTTTGATAGTCTGTCAATCAAAGACCATTTGCATGAAATAGTTGAAAACTGACCCAGCAGTTTCTGATAAGATTCATGTTATAACATATAGGGAAAAGTGACCTCTCCACCCTGGCAGCCATGTTTCTGACGAATCAGAAAAACTTGAACAATCTTGGAAGTGGATTACAGAACATTTCTGTGAAATGATTATGAATTAGGCAGGTTCAAAGTTGCCACTATATACATATAGGGAAAAAGACCATGCCCTCTAGCAGCAATATTTTTCTACAAATCTGAATTATTTGAATAATCTTGGCAGAGTGTAACCAAGGAATATTTCTATCAATTTTTCCAGCAAGTGGATTCTGAGTAGAAAATGTTTTCAGCTACAATGGCACCATAGTTCTGTGTGGAATAAAATTCTTTGAATAATTTTGATAGTGGACCATCCAAGGAATATCTAAGCAAAGTTACATTGATGAGTTATTGTCTGAATAAAAAGTGTGGAAGGACAGACAACGGACAATGTTCAGTTATCACAATAGCTTACCTAGCACACTTCATGCTCAGATGAGCTAAATTAAAACTGATATTACAATATCAAATGAATAAATTATAGATATCTATAAGTCATTTTGTGATATCTTTAAATCACACCTAGTGATATCCAAAAATAACTACTAATATCATAAGAGAGCCATGATGGCCCGATATCGCTCAACTGAGTAGAGTTGTTTGCTAGAACAGATTTCTTAGCTAAAGTTTTAAAAACAAGAAAATTAGGAGAGTGGGTCAAGGTAAAGATTATGCAAGATTACTTTTGAAATCTGTAAAAATAATATTACAGGTGGTCCAAATCCTTTTGCTGCAGCTTAGAAAACAAGAAAGTAGGTCAGTAGGTCAAATTGATGATCACTGAAAGTCTGTTTAAAAATCAGCATGCAAAAATATACATGTCATCCAAATATCAAAGCTGTATCTTAAAAAACAAGAAAGTAGGTAAGAAGGTCAAATTCAGGGTTACTTAAAATCAGTTTTAAGATCGGTGTGCAAAACTGTACATGTCATCCAAATTTCAAGGCTGTATGTTTAAAAGCAAGAAAGTAGGTCAGTAGGTCACATTCATGGTCACTGAAAGTCGGTTTTAAGATCGGTGTGCAAAACTGTACACGTCATCCAAATTTCATGGCTGTATCTTAAAAAAACAAGAAAGTAGGTCAGTAGGTCAAGGTTACAGTCAAGTGACCCCTAATTACTTGAGGTCATCAGGTAATTATAATAAAACAGTCTAGGAAATATGATCAGATAATTTTTTAATTATTTTTTCCTATATAACTCTTTTTTCCTATGTAAAACTTGAGACCCCCAGGGCAGGGCCTCTTTTTATCCCAGAGGCATAATTTGAACAATCTTGGTAAAGGACCACTAGGCAATGCAACATACCAAATTTCAAAAGCCTAAACCTAGCAGTTTCAGACAAGAAGATTTTTTAAATTTATTTTCCTATATAAGTCTATGTAAAACTTGGAACCCCCGGGGCAGGGCCTCTTTTCACCCCAGGAGCATAATTTGAACAATCTTGGTAGAGAACCACAAGGCAATCCTATATACCAAACATCAAAGGCCTAGGTTTGTGGTTTCAGACAAGAAGATTTAAAAAAAAAATTCCTACTTAAGTCTATGTTAAACTTGAAACACCCGGGGGGAGGCCTCTTTTCACCCCAGGGGCATAATTTGAATAATTTTGGTAGGGAACCAAAAGGCAATGCTACATACCAACTATAAAAGGCCTAGGTCTTGTGGTTTTAGACAAGAAGATTTTTTAAGTTTTTTCCTATATAAGTCTATGTAAAACTTGGGACCCCCGGGATGGGGGCCTCTTTTCACCCCAGGAGCATAATTTGAATAATCTTTATAGAGGACCATTAGATGATGTCACATGCCAAATATTGAGGCTGTATGCCTTGTGGTTTCAGACAAGAAGATTTTCAAAGTTTTCCTTATATAAGTCTATGTAAACCATGTGACCCCCAGGGCGGAGCCATATTTGACCCTAGGGGTATAAATTTGAACAACCTTGGTAGAGGACCACTAGATGATGCTACGTACCAAATATAAAAGCCCTATGACCTGTGGTTTTGGACAAAAAGATTTTAAAAGTTTTTCCTTTTGGTTGCCATGGCAACCAGAGTTCTGTATGAAATTCAATTCTTTGAACAATTTTTAAAGAAGACCATTCAAGGAACATCCCTGAGGTGTTTCATCAAAATTGGTCCGATGGTTTAGGAAGAGATGTTGTCTAAAGGAAAGTGTGGACGGACGGACGACGGAGGGCCGTACGCTGGACGGTGAGCGATCACAATAGCTCACCCCGAGCCTTTGGCTCAGGTGAGCTAAAAATGAAAACGACATATCCCTAAATGTGTTTATTTAATTGTATCACAAAATGATTTTTTGAAATCCGTAAAATGAATATAGGGTATCACATGAATTTACAAAATCACTAAATAGTGAATAAGCGATAAAACAGTTCCCCACAGGTTCTATCTCTATCTGGAATTCCTTTAATTTTACACAATACAAAACCAAAGTGTTAAGATGGAATTATAATGTTAAGGAAATACATAAAACTTACATGATGTAACAGCATCAAATAAGGGTATAAAAGCCCAATGAGCAGCAATGAAGAACACGGCTCCCATCCTATCCCGTAACGTATCTTCATTACGTGGAAGCTGGAAAAATATCAGGCTCACAAAGCCACAGATCAACAGATTTTCAAGTAATTTTGTTTTGTCAAGTATTCTTCTACGAGATTCTCGAAATGTTCTTAGTGTCAACTGGCTATACTGAGTCCAGAAACCTGTTGGCCATTTTCGTTCTGAGTCTACGCTATGAATTTCAAGTTCATTTTCTGGGCTTTCCAGGTCAAGAAGACTCATATGTACACTGCCTGGATCTGGAAAATAACCATAAAAAATGAATAAATGATATTACCCAAGATAGAAGCCCCATAGCTTTCAACATGACAAGTATAATTTGTGGCATGAAGGAACTTAAAAAAATGTTTTAGTATATTTTTAAAATAAAAGTTTCTAGGTTTTACTTTTTTCTTTGAAAAAAAAAAACAAAAAAAACTCCTGGCCAGTAAAACTTCTAGTCAAAAAACATGTGACCAGATTTAGCAGTCTTAGATACTATTAAACAAGGTGTCCTGTCTAGTTCTAGAAGGTAAGAATTTAGTATCAAATGATTTTATTTACACTAAAACATCTTAGTAATATTACATTTGAAAGTCAATCTTTCTGCTTAAATTTTGGTGATGTACAGGCAGAAAAAAACAGGGACATAACAACTGGAAAATCATTTAAGTTTGTTGACATGAAATTTCATGAGAATATGACTTAAGTTAATCTTAATTTTGAAGATTAAATGACTGGGAATACTAATAATTTTACAATAAGTGGATCTCAAATTTTAAAATTAATAGGCACTTAATCTGTTTGTTGAGATCAAATTTTGTTGATTGGCAAGAAATAAAAAAAAAAGTTTCCAATGAGTATTAACGAATTTACAGAGTTTAACTATTTAGGATTTTACAGTGTGTAACTAATCACACCTACCCATATCACTAAATGCAACACCATTAGCTAATTTTTCATCCACTTCTATGCCACCAGAAAAATTCAACATTTCTCCATCTCTATATTGCACCCTGTGGATATAAAAAGAACAACATCAGATTTGAATACTGATTTGACTATGGTAGTCTTCTTATTTATAATTTCATAAATTGAGATTCTCTTTGAGATTACCTATATATGAAATTGCTAAAAAGCTAGTGGCAGCAGGACTTGATTTCCAGTAAGAATAAGGTTCTGAGAAGATATCAAACAAGAGGACCATGATGGCCATAGACCATTCACCAGAGCTTCACAGCTCAGACAGGTCTCAATTGTGGTTTGTTTGAATTGGGTTTAGCACCATCAGTAGTATTTCAGTTATGTAATGCAGTTAGGCTAACCAGTGTTACTGGAAACTGTACCAGTACACACCAGTTCCAAGAAAGTAAAAGCAAATTTTACCACATAGATCAGAGGTAAAGATTAAATGATTTCAGAAACAAAGTCTTCATCAAAATATCACAGAGAACTGGCTTGATGGTAAAACTCACAACCCAAAAATCCTCAGATCTGCACTCTTCCAACTGAGCTAAGAAGGCAGGCAAAAAATTTGATCAACAATCATCAAAAAACAAGAGGGTCATGATGACCCTGGATCGCTCACCTGAGTAATATGAGCTACATGTTTCAAATGTCAAACTGATGATAACATATTAAGACAGTCAGTAGGTCACATTCATGGTCAATGAAATTCAGTTTTATGATTTGTGTGCAAAACTGTGTATGTCATCAAAATTTCAAGGCTGTATCTTAAAAAACAAGAAAGTAGGTCAGTAGGTCAAGGTCACAGTCAAGTGACATCATATTACTTGGGGTCATCAGGTAATTATAATTAAACAGTCTTGGAAATAGGATCAGATGATTTTTTAAGTATTTTTCCTATATAACTAACATAATAACTAAGTGACCCCAGGGCGGGGCCTCTTTTAACTCCAGGGGCATAATTTGAATAATTTTGGAAGAGGACTACTAGACAATGCATCATACCAAATATCAAAAGCCTAGGTCGTATGGTTTCAGACAAGAAGATTTTTAAAACTTTTTCCTATATAAGTCTATATAAAACTTGGGACCCCCAGGGCAGGGCCTCTTTTCACCCAAGGGGTACAATTTGAACAATTTTGGTTGAGGACCATGAGAAAATGCTACAAGCCAAATATCAAACGTCTAAGTGTTGTGGTTTCAGACAAGAAGATTTTTAAACTTTTTTTCTATAAAAGTCTATGTAAAACTTGGGACCCCTAGGGCGGGGCCATATTTGACCCTAGGGGGATAATTTGAACAATTTTGGTAGAGGACCACTAGATGATGCTACATACCAAATATCAAAGCCCTAGGCCATGTGGTTTTGTACAAGATGGTTTTCAAAATTTTCCCTATATAAGTCTATATAAACCATGTGATCCCCGGGGCGGGGCCATATTTGACCCTAGGGGGATTATTTGAACAATCTTGGTAGAGGACCGCTAGATGATGCTACATACTAAATATCAAAGCCCTAGGCCATATGGTTTTGTACAAGAAGATTTTCAAAGTTTTCCCTATATAAGTCTATATAAACCATGTGATCCCCGGGGCGGGGCCATATTTGACCCTAGGGGGATTATTTGAACAATCTTGGTAGAGGACCGCTAGATGATGCTACATACTAAATATCAAAGCCCTAGGCCATATGGTTTTGTACAAGAAGATTTTCAAAGTTTTCCCTATATAAGTCTATATAAACCATGTGACCCCCGTGGCGGGGCCATATTTGACCCTAGGGGTATAATTTGAACAATTTTGGTAGAACACCACTAGATGATGCTACACACCAGATATCAAAGCCCTAGGCCCTGTGGTTTTGGACAAGAAGATTTTAAAGTTTTTCCTTTCAGTTGCCATGGCAACCAGAGTTCTTCATGGAATTCAATTCTTTGAATAATTTTGAAAGGGGGCCACCCAAGGATCATTCCTGTGAAGTTTGGTGTAATTCTGCCTAGTGGTTTTCAAGAAGAAGATTTTTTTAGGAAATGCTGATGGATGGACGACGGACATTGAGTGGTCACAAAAGCTCACCATGAGCCTTTGGCTCAGGTGAGCTAAAAATACTGGTGCTAAATTACTTTGAAAGAGGGGAAAGGCCAACAGACTCAGAGATTTTAAATGTTTTCCTCATAGGGAAAACTAGCCAGTACCCTCCCTCCTTCTCCATAGTCAATTATTTGGCAAATTCAGGATCACCTTTTTGACAGACCTGTTATTCTTGACCTCTGAGGCAGTATGTTCTTACAACCCTGAGAATATTTAAATGTTCTCAAAACTAACAAGGCGATCGGTAACACCCACAGATGCTCCCTGAAATTGCTGTCACATGTGGCTTTTCAGTCATGGAGGTTGTATTCAGGTGAAATGTGGTCAGCACTGATCTCTATGAATATGTAAAGTATGAAGTCAATATATCTCACCTAGTATCCGATTATGCCCCAGACCAGGTTTTCAAAAAAGGGAGATAATTCAAAACTGGGACCATCTAGACTTGCGGTTTCTTGTCACTGACTTCTATTAATACAGTATGAAGTCAACACCTTACATAGTATTCAAGTTATGCTCCCAACAAGATTTTCAAGAAAGGGAGATAATTCAAAAAAGGGACCACATAGAGTTACTGCACTTTCTCTCAATGAGCTCTATCATTGTATGAAGTTACAGATGAGTTATACTCCAGACAAGAAGTGTGATGGATGGACAGACAGACAAGGTGGCGACTATATGCCACACCCGTTCGTGGAGCATAAAAACATTCAAATGTTCTCAAAACCAAAACATTCAAAAGCAAGAAACAAGACCTAGTCCAAATGAATCTAAAATAAGTCTGAAGAAAACTGGAAGATTCAGTTAGTAAAATTGGACATGCAATGCCAATTTTTTCTCACCAAGTTTGCTGAATACTTGTCAAAAAATATATTTGATGGGACAACAACACAAAACTGGTCATACAGCAGTTTTTAAGCTTTTAATGGAGAAAGAAGACCCCTGAAAGTTAAGCAAAGCATCTGGGTGGAACCTTCAACTATCCGTTAGCCTGCTGAATGACTTTCTCAGATGAATGAATCCATAGTAGTGAAAGACTAGTGATTTGAAATTACACATATTAACCAAATTCTCAGCAGTGAGAGGCTAGTGATTTGAAGTCACACATATTAGCCAAATCCATAGCAGAGAAAGGCAAGTGATTTGATGTCAAAGATCTTAACCAAATTCATAGCAGTGAAAGGCAAGTGATTTGATGTCACACATATTAGCCAAATTCACAACAGTGAGAGGCAAGTGATTTGAAGAAACACATCTTAACCAAATTAACAGCAGTGTGAGGCTTGTGATTTGAAGTCACACATCTTATCCAAATTCACAGCAGAGAGAAGCTAGTGATTTGAAGTCACACATCTTAACCAAATTCACAGCAGTGAGAGGCTACTGATTTGAAGTCACACATCTTAACCAAATTCACAGCAGTGAGAGGCTAGTGATTTGAAGTCCCACATCTTAACCAAATTCACAGCAGTGAGAGGCTAGTGATTTGACGTCCAACATCTTATCCAAATTCACAGCAGTGAGAGGCTAGTGATTTGAAGTCCCACATCTTAACCAAATTCACAGCAGTGAGAGACTAGTGATTTGAAGTCCCACATCTTATCCAAATTCACAGCAGTGAGAGGCTAGTGATTTGAAGTCCCACATCTTAACCAAATTCACAGCAGTGAGAGGCTAGTGGTTTGAAGTCCCACATCTTAACCAAATTCACAGCAGTGAGAGGCTAGTGGTTTGAAGTCCCACATCTTAACCAAATTCACAGCAGTGAGAGGCTAGTGGTTTGAAGTCCCACATCTCATCCAAATTCACAGCAGTGAGAGGCTAGTGATTTGAAGTCACACATCTTAACCAAATTCACAGCAGTGAGAGGCTAGTGATTTGAATTCCAACATCTCAACCAAATTCACAGCAGTGAGAGGCTAGTGATTTGAAGTCACACATCTCATCCAAATTCACAGCAGTTAGAGGCTAGTGATTTGAAGTCACACATCTTAACCAAATTCACAGCAGTGAGAGGCTAGTGATTGAAGTCCCACATCTTATCATCTCATCCAAATTCACAGCAGTGAGAGACTAGTGATTTGAAGTCCCACATCTTAACCAAATTCACAGCAGTGAAAGGCTAGTGATTGAAGTCTCACATCTTAACCAAATTCACAGCAGTGAGAGGCTAGTGATTTGAAGTCCCACATCTTAACCAAATTCACAGCAGTGAGAGGCTAGTGATTTGAAGTCCCACATCTTAACCAAATTCACAACAGTGTGAAGCAAGTGATTTGAAGTCCCACATCTCATCCAAATGGACAGCAGTGTGAAGCAAGTGATTTGAAGTCACACATCTCATCCAAATTCACAGCAGTGTGAAGCAAGTGATTTTAAGTCACACATCTTAACCAAATTCACAGCAGTGAGAAGCAAGTGATTTGAAGTCACACATCTCATCCAAATTCACAGCAGTGTGAAGCAAGTGATTTTAAGTCACACATCTTAACCAAATTCACAGCAGTGAGAAGCAAGTGATTTGAAGTCCCACATCTTATCCAAATTCACAGCAGTGAGAGGCTAGTGGTTTGAAGTCCCACATCTTAACCAAATTCACAGCAGTGAGAGGCTAGTGGTTTGAAGTCCCACATCTCATCCAAATTCACAGCAGTGAGAGGCTAGTGATTTGAAGTCACACATCTCAACCAAATTCACAGCAGTGAGAGGCTAGTGATTTGAATTCCAACATCTCAACCAAATTCACAGCAGTGAGAGGCTAGTGATTTGAAGTCACACATCTCATCCAAATTCACAGCAGTGAGAGGCTAGTGATTTGAATTCCAACATCTCAAGCAAATTCACAGCAGTGAGAGGCTAGTGATTTGAAGTCACACATCTCAACCAAATTCACAGCAGTGAGAGGCTAGTGATTTGAATTCCAACATCTCAACCAAATTCACAGCAGTGAGAGGCTAGTGATTTGAAGTCACACATCTCAACCAAATTCACAGCAGTGAGAGGCTAGTGATTTGAATTCCAACATCTCAACCAAATTCACAGCAGTGAGAGGCTAGTGATTTGAAGTCACACATCTCAACCAAATTCACAGCAGTGAGAGGCTAGTGATTTGAATTCCAACATCTCAACCAAATTCACAGCAGTGTGAGGCTAGTGATTTGAAGTCCCACATCTTATCCAAATTCACAGCAGTGAGAGGCTAGTGATTTGACGTCCAACATCTTATCCAAATTCACAGCAGTGTGAGACTAGTGATTTGAAGTCCCACATCTTAACCAAATTCACAGCAGTGAAAGGCTAGTGATTGAAGTCTCACATCTTAACCAAATTCACAGCAGTGAGAGGCTAGTGATTTGAAGTCCCACATCTTAACCAAATTCACAGCAGTGAAAGGCTAGTGATTGAAGTCTCACATCTTAACCAAATTCACAGCAGTGAGAGGCTAGTGATTTGAAGTCCCACATCTTATCCAAATTCACAGCAGTGAGAGGCTAGTGATTTGAAGTCACACATCTTAACCAAATTCACAGCAGTGAGAGGCTAGTGATTGAAGTCCCACATCTTATCATCTCATCCAAATTCACAGCAGTGAGAGAGTAGTGATTTGAAGTCCCACATCTTAACCAAATTCACAGCAGTGAAAGGCTAGTGATTGAAGTCTCACATCTTAACCAAATTCACAGCAGTGAGAGGCTAGTGATTTGAAGTCCCACATCTTAACCAAATTCACAGCAGTGAGAGGCTAGTGATTTGAAGTCCCACATCTTAACCAAATTCACAACAGTGTGAAGCAAGTGATTTGAAGTCCCACATCTCATCCAAATTCACAGCAGTGAGAGGCTAGTGATTTGAAGTCACACATCTCATCCAAATTCACAACAGTGTGAAGCAAGTGATTTGAAGTCACAAATCTCAACCAAATTCACAGCAGTGTGAGGCTAGTGATTTGAAGTCACACATCTTATCCAAATTCACAGCAGTGTGAGGCTAGTGATTTGAAGTCACACATCTTATCCAAATTCACAGCAGTGAGAGGCTAGTGATTTGAAGTCACACATCTTAACCAAATTCACGGAAGTGAGAGGCTAGTGATTTGAAGTCCCACATCTCATCCAAATGGACAGCAGTGTGAAGCAAGTGATTTGAAGTCACACATCTCATCCAAATTCACAGCAGTGTGAAGCAAGTGATTTGAAGTCACACATCTTACCAAATTCACAGCAGTGAGAGGCAAGTGATTTGAAGTCACACATCTCATCCAAATTCACAGCAGTGTGAAGCAAGTGATTTGAAGTCACACATCTTACCAAATTCACAGCAGTGAGAGGCTAGTGATTTGAAGTCACACATCTTATCCAAATTCACAGCAGTGAGAGGCTAGTGATTTGAAGTCACACATCTTAACCAAATTCACAGCAGTGAGAGGCTAGTGATTTGAAGTCACACCTATCATCCAAATTTACAGCAGTGAGTGGCTAGTGATCTGAAGCTAGAGACCTTAACCACTATGTCATTTCAAAATGAAGCATGCTATTGACTGGACGTAAAGAATCATAACATACCTGTTGCTCTTCGAAGCCGACAATAACTTTGTTCTAACTTCTTCACTCTCTGACAATGCTTCCACTGTAACAGTACATGAAAAAATATAAAAAAAATAGAAATATGTCCACAGAACACGAATCCTTCTGCTTTATGTCAGAACATGGAAGCTTGAGTCCTGTGTGTAATGGCACTTTGACAATAGAGTTTTTGTTTTTGTTTAGTTTAACGCCGTACCGACACAAGTATAGGTCATATGACAACTTTCCAGCTTTGATCATGGAGGAAGACCCCAGGTGCCCCTCCGTGCATTTTTTTATCATGGGTGGATACCTGGGTAGAACCACCGACCTTCTGTAAGCCATCTGGATGGCTTCCTCATATTTGACAACAAAATATGTTTACTAAAGTCATGGACTGGAAAAGGAAAATGACTTTACATTTCTACTGCAATTATAAACTATTATTTTATGTTTTTCGGTGGTTTATCGAAATATAACGGTGAATTATATCCTGATAAACTCACTGGCCACTCAGTGAAAATTATCAAATCTGATACCCGGATTAACGTCAAAAAGTTTACCGAGCGTACTGAAAGCCGGAAACAATATGACGATGACGTCGTTAAAATGACGTCATCTTTGCGATGCTTCCTGATAAAATTTCCCGCAAATTTCGACATTTTATTGAAATAACCACAACAAAAGTAGAGTTTTAGACATAAAATAAACAGAAAAATTGTTGGTATCGATGTAATATCACGGTAATTTCACTCGTGAACACCAAAAGTTGTTATTTTCACTCGTGGCTGCGCCACTCGTGAAAATATCACTTTTGGTGCCCACTCGGTGAAATTATAACGTGATATTACACCGAAACCAACAATTATCCTCTATTTAAATATTTCATTGTATTATAAGTTATTTGAATATCATTCTATGCATTTAAAGGTGGTCAATCATATTTTGATCATGTGATAAGATTTTTTTGAGACTTTTATCATCTGATAATTTACTCTTATTTATACTAAATTGGCGCTTAATGGACATTAGACATTCACAGTCAGGAGGTATTTTCAAAATTTGATAGGAATGGTATCATTTTAAGAATAACTGTATTACATTGGTCAAAAATTAACATTTAGAAAAAAAACATGTTTTGGTGAAGTACATTATAAAAGCAAGTTTATTGAATTATTATAACTCCCTTTTGCTTATCTTGGTTGTGCAACAAAGACAGAATGAAAATAAATTATTTTTGAAACTGCTTAAGTTTTAAAACTTGAACAAGACAAGTCAACTTGTTATAGTGAATGTGTCTTCCAAGACATTTGAATATCCAAACAATCATGAAAAATTACAGAGCAAACAATAACAGAACAAGAGCTCCGCCAAGCGGGGCAATATACATACGAAGGGTTACATCAGAGGATGGGAGCAAAATTTAAAGAACTTGACTGTTGAAGCCTAAAGACAGGAACAACAAAGGGAAGAAGTTTAGAAAAAATCTAAGTCCACAAAAAAATCCTTACCAGGTACAGGTATGTCAAAAAACAACTAAAAATTGGAGGTACCATCCATGTTGTACAACAGGAAAGTGGTCCCAGTTTTTCCCTATGGCCAATAATAAAAAAGTTTGAAAATAAGCTATTTATAGTAAAATAAAAGGGAAGTAATTCAAAAAAAAATTATTTGTAAGTGAACAAAAAGGGATCTGCCAAATAAAAACAAGAGCACCGCAATGCAGAGCAATATACACGAAGCAAAGTCATATATGACTTCTGACCCCTAAGTGTGACCATGACCTTGGAGCAAGTCATCCGAAACATGTGCTCTGCATGTCGTCTCGGTGTGGTGAACATTTGTGCCAAGTTTCTTTGAAATCCTTCAAACAGTTCAAGAATTACAGAGCAGACACAACACAAACTGATATGACCTTTGACCCCTAAGTGTGACCTTGACTTTGAACTGAGACATCCAAAACATGCGCTCTGCATGTTGTCTCTGTGTGGTGAACATTATTTCAAGTTTCCTTGAAATCCTTCCAGGGGCTAGTTTAGTTTAAACATATTTTTATTTCTTTCGATAAAGTTACATAATTAAATACATGTGCCAAATACATTTGTGAAATGTTGGATTGGAAAACAAGCAAGTAAGTGCTTATATTAATTCCTTTCCATGAATAGCCATAATGTTTTGACTCAAAGTGTGACTTTGACCTTTAAGGAAGTGGTATGGGTCTTGAATGCTACAACTAATGGTAAATGTCTGTGCAAAGTTATTTCAGTATCTATGCATGTATACATTTAAAAAAAACAACTGCATTGCTGCCTAATGGAAAGAAAAAAGGTATTGATAAGCATGAACTATAAAACATGTTTATAATTCTATATTACTCTAATATAAAAAAATATATATATATATATATATATATATATGTAGCAAACACATGTAACACTTTTAAGATGAATTTTGGTTATCTTGGAAGTAAATTGCTTGATTCTTTGGAAACTGAGATACAAACTGTATTTGTACAAAGTTATTTAACAAGAAGGTCATTGACCCTAAAGCGTTCACCTGTGTACAAGGCTTCAAGTGTGTTTCTTCTATGTTAGCCTATATTATATACATGTCACATACACTTTTGAACCTAGGGCAATAATTATTGTAGACATTACAAATCTGATATCACACACCAAATATCAAGGCTCTACCTATTATTGATTCAGAGAAGAAAAGTGACCACGCAATCTGGCAGCCATGTATTTTGACGAATCGGAATGATTTGAACAATCTTGGTTACACAAGGACCATTTGTGTAAAATTATTCTAAAATCGGGCAAGCAGTTTCATACAAGAAGATTTTTAAAGTTTCCACTATATACATATAGGGAAAAGTGACCAAGCCCTCTAGTGGCCATATTTTTTGACAAATCGGTATAATTTGAATAATCTTGGTAGAGGGTGACGTAAGGACCATTTGTATTAAATTATTTCAAAACCCAACCATCGATTTAGGAGGAGATGTCGTTTGAAATGTTTTCTATTTTTAGCTCTGGCAGCCCCTATGTGCAACCAAGCGGAACAACTTTGGTAGAGGACCACCCAAGGAACATCCTGGCCAAGTTGCATCAAAATCTATTCATTGGTTTTGGAGGAGATGTCATTTAAACACAAATGTTGACGCCGGACAGACAACTTGACGGTTGCATGGACGGACGCCGGACACAGCATGATCACAATACCTCACCATGAGCACTTTGTGCTCAGGTGAGCTAAAAATTCTTCAAGGTGGTAAAAAGATACAAAGCAGTGTAACTTTATGACAGACAAATACACTTCTCAGTTACCGCAACAAGAGCTCTTAGAACACAAAATACCCCCCTTGATGCATTCAGTAACTGCACAAGGAACAGAAATTATTTGTTCACTGTGGATGTTTAACATACAATGTACTGACCTCAAATCAATGATTATGGGTCATTTACCAGGCGTAAGTGACCTCCGTATCAAATGTGATCTTAGACCAAAGCATTTTATTCTTATTTGGCAAAAAAAGTTCTACTGTTCTGGATCAATGTGACCTTAACCTTTGGCCTACTGACTCAAAAGCAATAGGGGTCATTTGCTGGTCATGATCAACCTCCCTATCAGGTTTTGTGACTCTAGGCCCAAGCATTCTCAAGTTATCATCTGGAAAGGATTTAACTGTTCTGGGTCACTGTGACCTTGACCTCTGACCTACTGACCCAAAAAGTCAAAAGGGGTCATCTGCTGGTCATGATCAACCTCCTCCCTATCAACTTTCATGATCCTAGGCCCAAACATTCTCAAGTTATCGTATGAAAATGGTTTAACTGTTCCAGGTCACTGTGACCTACTGACCTCAAAAATCAATAGGGGTCATCTGCTGGTCATGACCAGCCTCCCCATCAACTTTCATGATCCTAGGCCCAAGTGTTCTCGAGTTTTCATCCAGAAACCATTTAAATGTTACAGGTCACTGTGACCTTGACCTTTGACCTACTGATCTCAAAATCAACAGGGGTCATCTGTTGGTCATGACCAACTTCCCTATCAACTTTCATGATCCTAGGTCCAAGTGTTCTTGATTTCTCATCAGGAAACCACTTAAGTGTTCCATGTCACTGTGACCTTGACCTTTGACCGACTGATACAAACTGATCTAGGGAGCTACCGACCCACAAACCTACCGACCGAGATGCAAAACAATATACCCCTCCTTCTTTGAAGGGGGGCATAAAAACTGGAAATGTAAACCTCTATGTATCTTTAAGTCAGTTTTAACTTCTGACAAGTTTCGACAAAACTCTTTACAAATGAAACTTTCTTCTTTACAAACATTGATATCTTACATATGAAATCTGCAGGGTTGTAGTTCTCTTCAACTGCAATACCAACAGACTGAAAATGTTGTACTACCTGGCTCGTCTCTCCAAAATATGCTACCTGAAAACCAGAAAGTATAAAATTACTGTCAGTATGTCAGTTATTATGTCATAGTATCATATGTCATAGTGGTGCACTGAAATTGAATATGACAAAAAACTGGCAAATATCTGGCTAGAGATGAAAATGTGTTATCAAGACAACTACTATCGGTACTCCAGTGTTTGCAAGAGTTTTTGTTTATACACAATGCAGTTCTTTAGCTGTACTTTACAATGCTTATTAAGCTGAAGGTTTCAAGTAAATTTACAATATGGAGGTTAATCTAAAAGCAATATTTTTGGGGGTCTTTTTGTTTGTTACACTGACACAAATAATGTCATATGGTGACTTTTTCTAGAGTTTGATGCTGAAGGAAAACCACTGGCACGCCTCCAGGCATTGTTTCAAGCATGGGCAGCCACCTGCGTACAACCACTGACCTTATGTTAGCCAGCTGGAATGAAAAATTCTACACAAGAAGCAATGTTTTGAACTCACATTGATGAGGAGTAAATGATTCGGAATCAGACATGTTAACCACTTGGACATGGAGGACCCCCTTATATACTGCATCCTCTCAAGGGCCTTCGTCAATGTGTAAAATTATAACAGAATTCCTTGAATTATTCCAAAGTTCTGCTCTGAATAAGAGTGTTAGGAGAAAATTAAATACAGGGAGACAATTAAAAAAGCTCAAGAAAGTACTTTTGGTTCTTATACACTTGCACGTCCTCTCTATGGTCCCTCTGTCATTGAAATAGTTATAACAGAATCTCTAAAACAGTTTTGGATTAATGCTCCAACAAAGTGTTATGATTAAATTAAATAAAGGGTGTTACTTAAGTTTTTCTTCAGCTAGATAGTTCTTGTACACTAGGCCACTGCCATTGTGTAAAGTTTTATCCTTTAACAGGTTTGGTTTAATGCTGCAAAGAAGGTGCTATGAGTAAAATTATACAGGTAGATACTTCAAGATGAAAGAAAGATTCTGGTTTATGCACACGGCACTTGCTCTAAATGGCCTTTGTCATTGTTAAAACAAATGCCCTTTAAGAGTTTTGCAGTTATACTCCATACAACTGTTATAACTGGACATTTTTGCCATATACCCCTTAGCTTTTCAGGGGGAGTGGATGGGGAGGGGGGATAATTATATAAAGGCAAAGAAAGTGTAATCCATATTAAAGTAGTTCTTGAGACCTAATAATGTTCATTCAAAAACTTTCAAACCTGCCCTCCAGTTAGTAACATGAGTTTATCAAACTGAAAGAAATTCTGCGACGAAGGTTGGTGTATCGAGGCTATAACCGACTTGCCGCTTTCTGCTGCATACGTCTTCAACAGTGATATCAAACTGGTGGTCGTACTCGAGTCTAAACCAGTAGTTGGTTCCTGTAAAGTATCGAAAACATATACATAATGCTGTTTTTATACTGTATGCAAACAGTTATTGACTCTTCTTTAATGCCATTTGAAAAGCAATGTAAAATGACGTATACAAGTAACAGGGATAGATTTTAACTTGGCACAACTCTAGATTCATTTCAAAATATTGCTTTTGATTGTAATCAGTAAGTTCTAGGCAGTATTTAAAATATAGTAAAGCACTGATTGCTCAAAGCCACAAAAGGATGAACAAAATTAGTTATCAAGGGTACTGAGCGCTCCAAACATAGAAAATATACGGAAAACTGCTGGGACAATATAATATATATATACTCAGGTTTGACCTAGTATTTCAGCCATTGATGCTTGATTAAGCAGTGTTTCATTGTATTAGGAAAAGCTGTCTGGTGTGCTAGTCACACAGATATTTTTTAGTTTAAAACAGAAGGAATCTATTTACCTTAATCATACGCCTAAGATATAAGTGTCTACCTACTCCTAGGCCAAAAATGTATTTAATAAAAAGAAGTTTAAAATGACCTAAAAGCAACCCACATCAAGAAATATAATGTCTGGGTCCCGTATTAATTCACAAGCAATACTGGCTCTCTTCATCTCCCTTCCAGATAGTCCAGGTGTGAAAATACCTCCCATCTCTGTAAAATTATAACAATAAGAAACAAGAGGGCCAAAATGGCCCTAGGTCGCTCACCTAAGAAACACTCCATAACAGTGTAAAACATGTTTGACCTAGTGATTTCATGGAAACAAATATTCTGACCAATTTTCATTAAGATTGGACCAAAAAATTGGTCTCTTGCGATAAAACAAGCATTTTCTTAGATATGACCTAGTTTTTGACCCTAGATGACCCATGTTCAAACTCGACCTAGATTTTATCAAGGCAATCATTCTGACCAAAATTCATGAAGATCAACTGAAAAATACAGCCTCTATCAAATACAGATGTTTTTTCTTTGATTTGACCAAGTGACTTAGTTTTTGACCTCAGATGACCCATATTCAAATTCGACCTAGATTTCATTAAGGCAATCAACCTGACCAAATTTCATAAAAATCAATTGAAAAAAAAAGTCTCTATCGCATACACAAGATTTTTCTTTAATTTGACCTAGTGACATAATTTTTGACCTCAGATAACCCATATTCAAAATCGACCTAGATTTCATCAAGGCAATCACTCTGACCAAATTTCATGAAGATCAATTGAAAAATAAATCCTCTATTGCATATACAATGTTTTTCTTCGATTTGACCTAGTGACCTAGTTTTTGATCTCAGATGATCCATTTTCGAACTCGGCCTAGATTTTATCAAGGTTATCATTCTGGCTAAATTTCATGAAGATCAGTTAAAAAATACCGCCTCTATTGCATACACAAGGTTTTTCTTTGATTTGACCTAGTGACCTAGTTTTTGACCCGAGATGACCCATTTTCAAACTTGGTCTAAATTTCATCAAGGTAATCATTCTGGCCAAAATTCATGAAGATCAATTGAAAAATACAGCCTCTATCGCATACACAAGGTTTTTACGTGATATGACCTAGTGACCTAGTTTTTTACCCCAGATAACCCATTTTCGAACTTGTCCTAGATTTCATTAAGGTTATCATTCTGACCAAAATTCATGAAGATCAATTGAAAAATACCGCCTCTATCGCATACACAAGGTTTTTTTTTGATTTGACCTAGTGACCTAGTTTTTGACCAGAAATGACCCATTTTTGAACTCGGCCTAGATTTCATCAAGGCAATCATTCTGACCAAAATTCATGAAGATCAATTGAAAAATACAGCCTCTATCGCATACACAAGGTTTTTCTTTGATTTGACCTAGTGACCTAGTTTTTGACCCGAGATGACCCATTTACAAACTCGACCTAGATTTCATCAAGGCAATCATTCTGACCAAAATTCATGAAGATCAATTGAAAAATACAGCCTCTATCGCATACACAAGGTTTTTCTTTGATTTGACCTTGTGACCTAGTCTTTGACCTGAGATGACCCATTTTCGAACTCGGCTTAGATTTCATCAAGGTTATCATTCTGACCAATATTCATGAGGAAGAATTGAAAAGTACAGCCTCTATCGCATACACAAGGTTTTTCTTTGATTTGACCTAGTGACCTAATTTTTGACCCGAGATGACCCATTTTCGAACTCGGCTAAGATTTCATTAAGGTTATCATTCTGACCAATATTCATGAAGATTAATTGAAAAATACAGCCTCTATCGCATACACAAGGTTTTTCTTTGATTTGACCTAGTGACCTAGTTTTTGACCCGAGATGACCCATTTTTGAACTCGGCCTAGAATTCATCAAAGTTATCATTCTGACCATTATTCATGAAGATTAAATGAAAAATACAGCCTCTATCGCATACACAAGGTTTTTCTTTGATTTGACCTAGTGACCTAGTTTTTGATCCGAGATGACCCATTTTCGAACTTGGCCTAGATTTCATCAAGATTATCATTCTGACCAATATTCATGAAGATTAATTGAAAAATACAGCCTCTATTGCATACACAAGCTAAATGTTGACAGACGACGGACGACAGACGACAGACGACTGACGATAGACGCCGGACATCGAGCGATCAGAAAAACTCACCTGCTCAGGTGAGCTAAAAAAAAATCTGGTGGATCTAGGATTTTAAACAGGTAATGACTAAATCTTGTTAACTTATTTTCATCAAAATTATCCCTACTAATGCAGACAGAAAAAAACCAGATTTAAGACCGAATCAAAACATGTGAACAATAGCAGCCATGGTTTCAACAAAATTTAAAGGTCTAAGTTTATGTTTACTAGCACCTACAACTGCCCTGATGGGGGACACATCTAAAAGAATGCTGATTACTTTAGGTTTTGAAGGATAGTGCGGGATACAGAAAACACTCTGATTCAACAAGCTTCTACTAATATTCTAACATGCCAGGGTAAAACAGAGTGAATACTTGTATACTGACTTACCTGTATCTAGACACTTGTTTAAATCTAATGCATCTATTACAGACTGAAGTCTCACTTTTTTTTCTTCAACTGACAATTCATCTGGTAATCTTATCATTGCTGTAAACTGTAATATATTCAGGCAATCATATTTTAACTTTTACCCTGCTGAATTTCTAAAATGGACTGGTCCATCATTCAATATGGGCAATACCATTTATTATTTCAAGGAATGTTTTCAGAAAATTTACTGACTGAATAGCGAACAGTACAGACCATGATCAGGCTGATCTTGGTCTGCACTGGTCGAAAAGGCAGAAATATTCCCCGCCAGCAGGCTAAAGGTAAAGTCTATCACTTAAAACATGGGCAAACTGCTGATGCTTATTAAAGAAAGAAATCTCAAATTAAACGAACAATCAATTAAGTTCAGTTGGAGACAATTCAAACCTACATGTATACATTTAAAATTACAGCCAGAACAATTCTCAGTCTGAGATCTCAATTAAAGCAGAATCAGAGTCTCGGTTATAAAACTGTGTTTGGTGACTGGTTTCAAATCTCTAGTATTTGATTGGTTTATTTCGAATTCAGTTTTGAATCTAACCAATGACAAAGTGGTATGCTGAGACTGGTCTCCAAACTCAGTTTTAACCTTTACCCTGCTAAATTTTTAAAATGGACTAGTCCATCATTCAACTTGGGCAGCACCACTTATCATTCAAAGGGGTGTTCACTGAAAATTTACTAACTGAATAGCGAACAGTGTAGACCATGATCAGCCCATGGATGTGCTGCCTGATCTTAGTCTGCACTGTTCGCAAAGGCAAAATCACTTGCCGCTAGCTGAACCTGAGGCTAAAAAACTTTGTTTGGAGACAAGTTGCAGAATGTAGCTTTGCTTTTGGTCAATCTCAAATTTATGCCCATAGATAAATTATACAGAATTAATATACCTCACCATTATTGTTTTAACATAATGTAAACTTCTTCAAAACTGTCTTTTACCTCCAAGGTTTCTTTTAAAGTCAAATTTGAAAAGAAGTAGTCCTGTTGCAGAACATAGCACATTCTTCTTCGTAATGATTTATTCAAAGGCATATTCCCCACACAGATTTCACCACTATATGAAATGCGTCCATTCAGGGTATTTAGCAGTGTAGTTTTTCCAGCTCCTGAAAAATATTGACAAACTTCTGTGAAATCAGGCCTTAAATTTCATGATTCGTGCTAAAAAAGACATTTTGCTGGAACATGCATTCAAAGTTTTTAAAGCCTGGAAGAAGATGGGAATTTCATGTGTTCATTAGCAAATTTAGGAATTAATTTCAGGGACTGACTTTTACAATAAAATCCATTCACCTTGTGTACTATATCATTTTTCTGTTATATAGAAATATTTGTTTATATTATGTATAATTATGGCTTTGTTTTTCAAAGCCAATCTTGTAATTGTCTTAACTATATATGTCCAATTTTATGTCATTGCTTAAAGTGACTCGTTCACACATTTTACACAAATAAACCATAAATATGGGAACTGTGAAAGAGACCAGTAGTACAAACTTACTGACATAATATTTTTGCAATGTATCCTAATATCCCACAACAAAATCAGATTTTGGCTCACATCAAAAAATAAACGTATATTTTTTTCGGGAAATTTTATATTTTCTTTTTGTTTTGGGCATTTTTAAGACGTTAGAATTTTTTTTTCTAAATTTTTTTATTTCATCTGCAAAATTTTGCGAAAATACAGAAAATGAAATATGCATTTACTTAAAAATTAGTCGATAAAAATGAATAAAAATTGTACATAATGCGAGTACCTATTGACACAACAACATGTTTACATTTGGTGGCATTTGCCATATTAGTTATTAAAATATTTAAAAAAAAGAAATATGTCGGACGATTTTTTTCCGATTCCGACACCTGTCCGACTTCGTCCGTCATATTTTTTTACTCTTATATCCAATAAATTAAATAAATTCTTTCGATTTCTGCTCATATTGAAAATACCTATCGGATGTGTCAATTATTGTTTATATTTTATTATTAAAATGTGATTTTAAGAAGTTTAAAACACTGGTCGGAACTTTTCGTAAAATTTTACGAAAATGAAAAAAATGAAAGAAGAGGCATTTCCAAGTCGAAAGAAGACGAATATAGAGAGGAAAGTCGCTTTAGTGGGTGTCGTTAACTTATGCTTGAAGTATGATGTTATTATCACCTTAGATGTTTCAGATATTAATTATAATTACCATTAAATTTGAAGAAAATTCACCAATCCACAACAGAAATCAAAATGTGAAGAAAAATTGTAATAAGGATAGCTCCTTATCAAAAATAAGTGAATGAAATAAAAAGGACCGAGGCAAGATGATAGCGTTGGATATCTGCTTTACCATAGTATCAAATATTTTGGGACCGGACCTGGCAACGCAGGTTAAAAGCGCGGATCCCGGGTTGCCAGCAAAACCACGATATAAATATATATATAACTCGCTTTTTGGTATTTTGCCAATATCTAATAAATTACTGAAAGTATTTCCTTGACATCATGCATAAAATTAAATAAATGTGTTATTAATGTCATAATAAAAAACAAGTATATCAAATCATTCAAAAATATAATTTAATGCATTTGGTTACTACTACCCATGTTCAAAAGTCACAGAAATACACAAAACGTTGTGCTTTTAGAAAACGATTTAATTCAAATAATAAGAGAACAGAGATGTATATTTTGAGTTTTATTACGAAATTGTTTAATATGACACATATAAGCGTTAGGAATGGTTGTAGTAGTATCAGCAGGGGCTGTAGCAAAAACTTTAATTGACAGATGCAGTAAAACTAGCGATAGTATAAGCAGCTAGTAGTTTTAGCAGTGAGCAGTAGCAGTAGCAGCAACACTCTCACTGCTACTGCTGGCACTGCTTCTGCTGCTACTGTTTATTCTGCTTATACTTCTACTGTTCACTGGTGCTGCTACTGCTGGTAGTGTTTCTGGTGTTACTGTTGGTACTGCTAGTAGTGCGACTGCTGGTACTGCTACTGTTAGTACTGTTTTTTGCTGCTACTGTTTTTTCTTCGATTTTTAGTTCTACTTCTGCTGCAACTGCTACTGTTGGTACTGCTAATGCTCACTGCTACCGCTGCTATAAATATTCTGCTGCTGCCGCTCACTGCTACTGCTAATACTTCTTAAGCTAATTGCTACTGCTGATTATAACTCAATTATATCATGCTGCTGCTGCTACTGGTAATGCTTCTGCTGCTACTGCTAGTAGTGCTTCTACTGCTACTGCTTACTGGTACTGCTTCTGCTGTTACTGCTACTGCTCACTGCTACTGCTTGTACTGTTTATGCTACTTCTGCTTACTGCTTCTGCTGCTTTTGCTTCTATTTGTACTTCTACTTCTTATACTGCTGCTACTCACTGCTACTGTTACTGCTAGTACTTCGTCTGCTACTACTAGTACTGATTTACCCGTATTGCTGGTACTGCTATTGCTGATATTGCATTTGCTGCTGCTTCTGCTGTTACTGCTGCTATTGCTGGTACTGATCCCGCCGCTAATGCTACTACTGGTATTGCCTTTGCTGCAACTGCTGCTTTTGCTTCTGCTGTTATTTCTATTATCGCTGGTACTGTTACTGTTGGTACTGCTACTACTGCTAATACTTCTTAAGCTAATTGCTACTCCTGATTATTACTCAATTATACCACGCTGCTGCTGCTACTGGTAATGCTTCTGCTGCTACTGCTAGTAGTGCTTCTACTGCTACTGCTTACTGGTACTGCTTCTGTTGTTACTGCTACTGCTCACTGCTACTGCTTGTACTGTTTATGCTGCTGCTTCGGATGGTACTGCTACTGCTCATTGCTACTTCTCGATGATACAACTGGTATTGCTTCTACTGCTAATGTTTGTGTTGCAATTCGTAAGCTTATATTACAACCTCTGGTACAGCTTCTGCTGCTAAAGCTCACTGCTACTGCTGGTACCGCTTCTAAGCTCAATGCTGCCGCTGGTAGTGGTAATACTTGTGCTGCTACTTGTACTGCTTCTGCTGGTACTGTTTCTACTGCTTTTATAGGTTCTGCTTATGCTGGTACTGTTGGTACTACTACTGCTTACTGCTACCGCTACTGCTGGTACTGTTTCTGCTGTCTTTGCTGCTACCGCTTACTGCTACTGTTGTTGCTGGTTTTGCTACTGCTAGTACTTCTACTGTCTATTGCTTCCGCTGATTATTACTGTCCACTCATACTGCTGGTAATGCTTCTGCTACTTCTGCTCCTTCTGCGTATGCTGCTTTTGCTTCTATTTGTACTTCTACTTCTTATACTGCAGCTAATCACTGCTACTGCTACTTCAAGTACTTCGTCTGCTACTACTAGTACTGATTGTACCCTTATTGCTGGTACTGCTATTGCTGGCTGCTTCTGCTGTTACTACTGCTATTGCTGGTACTGATCCCGCCGCTAATGCTACTACTGGTATTGCCTTTGCTGCAACTGCTGCTTCTCCTTCTGCTTGTTCTCCTTTTGCTTCTGCTGATACTTCTTCTATTATGTTGGTACTGCTACTGCTGATTATTACTCAATTATACCATGCTGCTGCTGCTACTGGTAATGCTTCTGCTGCTACTGCTAGTAGTGCTTCTACTGCTACTGCTTACTGGTACTGCTTCTGTTGTTACTGCTACTGCTCACTGCTACTGCTTGTACTGTTTATGCTGCTGCTTCTGATGGCACTGCTACTGCTCACTGCTACTTCTCGATGATACAAATGGTACTGCTTCTGCTGCTAATGTTTGTGTTGCAATTCTTAAGCTTCTATTACAACCTCTGGTACAGCTTCTGCTGCTAAAGCTCACTGCTACTGTTGGTACCGCTTCTAAGCTCAATGCTGCCGCTGGTAGTGGTAATGCTTGTGCTGCTACTATTACTGCTTCTGCTGCTCATGTTTCTACTGCTTTTATAGGTTCTGCCTTTGCTGGTACTGTTGGTACTGCTACTGCTTACTGCTACCGCTACTGTTGGTACTGTTTCTACTGCCTTTGCTGCTACCGCTTACTGCTACTGTTGTTGCTGGTTTTGCTACTGCTAGTACTTCTACTGTCTATTGCTTCCGCTGATTATTACTGTCCACTCATACTGCTGGTAATGCTTCTGCTACTTCTGCTACTTCTGCTTACTGTATCTGCTGCTTTTGCTTCTATTTGTACTTCTACTTCTTATACTGCTGCTACTCACTGCTACTGCTACTGCTAGTACTTCGTCTGCAACTACTAGTACTGATTGTATCCCTATTGCTGGTACTACTTTTGCTGATATTGCATTTGCTGCTGCTTCTGCTGTTACTGCTGCTATTGATGGTACTGATCCCGCCGCTAATGCTACTGCTGGTATTGCATTTGCTGCAACTGCTGCTTCTCCTTCTGCTTGTTCTCCTTTTGCTGCTACTGCTGCTTTTGCTTCTGCTGATACTTCTATTATTGCTGGTACTGCTACTGTTGGTACTGCTACTACTGCTAATACTTCTTAAGCTAATTGTTACTCCTGATTATTACTCAATTATACCATGCTGCTGCTGCTACTGGTAATGCTTCTGCTGCTACTGCTAGTGATGCTTCTACTGCTACTGCTTACTGGTACTGCTTCTGCTGTTACTGCTACTGCTCACTGCTACTGCTTGTACTGTTTATGCTGCTGCTTCTGATGGTACTGCTACTGCTCACTGCTACTTCTCGATGATACAACTGGTACTGCTTCTACTGCTAATGTTTGTGTTGAAATTCGTTAGCTTCTATTACAACCTCTGGTACAGTTTCGGCTGCTTAAGCTCACTGCTACTGTTGGTACTGCTTCTGACCTCAATGCTACCACTGGTAGTGGTAATGCTTGTGCTACTACTAGTATTGCTTCTGCTGCTACTGTTTCTACTGCTTTTATAGGTTCTGCTTCTGCTGTTACTTTTGGTACTGCTACTGCTTACTGCTACCGCTACTTCTGGTACTGTTTCTGCTGCCTTTCTTGCTACCGCTTACTGCTACTGTTGTTGCTGGTTTTAATACTGCTAGTATTTCTACTGTCTATTGCTTCTGCTGATTATTACTGTCCACCTATACTGCTGGTAATGATTCTGCTACTTATGCTTACTGCTTCTGCTGCTTTTGCTTCTATTTGTACTTCTACTGCTTATACTGCTGCAACTCACTGCTACTGCTAGTACTGTTGGTACTGCTACTACTGCTAATACTTCTTAAGCTAATTGCTACTCCTGATTATTACTCAATTATACCATGCTGCTGCTGCTACTGGTAATGCTTCTGCTGCTACTGCTAGTAGTGCTTCTACTGCTACTGCTTACTGGTACTGCTTCTGCTTTTACTGCTACTGCTCACTGCTACTGCTTGTACTGTTTATGCTGCTGCTTCTGATGGTACTGCTACTGCTCACTGCTACTTCTCGATGATACAACTGGTACTGCTTCTACTGCTAATGTTTGTGTTGCAATTCGTTAGCTTCTATTACAACCTCTGGTACAGCTTCGGCTGCTTAAGCTCACTGCTACTGTTGGTACTGCTTCTGACCTCAATGCTACCACTGGTAGTGGTAATGCTTGTGCTACTACTAGTATTGCTTCTGCTGCTACTGTTTCTACTGCTTTTATAGGTTCTGCTTCTGCTGTTACTTTTGGTACTGCTACTGCTTACTGCTACCGCTACTTCTGGTACTGTTTCTGCTGCCTTTCTTGCTACCGTTTACTGCTACTGTTGTTGCTGGTTTTAATACTGCTAGTATTCCTACTGTCTATTGCTTCTGCTGATTATTACTGTCCACCTATAATGCTGGTAATGATTCTGCTACTTATGCTTACTGCTTCTGCTGCTTTTGCTTCTATTTGTACTTCTACTGCTTATACTGCTGCTACTCACTGCTACTGCTAGTACTGTTGGTACTGCTACTACTGCTAATACTTCTTAAGCTAATTGCTACTCCTGATTATTACTCAATTATACCATGCTGCTGCTGCTACTGGTAATGCTTCTGCTGCTACTGCTAGTAGTGCTTCTACTGCTACTGCTTACTGGTACTGCTTCTGCTGTTACTGCTACTGCTCACTGCTACTGCTTGTACTGTTTATGCTGCTGCTTCTGATGGTACTGCTACTGCTCACTGCTACTTCTCGATGATACAACTGGTACTGCTTCTACTGCTAATGTTTGTGCTGCAATTCGTTAGCTTCTATTACAACCTCTGGTACAGCTTCTGCTGCTTAAGCTCACTGCTACTGTTGGTACTGCTTCTGACCTCAATGCTACCACTGGTAGTGGTAATGCTTGTGCTACTACTAGTATTGCTTCTGCTGCTACTGTTTCTACTGCTTTTATAGGTTCTGCTTCTGCTGTTACTTTTGGTACTGCTACTGCTTACTGCTACCGCTACTTCTGGTACTGTTTCTGCTGCCTTTCTTGCTACCGCTTACTGCTACTGTTGTTGCTGGTTTTAATACTGCTAGTATTTCTACTGTCTATTGCTTTTGCTGATTATTACTGTCCACCTATACTGCTGGTAATGCTTCTGCTACTTATGCTTACTGCTTCTGCTGCTTTTGCTTCTATTTGTACTTCTACTGCTTATACTGCTGCTACTCACTGCTACTGCTAGTACTTCGTCTGCTGCTACTACTACTGATTGTACCCCTATTGCTGGTACTGGTACTGTTGATATTGCATTTGCTGCTGCTCCTACTGTTACTACTGCTTTTGCTGGCACTGATCCAGCCGCTAATGCTACTACTTGTATTGCCTTTGCTGCAACTGCTGCCTCTCTTTCTGCTTGTTCTCCTTTCGCTGCTACTGCTGCTTTTGCTTCTGCTGATACTTCTATTATTGCTGGCACTGCTACAGTTGGTACTGCTACTACTGGTAATGTTTTTGCTGGTAATTCTACTGCTGGTACAGTTACTTCTTACTGCTTAGTTCTTAGTACAGCTGCTTATACCGCCTCTGATGTTAATGCTACTCCTGGCAATGAATTGCTGCTACTGCTGCTGCTGTACTTCTTCGGCTGCTACTGCATCCTCTCATTTAAACTGCCCACTGGTACCGCCTTTGATGTTACTGCTACTATTGATACTGATTCTACTGCTTCTACTGCCATTGAGTCTGCTGCTTCTTCTACTGTTGATACTGCTGCTGCTACTTCTGGCATTGCTTCTGTTGCTACTGCTTCTACTGTTACTGCTTCTGCCGTTACTACTATTGCTTATGTTGTTTCTTCTGATTCTGCTGCGATGCTACTGTTGGTACTACTGCTGTACTTCTCTGATGCTAATATTGGCATTGAATCTGCTGCTATTGTTACTGCTGGCACTGCTTCATTTGCAACTACTTGCATTGCTTCTGTTGCTGATGCAACTGCTGCCACCGCTCACTGCTACTGCTGCAACTGATTTTGCTGGTACGTCTTCGTTTTCTTCTGCTACAGCTTGTACTATACATGCTTGTACTGCTACTGCTGCATTGCTTCTGATAATGACACTGCTAGTACTGCTTCTGCTGCTACTAAATCTACTAATCTACTACTGTTTTCTGCTGTTTCTACTCAAGGCTACTACTAGTACTACTTCCACTGGCATTTCTTTTGCTGCTACTGGTTGTTTTGCTACTGCTAGCTGGTACTGCTACTGTTGCTTCTGCTATTAATGGTACCGCTTCTGTCACTACTGCTACTGCTGCCATTGCCATCGCTCACTGCTACTACTGCTATCTTTTCTGCTGGTACTTCTACTGATTCTACTGCTATTGCTGGTACTGCTACAGCTGGTATTGCTACTGCGGGTACTGTTACTGCTTACTGCTATTACTACTGCTCACTGCTACTATTTATACTTCTGCAGGTACAGAAAATGATCACTGGCACTGCTGGTACCGCCTCTCCTGCAACTGCTATTGGTAGTACAGGTTCTACTACTTTAACTACTGGTATTGCTTCTGCTGCTACTGCTAGTACTGCGGTTGTCGCTACTGCTACTGCTACTGCCGGTATTGTTTTTACTGCCGCTGCTGCTTCTGCCTTTACAGCAGCTATTGCTACAGCTCACTGTTGCTGTTGTTGCTTTTGCTGGTACTTCTACTGTTTCTTTTGCTGGCACTGTAACCGCTGGTACTGATACTGCTTATTGCTACTGCTACTTCTCACTGCTACTATTGTTACTTCGTTTTTGGTATTAAATTTGCTAACTGCTACTCCTAAATTTTACTGTTGGTACCACCTCTGCTGTTACTGCTACCGCTGGAACTGTTTCTGCTCTTACTTACTTACTTACTTCTGGTATTACTACTTCTGCCTTTAAGGCTACTGTATTTCTTTTTCTGCAACTACTGCTATTTTTCTGCTGCCACTGCTGCAATTACTGGTACTGCTACTGTTGTTTCTGCTGTAACTACTGTTACTACTGGTACTACTTCTGTCACTACTGCTGTTCCTGCTACTGCCACCGCTCACTGCTACTACTTCTATCTTTTCTGCTGATACTTCTATTGTTTCTACTGCTATTGCTGGTACTGCTACAGCTGGTATTGCTACTGCTGGAACTGTAACTGCTTTTTGCTACTACCACTGCTCCCTGCTACTATTGATACTTCTTCTACAGCAACTGCTTACTGGTACTGCTTGCACCGCCTCTGCTGTGCCTGCTACTGGTGGTACACCTACTACTTCAACTTCTGGCATTGGTTCTGCTGCGTCTGCTGTTACTGCCGTGGTCATTACTGCTACTTTCGGTATTGTTTTACTGTCGCTGCTGCTTTTGGCTTTACTGCAGCTTTACTTCATTGCTACTCCTCACAGCCACTGCTCATTTAAATTGCTGGAACTGCATCTGCTGCTTCTGCTCACTGCTGCTAAAATTTCTGCTTCTTACTTCTTCAGCTGGTATTTCTACTGCACTTGTCATTACTTCTGCTGTTGTTACTGCTGCCTCTTGTCCTGCTATAGTTGCTACTGCTAATGCTGCTACTGTACTTTGATATTTTCTTTGCTACAACTGCTTCCATTGCTGCTACTGCTGCTGCTGCTGCTGCTGCTGCTATTGCATCTACTGCTAATGCTAATACAGCTTCTGCTTCTTGTAGTGTTATTGCACACTGCTTCTGCTGGTACTTCTACTGCTCACTATTACTGTTAGCACTCCATCTGCAGCTGCCGATTGTTTTAGTTCTGCTTTTGCTTCTACTGGCCCTGTTGCTACTGCTACTGCTGGTATGTCCTATGCTACTACTGCTATTAATTTTATTATTATACCAGATTTATATAGCTATCGCAGCTTCTGATTCTTCTGGTACGCTGCTACTGCTACTGCTGGTTTTACTTCTGCTGCTAAGCTGCTACTGCTAGCGCTCACTGCTAGTGCTACTTCTTGTAATGCTACTGCTAGTACTCATTCTGCTCTTTACAACTCCTCATTGATACTTCCTACTTATAGTGCTCTTACTGCTTCTACTTATGCTAGTACTGGGACTGCTTACTGAAACTGCTCCTGCTGCTACTGCTACCTATAACTGCTCCTTCTGTACGGGCCCTGCTGTTACTACTCACTGCTTCTGCTACTGCTCTATTGATTTGTCAGCAGAAAGCCCCATACCTTCAGTTGATAACGTTTGGAGTTCGGGACTAATCGGTATTTTATCTTTAGCTGGAGACAATGAATCAACGACGTTTTCCGATTCCACATTTTGTAAATTAACATCCTGGCGCTTTGTTTCGGCTGATTTTCTTCTAGGTGTTCTGCGCATTTTTTGGATATCATCAAGTGTTAAATGATTCACAACGGGGTTCTTGGCTCGCATTCCGTTCATTCGATTTGATTTTTCATACACAGGGATCTGCATTTGTAATAAGCACGTGGCTACATATTACTTACTTTTGAGCTGCCATCCCTTTCTTCTTTTCTTGTATGGCCATTATAAATAATATCACATAAATACAGTCTGAGTCTTATACACGCCAACAAAGCATGTAGAACAGAGAGAAAAACACTTCCGATATACTCCTTTTAGCAAAGCAGTAATACATACAAAGCAGTAATACAAATCTGTAATGCATTAGGGAATTGGAAATAGATGCAATAAGCATGTGGTCTCTTTTCCAGGCAGCCACATGCTGTTTAAAGATATCGCATGCAGGCATCACGATATATGTCCGCTCTGTGATAAGAGTGCCGTCCTGACTGTCACATATATGTCATGTGTGCTGCGACGCACTGAGACATACGTATGCCCTCTTACCATGTAACTGAAATGTCTGGCCTCGAATCCGTCTTATAAAAATGACCACGGACTCTCGTAAAACTTGGTGACTTGATATTGACATCGAGTATTTTTTTTTTTTTTTTTTTTTTTTTTTGCGCGCGAACCAGTTTAGTTTTATTTCCTCATCCGCATAAAAAACTATATTGCAGTTTTAGAAAACGACTGTTTTCCAATATAACGTGATATATAAAGGAAATTGAACGTTTCCAGATGTCATATAGTATAGTTCGCTGGCTACGAATTAATTAAACAATTTAAATTTACTAAAACCACAATGTTTCGTGTAGGAAAATTACCTTACTAAAAACAGAAAACATATGTTGTATATACTGGAGAAAGAGAAAAGATCATTCTTATGAATAATTATTATATCACATGTTAACCAAAACATCATATTTAAAGTCGAATTTTATATATCAGAAGATGAAACAATGGTCTTTGTACTCTCCAACAACAATATCGCGATTTTGACTGGAAAATAAGCCTGCTACAGCATTCTTCCACTAAGATTAAATTTCATATATAGAAAGGATTCATGTTTAACCCTGTATAAAAGATCAGTGTTCTGTCTCTTAGATTTCAAAATTTCACAAAAACAAATCGACGGCATGCACAAATGTGTAGATTTATATGCTGAATATTGAATATTTAAAGACAAAATGAATTTCTATAAGAAAATCGCAATTTTCAATTCCTTTTTGATCTTTATTATACAAATTACTGAGCTTCGATGTCGTTGAACATGCAATCCATTATGATAACTTTCAAACTGTAAATAATTGTAAAGGTGTATAGTTGTAAGTGTTCAAATGATTTATAGTAAAAAGATGCTGTAGTCACCAAAATAATCACGGAATTTCGTAAATTTTCGAGATTTTCCGACATCGATATTGGTCTTTAAGTTGTTGGACTATAACATTTGGGAATGAAGTTTCTTAGCCATCTGAATTAATGTTGCCAATCAAAAAAATGAAACAATATAGATTTTTAACACAATCTTTAAAGTAAGCTAAAATTTATTTCTAAACTTTTTTGCCAAATAATCACCATTAATTATCAAGTGAGATGTTGTGCATTTTCTGTCAGCTTCGGAAGATAACCACTAATTGATAAGCAATAATACTGTTAGAAATATTTTGTAGTTATAAATATAACAACGGATTCTCGTAAAATTTGGTGATTTTCCGACTTGATAGTGACATCGAGTATCTTTATTTTTTTATTTTTATTTTTTTTTGCGCACAACAGTTTAGTTTTATTTCCTCACCAGCATAAAAGCTATATTGCAGTTTTAGAAAAAGGGCTATTGGTTTACAAACATACGTTGTAAATAGTGAATAACCTAAAATTTAAAAATCACCTTAAAATAATTTATGTACAATAAATTCGAAGTTTCTTTTAATTTTCTAAACATCAGAAATGCAAAATTCGGATATTCAACGTACCAGTATCACATATTTCATTTGTGGATTTGTGGAATATTAGTAACATAGCTATTCACCCTTAATAAAAAAGAAAGCCAAACGTTTTTACCAGCGATACGGAGGAATTTCATAAAATTCGGTTGGATGGAACCAGGTTTCTTCTTAGCTTCTAGTTGAATTCTTAACGCGACATTTCTGCTAACATAATAATAAGAACTATCTGAGACGCACGTCATACATGACATTTATTATACATTTATTGACTTATGTTTCAGTCAGTATGTTTTACGGATCTTTAAAAATGATATTGACCGAAGACGCAGAGTAAATATGTATAGAAACATTTATTGAGTGAAACATAAGTCTATAATTGTTATATTATATGCCCTTCTCAAATGCACTCATTTGACTGACCAATATTTCATACATACGAGAAAAAAGTGATTTTACAAGAGTCACCCATTTCGACCGATCAAATGAGCGCACTTGAGAACGGTATATAACATTTATATTTATTTGACTCTTGTCCACATATATGATCAATATAATACAACGTCAACGTAATTCACACCATAATTTGAATGTATATTACCATTCTATACAAAATTACAAGACAACATGTTCATACATATTAAAATAATATATTTACATCATTCACAAACAATTTACATGATAACGCCAAGGGGCAGTTTGCTAATCGTGTTGTTGAATTATAATGTAAAACAAATATAATATAGAAAATGGTAAGAAAAAAGTGGACATTAATACACAGAAAAAATGGGACTAGAAGCTTATAAAGCGATCAGATCGTAGGCGAATTGACTATAAAACAGAACTATGATTAAAAATCAAATACAGCATTATTTACAAAGATAAGATAGATTTTCGTCAGTGGGCATTAGTAAAAAGAAACACGAGTTTGTTGCTCTCTGGCAAATTAAAATATTCAGCACACTGTTAGGATAACATCAGTAGTGATACATTAATTGGATATTAATAGAAACTAATTAATAAGCAGTTAGTTATTCTATGATAAGGTGTGCATTTCAGCATCAGAATAATTGGATAATTACCCGTAATTGATAAGCGATTTTACCAATAGAAATACCTTGTAGTGATGAAAATAACAGCGGACTTTCGTAAAATTTCGAGGATTACCGACAATATTCTAGAAAAAGATATTGTGTTTTTCAACTTCTATTTTTGTTTTCGCTTTTTATTCGTATTCGCTATTGAAATCTGACATTATATTACTGATTTTCTTCATCGTATACTTTCAATTTCTGTATTTAAAGTACGTTCTTCTTTTGATTACTTCCCCTATATATAGAACAGTAAACATGAATATTACCACTCCCGTATGAACTTTATCATTTAAAATTGTATATGTATTTGTTCGCATGTGTAAACTTTGACTCTGAATTAAAGTATTGACTTGACTTGGAAAGTGAAATGTAGTATAATGTAACACATAAATTGTGGCATTGAAGAAACATTATATTTACCCTTCACTCATTCAAACAATGGTTACAGAGTAAAATGTAAAAATGAGTACGACAATATGTACACACTCATTTTTTATTTTCTGATAATTTTTTTTTTATTCTACACCGTTTAGATAAAAATGAAAAATATATGATTCCGAATAATAATACGTTCAAAATCGCCCGATACAATTTTATGCAAAAAATGGAATGCAATTTTCGTGTATTTACAAAAATAAAATGTATTATATATTAAGCAACGCAAAATGTTTTATAACTGACCCTATCGATGTAGAATAAGGGGCATTATAGCATTGAGTATATTTTTTGATACTTAAATTAAATAGCGAATCGTTGCATTTATCTCTTTGATTTTACGCAACAAGACCTAAGATTGGAATAACTAATCAAATAGTCGTCGTCTATAAAGCAGATAATATCATATAAGCAATAACAAGTAGATGTGATTATTTAACAGCGGGATGCTAATCATTTAATTACGACAAGCATGATTATTAATTATCTCTTGATCGTAAACAGTTCTCTAATTACCACTGTAGGATCAGATAAGGCACTTTAACAAAGTAGGCTGATGACACATTTAGTGTTTAAACAACAACAACAACAACAACAACAACAACAATAAATTTAAACAAACCAGTTTTATTAAGTATGTTAATAAGGACACCCAAATTGCCTCCTATTGAACTATAACTTTTTTTTACGTAGTTTGCACATCACACATTCAAGTGGTTTTTTTTCTTAATCTGCATTTCATTTACCGAATCATATTGTTCTCATATTTTTACAATTTATAAGTAAAAGAAATGAAATCACGCAATGAAGGTACGTGCATTCTTTGTAAAAATACGAATTTCGACAATTAAAATTTTATTCTTCATAGTCTACATATTCATGCTTGATTTTTTTTTCAGTTGACGTTTCAATTTTTTCCCCGTTCAAAGCATACTAAAAATATCTTAAAAAACACCTATCAAGGAAGAAGTTATGCTATTAGATGTATTTTAGAAAGCAAATAGCGTTCTCTTTGTTTCGTTAGGAAAAAGTTCAAAGACTATGTGGACAATTTCGCAAATATATACGAAATGATTTCGTGAGAATTATAACGGCATACATGTGTCTGATATTTTCTAAGACTTCTTTTTAAATATTTTCTTAATATTTACACATAAGATTTCATTAGATATCTATAAATCCGCCATACTCAAGCACTAATTTGCTCGTACATTTAATTGCAGATTGAAGAGATATATTGATAAATTTTTCGAATTATTTCGTTCGATTCAACATTAGTTGTAGACATTTCAAATTTGATTTTAATTTCCATTTTAATTAACAATAAAAAGCATTCCAAATGACTCATTGTTCAATCTGATATTCTCTTGATTACGCATAAAATTCGAGTAAAGAAGCTTTATTAAATTCTGTATGTTAGATTCAACGGAAAATCCAAAAATGCGGATGGTTCGTAAAATCAGCGACATATTTCTGTTTCTGATATTTATTTCTTTTAAACATTTTCTTTGAATACGTAAATGTAATAATATGTAAATAAAAATCGTAACACTACCAATAACAAGCACGACTTCACTAGTATCTTTTACCGCAAACGTACATTTTTAAAACTTTAAAATTGTGTTTCATTTTACATTGAAATTATTGAAAGATTAACCCAATCGAATTAATCATTCCAAACATGTACTATTTATTAAGACCACACAATAAATATTTCGATGAAAAACAATTCTGTTAGATGTGACGGAAACTCGCAAAAAAAGACGAAATAATTTCGTAAAAATCTGCGGCATAATTCTGTTTCTGTTAATTCTTCTTTTAAACCTTTTTTTGAAATTTAATATGTAAAATATTATTGAGATATCTATAAATTACCATTATCAAACAGGTATTTGATGGTATCTTTAACCACAAGATGGAAGATACAAGATAAATTACGTGCGACATTTACGTAAATTGAAAAATTTCAAATTTAATTTATAAGTTAAATATTCGCAGAATCACACCCAAATGATCACATATCGTCAATTATTAATCATTCATTATGATAACACGATAAAAAATTCGACATAATAAAGTTAAAACATTTTAAAGACAAAAACGTAGAATTTTACGTGAGATTTCCGCAAAATTTTGCGAAATCAGAAATGTTGTAAGCACAATAGCTCACCCAGAGCACTTTGTGCTGAGGTGAGCTAAAAACGGATTGTTAACAGGAAGTAATTTAATACGACGCAGTGTTCTATATTTAAGAAACCCACTGTGCTATTTTTGATCTTATATTACAAAAATAATGCCTGGCTGAAAGCGAACCATCCATTGGATTGAAACAGGTAGAGTTGACCATTCGAAGAAGTCTATGACTATTGTCTTTTGTTTCCCGGCTTCTCATATTACACTAAACTGCATTCTGGAATGCAAAATAACGAAAAACAATATACGTCAGTCTCATGTGACTTTTTTCTAATCCTAATCGAATGTGTCATTGCTACAGGGACGACTGCGGACATCAGTTGTGATTTTCGTTGTATACTGTACAAAATGGAGTTTGATTTGTCATTGCTCGGTGTCTTTTGGCTCCTGATAAATCCTGCTTCCTCTTTAGATACTGACGAAAAACATCCTGCTGGTGACCCGCGGAAATGTTTCGTCGGTAAAAATAAGATATTTAGGTTTGAAGTCATTCCCGGCGGCGGATGGGATAACTTGATAAATAAAGACACCGGTATGATAATGGGACTGAATTACTCGCGATGCAGGACTACCGACGATGGTAAATTTCTCATCCCCGACGACGTGTACACCATCCCTATAAAAAGTAGTAAAGTGGAGACGTACGCGGAGTTAATTACACACTGGGACAACTACACCAGCACTTTATCAAGATCGGTGAATGCGCATGGTGGCCTTCATTTTTCGTCGGTGTCGATCAGCGGAAAGTATTCCAATGAGTATAAGAGTGTGAAATCACGACAATACTACGATAAGTCGATGACGACCCGAGTCCAGGTAGGTACCATTCTTATAATGCCAAAACATATTTCTTGTTATATGTGCACCTATTTAAATAAAATGCTTAGTAAGGATTGATTCCATAATCCAATTAAGATAATGAGGTGGAATGTATGTCCAATCTGCATGTGGTCCGATTGAAGTCATAATTAACAGTTAAGGGATATAAACATATACTATGGCATATGATGTATTGCAATATTGTACGATTTGTTACAGATATGCCATAATTTGTAATTGTAGGCTATGAAAATACATTTCTATCCAAAAAAAAATGTGATTATATGCTATGATTTTCTATTTATATTCAATAATTTATTATTGATGTCACGGTATATTTTGCAAAATTACATTTATATTAATAAACCGTCTTCTTGAACTTTTGAAGATTTTCGGGCATATTCATGTACAGCCAAAGCGAAAAAACGACAACGCGCCAAAACCAGAAATCTTGCCTTTTCACCCTGACGCGAGCGACAAAGCAAAAAGGCGACAACACGCCAAAACCAAAAATCGCCGAATACCGTACTGCGTGTTTTGTTCACATGAGATAACTCCTTAGGCTATTCAAATTTTGTATAATTATGTCCCTTTTCTTCTAAAAAAAAAAGCCAAGAAAGATCGGTCAGAATATATAAGAAAAATGATTAAAAAAAAAAAAAGATTATCTAGTTGGTAGCCAGACTACTGGAAGCTCTACGTTACAATTCATTTACTTCAGGCTCGATATGTTCTGTACACAGCTATGATGGAACCAAGTGCCGTTATAAATGACGCTTTTCGATTACGTCTGCAAAAGATAGCTACTTATGTAACTCTTAACCGTACAGATCTCGCACGCTACGAAAGTCAACTTCTCGTACGAGACTATGGAACACATGTGATAACGAGCATAGATGTAGGAGCTGCTCTTGCTCAGGTATGTTAGATAGCAGATATGTGCGCCAGAAAATAGATAGATATAACACAGCAAAACATGCATTCTGTATTTATTTCTTTCCAAACTCTTTATCATTTTGTTTCTACTTTCACTTTAATTCCAGCTTTTTCAAATTGGGAAAACAATGACCAGAACTGATGTTTGTTCGTTTTTTTTACAGATAGATGAGGTATCCTCAAATTATGTGAGGAAATATGATTCAGAAAAGCACAAGGTAGTGGCTTCTGCCAGTGCAAGTTTCTTCGGTGTTTTTGATTTCGGTGCGGGATATTCTGAAACTACTACAAAGACAATGATTGATCAATACAAAAAAGAGCGGACATCATCAGCTGTAATCACGATTGGTGGTCCTGCATTTAGGTATCTTTTAAATTATTTATTGCCTGCCTATATTTTTTCCGTTTAAAATACAGGTTTTACAAAACATTTTATATCTTAATAAACTTGGCATTTTCTGAACCGGTATCATCCTTAGGTCCGTATAATCATCTTCTCAGTGTTTCTGAATCCGTATCTCTCTAGTCAGTCTGTTCGATGATAAATGAACTTTTATTTTCGTATCTGGAAAATATTTGGGGAAAATGCCGTTTTCAAGGGTAGATAACTCTTTTTCAGTACTGGTGACCTATGACTTATTGCATATTTTGTTTCTTAGATGATTGTCCTTCAATATCCAATGTTTGAAGAAATTCTGTTATTGGGGAAAAATTCGCCCATCTCATATACAGAAACTCTAGCGTACGCCTTTAAAGAGATTCGAAAAATTTTGAAGGCAACCAACATAAAAATTAAATTTCATAATGAACACGTTTGACGCCTCAAATTGCAGTAACGAATAGATTGAACAAATTTGCATTACATTGACTTGCCTTAACGATACTTCTTTTTATTTGCGTATAAGTTTCAACTGTAAATGTTAGTTCTTTGTAAGTATTCATTTGTTCTGCATTTTCAGACCTAAAGACTTCACAGCAAACAACTGGACAGACTTCATTGCAAATGAAATGGTTGCGTTAGACAGATCCGGGAAACCGTTATACAGCATCATACGTGACTCAGACTTTCCTAATGTCCCTCAGTCCGTAACTTTTGACGTAATAGATTACGTGAAGGAGGCAGTGCATATATACTATGAACATAACTCTCACCGCGGATGTACAAATCCCGATTCGCCAAATTTCAGTTTTCAAGCAAACATGAATGATGATTCGTGCCATGCACCAATGACAAATTTTACATTTGGCGGTGTTTATCAAACGTGTGAAGCAAGTAGTTTCCCTAAAAATCTGTGTAGCGGCAAGACTCAAAAGAACCCCCTGACAGGAAATTATAATTGTCCATCTGGTTACGAGGCTGTGCCTCTCCATCGGGAAAACACACCGGTGTGCCACAAGTGTTGGTTGGTCTTCACGTGTTGTTCAACACCTAGCATTTTTGCTTACTGGTGTGCGGCAAGCGGTCAAGTTGCAATCAACAGCGGTTTCCTGTTCGGAGGACTTTTTACATCCACCGTAGTAAACGTTTTGACACAGCACCAGAATTGTCCTCCAGAGTTTTATCCTCTTAAAGTTCTCGGAGATCTGACAGTCTGTGTGAGTAACGATTATGAACTAGGGTACAGATACTCTCTACCATTTGGAGGGTTTTTCTCCTGTAACGCGGGCAACCCATTGTCACTAAAGGAAAGGGTGAATTTTCTACAAAGCAATGGAAAAGTTGATTTCTTGACAAAGTTCATGATGGAACAAGGTGTAGAATCATATCCTAAAACCTGTCCAAAAGGATACAGCCAACACTTAGCTGTTGTTTACGATGGATGTAGTATCAACTACTGTGTAAGGACAGGAGCGCTGTCAGAGCAAGGTCTTCCAAAGGTACAGAGACCTCCATTCATGAAAGCTCCTAGAGACCAGTACACAATGATAGACGACAAGGACAGTGTATTCAGCGATGATCAAAATTTTATGGCAAGACTGAAAGAGGTTGTGCTAAATGCAATCTCAGAAGAAGGACTAGACGGTCAGTACACAGAACTGACCCCAGCAATGGAAGGGTTGAAAGGCAGTGAGAAAACAACGGATACAAGAAGGCTTTCAAGTGGTGGAATTGCAGCGGTATCAGTTTCCGCGACCCTCGTTTGCGTTTTGATAGGCACAACCATCGTCATTACGATAAAGCGCCGCAAAAGTAGACCGTACAAAGAGGTTGATCCGTGGGCTAGGTCAACGACGGACGGGAGAATTTTACTGACAGGTACAAGACATTACAGTCGTATGGATGATACACCAGTTGTTGTTTCTAGTACTTAGCTCTAAACGTTGCAGTTTGCCGCAATAGTAATTGAGACAAATTCCTTAGCTGCATAGTTCTCTCTACTACAGTGTCTGCACTATGACCTAGTTGTTGTTTTATGAAAACTATTGTGATCGGTCTTAACATTATAACTATGAAGAAATACGCAGTACTCTGAAGAAGTTTTAGTTGTGTCCACGTATTAGTAATTGTTTCAGTCAAGATTGTTTAGATTTGCATATCATCGTTGATTATTTTTTAATTTGCATTTCTTTAGAAGCATTTAAATTTGGGACTTTTCTGGACTACGACACGGAAGAACATTTTGACTGAAAAATCGTTATTCATATACACAAACGTATTAAAGACGAATTTAGTTACACGCAAAAAGCAGAACGAATATACAGACATACCAAGATAACATAAATTTGCTCCGCATTCATGGTATATTTACACCATAAAAAGAAAGGGGAATTTAGAAAAGTATTTCCCCTTTTTAAACCACTTATGAAACGGAAAACCCAAAATGCATGTGATATCATTGTAGTTTTCTTCCGCATTATACATTTTCTCCACTTCATGCTATTTGCTTAAGAAAAGTTACAAGTTGAAGGTTTGTCGTAGTGAGGAAATGCACGCGTGTTACACTGTAGTGTCATAAATGCATTAGATCTATACAAAGATGAAGTATTTTAAGGCATCCGATCCACAAATAAGCAAGTTTTATATACCAGTGCTATTAAAATATATCAAGTATTGATGCCTGGTAAGCTCATATAATTTTGGTATCATTTGAAAGTGTATTGTCTACTGAAAAAGAAAATACAAATTACATGACAAAAAATATGTTATAGAATTTTTATTTTTTACTTTCTAGTCTCAAATCGGATACTTCAACAGAAATCCAGTTATTACAGTGTAAGATTTATCATTTCGCAGTCAAAAAACAGGACTGTACTGATTCATGCATATATTATTATGGTCATCTTATTCACCAATTCTTGTTCAGCAGACACACCTCTTTCAAATGATACTTAAAAAAACATGGGGTAACCAGGCATCGAAATGTTACCTATCTGTGGATGGGATACCTTAATAAAAAATCCTTTTTCCTCTAACATCTAGTAAAGTCCAGTACTTCACATTACAGTGGAGAACACATTGTTTGGCTGACCTCTGATTTTGAAGAAACATGCATCCCATCCAAATCCACGACTCTAGTTACCTGCATGCCACTGTAATATCAGACAGTGATAATTACGTTAGGATTTGGACTATATATAGCCTAGCTTTTGAATACTCACATGTTCGACAGAGGTGAACTCTTCATTTCTAATATTGTAATCATAGAAAGATTAAGTTTTACTGTTTCCCTATAAACTAATATGATTAGAAATCAGTCCCAATCTATCCGTATTCCATCGTCGTCGTCCGACATGAAAAATTCTAAACTGGTTGAGCTGGGATCAAAATGTAGGTCAGTAGGTGAATCATTGTGAAAATTGTAGAAAACGTTACAGCTTGCGTCTCCATTCTTTTGTTGTTATTATACGGCCGGGGGACGTCTTTTGGGATACAACAGGTGTTCATCTGGCCGTCTGTCTGTCTGTGTGTCCGTCTGTCCTTTAGCAATTTCGTATCGACTCTGCTCTGTAACTCGTGAACCCCTTAAAGGATTTTAAACAAACTTGACAAATGTTCTCCACATCAAGACGACGTGCAGAGCACCTGTATCAGGTGGCTCGCTTTAAGGTCAAGGTCACTCTTAGGTATCAAGGTCATATGACTTTGTTTCGTGTCCGCTTTGTAACTCTTGATGTACTTGAGGGATTTTAAAGAAACGTTGCACAAGTGTCCACCACATCGAGACGACGTGCAGAGCGCATGCTTTGAATGGCTAGCTACAAGGTCAATATCACACTTAGGGGTCGAAGGTTATATAACTTTGTTTCGAGTGCGATGTGTAACTCTTGAACTCCTTGAAGGATTTTAAAGAAACTTGGTCCAAATGTTCACCACATTATGACGACATGCAGAGCTCATGGCTCGCTTCAATATTTTTGGCGGTATGTGTAGCATAACTATATCTCTTTGATTGACAGAAACGCGGAACAAAGCTTTCCGTAAGACAGCGAGCTCGACTTTTCTCAGTGCTTGACTCTGAATTAGAGCTTTGCCAGTAAAATAAAAATCCGAGTTAATACGGCGGGACATAACTCAAAATTCAAATCCGGGTAATGGGGATTGTTTCTCCACGTGTAGACCTTGATAGTAAAAAGTATTTAAGTTTCAAGTAAAAAACTTCAATAGTAACAGAGATATTTAACTTTTAAATTATCAAAAATTTTAACAAATACATTTAAGTAAAAAGGGGGCATAGTTATGTCAAAATTCAAATCAGAGTAATGAAGGTTGTTTTCCTGGTGTAGACTTCAATAGTAAATAACTATTTTAAGTTTCAAGTCAATAGCTTTGATAGTAACAGATATTTGACCTTATCAAAAACTTTAACCAGAAATTCTAGGTTGAAAAGGGGCATAATTTTATCAAACTTCAAATCAGAGTTATGGGGATTATTTCTCCTGATGTAGACTTTGATAGTAAATAACTATTTTAAGTTTCAAGTCAATAGCTTTGATAGTAATAGAGATATTTGACTTTATCTAAAACTTAAAAAAAAAACGCCGACGCCGGGGCGGGCGCAATGGCTCTACTTTTTCTTCTAAAAGCCGAGCTAAAAACAGGCACATCCGAATTTATATTACCTACTACATAGTGATGAAATAATAACCCAAACCCTATTGCCGTTATAAACTCTTTTTCCTACCGCGCATAATTTAATCAAATTATGTTGAGACGGTCCCATTGAAAATCCTATGGTTTTAGGTGTCCACAGTCCACGAAGACTTATTTCGCAAATGTCTAATATCAGTTGGACTACATGTACACTGGATGCTTAATCCTTGTCTAGAGGTGAACTATATACCTGCAGAGTGTTACTTTAATAAGGTTAGCTTTTAGTGAACTAAAGGGATGTTTTCCTTTAAAGTAATATTATGATAAAAATCATTTAAGTGTTGACTGTATTAATGTATAAATAGATATTTATCCCTTTCATAATACAACATAACCCTAAACTAGTTGTAGAGATTTAGTTTAATTAGTTCAAAAATGTTGCAAACTTATAGTAACGTTTCTACTGTGGGGAAAGTACATATAGTCACTAACTTGCCTGTCCGCATACTAGTCACCTTTAGAGAACACCAACTTCCAAAGAAATACAAAGTAACAAAACACAGAAAAATACGTTAAAGTAAGAACCTTCGCCTGGTCTGTAGATGACAAACAATTATAGTCAAAATGACTTTACCTATCTGTTGATGGCTACTTAAAATATTTAAGGTCAGACAGCCTGCTACCTTGAATATCAGACTTTTTTACACTAGTGCTCAACAGAAGTTGAAAGTAAATCATCCCTTTTGTTCATAGTACGTTGGATTTAAGTTAAGATCTACATCTTTTACTTAATTGCAATTAGATTTGTGACTAATAACTGATGTTTTTTTTTTTGTTTGTTTTTTTTAAAAGAGGTTGACTTCCTTATAGTGGAAACCTGAATATTTAATCACATTTTTGCCACAGTTTAACAACAAAAAACTAGCAAAACATATAAATAGTAATACTTCTGAACAATTTTTTTGGGAAATCCACGATTTGGTGGAAGCGTTAAATACAGTTTTTTTTAGGTAAAAGCACATGTGTCTCCAAATGGAATAGTGACTGGATATGCAAAGATAGTGTTTGGAACAGAAATGAATAACAGCGCACGTTCATTTTATTCGGTATTCAAAAATAAAAATGTTTAACTTGAATTATTTTGAATTTGGCTTATTGGTTTTATCAAACACTGGGGACAGACGGACGACGCACCTCAAACGTTCTTTAAAACTAACCAGGATCTCTACATGAGCTAAAATAGTTTTTAGGGTTTGTTTTGCCAATCACGGCTGACTAGTACTGTTGAGATAAAATCAGGAACTTCTTAGCCTACTATTATATTGTCTTTTAACGAGTCGATTGTCTCCAAAAACAGGAGTACATAAGCGTTGCCAGTGTATCAAAGGTCAAAATAATACTTAATAAATGATCCAGAATAATAATGAACACTTATTAAACGACAATGGCAAGGTTGAAAGGTTAGTAGTAGCACGACTAACCCTATATTGCAAGCAGACGTAGCCAGAATGCCAATATAGGTTTAGGGGTGCTACTAACCGCGTAAGGAACGTCATTGCCGTTTCATGAGTTGTTTATTATAATATTATACTATACTGAACACAATAACGATTACTCGATTGCATGAATCAGTTAATCAATTATAATGCCCGTTTCTGGTTATCTGACCTAGGTAACAGGACTTTGCCCTATAATAAAGTTTACTAATGACTAATCATGGGGTTCAAAATTGTCTATAGCCGCCTGTTGGAAGGTACGAATCCAAGTTTCCGGTATGGTACTATCTACTTTTAAAGAGGCACCACAAAATAACAGTATTCTTTTGTGTTTCCATGATGGTAATTATACATGATTTGCATGAAAAAAGTAAAAGATACAAGTATCTACTAACGAATTTGCTGTGAGATATTTAAGGCCAAGACAATGTGTTTAATGTCTAAACATTGTTTTAGATGAATGTAGATTAAGAACAGTATTTGATATTTTAAACTAAGTTTAGATCAATCTTTGTTTCTACATGGCAAGATAATTATTTATCAATGTTTTTAAACCTATACCGAAAAGCGATTGACTGAATAAGCTTGTAGATGAAGTTGTGAAAACATATTAATTCAGGGAGGGCCTAAATTATCCGCCTGTCATCATGTAATACAGCTGTATTATTAGAACGATTTTCATGAAGTTCTTGTGGGAGAAAAAAGTAGGTCACTAGGTCGTGATGGGTCTTTAAAAGTAGGTTAGATATTTAGCCGTCATAAATCATGACTGTGCTGCAAACTTGAAAGAAATTAATGTGACAATTCAGTAGAAGTCAAAATGTGCGACACTGGCCTAAAATGCATCGCGATTTTTGACCGACATGTGTACATTGTGTTCCTTGGTGAAGCGATCCAGACAACACGACAGGCTGACAGAAAACAAAAGGTTCAGTATAAAACAACAAGATATGTATCTTCTGTTTAATGTAACAAATAATATGGTTCAGAATATCTATATAAATGCAATATATAACAAGAGCTATTAGTAAAGCCCATATGCCCCAATGATAGCCTGTCGGACGTAGCTGACCTTTGGCAAAATGCAATAGCTGTCATCTACAGGCCACAGGATAAACGGTACGCCTTATGTAGTTGGAATGTTGTGTGACTGCTGCAGGTCCAACAGAACTCTGAAACAAAGTTCCAAGGTCACTGTCATCTTGACTTTTAACTTAATGACCGTTAAAACTATAGAATCATCTGTCAACCACAGACTGTACCGTTATTTACCGACATGAACAAAATTTAGATACTTCCAATTTTTCGAAGAAAGGCATAGGAAAATACTGGGAAAAAGGTGATCTGTATGATGTAACAAATAGAAATGAAAATGTTTCAGATATTACTTATTATGCTATAAATAATACAATTAAATTATTTATTTAAAATATTTTATATATTTCAACAATACGAAAAACAAAAACAACAAAACTGAGGTAGTCATTAAAATGAACAAATATAAAAACTAACAAACATATCAAGCAATATGCATATCAAAATTACGAATCATAAGTCAATTATTGGGTGAAACTAAATTGTCATAGTTTGTTTTTTGTACCAACAGTCCTTGTGCTTTGACCCATTGACATAAAAATCAATAAGGGTCAACCATTACCCATGTGCATTTTAAAGATGAAGAGCAGAAATGGTCTTTGTATTAGCAGTTACTGTGATCTTTCACCCACTTTTGGAACATGCACTGCCCACGGGAATGTGCCTGTACGTTTGAGGACAGTAGGTCAAGGAAACGGTTTTGTACTTACAGTCCCTGTGACCTAGATTTTTTGACCTCAAAATCGAAAGCAGTCATGCACTGCCCGTGAGCACTGAGCAATATGCCTCTCAAGTTTGAGGATCATAGGTCAAAACCTTCTTAAGTGACTGAGCAGAAACGAAACTGTAAACAGATGGACGACCTTCGCTATCACATGATTATGTTGTTATACAAACAAAATTCATATAAAGCTATTATGTACAACAATCTCATTATCATCAGGATTCAAAATGCAAGATCTAGTGCTCACGAAGGAAAGGTAGTTGGCCTTTTACCCATTTTGTAGTTCTGCTCCTGAATACAGCCTGTATAGTGTGATTTGTGAATTAAGCTATGAACACAGCCTGTACAATGAGATATGTAAATCAGGCGGCGAACAAAACCTCTGTAATGTAATATGTAATTCAGGCCATGAATAAAACCTGTATAATGTAATATGTAAATCAGGCCATGAGAAAAACCTGTATAATGTAATATGTAAATCAGGCCATGAGTAAAACCTGTATATAATATATAATATGTAAATCAGGCCATGAGTAAAACCTGTATAATGTAATATGTAAATCAGACCACGAGTAAACTGTATAATGTATATGTAAAATAGGCATGTAACTTATAATGTAATAGAATAGCTATAAAACTGTATAATGTAATATGAATCTATTCGTGGGGGATTAACTTTCGTGGATTTCGTGGTTGAGTCAATCCACGAAATTTAATCCCATCGAACAAGTGAAATTCCCATTCATTTTATGTTCAAAAAAGTTGAAATCCACAAATTCATATCCCCACGAAATTGCCATTCTGACCAAAACCACGAAATTTCATGCCCACGAAATTAAATGATTTTACAGTATGTAAATCAGGCAGGCCATGAGTAAAACCTGTATAATGTAATATGTAAATCAGGCTAGAACAAAACCTGTATAATGCAAAATGTAAATTTGGCTAAGAAAAAAAAACTGTATAATGTGATATGTAAACCTAGCTAAGAATAATACCCGTATAATGCGAAATGTAAATCTGGCAAAGAACATCCATATTTTGTGATCTGTAAATCTGGCTTAGAATAAACTCTGTATAATGTGAAGTGTAAATCTGGCTATGAAGAAAATTCATATATTGTGACATGTGCCAAGTGAGTGTTGTGACTTCTGGAGTGCACTGCTTTTCAGATAACAAGATTCCTGGCAACTTGTAAGCATCAGCTCCATATAGTATCTCAAACAGCAAATGAGCCACACCATGAGAAAACCAACATAGTGCGTTTGCGACCAGCATGGATCCAGACCAGCCTGCGCATCCATGCAGTCTGGTCAGGATCCATGATGTTCGCTAACAGTTTCTCTAATTGCAATAGGCTTTGATGCAAACAGCATGGATCCTGACCAGACTGCGCAGATGAGCAGGCTGGTCTGGATCCATGCTGGTCGCAAATGCACTATGTTGGTTTTCTCATGGCATGTCTCAAATGTCATTACATCAGCAGTTTGTCAAAAGGAATGTTTTCATCACAGTTTTGTTCATTTAACAGACTGATACAATCAAAAAGGATAAAGCTAAAATGTCTTAAATATAATCAACTAAAAGAAAAAGAAAAGAAAAGAATGTATTTACTTGGAAGTCTGAGCAACTTAAAATATCTCAAAATAAGTGAAGATATACGGTAAAAATACTATCAAATGACAGTGCACTTGACTATTTGAAGCCCTTCAACCTAATACTTGCTTACATACGAAAGTTTTAGCAAAATTTTCTACACTGAATAGGGCACAATTTTATTAATAATAAGTCAGAAATAAATGAACTCTAATTCAGAATACTAAATGCTGAAGACTTATGAAGAGTTGAAAGTAAACAGGTCCTGAGAAATCTGCTTATATGCAAAACTTTCACGAAAACTTGTACTTGAAAAAAAGGGCATAGTTTTGCCAAAATGTAACACATAGTTATTGAACCACCTATGTGAGGTCATTTACATATGCTAAAAATGTGTAGAATATTGAAGAACATGATTATATGCAAAACTTCCAAAAAATGTTAAAAGGGGCCATTTTTTAAGAGTTGTACAACTTGCCCTGAAAAGTCAACTCATTTATGTGGAGTCTGAAAGCATTTGGTTCAGTAATTTCAAAGAAACCAGCTAACATGCAGAACTTTAACAAAAATATCTCAAGTTGAAAAAAGTGTAAGCTGTGTAATTTGTCCTGTTAATGGCATATCATGATTTCAAAGGATTAAGCCAAATGTGACAGCTGATCCAAAAGCAATGTCACAAAGGCCATATAAACATGTATAATAAAAAGAAAGCAGCAAAAATTCATATGCAAGTAACTTAATCTAACCTAAAAGTATTTTGCATACTAACAGAGATATAAACTTTTATTGAAAGCATAGTAACGGCAAACACCAAACATCACTGATGTTACCGACGTCAGTTTGTTTGTTTTGTTAGGTTTAACGCCGCAGCAACACAATTTAGTTTATGGCAACATGCAAGCTTCGATGATGGAGGAAAACCCCATGTGCCCCTATGTGCATCATTTCATCATGGGCAGGCACCTGGGTAGAACCACTGACCTTTCGTAATCCAGCAAAAAGAATTCAACACCATGAGTGAGGCTCCAACCTACATCAGTGAGGGGCAAGTGATTTGAAGTCAGCAACCTTAACCACTTAGCCACAGAGGTCCCATACTGACCCCAGAAATCAATAGTGTTAGCACTACTTTGAAAACTTAAACATGAGATGACACCATTACAGTTTTATCTGTATATGGCAGAAAAAAGTTACTTCACAAAATCATTACAATAGAATATTTTGGGCATTACTTTGGGGTTAACTGATGACTGTCTTAGTTTCTTTGTATTTATGTGCTAGGGTAAACTTTGAATTTTTGTGTATTTCAAACCAAACAACCCTAGATAAAAATATATACTAATGTAATTAGGATGGAATAAGTGTACATTTTGATATAATTTTCATGACAATACAACACAACGGATGCAGTAACATCACTTTTGCATCAACTTTTGTAGTTTTAGAGAATCCTGCTTACATGCAGAACTTAAAAAAAATAAACAAGTTAAAAAGGAGCAAAATTTAAACAATATAAAAACTATAGGTATGTTACTTGTCAAAAGATTTATTTATTTATTTTGTTGGGTTTAACGTCGCCCCGATACAATGTTTAGGTCATATGGCGACTTTCCAGCTTTTTAATGGTGGGGGAAGACCCCAGGTGCCCCTCCGTGCACTATTTCATCACGAGCGGGTACCTGGGTAGAACCACCGACCTTCTGTAAGCCAGCTGGATGGCTTCCTCACGTGAAGAATTCTACACCCCAAATGAGGTTCTGAACCCACATCGATGCGGGGCAAATGGTTTGAAGTCAGCGACTCTAACCACTTGGCCACGGAGGCCCCACTTGTCAAAAGAGGTCCGCTTATGATGCCAAAGACATGTGTAAAGCTTGAAAGCATTTGGCCCTAAAGTTTTAGAAAAAACCCTGCTTATATGCAAAACTTTTGTGTCGTCAATCAAAGGGTGACAACAAAATCTCTCAGTATAAATGAAAGCTAAAAATCATACCTCATCAAAATGGTTTGCGAAAATATCTTAATGTCAAGTAACCAAGTGCCCTAAATATAATTGTAAACAACAATAATGGGAGTATATATTGCCAGTAGGACCAAGTCACATCATAATACTGTAGAATCTGATTGGAAGGAATCTCTGTCACATTAGCTGACTGACATATAGTGAATGCTGAACTTTCTGCTGGAAGAAGACATCTGAAAAACAAAAATTTCTTTTAAAATCCAATTTTGTATAAATGAATAGTTTGCATAACAAAAATTAAACAAAATCACCAAAGCCAGATGTTTAGTGTGCTGTAAGTTTTGCATTTCATTTTCTAAAGATGTTACATAAATTGAAAGCACAATACTATTGAACAAGAGCTGTCTCCGTAGGATGACACATGCCCCCGATGGCACTTTGAATGAATAGTTATGGCCGATGTTAGAGTTTAGGACCTTTGACCTACAGAGCTGGGTCTTGCGCGCGACACATCGTCTTACTGTGTCACACATTCATGCACAGTTATTTTAAAATCCATGCATGAATGACAAAGATATGGACCGGACATGCCCATCAATGCACTATCATGAAAAATGATCTTTAACGTCTAAGTGTGACATTGACCTTTGAGCTACGGACCTGGGTCTTGCGTGTGACACTTCGTCTTACTGTGGTACACATTCATGCCAAGTTATTTGAAAATCCATCCATCAATGACAAAGATATGGACCGGACACGCCCATCAATGCACTATCCTTTAACGTCTAAGTGTGACCTTGACCTTTGAGCTACGAACCTGGGTCTTGCGCAGGACACATCGTCTTACTGTGTACACATTATGCCAAGTTATTTGAAAATCCATCCATCGATGACAAAGATATGGACCGGACACGCCCATCAATGCACTATCCTTTAACGTCTAAGTGTGACCTTGACCTTTGAGCTACGGACCTGGGTCTTGCGCACTGCACGTCGTCTTACTGTGGTACACATTCATGCCAAGTTATTTGAAAATCCATCCATCGATGACAAAGATATGGACCGGAGACGCCCATCAATGCACTATCCTTTAACGTCTAAGTGTGACCTTGACCTTTGAGCTACGGACCTGGGTCTTGCGCACTGCACGTCGTCTTACTGTGGTACACATTCATGCCAAGTTATTTGAAAATCCATCCATCGATGACAAAGATATGGACCGGACACGCCCATCAATGCACTATCCTTTAACGTCTAAGTGTGACCTTGACCTTTGAGCTACGGACCTGGGTCTTGCGCACTGCACGTCGTCTTACTGTGGTACACATTCATGCCAAGTTATTTGAAAATCCATCCATCGATGACAAAGATATGGACCGGAACGCCCATCAATGCACTATCCTTTAACGTCTAAGTGTGACCTTGACCTTTGAGCTACGGACCTGGGTCTTGCGCACTGCACGTCGTCTTACTGTGGTACACATTCATGCCAAGTTATTTGAAAATCCATCCATCGATGACAAAGATATGGACCGGACACGCCCATCAATGCACTATCCTTAACGTCTAAGTGTGACCTTGACCTTTGAGCTACGACCTGGGTCTTGCGCACTGCACGTCGTCTTACTGTGGTACACATTCATGCCAAGTTATTTGAAAATCCATCCATCGATGACAAAGATATGGACCGGACACGCAAATTGACACTAACCTATGACCGACCTGAGCTGACAGACCTGGTCTTGACGCACGACGGTTACATACCAACATCTGAATATTGATCCTCCTTCGATACAAAATATGGCGAGAAATTGCGACAACCGACGCTCCAGATAAAAAACTGATGACACAGTTCATAAACAACTCAACATTCGGCATAAATAACTGTTAATGCACGACCTTTCCAGTGATAAACCGTCTCAGACTATGCTTTTATCAAATGCAGACCACTGTACTGACACTCATCTGTCATATAACAGTACAGTATAAAATGCTGTGGTCCATTAAATTCAAACATTAAAAATTTTGATGTTTTTTGAAATAGTAAAAAACTTTTACTAAAAATTTTCACGACCTTTTGAACCTGACCTTTACACAATTTGATAAAAACGGTAAGTCGGATATTGATGCTTGGTCATACTTGAAACCTTATAGAAAATTTCATTTTAAATCAGCGATATTTCATAATACATGTGTGGCTTGAATACCCCACTCAAATCATCAAATGTTCGATCAATGAAAAAATTTTTTAAGGGTTATATTTTATTAAAAAGTTTGTTGTTTACTAACTACAAAAATTTTCCCATATCTAGGAATTTTACAGATTTTAAATTGATTTCAACTTTTACGCATGCCTTTGCCTAAATTTAAAGTAAACACAAAACCCCTTTTCATGAATCCCTCAACAATTATAAAAAAACCAGTCTGTGGATTTTTTGGAAATTTTCTAGTAAACACATTCCCTCAATAATTCTCAAAAACAATTTTATCTCCTAAATAACCCTTTTTTAGTTCTATAACCCTTAAAAAACCACAAATTTTTTATTACTTCTTTTGGCAGGTAAAAATTTTGTGAAACCTTTTTTCCTTAGCATAAAGTTTAAATACGCCCAAATGGATACAACTTGTGTTTTTAAAATACATTAAAAATTTTTAATTTTTCCTTTAGATTATATTCCTAGTAACCTAAATTAAGTAACAGAAATTGGTCCCAAGTTTTAAAGATTTCAAATCAACTGAGCCGTGCCATGGAAAACCAACATAGGGGGTATGCGACCAGCAGGACCAGACAGCCTGCGCTTTTGCGCAGTTGGTCAGGATCCATGCTGTTCGCTAAAGTTCTAATTTTCCAATAGTTTTAAAAGCGAAAAGCATGGAGCCTGCCCGATGCGGGGGAAGCGCGGGCTGGTCGGGATCCATGGGGTCGCATTACCACAATGTTTTTTCCCATGGCACGGTCAACTTTTTTCCCATAGCAAAATGTTTTTCCTATTTTTAAACAAAAGGATACACTTACTCTCAGGCTTGCCATCTGTAACTCGAGTACCACAAGGAATAAAGGAATATGGAAAAATGACAAAACTTCACCATCCAGCCACAGGGAAAAATTCTTGTAAACATCCCCCCTGGGGAAAAAAAGAAAGACATGCCGTTTAAACAAAGAAAAAAAATTTTCTCTTGCTTATTTTTCTTCATATATTTCTAAAAGCTCCATAAGGATTTGTTTCTATAATCGAATCAAAATGATAAAATCATATACTTTAAACCAATACCAGTACCAAAAAGGGTAATTATCCCCATTTACCAGATATCATTTGCTACAATTTAATTTAAATGGCTCAAACTTTAAACTTTTTGGGGCTTAAAATGAGGCTTTTTTCTTAAAATCAATATCAAAGTTTTTTTTTTGTTCCCTGAAACCCAAATGTATCGGGGTTTTAATCCATTTGTATAAACTTTAGATGACCACCGAAGCTGGCAACGCTGCCGAGTGTCTAAGAGTAGCTAATATTTTGGGGTTTGGGGATTTTTAAACTCTCATGAGAGAGCAATTTTGTATTGTCTGAAATTTACTTTTTTTAAAAATAATTTTCATACAACCTAATAACATTATTCCCATCGGGAAGGTGATAGACACTGTCTTTCCCTGGTTTTTTCTGCATACATCTACCCCAAAAACAGCCCAAAACTTGAAAGTATATACAGTCAACTTGTAAAGCGCCAGTAAAGAGAGCGTTTTTATCTGACAGCTTAGGAGGTGCTGTTAAGAAAATTTAAATTTTAAAAAAAAAAACCAAATCCTTTTTGAAAGTTAGCTGACACCACAAAGAAAAAGTTCAACATAAGGTATCATTTACTAATCTTTGAGTAGTCGGTTTTTTCCTGTAAAAAACAACCCTTGGAGCTAACACATATTAATTTTCACTAAATCTGTGTAAGTTTACCCTCATGAAATATAATTGACAGGACTGTGTCTGTATAAAGGGTTTTCCCCCAATGCTTTTTGACTTTCTTTTTTCAAATGTTTCTCAAACAGATAAATTTACGAAAAAACAGGCAAATTCAGGAATTTATTTGCATAAATTTTAAAAGTTTTTATAGTATACCATCTTGTTGCATTCAGGGTATGCATAAATTTTTTTTTTCAAGTCCAAGAACCCCTTAAAAGTGGTCGATTTAATCTTTAAAATTCATAAATTGTATTTTACTTTTCCCAAAAAATCACAAATATTTGCAAAACTACGCCCCTAACAGCCACTGTTAGTCTTTGAAAAGAATATAAGAAAAAACGTCAAAATTTTTAAAATAAAAATTTCAACATTTACAGAAAAAAAAACGTTTAAAATTTTTAATAGTGAAATTTCCTGCCCAGCTATAAGAAATGAAAACTGTGCCAAGTGTACTGAAAAATGCTTAAATTTCCCTTAAACCCCTTGCCCAGTAGCAATAAAATAACGAACACGTCGGCTGATGGAAAAGGAACAAGTTACTAGAATCTTGGCAAGATAGTAGCTGAAGTCTGTCCAAGCGCGATCTCTCCTTTTGATCCCATCCTCTCCACGAATTTTAAAACAAAAACTTTTTTAAACTCCAAGTATAACAAAAGCAATTTGTTTAACCCTTACCGTGCTAAATTTCTATAAACTTGCCATTTTCCCCAATTTGGACATTTTTCCTTTAAACTTTATAAAAAGGGGCGCTATATAAATGTATAAAAAAGGCTCTCGAACACGAAATGCCCCCTTGTGCATTCAGAAATTGCACAAGGAACAGAAATTTTTATGCTCATGTAAAAAAAAATCCATTTTGGAACAAAAAAATATGAAGGGGTCCAAATTTGAAGCCTGTACCTTCAAAAATGGGAAGTAGGTCACTAGGTCAATCTAAAATAAAATTTCTTTTTTTCAGTACAACAAAACTTGCTTGGGGTTTCAAATTTGAAGCGTAGCTTGAAAAATGTGAAAGAGGTCACTAGGTAAAAATCAAGGCAAATTTTTTTTTGGAAAAAAAAACAAGACGTGGTCCAAATTTAAAGACTGACCTTAAAAAATTTAAAAGTAGGTCAACTAAATAACAAGGTCAAACTTTTTTTTCGTACACAAACCCTATGCTGTGACCAAAATTTGAAGCTGTAGGTACAAAAAGGGTGAAAGTAGGCCCTAGGTCAAGATCAAGGTCAACTCATTCAAGGTTCATCTTGCCACTCAAAATTACTTTGGGTCCAAATTTAATGAGTAAGTTATGGACGAAGATTCTAAAATTTTCCCTGTGTAAGTTAAAGAACCAAGGACCCGGGGGCGGGCCCCATATTTGACCCGAAGGGATAACTTGAACAAACTGGTAGAGAACCCAAAATGTGCTACTTAAAATTTACCAAACCCATATTTTTGTGGTTTGGACAAAGAAGATTTTCAAAGTTTTTCTCTTAAATTTTAATGTAAACCATGTGACCCCCCACGGCGGAGAAAAATTGCCAACTCCCCTAGGGGAATAATTTGAATAATTTGAAAGGGGACCCTAGATGATTAATATACAAAATATAAACCCCTGGCCCGGGGTTTTTGGACAAGAGGTTTTTCAAATTTTTTTTCCTAAAAATCAAATTTTAAAACCATGTGACCCAGGCTGGGGCCTTTTTTTCCCCGGGGAAAATAATCTGAACAATTTTGGGTTTGGGGCCCACAGATTTTTGACTACCAAATACAAAGCCCTAGGCCCTATGGTTTTTTGGACAAAAGTCAAAACCATTTAACTTACCTGGCCATGTAACCTTGCCTTTGCCTAATGACCTCAAAATCAATAGGGGCATCTCTGTAAGCCAACCAAAAATTTAAATTTTTTCCTACATAGGCCAAGCGTTTTTGAGTTTTCCTGGAAACCTTTTTTACGCCGGTCACTGTGACCTTTTGCCCTTTGACAACTGACCAAAAAAATCAATAGGGGTCACTGCTGGTCATTCCCAAACCTCCCATCAATTTTCGTGACCCTGGGTAAGCATTCTTGAGTTACACCAAAAAACATTTTATTGTTGGGGTCACTTTGACCTTGACCTTTAAACATACTGATTTTAAAATCAATAGGGGTCATTGCTGGTATTACCAACCCCCCTATAAACTTTCTGATCCTAGCCCAAGGTTCTTGAGTTATCACCGGAAACCGTTTTAAATTTTTAGGGCCCCTGTGACTTGACCTTTTAAAACTACTGCCTCAAAATCAAATAGGGGTCATCTGCTGGTCTTACAACCTCCCTACAATTTTCGTCCCCTAGGCCTAAGCATTCTTGATTATCACCGGGAAAAACCTTTTTTACTTTTAGGGTCCCTGTGACTTACCTTTGCAAAAACCCCTAAAAATCATTAGGGGTCACTGCGGGCTTTAAAACCAACCCCTCCCATCAACTTTCATGCCTAGGCCAAGTGTTCTTGAGTTTTCCCCGGAAAACCCGTTTTTACTGTTCAGGGTCATGTGCCTTGCCCTTTAACTACTGACCCAAAACAATGGGGGCATCTGCTGGCATTATCAACCCCCCCTATCAATTTTTCATGATCCTGGCCCAAGGTTTTAGTTACACCGGGAAAACCCTTTTTAAAACTATTCGGGTCATTTGGACCTTGCCCTTTTGTCATACAGACCTAAAAAAATTCAATAGGGGTCATCTGCTGGGTGCCCAAACCCTCCCTTCAATTTATGACCCTGGGCCCCAAGCGTTTTGAGTTATCTCCGGAAAGGTTTTGGTTTAACTTCCGTCAAAACCGACCGCAGACCGACCCCGACATCTGCAAAACAATATACCCCCCTTTTTTCAAAGGGGAAATAATAAAACTGTAAAAGGGGGTCTTCCCAAAAATGATACTGATGAATAGCAAAACTGCAGTCATGATCAGCGCTGGATGTAGGCTGATCATGATCTAAACGGGTTGCAAAGGCAAACCCAGTCTTTGCCCAGTATTGAAAGGGTTTTAAAATGTGTCATTTATTTCAGCCTTTTAAAAATACTGTAACCCCTTTAGTAATTTGTTTTACTTTTTTTCGATTTGATAGACAACATATATGTTTCAATTATTAAAAATTTGTTTTTAAAAAGTTTTCATTATGTGAGTATTTCAAGATTTAAGTTTTGTTGTTTCGATAATTCTGTAAATGTAAGCAAAACGGGGAATTTTCCCAATTTTTCCCTGTCAAATGTCAAAGGTTTGAAGTTTATTTGTAAGTTTCCTTAAAGGGCCCCACAAAAAACTGTATTTTTTTGTTTTTCATGATGGTAATTATCCCTGATTTGCATGAAAAAATGAGATATACAAGAATTTATTTTTAAAATTTACATGTTATAATGGGCCCAAGCAATTTTTTTTCTGTTTTAAAACATTTATTGTTAAAGAAAAAATTTGAACAAATCTGATATTTATTAAAATTTAAATCACATTTTGTTTCTCAGTGTAAGACAGTTCTTCCATATTCTTTAAAAATTTGTGAAAGAGATTGACTGGTAAGTTTGAGATAAAATGTGAAAAACTTAATTCAAAAGGGGCCCTTAATTTTCCATGTGAAAAAATTTATTTCTGTATTTTATGAATGAATTTTATGAAATGTTTTTGGGCAAAAAAATAGGCCACTAGGCGTGGGGGCTTTAAAAAACACTTTTTAGGGCTAAGTTTAAAAAAGATTTTTAAAATACCAAAAAAAATTTTTTTTCATTTGTTTAATAAATCTTTCATTGTTTTGGATAAAAATTGTGGACTCACAAACAGATTAAAGATAATTCAACTCAAAAATTTTTTTGGGGTATCAAACAGAGGGCCTAATGACTGTAATCACTCACCTGAGCTTAACTACATTTTATGACTCTGAATATTTAAAAAATCAGTAAATTATTAATGACAAAAGGATGTATACAAATTAAGTGTGATAGACAGAAAAATGGACAACAGACAGACAGATGATGTATTGCAATGTTGAGAATTACAGGTTTGCCCTCACCCTTTTGTGCTTGGACAGCTAAAAAATGACCTTAATTTACTCCTGTAAGAAACCCTGGGAATGCCCCCAACAGCCAAATTTTAAAACAAAAATAGATAACTTTTAAAAATTTTAGCAGAGGTCACGAAAAAAAATTTGTGAAACTTCAAAAATTGGGGAAAAAGGTTCAGGGAAGGCGTTCAAAGATTTTTTATTTTAGGCTCAAGCACTTTTATGTAATCATTTTAACATCAAGTAAGCCGTTTTTTGGGAAGAAGAAGTTCTAAGTTTCCCTTATAAAACATAAGGAAAAAAGGACAATGCCCAAATATTATGACAATCGTATAAACTGAACACCATTAGGTGGCGAATTATTTTCAAAGTTTCTAAAAAGTTTTTAAAAATTGGGTTTTATTTTGGGGGGTAAAGGAAAAGTTTGTAACAAAAGTAGTTTTAAAATCTTTTAGAGGGGAAAAATGTTTGGGTAGAATTGCACACTGCAAGCATTTGGTGGACAGGGAGAGTTTTTTTAAGATTTTTTTGTAATTTTGGCCGTTTTTGATGCCTGAATTTTTGAAAATAAAAACTTGAACATTTTGATAGTTTTCAAAAAAGACCCTTTTATGAAAAGTTAAATGACCCCCGTTTTGAAAGTTCATGTTAAACAAAGGGAAAAATGACCCCTCCACCCGGGGGAGCCAGTTTTTGGGAAACAGAAAAACTTGAACAAAAAATTGAGTGGTTTCAGAACATTTTTTGAAATGAATAAAGGCAGGTTCAAAGTTCCCAATAACAAAGGGAAAACCCCCGCCCCTACGCAAAACAAAAATTTAATAACCCTTTGGGGAGGGAACCAAAAACTTCAACCAGCGTGGTTCTGAAGAAAATGTTTTCACTACAAGGACCAGTTCTGTTTGGGGAAAAAAAACTTTAAAAATTTTTTTAAAAGGGGCCCCCAGGAATATCAAGCAAAAGTTTCATTTTAGATTATTTTGGAAAAAAGGTGAAGGCAGACAACGGACAATTTAAATTATAAAATAGCTTACCCACCCCCAAAAGCTCAAAGCAAAAAAAAACCGATAAAACAAAATCAAAAAAAAAATTAGATACAAAGCTTTTGGTTCAAAACAAAAACCCTAGGAAACCAAAAAAAAACAAAAATCAAAGAGAGCCAGGGCCCGAAACGTTTAACTGAGGGGTTTGCTGAAAGAATTTTTTAGCAAAGAAAAAACAAGAAAATTGAATGGGTCAAAGGTAAAGTTTCAAGATTACTTTTAAATCGTAAAGTAAATTTTCAGGGGGTCCAAAACCTTTTTTTTCCCCTTAAAAACAAGAATAGGTCAGAAGGCAAACGTACATGAAATCGTTTTAAAAAACAGAATGCAAAAAAATACAGTCATCCAAAAAAAAAGCTGACTTAAAAACAAGAAAATAGGAAGAGGTCAAATTCAGGGGTTACTTTAAAACGTTTTTAAGATCGGTGTGCAAAACTGACAGCATCCATTTTAATGGATTTTTAAAAACAAAAGGGGAAAATAGGGGAAAAGGTACATTATGGCCAACGAAAGCGGGTTTTAAGATCGGTGTGCAAAAACTGTACATGTCACCAAAATTTCATGGGGATTTTAAAAAAAGAGGGCCAAGGAAGGCCCCCGTTCGCCCCTGACCCTACAGAAAAAAAGACATTAAGATTAACTTCTGACCAAGTTTTTTTAAAATTGGTCAAAAGTGGGCCCTAAAGTTTAACTAGCCATTTCCCTTTATTTGACCCGTGACCCAGTTTTTGGCCCCACATGACCCCGTTCGAATTGACCTAAAGTCAAAGTTTAACACTGACTAAGTTTTTTATAATTAAAAAGTCATAAAGTGGCCCTAGAGGGTTAACAAGGGTTTTCCCCTTTTAAGACCCAGTGACCCGTTTTGACCCCAACCCCCACCCAAATTTTAAAATTTACCTAAAGATATAAGATTAACAAACGACAAAGATATTAAGAAAATTTGGTAAAAATGGGGGCCTTTAAAATTTAACTAGCTTTTTCCCTTTTATTTGACCTGGTGACCTAGTTTTGGGACCCAAATGACCCAGATTCAAACTTGCCTAAAGATCACAAGTTTAAAAATTTGACTAGTTTCATGAAAACAGCTAAATAGGCCTCTCAGTGTTCAAAAATTTTTTCCCTTTTATTGAAAATAGTGACCTTTTTTTTGACCCCACCCCCCCAGATTCAAAATTGCCCAAAGTCATCAAGTTTAACTTCTGACTATGTTTTTGAAGATACTCATAAATATTGCCCCTCGTTAAAAATAGCTTTTCCTTTGATTTTACCGGTGACCCAAAATTTTTTATTCTACAAAAACCAAATTTAAACGGTTTAAAATCATCAGATTTAAAATTCAGCAAGTTCATTAAAATTGGGGCCCAAAATTTTGACCCCTTAAAAGGTTTTTAAGCTTTTCCCCTTTTATTTGACCTGGTACTAGTTTTTTAAACCCCCATGCCCAATACGAACACTCCAAGATTTTATTGAGGGGAAATTTTGACCAATTTCATTAAGATTGGACCAAAAAGTGACCTCAGAGTGTTTTAAAAACCCTTTTCCCCTTTTATTTTCCTGAGACCTATTTTTGATCCCAGTAACCCAATATCGAATCGAAAAATTTTTCTGAGGGAACATTTGACCAAGTTTCATTAAAATTGGGCCAAAAATGGACCTCTTGAGTGTTAACAACTTTTCCTTTTATTTGACCTGAGACCTATTTTTGATCCCAAACCCAATATCGAAAGTCCAAGATTTTATTTAGGGTAACACTACCCAATTTTATTAAAAATTGGGGGAAAAATGTGACCTCGAGTGTTAACAGTCAAATTGTTGACGCACGGCCCGGCGGCGCGGACACAGGCACCTAAAGCTCACCTTTGAGCACATCGGCTCAGGTGGCTAAAAACAAGAAAGAAAGGGGCAGAGGGCAAAGGTTTTCAGCAAGTGACCCCAAATAGGCATCAGGAATTTTAAAAAAAACAGCTAGGAAAAAGACAGAAAAATTTTTTTTTATTTTTTTCCTATAAACTCTTTTTTCCATGAAAAAATTGAACCCCCAGGGAGGGCCCCTTTTTATCCCGGGCAAATTTGAACAAACTTTTGGAAAGGACCACTAGGCAATGAACATACCAAATTTTAAAAGCCTAAACCTACAGTTTTTAACAAGAAGATTTTTTAAATTATTTCCTTTTAAGTTATGAAACGGAACCCCCGGGGGGGGGCTTTTTTTCACCCCAGGGGCTAATTTTAAAAAATCTTGGTAGGAACCAAAGGCAATCCAATACCAAAAATCAAGGCCTGGTTTTTGGTTTCAGCAAGAAGATTTAAAAAAAAATTCCTATTAAGCTAGTTAAACTTGAAACACCCGGGGGGAGGCCCTTTTCACCCCAAGGGGGAAATTTGAATAATTTTGTAGGGAACCCAAAAAGGCAATGCTACATACCAACTAAAAAAGGCCTAGGCTTGTGGTTTTAGACAAAAGATTTTTTAAGTTTTTTCCTTAAAGTCTATTTAAAACTTGGACCCCCGGGATGGGGCCCTTTTCACCCCCGGGATAATTTAAAAACTTTTTGAGGACCTTAATGAGTCAATCCAAAAATTTGGGGTGTATGCCTTTTGGTTTCGCAAGAAGATTTTTCAAAGTTTTCCTTATATAAAGTTAGTAAACCTGTACCCCCAGGGCGGGCCAATTTGACCCTAGGGGGATAAATTTGAACAACCTTGGTAAGGACCACAGATGATCACGACCCCAAAAATAAAAACCCTATGACCTGTGGTTTTGGGCAAAAAGATTTTTAAAAATTTTTTCCCTTTTTTTTTCCATGAACCCAAGTTCTGAAAATTCAAACTTTGACAATTTTAAAGAAGACCATTCAAAAACACCCCCAGTGTTTCACAAAATTGGTCCCCTGGTTTAGGAAGAGATTTTCTAAGAAGGTGGGGCGGACGGGCGACGGAGGGCTACCTGGACGGTAGCGTCAAATAGTACCCCCAGCCTTGGCTCAGGTACAAAAAAAAGAAAAAGACATATCCCAAATGGTTATTTAATTGAAACACAAATGTTTTTGAATCGGTAAAATGAAATTTTGGGTACACATAATTTAAAAAAAATCACAAAAGTGAAAACGATAAAAAAAATCCCCACATTTTAAACTATATTGGAATCCTTTAAATTACACCAAACAAAACCAAGTGTTTTAAAAGGAAAAATAAAATTTGGAACTACAAAAAAAACAATTTTTAACAGCACAAAAAAGGGAAAAACCCAAGAGCAGCAAGAAAACCCTCCCTCCCACCCCTAAGAAAAAACCCAAAGTGGAAGCTGGAAAAAAATTTTAGGGCCCCAAAGCCACAATCACAATTTTTTAAATAAAATTTTGTTTTGTCAAGATTCTTTAACAGTTTTTTTGAAAAAAGGGCAACTGGGAAAATGAGTCCAGAACCTGTTTGGCCCTTTTTGTTTTTGAGTCACGCTATGAATTTCAAGTTTATTTTCGGGGCTTTCCAGGCAAAGAAGACTCAATTAATGCCCCCGGATCGGAAAATAACCATAAAAAAAGAAAAAAATGTATTTCCCAAGATAGAAACCCCATAGCTTTCAACATACAAGTAAATTTGTGGCATAAAGGGAAATTAAAAAAAAATTTTTTTATATTTTTTAAAAAAAAGTTTTTAGGTTTTACTTTTTTCTTGAAAAAAAAAAACAAAAAAAACTCCTGGCCAGTAAAACTTCAGTCAAAAACATGTGACCGATTTTGCGTTTAGAACATTAAAAAAGGTGTCCTGTCGTTTTAGAAGGTAAGAATTTTATAAATGTTTATTTACAATAAAACATCTTATAAAATTTCATTGAAAGTAACTTTTTGCTTAAATTTGTGAATTTCAGGCAGAAAAAAACAGGGACATAACAACTGGAAAATCATTTAAGTTTGTTGACATGAAATTTCATGAGAATATGACTTAAGTTAATCTTAATTTTGAAGATTAAATGACTGGGAATACTAATAATTTTACAATAAGTGGATCTCAAATTTTAAAATTAATAGGCACTTAATCTGTTTGTTGAGATCAAATTTTGTTGATTGGCAAGAAATAAAAAAAAAAGTTTCCAATGAGTATTAACGAATTTACAGAGTTTAACTATTTAGGATTTTACAGTGTGTAACTAATCACACCTACCCATATCACTAAATGCAACACCATTAGCTAATTTTTCATCCACTTCTATGCCACCAGAAAAATTCAACATTTCTCCATCTCTATATTGCACCCTGTGGATATAAACAGAACATTAGATTTGAATACTGATTTGACTATGGTAGTTTTCTTAATTATAATTTCATAAATTGAGATTCTCTTTGAGAGTACATATATATGAAATGGCTAAAAAGCTACTGGCAGCAGGACTTGACTTCCAGTAGGAATAAGGTTCTGAGAAGATATCAAACAAGAGGACCATGATGGCCATAGACCATTCACCAGAGCTTCACAGCTCAGACAGGTCTCAATTGTGGTTTGTTTGAATTGGGTTTAGCACCATCAGTAGTATTTCAGTTATGTAATGCAGTTAGGCTAACCAGTGTTACTGGAAACTGTACCAGTACACATCTGTTCCCAGCAAGTAAATGCAAATTTTACCACATCGATCAGAGGTGAAGATTAAATGATTTCAGAAACAAAGTCTTAATCAAAATGTCCAGCAGAACACATGGCTGGCTTGGTGGTCAAACTCACAACCCAATATTATTAAATCGATAGATCTGCACTCTTCCAACTGAGCTATTATAGGCTAGTGATTTGAAGTCATACATCTTAACCTACAATAATTCACAGCAGTATGAGGCTAGTGATTTGAAGTCAAACATCTTAATAAAATTCACAGCAGTGTCAGGCTAGTGATTTGAAGTCACCCATCTTAACAAAATTCACAGCAGTGTGAGGCTAGTGATTTGAAGTCACACATCTTAATAAAATTCACAGCAGTATGAGGCTAGTGATTTGAAGTCACACATCTTAATAAAATTCACAGCAGTGTGAGGCTAGTGATTTGAAGTCATACATCTTAACCAAATTCACAGCAGTGTGAGGCTAGTGATTTGAAGTCACACATCTTAACAAAATTCACAGCAGTGTGAGGCTAGTGATTTGATGTCGAACATCTTAACCAAATTCACAGCAGTGTGAGGCTAGTGATTTGAAGTCACACATCTCATCCCAGTTCACAGCAGTGTGAGGCAAGTAATTTGAAGTCACATATCTCATCCAAATTCACAGCTGTGTGAGGCAAGTGGTTTGAAGTCACACATCTTAACCAAATTCACAGCAGTGTGAGGCAAGTGATTTGAAGTCACACATCTCATCCCAATTCACAGCAGTGTGAGGCTAGTGATTTGAAGTCACACATCTTACCAAATTCACAGCAGTGTGAGGCTAGTGATTTGAAGTAACACATTTTAACCAAATTCACAGCAGTGTGAGGCAAGTGATTTGAAGTCACACATCTCATCCAAATTCACAGCAGTGTGAGGCTAGTGATTTGAAGTCACACATCTCATCCAAATTCACAGCAGTGTGAGGCTAGTGATGTGATGTCAAACATCTTTACCAAATTCACAGCAGTGTGAGGCTGGTGATTTGAAGTCACACATCTCATCCAAATTCACAGCAGTGTGAGGCAAGTAATTTGAAGTCACACATCTCATCCAAATTCACAGCTGTGTGAGGCAAGTGATTTGAAGTCACACATCTCATCCCAATTCACAGCAGTGTGAGGCAAGTGATTTGAAGTCACAGATCTTACTAAATTCACAGCAGGGTGAGGCTAGTGATTTGAAGTCACACATCTCATCCAAATTCACAGCAGTGTGAGGCAAGTGATTTGAAGTCACACATCTCATCCAAATTCACAGCAGTGTGAGGCAAGTGATTTGAAGTCACAGATCTTACTAAATTCACAGCAGGGTGAGGCTAGTGATTTGAAATCACACATCTCATCCAAATTCACAGCAGTGTGAGGCTAGTGATTTGAAGTCACACATCTCATCCCAGTTCACAGCAGTGTGAGGCAAGTAATTTGAAGTAACACATCTCATCCAAATTCACAGCAGTGTGAGGCAAGTTGTTTGAAATCACACATCTCATCCAAATTCACAGCAGTGTGAGGCAAGTGATTTGAAATCACACATCTCATCCCAATTCACAGCAGTGTGAGGCAAGTGATTTGAAGTCACACATCTTACTAAATTCACAGCAGTGTGAGGCAAGTAATTTGAAGTCACACATCTCATCCAAATTCACAGCTGTGTGAGGCTAGTGATTTGAAGTCACACATCTCATCCCAATTCACAGCAGTGTGAGGCAAGTGATTTGAAGTCACACATCTCATCCAAATTCACAGCAGTGTGAGGCTAGTGATTTGAAGTCACACATCTCATCCAAATTCACAGCTGTGTGAGGCTAGTGATTTGAAGTCACACATCTCATCCAAATTCACAGCAGTGTGAGGCTAGTGATTTGAAGTCACACATCTCATCCAAATTCACAGCAGTGTGAGGCTAGTGATTTGAAGTCACACATCTCATCCCAATTCACAACAGTGTGAGGCAAGTGATTTGAAGTCACACATCTCATCCAAATTCACAGCAGTGTGAAGCAAGTGATTTGAAGTCACACATCTCATCCAAATTCACAGCAGTGTGAAGCAAGTGATTTGAAGTCACACATCTCATCCCAATTCACAGCAGTGTGAAGCAAGTAATTTGAAGTCACACATCTCATCCCAATTCACAGCAGTGTGAGGCTAGTGATTTGAAGTCACACATCTCATCCAAATTCACAGCAGTGTGAAGCAAGTAATTTGAAGTCACACATCTCATCCAAATTCACAGCAGTGTGAGGCTAGTGATTTGAAGTCACACATCTCATCCAAATTCACAGCAGTGTGAAGCAAGTGATTTGAAGTCACACATCTCATCCCAATTCACAGCAGTGTGAAGCAAGTGATTTGAAGTCACACATCTCATCCCAATTCACAGCAGTGTGAAGCAAGTGATTTGAAGTCACACATCTCATCCCAATTCACAGCAGTGTGAGGCAAGTGATTTGAAGTCACACATCTTACTAAATTCACAGCAGGGTGAGGCTAGTGATTTGAAGTAACACATCTTAACCAAATTCACAGCTCTGTGAAGCTAGTGATTTGAAGTCACACATCTTAACCAAATTCACAGCAGTGTTAGGCTAGTGATTTGAAGTAACACATCTCATCCCAGTTCACAACAGTGTCAGGCAAGTGATTTGAAGTCACACATCTCATCCAAATTCACAGCAGTGTGAGGCAAGTGGTTTGAAGTCACACATCTCACCCCAATTCACAGCAGTGTGAGGCAAGTGGTTTGAAGTCACACATCTCACCCCAATTCACAGCAGTGTGAGGCAAGTGATTTGAAGTCATACATCTTAACCAAATTCACAGCAGTGTGAGGCTAGTGATTTGAAGTCACACCTATCATCCAAATTTACAGCAGTGTGAGGCAAGTGATTTGAAGTCACACATCTTAACCAAATTCACAGCAGTGTGAAGCAAGTGATTTTAAGTCACAGATCTCATCCAAATTCACAGCAGTGTGAGGCAAGTGATTTGAAGTCATACATCTTAACCAAATTCACAGCAGTGTGAGGCAAGTGATTTTAAGTCACACATCTCACCCCATTTCACAGCAGTGTGAGGCTAGTGATTTGCAGTCACACATATCACCCCAATTCACAGCAGTGTGAGGCAAGTGGTTTGAAGTCATACATCTTAACCAAATTCACAGCAGTGTGAGGCAAGTGATTTTAAGTCACAGATCTCATCCAAATTCACAGCAGTGTGAGGCAAGTGATTTGAAGTCATACATCTTAACCAAATTCACAGCAGTGTGAGGCAAGTGATTTTAAGTCAACATCTCACCCCATTTCACAGCAGTGTGAGGCTAGTGATTTGCAGTCACACATATCACCCCAATTCACAGCAGTGTGAGGCAAGTGGTTTGAAGTCATACATCTTAACCAAATTCACAGCAGTGTGAGGCAAGTGATTTTAAGTCACAGATCTCATCCAAATTCACAGCAGTGTGAGGCAAGTGATTTGAAGTCAAACATCTTAACCAAATTCACAGCAGTGTGAGGCAAGTGATTTTAAGTCACACATCTCACCCCATTTCACAGCAGTGTGAGGCTAGTGATTTGCAGTCACACATATCACCCCAATTCACAGCAGTGTGAGGCAAGTGGTTTGAAGTCATACATCTTAACCAAATTCACAGCAGTGTGAGGCAAGTGGTTTTAAGTCACAGATCTCATCCAAATTCACAGCTGTGTGAGGCAAGTGATTTGAAGTCACACATCTCACCCCAATTCACAACAGTGTGAGGCAAGTGATTTGAAGTCACACATCTCATCCCAATTCACAGCAGTGTGAGGCAAGTGATTTGAAGTCACACATCTCACCCCAATTCACAACAGTGTGAGGCAAGTGATTTGAAGTCACACATCTCATCCAAATTCACAGCAGTGTGAGGCAAGTGATTTGAAGTCACACATCTCACCCCAATTCACAACAGTGTGAGGCAAGTGATTTGAAGTCACACATCTCATCCCAATTCACAGCAGTGTGAGGCAAGTGATTTGAAGTCACACATCTCATCCCAATTCACAGCAGTGTGAGGCAAGTGATTTGAAGTCACACATCTCATCCCAATTCACAGCAGTGTGAGGCAAGTGATTTGAAGTCACAAATCTCATCCAAATTCACAGCAGGGTGAGGCTAGTGATTAGAAGTCACAAATCTAAACCAAATTCACAGCAGTCTGAGGCTAGTGATTTGAAGTCACACATCTTAACCAAATTCACAACAGTGTGTGAGGCTAGTGATTTGAAGTAACACATCTTAACCAAATTCACAGCAGTGTGAGGCAAGTGATTTGAAGTCACACATCTTAACCAAATTCACAGCAGTGTGAGGCTAGTGATTTGAAGTCACACATCTCACCCCATTTCACAGCAGTGTGAGGCTAGTGATTTGCAGTCACACATATCACCCCAATTCACAGCAGTGTGAGGCAAGTGGTTTGAAGTCGTACATCTTAACCAAATTCACAGCAGTGTGAGGCTAGTGATTTGAAGTCCCACATCTCATCCAAATTCACAGCAGTGTGAGGCAAGTGATTTGAAATCCCACATCTTATCCAAATTCACAGCAGTGTGAGGCAAGTGGTTTGAAGTCGTACATCTTAACCACATTCACAGCAGTGTGAGGCAAGTGATTTGAAGTCCCACATCTCATCCAAATTCACAGCAGTGTGAGGCTAGTGATTTGAAGTCATACATATCCAAATTCACAGCAGTGTGAGGCAAGTTGTTTGAAATCACACATCTCATCCCAATTTATGTTTATGTATAGGGCGGCTTGACACATAAAGTATGTGCTCTTCACCACTGTACCTATGAGTCGTGCAACATCAAGCTGTAAAAATGAAATGAATGAACTGGCACGCAGAAAAGTGCCATTCAAATATTCCACATGACATTGCAAACACAACCAGCCGTGTCCAACTGTATAAAAACAGTTTGGTTAATTCCGAAAGATATGTATCAACACATCCCGACATGCACCAACAGTAGCCCGATGAACTCCCCGGAAACAATACCAGATAAATTCCCTTGCGAAGAATTAATGGCAAGTTAAGGCCTTTACGCGCGCGCAACGCTCCTTGCCTATCCGGCCCGAATCCGAAGAAAATCCCAAGCAAAACTGTTCACATGTCTTCTTCAAAGTTAATATCTTCCATGAAAAAGTGATTATGGAGATTTTTGTAAACCATTTGTCTTAAATCATTATTCATTTTGTGTAAGAACCTAGCTAGATCCTTATTGAAGGTGGCTGTCAGTCTAACCGTGCAATCACTTTGAATATCGTAGATGATAAGACAAAAGTATTTGTAGTAATTGTGATGTTCGTCAAATCTGCCTTCTGTTCCCAAAAATATTTTATATGTGTTATTTGTTACTTGCATTTGTTTCAGATCAAAACGGCTGATGTTTGCCATCCAAAAAACATCTTCTGAGTCTACAAGCAATCTATCCATCCTTATATCCATGTGATTATAAGAATGGTGCACCCTACTACTAAGAAGCATTCTTGTTATGTCCTTGACCCAATCCATGCTTAATGACAAATTTGATTAAAATTTGAATAGGTATTATTAGTCTGTGTAATCAACTAAGATTGATTCACGTTCCGCGTATGACGTATTATCTTTGAAAGTCGCTATATATAGTTGAGGAAAATTACTCGCAATTCTGCTCAAAACTTCACCAATCAACCGTCCGTCCACCGGATCCACAAAACAACTCAGGCGGTGGCACCACACCCGAAATCTGAAGCCACAACAAGCCACATTCCAACCCCCAGATAACAACAATAACCCTCACCAAACTGTGACAATGCGAGAATACTTACCTTAACACACAGAGTGAAACCTCCAGGGCACCGCCATAGAACCATATAAATTAAATTTCGAATTTTGAGCTCGTATCAAATTTTCGACCGAATCCCGAACAGAATCTCTAATATTAAAACAATCTCACCGACCAACCCTCTAGATCATTCATAAGCCCAGACCCCGGCCTAAAATCCATCCAATCAAAAATGCTATGCCACCACCCGTAACAACTACACATAAAACATAGCAGGCCCCCAAAAATTCAGACAAACGTCAAAAGTCAATAACTAATCAAAAATTTTTTGTTAATATATTAAGAACTAAAGCATACATGTACATCTAATCAGAATCCAACAGTGAACAGCTACCGGAAATAACCGTACGTTGCAATAAACTTCCATATACCTAAAATTATAAACAAGCCCGCATGCTCCCATTCTACAGCCACACAGAGTGTGCGCCATCACCGGATGCAAGCATCCATGACCCTGTCTTCAAATGAATGAAACCAAGCAGAGAGGAATCGAAACGCACCAAAACCACACATAGACACCCCGTGGACATAAAGACATAACCTACAAACACCTGATTAACTCCGGAACCCCAGAAAAAAACCGTCAATTAGAAAACCAGAAAAAAAAAAACCGTCGATTACCAAGTCACTGCAATCAGACAAGCATTCGAAGCCAGTATCTAATCAAAATTTTTAGTTAATGTATTTAGAGTGAAAATACATGGTATTATCAAACACGGGAGTGTAAACAACCAATCCATGAAGCCAGTCAAGTGATAACTGATAACTGCATTGAAAAACAGTTGGGCACCGTCTTAGAACTACATGCCTCCCAGACACTACCGTAAGACAGTGTGCGTGCAAGTCATGTAACACCCCTAACTTATTAAAAACAGTTATTTAAATGTCCAAACCAAAATGTTATGTCATCACCTGCCACAACCACATACAACGTGCCACGTCATCACCCGCCATAACCACACACAACGTAGCAGGCTCAAAAAGGTTATGCCATCATCCGCCATAAACACACATAACGGAGTATGTCTACCAAAAAACTCGGACAAGCGCCATATGTTAGTATCTAATCAAAATTTTAGTTAATAAATTAAGAATTAAAACATATAGTACCATCCAATCAGAATCCAACAGTGAACAGCTGCCGGAAACAACCGCACGTTGTATTAAACTACCATTTACCCTGAATATGTCAACATGTCCGCAAGCTCTCATTCCCAGTTATACACAGTGTGCGTCACTACCGGATATAAGTGACCATGATTTTGCCTTTAAACGAATGAAACCAAGCAGAGATGTACCGAAACGTACTAAAATCATACAAAGACATCTCGTGGAAATACTGAAGCAGTTTACAAACATCTGAGTAACTCTGGAACGTCAGAAAAAACTCCGCCGATTATCAAGTCACCGCAATCAGACAGGCGTCCGAGGCCAGCCACTAATCAAATAATCACAGTCAACGTATTTAGAGTGAAAATATATGGTATTAACAATTATGGGAGTGTAACTTGCAGTCCATGACGCCGAAATGCTAGCCTAAAGACAAATACCATGAAAAACAGCTGGGCACCGCCTTAGAATTACATGGTATCGTCTGATACAACAGCATTATTAACTGTCACTGTTCCTGTATCCTATCAATTACTATTGATTAAAGAAGTTATTTGCTCTGTCAATATAATTCCTCATTTTCTTGTGGAGTTTCCTATTTGTCAGTAATAAGGTCTTATTTTTCATTTGTACTCTGTAGCATGGTTTCAAAAAATTACCTTTTTTAGCTCTATTTAAAAGCTTTTTCGCAATGAGATGTCTGCCGTCCAGCTTGTTAAAAGTAACTGGACAAAACCTTGTATTATTACCTCTTTTCCTATACTGAGACAACCGTTTCTGGTCCTTATAACACATAGAAACACCGTTAAAATTTAACATATGTTTATGGATAATTTTATTAGGATAACCACATCTGTGCAACCTAATTCTAAACAAACTGATCATGTGCATATATTCTAATTCATTGACTGAGTTTCTAGCATATCTATGGCATTCTGTAACAATAATGCCTTTACGCACACCTGGTGGATGGTTACTCTCAAAATGAGTGTAGGCGTACTTATTGCGTTCTTTCTGGTAGACGTGAAAATAAATTTGTCCATTTAAAATGGTGTTGAAACCGATGCCAAAACTCAAATCTAAAAAATTAGCCACCATTTTGTTGACTGTGAATTCTATTTCTAACTCCGGGGGGTATATTTCAGCAATATACTTAATACATGCGTTTAATTCTTGTAATTCACAGTACAAAATGACACAACCATCGTCAACAAACCGGAAAAATTCTATTATTTTATCTGTTATAGGTGAATTTATCAATTTCAGCTCACACAATAAAAGTGCCAGATTTGCTCCGTCAAATGAGTCATAGCTCCCCATAGTCAGACCAGATTTTTGCAGGAAATACCTGTCCTCCATGGCGTTGAAGATTGCATAACGTTTAATGAATGCATACAGATCGTGCATGAGATACCGAATACTATCGTCTAAATCTAATAGTCGACTTAAATGATCGATAGTATTGAAAATAGTGGTATTACTTATAGATGTATATAAAGAAGCCACATCAAAAGTGACAAAGAAAACTTTATCTAGATGGTCTGTGTCAAGATATATTGACTTTAATCGGTTTACTACTTCCATAGAGCTATGCACAACAGGTGCCTTGTAACCGGATGTAAAGAAGAAATTCAAAATGTCTTTGAAGTAGCCTCTGTACATATGCCCAAGCAATTTGGATGGTTCAGTATTCAAGGTAGCAAAACCATTTATTATCGGTCTGCCTTTCAATAAGTGTTCATTTTCAACACTAGGGTCGTCCTTTACCTTATGTACTTTGGGTAAAATGTTCAAGGTTGGGATTTTTATATTGCCTCTACTACGGTAAATGAGAATTTGAGTATCAAATAATTCATTAGCGACTGTGAATTTATATTTATTGTATATATTATTTAAATCCGTGACTCCTAAATCCAAAAGAGAACTTATGTTATTTACTTCAATTGGTTGGTACACGTTACTGTCACTTAACTGTCTATTGTATTCATTGATGTACCATGATGTGTTGTTTATGCTAATGCCAAGATTCTTATCTGCAACATTAGCAATGATGTCTTCTCTTTTAGCCATAGAAATGAGTGCTTTATATTCAGCATTAGACACATTGCTCTTTCTAGGGTAATTATAATCAACCTCTGTACTCATGGTATTCATGTGATCTAAAATATCTATACAGTATTCGTATATGTCCCTGGGTATAGAAGGGTTATGCAAACCAAGCTTTAAAATGCTATTATTCGTGAAGTTATCCTGTTTTGTGTGGGTAAACTTTTTGATACCTTGATATATATCAGTTTTTATTTGTTCCTTTATAACTTGGTTAGTGTCTGTTCTGGTAGGTATGAAGTTGGGACCCTTACCAAGTATTTTAGTTAAATTGTTATTAATATACAAATTTGTGAAATTGTGTACTATACCATTATTCGACAGCTTACAAGCCGATAATTCTCTTTCACAATTACCGATACGTCTATCTAGTAACTCAACGGCTAGATTCATCATGTTAACTTTTTCATAGGAGTCTATTTTATCTAAGATGGTTTTTAAACTAAATGCATTGTTAGCCTGTTCGCATACATTCTCCCTTAATATATTTATTTCTGTTTTTTTTGCGTTATATGAATCTAAATACCCAATCATATCGTTAGAGAAAGATTGTTCTTCACTGATAGAACCTCTTTTATAATTGTACACGGCTGAGGACTTACTTGCTTCATAGGAATATAGTGAAAAATATGCTTTTTTGCCAACACTCAAGCTATAAAATTTATTAAGAATATTGCTTTTTTGACCAGCCATCTTTACTACTAGGAGAAAAGAATAACTGTTATATGTGGAGATGAAATAAACCAAACAAGATTCCAGGCGATAATTTTAAGGTACTTTCAATTTTTTACCTGTTTTGGGTTTAACGTCGTTTTCTAACAGTAATTCTGTGATAGAGTTCTCCCACTGCTAGGAGAAATGAAAGCTTTTCTGTGTCAAACTGATACAAACAACAACGATTAAACCTTAAGTCAATAACTGAAGGTTACTAGTCTTTCTAGGGAAAAAAATCAACAATGTTTTGTTTAGGGTTTAACGTCGTTTACCAACTGTATCCCGGCTATGTAACGGTGGGCGTTTTTCGTTACTGGCGCTCTCGTATAATGCACCCGTATTCTGTATTCAAATACCTACCCCTATTATATGCACCAGAGGAAGAGGATTAATGATGTAATTCAGGATAAGCTATTACCAAAAAAAACAAGGAAGAATATCCGACAGGGAAAGCCACGTTTAAACCCGCAGTTTGTAACAACAACAAAACCCAGAATACACTTGAAACAAGAGATTTGTCTTTCAAGAACCTTGTAAACTTAGAACAGGTAAAATAATAATTATTATTTGAGTAATTTTACTTTTAATAATAGAATTAACATAGAACGGAATTGGATTGAAACCCCAGTTGTAAATTAAGAAACAATTTCTTTGAGTATTCAAAGAAAGTAGGATTAGATTTGGGTATTTCTTAAATAAACCCTACCAAAAGAAGGTCTATTAACTCTGTGAAAATATATCTACGTTTAACTTAAATATTTTTACGGCTGATCAGTAACTCTCAACCCTTATAATATGACGTTGAAACATGATGACGTCATGACCTAACTGTTGAAAGATTCGGAAAATAGACTTATTGTCTGTGTTATATATTCTGGGATAAAAACTGCCAGATCGTACGGAACATCATCACCATTGCAACCCCCTCCCCCCTCCGTTCCCAGGCTCGAGTATCCTAACTGCAAAACCTCGGCGCCGCGTATCCCTGCCACCTTATCACCAGATGCACAGTGTAAAAGATCGTGTATACGTTGTGGCACCGCCTTCTGATGGTCTTCAGCATGAAACGGTCAGCGGCACACCTATCATCTGGGAGCTCGACCTCTATTCCCCCCTTGACCCGTGCTATGCAAAGCCCCACCATTATATAGGCACTTATATTGTTGCACATCATAGGCTGATATGATACAGATCAGAATGAATGTAAAAAACAACATACAAGCCTATTTTGCTGTTATCATTCACCTTTTATTTGATAAAAACCAGTCAGTCACTGTGATTGTATCCGCATTATAGCCACTATAAACTATATAGTTGCAGAATCATGACTACCATATGATACATTCTACTAGGTAAGAAAACAAAACTGTCTAGGAGCACAATACATTTATAATTTATATTGTTCAAAGGTAGAACGTATTATACATATGTTAGTACCCGGTACAGGCCCGCTCCCTTAGTAGAAAAACTTTGCTATAGCCTTCACCAAGAGATTACGCGGGACTTTTTCAACATTTTATGTTTATGTATAGGGCGGCTTGACACATAAAGTATGTGCTCTTCACCACTGTACCTATGAGTCGTGCAACATCAAGCTGTAAAAATGAAATGAATGAACTGGCACGCAGAAAAGTGCCATTCAAATATTCCACATGACATTGCAAACACAACCAGCCGTGTCCAACTGTATAAAAACAGTTTGGTTAATTCCGAAAGATATGTATCAACACATCCCGACATGCACCAACAATAGCCCGATGAGCTCCCCGGAAACAATACCAGATAAATTCCCTTGCGAAGAATTAATGGCAAGTTAAGGCCTTTACGCGCGCGCAACGCTCCTTGCCTATCCGGCCTGAATCCGAAGCAAACCCCAAGCAAAACTGTTCACATGTCTTCTTCAAAGTTAATATCTTCCATGAAAAAGTGATTATGGAGATTTTTGTAAACCATTTGTCTTAAATCATTATTCATTTTGTGTAAGAACCTAGCTAGATCCTTATTGAAGGTGGCTGTCAGTCTAACCGTGCAATCACTTTGAATATCGTAGATGATAAGACAAAAGTATTTGTAGTAATTGTGATGTTCGTCAAATCTGCCTTCTGTTCCCAAAAATATTTTATATGTGTTATTTGTTACTTGCATTTGTTTCAGATCAAAACGGCTGATGTTTGCCATCCAAAAAACATCTTCTGAGTCTACAAGCAATCTATCCATCCTTATATCCATGTGATTATAAGAATGGTGCACCCTACTACTAAGAAGCATTCTTGTTATGTCCTTGACCCAATCCATGCTTAATGACAAATTTGATTAAAATTTGAATAGGTATTATTAGTCTGTGTAATCAACTAAGATTGATTCACGTTCCGCGTATGACGTATTATCTTTGAAAGTCGCTATATATAGTTGAGGAAAATTACCTCGCAATTCTGCTCAAAACTTCACCAATCAACCGTCCGTCCCACCGGATCCACAAAACAACTCAGGCGGTGGCACCACACCCGAAATCTGAAGCCACAACAAGCCACATTCCAACCCCCAGATAACAACAATAACCCTCACCAAACTGTGACAATGCGAGAATACTTACCTTAACACACAGAGTGAAACCTCCAGGGCACCGCCATAGAACCATATAAATTAAATTTCGAATTTTGAGCTCGTATCAAATTTTCGACCGAATCCCGAACAGAATCTCTAATATTAAAACAATCTCACCGACCAACCCTCTAGATCATTCATAAGCCCAGACCCCGGCCTAAAATCCATCCAATCAAAAATGCTATGCCACCACCCGTAACAACTACACATAAAACATAGCAGGCCCCCAAAAATTCAGACAAACGTCAAAAGTCAATAACTAATCAAAAATTTTTTGTTAATATATTAAGAACTAAAGCATACATGTACATCTAATCAGAATCCAACAGTGAACAGCTACCGGAAATAACCGTACGTTGCAAAAAACTTCCATATACCTAAAATTATAAACAAGCCCGCATGCTCCCATTCTACAGCCACACACAGTGTGCGCCATCACCGGATGCAAGCATCCATGACCCTGTCTTCAAATGAATGAAACCAAGCAGAGAGGAATCGAAACGCACCAAAACCACACATAGACACCCCGTGGACATAAAGACATAACCTACAAACACCTGATTAACTCCGGAACCCCAGAAAAAAACCGTCAATTAGAAAACCAGAAAAAAAACCGTCGATTACCAAGTCACTGCAATCAGACAAGCATTCGAAGCCAGTATCTAATCAAAATTTTTAGTTAATGTATTTAGAGTGAAAATACATGGTATTATCAAACACGGGAGTGTAAACAACCAATCCATGAAGCCAGTCAAGTGATAACTGATAACTGCATTGAAAAACAGTTGGGCACCGTCTTAGAACTACATGCCTCCCAGACACTACCGTAAGACAAAAGTATTTGTAGTAATTGTGATGTTCGTCAAATCTGCCTTCTGTTCCCAAAAACCAAATTCACAGCAGTGTGAGGCAAGTGATTTTAAGTCACAGATCTCATCCAAATTCACAGCAGTGTGAGGCAAGTGATTTGAAGTCATACATCTTAACCAAATTCACAGCAGTGTGAGGCAAGTGATTTTAAGTCACACATCTCACCCCATTTCACAGCAGTGTGAGGCTAGTGATTTGCAGTCACACATATCACCCCAATTCACAGCAGTGTGAGGCAAGTGGTTTGAAGTCATACATCTTACCAAATTCAAGGTAGTGTGAGGCTAGTGATTTGAAGTCACACATCTTAACCAAATTCACAGCTGTGTGAAGCTAGTGATTTGAAGTCACACATCTTAACCAAATTCACAGCAGTGTTAGGCTAGTGATTTGAAGTAACACATCTCATCCCAGTTCACAACAGTGTCAGGCAAGTGATTTGAAGTCACACATCTCATCCAAATTCACAGCAGTGTGAGGCTAGTGATTTGAAGTCCCACATCTTATCCCAATTCACAGCTGTGTGAGGCTAGTGATTTGAAGTAACACATCTTAACCAAATTCACAGCAGTGTGAGGCAAGTGATTTGAAGTCACACATCTTACCAAATTCAAGATAGTGTGAGGCTAGTGATTTGAAGTCACACATCTTAACCAAATTCACAGCTGTGTGAAGCTAGTGATTTGAAGTCACACATCTTAACCAAATTCACAGCAGTGTGAGGCTAGTGATTTGAAGTCACACATCTCATCCAAATTCACAGCAGTGTGAGGCAAGTGGTTTAAAGTCACACATCTCACCCCATTTCACAACAGTGTGAGGCTAGTGATTTGAAGTCACACATCTCATCCAAATTCACAGCAGTGTGAGGCAAGTGGTTTGAAGTCACACATCTCACCCCAATTCACAGCAGTGTGAGGCAAGTGGTTTGAAGTCACACATCTTAACAAAATTCACAGCAGTGTGAGGCTAGTGATTTGAAGTCACACATATCTAAATTCACAGCAGTGTGAGGCTAGTGATTTGAAGTCACACATCTCATCCAAATTCACAGCAGTGTGAGGCTAGTGATTTGAAGTCACAGATCTTACTAAATTCACAGCAGGGTGAGGCTAGTGATTTGAAGTCACACATCTCATCCCAATTCACAGCAGTGTGAGGCTAGTGATTTGCAGTCACACATCTTAACCAAATTCACAGCAGTGTGAGGCAAGTGATTTGAAGTCACACATATCCAAATTCACAGCAGTGTGAGGCTAGTGATTTGAAGTCACACATCTTAACCAAATTCTCAGCAGTGTGAGGCTAGTGATTTGAAGTCACACATCTTAACCAAATTCACAGCAGTGTGAGGCTAGTGATTTGAAGTCACACATCTTAACCAAATTCACAGCAGTGTGAGGCTAGTGATTTGCAGTCACACATCTTAACCAAATTCACAGCAGTGTGAGGCAAGTGATTTGAAGTCACACATCTCATCCAAATTCACAGCAGTGTGAGGCTAGTGATTTGAAGTCACACATCTTAACCAAATTCACAGCAGTGTGAGGCAAGTGATTTGAAGTCACACATCTTACCAAATTCAAGGTAGTGTGAGGCTAGTGATTTGAAGTCACACAACTTAACAAAATTCACAGCAGTGTGAGGCAAGTGATTTGAAGTCACACATCTTACAAAACTGAAGGTAGTGTGAGGCAAGTGATTTGAAGTCACACAACTTAACAAAATTCACAGCAGTGTGAGGCAAGTGATTTGAAGTTATAGACATTAACCACCATGTCATTTCAAAATGAAGCATGCTATTGACTGGACTTAAAGAATCATAACATACCTGTTGCTCTTTGAAGCCGACAATAACTTTGTTTTAACTTCTTCACTCTCTGACAATGCTTCCACTGTAACAGTACATGAAGAAATATGAAAAGACTAGAAATATGTCCATAGAAAACGAATTTTTCTTGAATATCATTCTATGTATTTAAAGGTGGTCAATCATATTTTGATCATGTAATGGATTCGTTCGAGACTTTTATTCTCTAATTATTTTTTCTTATTTATACTAAATGGGCGCTTAATGGACATTAGACATTCACAGTCAGGAGTTTGTTTTTTTTTTTAAATTTGATAGGAATGGTATTAAACAACTGTATTACTTTTGTCAAAAATTAACGTATAAAAAAATGTATTGATGAAATTTATTACAAAGGCAAGTTTGTGGAATTATTGGTTGTGCAACCTAAAGTGACAGAATATTGCAGTGGCAATACAGAAGTCCCCTAGTGGTGAAAAAAACAATTTTACTTGACCTTCAATAGTGACCTTGACCTTTTACCGACAATCATGAGTCATGTGCGAGGCACATAGTCTAATCATGGGGAATTTTTCTGTGTAGTACATAAAAAATCTTTCAATGCAATTAAAAGTAATGGAGCAGAAACAAATGTTCACTTGACCTTTAATAGCAACCTTGACCTTTGACCGACGACCATGGGTCATGTGCATGACAAATAGTCTAATCATGGGGAACATTTCTATGTAGTACTAAAAGAATCCTTCAATGCAATTAAAAGTAATGGAGCAGAAACAAATTTTTATTTGACTTTGAACAGTGACCTTGACCTTTAACCCACAAGCATAGATCATGCGTTGACACATTGCCTCATCATGGGGAACATTTGTGTGTAGCACTAAGATAATCCATTTAAGGTGGTTAATCACCTTTTGGTCAATTTACAGATTTTTTTGAAACTTTACCAACTGGTCATTTACACTTATTTGTGTTCATCAAGTTCTTAAATAAATACACATCAGATTTTCATAGGAAGAATTTTTAAAATTTGATTTTCCTCTCCTGATTGCCCAACCAAGTCAGCGTTATTTTAGCATAAGCAAAAATTTAATAAATAAACTTTGCTTAAGGAATGTTATGAATATAAGCACTACTGTATTAGAGTTGTAAAAGATTTACATTGACAAGAACATATTTTGACAAAATTCATTAGAAATGCAAGTTTATAGAATTATTATTACCTCCCTTTGTCTATCTTGGTTGCGCAACCAAGATATATTTGAAATTAATTAACTCCAAAGCTACACATTGTTTCAAAACTTGCCTTTTGTTTCAGGTAGTTGAAATATTCCAATATATATTAAATGCAAATGTAAAACTAGAAATTATATTCATACTAAAAGAAATAATCCACTTTTTAAACACTTTTGTATTAAAGGGAGATAATTACAAAACTTCTTAAAAAGTAATAAATCATACATTTCCAACAGGGATCTAACTTTATGTAATGGGTCTTTTTGTTCCTTAAATAAAATTAACAGAATATATGAAAACTGAAAAATGTCAGAAAATGTTGCTCAGATGTGATTGACCACCTTTGATGAATATAAAAGTTATGGAGCAGAAACATTTTTACTTAACCTTCAATAATGACCTTGACCTTTGACCTACAAGTGATGTATGTGCATAATCTACATATTGCCTTCTATAAACATACCAAGTTTTATGCACCTAGCTTGAATATTTTTTGAGTTATCGCAGGATCCAGATTTGCAGACGGACAGCGGGCATTCCTTCAATGGCGAGTGCAATAGCTGTATTTTTTTTCAAATGTCGAGCTATTAAATGAATTCCGAGGCCACTTAAGTTTTAAAACTTGAACAAGTCAAGTCATCTTGTTATGGTGAATGTGTCTTCCAAGACATTTGAATATCCGTGCAATCATGAAAAACTAGAGCTGCTTTTGAGAAAATGTCTCCCACCATTATGTATCTGCGTCAACCATGCACCAATACATGTATCACTGGCATCAGTGTACAGAGCCATTTTCGGTAATTCAAGAGCCATAATTCCGAAGTGTCCAGGATGATTTGGCTAGTTATCGAATTTTGCTGAGGACTTGTCAAACACATTTTGTTCAAGTTTGGTGAAGATCGGATGAGAACTGTTCGACTTAAGAGCGTGGACAAGATTTGTGACAGACAGACAGATGGACACACACACAGACAGGAGTAAATCAATATGTCTCCCAAACCACTGCCTGGTGGGAGACATAATTATAGAGCAAACAATTATAGAAAAATGACCATGTTTTGACTCCAAGTGTGACCTTGACCTTTAAGGAAGTGGTATTGGTCTTGAATGCTACAACTAATCTTGTTATGATAAATGCCTGTGCCAAGTTATTTCAATATCCATGCATGTATAAACAACTACTCTGCCTAATGGGGCATAATACTCTTGTTTGAAAGCAGGCTGGGAACTATGAAAACATGGGTTTCAAATAGTTCTCTCATATGGAAGAAAAAATGTACATATATATGTAGCTAACACATGTAACAATTTTAAGATGAATTTTGGTTATCTTGAAGTAAATTGCTTGATCCTTTGGAAATTGAGGTACAAACTGTATTTGCACAAAGTTATTTAAAAATTCTTCAAGGTGGTAAAAAGATACAAAGCAGTGTAACTTTATGACAGACAAATACACTTCTCAGTTACTGCAACAAGATTAGACCAAAGCATTCTCTTCTTATTTGGCAAAAAAAGTTCTACTGTTCTGGATCAATGTGAACTTAACCTTTGGCCTACTGATTCAAATCAATAGGGGTCATTTGCTGGTCATGATCAACCTCCCTATCAAGTTTTGTGATCCTAGGCCCAAGCATTCTCAAGTTATTGTTTGGCAAAGGTTTAACTGTTCTGGGTGACTGTGACCTTGACTTCTGACCTACAGACCCAAAAAGTCAATCTGCTGGTCATGATCAACCTCCTCCCTATCAACTTTCATGATCCTAGGCCCGAACGTTCTCAAGTTATCACATGGAAATGGTTAAACTGTTCTGGGTCACTGTGACCTTGACCTTTGACCTACTGACCTCATAAATCAATAAGGGTCATCTGCTGGTCATGACCAGCCTCCCTATCAACTTTAACGATCCTGTGCCAAAGCGTTCTTGAGTTTTCATCCGGAAACCATTTAAGTGTTCCGGGTCACTGTGACCTTGATCTTTGACCTACTGATCTCAAAATCAATAGGGGTCATCTGCTGGTCATGACCAACCTCCTATCAACTTTCATGATCCTAGGCCTAAGTGTTCTGGAGTTATCATCAGGAAACCATTTAAGTGTTCCAGGTCACTGTGACCTTGACCTTTGACCTGCTAACCTCAAAATTAATAGGGGTCATCTGCTGGTCATGACCAACCTCCCTATCAACTTTCATGATCCTAGGCCCAAGCGTTTTTGAGTTATTATCCGGAAACCAATTGGTTTACAGACCTACTGACCGAGATGCAAAACAATATACCCCTCCTTCTCCGAAGGGGGTCATAAAAATTGGAAATGTAAACCTCTATGTATCTTTAAGTCAGTTTTAACTTCTGACGAGTTTAGACAAAACCCTCTACAAATGTAACTTTCTTCTTTACCAACATTGATATCTTACATATGAAATCTGCAGGGTTGTAGTTCTCTTCAACTGCAATACCAACAGACTGAAAATGTTGTACTACCTGCCTCGTCTCTCCAAAATATGCTACCTGAAAACCAGAAAGTATAAAATTGCTGTCAGTATGTCAGTTATTATGTCATAGTATCATATGTCATAGTGGTGCACTGAAAACGAATATGACAAAAAACTGGCAAATATCTGGTTAGAGATAAAAATGTGTTTATCAAGACAACTACTACTTCAGTGTTTGCAAGAGCTTCTGTTTATACACAATGCAGTTCTTTAGCTGTACCTTACAATGATCATTAAGCTGAAGGTTTCAAGTAAATTTACAATAGGGAGATTAATTTAAAAAGCAACATTTTTGGGTGTTTTTTTTTTTGTTTATTTGGGTTAAGTGTCAAACTGACACAATTTATGTCATATGGTGACTTTTTCCAGAGTTTGATGCTGAAGGAAAACCACTGGCACCCCTCCAGGCATTGTTTCACACATGGGCAGCCACCTGCATACAACCACTTTCCTTACATTAGCCAGCTGGAATGAAGAATTCTACACCAGAAGCAAGGTTTTGAACTTACATTGATGAGGGGTAAATGATTCGTAATCAGACATGTTAACCACTTAGTCCTGGAGGCCCCCAGTAAACAAGGCAGTCTGAAAGACAGCTAAATCCCCCGCCACTGCTATGGATAGTGAAAGGGTAAACCTTTGATTTTAGTTGTGACCTTGACCTTGAACTGACATGGCTGACTCATGAATTCTGCACAACATCTTGATGAGGTGATCATTTGACCCAAGTTTCATGAAAATCCTTCAAGGGGTTTAGGAGATACAGAGCTGAAACCTTTGACCTTCAGTTGTGACCTTGACCTTGAGTTGACATGGCTGACTTATGAGTTCTTGATGAGGTGATCATTTGACCCAAGTTTGATGAAAATCCTTCAAGGGGTTTAGGAGATACAGAGTGGACACAAAATGGAAGGCTCAAACCTTCGACCCTTAGTTGTGACCTTGACCTTGAGCTGGCATGGTTGACTCATAATTTCTGCACATCGTTTTGATGAGGTAATCATTTTACCCAAGTTTTATAAAATTCCTTCAAGGGGTTTAGGAGATATAGAGCGGACACGAAATGGAAGGCTCAAACCTTTGACCTTCAGTTGTGACCTTGACCTTGAGCCGACATGGCTGACTCATAATTTCTGCACATCGCCTTGATGAGGTGATCGTTTGACCCAAGTTTGATGAAAATCCTTCAAGGAGTTTAGGAGATATAGAGCGGACACAAAATGGAAGGCTCAAACCTTTGACCCTAAGTTGTGACCTTGACCTTGAGCCGGCATGACTGACTCATGTGCTTGCACATTGTCTTGATGAGGTGATCATTTGACCCAAATTTGATAAAATTCCTTGAAGGGGTTTAGGAGATATAGAGCGGACACAAAATGGAAGGCTCAAACCTTTGACCTTGAGTTGTGACCTTGACCTTGAGCCGACAAGGCTGACCCATGGGTTCTGCACATCGTCTTGATGAGGTGATCATTTGACCCAAGTTTCATGAAAATCCTTCAAGGAGTTTAGAAGATATAGAGCGGACACAAAATGGAAGGCTCAAAACCTTTGACCCTAAGTTGTGACCTTGACCTTGAGCCAGCATGGCTGACTCATGGGTTCTGCACATCGTCTTGATGAGGTGATCATTTGACCAAAGTTTTATAAAATTCCTTCAAGGGGTTTATGAGATATAGAGCGGACACAAAATGGCAGGCTCAAACCTTTGACCTCGAGTTGTGACCTTGACCTTGAACCGACAAGGCTGACTCAAGGGTTCTGCACATCATTTTGATGAGGTGATCATTTGACCCAAGTTTCATGAAAATCCTTCAAGGGGTTTAGGAGATATGGACCGGACACGACGGACGCAGACCATTCCTATAATCCCTCCGCCATGGCGGGGGATTAAAAAAAAATAATTCTGATTCTTATACACAGCATCCTTTCAAGGGCCTCTTTCATTTTGTAAAATTATAACAGAATTCCTTGAATTATTCCAAAGTTCTGCTCTAAACAAGAGTGTTAAGAGAAAATTAAATACAGGGAGACAATTAAACAAGAGGGCCATGATGGCCCTATATCGCTCACCTGTTATCATTGCACTTAAGGACAAGTCTTCAAGGTCAAAAGATCATAATAGAAATCAATCAAAAGAATTATGAGAAAATATAGTTGAAATTTTCTTTAAGTAACTTTAAAAACAAGATTTGAAAACTTTTTGTAGAGGTCCACTAGGCAATGCTACATGTCAAATATCTAAGCTCTTCTGGTTTATTTTTAGAAAATTTTGAAGATTTTTCTATGTACAATCAAGTAACCCCATGGGGCAGGGTCAATTTGACCCCAGGGGTCATGATTTGAATAAACTTTGTAAAAGTCTAATAGGCAATGCTACATGTCAAATATCTAAGATCTAGGCCTTCTGGTTTATTTTTAGAATTTTTTTTTAAGATTTTCCTATGTAAAATCAAGTGACCCCTAGGGCGGAGTCAATTTTGACCCCGGGGGACAAGGTTTGAACAAATTTTGTAGAGGTCCACTAGGCAATGCTACATGTCAAATATCTAGTCTCTAGGCCTTCTAGTTTATTTTTAGAAAATTTTTGAAGATTTTCCTATGTAAAATCAAGTGACCCCTGGGGCTGGGTCAATTTTGACCCAGGGGGTCATGATATGAACAAATTTTGTAGAGGTCCACTAGGTAATGCTACATGTGAAATATCTAAGCTCTAGGCCTTCTGGTTTATTTTTAGAAAACTTTTGAAGATTTTCTTATGTAAAGTCAAGTGACCCCTAGGGCGGGGTCAATTTTGACCCCCGGGTCATAATTTGAACAACTTTAGTAGAGGTCCAATAGGCAATGCTACATGTCAAATATCTAAGCTCTAGGGCTTCTGGTTTTTGAGAAGAAGATTTTTTAAATATTTTCCTATGTAAAATCAAGTGACCCCTGGGGCGGGGTCAATTTTGACCCCGGGGGCCATGATTTGAACAAATTTTGTAGAGGTCCACTAGGCAATGCTACATGTGAAATATCTAAGCTCTAGGCCTTCTGGTTTATTTTTAGAAATTTTTTGAAGATTTTCCTATGTAAAATCAAGTGACCCTGGGGCGGGGTCAATTTTGACCCCAGGGTCATGATTTGAACAATTTTAGTAGAGGTCCACTAGGCAATGCTACATGTCAAATATCTAAGCTCTAGGGCTTCTGGTTTTTGAGAAGAAGATTTTTTAAGATTTTCTTTTGTAAAATCAAGTGACCCCTGGGGCGGGGTCAATTTTGACCCCGGGGTCATGATTTGAACAAACTTGGTAGAGGTCCACTAGGCAATGCTTCACACCAAATATCTAAGCTCTAGGGCTTCTGGTTTTTGAGAAGAAGATTTTTAAAGTTTTTCCTTTCGGTTGCCATGGCAACCAGTGTTCTGCATGGAATTCAATTCTTTGAACAATTTTGAAAGGGGGCCATCCAAGGAACATCCCTGTGAAGTTTCATCAAAATTGGCCTGTTGGTTTAGGAGGAGATGTTGTTTAAAGGAAAGTGTGGACGGACGTACAACGGACGGACGTACAACGGACGGACGTACAACGGACGGTGAGCGATCACAATACCTCACCCTGAGCACTTTGTGCTCAGGTGAGCTAAAAAGCACAAGAAAGTACTTTTGGTTCTTGTACATTTACACTTCTTCTCTATGGTCCCTCTGTCATTGCAATAGTTATAATAGAATCTCTAAAACAGTTTTTATTGCTCCAATAAAGTGTAATGAGTAAATTAAATAAAGGGTGTTACCTTAAAAAAATTAAGCAAGATAGTTCTTGTACACTTCACTTTCCCTCAAAGGCCAATGCCATTGTGTAAAGTTTTATTCTTTAAAAGGTTTGGTTTAATGCTCCAGAGAAGGTGCTATGAGTAACATTATACAGGTAGATACTACAAGATGAAAGAAAGATTGTGGTTTATGCACACGGCACTTCCTCTAAATGGCCTTTGTCATTGTTAAAACAAATGCCCTTTAACAGTTTTGCAGTTATACTCCACACAACTGTTATAACTGGACACTTTTGCCATATCCCCCTTAGCTTTTCAGGGGGAGTGGGTGGGGAGGGGGGATAATTATGTAAAGGCAAAGAAAGTGTAATCCATATTAAAGTAGTTCTTTAGACCTAATTAATGTTCATTCAAAAACTTTCAAACCTGCCCTCCAGTTAGTAACATGAGTTTATCAAACTGAAAGAAATTCTGCGACGAAGGTTGGTGTATTGAGGCTATAACTGACTTGCTGCATTCTGCTGCATACGTCTTCAACAGTGATATCAAACTGGTGGTCGTGCTGGAGTCTAAACCAGTAGTTGGTTCCTGTAAAGTATCGAAAACATATACATAATGCTGTTTTTATACTGTATGCAAACAGTTATTGACTCTTCTTTAATGCCATTTGAAAAGCAATGTAAAATGACTTAAACAAGTAACAGGAATAGATTTTAACTTGGCACAACTCTAGATTCATTTCAAAACATTGCTTTCGATTGTAATCAGTAAGTTCTAGGCAGTATTTAAAATATAGTAAAGCACTGATTGCTCAAAGCCACAAAAGGATGAACAAAATGAGTTATCAAGGGTACTGAGCACTCCAAACATAGACAATATATGGAAAACTGCTGGGACTATATAAATTACTCATGTTTGACCTAGTGTTTCAGCCATTGATGCTTGATTAAGCAGTGTTTCACTGTATTAAGAAAAGCTGTCTAGTGTGCTAGTCACACAGATTGTTTTTAGTTTAAAACAGAAGGAATCTATTTACCTTAATCATACGCCTTAGATATAAGTGTCTACCTACTCCTAGGCCAAAAATGTATTTAATAAAAAGAAGTTTAAAATGACCTAAAAGCAACCCACATCAAGAAATATAATGTCTGGGTCCTGTATTAATTCACAAGCAATACTGGCTCTCTTCATCTCCCCTCCAGATAGTCCAGGTGTGAAAATACCTCCCATCTCTGTAAAATTATAAAAATAAGAAATAAAAAATCTGGTGCATCTAGGATTTTTAACAGGTTATGACTAAATCTTGTTAACTTATTTTTTTTTTTCAAGATTTACCCCTACTAAGGCAGACAGAAAAAGGTCAGATTTAAGACAGAATCAAAACATATTAACAACAGCAGAAATTGTTTCAACAAAATTTAAATGTCTACGTTTATGTTTACTAGCACCTACAACTGTCCTGATGGGGGACACATCTAAAAGAATGCTGATTACTTTAGGTTTTGAAGGATAGTGCAGGATACAGAAAACTCTCTTATTCAACAAGCTTCTACTAATATTCTAACATGCCAGGGCAAAAAAGCGAGTACTTGTATACTGACTTACCTGTATCTAGACATTTGTTTAAATCTAATGCATCTATTACAGACTGGAGTCTCACTTTTTTTTCTTCAACTGACAATTCATCTGGTAATCTTATCATTGCTGTAAACTGTAATATATTCAGGCAATCATATTTTAACTTTTACCCTGCTGAATTTCTAAAATGGACTGGTCCATCATTCAATTTGGGCAATACCATTTATTATTTCAAGGAATGTTTGCAGAAAATTTACTGATTGAATAGCGAACAGTACAGACCATGATCAGGCTGATCTTGGTCTGCACTGGTCACAAAGGCAGAAATATTCCCCGCCAGCAGGCTAAAGGTAAAGTCTATCACTTAAAACATGGGCAAACTGCTGATGCTTATTAAAGAAAGAAATCTCAAATTAAACGAACAATCAATTAAGTTCAGTTGGAGACAATTCAAACCTACATGTATACATTTAAAATTACAGCCAGAACAATTCTCAGTCTGAGATCTCAATTAAAGCAGAATCAGAGTCTGGGTTATAAAACTGTGTTTGGTGACTGGTTTCAAATCTCTAGTATTTGATTGGTTTATTTCGAATTCAGTTTTGAATCTAACCAATGACAAAGTGGAATGCTGAGACTGGTCTCCAAACTCAGTTTTAACCTTTACCCTGCTAAATTTTTAAAATGGACTAGTCCATCATTCAACTTGGGCAGCACCACTTATCGTTCAAAGGGGTGTTCACTGAAAATTTACTAACTGAATAGCGAACAGTGTAGACCATGATCAGCCTGCATGGATGTGCTGCCTGATCTTAGTCTGCACTGGTCGCAAAGGCAAAATCACTTGCCGCTAGCTGAACCTGAGGCTAAAAAACTTTGTTTGGAGACAAGTTGCAGAATGTAGCTTTGCTTTTGGCCAATCTCAAATTTATGCCCATAGATAAATTATACAGAATTACTATATCTCACCATTGTTGTTTTAACATAATGTAAACTTCTTCAAAACTGTCTTTTACCTCCAAGGTTTCTTTTAAAGTCAAATTTGAAAAGAAGTAGTCCTGTTGCAGAACATAGCACATTCTTCTTCGTAATGATTTATTCAAAGGCATATTCCCCACACAGATTTCACCACTATATGAAATGCGTCCATTCAGGGTATTTAGCAGTGTAGTTTTTCCAGCTCCTGAAAAATATTGACAAACTTCTGTGAAATCAGGCCTTAAATTTCATGATTCGTGCTAAAAAAGACATTTTGCTGGAACATGCATTCAAAGTTTTAAAGCCTGGAAGAAGATGGGAATTTCATGTGTTCATTAGCAAATTTAGGAATTAATTTCAGGGACTGACTTTTACAATAAAATCCATTCACCTTGTGTACTATATCATTTTTCTGTTATACAGAAATATTTGTTTATATTATGTATAATTATGGCTTTGTTTTTCAAAGCCAATCTTGCAATTGTCTTAACTATATATGTCCAATTTTATGTCATTGCTTAAAGTGACTCGTTCACACATTTTACACAAATAAACCATAAATATGGGAACTGTGAAAGAGACCAGTAGTACAAACTTACTGACATAATATTTTTGCAATGTATCCTAATAAATGACCAAATATATTGTCCAGAATGGAGTAATTGTTGGGAGTGCTTTGGAAATAATAGAGATATCAACAATTTCTTGCCATTATTCCAATATCTATTACTTATCCCTTACTCTGCTGAATTTCTATAATGAACTTATCCATCTTTCAATTGGGACAGTACCATTAACTGTTAAAAGGGGTGTGTACCAAAAAGATACTGACTGAATGGCGAACAGTGCATATCATGATCAGACTGCATGGATGTGCAGGCTGATCATGATCTACACTGGTCGCAAAGGCAGAATCAATCGTGTCCAGCATGATAAGGTTTGTTTTCATTCACTTTATTGTTTTTCAGTGTCATATATATATTTATGCTAAACTTCTCAATTTATTTCCATCAACCAGTTCATTAGAAGAAAGAGTTTTCTATTTTTAGCTGTAGCTGCCCCTAAAGGGGGCCAAGTGCTCCATTTTGAATAAATTTGAGAATGGACCTAAAAATGAACTGTTTAAAAGTTACTTTTCTATTTTAACCTCAAGCGGCCCCTATAAGGGGGCAAGTGTCCCTTTGAAAAACAAGAGGACCATGATGGTCCTGAATCGCTCACCTGTCCCTACATGACCCAGTTTTGAACTTAGTATGACGACTTTTTTTCTATTAATTGACATAGTGACCTAGTTTTTGAGCTCATGTGACCCAGTTTTGAACTTGACCTAGATATCACCAAGATAAAAATTCTGACCAATTTTCATGAAGATCCATTGAAAAATTTGGCCTCTAGAGAGGTCACAAGGTTTTTCTATTATTTGATCTAATGACCTAGTTTTTGAAGGCAGGTGACCCAGTTTTGAACTTGACCTAGATATCATCAAGGTGAACATTCTCACCAATTTTCATGAAGATCTCATGAAATATATGGCCTCTAGAGAGGTCACAAGGTTTTTCTATTTTTAGACCTACTGACCTAGTTTTTGACCGCACGTGACCCAGTTTCGAATTTGAACTAGATATCATCAAGGTGAACATCCTGACCAATTTTCATGAAGATCCATGAAAAATATGGCCACTAGAGAGGTCAAAAGGTTTTTCTATTTTTAGACCTACTGACCTAGTTTTTGACCGCAGTTGACCCAGTTTCCAATTTGACCTAGATATCATCAAGATGAACATTCAGACTAACTTTCATACAGATCCCATAAAAAATATGGCCTCTAGAGAGGTCACAAGGTTTTTCTATTATTTGACCTAATGACCTAGTTTTTGATGGCACGTGACCCAGTTTAGAACTTGAACTAGATATCATCAAGATGAACATTCTGACCAATTTTCATGAAGATCCATTGAAAAGTATGGCCTCTAGAGAGGTCACAAGGTTTTTCTATTTTTAGACCTACTGACCTAGTTTTTGACCACAGTTGACCCAGTTTCGAACTTGACCTAGATATCATCAAGATGAACATCATGAGTGGTCACAAGCAAAAGTTCACACACACATGGACACATGGACGCCGCGTGATCACAAAAGCTCACCTTGTCACTTTGTGACAGGTGAGCTAAAAATGGGAAAAACACCCTATAATGGTGCTACAGAGTTGTGTGTGTGTGGTTTAACATCTTTTTCCACAATTTTTCAGTCCTATAAACGACAGTGTCTACTTGTAGAGTACAATGCCAAACTTGATAGTGCTGCATCACTGGAAAATCATGCCGTAGATACGTAACATGATATCCCACCAAGTCACATTATACTGACAAGGGCTGACAAGTCCTAGCACTATCCTCTTAAAGCTGAGCGCCAAGCGAGAAAGCTACTAACTAGTATTATTTTTCACATCTTTGGTATTACGCAACCAGGGATCAAACCCACGACCTCCCGCACTCGAAGCAGGTGCTCTAGCCCTAGGCTACCGAGGCGGTCTGCTACAGTCTCAGTTAGTTTGATGAAGATCTATCAAGCTGTTTACGAGAAGAAGTTTTCAAAGTGTTTCACTGTATATCTCCAACATGAACAATAGATAAATAGACAGCATCCTCAGCTTCTCTTCTTTTATGCATGGCTTCAGATACAGATTAACTTGTTCTCCATAGTAACTGGTAACTTCCTCACATGAACCTGAGAGGGGTTGACAAATGGTTTTAAAAGTAAAAGTTGTAGACAAGTTGCTACAACTCATGATGGTTGAACCATCACTTCTCCATTGGAACATATTTCACATTTTATACTTGTCAAAGCAGTCATATTTTATCACACAGTTTAACAAGAAAGATCAATTGTACAATTACCACTGGGTGCCATAATAGCCAGCAGTTCGCCAGGTGCCACTGTGCCACTGACATTGTGTAAAATCTCTTTCCCTCCAATCTTAACAGACACATTTGACCATTGCAATGCCATATCTGAAAATTTACAACAACAAAAACAGTTACTTAATATATTCAATTGCAGTCATGTTTTTGAGACAAAAATATAATACTTTAAAACTAAAACAGCATATGCTGGAAGTCATAAGGGAGTGAGTAAAATGCCCAAGTTATCAAGAGATTCAAGTAACCAACATAATAGGAAATTTAAGAAAAAGCAGACAAGGACAACATGAATTATTCAAGTCAGCCCTAGTATCAGTGCCCAAGTTATCACTGTAGTTCTAATTCTTATTTTTTACCAAATGCCCAAGGTCAACAGTGTATTTATCTTATTAAATGTTTGTCTATGTATGTCTCATTCTTGCATACATTTTACATATATCACACTTTTACAAAAATAAACATACCATATTAAAAAAATCAAGGCAAGAATCACCCTTCAGCAGAATATTAAGAGAGTAATAAAAGCATAAAATCATACACGTATCAACATTTTAAAACAAGAGTGCCAGACTGTCACAAAATTATAGGCCCGTCGGATGAACAAGGCTAAATTTGCAGTTTTTCGAGTAATTCAAGGGCCATAATCCGAGAGTGCCTGGGGCGATTTGCGTGGTTATCGAACTTGGCCGAGATATTATCCCCACAAACATTGTCAGCAAGTTTGGTGAAGATTGGATGAAAACTGTTCAACTTTGAGAGTGGACAAGGCTAAATTCGCAGTTTTTCGTGTAATTCAAGGGCCATTAATCCAAGAGTGCCTGGGGCAATTTGAGTGGTTATCGAACTTGGCTGAAATATTATGCCCACAAACATTGTCAGCAAGTTTGGTGAAGATCGGATGAAAACTGTTCGACTTAGAGAGCGGACATGCTTTGGACGCTGACTGCTCCCCACCTGCCGCCCGCCACGGGTGTTCAAATAATACGCACCGCTCTTACAGAGACAGGATTATAAAAATACAAACAGTATTCAATGGTACTAAAGTCATAATATTACTTTGTACAAGTAGTATATAAACTTCCTGTTAAAAGTTACTGAAACTATTAAATAATTAAATCATTGAGGTACATGTTTTTCAGTAACTTATACTAATATAGTTCAAAAGCATCTCATGATCTGCACAGACAAGTTTGCATTTATAAAGAAAGACCTATTTTTCATCTGTTTTAAATGGAATTTTCATGGTTTATGTTGGTTGGCTGCCGTTTTTGTTTCACTGTGGATCTATACCTGACATCTGTTAGCAATTTCAAGGAGAATTTAGGAACTTGTTTGATGTTTTTCAGTGGTTTATTGAAATATAACAAAGCAGCAATCAATTATATTTAAAACTTTCACTGTTTAACCCTTACCATGCTAAATTTCTATAATGACCTTGTCTATCTTCCAATTTGGACAGTACCATTATTTGTTAAAAGGGATGCTTACCAAAACGGTACTTGCTGATTAACGAACAGTGCAGATCATGATATTTTTTAATATTTTCCAAGTAAATCTATGTAAAACCAGTGAATGCAAGGAGGGGGCTAATTTTTACACCACAGACATAATTTGAACAAACTTGGTAGAAGAATACATACAAAATAACTAAGCTGTGGGCCTCAAGGTTTAAGATAAGTATTTTCCAATACAAATGTATAAGTATATGTAAAACCAGTGAACCCCAGGAAGGGGCTAATTTTTAACCTACAGACATCATTTGAACAAACTTGGTGGAATAATACTAAACTATTCTACATACCAAATAACTAAGCTCTGTGTCTGGCAGCTTCAGATAAGAAGATTTTTTGCAATGACAACCAGGAACGGAATTCTTTGAAACACTTTGATTTAGGGTCATCCATTGAAGGAACATCCAGATGTCAAGAAAACTGTGGATGAGCAGATGACAGACAGCGAGTGATCACAACAGCTCATCCCGAGCACTTTGTGCTCAGGTGAGATAAAATCCATTGAAACCATAAAAAATTAAAAGAAAATTTGTTTGTTTAATATGTAATACAGTGTTTTTCAATTGAGAACACCAAATCTTAAATATTGCATCAGTGTTTTACATGTAGGTGTCATTTTTGAAGAAGATCCAGTGTTCCTAATTTAACTTAAGTTTTCTCACAATAGAAACCATATAATACTAGACAGGAAATATGACTATTCAACAGCCTTGTCAACTGAATGAATACAAAACGAGGGCTGAGCGCGAAACTATTGTATCTTGTTCTTTATTTATATACAGTTACAATACTTTCGAGCTCAGCCCACGAAAAGTCGAAAAGGGGCATAATTTTGTAAAAAAGGGTTATGGAACCTTCACAGTGCTTATCAGCTCATAAAGTGAACAAGTGCGTGAAGTTTCAATCCTTTCCCATAAGTGGATAATGAAATACCAGCTTACATACAAAAACTTAACCAAAAACTGCTAAGTCTAAAAAGGGGCATAATTCTGAAAAAATTGCAAAGTAGAGTTATGGAACCTGTGTAATGTAGGTCAGTTTATCACAGTGAACAAGTGTGTGAAGTTTCAATCCATTCCCACAAGTCGTTACTGAGATACCAGCTTACATACAAAACCTTAACCAAGAATTTCTAAGTCGAAAAGGGGGCATAATTTCATAAAAAAGCAAAACAGAGTTATGGAACCTGTGTAATGTAGGTCAGTTTATCACAGTGAATAAGTGTGTGAAGTTTCAATCCATTCCCACAAGTCGTTACTGAGATACCAGCTTACATACAAAACCTTAACCAAGAATTTCTAAGTCGAAAAGGGGACATAATTTTGTAAAAAAGCAAAATAGAGTTATGGAACCTGTGCAATGTAAGTCAGTTTATCACAGTGAATAAGTGTGTGAAGTTTCAATCCATTCCCACAAGTGGTTACTGAGATACCAGCTTACATACAAAACCTTAACCAAATCGGGACGCCGACGCTTGGGTGAGTCCAATAGGTCTACTATTCTATGAATAGTCGAGCTAAAAAGCTAAATTTTAAATGATACAATTGAACTTCTTTCTGCTCTTCTACAACAATGACTAAATTCTAAATTGTTATCATTATAAGTGGGAGAGCTGGACCTAAGTCTGGGTAGGATGTGTGGTAGTGCAAAACGTATTTCATTTCATAGGGTTTAGTCTTTTTTTATAATTTAATTTTGTTCATGTTTTTTTAAACAGACGAACTTAATGTAAGGGAAGAGAGAGTGATATCTGATGAGGCTACGGATCCATGGTAATGTAGTTTAAAAGGATTCACCGAAAAAAAGTCACACTCCCAATCTCCGGACGTCGATCTAAAAATTTCCTTCCGTAAATACTGTGTGCTAAAACAATCTACATTTCTGAAACTTTACTTAAAGTAATTTACATAAGCCTCTAAATATTGAAATCTATTTGCATATGTTACGAGGAAAATATAGAGAGTGCGTCAGCAATTAATTCATTTTTAGCGCTCAGAGTTCAGGATTTTTGTTTACAGTATGTATTTCAAGTCGTGAAACGTGAGATTCTGAGCTATTTTCATATTAACATCCGATAAATTGATGAATTTTGCACGGCGACATCGAATAAAAATGGCGGCATCCATAACGTTTTCAGTGGCAGCACCTATGAGTTTAATCGGGAGAGTCGTATTGAATGAATAAGACAGGTTACCCTTTTAAGGAGCAGAAATGGACAGGAAATAATAGTTCCCGCTGTAAATACACTTTTGACTTATATTGACCCGAAAAGAGACTGGATTAGCCCTTCCGCAAACAGAATATCAGTTATTGTAAATGTTATGTTATTTGTAAATGTCTTGCCGACTCAAAATAAATCTTATCTTATCTGTCATGAAACGCATGTGCTTCTTTCCCGCCAAAATTATAATAACGTACCCACAACGTAATTATTTTCGCAAGCGTGCACAATCGATCTCATTTCAAATTTACCAAAAGTATCCTAAGATGTTAAACAAGAGGTTCTTACAGTTTTGTATATAGATTTTTTGGGGGGTTTAACACATTTTTTTTCTCTTTAGAACAGACAGCAACATTGCAGCAGTCGACTTTGTGCACATGGATAGTTTCTTTTTCACGACGCTTTCTATAAAAGATAGGTTCTTATTTGCAACATAATTACTGAAATGTATGAGCAATATAACATTTTACATCTAGAAAAATATTATAATGGTCTGACATCAGTATGGTATTTCGCGCTTTGAAAATTCACTTTTTGCACTCGTCGGCAACATGAAACTAATTTTGTAAGCTTGTCAATGCAGCAATCATCAGTCATCTAGTATATTTTTTCACACCTTGTGATGCAAACACACTAGCTGATGTACATGTAATTATCAGCCAGTGATAGAAATTGGGGGGGGGGGGGGGGGTTAATTGAAAGTAATAGACGTTTGGGGCTTAATTGAAAGTGTTGTGCTGTCAGGTGAATGCAGTTTGAGTTAATGTTCTGCAACTGATCGGAACTTATAAAAAAAAATATTCTGTTCAGTAGGCAAATAAAAAAATTCGGAGCGCAGTGATTTTCGGGGGTCAGTCGGGAGACAGCCAACAAACCTAATTTTAATTTTGGCCCTAGTAATTAAGTGTGAACAGGTCAATTTTCCATTTAACCTTTACCCTGCTAAATTTCTAAAATGGACTGTTCCATCATTTAATTTGGGCAATACCATTTATTATTTGAAGGGGTTTTCACTGAAAATTTACTGACTGAATAGCGAACAGTGTAGACCATGATCAGCCTGCACGGACATGCAGGCTGATCTTGGTCTGCACTGGTCGCTAAGGCAGAATCACTTGACGCCAGCACGCTAAATGTTAAAATAAATAATAATAATAATAAAGTCTTTATTTAACGAGGCAACACAGTTGGGTGTACCCAGTCTTCCCTGTGAGCCTCAAATAAAAAACACTCCAGACAAATGGAGGCGTCCATTTTTGTCAAAGTGATTAAAGGGACATCACTCTTAAATAAATGACGTTGTTGTAAAAGATCTCTGTGAAGTATGATTTTTTTATGTGTCTCTATTTAGTGAAGGTTTAAGCTGCCTTATAAACATTATTTCTCATTGTTTTCTACGTAAGCGAACATACTGGCATTTGTGCGGGACTTAAGTTCCTGAAATATAATAAAAAATTTCCATTTTTCAAAATGTTTACGGACAGTATTATGAGTATAGTCAGTAGAAAACAATGAGAAATAATGTTTGATTCAGGATTTCCAAAAAAATGTGACCGTAAAAAAATATTGGAATGCCCGCTTTCACTTTTTAAACCTAGCTTATTGTGTTGCTTGTAGGGTATCTTAAATACTGTATGATTTTTTAGACAGGAAAGTGTGCAGATTGGAAATTATACACAGGGATTGAATTTAACTTTTTTTCCCACTAGCAAATTTTTGCTAGTGTCATTTTTTTCCACTAGCAAAATGATGGGTTCCACTAGCAATTATTTTAAAGCTGTTTAAGTGCTAAATTTATTAACTTGTTGTTTTGTTGTTTGGTTTCATTTAAAAGTTCATGGTCCGGACCGACCGGGGACTTTCTGGTTTTGAAAGTACATACGAACCAAAGTACTCAATGATTCTTTGGACTTTTGGCTAGACGTTGAAGTTTTAAGTGATGCTCCAGACCAAGTATGACAAAGATCCACCAAGCTGTTCATGAGACGTTGTATAAAGGCATTTCTAGTTTTAGCTCTAGCAGCCCCTAAAAGGGGTCAAATGTCCCAGCTGAACAAAGTTGGCTGCGGGCCTAATAAAGATGCTACAAATCAAGTTTGATTAGAAAATTTAGAATACATGAGAAAAAATCAATTAAAGGATTTTTTTATTTATTATTTTTATTTATTTCTAAAATAAAAAGTGAAGGTCAAGCAAAACATACAATTGTTATTATTTCAATATTTCTGTTTCATAAGCAAATTTTGACCGCATAAGCAAAGTTTGACCGTAGTTATATCACATAGATAAACTGTATGCAACGTACCTTCATTTCAGTCGATCCCTAATGCAGCGTTTTTCAAAGTGAAAGTATGTACCATGACATTGTATTTGAATGGGTCTAAAATTTCATTTTCATTTTTTTACTGAATGGCTGCGTAATCTCCTTAAAGAAACTAGGGAAATCTTCCTTTCTCATGTTTCTTGTAGATAAATAAGTCATATTAAAGTAAATCAAGTACTTGTGGCAGAAAAAATGCAATTAGCTGCGGTCACTTTTGCACAAAAAAACCTAGATATGTCCTAAAAACAACCTTAATTCCCAAACCATATATGCAAAAACCTGAAAAATGTGTTAATGTTATGTGTCAAAATCTAGGACATGACTGTAACACCCTATAAATCTTTATTACTAAATTTTATGGTCAAAAGCACAATTGATTTGTCATTCATACACATACAAGTGTCCAAAAACATAATTTTCATCTTGTAATCAAAACTAACAAAAAAGTGGTGGCTGTTGCTATGAACAGGCTATAACAGATCAATTAATTCCATCTTTTTCACATTTCATCACTTACAAAATTATTAAAAAACATCCTTACTGTGAAAAGAGTGGTGACTTTAATGACAAAAATTAGTTACCTGAATGAATAATGCTGAATTCTTGCATAAAAACTACTTTTTTCGCTGGATCCGCCCATGTATTAACGGGAGAAAAATCGTGTGCAAACAAGGCAATTCACGTGCTGTTAATACCCGATTTTTATTTTTGAAATGCTTTGCCAGGGATATGTGTATGTATTTTTACGCACACTGATATTTGGCATCTGCGTCTTGTTTCTTCCTTAACAACCTCATCCTGTAGCATTATAAATACAATGTAATCCATAGTATGTTTAGCTGTATCTGTTTCCAACCCCAAACGTACTACCCCCATCAATGTACGCCCTAGCTTCTCTTAGAGTTCACACCCTTTACAAAGCGTCTGTTCAGTTATTGTAAATAACTGTGAATAAATAAGTATCGCGTGTAACTTGTGCTATTGTTCGTTTTTAGGTATTATTTTTATGATTTTGGTAAGTATCAGTCGGTATGTTTTTATCTAATTTCTCGAAGAATTTATATAAACAGCTTGGAAACTTGACAATACGTTCGTACTTATCCGTACTCCAACTGCGTGTCCATACTCAATATAACTCGAATGTAAAGTTATTATTCTTGAAATTGTGATCGAGTCCACCAAATTGTGAAATGATATGAACAATTATTGGTAATTTTATGTTTGTAATAATGAGAGATAAAAAAATCGCTTAAAAACCTTTTGATAGCGTTGTTTATTTCCGGGCCCTGGATAAGGATATTTAAAACATGTTTACCGTTTCCAAGAACAACTGGAATGGTAAATAAACAAGAGCACCGCCTTGCGGGTGCTGACGCTCATCTGATTTTTTTTGTGTAATAGAAATATTGTCCTACCCATGATTTTCTAAGTCTAAAAAGGGCCATCATTCTTGCAAAAAGCAGGATAGAGTTATGTTTCTTGATGTTCAGTGTCCACTTATGATGGTGAAAAACTGTTGCAAGTTTTAAAGCAATAGCTTTGATAGTTTATGAGAAAAGTTGACTTAAACATAATACTCAACCAAGAAAATGATTTTCTAAGTCCAAAAGGGGCAATAATTATTGCAAAAAGCAGGATGGAGTTATGTTGCTTGCTGTACAGGGTCAGCTTATGATGGTCAACAAGTGTTGCAAGTTTCAAAGCAATAGCTTTTGTAGTTTAAGAGAAAAAGTTGACCAAAACATAAAACTTAACCAAGAAATCTGATATTTTCTAAGTCCAAAAGGGGCCATAAATCTTGCAAAAAGCAGGATGGAGTTATGTTTCTTGCTGTACAGGGTCAACTTATGATGGTGAACAAGTGTTGCAAGTTTTAAAGCAATAGCTTTGATAGTTTAGGATAAAAGCTGACCTAAACATAAAACTTAACCAAGAAAACTGATTTTCTAAGTCCAAAAGGGGCAATAAATCTTGCAAAAAGCAAGATGGAGTTATGTTTCTTGATGTACAGGGTCTGCTTATGATGGTGAACAAGTATTCCAAGTTTCAAAGCAATAGCTTTGATAGTTTAGGAGAAAAGTTGACCTAAACATAAAACTTAACCAAGAAATCTGATATTTTCTAAGTACAAAAGGGGCCATAAATCTTGCAAAAAGCAAGATGGAGTTATGTTTCTTGCTGTACAGGGTCAGCTTATGATGGTGAACAAGTATTCCAAGTTTCAAAGCAATAGCTTTGATAGTTTAGGAGAAAAGCTGACCTAAACATAAAACTTAACCAGGCAACGCCGACGCAGACGCCGACGCCGACGCCGACAACCGCTCAAGTGATGACAATAACTCATCATTTTTTTTCAAAAAATCAGATGAGCTAAAAATGTACCGGAATCGTCAAGTCATCACGTATGAAAACAATACATAAATCGCCGTGAAATATATTTTTATGCAAGAATAGCGACAATACAAGTTTGTTTTGTGTATTAACATCTGAAGAAGCCCTTGGAATATGTTTGTGACCTCGACCTTCAGTCTCGGTCACAAACAATCCCGCGGGCTTCTGCAGACGTTAATACACAAAAAAACGTGTATTATCCCTACAATAATGCAGTTACTATTACTTACCCGGATACTGCTCCTATCCGGAATCTACTTCCTCACCAGTATGCTCTGATTTCATAAACCATATATAAATAATGTCTAGAAACAGTTTGAATATGACCAACCTTTCAGTATTTTAATATAATAGATGGCATGTCCATAATTAATTCTAAAATATTGTGAAATGAACAATGTTTTTGGAAATTTAACTTTTTTACAATGGGACGCTTGATTGACACTTACTTTTCCGTACCACTTGGGATGGAGTATTCCGGCCCTATATACCATTATAAACCCTTTGTTTACACTGGCTTCACCAAAAATAAAAGCATGCTTTACTGTTGTTAGTACATATATAAGACTATCCAAAGTGCTATAAAAATATTATACTTCTTTGGACTATCCAAGCCTTGTAGACTATCACTGGCCTTGATGGTATCTGGAATAACTGGTCTCAATCAATACGTATTAGACCTTCCTGATGGTATATTGCAGGTCATTCCAGAGTCTGCTTATACGAAACAAGAAATATCTTTAAAAATGATGGTCGGCGAATTGTAATAAGGAAAGAAGTTTATAAATTTTTCATCTAACATTCATCTTTCATCTAACATTTTTCAAATTGCAAAACTAAACACCGCACTTTAACAATTTAAATGGTTCTCTTTTAATTTTTCGCAAAGGTTTCGTAGGGTTGCAATTTTGTTTCGTTTATCCTTAGACGAATAATTACAGCAGTAGTTCGATGAAGATTCATAAAGCGGTTCATGAGAAGAGGTCATTAAACGTGTTTATATTTTTAGCTAAATTGGTCCCTATCCCTATTTGTAACAAAATAGCAGGAGACCTTACGATATTGTTACACATCGAGTTTGATAAAAATCCATTATATTTTAGTGGTTAATGCGAAGAAAGGCATATCTACTTTTAGCTATAGTGGTCCCTAATAGGGCCCAAGTTCCTATATAAATAAATTTGGAAGAGGACCTTATAATGATGCTCCAGACCAAGTATGACAAAGATCCACCAAGCTGTTCATGAGACGCTGTATAAAGGCATTTCTAGTTTTAGCTCTAGCAGCCCCTAAAAGGGGACAAATGTCCCAGCTGAACAAAGTTGGCTGCGGGCCTAATAAAGATGCTACAAATCAAGTTTGATTAGAATACATGAGAAAAAATCAATTACAGGATTTTTTTATTTATTATTTTTATTTATTTCTAAAATAAAAAGTGAAGGTCAAGCAAAACATACAATTGTTATTATTTCAATATTTCTGTTTCATAAGCAAATTTTGACCGCATAAGCAAAGTTTGACCGTAGTTATATCACATAGATAAACTGTATGCAACGTACCTTCATTTCAGTGTAAAATGAGATTCAGTCATTATATAGCATATATAATGAAACAGATTTCAACTGAGTTCAATACTTGCATACAATACTAAAAAAAAATATTCATATATAACAAATCAGTTAAATAATTTGTAACAAATATATCAAAGCAAACAAGTACTCATTTTAATATGCAAACTGAATAAGTCACAAAAGCAAGAAACCTTTTCATATACAGACGACAATTGTAACAAGGAAAATCTTTTAAAAAGCACTTCTCTACATAAAAGACTCTTATCACACCCTTATTCATGTGATACGCAGACCGTATTCAGCTCTTTCTTTAATTTGATATATGTTGGTATTTGAACAGGTTTTTATCATATTTATTAAACTTACTTATTATTTTGAGATATATCAATATTCTTGCTAAATATACTGAGCCAAAGTTGGCTTTAAAACTTTGAGCAGCGTCGTTTAGGATAAACGCCTTGTCTACATTTCACTCAGCGTAGCACAGTCAACAGTGTGAAAGAAATTGACACTCTCGTCCAATCAGGCAGAGTGTTGCATAAATCTTCCGTTTTGATAAATTATCTATAATGCGTTATCAATTAGTTTGATTGGCAAACTGAAGTCACGTGGCATAGGAAAACGAAAACGAATTTAGACGGCGTCGCCGAAAAAGAAAGAGTTCATATGGTATTGAGTTCTCGGATCATAACTTTATCATGACATCACAGTACATTAGGGGTTCTAACTGACCAATCAGAGAGCTGCATTTTCGAGTACCTGTCAGCTTCCACTTGGGAGAAGTATATTTACAATGAACATATAGTGACTTTAGAAATAAATATCACACTATTTTAGAAATCAAACTAAGATTTTTCACTGCACATGCCCCAGATGATGCTACAAACAACAAAACATTGAAGTTTCATTGAAATATTATACCGATTTAATACCTTTATTTTTGTTAAAAGTTTGAGATTTTACACAGGGAGTCTATGATAAAGTCCGAGTAAAATGTAATCATTACCAAAGTGAAATTAGTATCATTCCGCAATGCTTTTGACATGTTAAAATTGATGATATAATTTAGATTTCTTGATGGTATGAGGTATCTGTGAATCAAAGAGCTATAAAAATAAATGTATTTTATACTTCTTGCTACCATTACAAAGCAACGTTGATTCAACGTTGAACTTCAACGTTGAGTTTTGGTTGGATTGATTTTGAAAGTTGTAACAATGTTGAAGTTTCAATTATTATTCAACGTTGATTTTAAGGTTGAAATAACAATGATTCAACATTGCTTCAACGTTGATTTTACACTGAATATATGCAGGCTGAAGTCAACCAAGTATTATTTAATCTAGGTTGTAATATTGCTGATCGATTGTTAGATCCTGTACTGTCAATGATTGATATCTATATCTTGATAGTTGGTCGGGTACTCGAGTAACTACTAAATTGGGATTGGTTAGACGTTGAAATAACGTTGATGAATGGTTGAGGACTTATTCACTTCATATATTCATGATTTAAAAAATTTAAACTGCATCAAGTCCAAATTTATGTCCAGTCATGCTCATTTGAGATCATAATCGTCTGCAGCATTTTTCTGAAAGTAAAAAGTAATCTGGCTAATTACTGATAAAAAATCATTACAACTAAAATTCAAGTCTAATGAAATTTTCATTATTTGAAATGGCATTTATAGTTAACTTTGTATGTTTAATTTTCTAGTCAGGTTTACTAAATACTCTTCCACAGCCGTTATACATAGAAACAATAACTGTGTGTTATATTCAGAAATGCATCTCTAAATAATATCTGGTGTACTTACTAGTATAAGAAAGCATGAACAGACTTTCATTTTCCTTAAGACAGGTTAAAAAAAGAAAAGAAGCATTTGCAAACCTGAACTTCAGCATTTGCAAATTGCACAGAAATATCCGAAGCTGTAAAACATCACGTAACCAGCGACTATTTCATAACATGATTATCTGGCGGAAATCTATTTTTAGATCATGCATAGTCATTATATTAATCTCTATTCTACAGTATCAAATATTCAATGCACGAGTTAGTACTCTTTATGAAATTTTATTCGTTGTCAGCCTGCTGCTGATAACATGCATTTTACAATTGATTTGCGTAAAGACGTACAAACACACATTGACATAGAGGCTATTTGTAATGAATATACATGAGTCCAAGATGGCGGCGCCCTACTGGTATTCGGATGCCTTTGACAGTACCCTTGTATCCATTACCTGCTCAGTCAAGTGTGAAATGTTGACCATAAGTGTTCCTTCTCAAGAGAACGAAGAATAACAACATATACAATAACAATGGTAAGACTTAGAATATGAATTACACGACATTGCATAATAATATAAAAGATACAATTAAAATAACGAAATATAGAATAACAATAATGACTTTTACCATAAGAATGTCGAACATACAATAAGAATAACGACATATAAAATAACAATGGTAAGACTTAGAATATGAATGACACGACATTGAATAATAATATCAAAGATACAATAACAATAACGAAATATAAAATAACAATAATGACTTTTACCATAAGGATATCGAACATACAATAAGAATAACGACATACACAATAACAATAGTAAAATTTGGAATATGAATGACACGACATTGGTAAACAATAACAGACATACAACAATAATAAAATAGATTATATAATTTAGCAACGTTTGACATGCCATATGTAATTATATCTTAAATTATCATTTCTTAGTCACAGTGACATCATTGATAACACTATTTTAGAGGAGCATGAAAATATTTCATGACATCATAAAACGAATAACAATATAACTAACTATCAACGACCTAAAACTTCTAGAAAAGTGGGAGTTGGAGTGGGATATGGGGTTCAACCCCTCCAAGTGTCAAGTGAACCACGCCACTAGAAGGAAACATCCTATCCCTACCCAGTATATATTACCTACATGGAGTCCAACTTGAATCGGTCAGCTCAGCTAAATACCTAGGCGTGGATATCTCAAATGACCTATCATGGGACAATCACATAAACAGGTCAACCAAGAAAGCTAACCAAACCCTAGGATTCTTACGAAGAAACATAAAGGTCAAATCCCAACCCATTAAGACCATTGCTTACCAGACTCTAGTACGACCCCAGCTCGAATATACCTCCGAGGTATGGTCGCACCACACCAAAACTCAAATTGAAAGCGCCCAAAGGAGAGTCGCCCGTTGAATCAAGACCTACTACGGCCGTACTTCCAGTGTAACAGATATGCTACACTCCCTAAACCTTCGTCGACTGGATTTAAGGCGTATATATTCTAAGTTATCACTCTTCTATAAGATTCATCATGATCTGGTTGCTATCCCAATCGTAGATTACCTGACCCCAATGACCCGATGTGTCCGCTATGGCCATTCCCTAAGTTATAGGTTAATTACTGCAACCACTGACTATTACAAGTTTTCTTATTTTCCGAGAACAGTGTACCATTGGAACCAACTTCCCCCTAGTGTCGCCCACCTCCCTACCCTAGAGCAGTTCAGTGCTGAAGTTTGCAGCCTTGAACATGCCTCCCCCTAATTATCATGCAAACTCAAGTTTTAACCTTTTTATATCACCAAAGTTATTTTTAGTTTCTTCCACTCTAAATGTTTATCACTATATTCTTTCTCTTTTTGATTTTGACGCGCAAAACGTCTACGTTCCCACAAGGGGTTTGACGTCAATGGAAGATAGATAGATAGATAGATAGATAGATCACAGAATGAATGTCATATAAGGTCTTCACGAACATTTTAAGGAAATAATAAATCTGAATCTCCATGATATGCTAAACACAATGTTAAACATCTGTCGTTGATATAATCAACAATTTTTGACATTCTGGCACATTTCTATCAGGTCAGCCCAAAAGATATATCTTTCACATTTTACCAGGCTAGATAATCACAGTTACAATGAATTTTCCTTAGATAGATGACAATAATGTAGAAATTTAGAAAAGACTAGAATATGTCTGTAGGACACAGGGTATGTCCCCACTGGTACATTTGTCACAAATAAGGGGCAATAATTAAAGTATTTGCAATCTTAAGGGGTAAAGCATCAACAAACATTTTATATAAAGGATTCATTATTGTTCCTTCTCCTGAGAAGGAACACTTATGGTGAACATGTCACACTTGACTGAGCAGGTAATGGATACAAGGGTATCATCAAAGGCATCCGAATTCCAGTAGGGCGCCGCCATTTTGTACTCATGCATATTCATTACAATTAGCCTCTTTGCCAATGTGTTTTAACGCATCTTTAAGTCAATCTTAAGTGAAATACAACTACGTAATAACAGCCCTACAAAAAACAATAATATAGTTTAAACTATCTAACTCATAAACCTAACATGTCTTAATGTAGAATAGAGATTAACTAAATGAATATTCATCATCTAAAAATAGCCCAAAAATATCGACTGCTATTATTCTTCGCGGTTGCATTCGTTGCTTCCAAAGGTTCTCTTTACGATTTTATTTCATACCAACTTTTATCGCACGAGACGTACTGTAACCGGATTATAACATTTTTCAATTACTTCCCTTGTTTTTATCCAGAACTATTCAATGCATTTTTTCACTTTATTGACCTACAAAATATTTCAAACTTTGTAATTTCATGCATTTTGATTAATTGATTTGTAAGAATCCAGCTTAGAATTTTTTGTACGCATCTTTTTTCAAATCCATTAGTTTGTAGGTGCCGACTTATATAAAAACCTTTTTTCTCCTGGCTGGCATAGTCGTTCTGGAACTGGAGGTATGCGATAACAGGCACTCTGCTATTTTATTTGCTATTTAGACAGAGGCCACTAGGACAGTTGTTGACAACGGTTCCCTAAATTTTCATAGAGTGGTGGTCTTTATTATTTATGTTTGGCTGATAATATTTAGGTAGAATCACTCATCTAAAGGTGTTTCATTATTATTTTAAGTTAAATAAATGTTTGTGTGAAATAACTTTAAATATTCCTAAATAGATAAGAATGCACGGAAACTAACAATACATTGTTCATAATTGTTTCATTAAAGATCCCTTAAAAAGAATATTTAATATTCGCTAGAAGGAACCTTTTGGTAAGCTAAATCTTGTTCTAGACCATATTCTCGATATCGGCATTATAGGATAAATCCCGTTATCCGGTATTAACCACCAATAAACGCCCGTTCCCGGTTTTACGGTGAGGGGGTATCGGCCATTATGCTACATGGCGGTAGTGTTTAGATTATCCTTTTTTTCCAAGTTTTAAACAAATAAAATGAATAAAAAAAGTATTGCAGATTATCATTAAACATTGTTGTAATTAAGATGTAGCAAAAATATCCTCAAAGTTTACTTTATTTTTGAAATTTTATCTTTTATTCTACGTTGCCGCTTCCGTGGCTCGATACCGAAGGTGTGGAATTATTCGCATTTTTCAAGGTAAACAGATTATTTTTGCAAAAAAAAAATGTTGCCGAGGTCGTAGAATATCATTTCCATTGTGGGAAAGTAAGAACTTTCCTAAATCCTTATCTTCTGGCAAAAATAATCGGTAATATTTTACACGGTCTTTATATCGGTTAATCTCGCCAGCCCCCTTGACCCTATTTACGGAAATACCGGAAAACGGGATTTATCCATAATGTCGATATGGGGCGCATTCGGCATACAAACCCGTGTGACTCTGACTAAATCACCCGAGTTCACCCGAGTGACACGAGTAACAACTGTAGTCCGAACGCTTTACCGAGTAACTGAAAATGAAGGAGAACGTTACCTATACGCTAACAGTTCAAAAGCTTCTGAGCTGTAACAATGATAATGATTGCTACTTTTGACACATAATGACTTCATTTTCCAAAATAAACAGCTAATCAGACGAGACAGTATCTCTCGTATCAAAAATTGTTTTGAATTAGTGGACTTCATGTATATGTTTTATCAAAGAAGTATAAAATACTTTTAAAATATTTTTATAGCTCTTTGGTTTTATGTATGCGGTATAGTGCTGTTGGTTGATTGCATTGCTGCTGCGTGTATCTTACATAATGTTTGCATTTTCAATGAAAATGAAATAAATGATTTTTGTGAGGAACCTAATATAGATTACCTTAATGAGGGCAGTCTGGTATCGTTGTTAGAGATGAACTGGTACGACTTCTGTCAGAGTGAAAAATCAGACTGGATTATTATCAATCGACTATCAAGTAACACTTAGAGAAAATATTCAGCCCATAATGTTTAATAGACTAGAATTATCTATTTTATGTTAATTTATACTTTAAATCATTTCTGAAGCAAGAGCTACAACTTATATTAATCCTTTTATGTCTGCACATGACTCTACTACCCCGAACCATTTCAAATTAAAAGGGTGTTTGGTATGATTATTTCTTTTTTCATTGTTGTGACTGAAATTCATTTAAGGAAACAGTGGAGACCTGATCACATGATCTGTTTTGTGGTGTTCAGTATGCACTGCTTGCCAAGACCCTTTATAGGACACTGGGCATAATAATCACTCTGGACGGTAACCCTTGCCACGTAGGTGTGAGAGAATCCATTTTCCACATTTGAGCTGAATGGCAGGGACAGTTGCTGATACATTTACCATTTTCAACTACTTTTGTATATCTTGACAGGTAATCGGATCCATAACCTTTAGCCAGGGACGTTGATATCACTTAGCCATGTCCATTGAAGAAATGTTACACTTAATAAGCTCAACTCTACTGTCTCTATTCCCCCATGCTAATGAATTTCTTTTTTTGTATGAAAATGTCTTTGTTTAAAACGACATAACTGAATTCACCATGCTCACAAATAGCACATAGCAAACAGTATGTTTTATTTCAAACTTTGTACGTAGTACAGTCATGAAATGTGCTAAATGCTAGTTTGACTTTAAAAAGACCAAGTACCAGTTTTTTTTATGTTGCTCAATTGGGTTCAACACCATTTCCAACAATCTTATTGCCATATATGACTGACAGTTACTAATGGTAGCAAATTTTCACTTCCCTGGCAAGCTAAGCAACCTAGCTAAGTGGCTTACCAGTACACTTTCATAAGGAACTGACAATTCTACATTCGTATGAACTGAGGTAGATTACAAATGGCCATGGAAGGAATTTCTTCGCTAACCGGATCAAGTCCGTGACCTTTGGACTGGTAGTACAGTGCATCAACTACTGAGCTAACTAGACAACAGTCCCATATGTATCTGTGGAGAGAAGGTTTGTCGGCATGGTGGGAGGTTGAATTCTTTACCTATAACTTCAACATCAATGTCTGGCTTCTTTTGTGGACTAGTAATATAATATATGTCCTTATCACTCATTATGTGTTCTTAAGCCTAGATGTTTTTCTCAATGTTGTCCCTTGTGAACCTAGAAAGAAAACTTACAAGCTTTAAGAATCAGATCGAGAATCCTCGAAATAGGCTTGACATGGATGTTGCTGTAAGAAGCAGATATCTCAATCGCTGTCCTATTCAGCAGTATTTACAGATAGGGGCATGAATGCCAAAAGAGCATTTCAAAGTTACTCTGCATTTAGAAGAAAATAAAAGGTTTTAAAAGAACAATGACAGCACGCTCCACTATTCGAAGGCAATTGTCAATATGAATGAGTTTCGGTTCTAGAACTGAAATAATGATTCAAGGATTATTTGACTTGATTCTATGATCTCGCTTTCAACCCTGAATAGATATAAGAAGTTTTCAACCTACTATCGCACAGAGTTTTGACAAGAGCAACTTGATGGTAAAATTTTAACCATCATTTTCTTACTACTAAAAGGGACATAACTTTGCTAAAATTAAAGTAAGTGTTATGGAACTTGATGCTTTTACCTTGCTTTACAACCCTGAAGACATGTGAAAAATGTCAACCTAATGCCCCCATTAGTTTTGGAGATAGCAACTTGCATGCAAACACAACAATATATATGCACAAGAAAGAGGGCATAACTTGTCCAAAATTAAGGTTATGGGAATTGATGCTTTGACCTTCGTTTACATCACTGGAGACATGTATGGAAGTTTCAATTCAATATATGCATTAGTTTCCGAGATAGTAACTTGCATGCACAACTTTAAATAGCTTTTTCTAAGTTTAAACAGTGAGGCATAACTTGGCCAAAGTTCAAGTACGAGTTATGAAAGTTGATGCTATGTCCTTTACAACATGGAAGACATGTGTGAAGTTTCAACCCAGTATCTGCATTAGTTTAAAAAAATAACTTGCATGCAAAGCTTTAACCCCAAAAATGGGTCGGACTTAAGTAAGATTTATGAGTATTGTGTTATATTGGTATGACCTTATTTTACAGACCCGAAGAAATGTGTGAAGTTTTAACCAAACATCTGCATTAGTTTGGATATACTAACTTGCATGTAAAACTTAAAACTGCATTTTCTAAGCCCAAAAGGGGCATAATTTTGTCAAAATACATATAAGAGTAATGGAACTTATCATCTGCGGTTAGTTAATGACCTTAAAAAGTAAGATAGGTTTCCAAGCAATATGTCTATAAATGAGACCCATAATTTACATTAAATTCGATCAAGAGTTATCTAACTCGATTATTTTGGTAGGTCTGATGTGTGGAAAAATTTGTTTGAAGTTTCAATTCAATATCATCTGTGGTTATTGAGATAAAGCCTTGATTTCAATGACCGCAGCACACATCAGGACCCATTTTAAATTTCTGTAACATACATTTTCTTGAAGAATATTGTCAGTACTAACTAAAAATCAAAAGAAAAGCGGGGGTCATGTTTGATGCAAGAAAAATAATTTCAGTCAAACACACAAACTGCAAAATCAGCTAAAAAATGAGACCCAAATTATACTGGTGGTGTATGATCTACGTTTCCATGTAAAATTTTGTAAAGTTGTTATTTCATTTGAAAATGCTACCTACATGTCAAGCATAGATCTGTCATGTGATTTTAGCAAAAAAATTGCAAAGAAAATAAGGAAAATAGCTCTACAGAGCAAAAAATCTGAGGACTATTTGTATCCGCCATTATGCGACTACCATTTTTTTTTCGCGCCATTTTTCTTTTTAGTGTCTGTAGGCTGATCACTACCAAATAGAATGTAAGCCTCCGCTGGTCTAGTCACAAGTAGTCCAATATAAATAGTACTGATCTTTTTTCCTTTCCTAGTGCATTTTCTCGGCAGCAACGTGCTTACTTTTACTCTACCGCGTTTCAGTATGTATCACTTTACATTCTATTGAAATCGGCATGTTCCTATCGCATGCTAGGTAAAAATGGTGGCGTAAGAATTTAATGACCAGTAAAGAGAAATTGAAAGAAGCGAAAAGTAGTAAATTCAGCGGGTTGTATTTAACGAACTGTAGTTTTCTTATATAAAAGTTAACATCCCCTTTTCTTTTTGTTTTTCTAAAGTAGCGATCTAGTTCTTTATGGCCTAACTAAACTAAAGGAACCAGCGTGGGAGCCATCTGGTCTAGTCGCGTAATGGCTGCCAGGTATTTGAACACTAATTTTTCACTTGGCATGGCAACAGAGATCTAAATTGAGGCTAGTTTTTGTTTAAATTTCATTGTGGATGTATTGTTGACATTTTGGTAGGAAAAATGGGAGAGCAGGTTGTATTTGGTGAAGTCAAGCTCCATTTTAGTATGAGTAGTACTTCCAGGTCACAGCAGTGTGATTTTGATGTCAGTTTACAGTAAGTAAATGTGACCAGAGAAATCTTTCTTAGAAGATACATGACCCCTACTTTTCTCTTCATTTTATATCAGTTTTATCATAACTCTTTAAAATGAGGTAAGGATTTGTTCTCTGAAATGGGTCTAGCTATGTTTGGTAGCTCTTTGAAACAGGTCAGTTTTATATAGAATATATAGGGGAAACTATTTAGGCTATTGTGACCTTATGGGAATATAAGTCTCTGAAAATCTGATATGCTAGAAAATGTCGAAAAACCGTTATGAAGTAAGTAGATTTTATATGAAATAAAGAACAGCTGGATTTAGTGGTGTTCAGCCTGTATGCCTTTTTGAGCTATGATCGATTAACTCGATTATTTCTTCTTTAAAATGTAAATCAAGCCAAGCGGAAATGTGCGTACGTGCGAAACACATTTCCGTAAAAATCGTTGTTACCCAAATTTTACTGTGATTTTGATAATAAATGAGAATACTGTGAACACTTCGTCCGCATGAATGGACCACAGAACTAGGAAACGTGTGAGAGAAGCTAAATTAAAAGCTAGGCCAGGTAAACGTCATATCAATCAGACAGGAACCGCTCTGCGTATCCACAGGGATATGGTCAACTCGTCCCCCAGTCAACAGGTAGAGCACACACAGTAATTAACAGATCATATATAAATCAATATATCACCTGTAAATCCATATATCAACACATCTTTTAATCAATATATCGGTCACTTCTTAACCATTATTTTCTAATGCAAATCATTTCCGCAAAGATTTCAACGATGGAGACGGAACAAAAACTGTAAATTTTCATTTTATGATAAAAAAATATGTTTGTCATGATGCGTTTATAAAATAAACTGCATTAGCATATCTGTATAAACCACATACGCATGTTTAACAGTTTCAAATGCTATAAATTTGTCAAAATATAACTTATTCAATTAATAAATTTGTCGAAATTATTCTTTCTTTTCTGAGGTGAAGGTCACGATTGACTGGTTTACAACATCGTCATTCAGTTTCATCAGCAGCTTCTAAGTAATGAATAGCATCTCTTTGTCAGCATCAATCATGGCGCTTGTTAAAATAATTGATGGAAAAGTACCAGTCAACATCAAAATGCTTCCGGTGAATTGAAAGAGACAGAGAAACGAATTGTCGACTTATTTTTGCATTTTCTGGGGTATATTATAATCCTGAAGTCCTTCACTTGTATAGTTCTTTGAAAATATGTCTCCAAAAGCAAAATTCGCAGCATTTAAAGTTGAAATTATCTTCAGGAATGTGCTGGTGTAAACAAAAATAAACCCCGGATGTGCGTTTTACGGTGCGGATTTGACTGTGATTTTTTTTAAAAACAATTTTACTTCCTAATATATTGATTAAAAGATATGTTGATATATAAATTTAGAGATGATATATTGATTTATATATGATCTGTTAATTACTGTGTGTGCTCTACCTGGTCAACTCGTCCCCGTTTTGGTCATAACTCATATCGCCCCCCCCCCCCCCCCCCCCCCCCACCTCGCCTTGAAATATGCGGTCAACTTGTCGCCATTCTCGTCGTCATTTGGTCCCCCTGCATATATTATTTCATTTAGTCCACTCTCTGTTTACTTTGAAATCCTTTATCAGGTCTAGGATTTTAATCATAGTTTTCACAGACTGTAAATTTATATGGACTATCCATAAATTTAAGGCAGTGGCTAGGGGGACGGTAACCGGACATCTAGACCCTGAATCTAGAGGTCTGGATACAAGAACCCTAGACAACCCATGTAGGGCTGTCTAGAGGTCCGGTAATCAACTTGAAATTCAAGATGAATATTGAATATGGTATTTGCAGACAGGAAACTTTAATTTTTCAATTAAAAACAAGTGATGATGATCTCGTTTTGTTTTCAATGTTTTAAATACATTGCAAGTGACCGGAAACAGGGTTTATAACCCTTTAATCCTGAGAGAAATACAACCACGATCTTAATATATCGGTAATAGTAATTAGCCATTTGTGCATAGTATTAATATAGTCTTTTATCAATTTAGTGTTTTTCTCGGGATTGCAAGATAAGAATAATAAACTTTTGTTTTCTTTAGTATTTTACACTTGATATGTGCTCGTGCTTTATTTGTTTATTGCTAGAGTAAATAATAATATATTCAATATATCTCCGACCCGAGCGAAAGCTGTTTACATTAATATTTACAAAAAAACACCACGTAATAAAGATACATGATAAAAATCACAACTTTATGACAACAAATTACAGTTTTTCCCTGTTAATTATCATACATGCTGGTAACACAGTACACAACAGTACAGGTATATTGAATACCAGACCTCTAGACTCCGGGTCTAGGGTAGAGGTCCGGTTACCGGACCCCTAGCCACTAAAGAAAATTGTGCCAAAATAATGGGATTTAAAGGATAAAAACAGGTGAAGAGGTTATGGTAAAGTGTGTTCAGTGTTGCAAACAGCCAACTTTGATAACAGCTGGATCTTGTTTTCTTCTTTAGTCGTGACTATTTATAGGCCTGTTCCAGTTACAAAATTTCTCATTACAGAGTTGGGCACTGATCCAGATGGCTGGTATAAGAATGGGTACCATGAAACGATAGACTTGTCAAAGTCATCTGTGAAGGATAATGTAGAGAGAGTGGATGCGAGATCGATTACAATAGAACAGTTCCGTGAGAAATACGAGCAAACATATACACCAGTAGTCATCACACATTTGCAAGATGATTGGCAGGCTGGGCAGAAGTGGACACTTGATGTATGTTGTCTCACATTTATTTCATGGGTTTGAGCCCCACTGGGGTCACAATCACACCTCATATGTATATTACAAGTATGGCATTTCCAGGAAACAGACTCCAGGGTTTTTTTTCGGCCGTTTTTATAGCCGTTATTCGGCTATATTCCCAATGCCAAAAAGTATGTATTTTTCCCACAATGAGTGCAAAAATTCCCAATCTACATTCTGAAAAAAATTTCTTCAAAATTGCACAAACATTGACCAAATTATGGACAATTTTGTAATTGAAGTATGTTAAAAGAGGTTGCACAATGTGAACAAGTGTATAAGTAGTGCTTAAACACATCTTTACTATATCCTATGGGACTAAATATTTCCCAGTTTGGAACATTTACGCGTCAAAATTCCCAATTTTTGGGGTATAGGCTATGTTCCCAAATTAGCTAGAAAAAACGCTGAGACTCAAGACGATTCCTATAAGCTTGGAAGCTTTCATTACAACCAGGCTCAATCAAATTAGTATAAATTGAATTTGCTTTATAAAAGAAATATAAATACATAACATATCATGTATATAAATAGCAAGTCATCTGGTTTTTTATAGAGGATTTCTGATGAGTACTGGGAAAGTACAAAATAACAAATATTTGATTATTTCTTTTGGCAGCGTGGAATGAAACTAAAAAGACTATTAACACAGATGATTTATGTCTATGTGGGAATTCAACTGATTTGTATTTGTGTCCTTCATGTATATATAATTATAATTTCAGCGATTGTCAAAGAAGTATCGTAACCAAAAATTTAAATGTGGAGAGGATGATGAAGGCTACTCTGTGAAGATGAAGATGAAATATTTCACTACATATATGGAAAATAATAAAGATGACAGTCCATTGTATATATTTGATAGCAGCTATGGAGAGGTAAGGCCAGGAAAAAAAGACCAGTACTTAAGGTTACTTAATATTAGGGTAGGTAGGTAGGCAATAATTTCTTTTCTAAGTTTTTTTTTCTTTTTTCATGAATAAACTTCAATAATGTTAAATGCATCATTTATATTCATATAGGTTAGAGACCACAAATTGTTTTCCCATTAGACTTGCATTTTAACATTATGGTGTGTATGGCCTTCCATAAATCGAAACATGTATATCTACTAATTACATATTATTCAGGAACTATCTTAGTTCTGCCAAATTGAAAATAGCGGACGAAAAACATATGAATAGTAGTATGTAGTAACATTGAAGTAATTTTCGTTTGATTGAGATGACCCCCTGTTTATATGGTTGGCATGGTGGGAGAAATTCGGAGGAGGAATAAAGTTATGGCGTCATCCGTCTGGAGCCATATCTAGGAAGTGGTTTGGAATATTTAAATGAAACTTCATATACATGATCACCACTATAGGGAAATGCTGCCTGTCAAGTTTCAGTCAGATTGCCCAAGTTATGGACCTTAGTAGTTTCTAGTGTTAACTATATAGGGTACTATAATAATGGCAGTTTCAGCTTCATAACTTTGGCATATTTCACCTAGAACATGAAACTTGAACTGAAGTTAGATCACCACAATGTGGAAGTGCACACTAAATTTCTTCAGGATCTCTGTAGTAACTTTAGAGTAATTGCCCTTTAATTGTTTAAAAATCCACATATTTGTACATAACAAACCAATTGATAGAATTTCATTAAACTTCTTTCATTTTTTCCATGAACATGTATTATTCACAAGTGAAGTTGTGTACCCACACCCGGTCACCCCAACTGCCCTGGTCACCCCCACCTTCCACCACCCCTCATCCCCACCCTACAACTTTTTATTTTTTTTTAAGATCACCTGACAGGGTGAGCTTTTGTGATCGCCCTTCATCCATCGTCCGCCCGTCCACAATTCCCTTGTGAACACGATAGAGACCATGTTTTGTATTTGATTTTAATCAAACTTTCACACAGTTTGTATGGGCATAATATCTCGGTTCCTTTTGAAAACTGGCCAGATCCCATCATGGGTTCCAGAGTTATGGCCCCTTAAAGGGCCAAAATTTGCTATTTTTTGCTTGTGAACACAAAAGAGACCACATTTTGCAATCAACTTTAATCAAACTTGCACACAACTTGTATTGCCATAATATCTCGGTTCCTTTCGAAAACTGGCCAGATCCCATCATGGATTCCAGAGTTATGGCCCCTTAAAGGGCCAGAATTTGCAATTTTTGGCTTGTGAACAAGATATGAACAACATTTTGCAATCAACTTTAATCAAACTTGCACACAACTTGTATTGCCATAATATCTCGGTTCCTTTCGAAAACTGGCCAGATCCCATCATGGATTCCAGAGTTATGGCCCCTTAAAGGGCCAGAATTTGCAATTTTTGGCTTGTGAACAAGATATAAACAACATTTTGCAATCAACTTTAATCAAACTTGCACACAACTTGTTTTTGTATAATATCTTGGTTCCTTTCGAAAACTGACCAGATCCCATCATGGGTTCTAGAGTTATGGCCCCTTAATGGTCCAAAATTTGCAATTTTGGCTTTTGCAGCCATATAGAGACTTCATTTATGGTTTGATTTTATACAAACTTGCAAAATATCTTCAACAACAATGAATCTTGGATTCCATGATGAATCTTTCAGATCCAGTCATATGTTCCAGAGTTACTACCCCTGATTGACCCCTAAAAGAGCCAAAATTTGGTAATTCTTACCTTGTGAAAACTGTAGAAGTGACATTTTATATTTGATTTTAACCACACTTACACACAACTTAAGTAACAATAAGATCTCGATTCCTTTCGAAAATCGGCTAGATTCCATCATGGATTTTAGAGTTACTGCCCCTGAAAGGGGCAAAATTTTCTATTTTGGCGTTTTCAGCCATATAGAGGTTTCATTTATGCTTTGATTTTACACAAACAGAATGATTATCTTGATGATCTCTAGGCCTGGATCGAAACTAGGTCATGTCGGGTCAAAAACTAGGTCATTAGGTCAAATCAAAGGAAACAACCTAGAGGCCCCATTTTTGACCCTATCTTCATGAAACTTGGACAGAATGTTTATCTTGAAGATCTCTAGGCCAGGTTTGAAACTGGATCATATAGGATCAGTAACTAGGTCGTCAGGTCAAATCAAAGGAAAAGCTTGTTAACACTCTTCAGGTCACATTTATGACCCTGTCTTCATGAAACTTGGTCAGAATGTTTATCTTGATGGATTCTAGGTCAAGTTTGAAACTGGGTCATATGGGGTCAAAAACTAGGTCACCCAGTAAAATCAAAAGAAAAGCGTGTTAACACTCTTGTTCATTTGAAACTTGGTCCATGAAATATCGTATCAATTTTTATCTGGGTCATGTAGGGTCAGAAACTAGGTCACCAGGTCAAATCAAAGAATAGGCTTGTTTACATCCTAGGGGGCACTTTTTAGCTTACCTGAGCCAAAGGCTCATGGTGAGCTTTTGTGACAGGTCAGTGTGCGTCGTGTGTCCGTCAACATTTTCTAAAAAAATCTTCTTCTTGAAAACCACTGGGCAGAATTACACAAAACTTCACAGGAATGATCCTTGGGTGGCCCTCTTTCAAAATTGTTCAAAGAATTGAATTCCATGGAGAACCATGGCAACCGAAAGGAAAAACTTTAAAAATCTTCTTGTCCAAAACCACAGCGCTTAGGGCTTTGATATCTGGTGTGTAGCATCATCTAGTGGTCCTCTACCAAAATTGTTCAAATAATCTCCCTAGGGTCAAATACGGCCCCGCCCTGGGGGTCACATAGTTTATATAGACATATAGGGAAAACTTTGAAAATCTTCTTGTACAAAACCACAGGGCCTAGGGCTTTGATATTTGGTATGTAGCATCATCTAGTGGTTCTCTACCAAGATTGTTCAAATTATCCCCCTAGGGTCAAATATTGCCCCGCCCCGGGGGTCCCAAGTCTTACATAGACTTATATAGTGAAAAAAGTTAAAAAATCTTCTTGTCAGAAACCACAAGACTTAGACCTTTGATATTTTGTTTGTAGCATTGTCTTATGGTCCTCAACCAAAATTGTTCAAATTGTACCCCTGGTGTGAAAAGAGGCCCTGCCCCTGGGGGTGCCATGTTTTATATAGACTTATATAGGAAAAAACTTTAAAAATCTTCTTGTCTGAAACCACACAACCTAGGCTTTTGATATTTTGGTATGATGCATTGCCTAGTAGTCCTCTACCAAAATTGTTCAAATTATGCCCCTGGGGTTAAAAGAAACCCCGCCCCGGGGTCACTTAATTATGAGTTAAAAAAAATACTAAAAACATTATCTGATCTTATTTCCAAGACTGTTTAATAATAATTACCTGATGACCCTAAGTAATATGATGTCACTTGACTGTGACCTTGACCTGCTGACCTACTTTCTTATTTTTTAAGATACAGCCTTGAAATTTGGATGACACGTACAGTTTTGCACACATATCGTAAAACTGAATTTCATTAACCATGAATGGGATTTTATCTTCATAAATTTTAGTCAGAATGTTTTTTATCATGAAGTCTTGGACAAGTTTATATCTGGGTCATGTGGGGTAAAAAACTAGGTCACTAGATCAAATCAAAGAAAATGCTTGTTTACACTCAAGATGCCATGTTTTTTGGTCCAATCTTTCTGAAAATTGGTCAGGATATTTGTCTCCATGTAATTACTGGGTAAAACATGTTTACACTGTTATGTGTTACACAGGTGAGTGACCTAGGGCCATCTTGGCCCTCTTGTTTAAATCTTGAACCCTCTCTCCCCCCACCTCGCTACTCCGCTCAGTCACCCCCACCACCCCAGTCATGCACCCCCCCCCCCACCACCACCAACAATTTTTTCATTCCTTTTTTTAAATTTTTCAAACCTTCCATGAATATTTATCAAACATGTGAAGTTGTAAACCCCCACCCCTCAACACCACCCATGTTCCAGCTTTCTTTCTTGATTGTGCTGTTCTTTTAAGTTCAAATGTAATGAAATTATTTGCTTCTTAGTAACTTTTTGCAGGATATATTTCTTTGCCATTCCTCAACACAAACCCATTCAGTGAGGGATACCAATTCATTGAATTTGGTTGTTTTCAGTACACATAAAATGTAGCAAATTTTGTCAAAATATATTTATATAATAAAATACTGTAAATGCAGTAAAAAATCTTAATTTTGAAAAAAATTCACTTCTTGGGTTTGTTTACATGACTGACCAGTCAGAACGCACAGACGCTACCTTATTCCCAGGTATACTCTTACCTCATTCCCAGTAAGTTCCCTTTACTTTTTTTAATTGGTGGCCTCAGACATGTATGTTAACAAAATAGAGAGAATGCTCTATTTAACACATGTTATTCATTTTAAATTGGATTAGAGTTACCTATCTCAGCATTCCCATACATTTGAATCGAAAGTACAAAATTGGTTTTAAACAAAACTGTTAAACTAAGTGGCTGCTCACATGTACATAGTGGCACAAACAGACGCATTTATAACAAGGAAGAAACAAACAGACACCAAACATAAATGAAGAAGGAACACAGTAGGGTACCTTGGAACTATGATTATCAGTGGCAAAAACACCAATTGGGAGTTTAAACCAGTTTACTTGTGCCAAAAGCTCACTCTTTAAGCCCAAAAAATGTGTTTAGAGCTGGTTATTTTCAGGAAGCAGATGCTTACTCTGGCATGTTTTGGTGTTGTATACAAAAGTGTTTCACTTTATTGCATTTTCAGCATGCAAAGAAGAACCGATTGTTAGAAGATTATCAAGTGCCAAAGTTCTTTCAGGATGATTTATTTAGATATGCAGGCGAAGATAAAAGACCACCATACAGGTAAATGTTTTATCACTGGTCAGGCTTTATTAGCTCACCTTTATTTTAGATATAGACAGAGACCCAAATCACGAAACCTTCTGTAAGCCAGCCGTATAGCTGCCTCACATGAGAGAATTTTACATGCTAAATAGTAAAACACTGATTGCTCAAAGTGGCAAAGAGATATGCAAAATTCTCAAGTTATCTAGGATTTCAGGTAACCCGTACGTAGAAAATATATGGAAAAATGGCTCACTTCCAAATAAATTACTTGAGACAGCCATGGTACTTAAAACCTTATTGCTTGAGCTATCCGGTTTCAGTGTGTTCGCTCTTTCTCTCTGACCTGTAAAGTTACTGCTGTGTCGACATTAATCTTGGTATCAATATTTTGACAAAATACTTAACAATCACTCAGATGCAAGGGAATGCAGGGATTTTTGTCGATTATTGACATTAACAAAGATAAGATGGTACATATCAAAAGTTGATGATTATTTAAATAATATGATGATAAATAATATGTATGATTTGATTAGGTGGTTTGTTATGGGATCAGCGAGGTCAGGGACAGGAATACATATAGACCCGCTCGGAACCAGTGCCTGGAACGCTCTCATTAGTGGATATAAAAGGTAATCTAGTTTGTAGAGAATTTTATCACATGTTTGATATCATGGGAGTGATATGAAGCCATTACACATTTCTGTGCTCCCCAAAATGTTTTTGAGGTGGGCACTGAAGAGTTGCCTTTGTCAGTCTGTCTGCCATCCATCTGAATTTGTGTCCTGCATATCTCAAAAAGTGTTTGACCCAGTCACCAAACCTCACAGGATTGTTAGTCAGCATGTAAAAATGTGCACGGTGTTTTTGATTGGGATCTGACACAGTTTTTTGATTGGGATCTGGCACAGTCAGACCAGAGATATTGCCCTTGAATTAATCAAAAATATGCACTAAAAGGGCCTAAACGTCTGTTCTGCATTTATCTCAAAAAGCATTTGTCCTAGGATTATGAAACATTACATTACAGGAGAATTAATGAGCATGTAAAATTATGCACCTGGTGTTTGTTTGAGACCAGAGGTATGACCCTTGACTTAGAATATGCATAAAAGGGCATAAAAGTTTTGTTGCACATACCTTCAGATGTGAAACATAATAAGAATATTATTTGGCATGTTTAGTTTCGTAGGTAGGATTTTGTTCAGGATTTCCAATGGTCAGGCCAGAGTACTGAACCTTGTTTAAGTCATATATATGCATAAAGGGCAAACAAGTTTTTGTCCCATGTATCTCAAATATTTGACTTAGAGTAATAAAACATTAGAGGATTGTTATATAGCATGTCAAGTTGTGCAACTGGAGTTCTGTTTGGATTTCACTCGGCCAGATCAGAGTTATGGTCCTTGACTTAGTGAATAATAAACATAAAGTGCTTTAAGACCACTACAACCTAGTGACCTACTTTTTTACCACATGAAGTTCGTGAATGTCGTTCTGATAATACTGGTATAATAATCATCAGACCCTTGCTGAATTAATGTGTTTTCACAACTTCATCTGCAAACTTAATCAGTCAGCCTCTTTTCAGTATACTAGTACTTTTAAAAACATATATAAACAGCTACCCTGTAGGAACAAAATGTGGTCTAATCTCAGCTTAATACTTTTAATACTGTGCATACTGCAATATACATTCAGTAAGTCTTGGCCTAATATATGTCACTTGTGCTGAGCTCGATATAGGTGCCACTTTTGGTGGGTTGGTGTATGTGCGTGTTTACGTGCTTCCGTGTGTGTGTGTGTGCATGCGTCCGTCCGTCCGATTTTGTCCGGACCATAACTTTGACATGCATGGACCAATCTTGTTTATATTTGGCATGAATGTTTACCTCAGTGAGGAGGAGTGTCATGCGCAAACCCCATGTTCCTATCTCAAAGGTCAAGGTCACAGTTGGAGGTCAAAGGTCAAATTGAAGTTTGTCCGGACCATAACTTTGACATGCATGGACCAATCTTGTTTATATTTGGCATAAATGTTTACCTCAATGAGGAGTGTCATGTGCAAACCCATGTTCTATCTCAAAGGTCAAGGTCACAGTTGGAGGTCAAAGGTCAAATTGAAGTTTGTCCGTAGCATTTCTTCTTCATGCATGCTGGGATTTTGATGTAACTTGGCATGAATGTTCACCATTATCAGAAGGGGTGTTGTGCGCAAGAACCAGGTCCCTAGGTCTAAGGTCCCTGGGCATGCAGAATGTATTTCTAGTTTTCATAAAAACCTTGTATAATTACCACCATGGAAATATAGAAGAACACATTTATATAGGGTTTTTTTAGCTCACTGAGCACAAAAAGCTCAAGATTGGCTATTGTGATCACCCAGTGTCTGCTGTCCATCGTTGTGCATTGTCTGTCATCGATAATTTGACTGGTAAAACTTAGAGGTCACAATTTTAAACTTGGTCCATCTTTCAATTTAGGAAGTACCATTTATTATTTGAAGACGTGTTTACTGAAAATTTACTGACCGAATAGTGAACAGTGCAGACCCATGATCAGCCTGCACGGATTGATCTTGGTCTGCACTGGTCGCAAAGGCAGAATCACTTGCCGCCAGCAGGCTAAAGGTTAAAAAGGAAACATTCTTGTATTTCCTGTCTTAGTCTAAAACTGCATCAGTGAAAAGCTTTTAAATTATTTAAGGCTATAAAAGATTTCTGAATGCTTATTTTAGGTGGTGTTTGTTACCAACTCACACATCCAAAGATCTGATTAAAGTAAAGTCATCGGAAGGAGGCAAACAGAGGGACGAGGCAGTCACCTGGTTCAGGGTCATGTATCCAAGGTTACACCTACCTACCTGGCCAAAGGACTGTAAACCAGTAAGTTTTGGAATATAACCTTTACCCTGCTAAATTTCTATAATGAACTTGTCCATCTTTCAATTTGAACATTACTATTAACTGTTAAAAGGGTGCTTACCAAAAAGACACTGACTGAATGGCGAACAGTGCAGATCATGATCAGACTGCACAGATGTGCAGGCTGATCATGATGTACACTGGTCGCAAAGGCGGAATCAATCATGTCCAGCATGATAAGGGATAATGTATACCTTTTAGCTGGACTGTTTGACAGAATAAAAGCTAGAGTTATGTAACTTTTCCTTTGAGGTTGTCTCATGATGCTGAAGACATTTGCTAAACTTTAAAGCATTTGGTATGTTGTTTTTAAAGATGTCCTTACATGCAAAACATTTTAAGAAGGGTGCAGATGCTGACGAATCTGTGCTACAGTTAACGTCACACACCAGAATCAATAAAAATAACCAATTGCAGTCATTTTTTAGCTCACCTGTCACATACTGACAAGGTGAGCTTTTGTGATCACCCTTCGTCCGTCGTCTGTGCGTCCGTCAACAGTTTCTTGTCTGCACGATAGTGGTTTCATTTGTGATTTTATTTTAACCAAACTTGCACACAACTTATATCACCATAAGATCTCGGTTCCTTTCTTGAACTGGCTAGATTCCATGATGGGTTCCAGAGTTATGGCCCCTGAAAGGGCCAGAATTAGCTATTTTGACCTTGTCTGCACAATAGCAGCTTCATTTATGATTTGAATTGTATCAAACTTGCACAAAACTTGTGTCACCATAAGATCTCGTTTCCTTTCTTGAACTGGGCAGATCCCTTAATGCGTTCCAGAGTTATGGCCCCTGAAAGGGCCAAAATTAGCTATTTTGACCTTGTCTGCACAATAGCAGCTTCATTTATGATTTGATTTTAACCAAACCTGCACACAACTTTTATCACCACAAGATCTTTGTTCCTTTCTTGAACTGGTCAGATTCCATCATGGGTTCCAGAGTTATAGCCCCGTAAAGGTCCAAAATTTGCTATTTTGGCTTTTGCAGCCATATAGAGACTTCATTTATGGTTTGATTTGATACAAACTTCCAAAATATCTTCAACAACAATAAATCTTGGATTCCATGACAAACCTGTCAGATCCAATCATAGGTTCCAGAGTTATTTTATATCTGATTACCTCCCCTGATTGTAGTCAAAATGGATTTATGGACTGATTTTATGTCAAATTACCTCCCTTTATTTCAAATTAAAATGGGTTTATCTCCGTAACTAATGAAGATACTGATCTGAAATTTCATTTATGTCAACAGATGGACAAATTACCTCCTTTATTTTTTATCTAAATGAATACACCTTAGCAGCTTCTAATGAGATTGGTTTGAAACGATCATATCATTTTGAGCAATGGTACTCAGTTGAGCGACACAGGGCCATCATGGCCCTCTTGTTTATATTTCAGTTGGAGATTTTACAGAAACCAGGAGAGACGGTATTTATTCCAGGTGGCTGGTGGCATGTAGTATTAAATCTCGATAACAGCATAGCAGTTACACAAAACTTTTGTAGTGTTGTAAACTTTCCCATTGTCTGGCATAAAACCGTTAGGGGAAGACCCAAACTCTCAAGAAAGTGGTTACGAATATTGCAGGTAAGAATTCATTGATTAGCTGACAGTTTTTCACTATATGATTTAGCCACTTGGTTGGTGTAGTAGGCTGGGTGTAAAGTTGCTATAGATGGGTGATTTTTACATCAGTTAAATATAATGATTTCATGTTTACTGGCCTTATTGGTGATGTTAAGAATTCTTGAAACATGAGTGTGTTTTAGGACTGCAAATCAGAGGAAATAGGCATGTCAAAAAAATGAAAAAGAGAGTGGTGGAACGGTTTAATAATCAAACCTTACAAAACTTAAAAAATATAATAATACCTCAGTAAGATGCATCCTTTCCTTGTTGTTCCGTGTTGGAGACTAAGGAATATAGCTTTCATGTTACCCTTTGTCTCTTAATTCATGTGTTTGAGTGATGGCCTTTCATATTTCTTCAACCCATTTAATGATTTTCATGAAGTCCTCCTCAAACATTTTATGCAGAATTGAATCATATTCAAATTATATCTGTCCTACCCAAGGTTAGGGTCACTAGTTAGTCAAAAGTTTGAGCCTTGGGTTCTGTACTGGAACTTTGTGTCTTAGGGACTCCCCTGAAAGGCTTTTAATGAAACGCGAGTCAAATGCACTCATGAAAAAATAATTTACAGGGTATACCAGTTTATTTACAATTTACAATTCATTAGATTAGCTTTTTTGTCTCAAAATGTGAGTCTGAAAGGAGACAACTTTACATTTTCTTCATGTACAAAGATCAATTTCTAATTGAATTTTCTTCAGGAGTCACGCCCAGAAGTAGCAGCCATGGCAGAGAAAGTTGATCTCCAGAAACCTACTGGCTTTAACTCGGACAGCAGTAGTTCCGGTTCCTCAAGTTCTAGTACCTCCGACTCGGAAAGTGACTCGGGACGAGCATCAAGAAATAAAAGGTTTATTATTTTATCCCCCTATACATTCCATTGGTAGGGTATATAATAATTTGAGTTCATAGGAAATCAAGTTCATATTATGTAGATTCCTCGAATATATTTTATTGTGGCGTTTTGATAATAGCTACAGTTGTTTACTTACCCAGATACATATGAATGCTTATAAAGTTGCAGAACTGTAGTAAACAGATTGACATTTATGTTCGAATTCTAACCTTCAGCCTGCTTAATTTCTAAAATGGACTTGTCCATCATTCAGTTTTGGCAATACCATTTATTATTCGAAGAGGTGTTCACTCAGATTTATGACGGAATAGCAGACAATGCAGACCATGATCAGGCTGATCTTGGTCTGCATTGGTGGCAAAGGCAAAATCACTTGCCACCAGCAGGCTAAGGTTTAAGTTAGAATTTGGAAAAAATCATATATTTTCGGTTTGGGACTGCCTCGTTTTACAGGAGAAAGAGGAAAAAGGTCTGTTAAAATTTACCTCTTCTCTAATGCAAATAATAAAAGGTTATTAACATTGTGAGTTCAGAAATATGTAAAGAAGCAATGTTAAATGTGTTTTTCAGACATTCTTCACCATTTTTCAAAAAGCTTTACAAAAATGTTTTTAAAAAAAAATATCAACTTGTTCTTTTACATAATCCAGGTAAATCTTGTACATTTGAAACCTTATTCTTTGACCCTGTATTGAAACACATTGAATTTCAGGAGAAGAATATCAAGATCTGGATCAAAGACAAGGTCAGGGTCATGTTCAAGGTCAAGGTCAGTAACACCAAATGGCAGCAACCAGCACAGAGCTCGCCGATCTTCATCGTGCAGCAGTGCCGACACTTCGAGTCGGAGTCATCGCAGCATCTCAAGCACACCGAAAAACTACAGATAACCAAGGGCCGTGTGTAGTTTCTTACACACAGACTTGAGTGCTTTAACAACAGAAATAATTGTTACTTATTTTCATATCTGAATTTGTTATTGACTTTATTCAGGTCGCAGATATATACTGTTATAATATGCATTGATCAATGAACCATTTATTTCAAGCAATACATTATGTATTTCATTTGTGTTGAAATAGAAAATATTTGCTTTTTATATGCCAGTTTTGGAAAAATGAGATGTAATGTGTGAAGGAGCATCTATCTGTCCATAATAATTCATGTCCAGAGCAAAACTTAAAAACCATTCAAGATGTTACTTTAAACTTGGCATATAGGTAGTTGGCAATGATGTGATGTGCAGAGCCTAAAATGGGGTCAGTAGGTTAAAGGTCAGGGTCACAGATAGAGCACAAAGGTCAAATTTTTCGCTTGAATATTTTGTCTAGAGCACAATTTAACGACCATTTAAGGTATTGACTATAAACTTGGTATATAGGTTGATAGTGAATAGACAATATGCAAAGCACATAAATTTGGTCAATAGGTCAAAGGTCATGCTCATAAAGGGAGCTCAAAGGTCGGGTTTGTCCATCTTCCATGTCCAGAGCATAACTTAATAGCTTTTCAAGGTGTTTGCTTCAAACTTGGCATAGAGGTAAGTAGCAATGAGACAATATGCAAGAGCACATGGACCAGGTTGGTAGGTCAAAGGTAAAGGTAAAAAGTCTTTCCTTCATATTTTAGTTCTGGAGCATAACTTTACCCATTCAAGGTATTGACATCAGACTATAGGTATGTGTGGGTGGGACAGTTTGCACAGTGCATTAACTGGGTTGGCAGGTCAAAGGTTAAGGTCACAAATTGAGCCCAAAGGTCAAGTCTGTCTCTTGTTTATTTTGTATCTTGAGCACAACTGCTATTTGAGATATTTACTTGAAACTTGGCATATACTAGTAGGTAGGTGATGATCAGACAGTATGCAGCATGTAATTGTACTTTACTCCCCCTTACCCCATTTAATAAAAGAATTACCTTTAGCCTCTTTTGCTTAAGTATCGAGTCACCACCACTTTACAAAGCCCCTGATCTGCCCCAACACTATCAACTGCCACATTACCCCCCGACCCTCACATGTACACTCATATTTTCTTCAAATTTTACTTCCTCTTCTGAGCTGAAGCTTGGGACGTATATTGCCCAGCTTTGAGAAGCTCTTGTTGCATTAGTTTGTTTGTTGTAAGGAATATCGTAAAAAAGCCAAAATAGGGACGTTTTATTTTAAGCTAATTTGCTATCATGACTGCCCTTCATCAGTTGTCGTCTATCTATTGTTTGTTCATCAATTTTTGTCATTCATAAAACTAATATGGAATGTGTATAGCTGCAGTATTGTGACACTTGATTTAGTTATAATTGCTTTATTTACACTCTGGAATATTTAAGTATTTAGTTGTTGGATCAACATGGCCATCTTGTTTAAACTTTTAAGAAAAGCTGCATTAACAAACATTAGATTATATGTATTATTTTTATGCTATTTTTTGTCAGCGCATTAATGGAGTGTGTAAATGTTGATTAAGTTATAAGTTTTTGTTGAGAAAAAAAATCATGCTGAATGTCATAAAACATAACTTACGGGATGCATAATTTATGTATTTACTGCAACCTCAGTCTTTTAAAAATGGAAGTTGCCACATGACTTGTGTTGATATGACTTAAAATTCAACAAACTACACACAAGATTAACAAATATAAAATAAGTGTTAAATTGGTAATTATGTTGTAACCATTGATAGTGATACTGTCAGCGAGTTTGCATACTGCTTTTCTGGAATAATTTCAACTGTAACCCAAAACAAATAACAGTATTATCCCTGTTTTGACTACTTTGTGCTTCTTTCCACATAATGTGAGTATTAATATATAAATATATGCTCTTATTAATTATATATTGTTGAATTAACACAGCAAGGTGCTAGGCATTGTTTTGTAGGTAGGATTTTTTTTTTAACTTTTTGTTTTTATGCAAAAATATATAGCAGATTGAATAATTTTTCAGTATTTCTTCTATTGAAATATCTTTTACTTGAATGACACTTCGATTTCTGGGTGTTTTTTCTCTATAAGGTTCAAATCATATTTGTCTTTTATTGTGCGATTTGGCAAATTTCACAGTAACCTTACAAACCAGAGATATATCAACAATATTATTACATCTTGATCATATCTCAGGCAGGAATTCTTAACGAACTTCCGAGTCGTCAATGCTACATTTAAACAAAGTTTTGTTTAAGTTCCGTAAACAGTCGGTGAGAATAACTCTCTGTATAGCATGACTACAAAACTATTTTAGATTGTACTGAATTATTAAAAACTTACTGGAACATAGGTGTTTGTGGCAGGAAGTACTTAGGCAGTTTTACACAGATTTTAATGAAACCTCATACACTCGATCACCATGAATTGTTGATATTCCTGACATATTTTTGTCAGACAAATCTTTGCAGACTTATGGGTTATTGGACTTGAACTAAATACATTCACTGATATTATTGGTAGATGAGAGTTTGTGACCTGAACTGCTTCAGCACTTGTAATGGTTTATAATGAAACTTCATAAACATTATCACAATGAATTGAAGTGTGTGTGAAATTTTCTTTTTGGTCAGTTGAGGCATTGCAGAGTTATATGCACAGGAGTATGGCTTCGGAAGTTTGGAAAACTTTGTGGTAATTTAATGAGTGGCATAAAGGTATACTAGACCATAATTTCAAATTTGAACATATTATTATAATGTGTTTATAATAAGAGAAACTAACCACATTGTGTTTCAGTACTACATTTTTAGCTTGACTTTTCGAGAGAAAAAAGTAGAGCTATTGCACTCGCCCCAGCGTCGGCATCGCCGTTGGTTAAAGTTTTTGATAAAGTCAAATATCTCTGTTACTATCAAAGATATTGACTTGAAACTTAAAACAGTTATTAACAACCAAAGTCTACACCAGGAGACACTCTGGTTTTGAATTTTGACAGAGTTATGCCCCTATTTAACTTAGAAATTTTTTGTTAGAGTTTTTGATAAAGTCAAATATCTCTGTTACTATCAAAGCTTTTGACTTGAAACTTAAAATAAATATTTACTATCAAAGTCTACACCAGGAGAAACAATCCACATAACTCTGGTTTGAATTTTGACAGAGTTATGCCCCTTTTTATCTTAGAAATTTTTGGTAGAAGTTTTATAAAGTTTTTACTGGCAAAGCTCTAATTCAGAAAAGTTGAGCACACTGTCATCAGACAGCTCTTGTTGATTTATAAAGCTGCTATTTTCTGGAAAGAAATTATAATGAATAGTAACTTAATCTCAAAAAGACCATAATAAATTAATTGTTAGGTTATCATCACCTGTGTGTGGCTATTTTTATGCCTCCCGAACCTTTTTATTTTCTACATTTTTAAATGAAGATTGGATTTTTTTTTAAGAATATATTTGGAAAGATAATATTCATCATTTAATAATTACTGTTTTTTTTTATTATCACAAAAGTTTAACTGAAATAATTTCAACTCTGTTGCATACATGTACCATACTTTGGTTTTAAATTTTAGCTTGTCATCTTATGTATGTTTTTTGTATAGGATACGATCAATTTTCAGAAAAGAAAATTCAAAAATTGAAATCCTCCCTTATGTAGAAAAGTTTGGACAATAATCTAACATTTTTTATATAATCGCCTTACCAGTACAGAATTACACCAGACATAGGTCTGTATGACATTACTGGGAACAGGTGGTCATGTTGTGTGCCCTTTCTCATAATTGAATGTGAGGTTGATTAATTTCAAATATGTGATTGTACATTGTTAGTGTAGATGTAAATTTCTTCAGTAACTGCATATGTTCAGAGAATATGGTAAATGTAAATGTCTACAGTAAATGCACACGTTTAGTGATTGAGGTAAATATAAATTTCTGCAGTAAATGCACACATTCAGTGATTGAGGTAAATGTCTACAGTAAATGCATAGGTTCAGTGATTGAGGTAAATGTAAATTTCTACAGTAAATGCACACGTTTAGTGATTGAGGTAAATGTAAATTTCTACAGTAAATGCACACATTCAGTGATTGAGGTAAATGTAAATTTCTACAGTAAATGCACACATTTAGTGATTGAGGTAAATGTGATTTTCTACAGTAAATGCACACATTCAGCGCTTGAGATAAATGTAAATGTCTACAGTAACTGCAAATGTTCAGAGAACAAGGTAATTGTAAATGTCTACAGTAACTGCAAATGTGTACTGATGAGTATAGATTTATTTCAGTCTTTGGATCTGGTAGATACATTGTTTAATGATTTAAAGTATTTACTTGAAGTTCATCATAAAAGTCTGCCTTGTGGAAAAAATGGATAAATGATGTTAACCCTTAGCCTGCTGGCGGCAAGCGATTCTGCCTTTGTGACCAGTGCAGACCAAGATCAGCCTGCACATCCGTGCAATCTGATCATGGTCTGCACTGTTCCCTATTCAGTCAGTAAATTTTTAGTAAACACCCCTTCAGATGATAAATGGTACTGCCCAAACTGGAAGATGGACCAGTCCATAATAGAAATTTAGCATGGTAAGGGTTAAAACAATTTTGCATATGCTTTTATTTCTAGCCCGTCCGCTTAGCTCAGTAAGGAGGGTGCAGATCTACGGATTGCAGGGTTTTGAGTTTGATCCTTGGATAAGACATGTATTCTCTGTTACGACTTGATTAAAGACATTGTGTCTGAAATCATTCGCCCTCCATCGTTGATTCATGTGGAGAAATTTGCAGTTTCTTGCAGAGAACAGGTTTGTACTGGTACAGAATCCAGGAACACTGGTTAGGTTAACTGCCCGTCATTACATAACTGAAATACTGTTAAAAAACAGTACTAAACCCCAAACAAAGACTTTTTCTAAATTGGTCTGTCTATATTTATATCTAGCTAAGTAACCTTACTCAAAACAGACATACGGCTGGAAAAGAGGTTGAGTATTTTTTGTCTCAAGTTGGAAAAAGTGAAGTTAAATTTTCTTTTGAAAACATCCTCTTGAACATGGTGTTATCTTGTGAATTCAAGACAGCAGCAGTTGTAAAAAAATAACGTTAAAAACTACTGAAAAAACTCATAAGCGAAATATTTTATATCTTGATTATTCAATGATTGATTGTTAGGATGAATTATTCAGTTTATATGTATCGTAATAAAATGTTTTATGCATCTGTTTATTTTCTGTCGTTTCATGCAATCATGTGCTATAGACATTTGTATACATAATTGCTTTTATAATCAGTGGAGTACTTTAATTGCAAGAAGTAACTTGATTGAGTTTATATGGTCTTTCTTTGTCATGGAATCATCTATTCTATTCTATAGTAGTTAATTTTCCACCTTGTATATGTTTCTTTGATTGACATTTCTGTTATTTTGACCATTGTAAATAATTCACATTCATTCATTCATATTTTACAAAAGAATTTTATTGAAAAGTTACCAGTGTTCATTTGTTATCAATCATTCCACTATGTTACACATTATATTATCTTAGAATTCAGTAACACTTCCCACCCTTCAATATACACCTAAAAAAAGAATGAAATATCTAGAATTTAGCAAGAATTTTCAAAAGTTAAGTCCTAGTTGTTGCAGTGTGTATGGCCTGGTAAGTGGGGAGATGGGTGTTCCCTCAATGAGTTTGGATGGAGATATTTAAATGAAAATGGCATAATAGATAGCTTATAGTACAGTAAGATGAAGGATTTGATTGTGTATTGAAAGCTGTTCACAGCAGTTACCATCCCTTGCATTTATCGCTGCATTCACAAGATACCACATGACAATGAGAAAGTCACATGACACTGCAAAATAGCAGAGATGCCAAAGAACAAATTCCGGCAGCCTGTTTTATTTGTCAAATGTCCAATAGATATTTTTGACAAAAATTATTTCAATTTGTTATTTGAACAATTCTGTGCACGGATATTACCATCTAGATGCGAATAATGCAATTAAAAACTAAACCAAAAGGACTTATGATGGCAGTGATTTGATGTACTGTACGGGGAAGTAATCGCTGCAGGGAGTGTGTATGAGTCAGTGGGGTCATTAGGTCACAACGATGACTTCAAGTAGAAAACTGATCAATAGCTTGAGTTGTTAAATAAGGTTATTCAAACGAAACTTCACAAACAGCCAGTTTATATCAGTACTAAGCCTGTGATTTCATATTGTATCATTGTTACTATTTTGTTTTAGCTCACCTGTCACATAGTGACAAGGTGAGCTTTTGTGATCACCCTTCGTCCGTCGTCAGTCCATGCGTGCGTCCGTCCGTCAACAATTTCTTGTCTGCACGATAGTGGTTTCATTTATGATTTTATTTTAACCAGACTTGCACATAACTTGTATTACCATAAGATCTCGGTTCCTTTCTTGAACTGGCCAGATCCCATTATGGGTTCCAGAGTTATGGCCCCTGAAAGGGCCAAAATCAGCTATTTTGACCTTGTCTGCACAATAGCAGCTTTTTTTATGATTTGATTTTTACCAAACTGGCACACATCTTGTATCACCATAAGATCTTGGTTCCTTTCTTGAACTGGCCAGATCCCATTATGGCTTCTAGAGTTATGACCCCTGAAAGGGCCAAAATTAGCTATTTTGACCTTGTCTGCACAATAGCAGCTTCATTTATGATTATATTTTAACCAAACTTGCACACAACTTGTATCACCATAAGATCTTGGTTCTTTTCTTGAACTGGCCAGATCCCATTATGGGTTCCAGAGTTATGGCCCCTGAAAGGGCCAAAATCAGCTATTTTGTCCTTGTCTGCACAATAGCAGCTTTATTTATGATTTGATTTTTACCAAACTTGCACAAAACTTGTATCACCATAAGATCTTGGTTCCTTTCTTGAACTGGTCAGATCCCATTATGGGATCCAGAGTTATGGCCCCAGAAAGGGCCAAAATCAGCTATTTTGACCTTGTCTGCACAATAGCAGCTTTATTTATGATTTGATTTTTACCAAACTGGCACACAACTTGTATCACCATAAGATCTTGGTTCGTTTCTTGAACTGGCCAGATCCCGTAATGGGTTCCAGAGTTATGGCCCCTGAAAGGGCCAAAATTAGCTATTTTGACCTTGTTTGCACAATAGCAATTTCATTTATGATTTGATTTTAACCAAACTTGCACACAACTTGTATAACCACAAGATCTTGGTTCCTTTCTTGAACTGGCCAGATTCCGTCATGGGTTCCAGAGTTATGGCCCCTTAAAGGTCCAAAATTAGCTATTTTGGCTTTTGCAGCCATATAGAGTCTTCATTTATGGTTTTATTTGATACAAACTTCTAAAATATCTTCAACAACAATAAATCTTGGATTCCATGACAAATTAGATCCAATCGTAGGTTCCAGAGTTATTTTATATCTGATTACCTCCCCTGATTGTAGTCAAAATGGATTTATATTAGTAAGTACTTATAGGACTTATTTGAAATTTCATTGTTGTCATTAGTTGGACTGAGCCAATCAAAGTAGATAACTATGGACTGATTTTATGTCAAATTACCTCCCTTTATTTCAAATTAAAATGGGTATATCTCCGTAACTAATGAAGATACTGATCTGAAATTTCATTTATGTCAACAGATTTATTTGGCAGTTTCTTCTTTTGATCACTTACAATAATTTTCTTTTAATTACTTCCCTTTTACGTTAATAGAAATAGCTTAGTTTAGTAACTTTTTTACTATTGGCCACAGGGAAAAATCGAGACCAGTTTTCTATGGTACAACATGGATGGTACCTCCAATTTTTAGGTGTATTTTGACATATCTGTACCTTGTAAGAATTTTTTTTTTCTTTTTGGTTAGATTTCTTCCCTTTGTTGTTCCTGTCCTTTGAACTTAGATATTTTTTCTGAGGACCTTCTTGTCCTCAAGTGCAATGATAACAGGTGAGCGATATAGGGCCATCATGGCCCTCTTGTTTTTTTTAAACTCAACAATTTAGTTTTGAGTGAAACCTGGCTGAAAGACAGCCTACAGAAAGATACCCGATGGGTCACTGACACTCACCATTGCTAAAAATATAAAAAAGAGCATGCACTGTCATTTCAACTTTGAAAATAGATGAGCTTATAGAAAAACAAGGTTGCTAATGTTGCCAAGGTCATCATTACTACAGGTGGCAATATCTGCTATGGTCAAAGCAAGTAGTCTCCTTATTACTAAACAAATTTTGAAGGCAAATGGTTCAGTTATTTATGTTACCTGCTTTTTGGTCAGCTGCAGCACAGGATCAGGGTGAGCTGTTGTCTTGGTGCAGTGTCTGTTGTCTGTCAATCTATGCTAGGATACAAAGTACAAAATATGCATTAGATCATGTTTATAAAACTTTCTTTGTCATGAAATCATAATGACAATTTTGTACTATTTTCTTTTTAAACGTTTAAAGATGCTAAATAAAGACAAATAAAACAACACAAATCCTATAAAAGACTACACATTTTGAAATATACTACTAAAACATTACGATAGCCGTGCAATATTTCATTGGAGTCAAAACATGTGCAGAGAAACAAATGATTTTTTTATATTTTCTTAGACTGACTTGGGTGGTCTTTTTGTCCTACTTTCATGTTTATCGCTTTTCCGTAATTGGTCGGAAATTCTTCGGGATCATGTGATTTTAAATTAATTCAAACGAATATCCGTTTAAGTAACGTACTAATCCCCAATGATAACGTGATTCCCGCGCAAACTCGAGGCGTCCATTTCATGATAATAGATATACTAACAATTCATATTGCTTGTGCAATTATTAGTATTTGTTTTATTTCAACTGTCCAATAAATATATTGCACAATAGCTAAGTCGGGTAGAATGCAGATACCAATAGCAAATCATCAAATAGTTTTGTATGAGTTTGAATCCTCATTACTTTGTTCCGTTTTTAGCTCGACTGTTAGAAGAATAGTCTAGCTATTCTACTCACCCTGGCGTCGGCGTCGGCGTCACACCTTGGTTAAAGTTTTGCATGCAAGTACATACAGCTATCATTTAAAGGCATATAGCTTTGAAACTTATTTTTTCTTTTTCTAGGTCAATTACCAACCTCACTGGGTCAAGTTCCATAACTCTGAAATGTATTCTGAGCAAATTATGCCCCCTTTTGGACTTAGAAAATCCTGGTTAAAGTTTAACATGCAAGTTACTATCTCCAAAACAAATGCAGATATGAATTGAAACTTCACATGTGTCTTCGGGGTTATAAAACTAGTTGATAGCATCAAGTCCCATAACTCTGACCAGCATTTTGGCCAAATCATCCCCCCTTTTGGACATAGAAAATCCTGGTTAAGTTTTGTGTGCAAGTACATACAGCTATTTCTAAATGGCATATAGATTTGAAACTTATTTTTTCTTTTTCTAGATCACTTACCAACCTCCCTTGGTCAAGTCCCATAACTCTGACATGTATTTTGGGCAAATTATGCCCCCTTTTGGACTTAGAAAATTCTGGTTAAAGTTTTACATGCAAGTTACTATCTCCAAAACTAATGCAGATTTTGAATTGAAACTTCACATGTGTCTTCAGGGTTATAAAACTAGTTGATAGCATCAAGTCCCATAACTCTGACCTGCATTTTGGCCAAATTATGCCCCCTTTGGGCGTAGAAAATCCTGGTTAAAGTTTTGCGTGCAAGTACATACAGCTATTACTAAAAGGCATATAGATTTGAAACTTATTTTTTTTTTAGCTCACCAGAGCCAAAGGCTCAGGGTGAGCTATTAGGATCAGTCAGGCGTCCGGCGTCCGTCCGTAAACTTTTACTTTAAATGACATCTACTCATAAACCGCTAGGCCAATTTCATCAAAACTTCACAGGAATGTTTCTTGGGTGAAGCTCTACAAAAATTATTCAAAGAATTGAATTCCATGTAGAACTCTGGTTGCCGTGGCAACCGAAAGGAAAAACTTGAAAAATCTTCTTCTCAAAAACCAGAAACCCTAGAGCTTAGATATTTGGTGTGAAGCATTGCCTAGTGGACCTCTACCAAATTTTTTCAAATCATGACCCCGGGATCCCGCCCCAGGGGTCACTTGATTTTACATAGGAAAATCTTAAAAAGTCTTCTTCTCAAAAACCAGAAGCCGTAGAGCTTAGATATTTGACCTGTAGCATTGCCTAGTGGACCTCTACTAAAGTTGTTCAAATCATGACCCTGAAGTCAAAATTGACCCCGCCCCGCCCCCACTTGATTTTACATATTCTAAAATTTTTAAAAATAAACCAGAAGGTCTAGAGCCTAGATATTTCACATGTAGCATTGCCTAGTGGACCTCTACAAAATTTGTTCAAATCATGACCCCCGGGGTCAAAATTGAATCCGCCCCAGGGGTCACTTGATTTTACATAGGAAAATCTTCAAAACTTTTCTAAAAATAAACCAGAAGGCCTAGATCTTAGATATTTGACATGTAGCATTGCCTAGTAGACTTCTACAAAATTTATTCAAATCATGACCCTCGGGGTCAAATTGACCTCGCCCCATGGGGTTACTGGATTGTACATAGAAAAATCTTCATTTTTTTAAAAAAATAAACCAGAAGGCCTAGAGCTTAGGTATTTCACATGTAGCATTGCCTAGTGGACCTCTACCAAATTTTTTCAAATCATGACCCCGGGATCCCGCCCCAGGGGTCACTTGATTTTACATAGGAAAATCTTAAAAAGTCTTCTTCTCAAAAACCAGAAGCCCTAGAGCTTAGATATTTGACCTGTAGCATTGCCTAGTGGACCTCTACTAAAGTTGTTCAAATCATGACCCTGAAGTCAAAATTGACCCCGCCCCGCCCCCACTTGATTTTACATGTTCTAAAATTTTTAAAAATAAACCAGAAGGTCTAGAGCCTAGATATTTCACATGTAGCATTGCCTAGTGGACCTCTACAAAATTTGTTCAAATCATGACCCCCGGGGTCAAAATTGAATCCGCCCCAGGGGTCACTTGATTTTACATAGGAAAATCTTCAAAACTTTTCTAAAATAAACCAGAAGGCCTAGATCTTAGATATTTGACATGTAGCATTGCCTAGTAGACTTCTACAAAATGTATTCAAATCATGACCCTCGGGGTCAAATTGACCTCGCCCCATAGGGTTACTGGATTGTACATAGAAAAATCTTCAATTTTTTAAAAAAATAAACCAGAAGGCCTAGAGCTTAGGTATTTCACATGTAGTATTGCCTAGTGGACCTCTACAAAATTTGCTCAAATCATGATCCCCGGGTCAAAATTGCCCCCGGCCCCAGAGGTCACTTGATTTTACATAGGAAAATCTTCAAAAATTTTCTTAAAATAAACCAGAAGGCCTAGATCTTAGATATTTGACATGTGGCATTGCCTAGTGGACCTCTACAAAATTTGCTCAAATCATGATCCCCGGGTCAAAATTGACCCCGCCCCAGAGGTCACTTGATTTTACATAGGAAAATCTTCAACAATTTTCTAAAAATAAACCAGAAGGCTTAGAGCTTAGATATTTGACATGTAGCATTGCCTAGTGGACCTCTACAAAATTTGTTCAAATCATGACCCCCGGGGTCAAAATTGACCCCGCCCCAGGGGTCACTTGATTTTACATAGAAAAATCTTCAAAAATTTTCTAAAAATAAACCAGAAGGCCTAGATCTTAGATATTTGACATGTGGCATTGCCTAGTGGACTTCTACAAAATTTGTTCAAATCATGACCCCCGGGGCAAACTGACCCCGGCCCATGGGGTTACTTGATTGTACATAGAAAAATCTTCAAAATTTTCTAAAAATAAACCAGAAGGCCTAGAGCTTAGATATTTGAAATGTAACAATTGCCTAGTGGACCTCTACAAAAGTTTTCAAATCTTGACCCCTAGGGTCAAATTGACCCAGCCCCAGGGGTTACTTGACTGTACATAGGGAAATCTTCATAAATTTGCTAAAAATAAACCAGAAGGCCTAGATCTTAGATATTTTGATATGTAACATTGCCTAGTAGACTTCTACAAACTTTGTTCAAATCATGACCCCGGGGTAAAATTGGCCCCGCCCCAGGGATTACTTGATTGTACATAGGAAAATCTTCCAAAAAATTTCTAAAAATCATCAGTTTGACATTTGAAACGGTAGCTCACATTACTCTGGTGAGCGATCCAGGGTCATCATGACCTTCTTGTCCTAGATAAATTACCAACCTCACTGGGTCAAGTCCCATAACTCTGACATGTATTTTGGGCAAATTATGCCCCCTTTTGGACTTAGAAAATTCTGGTTAAAGTTTTACATGCAAGTTACTATCTCCAAAACTAATGCAGATATTGAATTGAAACTTCACTTGTGTCTTCGGGGTTATAAAACTAGTTGATAGCATCAAGTCCCATAACTCTGACCAGCATTTTGGCCAAATTATGCCCCCTTTGGACTTAGAAAATCCTGGTTAAAGTTTTGCGTGCAAGTACATACAGCTATTACTAAAAGGCATATAGATTTGAAACTTATTTTTTCTTTTCCTAGATAAATTACCAACCTCACTGGGTCAAGTCCCATAACTCTGACATGTATTTTGGGCAAATTATGCCCCCTTTTGGACTTAGAAAATTCTGGTTCTCTCCAAAACTAATGCAGATATTTAATTGAAACTTCACATGTGCCTTCTGGGTTATAAAACTAGTTGATAGCATCTAGTCCCATAACACTGATATGCATTTTGGTCAAATTATTTCCCCTGAGTTAAAACTCTTTTGATATTTTAACATTTTGGGTAATATTTTCCTGCTTCTGTGACAGTATTTCGAATAGTCGAGCTTGGCTGTCTTACGGACAGCTCTTGTTAATTCTGTTCTCTTTTTATCTCACCTGTCATGTAGTGACAGGGTGAGCTTTTGTGATTGCCCTTCGTCCGTCGTCCATTGTCCGTCGTCTGTCCACAATTTCTTGTGAACACGATAGAGACCACATTTTGCAAGCAATTTTAATCAAACTTGCAGACAACTTGTTTTGGCATAATATCTCGGTTCCTTTCGAAAACTGGCTGGGTCCCATCATGGGTTCCAGAGTTATGGCCCTTTTAAGGGCCAAAATTTGTTATTAGCTCACCAGAGCACAAAGTGCTCAAGGTTAGCTATTGTGACTGGTCATTGTCCGGCATTCGTCAGTGCGTCGTGCGGCATCTGTCGTCTTGTCAACATTTGCTTTATGAACACTCTAGAGGCCACATTTGTGACCCAATCTTTATGAAACTTGATCAGAATGTTTGTCTTGATGATCTCTAGGTCAAGTTCGAAACTGGGTCATGTGGGGTCAAAAACTAGGTCAGTAGGCTAGATCAAGGAAAGTTTGTGAACACTCTAGAGGCCACATTTGTGACCCAATCTTTATGAAACTTGGTCAGAATGTTAGTCTTGATGATCTCTAGGTAAAGTTCGAAACTGGGTCATGTCGGGTCAAAAACTAGGTCAGTAGGCCAGATTAAAGGAAAAGCTTGTGAACACTTTAGAGGCCACATTTGTGACCCAATCTTTATGAAACTTGGTCAGAATGTTTGTCTTGATGATTTCTAGGTCAAGTTTGAAACTTGGTCATGTGGGGTCAAAAACTAGGTCACCCAATCACATCAAAGGAAAAGCTTGTGAATACTTTAGAGGCCTCAATTGTGATTCAGTCTTTTTGAAACTGGGTCAGGATGTTTGTCTTAATGATTTCTAGGTCAAATTTGAAACTGGGTCATATGGGGTCAAAAACTAGGTCACTAGACCAGATAAAAGGAAAATCTTGTCAACACTCTAGAGACTACAGTTCAAGTTTGAAACTCACTAGAATTAGTCAGAATGTTTGTCTTGATTATCTATAGGTCAAGTTCGAATCTGGGTCATGTGGGGTAAAAAACTAAGTAAGGAAGAGCTTGTGAACACTCTAGAGACCACAGTTGTGACCCAATCTTTATGAAATTAGGGCAGAATGTTTGTCTTGATGATCTCTAGGCCAAGTTCGAATCTGAATCACGTTGGTTGAAAAACTAGGTCAGTAGGCCAGATCAAAGGAAAAGCTTGTGAACACTCTAGATGCCACATTTGTGACCCAACCTTTATGAAACTAGGTCAGAATATTTGTCTTGATGATCTCTAGGTCAAATTCAAAACTGGGTCATGTGGGGTCAAAAACTAGATCAGTAGGCAAGATCTGAGGAAAAGCTTGTGAACACTCTAGACGCCAAATTTATGACCCAATCTTTATGAAACTTGTTCAGAATGTTGTTCTTGATGATTTCGAGGGCAGATTCGAATCTGGGTAATGTTGGGTAAAAAACTAGGTCACCCGTTCAAATCAAAGGAAAAGCTTGTGAATACTTTAGAGGCCACAGTTATGACTAAGGTCGGTGGTTCTACCCAGGTGCCCGCTCGTGATGAAATAATGCACGGAGGGGCACCTAGGGTCTTCTTCCACCGTCAAAGCTGGAAAGTCGCCATATGACCTATAATTGTGTCGGTGCGACGTTAAACCCAATAAAACAAAACAAAACAAACAATCTTTTTGAAACTGGGTCAGCATGTTTGTCTTAATGGTTTCTAGGTCAAGTTTGAAACTGGGTCATGTGGGGTCAAAAAAAAACTAGGTCACTAGGCCAGATCAAAGGGAAATCTTGTCAACACTCTAGAGACCACAGTTCAAGTTTGAAACTCTTTAGAATTAGTTAGAATGCTTGTCTTGATTATCTATAGATCAAGTTCGAATCTGGGTAATGTGGGGTCAAAAACTAGGTCACTCGGGCAAATCAAAGGAAAAGCTTGTGAACACTCTAGAGGCCACAGTTGTGATCCAATCTTTATGAAACTTGGTCAGAATGTTTGTCTTGATGATCTCTAGGCTAAGTTTGAATCTGTGACATGTTGGGTCAAAAAAACTAGGTCAGTAGGCCAGATCAAAGGAAGGGCTTGTGAACACTCTAGAGGCCAATGTTTTAACTCGGTCATTTTGAAATTTGGTCAGATTGTTTGTCTTGATGATCTTTAGGTCAAGTTTGAATTTGGGTCATGCGGGTTCAAAAAGTAGGTCAGTAGACCAGATCAAAGGAAAAGCTTGTGAAGATTCTATAGGCCACAGTTGTGACTCCATCTTTATGAAACTTGGTCAGAATGTTTGTCTTGATGAACTCTACATCAACATTTAATCTTGGTCATTTAGGGTAAAAAACTAGGTCACACGGTCAAATCAAAGGCAAAGTTTGTGAACCCTCTAAAGCTACGGTTGTGACTCAATCTTTATGAAACTTGGTCAGAATGTTTGTGTTGATGATGTGTAGGTTGAATTAGAATACTGGCTCATGTTGGGTTAAAAAACTAGGTCTGTAGGCCAGATCAACTCTGGTGAGCGATATATAGGGCCAACATGGCCCTCTTGTTTTTGGATTGTGAACACAATAGAGACCACATTTTGCAATCAACTTTTATCAAACTTGCACGCAATTTGTATTGACATAATATATCGGTTCCTTTTGAAAACTTGCCAGACCTCATTATGGGTTCAAGAGTTATGGTCCCGTAAAGGCCCAAAATTTGCTACTTTTGACTTGGGAATACGATAGAGACCACATTTTGCAATCAACTTCAATCAAACTTGCACACAACTTGTATTGACATAATATCTCCGTTCCTTTCGAAAACTGGCCAAATCCCATCATGGGTTCTAGAGTTATGGCCCCTTAAAGGGTCAAAGTTTGCTATTTTTGGCTTGTGAACACAATAAAGTCCACATTTTGCAGTCAGCTTTTATCAAACTTGCACACAACTTGTATTGGCATAATATCTCGGTTCCTTTTGAAAACTGGTCAGATCCCATCATGGGTTCCAGGGGTAAAAAGAGGCCCTGCCCTGGGGTCCCAAGTTTTACATAGACTTACATAGGAAAAAAACATTTAAAAATCTTCTTGACTGAAAGTTCAAGGCATACGCTTTTGATAATCAGAATGTAACATTGCCTAGTGGCTCTATAACAAGATTGTTCAAATTATGCCCCTGGGTTGAAAAGAGGCCCTCCTTGAAAATCACATAGTTTTTATATGAGTTATATAGGAAAACATACATAAAAATATCTGATCATATTTCCTACGCTGTTTAATTATAATTACCGTATGACCCTAAGTAATTTGACTGTAACCTTGACCTACTGACGTACTTTCTTGTTTTTTTTTAAGATACAGCTTTGAAATTTGGATGACATGTGTAGTTTTGCATGCCGATCTTTAAACAGACTTTCAGTGACCATCAGTATGACCTACTGACCTACTTTCTTGTTTTCTAAGTTGCAGCAAAAGAATTTGGACCACCTGTAATATTTTTTTACAGATTTCAAGTGTAATCTTGCATAATCTGTTACTTGACCCACTCTCCTAATTTTCTTGTTTTTAAAGCTTTAGCTTGGAAATTTGTTCAAGCAAGCAACTCTACTCAAGTGAGCGATATAGGGCCATCATGGCCCTCTTGTTTAAGATACAGGTTTGAAATTTGGATGACATGTACATTTTTGCACGCCGATCTTAAAATTGACTTTCAATGACCATGAATATGACCTGCTGACCTATTGTTTTGTTTTTAGCTCTCCTGTCACATAGTGACAAGGTGAACTTTTGTGATCATCCGTCCGTCCATCCGTCGTCCATCGTCGTCCGTCCACAATTTTTTGTGAACACGATAGAGACCACATTTTGCAATCAGTTTTACTCATACTTGCGCACAACTTGTATTAGCATTATATTTCGGTTCCTTTTGAAAACTGGCCAGATCCCAACATGGGTTCCAGAGTTATGGCCCCTTAAAGGTCTAAAATTTGCCATTTTGGCCTTTGCAGTATAGAGACTTCATTTATGGTTTGATTTGATACAAACTTGCAAAATATCTTTAACAACAATAGATCTTGGATTCCATGATGAATCCGTCAGATCCAATCATAGGTCCTGGAGTTACGCCCTTTGATTGACCCTGAAAGAGCAAAAACTTGTTAATTTTTACCTTGTGAACACGATAGAAGTACCATTTTACATTCCATTTTAACTACGCTTACACAACTTTATTCACAATAAGATCTCAGTTCCTTTCGAAAACGACTAGATTCCATCATGATTTCTAGAGTTACTGACCCTGAAAGGGGCGAAATTTTCTATTTTGGCTTTTCAGCCATGTAGAGGTTTCATTTATGCTTTGATTTGATATAACTTGCACAGAATGTTTATCTTGATGATCTCTAGGCCAAGTTCGAAACTGGGTCATGTGGGGTCAAAAACTAGGTCACCAGGTCAATCAACTTGATCAAACCACTACCATAAATTCATGAAGTAAGCATCAATTTTCAACTTCATCCAGAAGACATGCAGAGAGCACAACCCAGGTCATTAGGTGCAAGGTCAAGGTCAGACAAAGGTCAAAGATTAAATAGCTTTAATTTGTGTCAACAGGAAGGATTTTCATACCTCTTCTAGACAACATGCAGAGTGCACAACCCTGGTCACTATGTCCAGGGTCAGGCACCCTTGAAGGTCATAGGTCATGATCCTAACATTTTGCTATTCCTGTATTAAAGCAGCATCTGGTTTTTTTTATAACCTTAAGTGATAGCTCTGTCTTGATTTTCATTATTTACTGTTATATACAAAGCTTTGCCATATTGAAAGAAAGATAAATTGTCTTCATTTATTTCAGTCTCAGGATACAAAATCTCAAGCCAGTGTTTCTACCTTAGTACCAGCAAGTGTACGTCCCAACTCGACACCTGAAGATGTACCTACAAAATCCATAAAACCTCCAAATTTAATCAGTCTTGCAAACATCATGAAAAGTCAGGGAGCCAGTTACAGCATGCAGAAAGCTACTGAAAGTAACTTAGATAAAGCTTCAACTGACATTGTTAGTAAAGACAACAGCCAGTCAGAGGCAGAGGTTTCAGCCAAAGATAAACAGCCAGTTGATAAGGTAGAGGAAGCAGATGTTATTATACTGTCAGACAGTTCTGTAGACTCCCCAGTAAAATCATCTATTGATATGAAAAAGACTGATGATGTTGATAAATCTAAAACTGCCTCACCGTCTCTGAATACAAGTGCTCCAACTGTGAAAATTAAAATGGGTTTGCTTCAGGCTGTTAAAAAGTTGAAACCAAACCCTAAAGAAGGAACTCTTAACAGTGGAGACAATGAAACATCACAAGATGAAGGTCTGTCCTCAGCATTATCTGAAGATGAAAGTGAGGCTCCTTTGCCGTCAGCTTCAGATGATCAAGAGCCAAAGGCTAATTCTACAACTTCCTCTTCATCATCGTCATCATCATCTAGTGAGAGCGGAAGTAGTAGTGATGAAAGTAGTGATGACGATGATGGTGAAGCTGATGATGGTGATAATGAAAGTGATGATAGCAAAGAGGAAGAATCTGATAGTAATGATAGTGAAAGTGATGATGACAATGATGGTAAGCTAGACAATAAAAGTGATACCAAAGAGGTTGCAAAGAAACCTCAAGCTGTGAAAAGAAGAATGAAAGTAGTTCCAACAACTGAAGATGAAGAGGAGAGTAGCGATAATGATAATGAAATTGATCTAATTAGCAGTAATGACGAAGCTGATCAAGATGATGACAGAGACAAAGATTATAATGCTAGTGAAGATGATGTTGACAATGATGTTATAATGATCTCAGATGAAGAGTATGCACCAAAAGGGAAGGCCATTATTCCTTCCCCGCCACACAAGAACATTCCAATGGGAACTGAAGTTCTGGTAAAAGAAGTTCCAGACTTTGATCCATCACTTATTTCTTCTCTGATGTCCGCAGATATCGGACCAGTACCAGTTGGATCTCCCATAGTGAATAAAGCAAGTACTGTTCATGGACACAGTTCAATGGATATTGATAAAACCTAGGTGTGCTGGATATGGATATTGGTATTGTGATGATACAACAAGTGCTACGCATGGACACCAAAACCTGGGATATTGTTAGAAACTGTGTATTTTTTCATGTTGTCCTATACAACAGGTGCTATGCATGAACACAATTACATGGAAATTGTTACAATTGTGTGTACATATTCTTGTTGTCAATACAATGAATGTTGCACAGGAACACAATTCCACGGATGTTGTTTAAACATATGTATGAATATTCATGTTGTTAATTTAATACAATGAATGCTACACATGGAAACAATTCCATGAATATTGTTACAACATATGTGTTCATATTCATGTTCTTAATACAATGTATGCTTCGCATGGACACAATTCCATGGATATTGTTATATGTATACATATTCATGTCGTCATTACAAGTGCTACTCTGTGTCTTAAAATTTGTGAAGTTTGAGCCAAACGTGTGTGATTTAGAGATAAATAAACACCTTGTCTGTTGTCTGATCTATATGTGCATAATTTGTATTGTCTTTAGACTGAAGAAATAATAAATATGTGATCCATCTTCAGATCCTCTTTTGCATTTCTTAAATCAGATCTGTAAATATTAGGCACAAGATTACATATCTTGTAAGTAATAAGCTTAGCGCCCAGGCAAGGCAAATGTGTCCAAGAATTATGCCTACATTTTTCATTATTTCTCTCAAAAATGAATAGAAGTGATCTTGTATTTTCTGTCACAAAGTGTTCTGACTCCTCTAAAACTCCTTCTTGAATTCAAATAATGAAAGTCAAATAATGCTGGAAGCTTCAGTACTAAAGTTAGTTTCACATGTTGTTCATTTTCCAGTGCAATAAATGTTCTTTGAAGATGTCACTGCCCTTCAAAGATCATTTTTAGCTCGACTATTCGTAAACAGAAGCAGACAACTCTATCAAGCATTTTGACTGAATTATGGCCCCTTTTCGACTTAGAATACGCTTACTGTAATGTTAAAGTTTGCGTACCACCCCAAATATTTTCAAAGTCCATTGACATATTGCTTTCATATTTTGCATACTTACCATCATGACCCCAGTCTGTAAAAAGGAGGAGGCAACTCTATCAAGCATTTTGACTGAATTATGGCCCCTTTTCGACTTAGAATACGCTTATTGTAATGTTAAAGTTTGCGTACCACCCCAAATATTTTCAAAGTCCATTGAGATATTGCTTTCATATTTTGCATACTTGTTAACCATCATGACCCCAGTCTGTAAAAGGAGGAGATAACTCTATCAAGCATTTTGACTGAATTATGGCCCCTTTTCGACTTAGAATATGCTTATTGTTATGTTAAAGTTTTGCGCATAGTTTATATTATACTATCAAGCACTGAGAATAGTCAAGCACGCTGTCCACTGACAGTTCTTGTTAGCTCCACTATTCGGAGAATAGGGGGGCTATACTACTCGCCCCTTGTCAGCGTGACCCTTCTTGGTTAAAGTTTTTCGGCAACCTTTGTTTTTCTGTCATATCTTTGTTACTATTGCTTATATCTTACTGTAACTTCACATAAACATTTTCCAGTATACAAACAATGTATGTGTATGGGCTGAGCCCATTATACCCAAGGTCAAGGTCACCAAGGTGTTATACTTGGGTTATTTTTAAGGTTAAAGTTTTTTGGCAACCTTTGTTTTTCTGTCATATCTTTGTTACTTTTGCTTATGTCATACTGTTAGTTCCCATAAACATTGTCCAGCATACAAACAAAGTATGTGTAGGAGCTGGGCCCATTATACCCAAGATCAAGGTCACCAAGGGGTTATACTTTGAATTATTTTCATGTTAAAAGTTTTCCGAAAGCTTCGTTTATAGACATATCTTTGGTACTTTAAAAGATAATGACTTGAAATTAAAAGTATTTGTTTATAATCATCTGCATGTGTGGCTACATACCCCATAACTCTAATTTTTTTTTTTGACAGAATTATGCCCCTTTCGTACTTTTTGCAATCTTCGCTTTCTGGATACTACTTAAATGCAATATAAGATAAAGACTTGAAACTTAAAATGTATCTTTGTCATCATCATCTGCATGTATGGTAACAATCCCCATCCCTCTGATTTGTATTTTTGACCGAATTATGCCCCTTTTATACTTAAATTTTTTACAAACTTCGTTTTCTGGACATAACTTTGGTACTATATAAGATAATGACTTGAAACTCAAAATGTATCTTTATCATCATCATCTGCATGTGTTGTAACAATCCTAATAACTCAAATTTGTGTATTTGATGGAATTATGCCCCTTGGTGTATCTTCCTTTTAAAGTAGATGTCTCTTATTCAGACATATATTCATTTTACTGTCAAATCCCCGAATAGTGGAGCGCGCTGTCTTACGTACAGCTCTTGTTGGATTAAGGTTGTCAAGGCTACTTCTTCTTTACTACTGATGAGTTTTGAATAACATTATGAATGATCAGCACCAAATCCACCTTTATTTTCGAGTGTGATAATACAAGCTTTTAAAATCTTTATAACCTATCCAAAAACAATTTTGATGGAATACTGATTCAAGTCTAGTTTTACTTCTCTATATATATAAACAAAGTGAGCAAGATATGAACATTGTTTATGTTAGTTGATAATTAGTTGATAGCTGTTGTCAAATCATAGGTGCAGATAATTGTGAAATACAGAACTTGAAAATTAGTGTCTTCTTATGTTTGTTCCTTTCTAATAGGCAACACTGATTGTTATCCACCGCCCCCCCCCCCACCCCCCACTAACTGAATGCATAGGGATATAGTTTTGCCATTGTCATTGTTTTCCATCTGTCTGTCCATCTGAAGCCATATCTAAGACATGGTTTGGAATATTTATATGAAGCTTGGTAGAATTGTTGACTATTACATGGAAATGCCATCCTGCAAGTTTCAGTCAGATTACTTGAGTAAAATAATATTTATGGCCCGCCCTCTGTGTTTGTATATATATAATTTTATATACAGTGTTTTAATTCCATTAAAAAGTCATATCTCAGATATAGTTTGAAGAATTTTAAACGTTTACGTACATCATGTCCCCTGAGTCAGTGTTCCCGGTACATGCCACTGTGCATGGCTGTTTGCTTGCAAAGCATGTACATGTTTCACTGCACATTTCATACCTGCAGACGAGGTCCTTCAATAGTTCTGGCGCAGCTGTTGCCTGATGCATCATTTTTGTATAAAGATTCAGAAAATATAGAAAAAGGGATTTTTACAGTGGCTGATTAGTCGGGAAAGTTATCTTTTGGAATCACTAAATAAGTCGAAAAACATAAAGAAAACCACTTTGTCAATTCTGTTAAAAGATACCTACCATAACAATTACTTTTCTTCAGTATTTTCAATAGTTTAAGAAGTATAAATATCATAAACATTCAAAACTTGCAAACCATTTACATCATAGGGGAGTAACTGGGCATTTTATAATAGACACATGTTATAACTAGTAGCAGATTTGTCTATTCTCAAACACTTAAAACTGTCTATAACTTAAAATGAATTTACTGTAAGAACTTAGAGAAAGGTACACTGTTTTTTAAATGATATGATTTTTTATGCCTCCGAAGGGAGGCATATTAGTTTTCAACTGTCCATCCGTTCGTCATGGTGCAACGTTAACTTTTTGCATGAAGGCAATGTTAACTTTTTGCATGAAGGCACTTCACTCGCGAACCACTGCATCCAGGACCTTCAAACTTCACATGCTACTAGTACTTATTGAGTACACGACCCCTATTGACTTTGGGGTCACCAGGTCAAAGGCCAAGGTCACCAGGCCAAAGGTCAAGGCGCTGCAGGGGCATTTGTCACCATTAGTGACAGCTCTTGTTTGTAAAATAATATGATCATTTTATGCTGCATTTACAGTCAATGTCACTAATGGGGCTCAAATGATAATTGTTATAAAATGAAATGATGTTCTAGAGATCTTGAATTGAATTGATGTTAACACATATTAACATGTGATTAGTCATCTCTGAAATTTTCACCAAACTCAAATTTGTAAAAGAAAAGAGGCACTACTCATCAGTAATTACTGTGAAATATACATACGTTACCAAATACTTATCGCAGTCAAACAACTATTTGATTTTAGATACAAAACGTCTTGTCAAAGTTCAGCTAACTAAATAATTGTCCAAATTCAGGCAGAATTAGCATGAATATCCAATGTAATCTCTATGAAAATGAATAGTGATTTTCAAACAAACGATTTATAATCTGTGACTTTTATCACAAGATAGTTGCAAAACATGTGTGAAGAAATAAAAATAACACTGCTGGCATTACGTGTTTAATGATTGCAGCACAATGTTTCATCTTACAATGAAAACTGTATTTGATATGCATGTATTCACTATAACAACTACATAGCATCAATGATTGAATATATATATATACATGGTAAGGTATGTATTCAGTGGTCCAATTGTAATATACCAACACTGTATCATCAGCAAATAAATAGGTAAAGTAAGTTTTGTATGATATTTGACATTTGCAGTATATATTGCACAGAGTAAATAATATGTACCACATTTTGTACTTAACCTGTGATTATAATACAACCTTGAGAAATTGCAAATCATTTACATACTTGGTTCGATTGGTGTAAGAGTTAATTGTACTATTTTCCCTTTTATTTTATAATATTCAACTTGGATCTTAAGAAAGTAAGTGGTTAATTATGTACTTTCATAAAAAGCCCATTTAGGTTTTATAATACATAACTGAGCTGAAAATTTAATATGTTCTAATTTAGTAACGTATGTTACAAAACTATGTATCTTGGCAAAAGTATGCACTTTTACATAAATTCCCAAAAGCAGTATTCAAATTTCATTTACTTAGCTTTAAAACAAAACAATCATTGTGTAAATACACATTTTAATGTCAATTATAAAATGCTATGATGTAACGTATGTACTAGTAAATGATCAGCTTGACAAATGATGATACACATGTTGTTAGACATGGTAGATATATTGTTGCTTAGTTGCATATCTGTTCTTTTGTATTATTCATTACTCGGCCCTGGAAGTCCTGAACAGACGCTTTGGTTTTCAGTTAAAGTGACATTATTTCACAAATGACTTGACTGTTGTTTATCAAAATAAGATCCTGATAAAGCTATTTGTCTGCATTACTTGAGAAAAAAAGTTTGCTTCACACTAATATTTGCTTCCACTTCTTTGTCACACTCATTACCTATATCACTTACATCTATGCATATTTTTGTATCTAAGTGGCCTTTCTCACATTATTCTAAATTGTCACTGAAAATTTACTTTCAACCAAATGCCTTTCAGTTTAACACCAATTGCATCAGTTACTGAAACTCTTCTGAACAGCTGTCTCATAAGTGTTTTATAAATATTGACTAGCATTTATCATTTCGATTTTTTTATTATGTATTAAGATATAATTTTTTTTCTTTGAGTATGTTATGATATTAAAAACCATAAAATGTTTTTTATGTAGAGAGCTGCAGTCATTTACATTCTCCTTATTTCTAAATATGGGCACAAGTGTGTTAGTATGGCATGAATGACAATTTACAAATAAATATCCTGTAAATAATTTCTATAAAAATGCAATCTGTTTGCAATTACGAAAAAACTCATGTTTGTTTTACTTCTTTATGAATTTCAAAGCTTGTTAACTTTGAATATTTATTTTATCAAAATTATATGATTTGAAAGGGATTAATGATAAAAGTTAATGAATATAAAATCAAAATATACCTCTGCAATGCTGTAAAATAATATTTGAATTACAAAAGCAAGTAACGTAAGTATCGATACAAACGTTACCGTGGAATCATGCTGAAATAAAAAGGATAACCACGTACTTTCTGTGTATTTAAAGATATCTCAAATATTTTCACAAAGTATGCAGATATACATTAGAAGCTTTTGCCAACAATTAATGACTAAATGCAGAGTATATCCGTAACATTTGAAATAAAATTGGTCGCCAGATATTCATAAGCAAACAATGGTAAACACAAGCAATTCAGTAACAAAATTGTAGGCACTGGAAAACGGCAGTACATACGTTACCAGTTATAACGTATGCATCCTAACATTTTCTCACTTTGTATTCATTCTCCAAAATTCAAAAGCAAGGAAAGCAAATTTACTTACATGCAACTAAACTATCAACATTATAATACATTTTCTTCAATGATCCGAACAACTACACGATCACTCAGAGAACTTAAGTTCGCTAATTTATTTTCGATTTGTGGTCGTGGCGATGTTTATCAGCAAGCGGATTTAGCGGTGAACTGGGCCGTTTCGTCATGAAAGCACTTTCATTGTCACATGTTTGTAAACCGAGTAGGCGTGAGATAGCTGTAAGGTATACAAAAATGGTTTGGGAGTAGAAATGTTCACTTTTTATTGTGAGAGACAGCTCTGCCGTGAAGGAGATAGTCATGTCGCCAATGAGATAGCTCTGTATTACATTAACAGTTTTGAACAGTGTTGAACGTAACAGGATAGTAGTTATGTCCAGTTACGAGATACAATTCAATAATCACATTTTTATATTTATACAGCATTTGTATAATACATCTTGCTTGATATTTTGTTATATTTGTTTTGCTTGTTTTGGATTTAGTGCCGTTTTAACCAGTACTTCTGGATTCATCACCAGTACTACCTTGTTCTCCGCAGGTAACATATGAATTATCGTGTCATACACGGAAGACTAATTAATTCAGACAAACTGTCAAATAGTCAATGAGAACATACGCCTCACCCAGGGTCAGACTCAAAGCCCACGATCAATAGATCTGCACTCTCACTATTTGAGCTAAGCGGGCGGGCTATATTTTCTTAGAATCTACATGTGCTACTTTTTTCTCTAAAATAAATTAATTCAGTTCTAAAGAGAAAATGTACTACGTGAAATTAGCTTTTGAAAAGCAATAGAACAGTTTACAGGGTTACCCGTATTTTTTAAGACGCCAACTTAATTGGCAGCGGCTCTGAAACTCGTTCACATTACGTATTACACTTGTAAAATCAAATCTGAATATAATGATACCACTTTTCGTGGAGGACACAGTCATTTTGTTTGTACGTAAATACAATGTACTTTGTACAATTAACAGAAACGCTGTGACTTCGTCAGTGTACGAGCACGATTAAAAGCACTTGTGAATCCAAAATCTGAAGTTTTAAACAGTCGCTAAATAAAATTTATAGGACAACTTTTCGCAGAAGCTTATCATGGTGTATTTAGTGTGTTACCAACGTACGCATAAGCAACCTCAATTACACATACAATAACAGACAAAATGAGTAAAGTGATAGATCTTCTAAATGTTAGAACTTCCTGTATAATTGGAATTCTAGTATTGCCATTTTCATTTCCACCAATCTGTTTTTATTTGAACCAAATCAGACGAATCAAGGCAAATTACTACATGTATGTTCAATGGAACAGTGGCTGTATATTATTTCAAAAGAGGAACCCAACGTAAATATTGTAAACGTCTCAATATATCATACAAGCTCTCTTATTAAAATAAGAGTTATCTCCTAGACGACATGACTATCTCCTTCACGACAGAGCTGTCTCACACAATAAAAAGTGAATATTTATACTCCCAAACCATTTTCGGTACAGTTTCTATTTCCAAATACATTGTATACATTACAGCTATCACGCCTACTCGGTTTGCTTCTATGCAAACATGTGGCAATGAAAGTGCTTTCATGACGAAACGGCCTAGTTCACCGCTAAATCAGCTTGCTGGTAAACATCGCAACGACTACAAATCGAGAATAAATCAGCGAATTTTAAGTTCTCTGTAAAGTTAAATCAAATCTACATCGCCTACTATTCCCCGATTTTTGATATTCAATACAATTCTTGTAATAAAAATACAAAAAATATGAAGACACTCACCTTTGTTGTCGTTCTTTTACAGCGACATGTACGCGTACAAGCTCGGAAGTTGCGACAGAACGATTTACCGTATACGCTGTTATTAACCAGACGTGGAAGAGGACTGGCTAACATTAAGAATTTAATTTTATTATAAATGTAGATCTAATTGACTACCAAGTGATGCTCTAGATTTCTATAAAATAATGGCAAGGTAGACTACAAAGTGGTACCATATTTTGCACAGAGGTAGTTTGGACCAATACAAGACTTGAGTGTAAAGGCCAAGGTCACAGTTTTTGAAATTATATTTTTTTGAACACTCAAAATGACCGCAATAAAATACATGTTAGATTCTCTATTTTAATAAAAGTTAGTTTTCATTTTATTCTTGATACATACTCGTGTATCAGCTGATTCATACCTACTCCTAGAGTCAAGAGATGCATCTGCGTATTGTGATGTCAGTTTTAAATCAGAAAGTCTGTATATCTTGCCGTAGATGCCTTCTTTTTTAAACAATAAACATGCGTGTCTAACTACGTGTATATAGATGAAATCCGTAAAATATGACAAATCTAGACACACCGGACATAAGAGCTAGTTTGGACCAATACAAGACTCATCCCTCTAACAAGACAAGCACGCGATTATCGTCTGCTGTCTTACAGGTTAAGATCTGCATCCACTGGCTTATAAATACTTCTTTTCTCTCAGGTCTATAGTCCTATGGAATAATCTTTCACCTGACATTCCCTTCTACGAGGGTCCTGCAAAAGGTTCTGTCATTGGGTTCGGGTTCCTTAAGTGCTATGTTTTATCAAAATTATTTCTATTACAAACCTTCGAAGTATTCCCCCTTTACCGAAGCACATTTTTGTAACATTTTGGAATCTGTTGGAGATACTGATAAATGGCGCTGCCAAGAGAACTTCAGGACTTGTATGCATTTTCGTAAGCCTTGGGAATACAAAAAAGTCACAGGGACTCGGGTCAGGTGGATAAGGTGGATGGTTTACAACTTCCACCTTTTCAGAAGCCAACAAGGAGCTGCGTTACATAAACGCTGGATGCCCCCGGTGGCATCCTTGTCGATACAAAGCAACCTAAGTCCAAAACGAGGTCAAGTTCAAGGTCAAGGTCAAACTGAGGTCAGGTGATGTCTGAAGATAAGGAATGGTCACAGGTTACATCTGCATTAGAATCAAGTCATTCTAGTTGGGGGTATTGATGCTAGACGAAACGGTCCTATTTGGTTAACCTCGTACGGACGGACGAACGGACAGGACAATCACTATATGCCTCCCGCATTATAAAACTCTTTCACATTCTTCAATACAGAGCTTGTAGAATCGTCCAGTGACTGTATGACCAGATGGACAAGGCACTTGAACGACTGGCCCACTAGAATTGAAGAAAATTGCGTACATCTTTCTAAAACTTATGGTACTCTTGGCAATACAAGGGCGGTTTTGAATTTTTCGCTTCCATTGCTTATTATCAGCCCTTCTCTGTGGCTCAAACATGTGCACCCAGGTTTCGTCGCACGTTAGCAAGTTAGAAATAACCCGACTATCACATCCTTTATATGTTTTCAAAAATCCTGGGTACTTTAAGGCGTTGTTTCTTTTGCTCCTCAGAGAGCAAATGAGGTACCCATCTAGCGCAAACCTTCCTCAGGTCCAAACGCCTTTTTAAGAATTGTTTGCACACTGCCTTCTATTATGCCAGTACAACTAGCTATATCTTTCACAGCAGCGATGTTTGCCTTGGTAACAGAGGTTTTAGGCCTACCAGAATGGGTATCATCTTCGACATATAATCTCCCAGCTTTAAAAGCTTTTACCCACCTAAAGACAGTGCACATTGAAATGGCCCGAGGTCCATATATACCACACAATACCACCGTTTCGACGTTTTGTTTAATATAAAATTCAGCATATTCCACATAGAATGCGTATTTTACTTTTTTGATATTTCTGTAACTTTTTTTCTCTGCAAACCGTCAAAAACGACCATTGACGTCCATTTTAGATGAACCGCGATTTCACGTCCGTCACACAGTTTCCGTAAATCGTTCTGTTCATTCTAGAAGAATCGATTTGCTTGTTGCTCATCATATTTTCAATTAAAAATGTCTTTAAAATGGTGTATAATTTGTGGAGATCATTTTAACGTTAAGTAGATACTTACGTTATTTAAAGTGAAGTCAGAGCGACAAATATGACGTTTTATTTTATGCTAACTAATGAAATACTGTATTCTATCAGTTAAATATTTTCATATCTCATCGCTCACACTGTGAAAATATGAAATCTATATTTTCACACTGTGAGAGATATGAGCTCCGCCCCCTCATACATTGTGTATGAATTTTAAATTATTTGCTTAAAACAGGAAGAAAATTATAGTCGCGCTTTGTTATTTATAATATATTTCTCGATTCAAATTATTTTACTTAAAGAGAATTACATACCGTTATGCAGCAAAATATAAAACAAAATGGAACTTTATGTTGCATGCGTCTTTATAACGTCACATCACGTCTGACGTCATGTCTGTTTACGCGCGTCTGTTTCCCGCGCTGAGATTAAAACAGTTGCAAAATGCATTTCTCAACGTAATTGAGTATAAAATAAAAAGAAAATTTGTTTGTTTTTCGTGAATATGGAATATCTCACCTCGAAGTGAAAAATTTTTCACATTTTCACTCGCGCTACGCGCTCGTGAAAATATTTGAAATTTTCTCACTTCTCAGTGAGATATATTCCATATTCACTCAAAACAAACAAATATCCTCTATGAATTTTGAATAAAGATTTTGCTTTAATCTTGTCGACGTAAAACCCAAACGAGAGAATTTGAGAAAAAAACTAGCATGATGATGAAAACTTTATTTTCTGTCGATTCAAGGAATAAAGTTATGGGGTCACCGAATTCATTTTCGCGCAAAATTACATTACACTATCCCTACCCCCAACAATTGTGTATTTTTCCAAGTATCTCCCCGTTTTTTTCGATAAATCTACTGTTTATAATAATAATAATAACTTTATTTAAAGAAGGTAACACATAAAGATATATAACAGTGTTAGAATATATCAAATATCTTAAGTTCTGTAATGTTAATAAAAACAGTTCAACACACAAAAATAGATTAAAACTGATTATCTAATTATAATATAAGACCGCATTAGAATGATGAACATTTAAATACAGCATTCACTCCTGACAAACACTCCATTTAATTAGAAAAATATATGTATACAATCATAAAAAGAAAAATCACTCAGATATCCATTCACCCATTAAACGAAAATAAATCAATAGCAATTGCAGAGGAAAAAAAGTTGTAGCTTATCCAGATCCTAATAAGTATTTTTTGTATTTGCTTTTGAAAGAAGTAAGTGAATCCGCACAACGAATATTTTGTGGAATGATATTCCATACTTTAGCACTATTATAGCCAAATGATCTTTTCATATAATTCGAGCGACATTTAGGTATTAAAATATCATTATGTACAACTGATCTAAGGCCATAAATTTCATTGCTGGAAAATGTTAAAATATCAGATATGTAAGATGACCCCAGATTTTTTGTAGTTTTAAATATCATTTCTCCAGTGTGGTATTTGCATCGATCAGAAAAATTCATCCATCCGAGTTCAATTAATTCAAAATACCCTTAAAATACCCTTAAAAACTATGCTATCTTCGGCGAAATTATTTCAATGTAGAACTCAGATTTTAATGTTTAGATTATATTCAATTAAAAAAAAAAAAACACGACAAAATCGACACCGCATTAAATACCGTTTCTCTGAATTACATTACTGTACCCCTATCCCAAATTGCGTGTGACAATACTCACGTTTATCAAAATAAGTATATGTACTGTCGTCGGCATATCAACGGCATTCACTAGACTCGGCTGAACGGGGGTTCAAAATGTATCAGCTATCATATTTTATCGAAGATACATAAATAGGTTGTTTGCTATCTTTATAGACTATAGCAATTAATGCGAGTCGTGTTAGAATAATACGGGAAAACTGAAGGTTCTTCCGTCTATAGATAATGTGTACGTGTAGGGTAAAATGGGGTAACTGGGACAATGGGGAAACTGGGACACTTTACACTTTTCAGTAAATTGGGGTAAATATTGGTTACGTTCCCTAAATAAGATCATATGTTGAAAAAGAACATTCAGTGTTAAAGCCTATTATGACAAAACTTTTCTGCCGATGGATTGGAAAATATTTTAAGAATCGATTTTCTTAGACATATGTTGAGAGTATTACTAATTAAATAAAAATAAGAAAACATAAAATTACAGGCTGTAAATAATTATGCCTATTTTTTTCAGATGGTGCATTAAAATATTCTCGTTATGTTCCTGTCTAGTGAAACGCACAGTAGAAATAGTCGTCTGACTTTCTAGATATATTTGCTTATATGTGGTCGGTATATCAATAAGATCTTAAAGATATTTAATTTCGGTACCGTAACGGCTTGATCATAAATGTGACGTCAATTTTGACGCAAGAAGCTGGTTCTCGTATACACAAAATATCGCATTTAACTTGTTTGAAATATTGAAGCGTATTATGTATCATTGCAAATCAAGGACATGGCATTATTTTTTTTAAAATTCTATAAAAAAAGTATAATGATTTTGTTTTATTGACTTTCATTTTGAATAATAAAGTGGCCTGTCATGAACCGTTGCGTTGACGTCAGACAACGACGTTATAAAACAGGTGCTTGTTTGTGAAATATGGCATGTCCAAAATATTTATATTAGTATGTGTTGATACCTTCAGTTATGGGAAGAGTTGCAAAACTGTAGGTATCACATTACTATTTCATACAATGGGATTTGTTTTTGAGAAATTACAACATACTTTATTTTTGAACGTTCCTTTTCAAAAGTGTCCCACTTACCCTAATGTATTGGGGCAAGTTGGACACTGTAGTAAGGACCAAGTTCTCCATGATTTTATTTTTGAACGAACTGGATGCTGGAAGAAAATGGGGATATGCTCCAATGGACAGTACATAAAATGTTGTACATAACTGGACATAACCACTACAAATTGTCAACTTTTAATCTTTTTCCACAAATGAAATGAAAATAGGAAAGAAAGTCTAGTAATGACGAAACTCTGATATTTTGTAAGTATACAACTAGTTCACAGGCGTGGTCATAATATATATTAGCTTAACTCTGGTGCAACTACTGAATTTTCTACCCGATACCAAGTTTACATGATCTAAGTCACTGTTTAGTCACATACGTTTATTTAAAGGGAGATCGTTCCGTGAACCCCTCCCACTCATTCCGCGTAAAATCTGGTGAATTTAGAATTTTTGATAGTCTAATAGGCTAATACTGATATTTCTTTTATGTTTAAAAAGAAACTGTCGGCAAATCTTATATTAATAAGTAGTATTTATACTAGGTGAAGCGCAGGAACCAACTGACAGTCAAGCCAACATAGTAGTTCTTTTAGTTAATTACTCCTTTAAAAGATGACATTGTGTCAAATCTTCAGGCTAAAGCAAACACCAAATATTGGCCAGACAACACATTTTAGGTACAGTTGCCAACAGTTTCCGAGAGCGTATGCCCATGTGTCCGTCTAGATCTCCTTAACCCTGCCTTCATTCCCCTCACATTTCATCTCCTCCTCCCCGAGTCTTCCTGTATGCAAAAAGCTAGTTAATGTCCTTATTTCTTTGTGAAAAAAGACACACATTTTAATTGTCCCGTTAATATTTGATAAAATCTATGTTTTAAGACTGTTTAAAATTTTGATCAGTTTCAAGTGTAAAAATCACATACATGTATATGAGTACATAATGGATTATGTAAAGTTTATGTTTAATGCATACATAGTTATTTACACTTATAACATTTTTCTATTTTAAACGATTTATATAATAAGCATATATTGAAACAAATAATGACATAATTTAGGCAAAACTTGGACATATTGATTTCTTTATGCATCCTTGTTTTACAAAACAGTCATAAATTGTAATTAATACGGAGCTATATTTTCAGTTTAGAATTCGTTTTTGATCTGTGGACATGAATGGTTTCATTTGTCATAAATGCGACTGTAATATACATAAATTCTAATAAAACTAAAATGTCCCAAGTTACCCCAACTGGGTGGGGTAACTTGGGACACTTGACCAATGTTTAATTAATTTATAGTTAATCACAGGTTATCAGGCATTTGTAAAAGTTTATATTCGTCATATATTATATAGGTTGCGCATATTGAAATATCAATAAATCAAGTATATATTTTGTCTTTCTAAAATATTACTCAACAGTGTTTCTTTAAGTGTCCCAGTTACCCCATTTTACCCTATATATATCAAAGTTAACCTATATACCGTTCGACTGGGAATATGTTCTATACCTTCACCGTTTTTTTTCTGTTGTTGTTGTTTCTACTCATAATTCCCGGAATTGCTGCCGCGTTGTTCGCAGTGAATAATTTTCAGGACGACATTCGATAAAATAAAGCTGCTTATGAACAATCATAAGCAGACCTACCGGCACCGCATTACCGTTATAGATAAGTGAAAAAGAAAACAAATTATTCTTATTCTATCGTATTCTAACGAGTTTAAAATTCGCGGTATTAATGGAATCGGTGTCATTCGGGTTTCTTCGTTGTTGATTCAAGCATCCCGCTTATTGTTTCCAATATTGAACAATATTGTAATGCAGTACTGTTTGAATGACAAAACCTCGCCAGGTTATTTTTTTTAATGTAGAATTTATATACGTTTTTATCACCGTTTTTAGGCACAGTTCCCCATGGTCCAATGGTTATTGTACATGCTTCACATGCGCGAGGTCAGGAATTCGAACCCAGCTGGCGGCTTTGTTTCATTTTTCGATTCCATTTCATTTTTTGTTTGTTTTGCTTTTGGTCCTGTTTTACTTTTTTTATTTACATTTATCACAAATCTTGCAAATATTTGAGCAGAAATAATTAATGTGCATAGTTTACCAATGTTCTGCCTGTAAATTTTGAACAAAAGTTTTCCGGGGGTTCAAATTCAAAGGCATGGGAAAGCATATGTTGCTTTTCTCCATTCCCTTCCATGTAGTCTTTCACGTACATAGCAACTACTTTCTCAAAAAATCAATTAATTTATAGAACTAAAGTTACACTTGGAAAAACATGTTGGCTATTAACTTGAGAGGCCCAAACTTAGATCCGTATAGAGCTCAGAAATTACCTTTAATCACATTCAAAAAGGCCCTAGACTGTTAGGAGTTTGCTAACTAAATTGGATTTCTTAAATATCGACCAACAGTGTTTGTGTTCTAGATAAAATTCTGGTCAAGAATTTCTTAGAATGAATTTGAAATAAGATTTTTTACATGTAAATGGTCGTTTGTTGTTCTCCCATACAAGAGGTTTACCATAGCTAATTAGTGAGACAAAAATTGTTCTTAAAGAGTGTCATTTGACAATAATGACATTTAAAAGAATTGCAATAGTCTGTGTTTAGGATAATATGTTTATGTAAGTTCCGGTATCTATACTACAAAGGTTTATTAGAAGAACATGAAATATCTACATTAAAAATTTAAATCACTATTTTCACTACATTCACCCGAAAAGAGAAAATTTCCTATTTAACTAGTTTCTATTATCATAATTAGATCTATTTGTGTAAGAGCCTATTTACTGTATAAAATCAAATACCTGGATTGTTGTACTTTCTTGCTTATTGCATAATTTAGGGATAAAAATACGTTATTTCACGAAGAATACACGATGTTACGCTCAAGATGATAAAATAAAACGGAAATATTCGCTGTTTTACCTCCATGAAACGCCATGACGTCATTTCTGTTTACGGACGTTAATTTCCCGCGCTAACGCCAGGGCCATTATCGATAATGGCCCCGGGGCTTATTATGATAACATGTTAATGGCTGATGCAGATATACATCCAAATAAGACTTCCTGGGTCACTTTAGTTTGAGACTTACTGTCTCCAATGGGTTTCCATGATGTATGGCTTGCTCAGGGAGTTAGTAATTTTGATGTTTTCCTACATATTTTCAAGCAACGCCTCCATGACAATATTAGTCTTCAGTTATGGCACGATCGTTTAGAAAATTCAACTCGAGCAATTTTCTTCAGGGAGATTATTGATTTTGATTTTCAATTTTTTCCAAAATGTTTAAACGTACAGAAATTTAGGATAGCGTTCAGCAGGTTAGTTGTTTCCTCTGAATATTTTATTGTTAATATGAAATAAATAAGGAATTGAATTGGTAGGGTGTAACCTATATGTTCACATGTGCCTATGGCCTATTGAATCTGAAATAAAATTTTCTTCTTCTATATTTGTATGATTTATCTTGATTTTCAACGTATGCTGCCGGAACTGAAATCAGTTATATTTATTCACCGTCATAACCGCGCAGGGCTGTAGCTTGGTGGTAGGCACGCCATGGTTTGAAGATCGAACCCGACTGAAAACATGTTTAATGTTATTGTTTTTTTAAATTTCACCAGTTTTTTTTTTCTTATGAATTTAACATGAATTTTGCAAATATTGTCACAATAATCTTGTTTCGAAAACGATTTTGTTTTGGTGTCCGATTTCAATATGGATCAGCATCCACAAATTATTAGAAATCACTGACCAGTGTTTTAGATCTACATTTAGGAAAAAAAATGTTGCTGTACAAACGAGAACTTATATTCCACCTCTACTCTAAAGAGATGATAAGTATAAACTTTTTAAAAAAAAACCTAGATCTAGACTGTTAGCAGTTTGGAAAATTAAACATAGGGTTTCGAGAATTTCTGTGTGTAGTGTTTTTCTCTGTGTAAATCTCTGCATGATTAATAACTTTTTAAAAAGTTCTTGTTTTCAATTTCTTTTCAGAAAGAATTTTGATTTTCTTCACAGGAGAATCTAGCTCTAGTTAGCAAAGTTGGTCAGGCGTTATTTCTATTGTTTGATGGTCGCATCTGATAACTCTCTAAAGCTGAAATTGTATTGTCCTTGCACTTTATGTCTAAAAAAAGTGTTTGTTTGTCTTGGGTTGAACGCCGTTTTTTTTCAACCGTATTTCAGTTATGTATCGGCGGACAGTTAACCTAACCTAAGAATAAACCAGTGTTCATGGATTCTGTGACAGTACAAATTGTTCTCTGAAAGTAACTGTCAACTTCCTCACATGAATAAGAGGCGGAGGACGAATGATTTCAGATGCAATGTCTTTCATCAAATCGTCACGGAGAACATACGTCCCGCCCGAGGATCGAACACTCCGTAGATCTGCGCTATCCCAGTACAAGTACAAAACAAGAATGTGTGCATTATACAGGTTATATAACAGCAAACTTACACAAAAATACGTCATCTTGAATATTGCGCAAGTTTTTGGTCCAAGTTTCAGCTACATTTTATCTGTATTAAACTTAAAAGGCACTAAATACTATTACATTTAGAATTTTCACGACTTTACACGAGATCGATGATGGATCTGTCATGTTCACCAGATTAATCAACGATAGCCTGCAACATATTTTCTAGTTTTTATTATGTTCTTTTGGATTACTTTTAGATTTCAACAATATTTCGGCTATTTTCACAGAAAGACGGTTTACCGAAACATCATACATGGGAAAGACCAGTAGTCAAGGCATTATAGCCTAAATAGATGGGTAACCTCAAACAAATTCCTTCACAAGAAATATTTTAATTTTCATACACTATAATATCTGCACTAACAATTTACAAAAGTCCTCAGAAATATTTGTGTCCAATCATGAAAAAATATATGTCTTTTATACCCTACTATTTTTCTGCAAGTCCCTCGATTTTTTTCTTCACGGAAGTCAAGAAGATAGATTGTATTATTTGTTTCGACTCTAAAACATGGACATCTTGAATACTGATAGAAAAAATGAAACAGTTTTATTAAAACAAATATTTATTGCTTCGAATACATACTAAACATGTAAAAAATCACATTTTATGTGTATAAAGACCCGAACTGTACCCCACCCACTATATTATAAAGATAATCATATGAATTAACAGGTAGTTTCCATTTAGTAACAATGATGTGTATATAGCATTATTTTTACAGTGTTGCATTTATTCTTATTATATACAATTTTATTTTACAAAGAATTATGAGATCTTATAAATATATTTATCTGTGTAAAGTATCACTTAAACTAACAACCTCAGTAAATATCGAGATGACACATTATAAAGCAAAACTTTTGTTTATAAGTAACAAGCAATTACTTACTGGAAAATTGTATATAAATAAAATGCTGCAAATTACATGTATTACATTTTTCTGGTATTAGTATTTTAACAATATGTTTTTTTTTTCAAACACATGTAGTGCAATAATAGATTTATTCATATATGTGTTTATATTTACAATCACTTCATCAAATTAAACATACACTTCAGCCCTATTAGAGATATCTATCTTGAATATAAATAGTTAAACAATAAAACAGTTATGTCAAAATACATATTGTTTGCAAAACTGATACATACAATACATGCTAAATTCATAATAGTATGTGATTGAAGTCCTGATCTGTACCCCACCCACTTTAATACATAGGTACATATCATGTAATATCTAGAATCCATATACAGTCAAACCTGTAGATAAGACATCCTTAACAAAAACACTGATGCAATGCCAAACGGCACCATTTTTTATTACCATGAGACCATTATTAATGGATATTTCACCTGTTAATAGAGACCACCAGTCAACAAAGGTAAGTTTTTGTTCTTCCTATTTGTGGTTTTTACAGAACATGTTCGGCTGTAGTAACAATAATACGTTTGCACTGTTACCAAATTTCTACTGTTATTCTCATTATATGTACAATATCACTGTATAATAAATTGTGAGATCTTAGAAACTTATATACATCGGTGAAATTAGCTCTTCCGTGTGACTACAACATAATCGTTTGTTAATAATCTATAGTGATATGACAAAATACTTTGATTAGCAGAGTATTTTAAAAAGCAACAAGCATGTACTGACCAACTGAAACAATGTAATATATATTATATGGTAATAATTATAACTCATTTCTAATACTACGTTTTTAAATAACTATGATACAAAATAGCCTGCCTTCAAATGTAATGAAGTATACAACAGGCTTAGTAGATACATTTGCAGAGAATGTTATACTGACAAGTACTTTTCATGTTGACAAGTATCAACTAAGAAACATTTGAGACTGAGGGGCAAACAAATATTATCATTAAGCTTCAGTATCCCTTCATACACATAATTTAATTTTCCAGTTCATCTTCTACTGATTGAACATTGCTACAACCGATTCCATTGCATTCCCCACAGGCAGTAGAACAAGGCAGACCATGCTTACGGCAAGTGCATCGTCGAGAGTCGCAATTTTGTTTGCAGTTGCATCTTATGATTTTCAATGTCTCTCTGGCGCAGCAGGTAAATCACATTTCAGTGGGGTAAGCCTGCCATCTTTTTCATACCAGCCCCATTCCCGTGGTTGTAGTATCCTTTCAAGCCATGTCTGAACTTGTAGGTACACCCTGTAGCTGTGATATTTGGCCGATCGAGAAGTTGGTGGTAAACTTTGTACTTGTACAACTGTTGTGCCTGTACTGACACGCTGAAAAAACTTTCTGTATCTTAGCCTATCTAAACCTTCAATTTTCTTGCCATTGAACAACGTACACATCATTTGCTCTCCTGCTCTTTCGACCTCTACGTGAGTGGACTCTTTCAGAAATATCTTTGCATTTGCATGGAAATCTGTGTCGACCATGGCTTTTTTTAGAGCAATTCCTTTTCCTATTCCGTATATCCTCGATGTAGTGTCACAACCGCAGAATGCGTGGACAACAGGTAAAACACTGCATATGCCTTCAGTTAGTACATTCTTTGTCTTAGAAATATCCCAAATTTTCTTTTTCTTTGAACCAGAGTCAGACTTAAAAAATATCTTTTCCCTGCCTTCTTCCGCGTGATGACACAGTAAAACTAAAAGGTCTGTATCCTCACCAATAACCACCGTCGGTTTTTCGTCTGATAATTCCACTGCTGTTTTCACTATCAAGAGATCAGCATCGTCTGCCGCATAGTGGACGTTACAATTGGTATGTAATAATTTTTCTCCTAACATCTTGATGAAGTTCTGTTTGTTTTCTTTATTTGTCAAGATCGATTCCTTTTTGGTTTTACAAGTGTAACTCTCGCTGAAGGATATTTGTGCTCCTATTCTGCCTTTCGTCCTTCGTTCGTGTGTTGTGTCTTTTGTAGAAGGCCCATTTTCATACCCGTCAAATACAATATGTGCATTTTTATAGTTTGTTTCGACAAATCTACAATAATTACTACATATTGCTCCAAACGAGGATCCATATTCCCAAGGGATTCGTTGAAGTAGAGATCCGCCATCCAAAACAATATGACACACGGTCAAGGGCGGTATATATGTTGCATCACATTGTCCCAAGTCCCATATAGTGTTAGCGATTTGAGGCTTCTGTGCTTCTCTCATTAATCCTGAATTGTCAAAAAGTGCTGATGGATTTGCTGACAACTCATGCTTAAATATCTCCTCAGGATCATCAGTATAGCTGTCCGCAACTGCCATAATTCTTTGGAACAGTAGCTGAGGGTCTACATGGAACTCTTCTCCACCAACTTTGATATTTGTTTTGGACCCCAATGTAACAGCTTGATCGGTACGTTTAAACGAATGTTCAAGAACCTTTTTCCCTTCCATGTTCTTCAGTATTTTCTCACCTACATTTCTTGCCGAGTCCACGTTTACATTTGCGTCTGCTAAACTTCCCGTTTCAATATTTCTCAGGTTTGCTTCATCTGAAAATGGGTTTCGCTCCCGGAGAAACTCTAAAAATACTTGCCGATCTTTCTCATCCCTGTCGATTCGAGATTTCGCAATATCCTTGTGCTGATCACTTGTATTGTATTTCTTGTTAGTATATTCTTGCATTGCAAAATTTATTTCTGCACAGGCTGGCATAGACAAAATCCACTGCGTTCGTTGTAACTCTGACAATCCTCTGCCTCTTGTCAGTCCACCTACAGACTTGACACTGCGCATAAGTACTTGTTCAATAACCAGATCGGTAGAAAGACCACCCCACATTCTGTTTGACTTTCGGACCACATGCAATCCCTTTTCAAATGCTTGGCAAACTTCAGGATGTGTTATATGAAGACAGTTCATTTGCTGAAGGTACATGTAGCTTGATTTCGTGTACAGATTATGTCCTGCAGCTGCAAAAAAAGGAAGCATGTTTTTCAAAATCTTGAGGTGACATCGCCAATTCCCAATCCTTTCAGCTGCGATAAACTGTTTCAGTAGGTTGATCATTTCTAAGTATTGTAGCCATAATTTTGCAGTTCTAGAACTTTTCAATGTATGCTTAGTACTTTCAACTTTGTCAACCATTTCTTTAAGATTTATGTTGTCTTCAGTTACTAGTAGCCGTTGATCAATTTTCTGCTCGAACACATTTTCAAAAATTGCGACTAATTTTCTCTGTTCAGGTGAGTAGGCTTCATCATTGCTTCTCACTGTTTCAGCATGATTGTTATTCTCATCTGTAAACTGCGTTTCCATTAACTCAGGAAATGTCTTCTCCATAATGAGCTGGTCAAGTGCATCACTGGCCAAGAAATGACCTCTAATTGCCCTCTGAACCGCCTTTCCACTTAGCATATGGCAAACAGTGTTTGGAGCATATACAGTGCTTAGTAGTTCTGAAAGACCGCTATTTTCCATAATCTTCCCTATACACCCCAAGAAACTCATTTCCATATGAAAGGCACCAAGTCTGATTACAGCTCTCTTCAGCTCACTAGAATCTGGTTCGTTTGTTATGATAGTCATGGCCTTCCAATACAGTGGTTGGTCAAATGTTATGACAGGGTCAATGTTCATCAAACGGGCTTGCTGTGCAACGTATGTCAAGGTGGAATATATGCAGGACATATCACTTGGGTTCATGTCTATCATGGGAAGGAACTGGACTTTGGACTCTCCTGGATGTTCACCCTTCTGAACAGTTTGCACGATTCCAGACCAGCTTGGTGTCATTGGTCTTAGTGGGCGTGTAATTTTAACAAGAAACTCGAAGTTTCCAGGTATAGGATCCTCACAATCTATATCCAACAGCTTCTCAAATATGACATTTTCAAGGACATTGTCATTTTGCTTATAATATTTTATATTGATTTTTCCAATTTTGACAAGCTCTTCATTTGTTACTTGTATCCTGGGTACAACTCGTCTTTTGTTGTCCTTTGGTGTAAATGTTGCAATTATGCCCATTCCATGGAATGTGTTATGGCCGTCAATCGTCGCAGTGTTGTGATCTATATTGTCAGCAACAAATTGTACATACTGTTCAACATTGTTCCTGTCAACTGCATTGCCTTGAGTATATGCTGCACATTTCTCGTATTTTTGTACTTCTTGGTAAGAAGAGCAGAAGCCTAGGCTGTTTAGGGTCTCTATGAGAATTCTTGATCCAAACTGGTGATGTAACTGAACACCTAATCCAAGCTGGAGAGGACATATTATACTTCTAGGAATCGCTGCTTGGACAATTGCTTGGCTAATAGCTGTGATAATTCTCTCTGGGTCCTTTTGGTCAATGAGTTGCTGTAATAATGTTACTAGACTAGGAGGTACATATTTTCTGTTGCCTTCAGTTGACATATCATTTGCAGATGGGTATATCTCTGCATTTTCCTCCATATCTTTGATGTCATTCAGAATCAGTTTTCCTGCTGTCTTTATGATTGCCAGTTTCTCACTTTCACTGTCATTTTTATTTTGTCTGTGATAATAGTTATGTAAAATAGCATGGGCTCTACTTCTGAAAGTGACAACATTGGATTTTCCATTCAATTCTGTAATTATAATACTATTACCATAATGCTCTAGCATTCTTCTTTTCATATATGTTGTGCTGTAAGAGTTATCTTCACCACAAATGGATGCCATTTTTTGTACCAAGTCGCTGATTGTGGTAAACCCCATTTCAGTTTCCTCAAATTCTTCCAAAACAGTTTTGAAGGCATTGTCAGCACAAACGCAAGCAGGTCTGCCTTTCTTTGTCTTGCTGCACTGGTCCGTCTCATATGCTGCTCCATCATCTGTCACTGGTGACTGAAAACATTTTGGAATTTTATATCCAGACCTAAAATTAGAACTACAAGACTGGTGATATCTAGCTTCAGCAGCAGGAAGATCACAGACACATTCTAATCGGCCTAATACTATATCACCCCAATCATCATTTCTTTCTAAACAAACATCTTTAATAGACTTTTGAAACTCTAATGTTAAGACAGGGTGAACATCTCTACCTCGTTTACGTTTATGTTGTTTATGTGTTGCGTTTGTTCCACAGAAAAAACACTTCGTTTGAAAGTCAAAAGATAATTCTAATGACTGTCTAGTACTTGGACTTGTATATAAATTTTCTTTGCTGCTGCTATTGAGACGATTCTGATTGGGGTGGCAGTAAATCCTCCTGCAATCCTTGTGAACTTGCTGTCCAGGTGAGACGACCAACGTTCGACCTGTAATTCATACAATTTAATTTATTTATAACTAATAAACCTTACATTAATCTTTATACATGCTTTCATTTTAGAATTTCATTTCCCTTACATATTTGATGTTGCTGAAGAAATATATTTTGGATAATACACGTATGTGCATGCATGTGTGCGCGTGTGTGTGACAATAGTTTAATCATAGACAATACTGAATGAATTCATTTCAGCTTTAGTAAGTATAAAAGAAACGATTTTACAAGTTTTTGCTATTGTGCTACCTAGATAATGTTATACTAGATGACACTATAGTACGAAATATTAAACTGATATATATAGATCAGGAGAGCCTACAACACAAGACCCTTTAAATACTTGCTTTTAAGAAGCACTAACCCTTATTCTTGCTGGCTGCTATGATGCTCTGGCATCCCCTGTCGCCGAGAACTGAAGTGGGGTTATCGTCTCTAACGCCACATAAAACGCAAGTGTTTTCATCAGAAGTACTGCAATTGGAATAGAAATACAAATGTATAAATAATCTATACTTTTATACGAAAAAGTTACTTGAAATTCAAAAGATCATTGAACAATCTCTATGTACATTTAAGAGCCAAGAAAATGTTATTATCATACAAAAATCCATTCAAAGATGATGAAATTAAATAACTAATAACTCTTAAGTAATTACCTCATGACCTGAACTTCAGTTGAATACCAATATCATTATACACAACAGGCGTTGAATTCTTCTGCAGCAACTGTAATAATTAAAAAGAGTAATAAGTTTAAAAAGAATATAAATAAATAATGAACCAAAAAATAAGGGACACCAAGAAGATAAATATGCTAAGAAACTGTATTTAGGTCTGTTTACATATATAGTTTATATGCTTAATAGCCAAGAAAATAACATTATCATACAAACATCCATTCAAAGACAATAAGATTAAATAACTATGTAAGTAACTACCTCATGACTTGAACTTCAGATCATAATACACAACAGGTGTGGAATTCTTCTGCAGCAACTGTAATACTGAAATAAGTTAAAGTTTATTATAGGACCAAACTAGTAAACAAAATTCTCAGTGACATCAGGAACATAGATATGCTAAGAAAGTGTACTGGTTACAAGTACAGGACTATTTAAAAACAAAAATAAAAAATGGACATTATTTTATGCATGAAATTTATGTCCACGATGGCGTTGCATAGTTAAATAATAAAAAAGAGAGACTTTCTTTATTGCTTTTTCCCCATATTTCCCTACATGATACTCCTGAAAGCATATCAAATATATACAAATTCACTAATTTACCATTTCAGTCACAAATAACTAATAACTTAAGTAATTACCTCATGACCTTAACTTCAGCTAAATACCAATACCATAATACACAACAGGTGTTGAATTCTTCTGCAGCAACTGTAATAATAAAATAAGTAATAAGTTTATTACAGGATCCAAAAGAATATAAATAAATAATGAACAAAAAATCATGGACATCAAGAAGATAAATATGCTAAGAATTCTATTTTCAAGTCTGTTTACAAATATATCTATTATGCTTAATAGCAAAGAAAATGTTATTATCATATAAAAATCCATTCAAAGACAATGAGATTAAATAACTATGAAAGTAGCTACCTAATTACTTGAACTTCAGATCATATTACACAACAGGTGTGGAATTCTTGTGCAGCAACTGTAATAATGAATAAGTTGTAAGTTTATTATAGGATCCAACTAGTAAACAAAATTCTCAGTGACATCAGGAACATAATATACTAAGGAATTGAAGTTGTTTTAATTCTGGTTACAAGTACATGACTATTTAAAAAAAAAAAATTGATATTATATAGTTTATAAAATTTATGTCAGCGATGGCGTTCCATAGTTTTAAAAAATTCGAAAAGAAGGACATCCTATATTTCGGGTTTTTTCATTTTTTTTCTACATGCTACTTTTGTAAGCATATCAAATATATATAAATTCAATACTTTTCCCATTTCAGTCGCAAATAATGTTTTTTAGGTGCATAAACCGCATTTTACATTGCGTCGTCTGCTAGACCGCAACAAGCATAAACTTTTCATGATTTTCATTTATTTCCGTACTGAAGACATATTTATGGATTTCCCCAAGAAATATTATCATAAACAAACTTACCACATGCAGAATGTTCGATGACTGCCAATGATTTAAATTGTTTTTTCAGTTATTGTCCGATTCCGAGACAAATTATTTACACGGTATAGCGTTATATTTCCTAACCGTGAACTTTACTGCGGAGTATGGCAGGACGTTCGAGACATAACATTGTGTACAGTACTTTGCAGATTAAATACGTCTTTTTTCAAGTAACGCCTAGGGATTTTGTTGAGGACTTTTAGTATGTTATCACACTCGTATTTATCTTCGTTTTTATAATAAATACTCTTGTGAAGGAATTTGTTTGACCTTTTCTCCCAGACAGCTTTGCCTACAGTGCTAATCTCCAATCCTCCGTCTATCAGAGATGTTATTGTATAGTTAGAAATCAGTGACCTTAACCCTAAGACTGCCAGAGGGCCACTTTTGTGGCCCTACTACATGCACTAAAATTGCCAGCGGGCAATTTAGGATCGATTTGTAACGTTTAATTCAGTATTTTATTGCTAAAACTAAGGTTTTATGAAATGTAAATAGTTGTTATTTTGTACACTTATTGACGTCATATCCACCGTGACGTCGTATACGTGCTTTTTCGCGCCGTAAATTTTCAATTACGTCGGTAATTGAACTTGTTTGTGTAGTTTTATCTGATACTATATTTCTATAAAAATTGCATGAAAAGGAAATTTTCGGTACACTTGGCTTTTGTTTATACGGTCTTTCATGAATTACAAAATGGTTAATATTCATGTAATTTTATTACATATATTGTAAGAAACGATTAATTTACTCTTCGTTCTGAATGGGTTTATGCCAACGTAAACAGTTTAATTGAATCTAGGTATTGAAGTTTGTATAAATATGGTATATTTCTACCCTACAATTGTATATCACATGTGTGACCGTTTCATTTGCTCAGTCTAAAGCATTTTACTTGTATTTTAGTTGTCTCGAAAATATTTTTCATCCAGGAAAGACAATTTTCTTTTTTTCACGATTTACTAATTTCGATTTCTATCCATCTTCGATTACTGTTTAACTTTTCTTTCGGGTGTTATTAACAGACGCACGTACTGTCAGTGAAAGAGAACGATTCTTACCAAAGTCAATGATAAGCAGCGAGATATCAAAGTAAGACTGAAAATAGGTAAAAAGTTAGATATTTTGAAGAGCTTAATAATACACTTGTTACAAAAAAACTGCATGTATGTTATCATTCTGCTTGAAAGATTCGAGGGTGGGCCGGACAAGATGGGAGGTTGTTCCATACGACGATTTCATTTGGGAAATAGAAGATTAATAATAACTAGATAGTATGTTGAAAGACGTTACACACCTGGACATTTATAATATCATCAGCGTAATATTTTCCAAAAAGGCGAATTTTTGGATGGAAGTGTTTCCACCGGAACAAAAAAGTAACTTCAACGCTGCTGATGAGAGTGGCCTTAAACATATGCCCGAACGTTATGCTAAGCTAAAGTTTATTTCATGTTCATTATCACTATGAATTTGATCAGATACGAACAAGTAAAACATTCATAGATATTATGCTAATGACATATGTTATGTTTATACCGCCTGAACCATTACTTCCACTTTTATGTTTTCAAAGCTCAAATAGGCTACATGTACATTATATATAACGTTACGCTACAAACGATAAAACTTAACCACTTCTGTGCCAAGGGCCGATTGGCCGATGTTGTTTACTACGTTGAGTGACAAGGGCCAATTTTGGCCGATCTGAATTGAACATTTACGCCGTTCTTTTGATGTAGGTGTAATTATTTTCTAAGCAGAAAGACATGCTATTGTTTCTACGGAAATGAAAACATAACAATCTTACTGGCATATCATGACGTCATTTTCGAGTTGGCGTCACTATAAAGACGTTATGGTAACAACGATTCCCGCCGAAATTATATATATTTATATCGGTGGTTTGGGTGACTGAAGAAACGTGATAAAATGACTATGACGTACGTTTTACGACGATCATGTAATAGAAAAATATCTAATTAAGATATTCTTTACTTTTTTAAATCGAAATAAGTAGAGCAAATTACGAAATATCATGTTCCTGAGAGCCAGATACTTTCATTCGCATCTTCATCTCGGACTCATTACCGCACAACAGTTACCCTAGAGCTACATATTTCCATCCGCACCTTCAACCAGTGAAAGATTATGCTAATAAAAATGCTCGATTGATTATTGAGAAATACTTCGTGTAGGTATGCAAAAACTTCTGAAAGGATACGACAACATTTCTGAAATGCATTCAAGCTCGTCACTGTTTCTGACCGGAATGATTCTCAGACCTTTTTTTTTAATAAATCTAAACAATTATGTTGTTACCTTTTCGAGGAGTTGGTTTGTTTATACCACATAGTATAAAGCAAGGCTAAAATTACCTCGATTATCATTTATTGTAACATGACAGTGTTACAGTGAGTGTTTAAGCTCTTAGTTTTCAGGTTTATATAATGAAATCGTAATAAAACACATTAAAAAGAAATAATACCATATCGGCTTTTTAAGATGAGAACAATGAAAAGTATTTACTTTATATCATGCTCACCCAGGAAGCTCTTTATCCATATTCCTGAGCTCGGATCCTGGGCGAGACGTATCACAGCTCCCCGGGGAGATCGGCTAAAGATCGGGGGAGTACTGGTAAAAACCCCCACAAAAACAGATAACACCGTAAATAACGTAAATGCTGGTGAAAAAATATCGGTAAACCCATAAAACATCAACAAAGTTTTATTATACCCGATGTAATTAGATCGCTTCTGAAAAATAGCATTGCATAAAGTCATTAAAATAGTTTTATTTTAGTTCTATGTTTATTGAAAATACTACTGTACTTGATATTTTTTTTGAGTTAGTTAAGACTGTTTTATATAATATTATGTTGACAATGATTGTAATGGAGCTTTTGTTCCTAATTACAATATAATTATATATTCAGAGTCATAACTATAATTGTATATCGTATGCCATTAATGGGCTTGCCGCCAATTTCGCAAAGCAGAAATTGTCTTCGTTAGTCACGCAATAAAAAATCTGTGTGAAACAGAATTAATTAACTGCATGTATTTCATATCATACTTGAAATACTTATGATTTGTAAATTTGGAATCTAATATGTATGTATATACGTTGCTATCTGTTCGTCTTAAGGTTGTCCTTTTAGGGCAAAAGAAAAATGAAAGCAAAATATTAAGACAAAATTCAATCGGTTAAAATTATGAGATTGAAGGGGTAATTAATCATCTTGCTCAAAATTTTAAACATCCACAAAGCAGGGATATATTCTGAAAGAGTTACGGTGACGTGTTTAAGTAGAGATATCGTGATAGGGGAGGTCAAGTGTGGTAATATGTCTATGTAAATCATAAGGCTACCACAATAGTTATTAATATTAAAAATTTGTTTATCATAAACCGAACGTAAAATCCGATCAGCTTCCGATGCAAAACGGACCATACGACCAAATATGCAGACGAAATATGTACATGTACCTTTTTGTTGTTGTTGTTGTTTTCGCAACGTAAATCTTGTTTCACAGTGTACCCAACGGTTCTCAGCATTTGCGCATGTTCTGTCTTCTGTCATAATAAAGTGTTTTCATAGTTTTATATCCGCGCAATTTCTCTAAAGAGAAAAACTGTCTGTCCTTATCCCTAATTAAGAGTGATCGGAATATGCATGTTGAAGCTGACAGTTATATATATGGTTTACCCAAGAACGATCCCACGTCTCGAGAAACAAGTACAGTGTACTGCCACAGTATTCATTTTTCACTATTCATTAAATGCTAGACATTTAGAATTACCAGCTTATGTTAAATGTGTTTCAGTGATTTACAGAAATAGTAGAGTGAAATATATCTGGTATTGTCACAGTGAAAAAATATTTGCCACTGGTAAGAAACTATAAAATGGGTAAAGTTAATCAAAACATAAAACAAAAAGAAAATTTGTTTGCTTTACATGAAATATCAAAATATTTTTCACTTATTGATACCATTTCTTACATTTTCACCCATGGCTAAGCCACTTATGTATTATAAGTACTGCATCTGATGTTCACTCGTGAAAGATATTTTAATCATACACAAACAAAATATCCTCTCTATATTCGTTCTTCCATGATAATTGATAAAATAATTCCCATTGCTTGTGCAATACGCGACAAGTAAACATCAGTATATGTTGGATAAATAAAACGTAAGTCAGTTTTTGGAAAACAATCTGTTTAAGGTTAAATTGCCTATCCCTGCTAGACCTTGTGATGTTGAATAAATAAAACGTAATTCAGTTTTTGAAAAACTCGACACCATTACTCATAAACTAAAAATACTCCAAGGACAATACAAGGAAATTCATTGATGCAAGCATCAAAGACGCCGCCAAGTGTTGTGTCTGAAGTACATTTATTGCAATATGAGAAATCACCTAATCATTACTTTATTAGTCTGACTGGCTACAAGTTATCAACATTAGCACATAAAACAATATATGTTATAAACTGTTTAAAACATGAAGAATAAACACGATAGAAAAGTTATACCATGCAATACAAATCCTCTACCTGCAATGACATTAACATTGCGAGTAGGTGGTCCCTTTACATACAAAATTAAAGTAATTATTTCACTAATTAAGGACATCTCCTGTGAAAAGTTCTTATATGCAGGAGCGTGTTTATGAAGTTTCACAGAACTGCAGTTGGGAAATGAGGAAATGTTGAAATTATTTCAAAGTTGTGGTTCACAGAAACCATTATTTTTATTATCATGTAATGTAATGAGTGTTTTCTATTTACTGATGAAGTTTTATGGACCTTAGTCACCTACATTATAGATTTCAGAATGCAGATTATACACAGCAATTTACTGTTTCCCTTGACAAAAACAATCAAAAATTTTGTCCAAGAAAAGAATGATATAACATAAATAATCTCTATATTGCCCCTATTCACAAAGCATGAATCTTTCTTATATACTTTTGAATATCATAGAATTCATTTTTTTTTCGGACGAACGATAAACTTGAAGTCCTCATTGAACTGTAAGGTTACTAGGAGTATGTCAGTGTCTAGTTCAAATCTAATATTACAAGAAATTTAGAAAGCATAATAACCCACTGCCAAAGTGTAGAAAATATTTCAATGAAAATGTTTTTGTTTTTTTTTTAATTTTTTTTTTATCAGGAATGGACAAATTTAATACAAAAACTATCTATTAAATTTAAAAAAAAAAAAAAAAAAAAAAGAAGCAAGTAACAAGATATAATAAAACCAGAGCAACTGACTAGTCATATACGATCAATGAACATATAAAAACAAGGAATTCTATTTTAAAGTCACTGATGCTTTGATAAGTTATGGTCCCATGGCTTTTGATATTTCGATCTAACCACATTTAAAGAAGTATTAACTTGTCACTGACAAATTCAGCCAAGTGCTCTTTAGCCTATTGCACACCTTAGTTGACAGTGTATATCTGTAAACAATGAGTAGATCTATATGACACGTAAGCAAAAAAAAGAAAAAGAAAGAAAAAAGAAAAAAAAAACCCCAAAAAACAAATAGAAACAGGAAGCGCATTCTGAAATTACATCACTGTACCAGGTACTATCAACAAAGAAAATAAGACAAAAAGGTTAAAAATAAGTTAACAGCGGCACTTCCTTCGTTCATTTCAACATATCTATGCTTATTGATTCCTTTATTTACTTTGTTAATACGTTTTTTTTTCCAAGGAATTTTTATGCAGGCAATTGTAATTTTCCATAATTTTTTTTTTTTAATATTCTCTTCGAAGTTGTAAAATACACGAACGCTCCCTTGTCGAGGCGATTCACGCTTTAGTGGCAGGGGCCAGTTTCGCATTTGGCCTGGGTACGTTTTTTAAATAAAATAAACATATGTACTTTACAGGCATATATATTCAACTGGTTCTTTATGATGTTTATAGAACTAAGGATTCCTGCGTACGAGTGATTATTGTGTAAAATAAATATGTGCATGTATCGATTTTCCTAGCTCCATGTAGACGGCCGGGTCTAAAACTTTACCTGAGGTAACGGAAGTCAGGCGAATTGGAAGCGGTCCTCCATCAATTCAGCTTCAGCTCAAATTTGCGGAAAAAGTAAACGGTTATGAGATACTTTTCTTCCCACCATTATTTTCGTCTGGCCACATGCTTTAAAAATATGCATGTGTTTTAGGGCAGTCATTTGCAGATAATACGGTACAGGTCGCGCAAGGAGTGCATTTTGGGCCATTTTGTCTAAAAATTTAGTGTCCTGAAACCTGCGTTTTACTCGTTTTTATCACAGAAGCAACAGAATCGGCAGACTGAAAATGTCACATAATGAAGTGCTATGTCTATGCGAGACATTCGCTCAACAATTGCCTTGAATTTGTCGAAATTGGATTTTTTTATGATATTTTTCGCACTGGCATCAGCGCAGAGTTGTGGAGTTTTCAAATTTACTGTCCCTTGCCCCCATTTACAGTATGGTATATCTGCGGTGTGTTCTATTTATAGAAAATGTGATAGGTAAGTAGGTCATGCTAAGAATAGAAATAGAAAACTTGACTTACAGAGTAACCTCCCTTATCAATAAATCGGATCAACATTTTTGACGAAATTGTAAATAAAAAAAATATGTTCTGCTCTACAAATAAGGAGAGGAAAGACAGATAGCATTATTTTAAATCACATAATGAGTTGCATTACATACATTTTTTATGTTTTCTTTTTGCCATTTTTTGTTTATTCACTAAAATGCATTGTGCAATATCGTTGATCCTTTTACAAACTATTCACTGTGTTCAGTTTATCACTCCGAAACTATTCATTACCATCTTTACAGGGTCCGAAATAAAAGTGTATCCCATATACTCGACACCGCCTTCAGGGCGGCGTCGAATAAAAAGAACGATTCTTCCGCTAGAAGCATTTCGCAAACGGATTTACATGTTTAAGGGTAAATATATTACATTCATTCGAATTAAAAAGTTGACACAAAACTACACTTATCTCTAAAATAATATTAACATGTGAGACGTAAATGCCGACACATTAAATAGAGAGAAGGTTGATAATTTAGTATACATTATTTTTAAAACCGCTATTTCCTTAATGAATTCAAATTGTGTTGAGCATAAAAACTTGGCAAACTGTCTTCAATTTTCGGGAAATCACTTGTTCACCGTCACGTACTATAATTCTTAAAGATACGAGTCTGAAAATGACGTTCACGGAAGAACGATTTGTAGTAATGAAACTGTTCGTGTACTCTGTACTGCCGAGTACGGCTCGCATACCGGGATAATTTAGCTTATAACGTGATGTCCTACATCTGCGATGAACAGCAAATCTCAGCAAATGTATAATCACAGAAGTACCCTAGCTAGAGAAACACCCATAGACTTAGATTTAATCAGTAATGAAGAATCTGGCCATAGACTCTAGCTAAACAGTTCCGAGAAAATGTTTGATTTTTGGGCATAAATGTTCTCTGTTGATGTCAGGAACCTAGTTTGATCTAAATTTGAAGGGCGTAGGAATTACTGATCCCTTAGAATTTCTTCATCAGATTTGGTCATTTTCAGTTTTTTATTAGCTGGGAGAAATTTGTTTACCTTGCGTTAATTACCGGTGCAAACTAAACTTTCTTTTACAGAAGTCCCCGCAGTAGCCCTTCAAACACATAATTGTTGAAAATATTATGTTTGGCATTTTCTGTTTTATAAGGTTGATGTCACTTATATAAATAGAGTGGGCTTTTTTCAGCTCAGCCACACACCGGGCCCGGACAGAAAAGGAGAATTTGTTTCTTTACTTAACTTTGAATTGGTCGGTAAATGGGGCCTTATTTAATTCTCTCTTAAGGTAGTTACTACTATGTCTTAAGTCTTTAACATTGAAAAGTCTTCTTTTTATATTGCGTGACTAAAAGCAGTAGTAGCGCGTAAACACTAACAGTAAAATATCTTCTGCTTTTGTGTTTTGTCCAGTTAGAAGAAAACTTTACAAAATACCATTTTTTTATCAAACAATGATAATATCACTGCCTCTGTTTTATGCATGACATCTGGCCTAATTAGTCTTAACGTCATTTATTTGAGGTTAATATTACATTACAAAGTAATTCAGTGTTTAACTACACTTCACTTCCATTAAAATGTATAAAATAATAAAAAAATATTTGTTTTAAAAGGGTTCTCATTAATTATACTTTCACTCTCCCCTGGCTGTGCCGCTAGTGAAATTATAACGTACGGTGTTCGACTTGATGAAATAAATATCGATCTTCCGCTGAAATTTACTTTCATCACCAATATTTTACTTTACAGTAAATAACTAGATCAACAATCACATGATACTACTTTCTAAATTTCGGAAAATTTGTCATAAATCTTGAGCAGTTAAAGTATGTTACAAGCCTTATGTGTTTAAGAAATCGTAGATACTAACTGATAACACGTCTAAATTGGTTTATCTGTGTTTTAACTACATAATTAGAAAAACTGGTTGACTAATGTTAAAAATTTATTATATAAACACGGTTATGGGTATGCAGGGACAATCCCTATTGTGTTGATCATATTTTGAGTTTTGTTACTGAGTCAATATTTTACAGGAAAGGAGTCACATTTTCTATAGAATAATGACCGGGGGGGGGGGGGGTCGTTATTCTATGGGGGTCGAAATACTTCATTACACCGGCCCATATTTTTGTACAATCTCGCCAAGCATATGTATGTTTTTGACAACACAGAAAATGATATCAGACGACGTTCGTTTTTTTTCCGGAAGTAAAGAAAATGAAAGTAAACAGGAAATCGAAAGTCGCATTTGCATAGGCCTATAGTCAAAGGTCACGCACAGAGGTCATCCCGTCTAAATGTATGTGCGTGGACTTCTTTTACAAATTCCACAGGTGTCCGTAACGGAGCAAGGGTTTACGGAGATTTTTGGAACCTTATCAAATCGTTCAAAAGGTCCCTTTTGATGTTGTCTGAAAGTGTCATAATCTGCCTCAGATGTACGATATTTCCATATATCAGAGCTGCAGACCTAGACATTTCAGAAATATTTTCAAAATTAATTTCGTATAATAAATGTTGATTCTTCGGAAGCGTGAAAGGCCCATCAGACGCTAGTACGTTTGACTACGTTATGGCAGCGGAAAGGATATAATCAACCTCTATTATTAATAACTATATATTTTGACCTTGTATTTGAATTAGTGATTATGTTTATTGATGAGAAATCGTAAAGTTTAAATCCTAAATAAAATGTTCTGTTCTGTTATTACTCCTGTGTACGAGTCCAATTGAATTCAGCATTGTACCCAACAATGTTAAATTGCCTCTTTAATTCAAACCATAAAAAGATAAACGTAAAAAAACACACGCAATTTAACTGACAAGCAGCAATGCACACTTTAAAATACGTTCTTCTCTGATAGGACTTAATACGTACATTTACTCCAAACAGGAATACTGTATACTATCTATTTATCGAAAACAACTTTTCATGAAATTTTGAACCCAAACCATAATAATCTCTAACAAAGAAATTCAGTGCTTACACTTACATGTGGGGCCTTCGTGACCGAGTGGTTAAGGTAGCTGACTTCAAATCACTTGCCCGTCATCGATATGGGTTCGTGTCTCAATCGGGGCGTTGAATTCTTCATGAGAGGAAGCCATCCAGCTGGCTTACGGAAAGTCGGTGGTTCTACCCAGGTGCCCGCTCGTGATGAAATAATGCACGTAGGGATACCTGGGGTCGTCCTACACCATCAAAGCTGGAAAGTCGCCATATGACCTATAATTGTGTCAGTGCGACGTTAAATCAACAAAATAAATAAAAATACACCTAAAAGGCATTTTTATTTTTTTTACTGCTGCCGCTTTATACAAGGGAAATGACTCTTTAAAAGGAACCGGAAGAGTTGTCCCATCCAATAAGTAAAAATGGATTTTTTGGGACTCGAGTCCACTAAAATAATATGGAGTTTGTGTACTGAAGACACTTAACACTGTTAAATTACCTCTTTATTTCACACCATAAAAAAGATAGATATATAAAAAGAATTCACGCATTTTAAGTCGCAAACAACAACACACGTTCTTCTCTGATAACACGTAGATCTATGTTAATTTTCCAACATTTACTCCCAGTGCAACAACTTTTCCTGAAATTTGAACCGAAACCATAATCATTGGATAGGAAACGTTCTTACTAAGAAATTGAGTGCTTACACTGAGTTGTCACGTCCAGTATGAAATTTAGAGTTTGTGGCTGTTGCTGTATAGAAGTGTGAATGCTTTCTATTATATTGTCACGTGATAGAAAGAGAAGCTTCCAACTGGTTAAATATATATAGCGGAAATAAAACAGTTTCTTGGTTTCTGGTGCACATATTTCAATGAAATTAGAAATCAAATTTTATGTAAAAATATCAGAACTATGTGTATAACACGGATTTTTAACAAATCATTTGAAATACACTGTAAATTTCATGACTACAACTGGGAAAACTTACATGAGAGGCAAAAACGTCCTACATAAATACAACGCAAGCTGACTGCAATTGTGTGATACAGTTGAAATAACATATATACATACAGTGCTGGAAATTATTTAATTCAATCGATGGAAAACTTGCAAATGAACACTTTTGAAGTCACAGAACGTTAACATTTCTTACTTGAGCCACTCTAAAAATAATTTGATAAATGAAACAATAGCCATGTACATCATTGCTAATATACACATACACTTGGTATCAAGTAAAGTAACTAAATAGAAAGATAGCAGTGCATTTGAGTAGATATGTCCTAAACGTTGATGAGGACTGGTCGTTTGATTAAAGTTTTAGCTATTATGAAGGACCATTGCTTTCCAGACAGGATTTTCCTGGATTTTTGCCGCTGCTGGAAAAACTCATCTTACAAAACGTGGTGTAAGTTGACTCACGTGCTGAAATTAATGAATGAATGCGTAAATTAATATTAGTATGCTGCTGTAATAAAATAGTGATTACAAGAAAAGTATTCTTTTTTTTTTTAATTTCTTCTATTAATCGAAGAAAATGTTATGCAAGAAAACGTATCTATCACCAGCTGAAGGTGTTGATGGAAATATCTGGTTTTGCGGTAACTCGACAGAGTCTCGTTACCGCCCAGACATTTACCCTCGAGTCAGATATATTCCATTCGCACCTTAAATCCTTAAATACTTAAAATGCCATGTAATACGTAAATATTTTATGGTTTTCTTTTTGTCCCTGTATTTTTGTTTCATAATATATATTGTCCCTTGTACTTCTTTTAGAAAGGTTTTCGTGAATATTTTATGAATATGGATGTATATGTAATGTCAGGAAAAGTGAGACTTAAAAAAGATATTGTATTGTATTTTATTGATATTACATTTATACAAGTAGTAGGTTTAATAAATATTTGTAGACACACTACATGATTTTTGAATAATATAAACGTAAGTTTGTGGATATTTAAAGACTATGAAAATATAGCAGGAGTAAAGTTCCTAAATACTGGTCTACTGTAGTCAGAAAAGGTTTTGGCCTAGATACAAAAATTATTTATAGTCGGGCCAATTTGCTCCTATAATGCTGGGCTCGTATCTTTTTAAGTTCACAGATATTTTGGGACCAGTATAGCTTGACTGACTTAAATAAATATGATGCCTAAATAATAATTATTAATAATAAGAATGTTTTAAATCTACAGTCTGCATGGGTAAGGCACACATTACACTGAAGCATATAAGATGAAGTTTATTTAGTACAAAAACTTCACTATCTAACCTTTATTTTACCCACTTTATGTCAAATTTGGTGGAAATGAACATGTTGACAAATTTCACCCAAACTGTGGGTGAGTAGCTTTAAAGTTGTTATCATTATGTATTTGCATATTACTGACAACGTGACGTAAACAAAATAGTACGTGTAAGCTGATATGGTTACAGATTTATAGACTGATGTTGCGCAATGGATACACTCCAGGGCACAATTCAGTTTAAAGCAAATACGATATTTTTATGCCGAAAACACACTACTTTACTCCAGCTCCAATAACAGACAAAACATTTATCAGGTTTAAAATGAAGGAGCCATGATATCAATAGGCGTACTTTATGTTTAATAATTTTGTAAATATCAGTACAATACAATACAATACAACATTTATTTAAAGACGGTTTACGAATGTACAAAAAGAATAACAGAAGCTATGTATAGCTTTTTACCGACATCAGTTGTATTGAGTGGTCCATAATTTATATAGAGGACAGGTTTGAAGCTGGGTGTAATTTTCGGAAAACAGCTTGTCCCACTGAGTGACATCAAATATTTTCATTAGTGCATTTTGCAATATATCAAAATTATCTTAAGGCTGCTAAAGTCAGTTATAATTCTGCATCGTATGTGTTTATTTCTTAACGAAATATCAAATACAGATAAAGAAACATGTTTAGAAAAATAATTTCATATCTACTACGCGATGTGAATTTGTTTTGTAAAAAAATATATATATTATAAAAGCATGCCTAATTGTATCATGATACGGAAGGTAATGCTAAAGTGTGTCAAAATTAATACGACAAATAACAAATATTCAAAGATTATCTGTATAACAGTAACTCATTTAAAATGACTCGCTATAGAATAGTACCAGCGTACTATCCAATTTAATAAAAGTGTCAGACATTTGTGTTAGAACTTAATTCAAGTACATCTTTGTTACAGTTTTTTGTATAGTTGCATTTGCCTTATGGGTAACATGCATTAAGCGGCCACTTGCCTTAAGCAGCCACTCAGCTAACTACCCAAATTGATTTTATGTTCTGATTTTAACTTGTCGTAAGCGGCCACTAACCTTATGCAGTCAAACTGTGTCGTTCATTTGACTGACTGCGTAATAATGGTTGAACTCTACGTGAAATTGACAAGTAAAAATAATGACGGAAATCCGATTCCCAGTAAAGGGGGTCTAAAATGATGTAACAGCCAACGACAGTCATGTAAACGTCATGCTGTCAGTGTGAAGTGAGATTCCATAACTGAGTATCCAAGGTCGTTGCTTTGAAAATACATCCCCCTCGCCACTTTTTGTTCGGGATATAGGTTTTTGTTAATGATTCATGCGAGGAAGCCATCCAGTTGGTTTACGGAAGGTCGGTTGTTCTACCTAGTTACTCGTTTGTAGCTAAGACCTTTCTCTGCCATAAAAACTTTAAGACGCCATATAACCAAAAATAAGTCGGCTTGGCTTAAATTTCAATAAATAAATCTATTGCGAATTTTTTTTTTAAATTAAAAAAAAAAAAAAACAAAAAAAAAAAAAAAAACAAAAAAAAAAACGAAATTCTGTAAAATAAAGTGGGCATTTTTTGTTTCAGTCTATGATCAAAATATTTTTAGCCAGTGAACATTAGATGTAATATTTTTGTGCGAAAATAGGTTGAATAGTACTAGTAAAACGCACTTTCTCTTTTAACTAACCTATGCACGTCATATAAATCTGGTATAATAATAATAATAATAATGTGCGAGGCCATAACGTCAAAATATTCATGAACAAAAAATGTTAAATGATTTAAATCCGAAATATTAGGTGTTTCGTATCACGTTTTACTTGTCATTGTCATCACAATTAGGGGCTCTACATGAATTGATAATTCAAGTCACTTGCCTTCGCCTTTTTTGGACCATACCAGTGCTCCCACGGAAAAAAAAAAGAATAATTGCAGAACTGCTCTGGTGCATTTCGATGTATATTAGGAGATATACCCTCTCCACTGTCTGATTTTTTTATATATAATAAATGTACCTGTGAACATCATATGTACTATTCATAGACAAAAGGTTAAGAGCACAGAGCATCCAAAACACAGCCATGGAGTCATGCATTGCAAAGTAGGCCCATAACAAAAGAAACTGTAACGGAAAAATATTGCAGACGGGTTGCTTCAAAAATCCAACAAGTACATTTTAAATATATGCAAAATACAGAAAATGGGGGTTTGGAGGTAAGGGGTAGATAAAAGGGTCGGATATTGGGGGAAGGTTGAGCAAGGATGAAAATACGTTCCTTAAACGTAGTATTCCTACAACGTCGCAGACACGCACGTACAAAAGACAAACACACACATATGTATACCGAAAAACAAACAGACAAGCAAGAAAAACATCACTGTGGGTCATAGATACATATAATACATAAACACACATAAGCAGGAAAAAGCAACAGCCGGGCACTACCCAAGGACGGCCGGCGGACAAAACAACGGTGGGCACAATAATGTGCTCATGGTAAAATCACTGTGGGGCACCACCCATGACAAACACGCACAAATACATATATATACGTACACACAGAAGCAGGAAAAAAAAACACATAAGGACGGCCGGCGGACAAAATTATGGTGGGCACGACAACTCACTCACGGTAGTAGGAGAGAGGAAGCAAATGCAAAGAAGCGTATATGCAAGGGAAAGGGATGGGATTGGACGATGGGGGTAAAAGGGGGTAGTGACGGGAAAGCGGAAAGAAACGCAAACAACGAACAAGACAACCTACACAACACAAAGTAAGAGAGGGACAGAAAACAAGTTAAAAATAGGGGCACCGCCTTGGAACGGTCAGTAACCTATAGAGGAAACTGGGGGTTTAAACGCGTTTAGGACTTTTCAACAAGTTAGACAACCAGTGTAAATAAAATCATTCCCCGCTGAGAAATGCTCTAACATTAGTGACAAAATACCAGATCATATAAAGTAAAACATAAAAATAGGGTCAATCTAAGGTATGAATAAACCATTGTACTCAACATCTTGTCGGAAGTCAGAGCACCAAGAGCCTAACTTTTAATGGCACGACTAAGCAAGCTGCAAGACAAAATTCAACTCCCTTCGCCCGTTTTTATAGTATTTAGGAGAAGAGCATCAAGAAGTCTCGCACTTTAATTATCACACCATCTAATAGGAAGCTTAGCGATTAACTGTAGAGGGTTCAATCACCAAACATGCACTGCGCTTAACGAATTTCGCATTGTATCCTCTTTTGATATCTTTTTTGACACATTTTACAAATATTTGATTAAAATAAGCATTATGTTTAATTTTTTCGAATTTTATAAACAGCATCTAGAACATTTAGCAGCAGGTATACGCAATGCTGCGAAGTGCGGACAAGGGAGCGTTAAAATATTTTCTATATATAATGAATCTTCAGCAATCTCAGTAAACTTTCGAAGAGAATTTAAAACGTAACATGTTGCCTGACGCACCTGTTAACAGAATAAATAACAGAAACCATATCTAATTAAATAAATATATTGGAACGAACGTAGGATATATATACAAGATATACAGAAATGATTTTTTAACGAGACCATGGTCTTTTCAAAAAGGGTAGGCAAATAAAAGAAAAACTGTTAAGAAATATGTTGCATGCACAATGCTTCATATTCTGCAAATAATATTATTAAAATCTACTAACTTGCATCAGAAGAACAGTTTTAAAGTCTGGTTTACAAACTTCGTAAGATCTTGGGTCATGGTAATTTTCCAACTGTATTTGGTAAAATTACAAAACGTTTTATTAAAAGCGGTTACGACCCAACTGTTTTGAGACATACCGCATGTTTAGTGTTCAACCAGTTCAGTTGGACACTACGCTTCCCTCTTTGATTGTGTCTGACGGAAGAGGGGGAAGACTCTATGATAAGCAGTTTTTAAATCCCACCAGGACTGAACTGTTTTGATGTCTGCCTTCTGGCCTGTTTCGTCGGGCCCTTAAGGATGTTTCTCTTGTTGCTCTGTCTTCTGCAAAATGCACTGATTGTTAGTTGTGCTAGTTTTAGATAGCAGACCTTATCGGTGACCTTATCATATGCTGTTGGTAAGCCGTTGAAATGTTTTCTCTTTACAAAGGACAATTTCAGCATGTTAGAGAGCTGTATTTCAGGAACGGAACTACGTTAAGCCTTAAATTAACAATAAATTTGTCTTTAGATAAAAAAAAATATTGCAAATATGTTTGAATGAAAAAAGACATGCAAACTCAGTAGTGTTCAAGTCAGTTTAAATAAAACCCACGAATATAACGTTTAAATGAATGATCATAGCAAAACAATTGCTCCGCCACATCAGGTTTCTGAAATCTTTGATTGAGGAAAAATGGCGTGTTGGGTGCTTCCCTTACTCAGATAGTGTTTACACAGTATTATATATCCGTGTATGTATACCAGTGTGTCGGAGGGTGGGGAATTTATTTTAGCGTTAAAAGGGAGATTTGCTTCCCTTCCATTATACCTTGTCGAGAGTGATTAATACAAATTGTACAGCTAACTTCACAATGGAACTAAAATGATATTTGGTTTAACGTTATAAGTCATATAGCGACTTTCCAGCTTTGATGTTGGAGGAAGACCCAAGGTGTCCCTCCGTGCATTGTTTCATTACGAGCGGGCACCTGGGTAGAACCACCAACCTTCCGTAAGCCAGATGGATGGCTTACTTACATGAAGAATTCAACTCCCCGAGTGAGGCTCGAACCTACATCGGTGTGGGGCAAGTGATTTTAAGTCAGCGAACTTAACCACTCGACCACAGGCATGTTTGAATGTATGTTGCAAGAATATTTGAAACACACACCGAAAGAATGAACGAAATGTTTTACACAGGGAAATATATTTAACAAAATAAAAGCAAAAGATATGCCACCACTCACGTAATGATTATACAGATACGTTGATTTTTCCTGTTTAAGATTGTGATGTTGACAAATAAAACGTAGTTCAATTTTTGAAAAACGTGACACCATTTCTTTCTGTTTAAGGTTAAATTGCCTATCCTTGCTAGACCTTGTAATGCTGCATAAATAAAACGTAATTCAGTTTTTGAAAAACTCGACACCATTACTCATAAGCTAAAGATACTCTCCAAGGACAATATAAAAAGAAAAATTCTTCTGCTAGAAGCATTTCGCAAACGGATTTACATGTTTAAGGGTAAATATATTATATTCATTCGAATTAAAAAAAAATACACCTATCTCTAAAATAATATTAACATGTGAGACGTAAATGCCGACACATTAAATAGAGATCGAGAAGGTTGATAATTTAATATACATTCTTTTTAAATAACGTTATTTCCTTAATGAATTCTTGTATTGAGCATTAAAACATGGCAAGCTGTCTTCAATTTTCGGAAAATCACTTGTTCACGTACTATGATTTTTAAAGATACGAGGCCTAAAATGACGTGCATGGAAGGCTAGTGCTGAAATACGCAGTTTTACACAGCTCAGAGCCATATATTATAAACACCATAGTTAGTTTGTAGAATTGTCTATGTTGGTTCGGCTGTTTCATTTCATACATTGTAAATAGAGATAGTTTTGTTTATGCCGTTGATACCCCGATCAACTATATTTTTTGTAATAATGAAACTGTTCATGTATTCCGGCTTGCATACCGGGATAATTTTGCCTACAGCTTATGACGTAATGTCTTATACGTCTCCGATGAACAGAGTCGGTTCTCCACAGAAGTAACCTTAGCTAGTGAAACACCCAAAGGCTTAGATTTAATCAGCGATGAAGAATCTGGCCATGGACTCTACCTAAACAGTTCCAAGAATATGTTTGATTTTTGGGCATAAATAATTAAATATCTGATAGGATTTGTTCACTGCTTCACATTTTTGTGTTGATGTCAGGAACCTAGTTTGATCTAAATCGGAAGGGCCTAGGAATGACTGGAGACATGCCTTCATCAGACTTGGTCATTTTCAGTTTTTTATTAGCTGGGAGAAAGTACTTTACTTTGCGGTAATCACCGGTTTCTTTTACAGAAGTCCCCGCAGTAGCCCTTGAAATACATAATTATTGAAGCATTTTCTGTTTTAAAAAGCTGATGTCACCTCTATAAATAGAATGGGCTTTTTTCAGCTCAGCTACACACCGGGCCCAGACAGAAAAGGAGAATTTGTTTCTTTAGTTAACTTTGAATTGGTCGGTAAATGGGGCCTTATTTAATTCTCTCTTAAGGTAGTTACTACTATGTCTTAAGTCTTTAACATTGAAAAGTCTTCTTTCTATATTGCGTGACTAAAAGCAGTAGTAGCGCGTAAACACTAACAGTAAAATATCTTCTGCTTTTGTGTTTTGTACAGTCAGAAGAAAACTTTACAAAATACTATCTCTTAATAAACAATGATAATATCACTGCCTCTGTTTTATGCATTACATCTGGCCTAATTAGTCTTAACGTCATTTATTTGAGGTTAATATTATATTACAAAGTAATTCAGTGTTTAACTACACTTCACTTCCATTAAAATGTATAAAATAATAAAAATATTTGTTTTAAAGGGGTTCTCATTAATTATACTTTCACTCTCCCCTGGCTGTGCCGCTAGTGAAATTATAACGTACGGTGTTCGACTTGATGAAATAAATATCGATCTTCCGCTGAAATTTACTTTCATCACCAATATTTTACTTTATAGTAAATAACTAGTTCAACAATCACATGATACTACTTTCTAAATTTCGGAAAATTTGTCATAAATCTTGAGCAGTTAAAGTATGTTACAGGCCTTATTTGTTAAAGAAATCGTAGATACTAACTGATAACACGTCTAAATTGATTTACTGCGTTTTATCAATTGGTTGACTAATGTTAAAAAAAATTATTATATGAACAAGGTTATGGGTATGTATGGGACAATTATGGCATGTCAAACGTTGCTAAATTATATATGTATGTTATTATTATTGTATGTTTGTTATTGTTATTCAATGTCTTGTCATTCATATTCTAAAAGTCATTATTGTTATTCTATATTTCGTTATTCTTATTGTATCTTTGATATTGTTATTCAATGTCGTGCCATTCATATTCTAAGTCTTACCATTGTTATTCTGTTTGTCGTTATTCTTATTGTATGTTCGATATTCTTTTGGTAATAGTCATCATTGTTGTTCAATATCTGACGATTCTATTTACAAAACGTGTCATTCTTATTGTATGTTATGTGATTGTATTTGTATAGCGTCGCTGTGCTATTTATATTGCGGGAAATCGCACATACAAGAAGAATATCAAGCTTACAAAAACAATAATGAATATACAACAACAATAACGTCTTTTACAATAAGAATATCGAACATAAAATAAAAAAAAAAACACATACAGAATAACAATGGTAACACTTAGAATATGAATGACACGACATTGAATAACAATATCAAAGATACAATAAGAATAACGAAATATAGAATAACAATAATGACTTTTACCATAAGAATATCGAACATACAATAAGACTTACGACATATACAATAACAATAGCAAATTTAAGAATAGGAATGACACGACATTGAATAACAATAACAAACATACAATAATAATAACATACATATATAATTTAGCAACATTTGACATGCCATAGACAATCCCTATTGTGTTGATCATAAAACGTTTTGTCTTTATTTTAGTCTAGGCAACTCTGGGCAGAACCAGTGCTGTTTTGGTAGTTGGTAACCCTTACAATTTCGTTTCGGCAAGGATTTACACCTATTATATTGCTTAATGTAGTTTAATTATACTTATTATTGAACAGCGGCGTGTGTCATAATATTAATGCAGTTCTTGGGCTCGGTGAGCTCATAGTTAATTTATTGGTATTAACAAAGTAAAGTATAGTTTGCTTCTCTTCTTGACTTTGATACACATAAACACAAGAAATTGATCATATTGTTAGTTTAATTGTGAAATTTGAACTCATTCACTGATATGTAAAAAATGTCATTATACCATCTATAAACACTTTGCTAAAGTTATCAATGAAGTCAAAAAATTAATAAATTAATTGGTACTAATTTGGTAGCATGTTAAAAATAAGAAGTGCATATGTATATATTGTTGTACTCTCTCATATACACGCATGCATGTACAGTTTATGTGACGATGAACTTCTATGTTCAAGTCAAGTTGTCAATAAAATTTCTGTTCTGTTCTGTTCTGTTATTGTGTTTAAACAAAAGACAATAACAATGGTTTGAAAGTACAAATAACAGCTCGGCACTGACGGTTTATAAAACTATTAAAATCACTCTTAAGTATGAACAACACTTAGATAGAATGTTGTTAACTAGGTTGCGGGTTTCAGCACATTGTCTAAGAATAGAAAGTGCTAGATATGATCGAAACAGGTTAGAAATAAATGAACGAATTTGTTAGATATGTGAAGATGGTAGTATGGAAGATGAGTATATTATTATTATTTTTGTAATAAGTATAAAGATATAAGAAGGACTCTTTTACCGCAATATTATAAGAAGACCTAGTATGTTTAAATTCGTTGAAATGTTGACATGTAATAAGAGAAAGATTTTATACAATTTGTGTACATATGTTGAAAAAGCTTTAGTAGTGCGTGAAAATTGTTTAAAAAATTTACAAATTTAATGTTTGAATTTTTTTTTGTCCAATGACATTGCAGTAGTTTTCAATTTACCGGGAAATTTATTTTGGTAAATCAACATTTACTTCCAGTCGTTTATTAACCCGGTAAGTCACATACTGTAGACGGAGCTTAAATTTGTAAACAAAAAATAATTTCAAACACTAAACGCCGCGCCAGATCAATTTAATTTGATAAATGCTTAACTAATAAACACTAACCTATACGTAGTCAGTGAGAATATATAAAAATCTGGATGCAGTTTGTTTATATCCTTAGGACTGCCGGTGTAACGTTGTAAACTGACCCCCATAGAATAATGACCCCCGGTCATTATTTTATATAGAATAGTGACTCCCCGGTCATAATATTATGACCGGGGGGTCATAATATTATGACTACCCCACACGTAGAAAAGTGACCCTCACATAGAATTGTGACCCCTATAGAATAACGACCCCAAACCCAAACCATGACCCTAACCCGTCTAAGGTACACTTACAATATAATTACCCCCCACCGATAGGCACCGGAGGAGAATATGGTAATGGCACCCGTCCGTGCGTGCGTCCATGCATCATTTTTGTGACCGCAACTCCTCATTCATTATTGGACGGAATTGATTCAAACTTTCAGGGATTACTACTACTGATGCTTAGTTGTGCATGATGAAAAAAAATTGGGTTTGCTCCACCTGTTTGGGAGTTATGGCCCTTTGTTACTTTTTTCTTATATATATATTGCAAATTTTTGTGACCGCAACTCCTCATTCATTATCCATTCATTATAGGATTGAATCGGTTCAAACTTTCAGGAATTACTACTATTAATGCTTAGTTGTGGAGGAAGAAACAAATCTTGGATTTGCTCAACCCGTTCCGGAGTTATGGCCCTTTTTTCAAATGGCATCGGCAGGAGATATGGTTGTCGTTCGACTGCAGCCCTTGTTTTTTTTCTAAGAAGTGGTCCTGGCTTCCCTGGTTTCTTTAAAAACACATTACAACTTTATATATAAATCGTGACGGGTATCGTAACAGAAACTGAGTTAACATATTGTGCAATGGCTTTTACTGTTATAAAGGGGTATAATAATTGCTCAATACGTGTTACTTAGAAGCTCTTGAAAAGTGACAAAAAACACCTAAACCTCCAGGGGAATGACTATATTTCAATATTATACTAAACTTTGAACAACATCTTATTGTCATTGGCGTCACAGGTCATAAAACGTGGGACTTCCCCACAACCGATTTGTATATTTTATGCCTTATAAATATTGTAATAATTGTTGACTTTTTCTACTTAATAACGCCTGAAAAATAACAAAAATACCCAAAATCCAAAGAAGGATGTCTCTTCAACAATGTACTGAAATTTGAATAATTTATAAAGACGAGGAACTTCATTGGTAATAAAACCACTGGGCTACCTCATACCAGTTTCGCCTATTTTTGGAGGTATATATGAGTGATATATAGGTGACATAATGAAGGTTAAGAGTATTTGACATCACTTTCAGGGACAGCATAAAACATTGTGCTTTTCCACGTATAAATTGCCTTTTAACAATCTTGCACTCCAGAAAATGAACTATTTTACTGTCAACAGCATTTTTTCGTAATGAGCCCGCGAGCCCATGCTATTACGAAATAAGTGCAACATGTAGGATGCAATAACAAAATGATGTTTCCTCTAAAACTTCGAACAAAATCATCATTATTATAAGTTCCAGAATGCTTACACTACATTGTACAGAAGGTAAATTAATAATTATTTACATGTATGCGTAACATAATTATACGTTAAACCTTGCATATAATGCGATGTCACAAAGTTACGAGGCTGTCAAAGGTACTAAATTAAAGGTAGTGTTAAAGAATCTTGGAAAAATCTTGGAAAAATAAAACTTAAGCCTATTGAAATACCTGAAGCATGAAACTTTTATAGGTAACAAAAAGATTTAGATCTAAAACATGTTCTAAACAAAAAGTCATGCACCTTTTAAAGCAGGAGTTTCGTGATCTACATGTATGTTCGAAGTATGTTCTACCGTGTACCTTGAAAGTTGCAGGGGTTCCAAGTTGAAAAGGATTCCTTTATGTACCCCCTTTCATTAGGTCATCTGTTTCTATTACGGCGAAAAATTATCCCTTTGGGGAGACCTATCCGCTTTATTAAGCAAGCGCGCTACCATTGCGCCACCGATGCTCACAAAAGTCGTAAGTATATTTAAAAGAGGATGCATAATTCGGCCTCAACCGGGATAGCTGGTTTTTAAGATGCTTTGTTATGCCACCGGTTGACGTAATAATGGTCGAAAAGTAAAGTTACCATATTGCCCTGATATTTGGTATTCACTATACAAGGACATCTCTCCTTCTTTTTGTACGATTCAGATCTTTTATATATTCCTTTTTTGTTTAGCAAAGGGCTGTTCCGTACAATTTATGAAAAATTGAAGTATCTGGAGTAAAAATGGCTCTTTTTTTCACTGGATTAATTTCAAAAACAACATCCGGATGCTCTTGATAAGGGAAACAGAATGATATGTCAGTGTTGTCAATCGGAAACTTCATAAAATGTCACTATGATGGGCGTTAAATGTTCTAAAAATGCGCGATTCTTTTGATCTTAGAGTGGCACCATACGAGCTTCGGTGGACGATTTGGTCGACGGAAAACGATTCAATCTACTAACGACTTACGCAGTCTTTTTGCTATGAAAATTCAGAACTAGTTTATGAAATAAAAAAGGGGCTCTTTCCGTGAAATATTTCACAAAATGCGGTAGAAGCATATATTTGCATCGCGTGCATCACTGAAGTAGCCTAAACGTCATCCGACGTAACACAAGTTTCAACGTTACAAAATCTTAATGTAATTGCTGTTTGTGAAAAAATTCACGGAAAGACCCGTATTTCCTATTTTACAATTTTGTTCATATCCATATTATTCATATTCAGTTTAACGCCCACTTTTAGATAGCCAGAATTGGCTAGTTTTCAGGCGGCGAGGATGCCTGGGTTTCAATCCAGTAACGCTGGGTTGCTTACCGGAACTCCTCTAGTTGAGTGGGAAACTGTGTTTCATAATTTCCAGCTTCCCCGCCCGGGAATCGAACCCGGGCCGCTCGATTAGGAGTCAACGGCCTTAACCACTCGGCAACTCCAACCAAATACTTAAGCAAAATCACTGTAAGTGACAAGTGGTTGTGAATCATTTTCCGTAGGCCAAATCTCTCACCAGAGTTTGTATGGTGAGGCTTTTGCTTTATTTCTAAAGGATGATCTCAATTGCTATCAAGAAAACACGACAAAAATCATTCCAGATGACTAATAAAAGATGATAATACACTGTTTATAAACAAAATCAAATTATCCTCTAGCCTAAATATCGGTTCTCTCTATTTCTAAAGTAACCGTGAAACGACTTAGGTATATCTGCTATTATTGTAATAGTTCTCGTTATGTACAACAATGATAATTCAAATGAAAACCCTTTTAAATTTCATTTTTCTATAGGTGTACGTTTATTTCTTAGCGGGGCCTCTAAGATATACTGCTGTTGTGTCAGCTGTAGACGCAGCAGCAGCAGCAGCAGCAGAAACAACAATGTTCAACAACAACAACAAATATAAGCAATAGAAATACGACAGTGACTTGAATTGATAAAGAGTATGTTAGTACTAGGTTAGGTGGGGGTCAATATTTTATAGATAAAATCGGGGGGGGGGGGGCCATTATTTTATAAGGGGTGTCAGTATTTTACAGATAGGGGTCATTATTCTAAATAAAATAATGACCGGGGGGTCATTATTCTATGGGGGTCAGTTTACAACGTTACACCGGCACATATTTTTATGCAATCTCGCCAAGCATACGTATGTTGAAAATGATGTCAGACGACGTTCAGCTTTTTTCCGGAAGTAAAGAAAATGAAAGTAAACAGGCTAAACTTGAAATCGAAAGTCGCATTTGCATTGGCCTATACTAGTAGTCAAGGGTCACGCGCAGGGATCACCCCGTCTAAATGTATGCGCGTGGACTTCTTTTACAAATCCCACAGGGATCCGGTCGGAGCAAGGGTTTATGGATATTTCTGGAACCTTATCAAATCGTTCAAAAGGTCCCTTTTGATGTTGTCGAATGTATCGTAATATGCCTCAGATGTAAGATATTTCCGTATTTAAGAGCTGTAGACCTAGACATTTCAGAAATATTTTCAAAATAAATGTTGATTCTACGGAAGCGTGAAAGGGCCATCAAACGCTAGTACGTTTTACTACGTTATGGCAGCGGAAAGGATATAATTATCCTCTATTATTAATAACTATACATTTTGACCTTGTATTTGAATTAGTGATTACATTGTATGTTTATGGATGAGAAATTGTAAAGTTTAAATCCTAAATAAAATGTTCTGTTCTGTCATTACTCCTGTGTACGAGTCCAATTGTATTCAGCATTGTACCCAACAATGTTAAATTGCCTCTTTAATTCACACCATAAAAAGATAAACGTAAAAAACCACACGCAATTTAACTGACAAGCAGCAATGCACACTTTAAAATACGTTCTTCTCTGGTAGGACCTAATATACGTACATTTACTCCAAGCAGGAATACTGTATACTACTTATTTATCTTTATAAGGAACCGGAAGAGTTGTCCCATCCAATGTGAAAGTAAAGTGGATTTTTTTGGGACTCTAGTCCACTAAAAAAATATGGAGTTTGTGTACTGCAGATACTTAACACTGTTAAATTACCTCTTTATAAGATAGATATATAAAAAAGCACGCATTTTAACTCGCAAACAACAACACACATAAATTAAATACGTTCTTCTCTGATAACACGTAGATCTATGATAATTTTCCAACATTTACTCTCAGTGCAGCAACGTTACCTGAAATTTGAACCGAAACCATAATCATTGTATAGGAAACGTTCTAACTAAGAAATTGAGTGCTTACACTGAGTTGTCATGCACAGTATGAAATATGGAGTTTGTTGATGTTGCTATTGCTTTCTATTATATTGTCACGTGATAGAAAGAGAAGCTTCCAACTGGTTAAAAAATATATAGCTGAAATAAAACGGTTTCTGGTGCACATATTTCAATGAAATTAGAAATCAAATTTTATGTAAAAATATCAGAACTATGTGTATAACACGGAGTTTTAACAAATCATTTGAAATACACTGTAAATTTCATGACTACAACTGGGAAAACTTACATGAGAGGCAAAAAATCCTACATGAAAACAACGCAAGCTGATTGCATTGTGTGATACAGTTGAAATAACACATATACATACAGTGCTGGAAATTATTTAATTCAATCGGTGGAAAACTTGCAAATGAACACTTTTGAAGTCACAGAACGTTAACATTTCTTACTTGAGCCACTTTAAAAATAATTTGATAAATGAAACAATAGTCATGTACGTCATTGGTAATATACACTTGGTGTCAAGTAAAGTAATTAAATAGAAAAATAGCAGTGCATTTAAGTAGATAATGACCTAAACGTTGATGAGGACTGGTCGTTTGATTAAAGTTTTAGCTATTATGAAGGATTCTTGCATACCAGAGAGGATTTTCCCGGGTTTTTGCCGCTGCTGGAAAAACTCGTCTTACAAAACGGGGTGTAAGATGACTCACGTGCAGTAATCTATGGACGAATGCGTAAATTAATATGCTGCTATAATAAAATAGTGCTTACAAGAAAAGTATTCGTTTTTTTAAATGAAGAAAATGCTATGCAAGAAAACGTATTTATCACCAGCTGAAGGTGTTGATGGAACTATCTGGTTTTGCGGTAACTCTCGTTACCGCCCAGACATTTACCCTCGAGCCAGATATATTCCATTCGCACCTTCAACCAGTGAAATATTCTTATACTATTACATACTCGTTTCTATTCCCCGTTAAGTTACACTGGTAGCGGAAACGTCAATATTTTTCCATACACTGACGCCTGAATTTCATATCAGTTGCGTGACGTAATTCAGTGTGTGTTGTTGCACTATTTTTTTCTATTTAGTTCAGTATTGTCAATCCTGTTCAGGCTATTGAACATATTTATGATATTTACATAATATTTATACGTGTAGATGCGTATGTAATGAAAAGGTTATTATCTTTGCATCGGGAAATACGCACTCGTTCTTCAGCGGAAGAATATTGCGCTCCTAAAGTCGCGCAATATTTCCGCTGAAGAACTCGTGCATATTTCCCGATACAAAGCTAATAACCTATAATTATCATACAAACATTTATGGTCACATAGAAAATGATATTAGAAAATGCAGATGGAAAGACAGACGAAACATGCGATCGTTTTTCCCGAAATGGCAGAAATACAGTAATGTTTGCATTATAATTCTTACCTTATTTACTGTTTTGTTTTCTCGATTAAGGAAAAGAGGTCAAAGGATAACGTACATTTCATTAGATACCGATGGCATCGTCACCACCGGAACTGTTCTCCCCTTCCAAGAAACAAGAATGTCAAGCGGCCGTGAGAAAGCTCAGTCGGGAAAAAGTAATCTCTCTAGATGCTGAAGGTGTTCAACTTGGTAAAGACGGACCTCTTACACTGTTGCAAATTGGCACACTGGATGGATCAGTCTACTTATTTGACGTCATGATAAACGAAAATAAACAGGACAAAAAGTTTTTCACGGAAACGGGGCTTGACACCATTTTAACGTCAACACAAATCGTAAAAGTTAGACACTATTACTTCAATATTTAACCATAATTGTACCTAACAGGCATTTTAAAATTTTAGTTGTGATTAAAGCTAGTATTTTATTTATTGTTTGACTGTATTTATGCTTCTGAAGAATTTTACTTATTAATATCAGCTGCTACATTTATTTCTGGATCAATGAGTTCATTCAACATTTATATATATTGTTATATATTGTCCATTTAAGGAGGTAGGTTACCTTGTTACCAGGGTAAATTCAAATTAGTTGAACCGCAGCAATATTTTGTATTTCGTGTAATTTAATGTTTTAACTGCTACAATCTCAATTTCGTTTATCTCTGACCCTTCAAGTACAATTTTTATACAGGTTTGAAGAGCATGACCCTCCAAAGGTATTTTATATAGAAAGAAGAAGGAAAATACGTATATTAAAGAGTTTTCAGTGTATTTTGGTTTCATTGCTATCCGTAGAAGTCTGCATAATTAATAATTTTACTAGTATGCGCGTTATCTTTCTAATATAAGCTTAAAATGTATATGTCGCGGGGCTCGTGTTTCCATGGTAACGCATTTTTTAAATGTTTAAAGTTTAAAGTAACCATGGCAACAAAGATGTTTAAAATTGCTTATATCTTGCTTTTTATCGTAATTTCTTATAAAAAATATTAAATAAGATTATATTTCTTGTTAATGTAGCTTTAACACCATTTTATTTTTAATGCAAGTAATATTTTCGTGTTAGTTGCATTTATTTAAACACATTTCACAGCTTACAATACTTACAACAGTATCCCTCGTCTGACATTTTTTTATGGAAAATCTCTCTGCATGCTGCTCTTATTATTATGAATATTGTTGAAATGAAAATAAAAAGCCGAAGCCGAAGCCTTAAATAGACCAGTGTCAACGCTTTTGAATTTTACATTTAGATATATAGGTCACGGGCTTCGTTTCCATGGTAACATCAATTTAATTCAATAAACCACAATTTTAGTGCTTAGTTTTAATATAACTAACAAATTATCAACGGAAACTGCAAAATAGGTATTACAAATCAAACTGCCCAATTTTTATTTGAAAATGGCCGTATTAAGTAACCTTTCACCCAGCTATATTCCCAATAACTTTGGTTACCATCATCCATTTTCTTACATTCCGCATAACATTTCAATAATAACTACATAAAAGAAGCAAAATATTGATTATTATTCAGAGCGAAAGACGCACTAAAGATATTTCAGCAAATAATGGCTGTTTAATTAATCAGATTTTGATCAACAGATGGATTTGTTTCAAACTTAACCAGCTGATCATCTACACTTACATTTATGTTCACGGAAATCTTTTATAAAATGTCTGTCAGATTTTCAGACTTTCACTGAAAGTATTTTTAAAGTTTGATATTCCTATCCTGGTTGCCCAACCAAGACAGCATTGTTTCAGCAAAGACAGCATTGTTTCAGCATAAGTATAAATTAAATTAACATATTTTGTCTAAGGAATAATATGAATATAAGCACTTAACTGTATTAAAGTTGTCAAATATTTCAATTGATAAGTACATATTTTGCCAAAATTCATTACAAATGCAAGTTTATTAAATTATTAATACCCCCCTTTGTTTAACTCGGTTGAGCAACCAAGATAGATCGAAAATAGACGAAATTCAGAAGCTACGCGTTGTTTTAAAACTAGCCTTTTGTTTAGGGTTGTTGAAATATCCCAATATTTATCAAATGCAAATTTATTTAACACAAGAAATGATATTGAAATCAAAAGAAATAGTCCGATTATTAAATAATTTTATATGAAAGGGAGGTAATTAAAATGTATATAAAGTAATATAATACACATTTCCAATAGGAATCTAACTCCAATAAAATGTCATAAAATGTTTCTCAAAAGTGATTGACCACCTTTAAAGGTGTTAGATGGATGTGGTAGCTTATTAAGGACTGTTGTGTCGTATTTTCGCTCGCAGATAATGTAGCATTTTGTTTTCTTTTTGTCGTCCTGATGCGAAAGCCAGTGCGACAAAACAACACTATCAAACATTGAACGCGACAGAATGTCAGCTTTATTTCATGTTGGTACGAATTAAATTAACAAAAATGTCGTTTTGGCGCCCGTGTCAAGACGAAATACTTGTTTTGTATCTCGTTGGCGCGTGCTTAGGACGACACAGCCCAAGGTTCTACATAAGCCGCGTGTTCGCCAAGCGACATAATGAAATATTCTAAATCACACATAATAAATAACCTCTTTGAACTATGTAAAGCGCCTTTGAACGTGTTTATCATGATTTTAAATTGGAAGAAGTCCACACATATGTATAAGGGGTCGTGTTTCCACCTAGTGCATAGGTAAATCTTACGATTTGAGTGCAAAGCTAATGTCATGATTAGATCCGAGATACACATATATACAAATGTAGTTGGCTGATTTTTTTCTTTGTACGCAAAACAAAACAGGAGTTGAGGTATCTGTCGCAGTGTACTCACGGCACTCAAGCAAACACTGCAATCACATTCGTAGGGCCAATAACTATAAGAAAAAAAATCCTAATCAAATTTATGTTGTTCATGTTTACTGTAACACTTTGTTGGGTAACAAATAAATAAATACACCAATCAATCAATGAGAGAATTAGTGATCAGTCATTCAGTTAAGATGTTCAGTTGTGAATGTATGTAGTGGCAGGTTTTATTATTCTTTTCTCAATAAAGTGATAAACTCCTTTAATTGAAGGAAAGAGAAAAGAAAGATTGTTTGCAATGATAATCATAAGAGCGCAAAAGTCCAGTATAATGCTTCCAAAGAGTTCATCCGTGCATCATTTGAGTGTCATACAGCTCTTGCAGTATGAATATCTTTTGTAAGCGCCGTTTTTGGTTGCAGATGGATATGTTAATTTTGTTGACGTTGACCTGTTTCCTTCCGTGAATCATTTTCTAAAAGCATCTTTGCATTGCTCGAAGAAGTATTCGTGACACAGACAACAATGTTCGTATCCATGTCCGAAAACGTCACCACAGGCCGCGCATATCGGTGCTAGTTTTTTCATAAGAAACGGGTGTATGTCTTGCACATCACATTTTGCACAAGGTACGCCTGACCCACTTTTTGATTCTATTCTATATGTTGATACATAACCTAGCAACGTCACCATGGCAACTATGACAAGAGTCATTATTTTTGAAGATGATTTTTGCCCGACAGCCTTCATATCCTTTTTGTGTCTCTGCAATGAAAAGAAAGCATGTTAAAGATTTAGAAATTTCTTCGGAGTATTTGAATTGAAGCGTGCATATTTAGGATTTGGACACGTATGGCGTTTTAAATTAGTGTTGTGTCATGTTTTCAGAAAATATACCGTGTGAAGTCTCGCAGAATCATTACAAATGTTTTTGTACTTGAAATTTGTTTCGTGTTTTCCATTTTAAGAGATGTTGTCTCCTGGAACTGACAAATTTTACATATGTTTTATATTCTTGTACTTACCACAGTGTATATGCATTTATAAACATAATTACAGTTTATGGGGAATTAGCTTGGCAACCACCACATGTGAAACAGTTGAGATCTGTTAGTCAGCATGGCATAGATTTATGGAAATGGAAACTAATACAGTAAATTAATAAGTTTTTAATACATGTAGGTTGAAAAGTGATAGAAATGTAGAAACTGGCAATTTGAATATCTTAAGTGTTTAGAAAATTTAAGTTTACTTGAAGTTTCACATGTCACCAAAAACTACTTTAATAGAATGGTAGAAGCAGCTGTGTCACTATATAAAGCTGAATGGAAAACTCTTATTAATTGAGCCACTGGCACAAGTAGACGAGTTGGCAATAAACTAAAGACTTATAAATTACTAAAAGAGGACTTTGTAACTGACGATTATGTGAGTTTACATTATGCATTTAAAGCATCGAGCCTCTTTACTAATAGTGTAGCGCCAATTAGATAAGAGACAGGAAGGTATGGAAACCTTGTAAATCTTCCGTAGAAAATGAAAAACATGTACTTATTCAATGTCGTTCATATGATGAATTAAGGCAACCAATGTTAAACAAAGCATCAAATATAAACAAGAATTTCGTTAATTTATCAGAAGACGAAAAACTACTTTTTGTACACTTCAACAAAGATATGACAATTTTGACGGCAAAACCCTACTACTGTATTCTTCAACTTAGAATTAACATTTTATATAAATATGTTTCATATGCTTAACATTGTATAAAACATTGTATTTTGTCATTATAAATAATGTCTGATATAATATTTTGTTTTACTCTGTAGTATGATTTGGCAATTTATCTAATCTGAGAAGCACAGTTGTCATAATTAGTTCATCCTTGATCTGGTCCAGGGTGATAGCTAATTTTTAAACCATTCCTTAATTGCACAGTAGTCCCCATTTCACTTTTCAGATTCTTAATACCTTATTTTGGTTTTAAGATTTTTTTAACTTTCAATTAGCGACTGCTCCTCAGTTTTATTATATAAATATGTGTTGATGTAAAAAGACGTGTTTGTGTGACTGTGTGTATAGATTATCTGTGATAATAAGTCTCCTGTTATTCAAATTTGAATGGAATTGTACTTTTACTGCGTATGTTATTATAAATATGTTATATATTTGTTGTACAATGATGAGACGTAAATAAAACAAAATAGAAACTTGATTACATGTAGCCAAATGTAATAGTGACACAATATGTCTCACCTTTCGTATTAATATTTGACAAGTTATTCACAGACTAATTACCGAGGTTCTCCCTTGAGGAAGATTTAAGCATCTTTAAGATAATCGTGTCTTGTTTATAGCACTTCAAGCTACGCAGTATTACTTTTCTTGAAACTTGGTTTTAGGTTCTAACATTGCTAAAAGTAGGCTTCGTTAAATGGTCCCTTGCAGACCCGAACATTTCTGCTGAACACAAGGTATATCCTCAATACAACAGTTTAGAAGAAATGAAGAAATATAATTTAGTTTTAAAGCTGGTCCTTTTATTTGAACTAGAATATTGATTGGGAAAGAACTAACTGTATGCAATAAAAATAAATATCTGAAATGGCTTCAATTAGGATTGAATGCTAATTTTGTGTTTTTATTAGGGCATAACCCACATTGGAATCCATTATTCGTATAAACGCAGAAAATAAAATTTCAATCCTCCGGTTATCAGTCTTAACAAAGCTAGGTAGGGCAGCTGAAAAAAAAACTTGCACCCACGTTAAAAGATAAGTATAAAGCTCCTGGTTTTGCTTCGAAATATTATTAAATATTAAATCTAAAGAATATCGTATTGTATTGTCGATTCAGTTTCAACCGTCATCTTTTATGAGGCTTTAATTGTCGATTTTTCACTTTGTTTATGCGTCATATCGCAAGAAAGGGCTGTCCTTTATATTACTGCGCCAATATTGTTTATATGAAAATGAATGTTATTTTTCCTTTTATACAAAATGCATAGTGAATGTATATATCTAAGAAGTAAATGCATTTTTTATGCATTGAGGTGATGTAAACAACATTGGGACTTCTTGCAAATCCGTAAACGAGATACGAAAACGCAGCAAAAATATGCCTGAATATATTTTTACTACAAAAAGCATCACCTTGAAATGTTCAACACAATCACATCTCGATACTCTGTTCCCATTGTGTTAATTTGATGTTCTGTTGTGCTGATTAAATTTGAACACAACGGGTATAGAGTATCGAGATGTGTATGTGTTGAACATTGGAAAGTGATGCTTTTCAGTTGTAAAAAAAATATATTCAGGCATGTGTTTCTTGCGTTTTCATATCTCGTCAGTACATAAACAATCAGGAAATGATCGCAACTAGCAGAGATCTGAAAAGAGTGCTAAGACTGATGAAAGTGAAAACCTTTGGGACTAGGGATAATTGTATGATTAAGTATCAGTTGTTGCAAGCATGTCACTCTCTCGTAACTAGATACAACGAGAAATTCCACGCTGGAATTCCCAGATACTAGTAGCCCACCACTGTTCATGTTTTTATGCAACAAACACAATTAATTACTCGCGTTTATCCATAATTCCCGCAGCATTATGTGAACATTAAATATAGGCTCCTAATGATGATTATTCCGTAAATCATTGCCACGAGGGAGATTAAGTTAACGTCCATTGAGGTCCAATGCTGATGATAATGACCACTGTGGGCCTAGCGACAATATAAAAAGGTTCAACAATGGATGTTCCCGCGATATAAATAAAGCGAATACACACGTGAGATCTGTATCAGTTTCGTCAAGTGAAGCTGAATCGAACAGTTCTAGAATAATTACAATTAACTAATTCATCTGAACCGTCTTCCAGAGCACAAAATATAAACATAACTTAGTTACTGCGAGATTTTTTTAGACTATGTTTTTGCAATGAAGGAACGGAAACAAAATGCCTCAGCATGTCAATTGCATTGACAAGCTTTACCATAATTATATGCGTTCTCCTGAAAAATTCTATTGGACTCATTAAGTCATGATTTTCAAAAGTTAGATAAATTACTGAATAAAATACAGTATTAATACATACCATACCATACGTTACGTTACATTACGTTACGTTACATTAAATTACATTACGTTACGCTACGCTACGTTACGTTACGTTATGTTATGTTATGGAATTAAAATAATCATATGTTATTGAAATATGCTATGGAACTCATTTCCCGTCCAGACCAGGGAAGCTGGCTCTTTGGCTGCTTTCAAAAGCCTGCTGAAAACCCACTTCTTTGTGCAACATTTCGTAAATTGACTAGTATATTTTTCCTCATATCACAGCGTAGAACAGTATTTTATCCTAGGGTCACTTAAATACTTTTAAATATGCATATATCGATATGGTTTACATTCACGAGTTTTGTTGATCAGAAAATGCATTTTTGTTTGTGTTGAATGTGTAATTGTTTGTATTGTTTGAATGTACTCTGTAACGCTCTTTGGTGTACGTGTGCTTGGAAAGAGCCCTATATAAATGTGGTATAATAATAATAATAATATATCATGACAAGTTAAATCATAAATATGTTATTTTGACAAAATTATCCTCCATTTAATACGTTAAATCTGGCTATTGCACTTGGAAAATGTGACTGAAACCAATAAAGGTATTTCACTGGAACTTTTCTGAAACCTCTTGGCTTATACGGCAAGTTTACATAATATACCCTATAACTCTGTCTTTTTATACAAATTGTGCCCCTTTCTAATTGTGATACATACTAGATATTCAAGAGAATGACATTAACACCGCAGAAGGGGATTTAATGTGACTTGTTGTACTTGATTTTTTTCACATTTTTAACGATAGGGGCTTTTCATGAACTTAAGTGAATTCTGCTAAACTGGTGTGGGACAAAAATACAAGAATTAGTTAATGTAATTCGATATAATCAAACATGCTAATAAGAAGAATTGAAAAGCTCTATTGTAAATTTTTTGTCCTGAATCGTAATGAAGACAGGCCTATTTCCTAGTTGTATTTATTTTTTACTACTTATTGCCTCTTCTGAAAGGAATTTAATACTAACAATACACAACAAAAGATGACAATACATGGATATAAAGAATAGAGTAACTATAATTTTGTCTTGAATGTTATAAACTTCCAAACAAAGCTTTAGTGGGTATGAATCACCATCAATGATAGATCTAGCTTCAGTTTATTTCTATTAAAACATGCTAAACTTCAGTCATCCGGGTAGTATTTAATCCGACGTAATACGATTATTTGACGTCGTAATTGACGTCATAATATTCTTTCCCCGGTCCGCGCGTCAACAGTTGTTGAATTACTTCTTTGTCTAATTAACTGGCAAAAATATCGAGCCATGTCAGATGTTATGTTAGAATAACTACATATTATAACATTTCGAAATAAATCATTTTACTTTTGCTAAGAATTTACATGTTTTCTTTCGAAAATAAGGCCTACAATTTTGCCAATAAAACTAAGACTATTCTACATATTTCTATTGCCACCCGATGGATTCCTGAACAGAAAATCACGTCACGAGAATTCCTGTTATGGATTTGTTAAATAGACAGCCGAACCAATGACATGGGTTTTTTCCACTGACACTGTCGATAATACAAGGCCTTAAAGAATGTTTGTGACTTTAGAAAAAAAGTATCTCTATTAATTCAGTTAGGGCGGCGAGTGATTGCTCTCCAATGAATGACATTATAACAAAATATACTTAACTTCGGCATTGCAGACTGTAAATTACATTACAACTCTTATGAGTATTGTTTTCGTTTCTGGGCTTACTTCTGGATGACATATTTTATTACCTTTATATTCGTATCTACTGTATGATTTACTTATTCCAAACAAAATGTTCGAGAACTTCGTGCTAGTTTTGCTTGAACCAAATATAAGTTACAACTCAAGAAGCGACTATAATAAAAGTAGATCTTATTTTAATTATATGACTCATGTATTGTCATAAGAAAATGTTGATTTTGGGCGTAAAGTTTTTTTTTGTTGTTTCTTTTTTTCAGAATTGTACAACACGTTCGTAATATGCTTCCTTAAGATATTTAGAAAGTCTCAAAGAATCCGAGTCAGAATTACAATATATTTCACAAAGTTGTTGTTCATGGCCTCAATAGTGTATGGAACGGTAACGTTTTATTTTTGCGAAAACTTTACCGTTTTTCATGAAAGCTTGGTCCATTTTTGTGAAACCTATCTGGTTTTCTTATGCAGAAGTGGGCACTAACACAATTTTTTCCACTTAATATTTGCAGTTCTTTTCGTGAAAAGCTTTTATGTTTTCGCGAAACATTTTTTGTTTTTCGTGAAAACTCGATACATTTTCGCGAAACTTATCTGGTTATCGTATGCAGAAATATGCCACCATATAAAATAGTTTTAATAGGGCGTAGTTGTGTTCTGCAATGTCATATAATACAGAAACAAAGAACGTATTCTAAGCAACATAAAATAGTTATTTTACGCTCTAAACACTACACTGTCTAATGATGATACATTCCTTGAAAACATATTTCGTGGCATAAGGAAGTCACAGAGTGCAGTAACATTGCCATTAAAGGAACTTAGATGTGCCTTGGTAGTGATTTGTAATATTGCTATTACATCGCATCTATAAACCTTGGGCGTCCTGGTTTAATATGTGTTTAAGTTCAGAACGTTTGAGTACGTGTCACCTGTCTACATCATACCCTGGTACTGGCACACTGTCAGCGCTAGAGCGGATAGGTATTTTCTTGTAATCTAGCTATTTGTCTATGTTTATATTTAAAATCCGTTGAATAATGAACAAGCTGTATTTAAAGCTGACATGAAGGCTAAAATTTCTCATGTTTTGTAGACTTCTATTGTAAACGACGTAATTTGTGGAAAGTTTAAATTGATAACCACATGCCAGTTTTCAGGCTTTTGTTTTGGCTGAGTAAAGTGCACAGGGTAGGACAGTTTAGCGAAATGAAAAATTGCGACACGGTGTCCAGAAAAAATAAATTTTTTGAGCGGCAACGCTGTTCAGCGACACATTTAATAGATACCACCCAACACCCACCACCAAGTGACAAAACGTTCTTTTTGACATTTTGGTTTGTGGATTATCTTTCAAGAGCGATATACCGCTCCTAAAATGAAAATCACCTAATCTAGGCATTTTTGTAATGTAATTACTTATATTCACTAAATCATTGTATTAATTTTAAAAACTAAGTAACAAGGAAACGAGGAAACATTTCCCTATTTAAGTATTCGATAGTGCAGGATGTGTACTTGGTATACGTGTGATACTGGATAGTTGTCATACCGTGAACATCAAATACACTGTCTATAACGAAACGGACTCAGACTAGTTTTGTCATACCAGAATACAGAGAGTTCAGCTGTTGCGTTTGTAAGTATTTATTGCATTCTGTTTTCCTATTGTTTCCACAGTTCAGTATTAATTTTCAACGTGTCCTTAATGAATATAGAACTACGTTTCACACAGTGAGTACTGCTTCATCTTGAAAATTGATTTTAACAACTATTCAAAATTCAAAAGTTTCTAGAGCTATCATGGAGATACACACACACTGAATGCCATTAATGTAAATCAATCAATGGTTAATAAAAAAAAGTACACATTCTAGAAATTCTAAATCGTATTAATATTAAAATGGTTTAACAGCTGAAGTGTCAGTGAAATTTCCACCTGCCCTTAATTTGCATTTGCAAGGAAGGGTGATTCCACGTTTCAAAACTTGTTATAAAATTCTGATAAACGTTACTGACTACTGAACCTTTTCAAATTGATAATTAGTCATTTAGTCATCAGCTTAATATTAAGTAATAATTTTTTAAATAAAATGAAACTATGAATATTACACATTTTTTTTTCTTTTGAAGATTTTTTTCACAAGAGAGATGAAAATAGTGTTTCAAAAATTTCACTGATATTGCATGTTTCATGAATATGACTATAATATCTATCATGCAATAAAACAGAACTTGATATGCATGATTTTACAATAATGACCACAAAGCATCAACAATTAAAACTAGAAATACACGTATGCCCCCACTATGTGATAACAGGATACAAAAGTGTAAGTCCTGTGATGACACTTTGACAATAGAACATGTATACTGTAACATAGACCTTTACGGTAGGGGTAGGGGTCTTGAACGCAACACATCTTCTTGTTCTGGTGGTTATTTTTGCCAAGTTATTGCACAATCCGACATTGCAAAACAAACAATCCGACATTGCAAAACAAACGATTTTGTGCAAGGACGGATGAACGGACGGACGGACGGACGTACGAACAGACAGGGCTTACAGAATTTTAATGGTGGGAGCATAAAATATCCACAAGGTAATGTGCATGCTAAGTGGGCATATGAGAATACGAAATAGTTAGTAGCATAGATTTAAAGATGGTTAATCAGATTTTGATCAAGTACTAAGTTTGTTCAAAAGTTTGACAAATGATCATTTACACATACTTCAAGTCTTGTGTAAAAATTTCTCTGGAGGTATTTTTTTTTAATTTGTTTTGCCTGTCTTGGTTGCCCAACCAAGATATAGTTATTTTAGCATATGTATAATTAAACAAACATAATATGCATAAGAAACCATATGACTATGAGAACTATTGTGTTATATTTGTCAAGCATTTATATTGAAACACATATATATATATTTAGCCGAAATTCATTAGAAATGTAACTTTGTAAAAATTTAATTAACTCCCTTTACATATCTTAGTTGTCCAACCAGGATAGATTGAAACTATATGAATATATTGTTTTAAAACTTGACTTTTGTTTCAGATTGTTAAAATATCTCAATATTTATCAAATGCAAGTATAAATTAGAAATTATATTGAAATCAAAAGCAATAGTCTACATTATTAATACTTTCGTATTTAAGGTGAGTAATTAAAAAAATCATGAAAAATAATAAAACATACATTTCTAAAAGGGATCTAACTCTATGACATGAGTCCCTTTGTTCCTCAAATATGTCTTTAACAGAATATACTAAAAATAAAAATGTCCGTTGTACATGTTGAATGGGATAAATAACATGTTTTAGTTCAGTCTTGATTTCAGTACATTCTTGAAAATGTGCAAATAATTAACAGACCTTGTCCTAAATAGTTGTTAACATTTTCATTACTAACAAATAATATTTAACTTCAAATATATGGAAGCAAGAATGTAACTAAGTACTTATATAAAACCCCTTTTAAATTATATTAGTCAGTATTAAATGAAATTTTAACATTCAATAAACACAAGTTTTCTAATTTAGTAACGCTTGTATAGTATTATCTAAGAAAAACTTGCAATAACATCAACTTTCAAAAAGAATAATACAAATATCATTTAGTTTTCAAATTGCCTGTTCACTTTTGTTCTGACAATAAACGACCTTGGTGCAAACACAAATGTTATTGTAAATGCTTCTTTTTGTACATACTTGATGAGCAGCTGAACAGTTTATTGTATACCAAGGAAAGGAAATTTCTTTGCTCACCAAACTATCTATTCTTCTTCATTTTTGTGGAGTAAGTTGGTTTTTACCAATTTATTTTTAGGTCGATTGTGAACTTATATAAATCACTTTCGACACCTCATTCCTGATGGAAACCATCGCCACGAGGGTACGAGATAAGAGCAGCCATTTTCCCTTTTAATGTTGAGCGCCAAGCAAGGGAGCTAACTGGTACCATTTTTACGTCTTTGGTATGATCAGTTTTGTTCTTCTCGGCTTCGCTGCACAGCCGTTTTGATTTTTCATGTTCTATATATGTATATGACATGTTTACGCGTAATCGATCAAAATTTAATAAGATACTGATTGTATGGACACATCGCTTGAGAAACAAAGTTTACTGCACATTTTTGCTTCATCGCTAGTTGTCGTTTTAGTTTTAATTTAGATTAAACCTGCACGAATTTTCATGAAAAGGACATTCAGTACACTGACAGAATCTGATGTTGTTATGTTCTTAAAAATAGATACAATTTAGACAAATAATCAATTTTTGGGTACAACGTTTCAAACATGTTTCTTATCATTAAATTATAGTTATATCTGTTTGTAATATGTTTCTTTTGTTCTTGGAAATTAAGTAAACTTTTGTATGTTATAATCTATATTTCTTATCTATAAAATGGCGATATCATAAGCAGTATACGTAAACCTATTATAATTTAATTTTCAAACGTTTACAAGATATATGAAAAACACAAACCTTATCACAGATTTCTGAAAACCGTAAGATATTTTCATAATTGTTCTGTGAATATGTCTAAAACTGGTTACTTCTTTGAATGAACAATGGGATTCTTTTAAACAAAAAAATCAACAATCCAACTAAAACGAAATACAGCGCTATTTTTGTATAAAGTATGAAAAGTTAGTAAGGCATATATAAATTATACAATTATTCGAACATTTCTATGTGGACCTTTTGAATAGTTTACGTTTAAAATTGGAAATATTTAAAAAATAATGCAAATAAATGCATGAATAAAAAGTAAATACAGGAAGAAAGAAAAAAAAACTACATAAAGAAAAATAAACTTAAACAAGAAACCAACCTCGTTACTTTTTCGTCAGTTTAACAACCAATCCGTTTCTCCACAAAGTGTTACAATGTTTCCAAGCACGCGATCCTGTTTAGTGCCGTTCTATGTTGTCATGTCCGCTAACCAATGGAAGCAGTGCAATTTATACACTCTATCAATATCCGCGAAAATAACGCCTGCTAATACGACCTCTTCTCCTTTGCAATTGCACCATCGAGAGCTACACTCACGTTGTTCTCGTGTCACTTATGGGGTTTCTTTTTTCCGTTAAAGGTGGGTGTTCCAGGAAAAAACAAGATTGTTGTTGTGGGCTTGAATACAGTCTGGTATTAAGGGGGGAAATATTCAGAAACAGTAATTAAAAAAAAACAACTTTAAACTGTCTTTTTAATGTGGGCGCCACGTGTATAATTGTTAAGTTTTGAGCAAAAGATTATTGAAAATGTATCTTTTTCATTCTTTTACAATGATTGAAATAACAGAAATTGTAAGGAATAAAACATCAAGTATGTAATTCAATAGTAGAAAATTGAATTAGTTTGTTAGTTATTTTCTCGCCGTATGTGTATAAATAGACGGTTATATGAACAATACAAAATATATATTTTGTGGTTATTATAAGGTATTAGTCGGTGTCTTTGAGCAGTATTAATATCATTTGCAGAAACCCTGACATTTAAACCAAGGCCATGTCTATTATTTAACTGTTTTATCGCAGGAAAACCTTTTAAGATAAAAAGGTTGACAATTAGATTAGTAATTCATTTCTTATTTTGTATTTTTTTTAATTCACTCTTTAAATCCCAGGAATATATTACAAATTATCAGAAGTATTTGACTGACATCCACCTTTTAAGAGCACAGGTGTTCAGGCCGAAGAAAATGTTGTTGTTTTTTTGTGTGTGTGTTTTTTTTTTTGTTTTTTTTGTTGTTGTTGTTGTTGTTGTTGTTGTTCATTTTAGCAGGGGTTGAGGCGGGGTTCTTAAGACCAACAGTGAAGAGATACTACCCAGCTTTAAAGACCACTAGTTTAATTTCTAACTCAACGTTAAACAGTTGTGAATGAAGTCTGCTTGCACATAAAAACAGCGCTTTGGCTTTTTCAAGCATGGTATTTATAGTCGAACCTGTGCTCGAGACCACCTGTGATCGCGGACCATCTAGCTCGTCCGCGCGAAATGGTCTTCTTATGATTGTTAAAGGGTACTTCAAGCAAAGAAACGAATACGTGTATCCGACTTATACAAACGTGCACTTTTACTGAATTATCTATTTAACGCTGTATTTTTTTTTCGCACTTGTCTTTCTATCAATATTTGATATAGATTTGCTTTTGCATGAGATTTTCGCGTCCCTATCTTGTAAATATTGTTCGTAGGCAAGACCATAACAACGTTATTTCCCTTTAATTGAACAGTTGTTGAAGAACACAGGTATAGGAGGCCTGTTTGATGTTGTTATTACCAAGGAGTTCAGGTCTGTATCAGAATCATTGTCAAATTGTAAATCAAGACTTATAAAAAGATCTGATCAGTATGGTGATATCACTTTACTTGCGACCACAGATCGACTTCTGTTTGAACCCATTTGATTTTAATATGTTTCCCGAATCAATGAAAACAACTCGTCATGGGACATTTTTTGATGTTAAACAAACAGGTTATTATGGAAAGAGGTTGTAAAAATTTTTTACGACGGAATCGACATATTCATGTAGACAATTTATTATACATGTACTACTGTTTATAAAACGTATTAGTTTTATATGTTATTCCATTAGCTGTTTACAACTGGTTGAAGAAATTGATTTGTGTGTGGTGGTGAGGTGGGAGTTAGGAGGGGAGGGAAGAGAAGTCAGATGGTAAAATTATCTACATAATGTCTATACATTATGGTTTCTTTAACAAGTCTAGAGGTTTTGCAGGCGAAGACAATTTATCAAGTACACAAATGTTTTACTGTTATGTAAAAGAGAGCCTTGGCGGACCCTGGAAGTGACAGGTATTTCTGAAGAGCAATCACCATCTAAGATGAAAGTCAAATAAAAGCCGATGCCTTTATTGAACGATATTTGACATTTTTTATCAAAATACAAACCTGAGTTTTTCTTCTAAAAGTAAGGATAGTTTTAGTGAGAAAAAAGATTTTAAACAACGACAAAGTGCAGCAAATTAAAGGAAACGCTGTGTATCACAAATATAGTTTTAGCACTAGTAAATGTTATACTTGAGCTTAAATATGATGGAAAATGTTTAAGCTGGTTAGATAAAATCTTCTACAGTTTCGATGCAGAATGTTGTTAGTTGCCATGGTTAAATAGATGAATCTACTATTAATTCGATTCGCAATGTTGTAAGATATTTTTAAGATCAGATCTTCTACATCTTCTACATGTTTGTAAGCTGCTTAGATCAGATCTACTATAGATTTGATGCGAACTGTTGTAAGCTGGTTAGATCAAATCTCCTACATGTTTGTAGCTGGTTAGACCAAATCTCCTAAATGTTTGTTAGCGGTAAGATCAAATCTCCAACATATTTGTTAACTGGTTAGATCAAATCTCCTAAATGTTTGTTAGCTGGTTAGACCAAATCATCCCCTTCATGTTTGTTAGCTGGTTAGATCAAATCTCCTACATGTTTGTAGCTGGTTAGACCAAATCTCCTACATGTTTGTTAGCTGGTTAGACCAAATCTCCTACATGTCTGTTACTGGTTAGATCAAATCTCCTACATTTGTAGCTGGTTAGACCAAATCTCCTACATGTTTGTTAGCTGGTTAGATCAAATCTCCTACATGTTTGTTAGCTGGTTAGATCAAATCTCCTACATGTTTGTTAGCTGGTCAAATCTTTTACATGTTTGTTAGCTGGTTAGATCAAATCTACTACATGTTTGTTAGCTGGTTAGATCAAACTTCCTACATGTTTGTTAGCTGGTTAGACCAAATCTCCTACATGTTTGTTAGCTGGTTAGACCAAATCTCCTACATGTCTGTTACTGGTTAGATCAAATCTCCTACATTTGTAGCTGGTTAGACCAAATCTCCTACATGTTTGTTAGCTGGTCAAATCTTTTACATGTTTGTTAGCTGGTTAGACCAAATCTCCTACATGTTTGTTAGCTGGTCAAATCTTTTACATGTTTGTTAGCTGGTTAGATCAAATCTACTACATGTTTGTTAGCTGGTTAGATCAAATCTCCTACATGTTTGTTAGCTGGTTAGATCAAATCTCCTACATGTTTGTAGCTGGTTAGACCAAATATCCTACATGTTTGTTAGCTGGTTAGATCAAATCTCCTACATGTTTGTTAGCTGGTTATACCAAATCTCCTACATGTTTGTTAGCTGGTTAGATCAAATCTACTACATGTTTGTTAGCTGGTTAGATCAAATCTCCTACATGTTTGTAGCTGGTTAGACCAAATCTACTACATGTTTGTTAGCTGGTTAGATCAAATCTCCTACATGTTTGTTACTGGTTAGATCAAATCTCCTACATGTTTGTTAGCCGGTTAAATCAAATCTCCTACATGTTTGTAGCTGGTTAGACCAAATCTCATACACATTTGTTATCTGGTTAGATCAAATCACCTACATAATTTTAGCTGGTTACACCAAATCTCCTAAATGTTTGTTAGCTGGTCAAACCTTTTACATGTTTGTTAGCTGGTTAGATCAAATCTACTACATGTTTGTTCGCTGGTTAGATCAAACTTCCTACATGTTTGTAGCTGGTTAGACCAAATCTCCTACATGTTTGTTAGCTGGTTAGACCAAATCTCCTACATGTTTGTTAGCTGGTTAGACAAAATCTACTACATGTTTGTTAGCTGGTTAGACCAAATCTCCTACATGTTTGTAGCTGGTTAGACCAAATCTCCTACATGTTTGTTAGCTGGTTAGATCAAATCAATCTACTACAGATTCTATGCAAAATGCTGTAAGCTTGTAAGATCAATTCTTCTTTATATTTGCAAGCTAGTTAGATCGAATGTACTACAAAATCGATGCGAATTGTTGTAAGCTGGTTAGGTCAGAGCTCCTACAGATTCGTTCGATTTTAAATGCTTGTAAGCTGCTTAGCTCGAATCTTCTACAGATTCAATGCAAAATGCTGTAAGCTTGTAAGAGCAAGTCTACAGATTTGATGCGATACATTTGTAAGCAGGTTAGATCATTTTGTTTTACAAATCCGAAAGATGCAAGCCTCGTGGAACAATTTTAAAGTGAACCTTAAATCGAATGCTACCGTACACATATTAGAAAAAATGTCGTTTTTTCAACACAATGAATTTGACTTCTGGGAATTTGAATTAAATCTTAACGTCCCTTTAAAACCATTCAGAGAGTTCTTTATTTTATTAATGAAATCTGGTATCACAATTATTGCGTATGTGACCTCTCATTAATTTTATAAAGAGGTAATATTTTTGTCTAGTCTAGACACAACAATTTTTGTTGCATTTTAGCACTTGTACTATAGACAAGTCTCCCAGGGTTCGGGTCCCACATTTTTACAGAGGTGGGCAGATTTCCTTCTTTGATATTTCTTTTAAATATATACATGTATATTCAACATTAATAAGTTAAGTAACTCGTCTTTAATTAATTCAGCGATATGCCAAGAAGTTCATCTGCTAAACTTACTTTACTGTGTGATCCGCAAAATCTTTACCACAGCTTTTCGTGAATTTCGGCAATATTCAGATATTACTTGCTCAGCATTCTAAAATCATGTAAATAATTACTCTTTCAATATTAAAGGTATCCAATGCGCACCTTTCATTAAATAGGTTGGTTTCATATATACCAACTTTACATGTCGAAAATCTTCATCAAATGAATTTACTTTGTTTGATAATATAAGTTAACATATTTAATGATCAGTTGTTAAAAAATCTTCCAGTCTTTTTAGACATAGTACATATCTATACTGCGCTTACCTATACATGGTGTATGTGTATGTACTATTTTAAAACTAACATATGGTACTGTGTATACAGACAAGATGTTAATTTTACATAGATACTACAAAGTAACTGTTTTGAATTCTGGCCTCATAAATCTTTAGGGATAATGAATATGTTAAGTATTATTGTCCAAAATGTATTTTCTCCTGTGTGAATTTTTGGCCCCGATATAAAATGTTGGGTAGGTTATAGTTCCACCGGCTTTATAAAATTCTGCTTTAGAAATTTAATTCTATCTGCATTTATGTGACAAACGGTATGCGTCATCATTGAACTAAGTCCGCATTGCCAGTGCTAATGATCTTAGTATTAAACTTGATTTTGCCCGGAAGTTGACAAGCTCTCTGCAGCCAATAAAAACGTTGTTAAGTGACAAGTTATTTTTACAGTGAAACTAATTTTGTAAAACATCTTTCGATTGGATGATGTTTCACGAAACAGGTCAATGAAATATTGTTGTGTTTTCAGGCTTTCATGAAAAGGGATATTTTTGTATTACGTAGACAGTCAATCGCAACATCAACATAATGGTTTCTGACTCAAATCTGATACAGTCGGTGAGTAGACCAATTATGCTTTTTCTATCGTTGAAACAGTGTTAGTTTTTCTAGTAACATTGCACACCGTCATTATGTTAATTTGCCTGACTGCACAGGACACTACTGTATTCGTCGTCAAATTCCAAATAAAATATAATAAAATAATAATATTAAATATATTAAGTATAAAGTTTATTTGATAGTGAAATATAATTCCACAATTAGAAACTAGTTCCTTTTGAAATATTTGTTGTGCCAATTGAATAATACACATGATTGTTTCATCGTTGATTCATTTAAAGTCGAAGGAAGAGTAAGATAATAAAATTTTACAAACTGGCATTTCTAATGAATTTTGGCAAGATATTTAACCATGCAAATTTTTGACAAATGTAATACAATGGTTCTTTTGTTCATATTATTTCTTAGGAAACGTGTGTTTGTTAAATTTATACTTATGCTGATATAGTTCTACCTTTGTTGGACAACCAGGGAAGCAAAATCAAAGTTAAAGAATACCTCCTCTGTAAAGTACAACATAAATTAAATATTGCAAATTAAATTTAAGCAACTATGTTCGTAATTCTTTTAGAAAATTTAATATAAATTTCAATATAAACGTTTATCAAAAGTGGACTATTTCTTTTGATTTTAATATAATTTCTAATTTAACTACTGCATTTTTAGGTACTGGAATACTTCAACATCCTGATTCAAAAGGCCAACAATAAAACAGCACATAGCTTCCGAATTAATTTATTTCCTTTCTATCTTTATTGTGCAACCAAGATAGGTAATGGGAGATAATTATAGTACTACAGACGTGCATTTCTAATAAAGTTCATATAAACATGTAATTGTCAAAGAATATATTAGTATAATATAATAGTTCTGATATTCATATAATTCTTTAGGTAAAGTATGTTTATTAGATTTATAATTTTGATAAAATAGGTCTATCATAGAAGAGGAATTCTAACTTGTATTAAGCGCTCAGTGAAATCAAATTAGTACAAATGATCTGTTGTTAAAGTTTCGCACAAATCCAATACATCGCCAAAATCTGATTAACCAAAGTTAAGCGCTCAGTGATCATGAGTAAGAGTAAGATCAAATATGAGCCTTTTGAACAAATCTATCACATAATCAGAATTCGATTATCTACTTTTAGAAAAACGGTAGTTTTAACTTTTAACATTTGGAATAGGCCTCACGATTCTTTAATTCTTTAGAAGAAATATATATCTCATATTCGATTCATCTATCAAAAAGGTTAATAATATAAAACTGAAATATTCATGTAGTTCACAAATATATCATCATAATCCGTTTTTTACTTATTTTTCAAATTTTTGCTAGCGGATAGATTTTTTCGAGAACATGCCACTGCAGAAACTGCTACATTTTATTGCCCCGTCATTCCCTTTCCGACACTTTTAAGTGCCAATTTTAGTTAATTCTGTTTATTTCAATTTTCTCATGTCATTGATATTGCTAAACGTGGTGTCGAAAGCGACTTCTTCTATGATACCTGTTTTTGCAAAAAAACAGGGGTACGCCTAAATAGCGGAAAACACTTTTTTTTTGCGAAAAACACTTTAAATAGCAAAAAAAGCTCGGCATTTGTTTATTTCTTAATTTATTTACATGATTGTTTTTTCATATCGGAAATAAGATTAATAGATTAATAAATACGAAATATGAGCTTGATATATCGAAAATTGGTGTAGTTATTAAATGTTTTAAATGCGCACAATGAAAAAATCTTTTTCGCTATTTTCACATTTGATATTTAATAGCAAAAAAAGTTCGGCGTTTGTTTATTTTTTAATTCATTTACATGTTTGTTTTTTTCATATCGTAAATAAGGTTATAGAGTAATAAATACGAAAAATGAGCTTGATATATCGAAAATTGGTGAAGTTATTAAATGTTTTCAATGCGCATAGTGAAAAAATCTTTTTCCGCTAATTTCACATTTGTTTATTTAATAGCAAAAAAAGCTCGGCGTTTGTTTATTTTTCAATTCATTTACATGTTTGTTTTTCATATCGTAAATAAGGTTAATAGACTAATAAATGCGAAATTTGGCTTATATATCGAAAAATGGTGAAGTTATTAAATGTTTTCAATGCGCACAATAAAAAAAATATGTTTCCGCTATTTTCACATTTGATATTTAATAGCAAAAAAAGCTGGGGCGTTTGCTTATTTTTATAATTTATTAAACATTTTAAAGCAATAGTATCATAAATAATGTATATAGACTCATATGTACGATACTTGCCCATGATATATCGAAAATGATGATGTTATTAAATGTTTTCACAGCGCACCATGAAAAACTTTTTTTCGCTATTTTCGCCTATGATGTTAAGTAGCAAAAAAGCTCGGCGTTCGTTTATTATTTAGTTTATCAACATGTTTTTTCATAAATATCATAAATAATGTTTATAGACTTATTTGTTCGATACTTACTATATCGAAAAATGACGAAGATATTATATGTAACCTGTCTTTAACGCACCATGAAAAAAAAATCTTTTTACGCTTTTTTCGCATAGAGTACCATAGCAAGAAAGCTCGGCGTTTGTTTATTATTCAATAAATCAACATGTTTTATTTAATTATCGTAAATAATATGTTAATAGACTCATATGTATGTTATTTAAGCATGTTATATTGAAAACTGATGTAATTATTAAATGTTTTAAACGGCACCATTTTCGCATATGAAATATTATGCGTATAATAGCAAAAAGTCAGCATTTGTTAAAGTCGATAGACAGACAGAAAGACAGACAGACAGACAGACAGATAGATTGTTCGTGGGCCGTGAAATGTTATTCATTCAATTAAAAAATAATTATGTCAATATGAGCAAGTGACCAGTAGTCTTTTTCGTGAGGACTATGTCAGATATTTTTGCATACAAAGTTGGACGAATACTGTGATCTGCTGACTATGTCTGTGCATGCCATTGATCTTTTGTCTTATAAATATCTTTTGTCTTACTACAAGGGCAACACAAAGAAACAGATTACAGTACAAAACAGGTGGGGTTCTATAGATTGTTAATACTCCTGTCAGTTTTAGTTTTTTTCAGTTCCCAGTCGCTGCCATTTATCAGTGATTCAGTTATAAAAAACTATAGTACAAACATGTTTTGAACTGAAACCCTGTTAAAACGATTAGATAAGTCTACATGTTATGTAAGAAGTCAACAAGAACACAATGCTTTTTTAAAAACAATATTTAATGGTTGACTTGGCATCATAATCTTATTCAATATATATTACATCTTTAATAATCATACAAATGGTAACTGTACTAGCTTTATCATTGTAGAATCAGAATTCAAAATTTCAAGTGAAAAAGTATGGTACCAATAATATACACATATACACATATTAATAAGTCTCCCATTTTATGTAATAAGTCACAAAAGAACAAATGCATTAAAACAATATTCAATGGTTGGCATCATAATCTTATTAAACTTTATAGTATATTTTTAATAAATTATACAAATGGTAACTGTTACTAGTACTTAGCTTTATATTGTAAAATCAAAATGTAAAGTTTCAAGTGAAAATAGTATGGTACTAAATATATACAAAATTATACACAATACTAATAAGAAAAGAGAACCGCACTAATCAACTTTGACGAGGCATTATTGTATCAGTTTTGTTTTAGGTCGGTGCGAATCACGCAAAGGGCCTGTAACTTAATGTTACAGTCCTGTACCGACTTTTTTCACTCTATAAGTCTACGTTTTGGGACTTTGACGATGGTGTTTCGTGAACGTTCTGCGCGTTTCCTTTTTTGTTGATTACATTTTTTTCCAGCCGACGGTTTTGTAATCATAGTTCTAGTTCCATCTGACGTTTGTTACTAAATTAGGGTGCGACTTACCCTTATCAGTTAAGAACCTTGCTTCCCGTTTTTCTCTTAAATTCTTGTGTTATTTCACCCCAGCGACTTATTTCAATGGAGGTGATGCGCGAACTTTCGTGTAGGACAAAGTTTCCATATCCCCTTATAGCTCGACAACGTTCAATCTGCTCACCAAGTACAATGTCTTTCAACATTCTAAAAAATTCGGGAAAGTTCTTTGAGTTGCCACTGTTTTGCGCGCTTCAGTATTGATTGGCACTCTCGCTGTTGTTGTTAGCCCAGTTAGGTGAAATCCTTCCAGACTGTGATGGCTCTATTATGTGTGTTTTTTAACATTGGAAGCATTTTCGACTCCCAATAACTCTTAAACTTTTTATCACCTTCTTTCACTCTCTGATCGTAAATTTTCAATTTTAACACCAATAGCACCAACTTGTAATTTAATGTGTCAATATCTTTGACTTCAGTTATTCCTTAGTACCAAAGATGTCATCTAAATGTCATCACGCTCAGTTTTGTTGTACCCAACAGTACCCTCCATGTAATGAGTTGGTCTTTTTAGATGCCGCGTAATAAAACGTGAGTACATCCTGGGAAACAACGTTAATTGGCAGTTTTGAAGGCGGTTCTTCATCACTTCATTGGTCACTTGGGTAACTCTTCATCGAAAGATTGTCGGCATTTGATGATAAATGTTGGTTGAATTTGTTGATGAATTTGTGTGGACATTGTGGGTCGGGGCAGTAGGGTGTGTTTTGCCTTTCAGTCTGTCAGGACATGTCTTTATAAACATGGGTGTTACATGAAAAAGCTCCAAGATTAAAAAGTTTATCTATACTAAAACAGCACCACCTTCTACACAACAAAAATCTTAATATCTTTATTTGCTGGTTTGTGTATAACGTTATCAACGGAAATTTAAAGGGTCTTCAGAAGGGTGTCACGTTAACAAAATCACTTTTTTGGTCATTTCCTAACAGCTTGAACATGATCAGCGACATTTTGTGTTTTTTTCATGTGGTGGTTTTTTCTCCTTGTTAATTGGTATTTAGTTTTCTAAGCAATTTATCGTTTCTTTGTTTTTCAAAATCGTCACTTTTTTCTCTATTCATTTGTCGTTCTACGGTTTTCAGGGGATTTTGTTTCAGTCTTGATTTCAATTTTTCATCACTGAGTTTTTATTCTAATGTACTTTACATTGCCATTCTCATTTTAACGCGACCAGGTACTGAAGCGGCGGAAATGTCCTACATATTCAACAACGGCAATGTTCGTTTGAATATACAACATGTTTGCTGGACATTTTTCAATCCATGAAACTCGACGTTTAAACTGTTCTTTACCGGGGGGTGATCTTTTCAGTGTCTGGTACAATCTATGAACTTCTAGTATGTTTTCTTCAGTCGGCTGTGGTTCAAAACTCACAAACTCGCGTTTTCCTTTCACTTGTTTCATTGTACCATATTTAGATTCTCGTTTCAAAATCGTCACTAATTTTCCAGCATTTTCTACATAATATGACACGGGGGTTGTGCCCTTCTCCCAAGCTCCACAGTCGTCCCACACGGTCGAGCGTTTTCCCATCTTTGCGTTTTTCAACATTATCCGAGTTGTTTATCAAAAAGAAGTAACCTTTCTTTTCTGCCCACTGGAATTTCATTTAATACACTATGTGATCCTTTGTGCACACTGAGTGTCTCTTTAAGGTCCATGAATTTATTACCAAGAACTCCTGGGGTGAAACTTACGGATTGGGGTTCCAATAAACTTTCATCCATATTGTCAATGTCAGTGTCAATAACAGAGTTTTCAGAGCTTTCGGTGTTTGAAATTGTCGTACCTGTTTCAACCTTTCAGCACCCATGAGGAAGTCGAATTTACCATCGTCATCGCTACGACACCGGACACAAATGTACGCAGGCACGCTTTTCCATTCTTGTTGATCTTTGGGATCGGCTACGCCCTCACATGTAAAGTGAAGCCACGTCTTACATGTCTGAAGAAAAATAATTTAAAATTGTCTTAAAATTAAGGATTCAGTGTCAAGACGCATGCATAATACATCAAAAAATAATATCAATATTATTTTATAATTTTTCGATCTTAAACAATATATATCAAGAGGAAATGAGATCCATCTTTATACAGAATCATGTTGTCCTAAATTTGTACATTTATCTTTCACATTCCTGTAAAATTCCAATCTAAGTATTCAAGACTTTTGTGTCAGTGTTTGATATTAACGGTACAAGTTTCATTAATTTATCGGTGTATTTCTTCAAAATCGCTTTAGCAATTAATCATTTTCACATTATATCACATGCTTATATTATTTTCTATTCAATATTTATTTTATTAAAGCATTTTTAAAGTTTTAAGACCAGTATCTTTTTATTTTCTTTTTTACTGGGTAATTACGGGGGCATCACCTTTAGTTTTTTATATAAAAAATATAGAAATGATAGATATACACTTGAAGGATATGCGGGAAGTAACAATATACTATAATAAGAAAAACTGCAGTTAAGCAAGCTTTATTGAACAATAAAGTGAGGTAATAAAAGAGCAATAAGTTATAAGAATTATGGAAATTAGGGCAAATATATACTGTATTTTATCACAAGTTATTAATATTAATTGAAAGTCAGAAAATATGTAAAAATAATACTATACAATCACAGCATTTAAGCCGCGGGAATATTGTAAAAGTGTTGGTATATAGTAGGCAATACAATATTATCAGTAACCACACATTATACAATACAATGGACGCTGATATTTACACCACATGGATGCACGGTAAATCAATAAGGTGTCATGTAGTAAAGTAAACTTGTAAATATTGAAATTATCCATAATGCGAATTTTCCACATATCTCGAAATTTAGTTGTTGTTTCTTTTCCCATCGAATGACGAAAAGTTCCTATTTCATTTTACTTATCATTTATAAAATAAAGGGATGAGAAAATTGCTGTCAAAGTCCGCAAAAGACTAGTTTCAATTTAAATCAAATACATGAGATAAAAATACATGTACATGTACATGATATGTTGCCCACAGATAATACGTAATTTTTCTTCTTGTCTCTGTAACGTTATAGTAATAATACTATTATACTATATGTGTTGTACAAATTGCGTTTCCAATACGTTCTAATATTTGGTACCATAAGCTACGAAAATATTGTAGAATAACAAAATTAAATCACAAAATTTCTTACCTCGCACTTAATACGATCATGTTTGCTTCCAGTAATCACTGGGTAATAAAACAAATGAAACGATGATTCTTAATAACCTGACATGCTATGACCACCTACCGATACCAACATCCCCATTTAAGGTGACAATAGGCCACATAATCCAATCACACATAATCAGCTACTGATAATATTGTTATACAAAATTTTATCAACCGTCCTTTAATCATAAATCCGTAAATCAATTATCAAAAATACTTACTTACCAAATTTGGCATCCTTTTCATTTCATATATATCACCTTATTAACATTAATTACGATAATTTAAATTAATTCAAATATTAAACAAATGCCGGCTTTTGTTTGCTATTTACATTTAAAGGGAACCACAGCGGCAAAAAAAAAAGAAAAAAATTTTTTTTTGTTTCATGATGCTGGTCAAGTATCGTTTTATATATATGAGTCTTTTAACATTATTTACGATATATAATATATTATATATATATATATATAAATTTTAAAACAATAAAACATGTCAATAAATTAAAGAATAACGAAATCCCAGCTTATTTTCGCTATTAAACTAAATGGGCGAAAAAAAAAATTTCACGGTGCGTTTTGAAAACATTTAAAAACTTTTATCATTTTTCGGTGTATATAGCTAAAATTTCGATATTAGGCTTTATTAGCATTATTTACGATACGAAAAAAACAACCATGTCTATAATTTAAAAAAATAAACGAACGCACAGCTATTATTGCTATTAAACATCATAGGCGAGAATAGCGAAAAAAGATTTTTACATGATGCGTTTCGAAACATTTAATTACTTCATCATTTTTCGGTTTTATATAGCAAAATTTCGTATAGTAGGCTTTATAACATTTTTTACGATATGAAAAAACAATCAATGTCAATAAATTAAGAAATAAACAATGCCGAGTTTTTTTTTGCTATTAAACATCGTAGGCGAGAATAGCGAAAAAAGATTTTTACATGGTGCGTTTCGGAAACATTTAATTACTTCATCATTTTTCGGTGTATATAGCTAAAATTTCGTATAGTAGGCTTTATTAACATTATTTACGATATGAAAAAACAACCATTTAAATAAATTAAGAAATAAACAAATGCCGAGCTTTTTTTTGCTATTAAACTTCATAGGCGAAAATAGCGGAACAAGATTTTTACATGGTGCGCGTTGAAAACATTTTAAAAACTTCATCATTGTTCGGTATACATAGCTAAAATTTCGTATAGTAGGCTTTATTAACTTATTTACGATATGAAAAAACAAACCCTGTAAATAAATTAAGAATAAACAAATGCTGAGCTTTTTTTGCTATTAAACTTCTAGGCGAAAATTTGCGGAAAAAGATTTTTACACGGTGCGCTTTGAAAACATTTAATAACTTTATCATTTTTCGGTATACATAGCTAAAAAATTTTGTATAGTAGGCTTTATTAACATATTTACAAAATGAAATAAAAACCATGTAAATAAATTAAGAAATAAACAAATGCCGAGCTTTTTTTGCTATTTAAAGTGTTTTTTGCAAAAAAAAGTGTTTTCCGCTATTTAGGCATACCGGTTTTTGTCTGTAGCAATTCACCATGTGTCTCAAAACGGACGGTATCAGCACATTTTAATCAAGATATAATTACTATTCAATCAGCCTAATTTCTTTGTTATGGTTTATATTTAGAAACATGACCTTAAATAAAGGCGTCACACTGGTAGTAATAGCACCGTCTCATTTTCAGAATTACCTTTATTTTCATCATTCAAATTATATGAGGAAAAAAAAACACACTCACTCGTGCAATTTTTCTTTATACGCTTTCATCATTTAAAATTCTTCCCTTTACACCTACGTTCACACATGGAGATGATTTTATTGTACTATATTCCACATTTGTGTTGAACGACAGGTGTAATGTAGACCTGCATAGAAAAGAAAGCATAATCAGCACATTTCGTGAAATTCTTGTTTTGTGATTAAACAAGCAAGAAATACAAATTGATTCATCCCTTTAAGTTTTATTTCACAAATCATTAATACATGACGTATAGGGGAAACGTTCATTTTATTTTACAGAAATATTTCAAAATACTGCATATAGTGCACTTTTTATACATATTAAAAATTAACTCTATTCTTTATCTCTAATTTTATAAGCATCAATAAAACATAGTTCGCATTACTATCGAGTTCACAGTGAAGTCTTTCCTTTTATCGGAACAAATTCAGATGCTCTAGATATGTGTTTTGTTAAAATTAAGAAAATAAATCATTAAAAGTAGTTTCATTAAAATAAGTGCATATTAACATGTGCTTCGTTGAATCAAGCGATAATCTAATTCATAAAAAAAGGGAAGGCATAAAAATAAACGGAAGTCTTTTTACTATATTCATTTTCTTTACTTCCTATGTATTACAGGCTTTCAAATTGTATAAAAGAAAAAAAGTAGTAAAAATATATATATTGAACGTGAGAGGCAAGAGCAACTAATTGGAACTTCTTTATGAAAAACTCTTGGTATCAATTGCAATATTTTTGGATATAAGATAGAGTAAATGACATGAAAATTGACAAATATATCACAAGCAAACATGCAAATATCAGACAAAAATAAAAGCAAAAAAGATATAACTAGCATTATATATAATCATTTTGCAACAAATACATTTATCATATATATAAAGGTAATCATACATTACACTATAAGGTTCATGAACATACTCTTGTTATAATGAAACGTCTGGTTTTCTTTTTAAGTTTAAAGCTCAACATTCAATATCGTCTTCCACCGCCCCTATTTGATTGCGGTAAAACCTGGAGAAATTCCTTAGCTCTCTGCCTTACATCACTAGGAACTGATACATTCTTTATGTAGAAGTCTAGCTTCCTTCGAAGTCCATCGTTCACACGAAGATTTCCGGCTCGATAATCTTTTAGATCCTTATCCAACTTCTGTAATGCAATCTTCCAGTGCAAAGCCGCTACGACCGGGTGGTAACTGCCTGACGTGAGTCTCAGTCCTCCTAGAACCATCCTTTCGGAATCCGTCAGCTCTTCTGTTTTAGTATTTCTTGTATATCTATGTGGAATTCTCTGCAGTATGGTAGATTCTTGTTTTTCCAGCAATTCGTGTGCTAATCTTTTTGCATTTCTTGGAACACCAGGGTTGTTTGTGAAAAATCTCAGTTTAGAAATCGATATACTAATGTTGTAATTTGGATCGGCTTTTAACGAATCAGTAGCGTCTCCAAGTTCTTTTTCTACAATTCTCCAGTACAAAGCAATTATAGTTGGATGGTAACGCGAGGCATCCTCTGAAAGTAGTTTAAGTCCTCTGATTATTTGATATTCCGGGGCAGATAGGTTCTCAAGAGGTGTGTCGGCATTATACTTCGTTTGTACATCACCAGTTACCACCTTGTTCACCACTTGCTTGATTCGAGTTGCCTCTTTCTGCATTTTTTCAGAACCACGATGTTCAATGTCGTTAAGCTTGAATATAAGACCACGACCTGCGTTGAAGGTTTCATGTGTCCTGAGCTTTTCTTCAATGGACTTCAGAAAACTTGCCATTGATTGCCGCTTTAAGTTTTGTATTACATCAGAAAGGCCCTCCATCTCTTCAACATTTGTATCATTTAGTGCCTTTATCTGTTCAAACAAACAAGAACTGGTTTCTAAGCCTTAAAGGTCAATAAAATTATAAATTATGTAATACATCTAAGAGCAAGAGCAAAGATAAAAAAGTTAAAATAAGAGTCACGTTCAAAGAATAAAAGACCGCAAACAGCCAAAACGAAACCCACCCGAAGTGTAGATCGGGATGTGTCAATAACTGGTAATTATACCAAAGTACATATCCGTGGTGAACCAAAGAAAACAAGGAAACACAAACAAACGAAGGGAAAAGTGGGTCCCCGCCTTGGAACAGCCAGTTGCAAAACACTACTGGGGAGTCTGAATCGTTTACATGTGCACAAACTCTCAGTCTGGACCCCACAATGCTCCAAAATTATAGGACAGTGCAAATAATATTATCGTGCGAAGCATATATGCATGTAAATAGTGAATTTTCAGAAGTGAAAGTAACAAGAGTAACACCACGTAAGGCTTGACGGAACATGTGAAATGACAAACAATAAATCAGTTCCAGTGATCTTTAGAAGCTTAAGCCTTATTCTATGCTTAACTTTCTATTCTTGCTGAACCTGAAAACAAGTCATATTCTGTTTATATTTGACTTTGAAGAAAAACTTTAGCATATTTATCACTCATGAGTTCGATTCCCGCCAAAAATGCCTGCCTTATCTGAATAGGATTCTTACCAGTGACCTCAGGTTTCATCGGGCGTTACCTTATCAATGACACTAAATCGTCATTGATCTTAACAAATACATTATGTACAGAATAGTTTGCTTTATTATACCTCTCTTTTGTCTACAATGATAAAATCCCATTACCCGAAAAAGAGATATTTTGACTATCAAAAACATTTTCAACCTTTTTGACACGTGACCAAGCGAAAGTGACTGTCAGGTCATGTGACCGCGCTGATATTTTGAATGCCATATAAGGGCAATTAACTGCTTCAATTTTTAGCCATATGATTGCCTCCCTTGTATACATAATATATATTATAGTAGCGATGTCACTATTCAATGTGTACACAGGCGATTACCGCGCTAAAGATGAAACCGTTAAATTAAATGAATAAAAAACATTTTTAAACATTCTTATGTACAAAATTTTGTTCGGTATAATAAAATAAATATCATATGGCAACGTATATGACATTGATATTGTCAACCATCGAAACAGAATGTCACCACTCGGCTTTCGTCTCGGGTGACATTCTGGGTTGACAATATCAATGATGTCACACACGCTGCCATATGATATTTATATAATATGTTTCAGCCGACCACATTATTACAGCACATTGTTATAAAAAATTCTTGACATACTTCATCTTCATCCGAAATCGATGCAAAGTCTGTTCGTATTTTGTACTTTTTTGCCATTTCATCAAGTATTCACATTCGGATGTGAGCAGTTCTCTCTTTGCGGCGTTCCTTAGCATTAGGATCTATCTCGAGCTCAATTTCTTCTTGAACTCTCTCCTCAAATAAATCAAAAATACCATTTTCTCTAATGTACCTGCAATGTAAGTTGAAAAAAAAATAATTAAGGAATAAATTGGCTTGTTGAAACCTTTAAAAGTCGCGTTAGTTGCTCTGATTCAGATGGGTTTTTGTTCCTTACTTTTAGTTCGATATTCGAATTTTAAATCTATTAATCACTTTAAATATCTTTTCTATAATCATTGGTAGCATTTCCCATGTATGTACAAGTTATACTATGAAAACCTTCGTCAATGAAATCCACATTTTCTTTTTACTTTTCGTGGTCCGCGCAAACGCGAGGACGCGTCTCTTGCATATTGTACATTACTTGACAAGCAAATATCAGTAGTTGTCCAATAAGCATACGGCAAAATAGCTCAGTCGGGTAAAATGCAGATAAAAATAGGGAATCAGCAAATCGTTTTGCGTAACGAGTTCGAATCATCGTAAGGATTTTTTTAGTTATTGTTTTCCTATTTGTTTTAGTGCTGTTCCCGTAATTTTCTTTTTTTTCTTTGATGGTTTGTAAATGCAACTATTTCTTTATATATATAACATAATATTATGTTCATTATTCGCTTCAGTAAATGCATTTAACTAATATCATCTTTGTTATGATACTAAACATTTCTCATACGTCATATCGGCTTCAGATATTTCTTTGTCGTTGTGTCATAGAGAAAATGATGAAATCTAACTATTTGATGCAAAAATGAAAAGAAAATTAACTATCGTAGCTGAATGTCGAACCCACACGACAAAAGATCTGATGAACATAAACAGTATGCTTTACCTCTGAGCTAATTTGTAAGTGGCACTAACACTAATTTATAGTCATATTTGAAAACATCACGTTATCGTTGTTAACGTTACTCATCGTTACTCATCATTACTTTGTAAGTTTTGCTGTTTATTTTCGTGTGCACAAGACACAGACGTTGTACAAGAGCAAGGGTTCCCACCTGTTTTGTGTTTCATAAACTTCTGGAATGAGAGCAGTTACGTCTGCACTGGCGTAGTCTAACATCTCTTTTGTCATTGGCCTCTTTGCCCAAAAATTTCCCGCAAGTTTACTCCATTCCAACTGAAATATGATTTTACATTACATTACATTGCATTCATATCAAGGTATCATACCCTAAGATTTTCTCCATTAATGTACTAATGTCAGCGTATAGTTTTCAGGAAAATCGTTCTCGAAACAGATTCACATATATGTTCAGTCAAATTTATAGAAGCATTTAGAGTGATATGATAATTTAATGAAGTATTCAATGTGATATTGTGTATTCAGTGATAATTCAATGAGTATTCAGTCTGAGTCACTGTGTATTCACAAAGAGCTATAAAAACAAATAGATCCGCAAGTTGAAAGGCTTATACTGGGGACATCATGTGGTTTTACTGGTGTATGAAACAGAAAGCAGAAGGATAAAAATTTGTATCGTTTGTTTATAATGTTAATGGTGTTTTTAATGTTGTTAGTATTTACTACACGGGGAAGGAATGAATTTATGAATGGAAGTCTGAGAAATCTATGGTCGTTTGAAAATTGGGCCCGATTCTGTTTATTTTTACGTGCCGGCCGTATCGCCAGTAATACTTTTATAAGCGTCTGTTGGTTTGATCACGAATGATCCACGACAGCAAACGCTTCAATAAGATAACGCCAATTAACGCGGTGATACGAGACTACGCGAGATTATCTCTGTTGCGATTCTGTGTATTTTATACTTCTTTGGTATTCAATGATAATTCAATGAAGTTTTCAGAGTGATTCTGTGTATTGGTGATAATGTAATGAAGTATTCAGTTATTCGGTAGTCGTCTTTAAATTTAAATATATATGTGCCGTTAGAACCAAAAGTTCAGAGGCTTATTTTCAAACGCGGCTAACATTGCAACATTTTTTGCACTGCGAGACATTGGTGGCATTTTTTTGAAACTTAGTTTTAAAACCGACTAATTTTCGAGATTTTAGGGTGTTCGCTTTGATCATTAATAGTACTCCGTCCAATTTACATATTTTGAAATGTGAGCTATTCATTAAATCTTTCTTTCTATTGCAAAATAAATGTTATTTTAAAGAGTTAAATATTAACCTTTACATCTTCTTTGCCTTCGTAAACTTCGGCGTTTTCGGAATACATCTTACATATATCTGCAAGTTTCTCTCTTGCTGGTAGTTTTCTTCCTTCGTGTTCTTGGATCACAAGATGTGCCACCTTAAACAGATTTTAAACGTTTTCTTTAATATTGCTAACTTACAACAAACCAGAGCACCGCAATGCGGAGCAATATACGCCCGAAGGTATTACCTTTGACCCCTAAGTGTGACCTTCAAGTGAGCCATCCGAAACATGCGCTCTGCATGTCGTCTCGATGTGGTGAATATTTGTGCCAAGTTTCTTTAAAATCCTTCAAGCGGTTCAAGAGTTACAGAGCGGACACGAAACAAAGTCATATGACCTTTGATCCCCTAAGTGTGACCTTGACCTTGAAGTGAGCCATCCGAAACATGCGCTCTGTACGTCGTCTCGATCTGGTGAACATTTGCGCCAACTTTCTTTAAAATCTTTTAAGCAGTTCAAGAGTTACAGAGCGGACACAAAACAACGTCATATGACCTTTGACCCTTATGAGTGACTTTAACCTTGAAGCGTGCCATCCAGAACATGCACTCTGCACGTCGTCTTGATGTGTGGAACATTTGTTTTAAGTTTCTTCGAAATCCTTCAAAGGGTTCAAGAGTTAGAGCGGACACGAAACAAAGTCATATGACCTTTGACGCTAAGAGTGACCTTAACCTTGAACAGAGCTATCCAAAACACGCGCTTTGCACGTCATCTCGATGTGGTGAACATTTGTGTCAGGTTTCTTCGGAATCCTTCAAAGGGTTCAAGAGTTACAGAGCGGAAACGAAATTGCTAACGGACAGACGGACAGACGTCATAACATAATACGTCCCTTTGGGCGTATAAAAATAAAATATTGTTGTAAAATTCATAGCAAATTAAAAAAAAAACAACAAAAACCTTTTTCTCTTATTAGTTAACATCAGTTTGCGAAATAATTAAAGTTTATCGGCCGATAGCAAGGCACGCCTTGGATTGATGTAAAGGGTGGCCAAGAAGAGAAACTAAAATAATGAATTGTATTCATATTAGTTAGAGAAGAAAACATTTTTTATCAAGAACTATTGTGTTATATATATATGCTGTAGATATGGGAAATACACTGCAGTTCCTTTACTGTTTTTAACCACGCTTGTTCAGTTTAAACAAATTACTAATACTTTCAAATGTTTCAGGTTAATTTACCAAATGGAGACATTTCAAGAAGAATAAAAGTTCGGTTATTATTTTTGTACTTCACTTCCATTCAATTTCCTCTGCCACGTTGAAGTTTCAGCAATGTGCCTTCAATCATTTTGAATTTATGTCAAGACAGAGTTTTATGAGGAAATAAAGGGAGATAATAATAAGAGGAGATATACATGTAAGAGGAGATAATTTTAAACAAGTAAAATAGAGGTATGGCTCTTGTACCTGGCATTTCCCCACAATACCCTCCTTCTTTATATGCAGTTTCATTATATGCAGTTTCATTAAAACCCCTGACGCAGTTATACCTCGGCGATATATGACCATTTTGTGTCGATTCGCCGTAAAACCAAACTCAAATCACTCACTTACACAGTGATAGAGTTATAATTCGGACAAGTAAATCTAATAAATATTGAAAATCAAAAAAAGGCCGCTAAGTAGTATTCGTGTACATTGTATTTCCTCTGCCTCTGCCATTACTTGAAGTTAAAACAGAATCCCTTTCGAAGTTTTACATTTCTTTTCCAAACAAGAATGTGATCTGTTAATTAAATGAAGGGAGGTAATTCTAAAAGTAAGCAAAGTAAGGTACAATTCTTATACACTGTACTTCCACTTGATAACCTTCGGCTTCATATCATGTTTGAATAAAATCCCTTTACCATGTTAAGACTAATACCCCAAACAATTGTATTAAACAAAGGGCGATAAATCAAAAAGAAAGAAAGACAGGGTTACGGTCCTTATACATTGCACTTTCTGTCAATGTCGTCTGTCGTTTGTTTGAAGTTTTAACAAAGAGCTTTAATAGTTTTAGATTTATACTCCGGACAAAAAACCATTAGCAATTAATAGATATGATTCTAAAAAGTAACAATGCTGAATTATAGGTTTTGCATGGCATTTGTCATTGTGTAAAGTTTAAGAATATCTTATGAACTGATTTGGAGTTATACTCAGCACAAGTGTTTGAGTAATTATAAAAGGGAGATAATTAAAAAAGTAAGCCAGTTAGAGTTATGGTTTTGTATATATATCCTTTTCTTAATAGCCTCAGACACTGCTTGAATTTTTAAAAATAAAATCCCTTCAAAAGTGTTTGAGTTATGCGCCTGACAAAAAAAAATGTTACTGACTGGCACACTCACGGACGCTCGCATGCATGGGCAGAGATGATTTCCATACCCCCTTTGCCTTTCGGCGATGGAGATACAAGTCATTTTCCTTGTACGATACCTGTGTATCAAAAACATTTTCAAGTCTGATGCCAAACTGGTGGTACAGAGCAGCACTGTCTCCTGAACAAGACTGGATCACCTGAAACATAAAATAACCATGACGAGGCCAGAGCGTCTACATAGCAGCTTGATACTTTTAGTCATAATCCCTCTTTAGTGTGCATTACTTGTGAAAAAGTTATAAAGGACTTTTTTAAAAATCTGAATATCATCTAGAAACCCCATTTAAGACACTTTCATGTAATGCTGTAAAATTAGTAGTGCTACCAAGGTGCCTGCTCGTGTCAGATATCAAGCCCAGTGATCATCTGATACCACCCACTCCCCTTCTCCATTAAATCAAGAATAATGTGATTTGACTTAAATTTTTCAGTAAGACACAATCGCAAAATATTTTTTATATATAAAATATTTTGTTTAGATTAAAATATCAATGTCTAACTTTGATGATTTTCGTTGATGTCAAGATGGCATTAAGCCCTGTCTCAGTGAAGAACTTTTTATCCTGTTTCTTTTCATTTATCATGACGTCAAATAAGTAGACGGTTCCGTCCAGTGTCCCAATCTGTAGCAGTGTGAGAGGACCGTCTTTTCCAAGTTGAACACCTTCAGCATCAAGGGATATCACTGTTTCCCGGCTGAGCTTTCTCACGGCCGCTTGACATTCTTGTTTGTTTGAAGGGGTATACAGTGTCGGCGTTGATGATGCCATCATTATGCAATATTATACGTCAATTCTTTGGGTTCTTTAAAATTAAGAAAAGAAAAAAAGTATAATAAGATGACAAGTTTAGAGAAAGTGATCGTATGATCCGCCTGTTTATTGTCACGTTTTCTTTGTCATTTCTCGCTGTAATACTTATCAAAAGTTTTAGAATTTGCCGTTTCTAGTCCAAATTAGAAGCAATTGCCAATATTCATCAACGTTATGTCACGGGGAACAACTGTTTGACTCTATAAAACCTAAGTATGTGGAGTAATGGGCATGTAAAACAAGGCAACGGTGTCTTTAATCTATACAAATACAAATGACAGAAACTAAAGTTAGAAATGGTAACAGTCTTGAACCTCAAAGTAGTATAGAACCAATTTGTTTCCCTATTGCATTCATTTGTCCTTTTTTACCAATAGTATTAAAGTATGTTTTTCCGCTCATGTCAGATTTGCACAAATGTATACTACTTATCTAAGGTTTACATGTATATTTCCAACTGTTACAAATCTGAAAACATCCGCAAAATACAATAGGCATAAGATATTTTATTGATGTTTTACTCTTGAAGTTTAGGAAGTATTATCATTTGCCATTGTAAATAGAGCTATAATTACTTTAGTTGCTGTAGAAAGGTTGTGTAACATTCAATAATGTAACTAATTTGTGATAGATATTAAGATTTTAAAATAATGTATCTTGAAATCATTTTGTTGCAATGATGTTTATGTTCAAATGCGTAAAAGAAATTAAGTGTGCAATCATTAAACTAATCTGTTGGGACAGCAAAATACACGTTTGTGTGACATGAGAGAACACGTATTACTGTAACTGTTGCGTGAGGAAACAATGCAGTTTTACCTAACTAATACAAACTGATTTTTGTTTACCTTTCTCAGTTATTTTCTTAATTAACGCGTTAGCTACTTCATACAATCATACATTAACCTTAAATTAACGATTCTGATATATAAATAATTTCTATATTCGTGAATTTATATAACATACTTACCCTAAAACTTGCAAATCCATTTGATAAATGAGCCTTATTGAATAAAAGCTTTTAATGCTATCACTTTGTGTCGTGAAACAAATGCACACTTAAATACATTGTCTCTCAAGCATCATCGATTTATTGTATGAGAAACACTTGAAAGCTTTTTAAAGGCTAAACTAGTAAGTGATAAGAATCACACCCGTTAACCGGTTCCGAGCAAAACAGTTCGTGGCGGACAAAACAGTTCACCGATATTTTTGACGGTATCTGCATTGGGGTAAGTATTCTCTATCCAAGAATCGGTTGGTGCAAAATATGTTAAAGATTTTTAATTTTGTAAAAAGTAGCATAAACGAAGAACATGTCATGTGCTTCCCGTTTAAAACTAACTTATATTTAGTAAGTTATGACGAGTTAAAAGTGTGATTTTGTTGAAAAAATGTGAAAACGAAAGTTTATCACGGTATATTTAATTCACTTTTCAACTTCGGTCTATGGTATTAACGTCAACCTTTATAATAATGTTTGCCCTGAATATTGTCCAATTTTTAAGCGACAAAACGCAATATTCAACGAGTTATAGACATTCAAACATGACGTGGTCGAAAAAAAGTGTGGTGGCATTGCACAGCTTAAGGTTATTTGTGTGGCGAGCAAGAGCAGTCCTGTTTCTTTTTTAGTTTACTTTAATAAATGATCTAAATAGTGATATCCAGCTATGAAAAATAACGTTTGTAATCAGACAACAGCAATTTACACTAATTTTTATTAACAAACAGATGTAAATCAAAGCATATATAAGTCATACAACCTAACAATGTAATATATCATCAACACTTCTTCATACATTTTTAAATTATGTTTACAGTGGTACGGTAGTTTGATGTGATGCCTTCCCATTTAGGAACGTTCCACTTACTTTATTATATCATTTGTGATATTTCTTTTAGGATCACAATGCACATGAACTTGTGCTACTACTGCAATACAACAGCTGACGTTTATAGGCACTTAATTCAGCACCTCTGTAATAGCCATAGGTTTGACACGTTCAAGTACAAACAACTTGAGCTTGAGTGTCGTACAGGAAAAACTAGATATCGAACAAAAATATTTGAATGTATTAAACCTGTGTCACATATATTATCCGTTGATGAAAACAATCAGTTACACATATCTCTTCTTGAAGAAAACAACACTGAAAATTCTTTTTTATCTGAAGTAGCAGAAGACAACCTTTCACTAAGCGTTAACGAAAACAAGGAATAAGGAAACACTTCAACATTCAAATTAGAATTCTCTCCCTGTTTTTCAGAAGAAACAGACCCACCTGAAGTAAATTTAACTGATATTTATGACAATATACCTGAGGTAATAGAAACATTACATGAACATGGTCAGTTAGAATTATATTTAAAAAATGGCTATCACTAGTCGCTAGTAAACAGTTCCCAATGGAAAACATATGTTATTTGTTGTTCCTCGATTTTGTAGAATGGTCTTCGAAATCCTCTTCATCCCGGTTGAGATATATGCACGGATTTTTAAAAAAAAAATTGGAAAGTTGGTTACAAACTGTTCCATGGGAAATTGTTGCGTTTCATGGCTGGTCCCCGAAATACAGGTCAAGTTGTAAGTTTGCAGCAAGTTCTTAGTGATTGTTCTACACAAAACTCAAGTATAAACTTTGCAGTGCCTTCTAAACCAATCATAGCCCAGGACGCATTGGAACCAATACTACTAGGTGTTTTTGTAGACACTATGAAGATGTTTGCAAACTATGTAGTGGAAAACTCTATCAAAACTGGCATAGACGGAAAGAAAATTGCATGGGATAATGGCAAAACAATGGGAGATATAGATTGCTGGTGGTTCGAGCCTGATCCAACACTGACTGACAGAAAAGCCCGATTAAAATCCAAAAATATGTTCTTTTTACAAAATACATGTGCTGGTTTAATAGTGCCAACTATGGACTGGTGATGTGTATAATCATTATACGCGTATTTTACATCACTATATGCATACGAATTGCATCCTGTCATCCCCGCTGTATTTTCTGAACATTGCTGTGCTAGTACCATTTGTTTTTGTCAGATTACAACGAGTAACAGGCTTGATATCACTATTTAGACCATTTATTAAAGTAAAATAAAACAAAAAAACACAGGACTGCTCTTGCTCGCCGCACAAATAATTTTGAGCTGTGCAATGCCGCCACACTTTTTTTTTCGACCACGTCATGTTTGAATGTCTATAACTCGATGAATATTGCGTTTTGTCGCTTAAAAATTGGACAATATTCAGGGCAAACATTATTATAAAGGTTGACGTAAATGCAATAGAACCAAGTTGAAAAGTGAATTAAATATACCGTGATAAACTTTCGTTTTCACATTTTTTCAACAAAATCACACTTTTAACTTGTCATAACTTATTAAATATAGGTTACTTTTAAACGGGAAGCACATGACATGTTCTTCGTTCATGCTACTTTTTACAGAAATAAAAATCTTTAACATGTTTTGCACCAACCGATTCTTGGATGGAGAATACTTACCCCAATGCAGATACCGTCAAAAATATAGGTGAACTGTTTTGTCCGCCACGAACTGTTTTGCTCGGAACCGGTTAACGGGTGTGAGAATACAATTCAGAAAACCAAGCAGATCATGTACTTATTATTACGATTATGGAAACACATTTGCATTTGTTTGTTTATTCTAAACTTTGAAAATATAAATAATACAATGTCCTATGTTCTACATGAAAATTATTGTTTGCTTATGTCTCCAGATACCATACATAGTTATACCCGCCCGCTTAGCTCAGTAGGTAGAGCGTTGGTCTACGGATCGCAGGGTCGCGAGTTCGATCCTCGGGCGGGCGTATGTTCTCCGTGACTATTTGATAAACGACATTGTGTCTGAAATCATTAGTCCTCCACCTCTGATTCATGTGGGGAAGTTGGCAGTTACTTGCGGAGAACAGGTTTGTACTGGTATAGAATCCAGGAACACTGGTTAGGTTAACTGCCAACCGTTATATGACTGAAATACTGTTGAAAAACGGCGTTAAACCCAAATCAAACAAACAAACAAACATACATAGTTATTGCGGCACGTTGAACATCTTTTCCATTGAAATATTGTGCTTGATAATATGACAGAAAAATGGTCAGAATGCGCCACTGGTACCCGTTCTGAAACCATTTGGAAGTATCAGAATCACTGCTATTTAACAATAGGTTAATACATCCATATGTTGCCAACTTGGATAGGAAAGAAAGAAGCGAAATTTGCTTTAGGATATACCTATGTACATGTAGAAAAATTGAATTATTTTGTGTGCTTGTAAATGAGAAAACACCATCCTTCAGTATATGTATGTCTTTGCAACAGTTTCAGGTACCAAGGAAGAAAAATACTATGGGAGTTAAACTGATTTTTCATTTTGTAGGAAGGAGTGAGTTTGTGTTTTTGGTTTCTGACTTTGAAGGGTTGTAAGCAAGTCTCTTTATAAAGATTGTCAATAGAAACAAATTAGATGGCTTCAGTAATGATTCTGTATGCTTCAAGTTGAATTCCACAATTTCATTATGTTGGGTAATGTTATCGGTCGGCATTAATTCTCCCTCATTGAGTGTACGCACGCATTGAATGTACACTATTAAACCTATTTAGTCAATATATTGTACACTCAATACAATCCAATTGGGCGATTTAATGTTGGCTTAATGTTATCCCACGCGACATCAGAATACCCAGGATCAAGCATTTTAAAGGCAGATAGATAGGTTCAAGAGAATTGTGGTCAATGATAAAAATAAAATTTAAGGCTCTCATTATGTTGATAGTTACGTTTCACTACCTTCTCTTTGATGCTTTCTATGTGTTCGTGCCAGTTTCTAGAAATCTTTCAAAATTAGAAAATTGTCACTTGAAAGAGGAGGTGGAATGGGAGGTGGTGGTAAGATAAAACCAGAAATTAGCCAAAATAAAATTAAAGAAAGAAGCGTGCTATTCACTCTTGAATGCTGACGAAGAAGGAAGATGCCGTTTCTCGACTGGTTCAACGGTTTCACGTGATGAAAGGAATTCATTGATTGGCTTTTACCGTAGTATATAAATTAACATAATTCAGAATAGGACCGATTCGGTCCAAATGTACAACAATGACATAAATAATTTTATCTACCTATAAAATTCATTTATAATAAACTCAAAGATGCTCGTGAGACGTCACCGCTGATCGGTACACCATGCATATATAAAGAAGTAGGAAGGGGTTTGTTAATTTTACGAGAAATGAGAAAGGATTCTGTTGAAGCCAATCAGCCACTTATTTGCCCACTCATCTGTTTTCATCAGGTCCGGATTTAGCGTTTTGGCTGCAGTGATCGGATTGTCAATGACACTGTTCAAGCTGGTAATGAAAAATGAAATGAATATGAACATTCAGATTGTGAGTGAGAATCTTGAAATCACCGACTGGAGATTGAAATGTGTGTGTTTATACACTAGCACAACAGGATAATAACATCCAGAAGTTTATTCCTCTTTAGAAATGTATTACCAGGAAAATACTTTCAAAACGAACTGAACCTGTCGGGCGGCACATCTCTGTCACTAGAAGCTTAGTAATGTAGGTCTAAATTTCGATGACAAGTCAGATGTAGTTCGATCGAAAGTTTTTGCACTAAATGTTTTGCTACATTTATAAACATTTTGAAATTTCACAATCTTTCGTAACTGTCTTGAATAACACATCAGACGTATTACCAAAGGCAAAAGGTAAGCGTAAATTTCCCGGAAGCACAAAGCACCCCAAACACAGTCATAGAGCCATGCATCGCAAAGTAGGACCACAACAAAAGAAGCTGTAACGGAAAAATATGTGGACGGTTTGCTTCAAAAATCCAACGACAAGTACATTTTAATTATATGCAAAATAGAGAAAAAAAGGATGCGGCGGGTAAGAAGTAGACAAAAGGGTCGGGGGAAGATGAATATTCAACAGGGAAAGACATGTTCCTAAAACGCAGTTTCCCTACATCGTACACCACAGCAGCACAGACACGCACGTACACAAGAGAAACGCACGCACGCACACACAACTAATATACATAAATAAACAAACAGACAAGTAAGAAAAAACAACACAGTTGTGCACCGCCCAAGACATACACACACACATTACTGCAATATTTAATTGGTTTGAAATACTTTTCGAAGTTACTGTCCAAAGATCACACCTGACTAAGATTCTAACCCCTATTACCAACTTCTGATCTTAGAACTGATTGCCGTAAAGGTTGCTTTGAGATGTGCAACAACCAAGTTTGATTTTTCGTACTCCAAAAATGACTTATCTGGATAAATATATCTTATAATTACATTCTTCTAATACTGTGACATATGACACACCTTGAACATCTACTACTATACTGCGCCGAGGCATTTACGTATTTTTCATATTATTCATTCATTTAAGTAAGATAAAATCATAGATATTCATTTTTGTAAGCCGCTGTATCATATTAGGAAAGGCAGAGGGACCAAATATATATATTTATGCTTTCTTCAATCATGTATAATATTTTATTATATATATTTTTTTTTGTAATTTACAGTATCATTTAAGTAAATTGCAAGTAAAAGTATCTTTATCTTATACAATTTCCTTAAATTACATTTGCATATGAAAAATATACATGAAAAATCATACAAAGAAAACGTTTGGATTATTTCATATAATGGTATTCGTTATACGTTTTCGTATAATCAGCGTCGAGGCAAGTTATTTTGATATAAGAAGAAAAAACACTATATATTTAACGTTAGGCACGTAAATCCATGTGTGAAATATTTCTTGCTTACAATTACGCCCTTATATTCTTACTCTGGAATATCTATCTTTTCAGTCTTGTTGTGCAACATTATTCTAAAAGCATATCAGCTTACAAAGTCTATTATATTTACTTTGTAAATAATACGGTATTTAAGAAATAGGATACATGTATTTGAATTGTAATATATTTTAAACGGATGCTACTGCCTGTATTATTGTATCCATTGATATCTTAGATATATACATGTATGATGTATATTCATATTTAACACAATTGATACACAAGCTCATTGAGCTTTATTTTATATTACATAAATAGTTATTGCACATATAACTTTGATATACTTACTATGCTTTTCTCGAAAAAGTGTCATAATGAACTAACTTGGCAATTTATTAATTGAAAATTTGGAAAAGTAAAGTGAATGCCTTTCCCCTGTACGTCTTGGTCAAAGTTTACAATTCTAATGACATTTAACACCGGATGTGATGTTTGTTTGTTTTGCTGCCTTTTAAAAAAATGAAATACCTCATATTCGATTCGAGAAACATTGATATAACGGAACTGAAATATTCATGTGTTTTACAAATATATCAAGACAATCAGATAAAGTCATTTCCTTCATATTTTTACTAGCGAACAGAATTTTACCTGTTGTCCTTCCGATCCTTTATGAAATGAGGTCGATTTTCTCATATCATTGATCCTTCTTAAACTGGTAATACTTGTGATTGTGACTGCCTCTTCTGTCTTTGGCAATTAGACATGTATACCAAATCAAACGATATTAACGATTTTTTTTATTAAGATCCAATTATTTTTGTATCTGCCAAGCTTCTTTTTATTTATTTATTTTTATATATATATAAAAAAACATGTCCTTGATAAACGTGTCACGCCGGCATTAAAAGCACTAATGACATTTTGTTTTCAAGACAAAAACATACACTCATGCTTTCTCCTTAATACACTTTAATCATTTTAAAAGTCTGTGTTTACACTTAAGATGTTTTTTCCTGTTTTGTATTTTATAAACTGGTTCGGAATATTACGTTTACCAGATGAAATGTAACTTTGTTATTGAGACGATAAAACATAGGAGTTTTAGACACCACTCAAAACATACCATAACAGGCAAATTATGTAGAATGAATTTTGCATTTGCTGAAACATGTACTGAAGTAATAAACTTAAATTTGCGACAATTATTACTCAAATGATGGCACGCCAATGGTAGTTACTATGGCACCAACCAATATCTATCTGTTACATGGCAAGTTTGAACAGACTATCTTGCAAATCGGAATCAAACCAACACTGTGGTTAAGGTTCTTGATTTTGTTTAGATAGATCATCAAGTTGACGCTGCATTCATTCATCAAGAAAAGATAGTTTCCATCCAATATTAAGTTTACTCAACCATATCGAATAATCGTTCCTTCTTGTTGTGGTAATATGAAAAGGATTCGCTTCAAATTAAACACTAATTTCATTGAAAGAATACAAGCTAACCATCGTTATCTTACACAATTCATTGCATCAAAATGTGCTAGGTAGAATTTTAGCCTTGCCAAAACGTTATAGAGAATTATATCGTACGTACGTTCGTTTATTCGTCACTTCAGTAATGTTAGTGACTTCTTGTTGTAGTACAGGATGGTAATTTCTTCGATATGTGACATCAGCTTTGAAAAATTATCAATAGACGAAAAGTGCCATAAATTGCCCACTCAAACCAATGAAGTTAAAAATGTACTCAATCACAGTGAGTATTAATCAGTACGTTACCAGATATTTGCCCGTTCAATTAAAAATGATTTTTGGTATCAAATACAAAGGTTTAGTGCAATTTTGTGCATATATTACAAACCTACTGTAGACGTAAATCGGCCTAAGAAATCTCATGACTTATTGATAAGCTCAGATTTACGACTACATACATTTTGCGCCTCTGAAAAGTGTACAAGAACACGTTGTCACATTGCCGCAGTATTATATGGTACATCATAACGGTAGTCACTTACAAAAGGAACATTCAATTAGTTCACAACAAACTGTCAAACATTAAATACGTCAGATGTACATTAATAACTGTCAAAAGTCGCATACATGAGTATGTTGGAGAAAACTATCAACTTATTCCAAACTTATGAAGAGCCACAAATTTGATATACATAATTTCATGACTCTCATCTCTCCATGTTTATCCAACATTTAATGATAATCATGTATGATGCTTTCATTTAGTGCCGATTGATATTGTATGGAAAAAAAATATTGACCGTCTCTGTAAGAACGTTCGGATCCATAAACTAAACACAAATCCGAAGGATTAAATCAAAATGTATTACAATAGATTAAATTCATGACTATTAGCATGTCAGTTATGACCTTTCACATATACTCTAGGTACATTCCGTTTTTCCTATCGCCGCTTTTTATTATTCATTACTATAGGAAATGTTTTGGTAGGGTCTCAATATCGAGAATACCTTGTACAAATGTAAGTATATAATATATGTATCATTGATTTTGAATACGTTTCCCGCCATTTGACCTTACGTTAAATCTAATCTACGTCAGTACCCGTTGTTATATTATGTATAGATTTCCTGTAAGGGTTAGCCGAACTTTAATGAGATAAAAAAAAAAGACTTCAATCGTGTTGTTGTGAAATACCTATCCACTCAAACATCTGTAGTTACAAAATACTAAAGATGAGTATTTTCATTAATCATTCAGGATTACCATTAAACCCGGATATTTTCTTTAAGTTTATACATGTATGTGGTACAATCAGCCGGAGCCTAATTTGGCCTATGTGACCATTATTACACGTAAACCATTGTGAATTATACTCATAAATTATCATTTGTTATTCATTTGCCTTATGAAAAATGTTACAAAGCACTACTTCGACATTTGTTAATAAATAACGATAACTTTGGAAAGTTAATATACTCCTAAAAAGTGAATGCTTATATCTATTAAACATTTAATAAATATTTCTTGCGTTTTACTTTTATCATATACGTTCAGGTCATAGTTTACTAATCTAATGCCATTATATACTCATTATGATAAGTTTGTTTGTTTTGTTGGGTTTTACAAGATATCAACACAATTTGTGAAAGTCATATCATTCAGATTTTTACTTGCGGACAGAATTTTGTTGTGCATGCCAGACCAGTAACTGCTATTTTCTTATTGCCCTTCCGTTCTTTCCCTTTTCTTGAAATAAGGACCATTTTCTAGTGTCACTGAAACTTCTAAATTTGGTGATAACTGCCTGTTTTGTCTGTAGCAATTAGATTTGTATACCAAAAACGAACGATATTGACACATTTTTATTAAGATCCAGTTATTTTTTGTATCCGCCAAATGTCTTTGTCTTTATCATAGAAACATGTTAAATCCTTACTGAATGTGTCACGCGGGCAGCAATAGCGCTAATGGTATTTTGTTTACGTCCAGCAAACAGACACTCGTACGTCTTCCTCAATCATTAAAAAGAAGTCCCTTTTAGATCTGCGTTACACTTTAAATTGTTTTTCCTGTATTGTATTTTTTAAATTGGCGTGGAATATTTTAATGCTGTGCTGCACAGATATGAAGAAAAAGAATGCGGAGCTTTTCCAAATATGTGAACATAACCAGCACATTTTGTTAAAAACCTTTTTCACGATTAAACAAGTAAAAACGCAAAGACGATTCATCCATTTTAATTTACAAATTATCATTACATGAAATATAAATATACAGAAAAAAGACTCTTTCAGTTTTTCATTAAGATTTCAAGATATTTAATAAAACTTCATGTTATACACATTTCAAATAGACTGAAATATTCTCAGTTAATCATGTATGTCCAAGTTCCTGACATCAATTAAACATTGTTTTTCTCGGTATAATCAGTTTAATAATTGTCGAGTATACAACAGTCTTCCTATTCTTCGGAATAAATTCAAATAATCAACTACAGTATGATCCACCTTTTCCATTATAAAGATTTTAATTGATTTATCTGACATAACATAATACCACTCGTTTCATACATCATTTTAAAGACAACCGAGGGTAAAAGGAAATTCTTAAGTAAGTAATTTATTTATCGTGAAGAAACAGTTTTGGTTGTAAATTTCAGCCATTTTGACACCAAAAAGTTTTTGAAAATACGATGTTGGCTGGGAATCGCACTTTAGTGTATCATTAAAGCTCCATTTACTTCATCTGTTGAATAATGCTTTATGTTCCATTACTTTATATATGAACATTCTGTCACTATACTACTTTGGGCTTGTGTCAGTAAACGAACTGAAACTTTTTCGTTAAAAACCGTTGATATCAATTACAACATATTAAGGGGGTAAGAAATGAAATGTAAGAAAAAGGTCTGGACATAGACATTTTGATAAATACAGTAGTTTCATTAATTACTGCAATAGAAGATGGAATTTGCAGAGAAGAAGTGGGTCTGGGTTTCTCCCATGCAGACCTTTATTTGCTACAGAAAACGTAGCCAAGACATCAAACCACTATAGCAGGGGGAATCCGGGCAAAAAAAGACCTAATATATCACAGACATACATGTAAATATGAAACAAAAGTAAAAGAGCAAAGGCAATATTCGTCACGTTATAGAATTATTTTACAACAGTTAAGAATATATAATAAGGTCATTTATAAGACTTTTGCTTCATGAACATAATCGCAAAATTATCCAGAAACATCACTCTGTAAAACTGAAGACATTATACGTGTATAGCTTGACGTTCAGTACCTCCTTCCACCGCCCCTGTTTGACTGTGGCAAAGCTTGGAGAAATTCCTTAGCTCTCAGCTTTATATCACTCGGAACTGCTCTATTCTTCATGTAGAAGTCTAGCTTCCTTCTCAGTCCATCGTTCACACGTAGATTTCCGGCTCGATAATCTTCTAGATCCTTATCTAACTTCTGTAATCCAATCTTCCAGTGCAAAGCCACTACGACCGGATTGTAATTGCCTGACGAGAGTCTCAGTCCTCCTACAACCATCCTTTCGGAATCCGTCAGCTCTTCTATTTTAGTATTTCTTGTATATTTATTTGGAATTCTCTGCAATATGGTAGATTCTTGTTTTTCCAGCAATGCTTGTGCTAATCTTTTTGTATTTCTTGGAACATCAGGATTATTTGTGAAAAATCTCAATTTAGAAATCGGTATCGTCATGTTGTAATTTGGATCGGCATTTAGTTTATCAATAGCGTCTGTAAGTTCTTTTCCTGCAATTTTCCAGTGCAGGGCAATTACAGTTGGCTGGTAACGTGGTGAATCACCAGAAAGTGGTTTCAGTCCTCTGATTATCTGATATTCCAGGGAAGATATATTTTCAAGGGGTGTGTCGGGATTATACTTCGTTTGTACATCACCAGTTATGACCTTGATCACTTCTTGCTTGATACGAGTTGCCTCTTTCTGCAGCTGCTCAGAACCACAGTGTTCAATGTCGTTCAGTTTGTACGTCACACCACGATCTGGATTAAAGGTTTCAGGTGTCTCGAGTTTTTCTTCAATGGACTTCAGAAAACTTGCCATCGACTGCCGCTTTAAGTCTTGTATTACACTAGGGAGGCCCGACATCTCCTCAACACTGGTATCATTTAGTGCCTTGATCTGTTCAAACAATAAGAAAGTTATGTTTTAACGTGTTAAATGCTATTCAGCAAATGTTAACAGCTGGTCAAGAAAATGTTCGTAATGAAATACATTTAATTCACTTTTCATAATTTCTTATGAACAGACTCAGTCAAATCGAGTCTGCTAATATTTTGCTTGATTGCATCCCTATATATTTAATTTACCTATGTCTAAGTTTTCATCCAAGTTAATGTGGAAGAAATTTCTTATTTAGTATATTTTAATTCATTTTGGGTTAAGTTTACGTAAACAAACTAAATCTTAGGGAATCACTCCCGAGAGCAGTGCAGTTCACTTTTCCCAGTGGAATTCTAACTTATGACCTCAGGTTTAATCGGTTCGGTACCTTATCAATTACACCAGCACTTCAGTTGTTTCATGTTATATACTATGTACATAATAGTTTGTTATATTCCTGAGGACCACGTTATTTCTGTAGATTTTATAAAAAAATCTTGACGCACCTCATCTTCATCCGTAATGGATGCAAAATCTGTTTGTCTGCTGTACTTTTCTGCCATTTCGTCAAGTATTGCCATTTTGATTTTAATAGTTCTCTCTTTACGGCGTTCCTTAGCGAGAGGATCTATATCGAGTTCAATTTCTTCTTGAACCCTCTCCGCAAATAAATCAAGACAACCATTGTTTTCCAAATACCTGAAACACAAGTTGAAAACTACTTAATTCACACGTATATTATTTATTAATCATATCTCTATTTTTTATCTTTATTTGTTTCAAGTTTTTTAATTGTTGCATCTACATGCAGCTGGTTAAAATGTTAATTTTGCAATTATCGACATAGATTCTATACCCCCCCCCCCCCCCCCCCCCCCCCCCACCCTTTGGTTATATGCAATTCAGTGTACTCTGCGGTACTACGCAACACCAACCTGGTTATGGTTTACCGTTTAGACAACAGTGTGAATGTCTAGTTTCCCGTACTATTTATTTCTTATCGTGCTGATTTTAATACATGCATGATTATTAAAAAAATCTTTTGAAATATAATTCTGTGGCAGATGTATATATCAGTTACTTATTCTTGAGGAAATTAGGATTTGTAAAAGATGTGTGTACGTAAAAGTACATTGAACAAGAACAAGGGTGTCTACCTGTTTTGTGTTTCATAAACTTCTGGAATAAGAGCAGTTACATCACCACTTGCATAGTCTATCATCTCTTTTGTCATTGGTCTCTTTGCCCAGTAATTTCCTGCAATTTTGCTCCATTCCAACTGAAATATGATTCTACATATAATAAAACATTACATTGGTTTTGCATTGTATTGATCATTGATATATTATAATTTGTTTTGGGGCCTCCCTGGCCGAGTGGTTAAGGTTGCCGACTTTGAATCACTTGCCCCTCGCCGATGTGGGTTCAAACCTTACTCGGGGCGTTGAAAACGACATGTGAGGACGCCATCCAGCCAGCTAACGGAAGGTCGGTGGTTCTACCCAGGTGCCAGTCCGTCATGAAATAATGCACGGAGGGGCACCTTGGGTTTTGACTCCAAAATCAAAGCTGGAATGTCGCCATATGACGTAAATTGTGTCGGTGCGACGTTAAACCCAACAAAGAAAAAAATATCCTAATTTGTTTTGATAACTGATATAACAACGTCCGATTTGTAAAAACTGTGACAGATAATATAATATAACTTTTGGAGAAACATGTATACAATGTGGAAGCAAAACAAAAAATGTTTTAAGATGAACTGTCAATCTGTCTTTTTTGTTTCGCGAAATTACGGTAAAAATAAAACTATGTAGTTTCTAACAAGTTCAAATTTAGTTTAGACATCGACCTTTACATCTTCTTTGCCTTCGTAGACCTCGGCATTTTTGGAATACAACTTGCAAATATCCACAAGTTTCTCCCTTTTTGGAAGTTTTTTTCCTTTGTCTTCTTCAATCACAAGATGTGCTACCTACAATAGATTAACAGTTTCGAAATATACGCATTTGGGCATAGCATAGATTTATTGGTGATAATCGAAGACCAATTACTTAGAACTAATAGGTCGGTCTTTGTTTTAAACTCCAATTTAAATTCAACGCTTGGTCGAACTACAGTGTTTGTGTGTGTGTTGGCGTTTTAGCGTCTTCTTTCATATAAACGACGGTGTCTACTTGTAGCAGTGAGAGCAATGCCCAACTTTAAGGTGCTGCCTCACAGGGATAACACGCCATAGACACGTGACATGATGCCTCACCAGGTCACATTATACTGACAACGGGCTTACCAGTTTTATTACTATCCTCTTAACACTGAGCGCCAAGCGCGAAAGCTGATAGTACCATTTTTCACGTCTTTGGTAATACGCGGCCAGAGAGCCATCCCACGACCCCCGCTCTCGAGGCGAACGCTCTATACCTCTGGGCTACTGAGGCGGTTTTTCGAACTATAGAGCAGACCACTCATTGATATATGGTTAGAGTTACGGTTACATTATGTTGCGCAGGTACCGAGGGCTAGCTTGGGAATCATGTCTGACAATTCTAACTTTTTTCTTACCTACAAATTGACAGCCTAGGGAAACCTGTTTCCCAACCGCAGCGCCACCTATATTACACCCGAAATATGCGGGTGTATAATAAAGAACAATAACTTCTGAAAGCAGTAATCCATGGAAGCGGTGCGCTGTGATAGCCCTAACCGATGTAGCTTAATGCGTAATATACAAAGGGAAATGTTGATATTATGCTTATTAGTTAACAGAAGCTAAGTAAATACACTTTGTAGTCTGTTATATTACAAGGAAATTACCTGTGTATCGAAAACATTTTCCAATCTGATACCAAACTGATGGTATAGAGCTGCACTGTCACCTGAACAAGACTGGATTACCTGGAACATAAATATGCATTTCAACGTGATTGTTCGGAGTGGAATAGTCAGATGGTATTACATATCAGTCTGACCCCTCATTAAAAGTGTTTACCTGAATTTCACTCATCATGAACTGGTATCCAGGGAAGCATTTGTACACATATTTCTGGATAATTTTAATATCAGTAACATAAAAAGTTCTTGAAGATATCTCCAGTTTGTTTATACAGAGCAGAATCGGTCTGATTGAGTCTATTCATGAGAAGAAATGAAATATTTAACGGGACGGACGGACGGACGGACGAACCGACAACTATATGCTTCCCCTTCGGGGAGCATAAAAATAACAACACTGAGTCCAAGTATTTAAGGGGAAACTATCACGTGACACTTAAAGTCTGCCGTTGTGACATTTAATGAAATCTATAAAACAATTCTTTGGAATAAGAACGCAAGCAAACAAAATGACGCAGATATTGCTGGAAATTCATCCTTTGTTGTTTTGAATTACTCTGTTCATGAGAGTAATGAAATATACAACTACTCTCACGCCCCTAGTGTTGGCTTAAATGGACAATATATAAAAATATATATAAATGTTGAATGAACACATTGATCCAAAAATAAATGTAGTAGCTGATATTTAATAAGAAAAATTATTTAGAAGCATAAACACAGTCAAACAATAAATAACATACTAGCTTTGATCACAAGTAAAATTTTAAAATGCCTGTTAAGTACAATTATGGTTAAATATTGAAGAAATAGTGTCTAACTTTTACGATTCGTGTTGACGTTAAAATGGTGTTAAGCCCCGTTTCCGTGAAAAACATTTTGTCCTGTTCATTTTCGTTTATCATGACGTCAAACAAGTAGACTGATCCATCCAATGTGCCAATTTGCAATAGTGTAAGAGGTCCGTCTTTACCAAGATGAACACCTTCAGCATCAAGAGAGATTACTTTTTCTCGACTGAGCTTTCTTATGGCCGCTTGACATTCTTGTTTGTTGGAAGGGGAAAACAGGTTCGGTGGTGACGATGCCATCGGTATCCAATGAAATGTACGTTATCCTTTGAACTCTTTTTCTTAATCGAGAAAACAAAACAGTAAATAAGGTAAGAATTATAACGCAAACATTACTGTATTTCTGCCATTTCGGGAAAAACGATCGCATGTTTCGTCTGTCTTTCCATCTGCATTTTCTAATATCATTTTCTATGTGACCATAAATGTTTGTATGATAATATAAGAATATTTCACTGGTTGAAGGTGCGAATGGAATATATCTGGCTCGAGGGTAAATGTCTGGGCGGTAACGAGACTCTGTCGCGTTACCGCAAAACCAGATATTTCCATCAACACCTTCAGCTGGTGATAGATACGTTTTTTTGCATAGCATTTTCTTCAATTACTAGAAGAAATTTAAAAAAAAAACGAATACTTTTCTTGTAAGCACTATTTTATTATAGCAGCATACTAATTTACGCATTCATCCATAAATTACTGCACGTGAGTCATCTTACACCCCGTTTTGTAAGACGAGTTTTTCCAGCAGCGGCAAAAAACTGGGAAAATCCTGTCTGGTATGCAAGAATCCTTCATAATAGCTAAAACTTTAATCAAACGACCAGTTCTCATCAACGTTTAGGTCATTATCTACTCAAATGCACTGCTATCTTTCTATTTAGTTACTTTACTTGACACCAAGTGTATATTACCAATGACGTACATGACTATTGTTTCATTTATCAAATTATTTTTAGAGTGGCTCAAGTAAGAAATGTTAACGTTCTGTGTGTTCAATTGCAGGTTTACCACCGATTGAATTAAATAATTTCCAACACTGTATGTATATGTGTTATTTCAACTGTATCACACAATTGCAGTCAGCTTGCGTTGTATTTATGTAGGATATTTTTGCCGCTCATGTAAGTTTTCCCAGTTGTAGTCATGAAATTTACAGTGTATTTCAAATTCGTTCATTTATTTCTAACCTATTTCGATCATATCTAGCACTTTCTTTTCTTAGACAATGTGCTGAAACCCGCAACCTAGTTAACAACATTCTATCTAAGTGTTGTTGATACTTAAGAGTGATTTTAATAGTTTTATAAACCGTCAGTGCCCAGCTGTTATTTATACTTTCAAACCATTGTTCTTTAATTGTCTTTTGTTTAAACACAATAACAAAACTTTTTATGATCAACACAATAGGGATAGTCCAATACATACCCATAACCTTGTTTATATAATATTTTTTTTAAACATTAGTCAGCCAATTGTTAAAACGCAGGTAAATCAATTTAGACGTGTTATCAGTTAGTATCTACGATTTCTTTAACAAACTAGGCCTGTAAAATACTTTAACTTTCAAACCATTGTTATTGTCTCTTGTTTAAACACAATAACAGAACAGAACAGAACAGAACAGAACAGAAATTTTATTGACAACTTGACTTGAACATAGAAGTTCATCGTCACATAAACTGTACATGCATGCGTGTATACGAGAGAGTATACCAATATACATATGAAATAAAATAAACTAAAAACATGCTGAAATTGTTCAAATTACACTTCTTAATTTTTAACGTGCTACCAAATTAGTACCAATTAATTTATTAATTTTTTGACATCATTGATAAATTTAGCAAAGTGTTTATAGACGGTATAATGACATTTTTTACAAATCAGTGAATGAGTTCAAATTTCACAATTAAACTAACAATATAATCAATGTCTTGTGTTTAGGTGTATCAAAGTCAAGAAGAGGAGCAAACTATACTTTACTTTGTTAATATCAATAAACTAACCATGAGCTCACCGAGCCCAAGAATGCATTAATATTATGACACACGCCGCTGTTCAATAATAAGTATAATTAAACTACATTAAACAATAGGTTGTAAATCCTTACCGAAACGAAATTGTAAGGGTTACCAACTACCAAAACAGCACTGGTTCTGCCCAGAGTTGCCTAGACTAAAATAAAGACAAAACTTTTTATGATCAACACAATAGGGATTGTCCCATACATACCCATAACCTTATTTATATAATTTTTTTTTTAACATTAGTCAACCAATTGTTAAAACGCTGGTAAATCAATTTAGACGTGTTATCAGTTAGTATTTACGATTTCTTTAACAAATTTTCCGAAATTTGGAAAGTAGTATCATGTGATTGTTGAACTAGTTATTTACTATAAAGTAAAATATTGGTGATGAAAGTAAATTTCAGCGGAAGATCGAAATTTATTTCATCAAGTTGAACACGGTACGTTAAAATTTCACTAGCGGCACAGCCAAGGGAGAATGAAAGTATAATTAATGAGAACCCCTTTAAAACAAATATTTTTTTTATTATTTTATACATTTTAATGGAAGTGTAGTGTAGTTAAACACTGAATTACTTTGTAATATAATATTAACCTCAAATAAACGACGTTAAGACTAATTAGGCCAGATTTAATGTATAAAACAGAGGTAGTGATATTATCATTGTTTGATAAAAAATAGTATTTTGTAAAGTTTTCTTCTAACTGGACAAAACATAAAAACAGATTCTCCCTTTCTGTCCGGGCCCGGTGTGTGGCTGAGCTGAAAAAGGCCCATTCTATTTATAGAGGAGACATCAGCTTTATAAAACAGAAAATGCTTCAATAATTATGTATTTCAAGGGCTACTGCGGGGACTTCTGTAAAAGAAACCGGTGATTACCGCAAAGTAAAGTACTTTCTCCCAGCTAGTAAAAAACTGAAAATGACCAAGTCTGAAGGCATGTCTCCAGTCATTCCTAGGCCCTTCCGATTTAGATCAAACTAGGTTCCTGACATCAACCCAAAAATGTGAAGCAGTGAACAAATCCTATCAGATATTTAATTATTTATGCCCAAAAATCAAACATTTTCTTGGAACTGTTTAGGTAGAGTCCATGGTCAGATTCTTCATCGCTGATTAAATCTAAGCCTTTGGGTGTTTTGCTAGCTAAGGTTACTTCTGTGGAGAACCGATTCTGTTCATCGGAGACGTATAAGACATTACGTCATAAGCTATAGGCAAGATTATCCCGGTATGCAAGCCGGAGTTCATGAACAGTTTCATTATTACAAAAAAATATAGTTGATCGGGATATCAACGGCATAAACAAAACTATCTATTTACAATGTATGAAATGAAACCGAACCAACATAGACAATTCTACAAACTAACTATGGTGTTTATAATATATGGCTCTGAGCTGTGTAAAACTGCGTATTTCAGCACTAGCCTTCCATGCACGTCATTTTAGGCCTCGTATCTTTAAAAATCATAGTATGTGAACAAGTGATTTTCCGAAAATTGAAGACAGCTTGCCAAGTTTTTGTGCTCAATACATGTATTTATTAAGGAAATAACGGTATTTAAAAAGAATGTATATTAAATTATCAACCTTCTCGATCTCTATTTAATGTGTCGGCATTTACGTCTCACATGTTAATATTATTTTAGAGATAGGTGTATTTTTTTAATTCGAATGAATATAATATATTTACCCTTAAACATGTAAATCCGTTTGCGAAATGCTTCTAGCAGAAGATTTTTTTTTTATATATTGTCCTTGGAGAGTATATTTAGCTTATGAGTAATGGTGTCGAGTTTTTCAAAAACTGAATTGCGTTTTATTTATGCAACATTACAAGGTCTAGCAAGGATAGGCAATTTAACCTTAAACGGGAAGAAATGTTGTCAAGTTTTTCAAAAATTGAACTACGTTTTATTTGTCAACATCACAATCTTAAACAGTCAAAATCAACACATCTATATAATCATTACGTCATCGCTATATGACCTATAATGTTAAACCAAATATCATTTTAGTTTGATTATGAAGTTAGCTGTGCAATTTGTATTAATCACTCTCGACACGTCATACCTGATGCAATCTGATGCCTCTGTGGTATAATGGAAGGGAAGCAAATCTCCCTTTTGACGCTAAAATAAATTCCCTCACCCTCCGACACCCTGGTTTACATACACAGATATAAAATACTGTGTAAACACTATCTGAGTAAGGGAAGCACCCAACACGCCATTTTTCCTCAATCAAAGCTTTCAGAAACCTGATGTGGCGGAGCAATTGTTTTGCTATGATCATGCATTTAAACGTTATATTCGTGGGTTTTATGTAAACTGACTTGAACACTACTGAGTTTGCATGTCTTTTTTCATTCAAACATATTTGCAATATTTTTTTTTATCTAAAGACAAATTTATTGTTAATTTAAGGCTTAACGTAGTTCCGTTCCTGAAATACAGCTCTCTAACATGCTGAAATTGTCCTTTGTAAAGAGAAAACATTTCAACGGCTTACCAACAGCATATGATAAGGTCACCGATAAGGTCTGCTATCTAAAACTAGCACAACTAACACTCAGTGCATTTTGCAGAAGACAGAGCAACAAGAGAAACACCCTTAAGGGCCCGACGAAACAGGCCAGAAGGCAGGTATCAAAACAGTTCAGTCCTGGTGGGATTTAAAAACTGCTTATCATAGAGTCTTCCCCCTCTTCTGTCAGACACAATCAAAGAGGGAAGCGTAGTGTCCAACTGAACGGGTTGAACACTAAACATGCGGTATGTCTCAAAACAGTTGGGTCGTAACCTCTTTTAATAAAACGTTATTTTACCAAATACAAATACAGTTGGAAAATTACCATGACCCAAGATCTTACGAAGTTTGTAAACCAGACTTTAAAACTGTTCTTCTGATGCTAGCTAGTAGATTTTAATAATATTATTTGCAGAATATGGAGCATTGTGCATGCAACATCTTTCTTAACAGTTTTTCTTTTATTTGCCAACCCTTTTTGGAAAGACCATGGTCTCGTTAAAAAATCATTTCTGTATATCTTGTATATTTCCTACGTTCGTTCCAATATATTTATTTAATTAGATATGGTTTCTGTTATTTATTCTGTTAACAGGTGCGTTAGGCAATATGTTACGTTTTTAATTCTCTTCGGAGTTTACTGAGATTGCTGAAGATTCATTATATATAGAAAATATTTTAACGCTCCCTTGTCCGCACTTCGCAGCATTGTGTATTCCTGCTGCTAAATGTTCTAGTTGTTGTTTATAACGAAAAATTAAACATAATGCTTATTTTAATCAAATATTTGTAAAATGTGTCAAAAAAAGATATCAAAAGAGGATACAATGCGAAATTCGTTAAGCGCAGTGCATGTTTGGTGATTGAACCCTCTACAGTTAATCACTACGCCTTCCTATTAGATGGTGTGATAACTAAAGTGCGAGACTCCTTGATGCTCTTCTCCTAAATACTATAAAAACGGGCGAAGGGAGTGGACTTTTGTCTTGCAGCTTGCTTAGTCGTGCCATTAAAAGTTAGGCTCTTGGTGCTCTGACTTCAGACAAGTTGTTGAGTACAATGGTTTATTCATACCTTAGATTGACCTTATTTTTATGTTTTACTTTATATGATCTGGTATTTTGTCACTAATGTTAGAGCATTTCTCAGCGGGAATGATTTTATTTACACGTGTTGTCTAACTTGTTGAAAAGTCCTAAACGCGTTTAAACCCCCAGTTTCCTCTATAGGTTACTGACCGTTCCAAGGCGGTGCCCCTATTTTCGACTTGTTTTCTGTCCCTCTCTTACTTTGTGTTGTGTAGGTTGTCTTGTTCGTTGTTTGCGTTTCTTTCCGCTTTCCCGTCACTACCCCCTTTTACCCCCATCGTCCAATCCCATCCCTTTCCCTTGCATATACGCTTCTTTGCATTTGCTTCCTCTCTCCTACTACCATGAGTGAGTTGTCGTGCCCACCATAATTTTGTCCGCCGGCCGTCCTTATGTGTTTTTTCCCTGCTTCTGTGTGTACGTATATGTATTTGTGCGTGTTTGTCATGAGTGGTGCCCCACAGTGATTTTACCATGAGCACATTATTGTGCCCACCGTTGTTTTGTCCGCCGGCCGTCCTTGGGTAGTGCCTGGCTGTTGTTTTTTCCTGCTTATATGTGTTTATGTATTATATGTATCTATGACCCACAGTGATGTTTTTTCTTGCTTGTCTGTTTGTTTTTCGGTATATATATGTGTGTGTTTGTCTTTTATACGTGCGTGTCTGCGACATTGTAGGAATACCACGTTTAAGGAACGTGTTTTCATCCTTGCTCAACCTTCCCCCAATATCCGTCCCTTTTATCTACCCCTTACCACCCAACCCCCATTTTCTGTATTTTGCATATATTTAAAATGTACTTGTTGTTGGATTTTTGAAGCAACCCGTCTGCAATATTTTTACGTTACAGTTTCTTTTGTTATGAGCCTACTTTGCAATGCATGGCTCTATGGCTGTGTTTGTTTTGGATGCTCTGTGCTCTTAACCTTTTGTCTATGAATAGTACATATGATGTTCACAGGTACATTTATTATATATAAAAAAATCAGACAGTGGAGTGGGTATATCTCCTAATATACATCGAAATGCACCAGAGCAGTTCTGCAATTATTCATTTTTTTTCCATGGGAGCACTGGTATGGTCCAAAAAAGGCGAAGGCAAGTGACTTGAATTATCAATTCATGTAGAGCCCCTAATTATGATGACAATGACAAGTAAAACGCGATACGAAACACCTAATATTTCTGATTTAAATAATTACCATTAACATTTTTTTCATGAATATTTTGACGTTATGGCCTCGCACATTATTATTATTATTATACCAGATTTATATGACGTGCATAGGTTAGTTAAAAGAGAAAGTGCGTTTTACTAGTACTATTCAACCTATTTTCGCACAAAAATATTACATCTAATGTTCACTGGCTAAAAATATTTTGATCATACACTGAAACAAACAATGCCCACTTTATTTTACAGAATTTCGTTTTTTTTTAATTTAAAAAGAAATTTGGCAATAGATTTATTTATTTAATTTTAAGCCAAGCCGACTTATTTTTGGTTATATGGCGTCTTAAAGTTTTTATGGTAGAGAAAGGTCTTAGCTATAAGCGAGCAACTAAGTAGAACCATCGACCTTCCGTAAACCAACTGGATGGCTTCCTCGCATGTATCATTAATAAAAACCTATCCCGAACAAAAAGTGGCGAGGGGCATGTTTTTTCAAAGCAACGACCTTGGATACTCAGTTATGGAATCTCATTTCACACTGACAGCATGACGTCTACATGACTGTCGTTGGCTGTTACATCATTTTAGTTCCCCTTTACTGGGAATCGGATTTCCGTCACTATCTTTACTTGTCAATTTCACGTAGAGTTCAACCATTAATACGCAGGCAGTCAAATGAACGACACAGTTTGACTGCATAAAGCTAGTGGCCGCTTAAGACAAGTTAAAATCAGAACATAAAATCAATTTGGGTAGTTAGCTGAGTGGCTGCTTAAGGCATGTGGCCGCTTAATGCATGTTACCCATAAGGCAAATGCAACTATACAAAAAACTGTAACAAAGATGTACTTGAATTAAGTTCTAACACAAATGTCTGACACTTTTATTAAATTGGATAGTACGCTGGTACTATTCTATAGCGAGTCATTTTAAATGAGTTACTGTTATATACAGATAATCTTTGAATATTTGTTATTTGTCAGTATTAATTTTGACACACTTTAGCATTACCTTCCGTATCATGATACAATTAGGCATGCTTTTATAATATTATTTTTACAATACAAATTCACATCGCGTAATAGATATGAAATTATTTTTCTAAACATGTTTCTTGTTCTGTATTTGATATTTCGTTAAGAAATAAACACATACGATGCAGAATTATAACTGACTTTAGCAACCTTAAGATAATTTTGATATATTGCAAAATGCACAAATGAAAATATTTGATGTCACTCAGTGGGACAAGCTGTTTTCCGAAAATTACACCCAGCTCCCAACCTGTCCTCTATATAAATTATGAACCACTCAATACAACTGATGTCTGTAAAAAGCTATACATAGCTTCTGTTATTCTTTTTGTACATTCGTAAACCGACTTTAAATAAATGTTGTATTGTATTGTATTGTACTGATATTTACAAAGTACGCCTATTGATATCATGGCTCCTTCGTTTTAACCTGATAAATATTTTGTCTGTTATTGGAGCTGGAGTATAGTAGTGTGTTTTCGGCATAAAAATATCGTATTTGCTTTAATTGAATTGTGCCTTGGAGTGTATCCATTGCGCATTCAGTCTATAAGTCTATAACCATATCAGCTTACACGTACTATTTTGTTTACGTCACGTTGTCGGTAATATGCAAATACATAATGATAACAACTTTAAAGCTACTCACCCACAGTTTGGGTGAAATTTGTCAACATGTTCATTTCTACCAAATTTGACATAAAGTGAGCAGACCTGGGGTAATTAAAAATGTAATTGTAATTAATTGCAATTAAATTACATTTCCCAAGTAATTCAATGTAATTTGTAATTGGGTCATTTATCAATTACATGTAATTGTAATTTAATTAATTACAGAACAGTTCTAGGGTGTAATTGACAATTACATTTCAATTACTTTCTCATTACATGGCACATGCTAATCCAGTTTGTTGAACAGATAGTATATATAATTTGTTCAACAAACTGGATTATTATTTTATGTTTATTACCAGTGACACTTCACTTTAACATGCTAATATGCATTTCATAGCTGTGAAAAATAACAATAGAATATTATGGTAGGTGTTAACCCATTGGACATAGCTCCTTTGTTCTGATATTTGTTTCATTAGAACCAACTGGTAATCTTTGATGTTGTTTGACTATGTTTTTGGAGAAAATGATCAAATAATGATTTGAAATTGTTTTTTTGCATAATTATTATTTAGATTTTTATCGGAGCAAAATTTAGCATTTAGGTTAATCATTTTTTATCTGTGATAAAATTTGTTGTATTAAATGATATAAACAACATAGCATTTCACAGTTCTAACAAGATAAAAAAATTAATTATTATTGTAGACATTATGAGTATTCTACAGTTTTAGTGATACAGTAAACCTCACTTATAAGGAACTCGGATATAAGGAACACTCGGTTATAAGGAACAGTTTTCAATTCCCCGATCTAATTCCTTCTTTATTCAATGTAAAAATCCTCGGTTATAGGGTACTCGGTTATAATGAACACTCGGTTATAAGGAACATTTTTTCTAGTCCCAAAGTACAAAATTCAATGGAAAACCCCTCGGTTATAGCGAACAGACATAAAGAATAAAAATTATTGGAAACTGGAAATAAATAAGAGAATCGCTGATGACGTCAGAGTAACGTCGGCACTTTCATGCGCTTTTATGCACATAAATAAACACATATGATCTTTAATTTGTTATTTCACGGATATGATAAAAAGAAAATAGATAATATCATCATTTACTTATAGTTATTCGAGATAATGTTTGAGAGCTACATGTATTAGGCATTTCATGTTAACAATAGTAAATGAAAATCAGTCGCGGACGGGGTCATGTCATACTATCCTAAATAAATGTGTTAATTACGTGTGATTAACAATGGCAAACAGTCCAGTTTACCAAATTTTCAATTGTAAAAATTATAGCAGGTGCTAAAATGGACAGTAGCAAAACTATAGGTATAATTTACACTTTAGTCCGTATGTATGGCGCCGTTGTCTAGTCGTAATGCACTGTATGTCATAAACACCCTACTTTTAAATTTTAATTGGTAGTCTAATTTAACATTTTTGTATTAATTATTTGAACATTTATTTTATATTAGTATTGATGCCTATTCACATAACATGCTGTCGAGCAAGGTAAGGGCTGCAACATATAATCATAATGTAGTGCTCTCTAAAAAGAAGATAGAAATAGCCGACAAAAATAAACACAAATCACGTCATTCTTACTGATGTACATTTTGGTTTAGTTTAGGTTTAAACGCCGTGTTTCAACATTAGTTCAGTCATATACACGCAGTCAGTTTACCTTACCATCTCTCTAGGAAAGGACCGGTACTAGACTCACAACTTTCTCACATAAAGTTTCATGGTCGACCCGGTGCCCTTTTCAAACGTCAGTCAAATAGTGTTCGCTATACAAATTGTGTTCGTTATATAAACCTCGGTTACAAGGAATTAGTTCGCTATACGGATATAAGGAACCTCGGTTATAAGGAACAATTTTTAGAGGTCCCAAGCTGTTCCTTATAAGCGAGATTTACTGTATAGTTATTCTAGGATGACTCATGAATGTTTTACAATTTATTTTCAATGTGGTCCTTTGGATAACTTGTAGTGTCAAGGATAAAAACTTAAAATATATGTTTAAAATGTAAATTATTAAATACTGAACTAGACTAGTTAAATTTGAAACATATTGCAGAACCATGATCCTATAAACTTCAGAGAAATTCAGACCTCAGAGAAATATCTGACTTTACATGCATCTTCTCTAACCGAATTCTGCTAGACGATGTATTAACTATTAATTAGGGCTGACTTTTTGCTCCTTTTGCAATAATATTAAAGACAGAGTAATGTTCTCCCGCAAACACAGATTTTACTTTGAGCTTAAATTCAATTTTGAAATAACTGAAATCAGTTTACATGTGGATTATCATGTTTGTGTAGTACAAAGTAAAGAACTTTGCTACAGTGTTCGTGTAAGAAGCACCACATTTGGTATTGTAATTGAATGAAATTAATTATTAAGTGGGTAAAATAAAGGTTAGATAGTGAAGTTTTTGTACTAAATAAACTTCATCTTATATGCTTCAGTGTAACGTGTACCTTACCCATGCAGACTGTAGATTTAAAACATTCTTATTATTAATAATTATTATTTAGGCATCATATTTATTTAAGTCAGTCAAACTATATTGGTCCCAAAATATCTGTGAACTTAAAAAGATACGAGCCCAGCATTACAGGAGCAAATTTGCCCGACTATAAATAATTTTTGTATCTAGGCCAAAACCTTTTCTGACTACAGTAGACCAGTATTTAGGAACTTTACTCCTGCTATATTTTCATAGTCTTTAAATATCCACAAACTTACGTTTATATTATTCAAAAATCATGTAGTGTGTCTACAAATATTTATTAAACCTACTACTTGTATAAATGTAATGTCAATAAAATACAATACAATATTTTATTTAAGTCTCACTTTTCCTGATATTACATATACATCCACATTCATAAAATATTCACGAAAACCTTTGTCACTTGACACAGAAATCAGAGCATTCCGCAACGGGAAAAGGGATTCTATTTCTAGACGCTGTATCTTGGTGTATACATTTTTTTCAGGAAAATAACAATTCACAATACGTTCACAAAACACACCAGTGTCAATAATCCATGCAAACTTCGGTATGAAGTAATTCTTCAGAAGAAAACTGCACAAGAAACTGCTAGCATAGAACTTCGTATTAATAGAAGTTGCCATACTTAGCAGTGGCTGTAAAGCACGGTAGCGGCAACAAGAGAAAGTAGTAGTAGTAGTAGTAGTAGTAGTGGCAGTGGTAGTGGCAGTTGCAGTAGCAGCAGCAGCAGCAGCAGCAGCAGCAGCAGCAGCAGCAGCAGAGGAATAAGTGACAGCAACAACAGCAGCAGGAGAAGAAGAGGTAGATGTACAAGACGTATTAGTGGAAGCAGGTATAGTAGTATCAGTAGTAGCAGTTGTAGTAGTAGTAGTAGTAGTAGTAGAAGTAGTAGTAGTAGTAGTAGAAGTAGTAGAAGAAGAAGAAGAATTACATGTAGCAATAGCAATAGAAGTAGCGGCACCAGTAGTAGTAGTACAATCAAAATGTTAACTATTGGCAATGGAGGGTATTAGAGTTGTAGATCTAGTAAAATTGTCCGTTAGGTTTGGTGGGGATCACTTTTTGATAGATATTATCGTCGAAAGTCTTTTTAGGAGCCGGTGTTTTACACGGTAAGAGTAACTTTTTTAAATAGAATAATGTCCGGGAATCTATATTGTATGAGAGTTCGAATGTAGTAATTTCGGCAGTGAGTATTTTACATGGAAGGAGTCACTTTTTCTATAGAATAATAACCGGGGTCGTTATTCTATGAGATTCGAAGGGAGTCATCTTTAGGGAGTCAGTATTTTACTTGGAGGGGTCAGTTTTTCTATAGAATAATGACCGGGGTCGTTATTCTATAGAGTTTTCAAAGGGAGTCAGTTTTTTATAAGGGGAGTCAATATTTTACAGGAAAGGAGTCACATTTTCTATAGAATAATGACCGGGGGGTCGTTATTCTATGGGGGTCGAAATACTTCATTACACCGGCAGTCCTAAGGATATAAACAAACTGCATCCAGATTTTTATATATTCTCACTGACTACGTATAGGTTAGTGTTTATTAGTTAAGCATTTATCAAATTAAATTTGTCTGGCGCGGCGTTTAGTGTTTGAAATTATTTTTTGTTTACAAATTTAAGCTCCGTCTACAGTATGTGACTTACCGGGTTAATAAACGACTGGAAGTAAATTACCAAAATAAATTTCCCGATAATTTGAAAAATACTGCAATGCCATTGGACAAACAAAAATTCAAACACTAAATTTATAAATTTTTTAAACAATTTTCACGCACTACTTAAGCTTTTTCAACATATGTACACAAATTGTATAAAATCTTTCTGTTATTGCATGTCAACATTTCAACGAATTTAAACATAATAGGTCTTCTTATAATATTGCGGTAAAAAGAGTCCTTTTTATATCTTTATACTTATTACAAAAAAAAATAAAATAACATACTCATCTTCCATACTACCATGTTCACATATCTAACAAATTCGTTCATTTATTTCTAACCAATTTCGATCATATCTAGCACTTTCTATTCTTAGACAATGTGCTGAAACCCGCAACCTAGTTAACAACATTCTATCTAAGTGTTGTTCATACTTAAGAGTGATTTTAATAGTTTTATAAACCGTCAGTGCCAGCTGTTATTTATACTTTCAAACCATTGTTCTTTAATTGTCTTTTGATTAAACACAATAACAAAACTTTTTATGATCAACACAATAGGGATTGTCCAATACATACCCATAACCTTGTTCATATAATAATTGTTTTAAACATTAGTCAGCCAATTGTTAAAACGCGGGTAAATCAATTTAGACGTGTTATCAGTTAGTATCTACGATTTCTTTAACAAACTAGGCCTGTAACATACTTTAACTGCTCAAGATTTATGACAAATTTTCCGAAATTTAGAAAGTAGTATCATGTGATTGTTGAACTAGTTATTTACTATAAAGTAAATATTGGTGATGAAAGTAAATTTCAGCGGAAGATCGAAATTTGTTTCATCAAGTCGAACACCGTACGTTATAATTTCACTAGCGGCACAGCCAATTAAGGGAGGGTGAAAATATAATTAATGAGAACCCCTTTAAAACAAATATTTTTTATTATTTTATACATTTTAATGGAAGTGAAGTGTAGTTAAACACTGAATTACTTTGTAATATAATATTAACCTTAAATAAATGACGTTAATCCCCAACTTTTGCTATAAAAAGAAGTGGGAGGAGCCAAATTTCAATTGATGGCAGTTTTTTTGCAATAATTTTCATCAGAGAGAGATTTTTCAGGAATTTGATAGAAATAAGTTGTATTCATTTTTTTTAAAAAAATATGCAGTTGTAGGGACGTATTTTCTGTACAAAAAATACATTCCTTCTACAAATAATCCATTGAATAAATTAGATATAGCAGTTACGAAATTGAAATATCAAGGTATTTATTGAAAATTTGAATCTGACCTTTGACCCACGTCATGTGATGTAAACAACCACAAGATGTATATAACTTGTGTGTATGGATATTTTGTTCCTAACAAGAACTATAGTTCACATTATAACAAATTGTCTACTTTAGATTATGGTTAGTTTTGAATGCATGCAAATTTACATGCTTTTTCTATTATGATTCTCTGATTTAGACATTATGATAATTGAGTTAATAATTAATTCCACTAACCTGAGTCTTGGGTCCATCATAGTTATAATTCCAAATGATATGTTATCCATTTGTTATAATTCTTAGATGAATATTAATGTCTGTGATATAAGTCACTGTTTGAAATAATTGTAACTGTTTAGTATATACCTAATTACACAATACAGAATTTTAATTTCCTCTGACATCTTTAAAAAAATCTATATATACATGAATTTTGGTATCTAGTTCCATTTATGGCCCATGTATGGCTGACCTGGAAGGTTTGGGTACAAGCCCTGCACTTGGTTTATAACATACGCTGGCATAATCTCCCTTAATGTCCACACAGCAGCCTCTGTCCCTGTCCTGTTTAATGCCATTTGTTTCTTCTGAATATCGAGGGAAGTACCAAGCCCCTGCATTTGATAGCATATTCCAGTATTTTTGGTACCTTCGTTTTCGTAACCCAAGATTTCTTTCATGTGGGTTTGCGCCATCATCGAGCTAAGACTGTCGTTGTTGAGTAACACATGCATTCAAAAAACAATGTTGACATGTTTGTCCAATGTCAATATCTTCAACGTTAGTCTGTCTCGTCCAAATTATCATCATTGTCATCATCACCAATGTCCCCACCACCTGTCGCTCCCTCAGTTAATGGACATGGCATTTTCCTCATTTTCAACAACAAGCAAGTTTTCAATATCATTAGACTCATTAAAATCATTTTCCTCATCATCCTGTGCCCACTCTGATTTGACTAAAGAATTCTCAAAATCTCACTCATTAAATTCAAAAAATGAACCAATACATCAAACTGTTCCCTCGTTTTTCGGCCATTTTGTCTCAGATCTCACACAAAAATTTTGCCGGGAAATTTCACAATCTCAGCATATGTGGAACAGATGATTCCATTATTTCATTATACAGTTTCTGTTTGCTTATATATAATATATTTTGTACTAAAATAATGCTATATGCTTACAACTGTATTATTAAATTTTAGTAATGGTGTGTTCTTTAATGAGGCAGAATATTTAACTCTTTAATTTTTGAAATAATAAAGTCAACATAACAGATAATCCTGCGACCCCTCAAAAATTGTTTCTGGTGTCTATGGAACTTGACCCAAATTAGTTTATGATCCACTGACCATTACAGTTATCTGTTTCATCAAGATCAGGGATTTATTTTATGACCCAGCATGAAGCATTCTCCATCAATTATCTATACATATTGTATATCCACATGTAGATTGCATTTTGTGAAGACTGTATTTAATCTAATAGATGTAATTTGCATTTCGTGAAAATTCCCATTAAGTGAATTAATATTCATTAAATTAAGAACACAACTAAAATCTGCAGACATAATTTCTAAAAGACGCCTCATTAATACCAATTATGACAGTTAAATAAAGAATTTGGAAAATTTACAATAAACAGCATATTTTTAGGGCTGGTAAATGCTGATAGGTCTTGGTAAACTAAGAAATAATATTAATGAAATTTAAAGTACATGTACCTATATTATTTCAACATCAAAGACATTTTTTTCACTGTTTATAACAAGTTTAAAAGGGTATATATAAGGTTTAGTATGGTAATAAAGTGTTTACATCCACCATTGATCAACATGTGTGATGATGTAAGAAAGTACTTATTAATTGATACTAATTAACACATTGCACTACTGATGTCCATATACCATACAAGTGGTCATTTTAGATTTGACTTGCATAAAATAAAGATAGATTAGAAGCATTATAATTAATATATATAAAGGATATTAATATAGACTTGCTTATATACCAATATATATAAGTAAATAAAATATTTATCAAAGACAAAGTACACCATTCTAGTTTGTGAAGATGGAACAGTCAAATTTGAATGACGGTGTTGAAAGAATTAAAGACAAAGCTAAGCACGGATTTTCAAGGAGTACAAAAAAAGGAAGTCAGATTCTGGTTCACCCATGAAACGGAGAAATCAAAAACGCAAGTTACAGGAAAAACAGAGTGTTTGTGGAACAATCAAGTTCTATGTAGAAAATGAGGCAGAAAAAAATTAAACTTTTCAATAAAGTTGATCAATGTAAGCTGCAGAAAAGTGAAAAAGTAAATGATACAAACAATGCAGTCTTATTAAATACATTGTTGGATTTCTACTTTAAAGGTCATGGAATTGGATCTTGCAACAACTCAAAAGAACAAACACATGTTACATATGAATCAAACATTATTTGTTGGCAAACAGAGAGGACAGCAGTGAAAAGCATTTTCTGACAAGCAAAAGTGCCCTTAGAAACATGTGTCATGGGATTCTTGAACACCACATAAATTGTCAAGCCCCTATCGATATTGACAACATTGATTGGTTTCGACATGTTGCCAAAGTCCATTTTAAATGCAAGAATGATCCCTTTTTTTAAATATGACTCTTCACCTCATACTGAAGGTGGAAAATTTCTTGGAAATATGCAAGTTCTACATGGACTGTTAACCTCAGGACTAAGATATTTGCAATATGAGAGACTCTGTGAAGATTCCTTGTTTGGTCAGTGCCCGGAATCTATGTATTCTTCATTGAATGAAATGTACTGTGATGTTACTAAGGAAGTGGCTCAAGAATGTATCACAGAGGCTAGGCAGGAGGAGGAGATAGCATCTATACAAGAAGCTGAGGAAATGGTACTGTGTATAAAGGAATTAATATTCTAACAGATGCCAGACATGCTACCAGAAAAAAATCAAAACAGTCTGATGTAATTGCTATAGGAAGCAAATTACACAAAATAATTGGCGCAGTAACAGTAACAAAGACTGCTGACCCAGTAAGCCAGAGACATGAAATCAATGGAGTGAAGCGACTATATGAAGATCTGGATAATTATGATTTATCTGTCCGATATACATGGTCATGACAGAAATTTGTCAATTAACAAATATTTGCGCCAAGAGAAACCAGAAGTTGAAAATGCAAATGACACATGGCATGCTGCAAAAGGTGTTTCCGAGGTAATTAAATCAATGACAAGTGGCCCTAAGCATATGCATGGTAAACATGGCACAACGAACTAAGAGACAAAGCTGCTTCTGTTGAAACGCATGTTTACTATGCGATGAAAAATTGCCAGGGATCAACAGAAAGACTACAACAAATTCTTGACAACATTACATTACATTATCAAGATAAACATGAAAACTGCTTAGCGGAATCACGATGTAAAACAGACAAGAATTATATGCCATCAAAGTTAATTCTAAAGGATAGTTTTGCAGTGTCTATTCTTTCCAAAGCCATAAAAAGTCTTCAAATATACAAGACACCAGAAGACTATGTTCATTGCATGGATACCCATTATGTAGAATCTTTTAACAATGCATATATCATGACAAAAGAATATCATTTGGCAAAACCGAATATGAGAGAAGAACAAACATGGCAGTATTAGACTGGAATGAAAATGTTGACAGACCTTACACATCCGTTTCTGTGACAGAAGACCCCAGAAACACCCGGAAGCAGACAGGCAAAAAGGCACTGGTTGACAAAAGTTACATTTTTAAGTCTGTGTTGTGGGCAAGAATTATAGATAACCTTTACCAGATAGCCAATTAATTGTTTACAACCCTGTGTGAAACTTTAAACCAAGAAACTGTCATGCGATGAATATACAAGTATTTTATAAATATGATTTATTATTATTTTATATAATCAAATGCTCTAAATGTATTCAAGATTTTACTGAATTAAAAAGTAATATTGCAATGTTTTATACAGATGTTACAAAAATGTGTTATGATGTTCTTTTCATTTGCTATCAATTGTTGATTAATATGACTAGTTTACATTTAAAAATGTAAATGCAAATACACATTATTTATGAAATACATGAAATACTTGGTGTTCTCTATGCTGGTGACCATTAGTTGCTACTAGAGGCAAACATTATCAGATACCTGTTGGAATCTTATCGTCTGCTACAGATAAACCACACCTACAAATTGTGTGTGTAGCAGCTACCTTCCCCTTTAAGACTAATTAGGCCAGATGTAATGCATAAAACAGAGGCAGTGATATTATCATTGTTTGATAAAAAATAGCATTTTGTAAAGTTTTCTTCTAACAAGACTAGACAAAACATAAAAGCAGAAGATATTTTACTGTAAGTGTTTACGCGCTACTACTGCTTTTAGTCACGCAATATAGAAAGAGGACTTTTCAGGGGGTGTTTTAACAGAAAACCCCAGGACTTAAGACATAGTAGTAACTCCCTTAAGAGAGAATTAAATAAGGCCAAATTTACCGGCCAATTTAAAGTTAACTAATACAGAAACAGATTATCCCTATCTGTCCGGGCCCGGTGTGTGGCTGAGCTGAATAGAAAAAATGCCACTCTATTTATAGAGGTGACATCAGCCTTATAAAACATAATATCTTTAATAATAATGTGTTTCAAGGGCTACTGCGGGGACTTCTGTAAAAGAAACCGGTGATTACCGCAAAGTAAAGTACTTTCTCCCAGATAATAAAAAACTGAAAATGACCAAGTCTGATGAAGGCATGTCTTCAGTCATTCCTAGGCCCTTCCGATTTAGATCAAACTAGGTTCCTGACATCAACCCAAAAATGTGAAGCAGTGAACAAATCCTATCAGATATTTATGCCCAAAAATCAAACATTTTCTCGGAACTGTTTAGGTAGAGTCCATGGCCAGATTCTTCTTTACTAATTAAATCTAAGTCTATGGGTGTTTCTCTAGCTGAGGGTTTTTCTGTGATTAAACATTTGCTGAGAACCGACTCTACATGTACATTGGAGACATAGGACATCACGTCATAAGCTAAAAGCAAAATTAACCCGGCACGCAAGCCGTTCTCGGCGGTACAGAGTACATGAATAGTTTCATTATTACAAATAAATATACTAGTAGATGATCGGAGTATCACTCTCTAACCTTCAGTGGCATAAACAGGACTATCTATTTACAAAGTATGAAAGGAAACAGTCAAACCAACATAGACAATTCTACAAACTATAATGTTTATAAACTGTGCTCCGAGCTGTGCAAAACTGACTATATCAGCACTGGCCTTGGTGGTTCGTCATTTTAGACCTCGTATCTTTGAACAAGTGATTTTCCGAAAAATTGAAGACAGCTTGCCAAGTTTTATGCTCAATACAACATGCATTCATTATGGAAATAACGGTATAAAAGGATGTGTGTTAAATTATCAACCTTCTGTCTATTTAATGTGTCGTCATTTACGTATCACACGTTGATATGTTTTTAGAGATAAGCGTAATTTTGTGTTAACTTATTAGTTCTAATTTTCGAATGAATATAATATATTTACCCTTAAACAAGTAAATCCGTTTGTGAAGTGCTTCTTGTGGAAGAATAGCTCGTTTTATATTGCCCTTGGAGTATTTTTAGCTTATTAGTTCACTGTTGGGAATCACATGATCAAAATAATCTCTAAACCAAAGTTATATTTTAAAGAACATGCATTAATTTCATGATAAGATATGAAATTTAAACATAGCCTATCATATGACTAATGAAAATTGTTAGATAATTATGTAGTTGACAACAATGATAGATTTCCTGTAACTACAAACACTAAGGAAAATTAGAAGTTTCATGTTCTTGAAGTGTCCCAGATAATCAGAAGGTAATTGTGATTGAAATGTGTAGTTTTAGAATACATCTATGTTGCCATATGATAGGCTATACTTTAGGTTTACAGTAAAAGTTGCTTCATTATGATGCCATATTGTTCATATTTTTTTTGTTTGGTTTAGAGATTATTTTGATCATGTGATTCCCCGCAGTGTAGTAATGGTGTCGAGGTTTTCAAAAATTGAATTACGTGTTAATTATCCAACATCACAAGGTCTAGCAAGGATAGGCAATTTAACCTTAAACAGAAAGTAATGATGTCGATTTTTTCAAAAATTGAATTACGTGTTATTTATCCAACATCACAAGGTCTAGCAATGAGAGGCAATTTAATTTTAAACAGAAAAATCAACGCATCTTTATTATCATTACGGAAATGGCATATATTTTGCTTTAATTTTTTTTTATATAAACTACTCAATACAGATGATATTTACAAAATTACTAAACATTGATATCATAACTCCTTGCCTTTTAAGCCTGGTAAATGTTTTGTCTGTAATGGAATTGGAGCTGGAGTAAAGTAGTGTGTTTTCGGAATAACTTGAATATTATATTTACGCTCAAACAAAGTCCGTTTATGAAATATGTTTTGCTTTAAATTGAGTTGTGCCCTTACGTTTTCACTTTGGAGTATTGTATGTAGAAATGGTTTCGGAAGAACCCATTGTGCAGCATCAGTCTATAACCGTATCAGCATACACTTACTATTTCATTTACTTCACGTTGTCAGCAGTATGCAAGTACATAATGATAACAACGTTTTAAGTTTTATTTTTCGCATTCATTTATAACAGACATAATATTATATATTCTACTATCTTCGTGTACTCTATAAAATGTAAGTGTTATTCATAAAGATCCTTGATCAAGTTATAAAAATACCGGTATATGTGTAATTGGCTCGAGCGTTAACAATAGTACATTTTCAATTAAACCTGTGCAAATATTGCAGCTGTATACAAACTTTTACAATTTATTTGCTTTGATAGAATATATTGCGTGTACATGTTTACATCGCCATCTATGGCAAATAAGGAGGTTAATGTTATTTTAGATAGAAATATACCTTTAAATGACAGTAATAGTTTGAATGAAAATATATCTTTATTTGAGGTACAAAATGCTATTTTAAACGCAAGGATTGGTAAAGCATATGGTTATGATAATATTCCAATGGAAATTCTTAAAAATGAATGTTGTGTTTCTTTTTTTTTTTTGCATATTTTTTCATAATATATGCTTTGAAACTGGAATTATACCTTCAGATTGGGGAAAATTATAATAAGCCCCATTCTCTCAGACTTCAGATCCAAGGGATCCTTTATCTTATCATGGAATATCTCTTTCTTGTACAATGTATAAGATTTATTGTTCTATATTGAATAATAGATTGTCTAAATGTATGGAGATGAATAACATTTTATCAGATGAACAAAATGGTTTTCGGAAATCTAGAAGTACAGTAGATCACATTTCTTCTTTGGCTAATATTACTGATACTAGAAAAAGACTTAGACAAGCTACCTTTCGTGCTTTTATTGATTTCCGCAAGGCTTGTGACTTTGTTAATAGAAACATTTTATGGCAAAAGTTTTTAAGTTTAGGTATCCATGGAAATACGTATAAAGCATTACAGTCCTTGTATCAGTCAGTATCTTCGTGTATAAGATTGAATGGACACTATACAGACTGGTTTGATGTTCATTGTGGACTCCGTCAAGGTTGTACACTATCACCTCTTTTGTTTAATATATTTATTAACGACCTAGTAATGCAGATCAAATCACTAGGAAAAGGGATCCAGGCTGGAAATGAACGAGTCCGTATATTGTTGTATGCAGATGATGTTGTATTGATTGCCGAGAATGAGCAAGATCTTTAAAGTATGTTTGATGTTTTGTCACAGTGGTGTAATAGGAATAGTATGTTTGTTAATCCTCAGAAGAGCAAGGTTGTCCATTTTAGATCTGTCTCTACTGAGAGATCGAATTTTCTATTTACATGTGGTGAACATTCTTTGGAAATAATTGGCCAGTACACATATTTGGGCCTTCTTTTTGATGAACGTTTAGATTACAATAAAACTGCGTAGCACAAAGTGCAAGTAGAGCGTTCGGGTTGTTGATAGCTAAGTCAAAAGCTTTGGGATCTATGCCATATAATGTTTTTAAAAAGTTATATGACTCGATGGTTTGGCCAATTGTTTCATACGGTGCATCTGTGTGGGGTAACAGGTCTTTATAGAGTTATGCGTTTCTTCATAGGAGTTGGAAAATATACCCCAAATGCTGCCCTTTATGGTGAATTAGCATGGCTTCCACCACATATAAGGCAATGGAGGGTGATCTTTCAGCAATGGCATAGGTTTAGTAGAATGAATAATGATAGAGTAAATTACAAAATCTTTAAAGCTTGTAGAAATAAAAGTAGTAATAGTTGTAAAAACTGGCAATATGATTTTCACAAATGTTTACATAAGGTAAATTTATCAGGTTTATATAAGGATTGTGATCATATGTCTTCTAAATATTTCTGTGATAAGATTGAGAATGCATTGATGTCAGTATATAAGACTGACTGGTATACTTCTTTGCATAATGATATAGGAACAAGTGGTAGAGCTGGCAATAAGTTAAGAACCTACAAGTTATTTGAACAGAATTATGAACTAGAACCTTATATAGGGATGTTTATACCTAAGAAACATAAAAGTGCGTATACGAAATATCGATGTGGTGTGGCCCCACTTCGTATTGAGACGGGGCGGTATGAAAATCTTCCAGTCGAAAATAGGCTATGTCCATTTTGTAGATCATCAGTAGAAAATGAAGCACATGTTATGTTGTATTGGAATACTTACTCAGTTTTAAGACAAGAATTTTTATCTGATGTTTAAGAAGTTGATCCAAATTTTAATGACCTTACAGATGATGGGAAAATAGTGTTTTTATTCTCCAACAATGATATGGTAAAATATATAGCCAAAACCTGTTACTTGGTGTTACAGTTGAGAAGCAATACTCTCTACAGTCCATAAAATAAACAAACGTGTTTGTAAACATATACGGATCCAAACGGAAGGGGAATAAGTACTTTATACAAATATTTCGATGGCAAAATACAATACATATCGTAGCACTGACCAACCTATTAACCGGGCCAGTCTATTTTCTAAGTACAACAACACGGTTGACCTATTTAAACGAGTTGTACCCTTAGGTTTGACAAATGTTTTTCGGGTTTTACTGTAGATATTGTATAACATTGAAATTTTATTGTAACACAAAAAGTTTTATAGAAAATAGATATTTTTAGCTCGACTTTTCGAAGAAAAAGTAGAGCTATTGCACTCGCCCCCTTTATTGGCGTCCCGTCCCAGTTGGTTATTGATTTTGATAATTTCAGGTAAAACATCTCTGTTACTATCAAAGCTTGGACTTGAAACTTGAATTAGTTATAAACTATCAAAAGCTACACGATAAGAAGCAATCCCCATAACTCTGATTTGAATTTTGACAGAGTTATATCCCTTCCTAATTTATAATTTTTTGGTTAACGTTTTTAATAGGGTCAAATATCTCTTGTTACTATCAAAGCTTATGACTTAAAATTTAAATAGTTAAAGTCCCCATAACTCTGATTTGAATTTTCACATATTTATGTCTCTTTTTGCTTGGAATTGTTTTGTTAAAGATTTTGGCAGGTCAAATGTCTCTGTATCTATCAAAGCTTTTGACTTGCAACTTAAATTAGTTATTTTTTCATCAAAGGTTATACAATCAAAAGCAATCCCAATAACTCTGATTTGAAATTTGACAGGGTTTTTTTTTTTTTGACAGAGTTGTGCCCTTTTGGGTGGCAAAGCTCTGATTCGGAGTAAAGCACTGGGAAAGGTCGAGCGTGCTGTCTTATGGACAACTGTTGTTTGATTATTGGTAAACTGTTACTTGGTGTTTTATTGTAACAAAAAAAAAAACGTTTTTAATAGCAAATAAATATTTTGGATTAGTTGTAAAATGTAAGATAATGATGTGTTTTAGACTATTATAAAATGTGGTTGTTTTCTTTAACAAATGTATATTATAGTCTCTTGCGAATCTGTATAGATTGGCTTTGTGGTAAGTGTTAATATAAATCTTATATGTATGTATTAAATAAATGTACACAATGATGAGACTTAAATAAAATGTTGAACCTTGTATTACTTTGCGCATTTTTAACTTAAATATTCATCATATTCTTAATAAGCGCGATGAATCAAATTTCATTTATTGCATTCTTCACATGTTGATATTATTGGATTATGCGGAAAGTTTTTAACACAAGGAATTAGTAATCTCAGGCTATAATTTTGAGAGAAAAGATCGTATTTGTAAACGAGGTGGCAACATAATTGTATATATATCAAAGAAAATATCACTATATATAAGGCGCTATGATTTAGAATTAGACACGTTAGAATCAGTTTGTATTCAAATCAGTTTAACCAGAAGTAAACCGTTCCTTGTTAACTTCGTATATAGATCCCCTGACTCTAAGCAGTCATGGATAGATTTACATGACAATCAGTTCAGTAGATTAGAGTATCAAGATCATGAAATACATGTTCTGAGCGATTTAAGTATAAATTATTTCGCACGTGTAAAAATTAATAAATTAAAAAAAAAAAACACCTACAAGAATACATAAAACAGGTACTTCTGTTATAGATCACATTTATACAACAAGACGCGATCGCTATATATGACTATGCTATGAACGATTATTTACCTGTCTCTTTTACAAGATCTACAAAAAAGAAGATAATCGAAAACAATATAAATAGTCATGAAACAATAGTTTACAGATGTTTTAGACCTTTTTAGAATTGATTTAGCAAATTCACATCTTGATGGTATCGAAACTGTAAACTAACCCAAATCTAACTAGATATGTTTTATAATATCACCAACAGTGTTCTAACTAAACATACACAGGTCAAACATAAAAGAATTAAACATGTTAGTCAACTATTTTGGTTTACAGACAATATTCGGCAAACAATTTATCTGAGACACTATTATTATAAGCATTTTCAAGAAAACTAGAAATAAGCTATCTTCTATGATACGGAAAAGTAAGAAATCTTTTGATAACAACGCTGTAAAAGATAATAAATCCCCGAATCATCTGTGGAAAAATTTAAAGAACGTTACTAATAATGGCAACAAATTAATATTCCAAATAAACACATTCGTTACTGGTGAGTTGGAAATATTAAATTTCGTAAATGTATCCCATACAATTATAAAACACCTTTAGTTGATACAAATTTTACGAAACTTCAAAAATATTTAGATGCAAAATTGCGACATGTACAGTTTAATTGTGAATACATTACTCCATTTGATGTAAATAATAATCGAAATCAACTGGTCGTGACGTTATCGGACCAAGATTGTTGAGGTATTGTGGAGATCATATTACTTCTGCAACTGCATCTCTCATTAACCTAACCAGTGTTCCTGGATTCTGTACCAGTACAAACCTGTTCTCCGCAAGTAACTGCCAACTTCCTCACATGAATCAGAGGTGGAGGACTAATGATTGCAGACACAATGTCGTTTATCAAATAGTCACGGAGAACATACGCCCCGCCCGAGGATCGAACTCACGACCCCGCGATTGTGGACCAACGCTCTACCTACTGAGCTAACCGGGTGGGCTGAAAAGCTTTTGATATGGTGGATCATGAAATACTGCTTTACAAACTGAAACCTTACCATTTTACAGACAGAACATTGAATATATTTAAATCTTATTTAGCGAATTGGACGTATATTTTAAAAGTAAAGAAGTTGCGTTCCAAAAGGATGACAGTACAATCCAATGTTCCACAAGGATTCTTACTAGGCCTAATTCTTTTTCTGATATATATCAATGATATGGCGTTGATTTCAAATACTGCCAATATTGATCTATAAGCTGGTGACTCCGCCTTACATTAATCCGCTCAAGTATTACAAACATTCAGCCTGAACTGCAATATAGCCTCAATAATGTCCATAATTGGTGTAAAATAAATACCATGTCACTTCATCCTTCAAAAACAAAATGTATAGTATTAGCACTAGAGTCAAAATATAGAAAACGTACTAAAAACCTAAGTTAAGTTTAGATGGTTCGGTCATAGAAAACGTTAAGTGTCAGAAAGTTCTAGGTAAAACGAACTACCTGAAACAAACGTTTAGTTACAAAGCTGCACACATATAGAATTCACTTCCTTCTTACATGAAACTTCATAATAATATGTCTGCGTTCAAGCGAGCTTTAAAGAATTTTCTCTTGCTACAATAATAGCCTTTTTGCAGTTTATTACTTGTATTGAATAATTCGGTTAACATTAATGATAATAATTGTATTATCCTAAAATCCGAATCTGGCACATGTATATTATTTCATGTGACAGACTTTCCTTTTTGCACGTCTTAATTGTTGAGAATTAATCTTTGTGACGCGTGGTAAATTTTTGCGCCAGGTTTGCAATAGGTACATTTTCATGAAATATGTTGCAAGGGTTTGCATTTTTAAAGCCCGAATGTTTGTAATCGTTTGATATTTCAATGTGATGAAACAAGAAGGATAATCTTATCCAACTTATGCGGTTACAATTAATGGCAACTTTTCTGTTATATACATGCAGTATATGTATTTTGATGTAAAATCTAGTGAGTTTTATTATATACCTCTACCTTTTTGTTTGTTTTTTGTTACTGAACGAAATTTTCAATGTTTATCGATAATAAAATGGAACTAAGTGAAGTTTTTATGTGCGCTATTTATAGAACTGTGTCAGGTTATGTTTATTAATGAAAGGAGTCCGGCAACGCACAATACGGAATTTACATGGTACAATACGGATTTTTTTTCTGCCTGTTCATATTAAATTGTAAAATACAAGCTCATTTTTACAGAATTTATATAGGTATTAAATGCGCATATGTTTCAAAAAGTGAGAAATTGTTAGGATACATACCTTATAACTGGTAACGTGTGTGCTGCCGTTTTCCAGTGCCTACATTTTTTAGCTCACATGTCACTTTGTGACAAGGTGAGCTTTTGTGATCGCGCAGCCGTCGTCAGTCGTCCGTCCGTGCGTAAACTTTTGCTTGTGACCACTCTAGAGGTCACATTTTCCACGGGATCTTTATGAAAGTTGGTCTGAATGTTCATCCTGATGATATCTAGGTCAAGTCCGAAACTGGGTTACATGCGATCCAAAACTAGGTCAGTAGGTCTAAAAATAGAAAAACCTTGTGACCTCTCAGGAAGCCATACTTTTCAAGGATCTTCATGAAAGTTGGTCAGAATGTTCAACTTGATGATACCTAGGTCAAGTTCGAAACTGGGTCAGGTGCCATCAAAAACTAGGTCAGTAGGTCAAATAATAAAAAAAACCTTGTGACCTCTCTAGAGGCCATATTTTTCATGGGATCTGTATGAAAGTTGGTCTGAATGTTTATCTTGATGATGTATAGGTCAAGTTCGAAACTGAGTCACGTGCGGTCCAAAACTAGGTCAGTAGGTCTAAAAGTAGAAAAACCTTGTGACCTCTCTAGAGGCCATACTTTTCATGGATTTTCATGAAAATTGGTCAGAATGTTCATCTTGATGGTATCTAGGTCAAGTTCGAAACTGGGTCATGTGCCATCAAAAACTAGGTCAGTAGGTCAAATAATAAAAAAAACTTGTGACCTCTCTAGAGGCCATATTTTTCATGGGATCTGTATGAAAGTTGGTCTGAATGTTTATCTTGATGATGTCTAGGTCAAGTTTGAAACTGAGTCACGTGCGGTCCAAAACTAGGTCAGTAGGCCTAAAAGTAGAAAAAAACTTGTGACCTCTCTAGAGGCCATATTTTTCATGGATTTTCATGAAAATTGGTCAGAATGTTCACCTTGATGTATCTAGGTCAAGTTCGAAACTGGGTCATGTGCCATCAAAAACTAGGTCAGTAGGTCAAATAATAAAAAAACCTTGTGACCTCTCTAGAGGCCATATTTTTCAAGGGATCTGTATGAAAGTTGATCTGAGTGTTCATCTTGATGATATCTAGGTCAAGTTCGAAACTGGGTCAACTGCGGTCAAAAACTAGGTCAGTAGGTCTAAAAATAGAAAACTTGTGACCTCTCTAGAAGCATCTTGTGAATGGTCTTCATGAAAATTGGTCAGAATGTTCACTTGAATCTAGTCAAATTTAAATGGGTCGCAGCCATCATAACTAGGTCAGTAGGTCAATAATAGAAACCTTGTGACCTATCTAGAGCCATATTTTCATGGAATGGGATCTGTATGAAAGTGGTCTGATGTTCATCTTGATGATATCTAGGTCAAGTTCGAACGGGTCACTGTGGTCAAAAACTAGGTCAGTAGGTTTAAAAAAAAAACATTGTGATCTCTTAGAGCCATACTTTTGAATGGTCTCATGAATTATCAGAATTTCTGTCTTGATGATATCTGGTCAGATTCAAATGGGTCACGTGTCATCAATAACTAGGTCGTAGTCAAATAAAAAAAAAGCATTGTGACCTCTCTAGGGCCATATTTGTTAATGGATCTTCATGAAATGGGTCAGATTTGTCTTGATGATAACTAGGTCAGTTCGAACTGGGTTACGTGCGGTCCAAAATAGGTCAGTAGTCTAAAATAAAAACCCTTGTGACCTCTCTAGAGGCCATACTTTTCAATGGATCTCATGAAGTTGGTCAGATGTTCAACTGATGTCATCTAGGTCAAGTTCGAACTGGTCATGTGCTCAAACTAGGTCAGTAGTCAAATAATAGAAAAACCTGTGACCTCTCTAGGGCCATATTTCATGGATCTGCATGAAATTATCTGAATGTTATCTTGATGATATCTAGGTCAAGTTTGAACTGAGTCAGTGCATTCCAAACTAGGTCATTAGGTCTAAAATAGAAAACTGTGACCTCTCTAGAGGCCATACTTTCAATGGATTTTCATGAAAGTTGGTCCGAATGTTTCACCTTGATGTATCTAGGTCAAATTCGAAACTGGGTCATGTGCCATCAAAAACTAGGTCAGTAGGCAAATAATAAAAAACCTTGTGACCTCTCTAGAGGCCATATTTTTCATGGGATCTTCATGAAAATTGGTCACAATTTTTGTCCTTATGAAATAGTCAAGTTTTTCGAAACTGGGTCACGTGCGGTCCAAACTAGGTCAAAGGTCTCTAAAAATAGAAAAACCTTGTGACCTCTCTAGAGGCCATACTTTTCAATGGATCTTCATGTATTATTGGTCAGATTGTTCAACTTGATGTCATCTAGGTCAGTTAGAAACTGGGTCATGTGCTTCAAAAACTTGACGTCAGTAGGTAATTTAATAGAAAACTTGTGACTCTCTAGAGGCCATATTTTTCATGGGATCTGCATGAAAATTCGTCTGAATGTTCATCTTGATGATATCTGGGTCAAGTTTTCGAAACTGTCCCGTGCGTTCCAGAATGTCAGTAGTCTAAAAATAGAAAAATGCTTGTGACCTCTCTAGAGGCCATACTTTTCAATGGATTTTCATGAAAGTTGGTCAGAATGTTCACCTTGATGTATCTAGGTCAACTTCGAAACTGGGTCATGTGCCATCAAAAGCTAGGTCAGTAGGTCAAATAATAAAAAAAAACTTATGACCTCTCTAGAGGCCATATTTTTCATGAGATCTGTATGAAAGTTGACCTGAATGTTCATCTTGATGATATCTAGGTCATGTTTGAAACTGGGTTCAACTCGGGTCAAAACTAGGTCAGTAGGTCTAAGGTAGCATAAATCCTTGTGACCTTCAAGAGGCCATACTTTTCATGGATTTTCATGAAAATTGGTCAGAATATCATCTTGATGGTACTAGGTCAAGTTCGAAACTGGGTCATGTGCCATTAAAAACTAGGTCAGTAGGTCAAATAATAAAAAAAACTTGTGACCTCTCTAGAGGCCATATTTTTCATGGGATCTGTATGAAAGTTGGTCTGAATGTTTATCTTGATGATGTCTAGGTCAAGTTTGAAACTGAGTCAAGTGCGGTCCAAAACTAGGTCAGTAGGTCTAAAAGTAGAAAAAAACTTGTGACCTCTCTAGAGGCCATACTTTTCATGGATTTTCATGAAAATTGGTCAGAATGTTCACCTTGATGTATCTAGGTCAAGTTCGAAACTGGGTCATGTGCCATCAAAAACTAGGTCAGTAGGTCAAATAATAAAAAAACCTTGTGACCTCTCTAGAGGCCATATTTTTCAAGGGATCTGTATGAAAGTTGATCTGAGTGTTCATCTTGATGATATCTAGGTCAAGTTCGAAACTGGGTCAACTGCGGTCAAAAACTAGGTCAGTAGGTCTAAAAATAGAAAACCTTGTGACCTCTCTAGAAGCCATACTTGTGAATGGATCTTCATGAAAATTGGTCAGAATGTTCACCTTGATATCTAGGTCAAATTTAAAACTGGGTCGCATGCCATCAATAACTAGGTCAGTAGGTCAAATAATAGAAAAACCTTGTGACCTATCTAGAGGCCATATTTTTCATGGGAATGGAATCTGTATGAAAGTTGGTCTGAATGTTCATCTTGATGATATCTAGGTCAAGTTCGAAACGGGGTCAACTGTGGTCAAAAACTAGGTCAGTAGGTTTAAAAATAGAAAAACATTGTGATCTCTCTAGAGACCATACTTTTGAATGTATCTTCATGAATATTAGTCAGAATTTCTGTCTTGATGATATCTTGGTCAGATTCAAAACTGGGTCACGTGTCATCAATAACTAGGTCAGTAGGTCAAATAATAAAAAAAACATTGTGACCTCTCTAGAGGCCATATTTGTTAATGGATCTTCATGAAAATTGGTCAGAATTTTTGTCTTGATGATAACTAGGTCAAGTTCGAAACTGGGTTACGTGCGGTCCAAAACTAGGTCAGTAGGTCTAAAAATAGAAAACCCTTGTGACCTCTCTAGAGGCCATACTTTTCAATGGATCTTCATGAAAGTTGGTCAGATTGTTCAACTTGATGTCATCTAGGTCAAGTTCGAAACTGGGTCATGTGCCTCAAAAACTAGGTCAGTAGGTCAAATAATAGAAAAACCTTGTGACCTCTCTAGAGGCCATAATTTTCATGGGATCTGCATGAAAATTAGTCTGAATGTTCATCTTGATGATATCTAGGTCAAATTTGAAACTGAGTCACGTGCATTCCAAAACTAGGTCATTAGGTCTAAAAATAGAAAAACCTTGTGACCTCTCTAGAGGCCATACTTTTCAATGGATTTTCATGAAAGTTGGTCCGAATGTTCACCTTGATGTATCTAGGTCAAATTCGAAACTGGGTCATGTGCCATCAAAAACTAGGTCAGTAGGTCAAATAATAAAAAAACCTTGTGACCTCTCTAGAGGCCATATTTTTCAAGGGATCTTCATGAAAATTGGTCACAATTTTTGTCCTTATGATAACTAGGTCAAGTTCGAAACTGGGTCACGTGCGGTCCAAAACTAGGTCAGTAGGTCTAAAAATAGAAAAACCTTGTGACCTCTCTAGAGGCCATACTTTTCAATGGATCTTCATGAATATTGGTCAGATTGTTCAACTTGATGTCATCTAGGTCAAGTTAGAAACTGGGTCATGTGCTTCAAAAACTAGGTCAGTAGGTCAAATAATAAGAAAACCTTGTGACCTCTCTAGAGGCCATATTTTTCATGGGATCTGCATGAAAATTAGTCTGAATGTTCATCTTGATGATATCTGGGTCAAGTTCGAAACTGAGTCCCGTGCGTTCCAGAACTAGGTCAGTAGGTCTAAAAATAGAAAAACCTTGTGACCTCTCTAGAGGCCATACTTTTCAATGGATTTTCATGAAAGTTGGTCAGAATGTTCACCTTGATGTATCTAGGTCAAATTCGAAACTGGGTCTTGGGCCAACAAAAGCTAGGTCAGTAGGTCAAATAATAAAAAAAAACTTATGACCTCTCTAGAGGCCATATTTTTCATGAGATCTGTATGAAAGTTGATCTGAATGTTCATCTTGATGATATCTAGGTCATGTTTGAAACTGGGTCAACTGCGGTCAAAAACTAGGTCAGTAGGTCTAAAAATAGAAAAAACTTGTGACCTCTCTAGAAGCCATACTTGTGAATGGATCTTCATGAAAATTGGTCAGAATGTTCAACTTGATGTAGGTCAAATTTAAAACTGGGTCACATGCCGTCAATAACTAGGTCAGTAGGTCAAATAATAGAAAAACCTTGTGACCTCTCTAGAGGCCATATTTTTCATGGGATCTGTATGAAAGTTGGTCTGAATGTTCATCTTGATGATATCTAGGTCAAGTTCGAAACGGGGTCAACTGTGGTCAAAACCTAGTTCAGTAGGTCTAAAAATAGAAAAACCTTGTGACCTCTCTAGAGGCCATACTTTTAAATGGATCTTCATGAAAATTAGTCAGAATTTTTGTCTTGATGATATCTTGGTCAGGTTCAAAACTGGGTCAAGTGTCATTAATAACTAGGTCAGTAGGTCAAATAATAAAAAAAAAACTTATGACCTCTCTAGAGGCCATATTTTTCATGAGATCTGTATGAAAGTTGATCTGATTGTTCATCTTGATGATATCTAGGTCATGTTTGAAACTTGGTCAACTGCGGTCAAAAACTAGATCAGTAGGTCTAAAAATAGAAATACCTTGTGACCTCTCTAGAAGCCATACTTGTGAATGGATCTTCATGAAAATTGGTCAGAATGTTCAACTTGATGATATCTAGGTCAGTTTAAAACTGGGTCACATGCCGTCAATAACTAGGTCAGTAGGTCAAATAATAGAAAAACCTTGTGACCTCTCTAGAGGCCATATTTTTCATGGGATCTGTATGAAAGTTGGTCTGAATGTTCATCTTGATGATATCTAGGTCAAATTCGAAACGGGGTCAGCTGTGGTCAAAACCTTGTTCAGTAGGTCTAAAAATAGAAAAACCTTGTGACCTCTCTAGAGGCCATACATTTGAATGGATCTTCATGAAAATTAGTCAGAATTTTTGTCTTGATGATATCTTGGTCAGGTTCAAAACTAGGTCACATGAGCTCAAAAACTAGGTCTCTGTGTCAAATAATAGAAAAAAAGATGTCATACTCAGTTCAAAACTGGGTCATGTGCGGACAGGTGAGCGATTCAGGACCATCATGGTCCTCTTGTTTACTGAATTACTTGTGTTTACCACTGTTTGCTTATGCATATCTGGCGACCAATTTTATTTCAAATGTTACCAATATACTCTGCATTTCCTCATTGATTCTAATGTATATTATTCTAATGTATATTCCTTTTTTCCTGCATACTTTGTGAAAATATTTGAGATATCTTAATATACATAGAAAGTGGTAATCTTTATTTATTTCAGCACGATTCTTCGGTAACGTTTATATCAATACTTACGTTACTTGCTTTTGTAGTTCAAATATTATTTTTACAGCATTGCAGAGGTATATTTTGATTTTATATACACTGGTTTTATAATTAATCACTGTCAAATCATACAATTTTTATAAAATAAATGCCGAAAGTTAATAAGCCTTGAAATTCATAAAGAAGTAAAACAAATATGATTTGTTTCATAATTGCAAACAGATTGCATTTTATACGCCTACTGGGGGCGTATTATGTTATGACGCCGGTGTCTGTTTGTCTATCTGTCCGTTAGCAATTTCTTGTCCGCTGTGTAACTCTTGAACCCCTTGAAGGATTTGAAGAAACTTGACACAAATGTTCGAGACGACGATGACTTTGTTTCGTGTCCGCTCTGTAACTCTTGAACTGCTTGAAGGATTTTAAAGAAACTTGGCACAAATGTTCACCACATCGAGATGATGTGCAGAGCACATGTTTCGGATGGCTCGCTTCAAGGTCAAGGTTCACTTAGAGATCAAAGGTCATACATTCGGGCGTAAATTGCTCCGCATTACGGTGCCCTTGTTACAGAAATTATTTACAGGATACATGTATTTGTGAATTGTCATTCATACTATGCCCATATCTAGAACTAAGGTGAATGTAATGTTTCTGCAGCTGTCTACATAAAACATTTTATGGTTTTTAATATCATAACATACTCAAGGAAAAAATTGACTGTATATGTTACATAATGAAAAATTCGAAATGATAAATGCCTACCAAGATTTTGCCAAGATTTGTAATATACGTTACTAAATTAGAGCATGTTACAATTTTCAACTCTACGTTATTTAACGTAAGTGGGCTTTTTATGTTAAGTACATAACTAAACATACTTTCTTAAGATCCAACTTAAATATTATAAAATAACAGGAAAAATATTACAGTTAACTTTTATATCAATCGAACCAAGTATGTAAATGGTTTGCAACTTCTCAAGGTTTTATTGTAATCACAGGTTAAAGTAAAAAATGTCGTACATATTATTTACTGTGTACAATTTATACTGCAAACGTCAAATATACAAAATTTACTTTACCTATTTATTTGCTGATGATACAAGTGTTGTTATATTACAATATGTCCACTGAATGCATACCTTATCATGTGGATATATTTATGCCTCACCCCCACTCTCCAAGGAGAGGTATATTGTTTTGCAGATATCGGTATCTATGTAGACAAATCGGTTTTCGGATGATAACTCAACAACGCTTAGGCCTAGGATCATGAAAGTTGATACGGAGTTTGGTCATAACCAGCAGATGACCCCTATTGATTTTTAGTTTAATAGGTCAAAGGTCAAGGTCACAGTGACCCGAAACAGTTAAACAGTTTATATTTATCAATTGAAAATGATTGGGTCTAGGATCACGAAACTTAATAGGGAGGTTGATCATGACCAGCCGATGACCCCTGTTGATTTTAGGTCATTAGGTCAAAGGTCAAGGTCACTTGACCCAGAACAGGTCTACGGTTTCCGGATGATAACTTGAGAACGCTTGGGTCTAGGATCATGAAAGTTGATAAAGAGGTTGTTCATGACCAGCAGATATCCCTATTGATTTTGAGAGGTCACAGTGACCCGCAACAGTTAAATGGTTTCCGGACGATAACTTGAGCCTAGGATCACAAAACTTAATAAGGAGGTTTATAATGACCAGCAGATGACCCCTTTAGATTTTTAGATCAGTAGGTCAAAGGTCACAGTGACCCGGAACAGTTAAACCGTTTCCTGACGATAACTCGAGAACACTTGGGCCTAGGATCACGAAACTTAATAGGGAGGTTGATCATGACCATCAGATGACCCCTACTGATATTGAGTTCAGTAGGTCAAAGGTCAAGGTCACATTAAACCAGAACAGTAGAACTTTTTTGCCAAATAACTAGATAAAGCTTTGGTCTAAGATCACATTTGATACGGAGGTCACTTATGACTGGTAAATGACCCATAATTATTGAACTGAGGTCAGTACATCAAACGTCCAGTGCTGAGTGACCAAATTATTTGTTCCTTGTGCAGTTACTGAATGCTTCAAGGTGGGGGCGGGGGGCGGGAGATCATTTCGTGTTCTACGAGCTCTTGTTTCAATCATTAATGCTATGTGGTCGTTATAGTGAATACATGCATATCAGTTTTCATTGAAAGATGAAACAATGTGCTACAATCATTAAACATACAATGCCAGCACAGTGTTATTTTTATTTATTCACATATGTTTTGCAACTATCTTGTGATAAAAGTCACAGATAATAAATAGTTTGTTTGAAAATCGCCGCTCATTTTCATAGATATTACGTTGGATATTCATGCAAATTCTGCCTGAATTTGGTTAATTAATGAGTTAACTGAATTTTGACAAGACGTTATGTATCAAATAGTTGTTTGACTGCGATAAGTATTTGGTAACGTATGTATATTTCACAGTAATTACTGATGAGTGGTGCCTCTTTTCTTTTACAAATTTGAGGTTGGTGAAAATTTCAGAGATGACTAATCACATGTTAAAATGTGTTAACATCAATTCAATTCAAGATCTCTGGAACATTTAGTTTTCGTTTTTTACCAATTATCATTTGAGCCTCATTAGCGACATTGGCTGTAAATGCAGCATAAAATGACCATCATATTTTACAAAAACAATCAAATCATTAAAAAAAATGACAGTGTACCGTTCTCAAAGTTCTAACAGTACGTTCATTTTAAGTTATGGACAGTTTTAAGTGTTTGAGAATAGACAAATCTACTACTAGTTATTACATGCGTCTATTATAAAATGCGCAGTTACTCCTCTTCGATGTATATGGTCTGCAAGTTTTGAATGTTTATGATATCTATACTCGTTAAACTAATGACACAACTGAAGAAAAGTAATTGTTATTGTAGGTATCTTTTAATAGAATTGACAAAGTGTTTTTCTTTATGTTTTTCCACTTATTTAGTGTTTCCAAAAGATAACTTTCCCGACTATTCAGCCACTGCTATGTGTATAAAAATACCTTTTTCTATATTTTCTGAATCTTTATACAAAAATGATGCATCAGGCAACAGCTGCGCCAGAACTATTGAAGGACCTCGTCTGCAGGTATGAAATGTGCAGTGAAACATGCACATACCTCGCAAACAAACAGCCATGCACAGTGGCATGTACCGGGAACACTGACTCAGGGGACGTGATGTACGTAAACGTTTTAAATTCTTCAAACTATATCTGAGATATGACTTTTTAATGGATTTAAAACACTGTATATAAAATAATATATATACAAACACAAAGGGCGGGCGAGCGGGCCATAAATATTATTTTACTCAAGCAATCTGACTGAAACTTGCAGGGTGGCATTTCCATGTAATGGTCAACAATTCTACCAAGCTTCATATAAATATTCCAATAATGTCTTAGATATGGCTTCAGATGGACAGACAGATGGAAAACAATGGCAAAACTATATCCCTATGCATTCAGTTAGTGCGTGGGGGGGTGGATAACAATCAGTGTTGCCTATTGGAAAGGAACAAACACAAGTAGACACTAATATTCAAGTTCTGTATTTCACAACAATTATCTGCACCTATGATTTGACAACAGTTAACAACTAATTATCAACTAACATAAACAATGTTCATATCTTGATCACTTTGTTTACGTATATATAAACAATTGATTGCCTTTGATAATAGCCCGGATTTCCTATACAGATAGGGGTTAATGGGCCGCTGAACAGAGAAGATAAGTAAAACTAGACCTGAATCAGTATTCCATCAAAATTGTTTTTGGATAGGTTGTAAAGATTTTAAAAGCTTGTATTATCACTCGAAAATAAAGGTGGATCAACACAACAGTAGACATTATTCATAATGTCATTCAAAACTCATCAGTAGTAAAGGAGAAGTAGCCTTGACAACCTTAATCCAAAAATGATCTTTGAAGGGCAGTGACATCTTCAAAGAACATTTATTGCACTGGAAAATGAACAACATGTGAAACTAACTTTAGTACTGAAGCTTCCAGCATTATTTGACTGTAATTCAAGAAGGAGTTTTAGAGGAGTCAGAACACTTTATGACAGGAAATACAAGATCACTTCTATTCATTTTTGGGAGAAATAATGGAAAATGTAGGCATAATTCTTGGACACATTTGCCTTGCCTGGGCGCTAAGCTTATTACTTACAAGATGTAATTGTAATCTTGTGCCTAACATTTACAGATCTGATTAAAGAAATGCAAAAGAGGATCTGAAGATGGATCACATATTTATTATTTCTTCAGTCTAAAGACAATACAAATTATGCACATATAGATCAAACAACAGACAAGGTGTTTATTTATCTCTAAATCATACACGTTTGGCTCAAACTTCACAAATTTTAAGACATAGAGTAGCAATTGTATTGACGACATGAATATGTACACATATAACAATATCCATGGAACTGTGTCCATGTGAAGCATTCATTGTATTAACAACATGAATATGAACACATATGTTGTAACAATATTCATGGAATTGTTTCCATGTGTAGCATTCATTGTATTAAATTAACAACATGAAAATTTATACATATGTTTAAACAATATCCACGGAATTGTGTTCCTGTGTAACTTTCATTGTATTGACAATATGAATATGTACACATATGTTGTAACAATTTCCATGTTATTGTGTTCATGCATAGCACCTGTTGTATATGACAACATGAAAAAATACACAGTTTTTAACAATATCCCAGGTTTTAGTGTCCATGTGTAGCACTTGTTGTATCATCACAATACCAATATCCATATCCAGCACACCTAGGTTTTATCAATATCCATTGAACTGTGTCCATGAGCAGTACTTGCTTTATTCACAATGGGAGATCCAACTGGTACTGGTCCGATATCTGCGGACATCAGAGAAGAAATAAGTGATGGATCAAAGTCTGGAACTTCTTTTACCAGAACTTCAGTTCCCATTAGAATGTTCTTGTGTGGCGGGGAAGGAATAATGGCCTTCCCTTTTGGTGCATACTCTTCATCTGAGATCATTATAACATCATTGTCAATATCATCTTCACTAGCGTTGTAATCTTTATCTCTGTCATCATCTTGATCAGCTTCATCATTACTGCTAATTAGATCAATTTCATTATCATTATCACTACTCTCCTCTTCATCTTCAGTTGTTGGAACTACTTTCATTCTTCTTTTCACAGCTTGAGGTTTCTTTGCAACCTCTTTGGTATCATTTTTATTGTCTAGCTTACCATCATTGTCATCATCATCACTTTCACTATCATTACTATCAGATTCTTCATCTTTGCTATCATCACTTTCATTATCACCATCATCAGCTTCACCATCATCATCATCACTACTTTCATCACTACTACTTCCACTCTCACTAGATGATGATGATGATGATGAAGAGGAAGTTGTAGAATTAGCCTTTGCCTCTTGATCATCTGAAGCAGACGGCAAAGGTGCCTCACTTTCATCTTCAGATAATGCTGAGGACAGACCTTCATCTTGTGATGTTTCATTGTCTCCACTGTTGAGAGTTCCTTCTTTAGGGTTTGGTTTCAACTTTTTAACAGCCTGAAGCAAACCCATTTTAATTTTCACAGTTGGAGCACTTGTATTCAGAGACGGTGAGGCAGTTTTAGATTTATCAACATCATCAGTCTTTTTCATATCAATAGATGATTTTACTGGGGAGTCTACAGAACTGTCTGACAGTATGATAACATCTGCTTCCTCTACCTTATCAACTGGCTGTTTATCTTTGGCTGAAACCTCTGCCTCTGACTGACTGTTGTCTTTACTAACAATGTCAGTTGAAGCTTTATCTAAGTTACTTTCAGTAGCTTTCTGCATGCTGTAACTGGCTCCCTGACTTTCCATGATGTTTGCAAGACTGATTAAATTTGGAGGTTTTATGGATTTTGTAGGTACATCTTCAGGTGTCGAGTTGGGACGTATACTTGCTGGCACTAAAGTAGAAACACTGGCTTGAGATTTTGTATCCTGAGACTGAAATAAATGAAGACAATTTATCTTTCTTTCAATATGGCAAAGCTTTGTATATAACAGTAAATAATGAAAATCAAGACAGAGCTATCACTTAAAGGGAATTCCTATAGTTTTTTATGCGCATCTTTCTGCGCAGCCGACACTTTCTATGGTAAACTGAACTGAAGTCAACATTTGTTGAAACATGTTACAGACAATCTTAAATATGAGGAATTTTGAATGAAATAACATTTTTGATAAGTTATATCAGTAATCAAATGTTGATACTGGTTTATGTTGTATTGACAAGTATCATGCCTGACAGGTATCTTGCTATTTTTGTGGTTGTGTTTTCACATCGCATTTTAGTACAAAGACAGTGTTGTTCATATAATGTAAGATAATTGACTTAGTACTGATAAGACAATATCACCTTTCAGATTATTTAGTATTCAATTATAGAAAGAATTAAGAATTTTTAAAATCTTTTTTTAACTTTTAGCAGACATACATGTAATCAATTTGGCCAGGTTCGCGCCATTTCCGTCCGAACAGGTGTTGTATTCTAGCAGTCTTAACATAAAATTTAGCCTGGTGACCCATACATTTTTAGCCATTTCTATGTTCACAATACAATTATCTATACACAAGAAGAAAAAGAAAAAATTCTATGAAAGAGTTTTTTTAAAATTTAAAAAAATATTCTTCACTATGGGTATTTTTAATTGAAAAAAATTCACAAAAGTAAATATGAAACAATATTTTTTTTTCATTTGTACCCATTATTGTAAGGATAGAGTATTACAAATATGACTATGATATCAAATAAGTATATCATAAAATCTGTAAAAAGAAAAAACCGTATTGTGCTGCCTGGATGTATATTTTGGTTGGTATTTATAAAAAAGCAGAAAATTATGAAAATGTTGAAAAATCGCTGGCAGTTTCAGCAACAGTGGGTGTGTTCAAAACAATTTTTCACAAAAACCAGCCTGGTGACCTATTGTTTTTATTTGTTCATTGTTTTCAGCACAAATTTTCCTATCATATATGTGAATTTAAAAAAATTCTATAAAAGGAAAAAAACTGGACATAGTGACCAGGGTTGTGCACTCTGCATGTTGTCTTGAAGAGGTATGAAAATCCTTCTAATGGACACAAATTAAAGCTATTTAATCTTTGACCTTTGTCTGACCTTGACCTTGCACCTAATGACCTGGGTTGTGCTCTCTGCATGTCTTCTGGATGAAGTTGAAAACTGATGCTTACTTCATGAAATTCATGGTAGTGGTTTAGAATCAAAGCTGGTTGATCTTTAGCTTCTTAAGTGTGAACTTGAATTTAGTGACAGGGGCCAAGTGCTCTACACATTGTCCGGATAAGGTAATCAAATGATGCTACAGATGGACAGACCTACCAACCTACCGACGGACTGGGGGGGCATAAATATGGCTGTCAGCTTACCACTTGTGATCTTATATTTGATAACAATATTAACAATGAATATGAGGTGAACGACTACTAGCATTGTCTATAATACAATGATTTAATTTCATTGGGATCAAACCCATAACTTCAAACTTAAGCTTAAGTTGGTGCTAGGGGGCGAAAGGGGTGTTGTACTATCCATTACCTCTCACGAAAAGACTCAAAGAGTCTACTATAATTTTGCTTAGATGCATTCTTAGCATCCAAATGAATTCTGCTTAAGCCAGTGCTTGGTGAGTGAGGGGTGTTGCATCATTACCTCTTAAGAAAAGACTCAATCAAACCGATTCTGCTATAATTTTGCTTGGTTGCATTGTAAGCTTCTAAAGGAATTCTGCTTAAGTCGGCGCTTAGGGGCGTGAGGGGTGTTGCTTGGTTTCATTCTATGCTTCCTAAGGATCTTCTTAAAGATTTTATTAACTATCTCATAGCAATCTTCAAGTGCCATTTGGTAGCCATTAAAAGCCTCCCGGTACTTGGATTCAGTGTTGTCATATTTTCTGGTCCTTTTGGGATCATGGAGTCTATTCAATATCATTGTAATAGGATTCAACTTAAGCCAGTGCTAGGGGGCGTGATGGGTGTTGCACTACCCATTATCTTTCACGAACAGACTTAAACTGAGTCTACTACTATTTTTGCATGATTGCATTCTATACTACCGAAGGAATTCTGCTTAAGCCGTTAATAGGGGAAATAACTGCACTATCCATTACCTCTCATGAGTATAGGATATGATCTAGAAATGTGGAACAAGCTTCCAAAAGACCTTCTTATAAACTGTATCATCATTAAAATTTACTAAACTGCAACAGAACAGACAATATGCTTATGAATCATCATAATGATCTATTTGTAAGCAGTGTTTATTTTGCCAATACCTTTTCACCTTTGTGCTTCTGAGACTGCAGCTGCTTACAATATCTGACTGCCTGGTCCAGAAACATTTTCTGCGGTAATGTCTAAAATTACAAATAATCTTTATTAAAACATCATGCAACTTCTAAGGTTGATTAGAAGATGCTTTTGTAGAAAAGCGCATGTCTCCCCCAATGCATAGTCGTATGGGCAAGAAGTCAATAGGGGACAGGAGCAAAAGTCAAAGAGACACTGATGGTTGGCTGCAATAGGGATCATTTACTTGGCATGTCCAATTACCCCACTAGGTTTCAACATTCTGGGCCTAGTGGTTCTCAAGTTATGAATTGGAAATGGTTTTCCATTTTCAGGCCCCTGTGACCTTAACCTTTGATAAAAAAACCCCAAAATCAGTAGGGGTCATCTACTCTGCATGTCTAATCATCCTATTAAGTTTCAACATTCTTGGTCAAGTGATTCCCAAGTTATTGATTGAAAAGATTTTTCAGCCCCCTGTGACCTTGACCTTTGATAGAGTGACCCCAAAAACAATAGGAGTCATCTACTCTGTAAGTCCTATCAACCTATGAAATTTGAAGGTTCTAGGTCAAATGGTTATCAAAGTTATTGACTGGAAATGGATTTCAATGTTCTGTCCACTGCGACCTTGACCTTCAATAGAGTGACCCCAAAAACAATAGGGGTCATCTACTCTGTAAGTCCTGTCACCCTATTAAGTTTCAACATTCTAGGTTAAGTGGTTCTCAAGTTACTGACCGGAAATGGATTTCCATGTTCTGTTCACTGCGACCTTGACCTTTAATAGAGTGACCTCAAAATCAATAGGGGTCATCTACTCTGCATGTCCAATCATCCTATGAAGTTTCAACAATCTGGGTCAAGTGGTTCTCAAGGTATTGACCGGAAATGGTTTTCCATGTTCAGGCCCCTGTAACCTTGACCTTTAATAGAGCGACCCCAAAATCAATAGGGGTCATTTAATCTGCATGTCCAATCAGCCTATGAAGTTTCAACATTCTGGGTCAAGTGGTTCTCAAGTTATTGATCGGAAATGGTTTTCCCTGTTTAGGCCCCTGTGACCTTGACCTTTATTAGAATGACCCCAAAATCAATAAGGGTCATCTACTCTGCATGACCAATCATCTTATGAAGTTTCAACATTCTGAGTCAAGTGGTTCTCAAGTTATTGATTGGAAATGGTTTTCCATGTTCAGGCCCCTGTGACCTTGACCTTTGATGCAGTGACCCCAAAATCAATAGGGGTCATTTACTCTGCATGAACAATCATCCTACGAAGTTTCAACATTCTAGGTCAAGTGGTTCTTAAGTTATTGATCGGAAATGGTTTTCCATGTTCAGGCCCCTGTTACCTTGACCTTTGATGGAGTGACCCCAAAATAATAGTGGTCGTCTACTCCATAAGCCCTGCCACCCTATTAAGTTTGAAGGTTCTAGGTCAAACAGTTCTCCAATTATTGATTGGAAATGAAGTGTGACAGACGGACAGGGCAAAAACAATATGTCTGGGGGAGACATAAATTTAGTACTAAAGATTGAGTGATTATACAGTACAACAAATTTAAACAGACAGGCATTACATTGTATATGCGATACTGTAAGTAGCAAGGAGTTGTGAATTCTGTATGCAAATAAGGCTGACAACTACTTAATTGTCTACAGAAACAATGTCCATACAACAAATTGTTTTAATGTCTAATGAAACAGTGTCCATACAAGATTTTTTAAAGTCTAGTGAAACAGTGTCCACTTGCAACAGACTGTTTTAAGGTTTAGTGAAACAGGGTCAATACAACAGACTGTGTTAAGGTTTAGTGAAACAGGGTCAATACAACAGACTGTTTTTAGGTGTAGTGAAACAGTGTCCATTGGCAATAAATTGTTTTAATGTCTTGTGAAACAGTGTCGATACAACAGATTATTTTAAGGTCTAGTGAAACAGTGTCCATACATTTGATTGTTTTGCAAACTGAGAAACAGTGTCCATACAATATATTGTTTTAAGGTCTAGTGAAACAGGGTCCATACAACAAACTGTTCTAGGTCTGAGAAACAGTGTCCATACAGCTGACAGTTAAGTGTTTTAAGGTCTAGTGGATCAGTTTCTGTACGACAAACTGTTTTAAGGTCTGAGAAACAGTATCCATACAACAAATTGTTTAAGGTCTGAGAAACAGTGTCCATACAACAAATTGTTTAAGGTCTGAGAAACAGTGTCCATACAACAAACTGTTTTAAGGTCTAGTGAAACAGTGTCCCTAAAACTGATTGTTTTAAGGTCAAGAAAAACAGTTTCCATACAACAGAATGTTTTAAGGTCAATACAACAGATTGCTTTAATGTCTAATGAAACAGTTTCCATACAACAGATTCTTGTAAGGTCTTAAGAAACAATTTTCATACAACAGATTGTTTCAAGGTCTACGGAAACAGTTTCCATACTGCATTTTTTTAGGTCTAGTGAGACAGTTTCCATACTACAAGCTGTTTTAAGGTCAGTGAAACAGTTTCCATACAACATATTGTTTAAGGTCTATTGAAACAGTGTGAGGAGTATCCATGCAACAACTGTTTCAAGGTCACTGAAACAGTGTTCAAATGCGACACACTATTTTCAGGTTTATTTAATCGGTGACCATAAAACAAATTGACTTAATGTCTAGCTAAACAGAAAAAATGTTTCAGTTGTAGACAAACATCTAATCTTAAAAATAAAACATTGTTTCACTCTCTCTTATTTTGTTAACTTTGAAAATATCAGCAAAATGCAACCTCAGCCAGATTATACCTCCAACTTCCTAAGTGTAACTCTGTATGCTTCAGCCAGCAGCCTGTTGGTCCTCTCTACATGCTTGTTCAGCTTGTGTACACCATGCTCATGTATTTTGTAAACGACCATGAGGAATTTCTGTCTAACTTCAGTATCAGTGATTGCCTTCATGTCCTCAATCTGCTGTTCTACAGCATCCAGAGTGTAACGGTGTGATGTCAGGGCATAATATTTCTTCTCTGCATCTCTAAGGTATTTTCTACAAAGAAAACACTATAAGTATGGACAGTGTAAACACATAAATTAGTATTAAGTCAGCACTACAATTACAAGCCAAATTAAAGTTCACTTAACATTATTTTTCCTATAGATTTATATGCATTTCCAAATTTTAGGAAAACTGTCATGTCAAGAAATACTGAGATGTCTATTTCTGGAAATTATAAGCTGTTAATACCTAATAAAAAGAAATCAGTTAAAAATAAACCTAAAATAGATATACCTTTGCAAATTTATTTTTTTTCATCAATATTCCCTTCAGATTACCACTGTGGTAAATAGAGTGTCAGTAATATTCTTCTTTATAGACTAACAAAAACGTATTTATCAGATGAAAGATATTGAAATTTAATTCTAATATGCTTTTCTCTGTTAAAACACTCTTACGCTAGAATGACGTCACATTAACGTGCGGTGACGCCAATGTTTTTGTTGCAACCAAGAAAGAGGGCTATTATATTTTATCTACTGTTTTAGATTAATAAGGGCATATTAGAATCGAAATAATTTATACCAAAACCGTGTTTTAACACTACTTATTCACTTTGGCGGTAAAACGTTGTACAAATAATTTCACTTGGGCTGCGCCCTTGGAAAATTATTACGCCCAACGTATAACTGCCCATTGTGCACAAATAAGTGTTAAAACACTCTTTTGCTATAAATTATTTCTTAAATACATAGATAGGGAAATGCACTACCCTACTAATGTATGAATTTTACAAATGCTGGTCAAAGAAACTGGAGTAGCGTTTTCAAAACGAATTGAAAAAAAAACAAGAGAGCCATGATGGCCCTATATCGCTCACCTGAGTACAATTGCTTTAACCAAAAACAAAAAGAAACAAGAGTGCAAGAATGTCACAATATACGCCCGTCACAGCAAATTTCTTTACTCTAGCACCTGTATTTGCAAATGGAATTTTAATTTTGTGGTTGTATAGTAATAACTGTAAGTGTTTTGTTTTTCTAAGTCCACAAAAAAACTCCTTACCAGGTAGAGATACCTTAAAATACACCTAAAATTGGAAAGTAACATCTATGTTGTACCACAGAAAAGTGGTCTTGGTTTTTCCCTACGGTCAATTATAAAAAAGTTACAATATAAGTTATTTATAGTAACAACTAAGGGAAGTTAATCTTAAAAAAAAAAAAAAAAAAAAAAAAAAAAAATCAAAAAAAAAATTGTAAGTCCTCACAAAAATCTTTACCAGGTAGAGACTGGTCAAAATACACCACAAAATTGGATGTAGCATGCATGTTGTACTACAGAAAAGTGGTCTTGATTTTTCCCTACGACTAGTAATGAAAAAGTTACAATATAAGCTATTTATAGTAACAACAAAGGGAAGTAATTCTAAAGAAGGGAACTGAGCATGACACTTCGTCTCATGATGGTGTATAATTGTGTCAAGTTACATCAAAATCCCTCCATGCATGAAGAAATGCTTCGGACAAAGTCATTCTTGTATCTGACCTTTGGCCTCTAAGTGTGACCTTGACCTTAGACCTAGGGACCTGGTTCTTGCGCATGACACTACGTCTCGTGGTGGTGAACATTTGTCCCAAGTTATATCAAAATCCCTCTATGCATGAAGAAGAAATGCTCCGGACAAGGTTTTCATTCTTGTATCCTTTGACCTCTAAGTGTGACCTTGACCTTAGACCTAGGGACCTGGTTCTTGCGCATGACACTCCTTCTCATGATGATGAACAATTGTGCCAACTTTCATCAAAATCCCTCTATGCATGAAGAAGATATGCTCCGGACAAAGACATTCTTGAATTTGACCTTTGACATCTAAGTGTGACCTTGACCTTAGACCTAGGGACCTGGTTCTTGCGCACGACACTCCGTCTCATGATGGTGAACAACTGTGCCAAGTTTCATCAAAATCCCTTCATGCATGTAGAAGATATGCTCCGGACAAAGTCTGTGGACGCCGCCCACCCGCCCGCCCGCCAGGGGCGTTCCCATAATACGTCCCGTTTTTCAAACGGGCGTATAAAAATTCTTTCAAGGTATAGATATGTCAAAATACACCTAAGTATTGGCGGTACCATTCATGTTGTACCACAGAAAAGCAGTCTCTGTTTTTCCCTACGGCCAATAATAAAAAAGTTACTAAATAAGCTATTTATAGTAATATAAAAGGGAAGTAATTAAAAAAAAAATAATTGTAAGCGAACAAAAGAAGGATCTGCCAAATAAAAACAAGAGCACTGCAATGCAACGCAAATGCAGAGCAATATTCACATAAAACAAAGTAATATGACGTGTGACCTTGACATTGAAGTGAGCCAACCGAAACATGCGCTCTGCACGTCGTTTCAATGAGGTGAACATTTGTGTCAAGGGGTTCAAGAGTTACAGAGCAGAAGGTAAATTGCTAACCAACACACAGACAGACAGATGGACACCGAGGCGATAACATAATACGTCTCTGCGGGTGTATAAAAAGGAATCGAGATCTTATGGTGATACAAGTTGTGTGCAAGTTTGGTTAAAATCAAATCATAAACGAAGCTGCTATTGTGCAGACAAAGTCAAAATAGCCGATTTTGGCCCTTTCAGGGGCCATAACTCTGGAACCCATTATGGGATCTGGTCGGTTCAAGAAAGGAACCAAGATCTTATGGTGACACAAGTTTTGTGCAAGTTTGATTAAATTCAAATCATAAATGTAGCTGCTATTGTGCAGACAAGGTCAAAATAGCTAATTCCGGCCCTATCAAGGGCCATATCTCTGGAACCCATTATGGGATCTGACCGGTTCAAGAAAGGAACCAAGATCTTATGGTGACACAAGTTTTGTGCAAGTTTGGTTAAAATCAAATCATAAATGAAGCTGCTATTGTGCAGACAAGGTCAAAATAGCTAATTCTGACCCCTTCAGGGGCCATATCCCTGGAACCCATAATGAAATCTGGCCAGTTCCAGACAGGAAGCAAGATCTTATGGTGATACAAGTTGTGTGCAAGTTTGGTAAAAATCAAATCATAAATGAAGCTGCTATTGTGCAGACAAGGTCAAAATAGCTCATTTTGGGCCTTTCAGGGGCCATAACTCTGGAACCCATAATGGAATCTGGCCAGTTCAAGAAAGAAACCAAGATCTTATGGTGATACAAGTTGTGTGCAAGTTTGGTAAAAATCAAATCATAAATAAAGCTGCTATTGTGTAGACAAGGTCAAAATAGCTAATTTTGGCCCTTTTAGGGGTATAACTCTGGAACCGATAATGGGATCTGGCCAGTTCAAGAAAGGAACCGAGATCTTATGGTGATACAAGTTGTGTGCAAGTTTGGTTAAAATAAAATCATAAATGAAACCAATATCGTGCAGACAAGAAATTGTTGACGGACGGACGGACGGCCGCATGGACTGACGACGGACGAAGGGTGATCACAAAAGCTCACCTTGTTACTATGTGACAGGTGAGCTAAAAAAACAAATAAGTCTATGGATAAAATTATCTTGTGAACTTTAATGTTAACACAATTTTGTAAGAGCAAATCTTTCAAATTTAAAAGCCAAACTAACCAAATTCTGTAGTTCAACTTTTACAAATGAAGAAAATATAAAAAATTGTTACAATACTAGGTAACATTTCAACACACAAAATATAATACTGAAATTTCAAATTTTTTCTGTAATATTTTTCTATACAAAGACCAGAAGATTAGTTCCACAAATGAAACGTATGTCTCCCTTTACTGGGTTTTCTTCCAGTCCTTTGGAATCATCGAGTTCAATCAAGTTATATGTTTAACAAGAGTTCCACTTTCGTTCAATACAGTCTGCTATTTGTTTGCTTTATACATTCCAACATGAAACAAAAGTGAAGCACCTAACATTTTAAAACACAATATCTAGAAATAATACAGACGCTGTATGGATACAAATACTCTGTAGAACTTATATGATGTTTTCAGTAACTGCTAAGTCAGAACATGTTAACACAAGAGCTGTCACAGGAGACAGTGTGCTCGACTATTTCGATACTGGATAGTGAAGCTGGGCACATCTGAAGAAACTGGAGCTGTCACTGGAGTGTTTAATGACTCCAATGGTGGATGAAGATATTGCACAATAGCTTGAGTCTGTGTCAAAAATATTAAGTAATAAGAGATGTAAAGATAAAGTGTATCAAAACACTATATAAGTATAAATCTAAGCAAAAAGGGGGCATAATTAATATTGAAATATTGATGCAATAGTTATGCACCTTGAGTCATATGATGTGGGTGATGATATGGAGAAATTACTTAAAGTTTGAATCAAATCCTTTTCGTGAAAATGCATCAAAATTAACCTTAAATTCTAAGTAAAAGGGGGCATAATTCATGAAAAATTGGTGCCAGAGTTATGCATCTTGTGTCATATGATGTGAGTGATAAGTGGAACAATATTTTAAGTCTGAATCAATGCCATTTAGCAATAACTGAGATAGAGTGAAAGTGTATCAAAACTTTAACCTGAAATTCTAAGTAAAAAGGGGGGATAATTCATGAAATATTGGTGCAAGAGTTATGGCACTTGAGTCACATGATGTGAGTGATGATGTTGAACAACTATTTTAAGTTTAAATCAAATCCATTTAGTAATAACTGAGATATAGTGGAAGTGCATCGAAACTTTAACCTGAAATTCTATGTAAAATGGGGATAATTCATTAAATATTGGTACAAGGGTTATGGGCCTTGTGTCATATGATGTGGGAATCCACTTAGGAATAACTGAGATAGAGTGCAAGTGCATCAAAACTTTAACCTGAAATTCTAAGTAACAAGAGCTCGTAGAACATGAAATGCCCGCCTTGATGCATTCAGTGACTTTGACCTTTGACTTCAAAATCAATAGGGGTCATCTGCTGGTCATGATTAACCTCCCTATCAACTTTCACAATCGTAGGCTCAAATATTCTCAAGTTATTGTCTGAAAACGGTTTAACAGTCCTGGGACAATGTGACCTTGACCTCTGGTCTCAAAATCAATAGGGACCATTTGCTGGTCATGACCAACCTCCCTATCAACTTTCATGATCGTAGGCCCAAGCGTTCTTGAGTTCTCCTCTGGAAATCATTTAACTGTTCCGGGTCACTGTGATCTTGACCTTTGACCTACTAAACTCAAAATCAATAGGGGTCATCTGCTGATCATGATCAACTTCCCTATCAAGTTTTGTGATCCTAAGCATAAGCGTTCTCAAGTTATCGTCAAGAAATGGTTTAACTGTTTTGGGTCACTGTGACCTATGACCTTTGACCTCAAAATCAATAGGGGTCATCTGCTGCTCATGACTAACCTCCCTATCAACTTTCATGATCCTAGGCCCAAGCATTCTTGAGTTATAATCCGGAAGCGGTTTAACTGTTCTGGGTCACTGTGACCTTGATCTTTGACCTACTGATCTCAAAATCAATAGGGGTCATCTGCTGCTCATGACTAACTTCCCTATTAACTTTCATGATCCTAGGCCCAAGCGTTTTTGAGTTATCATCCGGAAACCGTTTAACTGTTCCAGGTCACTGTGACCTTGACCTTTGAACTACTGATCTCAAAATCAATAGGGGTCATCTGCTGGTTATGATCAACTTCCCTATAAATGTTTATGATCCTAGGCCCAAGCGTTCTTGAGTTATCATCCAGAAACGGATTGGTCAACATACCAACCGACCGACATCTGCAAAACAATATACACCTTCTTCGAAGGGGGGCATAAAAAGAGGATAATTCATGAAATATTGGTGTGAGAGTTATGGCCCTTGTGCCACATGATGCGGGTGATGATGAGGAATAACTATTTGAAATTTAAAGCAAATCCATCAAATAATTACAGAGATAACGAGAAAAAAGAGAAAGTGTAAAAAAACTTTAAGGTGGGGACGTGGAAAGATGCCGACGCCGGGGTGAGTAGGATAGCTCTCAATATGCTTCATATAGTCGAGCTTAAAATTAAGATATATCGTACATATCTAAAAAAAAAAAAACATCACTGTGAAAAGCATACTAATTTTGTAGTCTAAACATTTTTTTGTTGAGCTGCAAGTTTACTAAATAATTCTTAGCAGATACTTATTACACTGCCTCAACAACTCAAATAAAAAGTGTCCACCTGAATGCCACACAAGCAATTTTAGGTCATATTGCAACATTCCATTTTTTGATGTGAAAAAATAACTATAGCACAGTTCCATGCAATATTTCAGGGACAGGTGGACAAATTGGTAGAACTACAGACCTGTAAATCAGCTGAATTACTTCTTCACAATGAAGATCTAGTAACTCATAGTCTGAGATCATCACAACTTCGCTACGGAGGCCTCTGTTGGAAGATACAACAGCATCCGCTCTTGTTTGGTCTTAAAATCTTTTTGGAATTCCAAAATCAGTCTAAAACTTACTTTCCAGGTTCTGGCTGCCGGTTCAGTTGTAGATGAACTTGATGTAATGTCTGACTGTCTTTCTCTGCTCGGAGAACATCGAGAACCAACCCTATACATCTGTTCAAGTGTGATGGAAAACTGCCAGACCGGTCAATTTCATCTATTGGAATTTTCCATATCCCCTATAAAACATGTTTCGAAGTCACTAATTAAAGTTACATGTTTCGTTTAAAATTAATTTACAGGTAATCATAACTTTCAACAGTATTTCAGTGACTTATAAAGTCATTTATTCCAACAATATTTTTTCTTCATAGAGATACAGTAACAACCCAGGAATAACTGAATTTCCTTTTACTATGGTAAATGTATTATATCAATAAGAAAATCATGTAAAAAGAAAAAATAATTCTTTTTTTTTTTTTTTAAGATGCTAAAATACCCATCACAATGTACTAAATGAGCTATATCAATAAAAAAAATCATTACAAGCAATCCTATGGGATAAAAGTTTCTATTTATTTCTTTTAGTATGACTGAACATTGTTGAAGCTTACTATATGCTGTACTGTCACTAATACTGATGTACTGATAAAGTACACTGTGTATAAACTGACCCAACAGAAGGGATATGTATAACAACTGGAGCCTGGTTTTAATACGTTTATTTCTAAAGCTCACTACAGTATAACTAACTTCTACTATCAGAGAGACAGGCATTTACAACTAGAGTAGGCGGAGCCTACGTGGGGTCTGCATGATGCCATAACGCTGACTGGCAGTTGATTACATTCATTGCATATGCAATCATTTATATTCACGGGGACTAATTGTCATGGATTTCGTGGTTGTGGCAATCTATAAAATTAATTTTAAACAAACAAATAAAATTCCTATTCATTTTATCTTCAAATCAGCAAATTTATATCCCCACAAAACAGCCATGTAATTTCATAATTTTATAGTATTCAATTCCTCTCGATTCCTCATTCTTAGGAAAGCCATTTAATGCGAAATCAGGTATTTTTGTGAAGCTGAACGTTGAATGCTTTTAAAACTGGAACTGAATTGTACACTAAAACAGTCGTAATGCATACCACTATTTGAAACATAGGGCCATTTATATAAGTAATAGTTATTTCCCAAATAGGACAGATAGCTAGTGTAGCAAACAGAAATCCATATATAAATTTCTGATTTTACGGTGACAGAAAAACAAAATTTACCTGGAAAAATTTGGTTTGTTTCCTCTCCCCAAATAGTCCTTGACACGGCATGTAGTCTAAGTCTTGCCATTTTGGAGCTCCAAGCAGTATATGGTGAGCTTTCATTAGATCCTTTAATAAAACATACACAACCCATAAATTAAAATGTATGCTTATGGATTTGATCGAGTAGTTTTATTGCTACTGAAAGACATTAGACCCTTAAAAATCTGAAATACAATGAAATCAATCACTGTGGATGGAGTCAACCCAGGTGACCTTCTGGGCATTTATTTCATGGAGGCTCCAGTGTAGGACCATTGACCTTCCATAAACAGCTTCAGCAGGTCCTCTATACATTATGAGGTATACAACTAGAAATAATACAATTTATCTGTATTTGAATAGTCTAAGGTACCAGATGTGTACAATGTTTTCTTGGTAGAATATCTGGCATATTCTGTAGATAATTACTGGTTGTTATGTATATTATATATATATATTCATTTAAATTTGAGCCAGTCAAATGCTTCTGAAAATATTAACAAAATGCTCAGCTAATAACATCTTCCTTTAAGAGTGTAAAGGAACGCATGTTGAGTTTTAGTTTTGAAAATTGAAGCACAGTATGAAAAACATTTAACAAAGTTAATGTTTAAACTTTGAAACCTACAATGAAGTTTTGAGACATTCTTTCTTTATTCTCCAGCAGGTTTATTAAATAAATGCCTGTGAAATCCCCAGGCTTTTTAAGGTATGTTGCAAAAAAAAGTGTAAATGTACCAAGTGAATTTCAAAAATATTTACACTGCAGCTGTTTAAATAAAGATTTACTGCCACATTCCTACAAATAAATATTTTGAGGAAATTATATGGCAATAGATGTAATTTCAATATTTTTTTCTAAAATAAAGACATGTTGTAAATGCATTTTCAGCAGAAAGGCAGGTTCAGTGTGCCTGACTTTTATTGGTTGGGGGAAAACTCTGCCTGTTAGAAGATGTTGTATAAAAAAAATCATGCCTTACCTTATGATAAGGTGAATAAAGGTGAATGTATGCCAGCCTGTAATGTGACTTGTAGTGGGTAGGAAACCTCTGCAGGCATGTGGTAAGAGCCAGACGACATTTCTCAACAAGTTCCTTGTGCAGATCTGTCACGGGCATCTTCAACAAGTAGTTTATCTGATCATCAATCTTTGAGTCATCAGAGACTGAAAAAATATTGTCAACACTTTCAACTGACTGGTAACTAGTATGTTCACACTTTTTTATAATGTAACACCTTTTTTTAACCACTCGTCACTTAATAAGTATCTTGAAAATGTTGAAAATGTTCTTAGATTTCAAAAGCATACAATGTATTACATACAATGTATTGGGCTAACAAAACCACTAGCCAGCAAACAATCTACAAAGAAATCCAACTGTAGATCTAACTTAAAACTCCTGGTTTGACGAATTCTTAGTTACTTTTAACTATATAACCTAGTTACCTGCAAATCTGTTCACACTGGTAAATAAATATACATGACAACCAATTCTGGAAATTTAAAATGTTGAATCATAATTAAAACAGTATTTTTCATAAGTATGAAACACACTTAAAAGCACATTGTCTTGTGTTTTAAATGGTATAGTTTACTTAATTATGTGGATCTACTAAGAGTGTTGTTTTTTTTAATATGTAAAAAAAAAATTTCTTTTAGGGGAAGTTTTGTCAAAAAAGAGCTTTGCCAAGTGGGCAATATACGCCCAAAGGTTTATATCAGACAAGGAAGGAAATAGAAGGGAACAAGATTTAAGGTAAAAGCAAAATGGGGTGGGTGCGGTGATGAGCAGCTGGTTGTGTGCGTGTGCGGTGGTGGTGACAGCACACTAAAGGACAAGAAACTAAATGACTTTTTTTTTTTAGGGGAGGGGGGTTGTAATGTAGATTGTTGCTGCAGTCTGCACATTGTCTCATCACAACATACTTATGTTTCAAGTTTTAACTCAATACCTTTAATATTTTTAAAGTTATGCTCTGGACATGAAATATGTTGGGCAAACTTGACCTTGCTGTGACCCTGACCTATGACCTACAACCCTTGTTCATACAATCTGCACATTGTCTCATCACCACCTATTTACGTCCAAAGTTTGAAGTCAGTACCTTGAATGGTTAATAAAATCATGCTTGGGACATAAATATTATGGACAGATTGACCTTTGAGCTCAGTTTGTGACCTTGGCCTTAAACCTACAGACCAGGCTCATGTTTTTTGCACAGTTTGAAGTCAATACCTTGAATGGTCAATAAATATGACAGACAGCTCAATTTGTGACCTTGACCTTTGACCTACAGACCCTGTTCATGTGCTTTGCATATCATCTCATCACCATCTACCTACATGCCATTTTTCAAGTCAATACCTTGCATGGTTATTTCGTTATGCTTCTGACACAAAATATGACGGATAGTTTTGACCTTTTAGCTCAATTTGTGACCTTGACCTTAAACCTACAGAGCCGGTTCAAGTGAACATCATCATATCGCCATCTACCTACATGTCAAGTTTTAGATACAAAACTATGCTTGTGACATGAAATATAATGGCCAGACAGATGGACGGCCATCACATAATATGTCCATTTTTTCGAAACGCGCATATAAAAATGTGGGGGCGGGAAACATACACCTGGGGAGAGGGGAAATGTCCAATTCTACCCATAAAATTAGCAGAGAAAATCCACTGCAATGGAAAAAAGCTTTGATGCTTTTATACAAGGACCTGCTATAACGAAAGTCCCTACAGTACCTTTTGATGTAGATTTTTGCTGATTCTGTGCTTTAATCAAATCCTCTCCATCTACTTCCATCGTCTCCACTTTGTCCTTGTCATCATCAGTTTGGCTGGAAGTATTGTCCTTCATTTCTTCTTCAATCAAATCTTCTATATGTGCAAGAACATTTTTCACTTCTTTCTCCGTGTCTCCTGAACTTAATTCTGCCTTTTTCTTTCCATCTGTTTCAAGTTCAGTTGTTGGTGTCCCTCCATCACCAGAGGCACCAGCATCTTCTGGTCTCACTTCAACATGTTTTATTTCTTTAGTTTCTTTGACATCTTGAACTTTACTCTCTTGGCTTAATGCTAAACTATCACCACCTGCTTGAGTATCTGCTGCTCTTTTTGGAGTTTCAGGTGATTCACTGGGCTTTTCTCCAAGGATACTTGAGATAGAAAATGGAGACTGCTTAAGTTTCTGCAAATTAGCACTTTCTTTATCAGCTTTACTTTCGACAAACTCATTTTTCACAGGTGTTGCCTCCCCTTGCTGTGAGGTTTCAACTCTAGGTAGTTTAGAAGTGTCCACAGTCGCCATGTTGATGTCTACTTCTGTCTTTTGCTCTTCAGAATGCAATTCCAGGGTTGTTACAGATTTACTTTGCATAACCACATCCTTTTCTTCAACACCTGCATTGTTTTGTTCTTCAACTTTCTCTGTTTCCATGGCAACAGGTTCTGCAACTGGTTTAACACCAGGAATACTTTTTTGTCTAAAATACGTGTGGTCAGAACTTGACTTTGATTTGGAAGGTGTTGTCTCTGTACACGAGTTCTCATCTGCTGATGATGCCGAGTCCCTGCTGTATAAATAAAGTACAACAGATGAAAAACTGCATGATTTTTTTTCAATATTATAAATGAATCCCTCTTGGCTGATAATATCCATAAGAACATTTTTTGTTAGGTTTAATGTCACACTGACATAATTACATGTCACTTGATGACGTTTCAGCTACTGATGGTGGAGGAAGACGCTAGGTGCCCCTCAGGGTATTATTTCAGGCACAAGCAGTCACCTCACATGAAAGAATTCTACACACCAAGGGAGGTTTTAGACCCACAGCAGTGAGGGGCAAGTGGTTCCTAGTCACTGACCTTAACCATTTAGCTATTAAGGCTCTTTACTATCCATAAGTGGAAAGAGCACCACTGAGATTTCAAATATTCCAAATTACTTAAAAATAACAAAGAAAGAATTAAAGACGAAAAAAAAAAAATTCTGGCAAAACAATCTGAGCATCAGCTTACTCGGTTTTATTTGTCTGCCCATATTCCAGGCGTTTCACAAAAGGTGTGTTTGCAGCTTCTACGATGTACTTCACATACAATTTGTAGTCGTGGCTATCTGACTCCGCATCATATTTCAACAGCTGCTTTAGTATTATCACATGGATTCTATAATACATCTGTAAAAATATAAATAGGAGATTACACCTGCCAAAGTATGACATTCAATTGCTACAGTATGACTTTCAATTTCTAACTCAAGTCGTTTGACAGAAATGAAGATAAAGAATAATGGTAAATCAGGAGTATTCATGAGGGATTATTATATTATTTCACTAAATAAGTGTCAGACTTAAGTGCAAAAATTAGTTCTTATGAATACAAACATTTTATTATTAATGGAAAAATTTACAATTTCAACAAAAATTAAACCTCGAACAATACTGCTGTTTAAAAATTTCACCAAATTTCAGTCATATGAAAATGTCTGATATTAGAGATCATTTCCCCTTGTAAAAGAGGGGATAATTCATTAAATACTGGTACCAGAGTTATGGCTATATACCAATAAAAGAAATTGTTCTTTGTTTCATATAAAATTCAGCTACTTCAGAACAATTTTGTTACAGTTTCTAGATTTTCACTCCATCGTAGACCTATTTTCCACAAGATATCCATACATTTGCTTCAAGAAAACGAAAAGAAAAAGGGGTGTTGAATAGTATGCAGTGAAATGCAAGTCAACTGAAGTCAGGTACCCTCATATTGCCGCATTTCAGAAAGCGGTCCGCAGAATAAACACCCTACTTTCGTTTTCAAGTAAACAACTCGAAAACATGCGAGTATTAGCATGAAACGTGTCCTATTTTATGTAAAATTCATTCCACGAGTGAAATAATGCCCATTTGGCCCCCGATTTACGCACAAATGCGCGTAAAATGGAAAAATTAGGATCTATTTATTAGGGACTTCTTTCGACTACACCACGGAAGCACATTTTGGACCGAATTACTGCATTATAACCTTATGGACTCTGTGTAATATGAAGAAAGAGATGATGTGGAACAACTACTTTCAGTTTGAATCAAATCCATTTAGTAATAAACTGCGATAAAGTGAAAGTGCATCAAAACTTTAACCTGAAATTCTAAGTAAAAAGGGGGGATAATTCATAAAATACTGGTGTGAATGTAATGCCCCTTGTGCCTTATGATGTGGGTGATGATGAGGTGAAACAAATCCATCAAGTAATTACAACTTTAACCAAGGGGCGGACGCCAACGCTGGGTCGAATAGGACAGCTCTCCATACTTGGTATAGTCGAGCTAAAAAGGGGGCATAATTAATGAAAATTGCTGCCAGAGTTAAGGACCTTGTGTCATATGATGAGGACAATAATGTGGAAGAACTATATTAAGTTTGAATCAAAGCCATTTAGTAATGAGAGAGAGTGAAAGTGCACCAAAATTTTAACCTGAAATTCTAAGTAATAATTCATAAAGTATTGGTGTCAGAGATGGATCCTTGTGTCACATGATGTGGGTGCTGATGATGACTAATTATTCTAAGTTTAAGCTAATCAATAAGTTATTACAGAGATAAAGAGAAAGTGCATCAAAACTTTAACCAAGGTGTGGACGCAGAAGGATGCTGACGCCAGGTCGAGTAGAATAGCCTTCCATATACTTTGTATGGTCAAGCTAAAAATCTTCTGACATGACAAATGATAAGCTACAGCCAGATATCTGTTTTATGATCAAACTTACCTCTAATGCCTCTACAGCTAGATGCGGGGTGTTGTATGCATACTGAATACGTTTAGGATATTTAGCATGCTCTTTGTGTACACATTCCAAGGCCTGAAAAGAAAAAGAATTTTCTACAATTTTTACACATTTTCTAAACAACCTTTGATCTTACTGCTTTCAGATAATGTTTGATTTTACTTATTTTAACCAGTTAAAAAAACGTAAAAGCTTATTGAGATATTCTAGGGTTAACTTTGTACAGAAAAGCCAATACCATCAAACCTGTCTTAAGCTAAGACCGCCTCAACAGTTCAGTGGTAATGTGTCCGCTTTGATTGCAGGAGTTCTGGGGTTTGATCCCTGGCCTCGTCATACCAAAGATGTAAACAAGAGGACCATGATGGTCCTGAATCGCTCACCTGTCCCCACATGACCCAGTTTCGAATTTATGACGTCGTTTTTTCTATTATTTGACATAGTGACCTAGTTTTTGAGCTCATGTGATCCAGTTTTGAAACTGACCTAGATATCATTAAGATGAACATTCAGACCAACTTTCATACAGATCCCATGAAAAATATGGCCTTTAGAGAGGTCACAAGGTTTTTTTATTATCTGACCTACTGACCTAGTTATTAAAGGCACCTGACCCAGTTTCGAACTTGACCTAGATATCATCAAGGTGAACATTCTGACCAATTTTCATGAAGATCCATTCGAAAGTATGGCCTCTAGAGAGGTCACAAGGTTTTTCTATTTTTAGAACTACTGACCTACTTTTTGACCACAGTTGATCCAGTTTCGAACTTGACCTAGATATCATCAAGATAAACATTCTGACCAACTTTCATACAGATCCCGTGAAAAATATGGCCTCTAGAGAGGTCACAAGGTTTTTTTATTATTTGACCTACTGACCTAGTTATTGAAGGCACGTGACTCAGTTTCGAATTTGACATAGATATCATCAAGATAAACATTCTGACCAATTTTCATGAAGATCTTGTGAAAAATATGGCCTTTTAGAGAGGTCACAAGGTTTTTCTATTTTTAGACCTACTGACCTAGTTTTTGACCGCACGTGACCCAGTTTTGAATCTGACCTAGATATCATCAAGATGAACATTCTGACCAATTTTCATAAAGACCCCATGAAAAATGTGACCTCTAGAGTAGTCACAAGCAAAAGTTTATGCACGCACGCTGCGCGATCACAAAAGCTCACCTTGTCACTTTGTGACAGGTGAGCTCAAAATGGTACTGGTAGCTCCCTTGCTTGGCACTCAGCATTTAAAGGGTTTTACCAGGAGGTAAAATTAGCCCAGGTGAGTATCTGGAGACATGGTTTGTTGCACAGAGTTTTGAAGCTTGTGTTGTATGTTGATTATATGCAATGTTAAATAAACTTTAAGCTTACCTTTACCTATCAGGGGACCATTTAACACAAGTAGTGATATTACTCAAAAGTACAAAACTTTTCTTTGGATATTATATTAAATATTTATAAGCTGTGGTCAAAGAATGTAGAATGTACTCTGGTATTACTGAATGAAAGATTCTATTGGTATTTAAGACAAGCAAAAATGACAAAACTACTGCCAAGTAATAAAAGAACCCTTCTTGAAAGGCCACTGTCATACTGCTGCAACAGGAACCAATGTTTCTACATTGAAACTTTACTGAAGAACCTGCACCACTGTCTATAAATCAGCTTTCATGAGAAAAAAAAACAACTTGTACTAAGTACTTTTTGAGTTATCCACCACCATAAAACAGGTGACCATTTAATGCATTACTTTAAATGACATTTTTGGGGGAATACAAAGAGCCTGTTAATGAAAGGTGACCATTTCTGAAAGGTGACCATAAGCACAAGTTACACTGTACTTTTTATTTTTCAAGGTTCTAATACAGGCCCTTCAAATACTGTACGTTAATATATACAACTATTCACACTATAAAAGATTTGTAGAATTTCTATTTATTTAACTTTTCTTTGTGATAGATTTTAAATTATTTGACACAAACATGTCTTTTCAAGAAAATACAGATCAATTTTTTTCAAATAACAGAAAATGTTTATGAAAGAAGCAAAACATACCTTCGAATAATATCCAAGAGAATCTTTTATCCCTCTATTATTCTTTTCTAAACATTTTCCAAGCATGTAATTATGTAACCATTCATCTTCTGACCAGTCTCGATCACAGCCTGCTGCCATACGGAAACAATCTGTTGCCGTCTGCAACATCTCGCGTTTACTGTCCACAGCAATCTTAACAGTTTCTTCATCCATTGCAAACCATTTTTTCTATGAAGCAAAACGAATTTTAGTAACAGAAATAAAATGTCAATCAAATTATGCAACATGTCACTGACTAAGAAATATGTCATACTAAAGGCGCATACATCCATATATAAGATAATAGATCTACCAATAATTTCAAAATTGTTAAATGATACTTTATTAGTATGAAGTAAAGTATCATTCAATTTGTTTTTTTTTTATTCATTTTTTACTGTGCGAGTAACACAACAGAAACCTTTTTATACAATACACAGACTACATGAGATTTTTTTTATCTTTTTTTCATTTTTTTTGTTTGGTTAAGAATTACACAGACACAATTTAGGTAATTCAGGCATAGGCAGGCAGCTGCGTAGAACCAACTTTCCATGAGCCAGCTGGATGGCTTCTTCATGCCTATAAATAAATAATCACTTTGGTTTTATTTATTACTTAGAATTTCAAACAAATAAAATATGACCTTTGACCTATTGAGCCCCAAAACAACAGGAGCCCCCTATTTCATATGCTCAATCATGCCTTCAAGTTTGAAGGTTCTAGGTCAAGTGGTTCTCAAGTTATAAGGCAGAAATTGTTTTCAGGGTTCAGGCCCCTTTTACCTTGACCTTTGATCTACTAACCAAACAAAAACACTGTAGGTGTCATCTACTTGATAAGCCCTTTCATGTTGCTAAGTTTTAATGTTCTAGGTCAAGTGGTTCTCAATTCATTGGGCAGAAATCGTTTTCAAGTTTCAGGCCCCTTTGATCTTGGCCTATGACCTATGATTAAAAACAATAGGCTTCTATGACTTCAAATACTATAGGGGTTATCTACTTCATAAGCCCAATCATGCTACCAAGTTTGAAAGTTCTGGATTAAATGGTTCTCAAGTTAGGCGGAAACCATTCACTCTATGGACTAACCAACCTAGTAACCAACAGATGCAAGCAATATACCCCCACTTCTTCGAAAGGGGGCATAATAATGTATATACACCTGGATGCATGAACAACTATTACTCAAACTCAATTAGTTTCTACATACAGTTTATTTCAATGATTCACCTGTGTATTATAAAACAAGAGGACCATGATGGTCCTGAATCGCTCACCTCTTCCCACATGACCCAGTTTTGAGTATGACGTTGTTTTTTCTATTATTTGACATAGTGACCTAGTTTTTGAGCTCATGTGACCCAGTTTTGAATCTGACCTAGATATTATCAAGATAAAAATGCTGACCAATTTTCATGAAGATCCATTGAAAAATATGGTCTCTAGAGAGGTCACAAGGTTTTTCTATTATTTGACCTATTGACCTAGTTTTCGAGGGTACGTGATCCTGTTTTGAACTTTCCCTAGATATCATCAAGGTGAACAATCTCACTAATTTTCATGAAGATCTCATGAAAAATATGGCCTCTACAGAGGTCACAAGGTTTTTCTATTTTTATACCTACTGGCCTAGTTTTTGATTGAACATTACCCAGTTTCTAAACTGACCTAGATATCATCAAGGTGAACATTCAGATCCATTTTTTATGAAAATCCATTGAAAAATATGGCCTCTAGAGAGGTCAAAAGATTTTTCTTATTTTAGACCTACTGACCTAGTTTTTGACCGCAGTTGACCCAATTTCAAACTTGACCTAGATATCATCAAGATGAACATTCAGACCAACTTTCATACAGATCCCATGAAAAGTATGGCCTCTAGAGAGGTCACAAGGTTTTTTTATTATTTGACCTACTGACCTAGTTTTTTAAGGCACGTGACCCATTTCAAACTTGACCTAGATATCATCAAGGTGAACATTCTGACCAATTTTCATGAAGATCCATTCAAGGGTATGGCCTCTAGAGAGGTCACAAGGTTTTTCTATTTCAAGACCTACTGACCTAGTTTTTGATCGCAGTTGACCCAGTTTCAAACTTGACCTATATATCATCAAGACCAACATTCAGACTGACTTTCATACAGATCCTATGAAAAATATGGCCTCTAGAGAGGTCACAACATTTTTTCATTATCTGACCTAATGACCTACTTTTTGAAGGCACGTGACCCACTTTCAAACATGACCTAGATATCATCAAGATGAACATTCTGACCAATTTTTATGGAGATCCATTCACAAGTATGGCCTCTAGAGAGGTCACAAGGTTTTTCTATTTTTAGACCTACTGACCTAGTTTTTGACTGCACATGACCCTGTTTCGAACTTGACCTAGATATCATCAAGATGAACATTCAGACCAACTTTCATACAGATTCCATGAAAAAAATTGCCTCTAGAGAGGTCACAAGGTTTTTCTATTATTTGACCTACTGACCTAGTTTTTGACGGCACGTGACCCACTTTCGAATTTGACCTAGATATCATCAAGGTGAACATTCTGACCAATTTTCATGAAGATCTCATGAAATATATGGCCTCTAGAGAGGTCACAAGGTTTTTCTATTTTTAGACCTACTGACCTAGTTTTTGACCGCAACGGACCCAGTTTCAAACTTGACCTAGATATCATCAAGATGAACATTCAGACCAACTTTCATACAGATCCAATGAAAAATATGGCCTTTAGAGAGGTCACAAGGTTTTTCTATTATCTGACCTACTGACCTAGTTTTTGAAGGCATGTGACCCAGTATCGAACTTGACCTAGATATCATCAAGGTGAACGTGAAATATATGGCCTCTAGAGAGGTCACAAGGTTTTTCTATTTTTAGACCTACTGACCTAGTTTTTGAAGGCACGTGACCCAGTTTCGAACTTGACCTAGACATCATCAAGGTGAACATTCTGACCAATTTTCATGAAGATCTTGTGAAATATATGGCCTCTAGAGAGGTCACAAGGTTTTTCTATTTTTAGACCTACTGACCTAGTTTTTGTCGGCACGTGACCCAGTTTCGAACTTGACCTAGATATCATCAAGATGAACATTCTGACCAACTTTTATAAAGATCCCACAAAAAATGTGACCTCTAGAGTGGTCACAAGCAAAAGTTTACGGACGCACGGACGCACTGACGCACGGACGACGGACGACGGACACCGTGCGATCACAAAAGCTCACCTTGTCACTTTGTGACAGGTGAGCTAAAAATATATATCTCACATTGTAAACCATCACAAATCCCAACAGCCCATTCATTTCACAGGATTCTGTGATTTTTTTTTTTACAAAAATGTTTTCTAATCAACCAACATGAACACAAACTTTGTTGGTCGGAACTTTTTACATATAATTTTGTTCTGTCAAGAGCCTCTGGTGCAACAAATAGTCACCTCTTTATTAACCAGAGATAGTTATTTATGAATCTAGTTGGATTCAAAGTGACGTTACCAACAAATGTTATGCACCTAACAAATCAGTGCCTATCTGCACAATTCAGGCATATTTACACAATGTACTATGTAACAACTGCCGCTAATCCTTCCATCAAATTAGACTTAAACCCATTTTCCAATGTCACTGCACTTAAACCTTTAGCCTGCTGGCGGCAAGTGATTTTGCCTTTGTAACCAGAGCAGACCAAGATCAGCCTGCACATCCATGCAGTCTGATCATGGTCTGTACTTTTCACTATTCAGTCAGTAAATTTTCAGTGAAATCCCCTTTGAGTATTAAGTGGTACTGCCCAAATTAAATAATGGACCAGTCCATTTTAGAAATATAGTAGGGTAATGGTTAATGAATATGCCTTTATTGTTAAGGTTGCCATGTATCTTTCTAAAGAAGCTGCTAATAGCATTAATCTTATAAACACACACATACCCATTCAATTTGCCTTGAAGCATGCGAGTGTAACTGGTATGCCAAGGTTCCATATTCTATCCACAGTTTACTGTTTGTGTCGTCTATTTCTACTGCTCGCTTGAAGCAACGAAGGGCTGCAATAGATTTCTTGTATACTGGTTGGTCCATTTTAAGCTCTGCCTGTAGTAACAAATAACGGATATTAAAATTTTATTATTTCACTTTTTTGAATAGAAAAACATCGAATTGGTTAATCTTGAATATTGAATTATTCTAATTTTGTGCCATAATTTTGCACTTCATTTTTGTTTGTTATGTTTAACCTATCTTGTAAATTCTAGTTTTTACTTCCTGCCTCTAATTTTGTGATGACAAATACTACTGTTGTATCTGTATCAGCACACCTCTGGTTTTTTTCAGGACATCTCCAAATTCTATTAAACAAGGATGACAACAATAAATCCAAAATGTAGTCCTTACATACAAGTATGACTGTACCATCAATTTTATACTTTTACCATGGCAACTATGCAGCAGTCCCCTACCACTGTGTAATATTGATACTCACTGAGGTTAGCTTAGAGTCAAGCTGACTCATCCGAGCCAGTGCCATACCAGCCCAGGAGTCCAGCCTACTGGGGTTCATACACAGGTCCTGCATGTAGAACTTTATCGCCTTGCTAAAATTTTAAATATATTAATATGTAAATAATGCTGCAAGATTTGGTATTAAATTAAATAACAAAGAAGTTGTATTCAAAATTTTCCAAAGTCAAATTAAGTACATTTAAGGAAGTAGCTTTAAGAAAAGATAGTCAAATAAAGTAAATTTGTGGAAGTAGCATTAAGAAAGCACAGTCGAATGATGCTGAATATACCTGCATGTTTTAAAAATGCTGATGACACGAAGTTGTTCACCTGATCTGGACTGTTTGAATATTAGTCATTTTAGTAATGCAGAAAAAAATGTGCAGTAAATTTAAATTTTACTAAAAACAGACATTAATCTCCGACTCCTTGACATTTTGAAATCTGAAAATTTTGTGATGTTCATTTTGCAGGAATGCCCCCTTTAGAAAAAAAGTCTGTTCCATTCAAACTTACACTGCCTCCTTGTTTTTGAGGTAATAATCTGCCAGCAGGTAATATATGACATCAACAACTGGTCTGAAATATAATTAAGATAAATATGTTACTTGTTTGTCTGTGATTTGTTTAGGACAATTTATTTTTCAAATGCACTCATTTACACCATCAGCTCAAATATATTCAAGAATGTGAAAAACACCTAACATGTTATTCAAGAAGCCCAAAATTTATCTCTTGATTTTTATTCAAAACATCAAATTACTATTAATTTATATGACCTCGAGGGTCTACCATTCAACCTTTTCCACTTTTGACAGTGAAGGAAGACCAGGTGCCCCTCTAGGCAGTATTAGAGACATGAGAGTGACGCATATGGGTACGAACCACTGACCTTCTGTAAGAAAGCTGGACAGCCAACTTCTAAATGTGATTGTATGGATATGTATTACCAAATATTGCCTTGCCTAATTATCAATAGTGGAGCACAACAATTTTCCGGATAAGTTCTTATTAAAGTTCATTATCTCATGAAGGGATAAAGAATTAATGTTTGTAAAACTATAGTAATAATTAACTTACAATGTTACTTGTCTGCCATCCTGTATAACTGGTGTGGTACTGTTTGTTCCCTCTATATAACTTTGTATCTCCTCAACAGTTAAACCTAAAATTCATTGAGTTCAATTCAAAATGTGCTCTACCACAGAGCTTCCTCCATTTCTTCACGCTATTTTTATCAGCTATACATTTTGTCATTATGAGATTTTAACTTCAGTTTTGATGTCATATATAGTTTTAGACTTAAAATATTGTTTCTGACTACCTCACTGATGCTATTTTACTGCCACTACTACAGGTTTTACTGTCCTGCTACATCTTGAGATTCCTCTAGTACCTGATTCAGTGGAAGCTAAATTGTATTCAATAGAAAACAATTGTACAAACAACTTGAGGAGCAAGTACCTCCACACAAAGGCTGTGATTTTCTTTTCAAATAAACCAATTTCTTAGTATTTTAAAACCAAATGTAGGCAATTTTTTGTTGCTTTTGTAGATAAAACCAAACAAAATGTGACCATTAAATGCCTACTTCCAAAGGGATACATGTTAATTAACAATAATAAGATTTATATCAACAGGCAGGGTTAAGCTAGCCTCAGTAGAATTGATTAGGAAGAAATTTTACACATACCCATGGATTTACTATTCTCTGGAATTAAAGGTATGATTCTCTTCAGCAAAAACTCCACCTGAAATATAGTCCATGATATGGCTGTAGTAATCGGCTAAACTTGCAAGAAGTGCAATACAGAGCAGCTATTTACACAGACTACAGAACCTAGCAACATATTAAATACCATAAAAACAGGTATTTTTCATGCAACAAACTTTCATAAATTTTAGTATTAAAATGTATTTATAAGATTTAAAATTAACATATTCATGAAAACAAATACATTACTAGAAAGTTACTTTCTTTCTAAATAGACAAAATTCCAAGTAATAAATCTACTGTGAAATCACTGAACTTTGATGACAAAAAAAAATAATATGGTTTTGATCAGAATGGCTATTTCATGTGTGCTTAAAATCATGGGTTTCCTGGTTTAAAGATGAAATAAAGAGGAATTTTCTTTTTTTCATCGGGATTTCATTTCCGGGATTGACAAAACCATGAAGTCCACAAAAATTTGACCCCCACAAATATTTTTGATTACACAGTATCCGGAGGCAAAAACTCTGTACAACAAACTGTAATTTAGTCCCAGAGCTGAGTTTCCTGTAGACAAGTTGCACTGTAAATATGCATGTAAACATCTATCAGTGTACAGAGAACATTGTTTACCTCAGTACTGATAGTCTCTGACCTGTACCCATCAAATTCAGGCAGACTCTTTGGTTTGAAATACTCAAAAACATCTACAGCATGCTCCCACTGAAGGCTGATGTTACTGGCACTGTGATCCTGCAAAACAGAATTTAACAAACACTGACATCATTTAAATTTGAATCCCTGGAATACTGGGCCTAAGGTGCTCACTTGAAGAGGACCTCAACCATATGACCTTGCTTCTGACAAACTATTGCTAAGTTGAAAATGGGGCATAATTTTGTAAAAATGTAAAGCAGAGTTATGGAATCTGTGCACTGCACATCAGAACATCACAGTGAACAAGTGTGTGAAGTTTCAATCCATTCCCATTAGTGGGTACTGAGATACCAGCTTACAAACAAAAACTTAACTAATACATGCTAAGTAAAACAAGAGGCCCAAATGGACAGTTCATTAAAATAGAAGTTATTTACAGGTTTTTTCTACATTTTGCTGTGACAGGGAGAGGACCTTATAATGATGCTACAGACCAAGTTTGATGAAAATCCTTTTTTTTTTTAGCTCTAGCAGCCCCTAAAAGGGGTAAAGTGCCCCTAACTGACCAAATTTGAGAGACGACGTTACACTGATGCTAAAGACCAAGTTTGATGAAGAACCATTAAGCGGTTCATGAGAAGAAGTTGTTTAAAGTTATTCCTAATTTTAGCTCTAGCAGCCCCTAAAATGGACCAAGTGCCCCCGTTTGAAAAAATTGAGAGAGGACCTTACAATGATCCTACAGACCAAGTTTGATGACGACCCATCTAGGGATTCATAAGAAGAAGTTGTTAGAAGGTATTTCTATTTTTAGCTCTAGCAGCCCCTAAAAGGGGCCAAGTGCCCCAATCTGAACAAATTTGAAAGATGCCAAGTGTGATGAAGATCCATCTAGTGGTTCATGAGAAGAAGTTGTATAAAGGTATTTCTATTTTTAGCTCTAGTGGCCCTCAAGTGCCAAATGCCCAAATTTGTACAAACTTGAGAGGGGACCTTGCAAGGATGCAACAGACCAAGTTTGGTGTAATTCTGACCAGTAGTTTCAAAGGAGAAGATGTTAAAATAAAAATGTTGACAACAGACGCAGAACGCCGGACCATCCACCTACACTAATAGCTAACCCTAAAGGTTTGATTCAGGTGAGCGAAAAACACCATACGCCCTTTAAGAGGCATAAAATGGTAATCATTCTATGAAGTTTGAAGAATAAAAGGCCTAAGCAATCTCCATTTATTTAATTCAACCTTTTTTAATGTGACCTTGACCTCTGACACCCAAACATCTACTGCACTGGCAATCATCCTATGAAGTTTCACTGCAGTCAATCTCATAGCGTTCTCCAGTTACTGATCTGAAACAAAATGGTCTACCACCTGACAGACCAGAATGAGCAGAACAATCTTACCTGCAAGTGTTTCGCCTTCCCTTTCTTGTTTGGATGACCAAACAGACAGTAAACACACTGTTCAAAGGCTTGCTGGTACTCCTCTTGAAACTTCGACACTGTTTCCTGGCACATATCTTTCTTCAGTACAGACATAAAGAACAGGAGCAGAGCACCATCTGACTTTGTACACCAAGAGCGACTTGAAAACACAGGAAGTTAAAACATTATATTCCATTAAACTGGTTAACATTTGTTTCATTTTGAAAACAGGCCCAAGTATTCTTTATTTATATGATACTTCTTCAAAAATAACTATTTAAAGAACAAAAACATCTCCACTTTTGTACACCAAACATGACTGACACATATAAAGAAATGTCATTAAATACTGCCAAAGTAGATAAATCTGAATTCTTTTTGTAGAAGATGTGACATTGTTTAACCAAAGTTGTAAGGAACTGCTTATTCTTGCTCAAATAGTTCTGAAACACAATTCTAATGTACCACAGTAACTTTCACAAGGCTTCATTTAGCAATTTCCTGGATAGCAGTGAGTGTTTGTGTTTCAGGACATGATGCCGATTTATCCTCATCCACATTTTGAATTCGTGAGTGGCATTATTTACGAATATTAAAGAAAATATGACCACAGCATAGAACTACCCAATGCACAGTACTAACACTCATAACAAGCTATTAAATACAGTGAAACACCGCTCGCTCGAGGTCGCAAGGGGATGAGCAAAATGCTCGAGTTATCCATGGTTTCAAGCGACCCAAACATTGACCAACATACGAAGAAAAATTGTTTTATTGTATCAATTGTCAGCGGTACCATTTGCAGAGGAAACGGTGATGCATAATAATAACAAACCCGTGACATTTAAAACAACGTATCTATGATGTATTAAGTAATAACATACTTGCTTTAATCTAAAGCAAACAGTAATTGATCAATATTTGATCAATAAAACTTTTCTTTAACCTTTCATCAATAATTAATCTCACTATTAGATCAAATATACCGACAAACAAACATTTAAGATAGTCGGGGAAAAGACAACGCAATTTTCACGACGTGCGAACATTTTTAATTAACCGATACATTCTGATTGCCGAAGCTGCGAAAATTTTTGACACCTCTGCTCGAGTTAGCCAGAAGCAACAAAGAGTAAATTAATACACAGGGACAAGGTGTCATGCTCGAGCGATCGAGTTATCGATGCTCGACCCAGCCATGGTAAATTCACATAGAAAATAGAAGGAAATCGGCCGGGACCACATGAATTGCTCGAGCGAGCCCAGGTGCTCGTTTCATCGATGCTCAAGCGAGCGGTGTTTCACTGTAAAGCAAATGATGGCACAAGAAGTCAAACAGCTGAAGAAAGTTCACACTTTATAATGTCCTTTGATCTTACCTGCCGAGATAGTCATGAGCTATGTTTAGTAACATATATGATGAGGACAAATTTTCTTCCTTTTCTTCAACCACTACATCTTCCTTCATTCTTCTCTCCTCTAACTTGTCTTCCTCTCTGAAAAATCCACAGAACCTTTTTTTTTTTTTGTTTCTTTATTCATAAGCATTAGTTAATTAAATACTGACTGATCGACCTAATCTGCAACAACAGGGCTTTCTGTGAATATCAGCTTAATTTTGCAACATCAAAATATAAACTAGATGGTTGTTTTTGGAAAAAAAAAACCCATATGACTTCCCATAAATTTTATCTTTAAAAAGAAAAGTGAAACAGAACATGGATGAAAATAATCACTTACTAGAGAGAAACAAACTGAAAGTTATGAGTAGCGCTATGCAGATTTTATGCGTAAAAATCAGAACCATAACTAATTAAAAGATCATTCAACTGTAAAACCAATCACATACTTATAACTAGGATTGCTACTGATCATTGCTATGAAATTTCATTCAAATTCCACTAACAGAATAGAAAATTTTATCCAGAAATGACCTTTATGGGGCCATAACGCAAAGTAAACCAATCTGAACAGGACATGTCAACAATATGCATATCTAGGCTTTATATCAATCACGGCTGTGCGATTTCATAGTTTTGGAGATGAACAGCAGACAATTTTAATCTCTATATAGAATTTATGGAAAAATCCAAAGGGCCAAAAAATATTCAACCAAAAATTGTGATTTTCCTATAGACTTACATTATGAAAACTAAAGGCATTGGACCCCTAATAGTAATGTTTAAAAAATGGCATTTGCTTGGTATATTCTTAAAGTTGACCATGTTTTACACTGTGTTGCAAATTTTAAACAACTTTTACCATGCCGTTTTTTGTAAATTTTGTATAATGTATGGTATTTCCTCACGCTCAAGAAGAGACAAAATTCAGTGTGATGGCCACTATCTAAAACGTCTGCAGAGAATTCATTACAGCATTAATTTTAATAAAAGAAACATCAAACTGTTGTACAACAATCATAAAACACAAAATAAAACTGTAAAAATAATTTTTTTTCTAGGGTGCTTCAAGTAAACAGATTTAATGAGACAGAATTCTAACTCCAACATTGACAAATTAAGGTCGAATCCTGTGGGTCTGTTTTGAATTTTGCTCACTTCATTCAAAAATAACCATGGGACAATAGTAAAACCTACCTGCATTTCTTCCACAATATGTAATCTAAAGAATGAAGTCAAAATAGAGAACTTTTACCGCACGTAACTCAGAATTTTTAAAGATGTGTAACTCTACCCCTCCTGATTCAGAGGTAAATTCACATTGAACAGCAAAAAATCGCTTATAAAATGAAAATTTTCCACTTTTGTACAATACATCCATAATTAGTCTTGAAAGAAGTAAAAACTTACTAGAAAAAAAGGAAAACATAGAAATAAAATTTGGCCCCAGTGGGGTTTGAACCTACGCCCCCTGAAAATTGCAGTCAAAGTAGGTTTATGGTAGAAATTGAATACTCTTCAAAAAGGAGATACTCTATTACGGGTCCAATACCTTAAATGAGGTTCAAATTTTTCAAAACAGTCACCATGCAAACTTGTTTTTTATTTGCCGAAATTTCTTAGTATATTCTAAGTTTTGAAAAATCAAGGTTTAATCAAATTCACACATTCTAAGCATTCTGGAATACTATTGTTTTTTACTCCACTGACATAAGAGTGTGTGCAGAATTTTCTAGTAGCCAAAGGAATATGACCCTACTTTCTTCTGTGAAACTGTCACAGAAAATATCTGCCAGGTAGAGACCAAACTTTTGATCTCTACCAACTAAGCTTATCAGAGTGCTACATTTACATGAAGAACACTTACTGTTTGATGATATAATACAGCAATATCCATGGTATAACAGTATCCACTGCCATTGCAGTCATGCTCTCTGGTAACGACATATTCAAATTTATTAATCTGATCAGATTCTGCGAAAAACGAATAATCTTTGTTGATGACAGTGCTTGAGATATAAGCACCTCCTTCTCAAATACCCTGCAAAAATGAAAAACCTTTATTCCATATTTACAGTCCAAATACATTTCATAAATAGAAACTATTTGCAGTCTGTGTGAATGTATTTTCATTCCCTTGAATGACTTTTGTTTTTGTTATAGGTCACATGGCGACTTTCAATTTTTTATGGAGAAGGAAGACCCATGGTACCCCTTCATGTATTATTTGAAAATTTCAAATAGTCATGCTAATGAGCTTTTGAACCCACAGAGGCAACTGACCTAACACATAGCAGTTAGAGGCAAGTGATCTGAAGTTAACCACTCAGCCAGGTAGACCCCCTACTTAGAACCATGATGACCCCAAAAGCAAAATACAGACAAGACCATAGAAACTCAATTAACAGCGTTTGTTCACATAATGTTCCCTCATCTGATGTTGCTTGTGGAAAGTGCGCATTTCATCCTGTGTATGAAATGTTCACTGTTCTAACAACCATTGTTTTAAACCACTTCTTGCCTTTCACAAAAAAATATTATAAGCTTGTGACTTTTTCCAATTGCTGTTTTCCATATTTTCCTTACATAATAGGTGCTTACTGAAAAACATAAATCCTAGAAATTGCAACTACTGAATTCTAATTCCTCTATTTTGTGAACATTTTCTAATGCTGTGAAATCATTCATATTTGTGCGAGACTATTTTTTGTAAAATTCAGTCAATCCATAAAATTAAATCCTAATAACCAAGTCAAATTTCCACCCATCTTCAGTAGCTGAAGTCTTTGGATTCAAATCACCATGAAATAATTGTTTTGCCACAAAATTAGTTTATTTCACAGTATATTCAGGGCCATAGGAACAGAGAGCGGGCTGGGGGGGCAGGTGGGGCCAGGCCCCCCACCCCCCTCAATAGTTTGGCCTGTTAAGGTAATTGTCTTAGCAATGTTTTGACAGAGAGGCGATTTTCAAAATGTGTGCCCCCCCCGCCCCCCCCAAATCTGAAAATGCTTCCTACGTGCCTGATATTTAATTCAACCACAGAAAACAATAGCCTTTTCAAGGTGATACCATATGGACAGGTTTTTTGAAGTTTTTCCCATTAAATAAGAAACCATTTAATAATTTCTTAAGTACATGTATAAACTTCTGTGGTTTTGCCCAAAAAGAGAATGTCACTCAGATATGACTCTTGTGGTTTTCTACTTACCATAATAAAAGAATGGGAACTTTGTCTATTCTTTTGGATTTAATCACAAAACCCACACAAAAATTGTCCTCCACAAATAATAATGATTTCACAGTATCTTAAATAAATAAGTATACCTTTGCATGTATGAGAATACACTGATCATTGTTTTAATCCAGCTGGACGTCTCTTCAGACTTACTTCCATGCCTCGACATCTGGTAACACTCACTGAAAGCTTGTTCTCCCCACAGTAAACAATTCTGTAAGATGCAGGGTGTTTCATAATATCTGTTACCATTTCGCCGTTTTAAATTTTTCAAAATATAGAATGTACTTTTAAATGAAAGTCACTAAGCGATAGGAGATATAATAAAGTTTTATTTGATACATAATATCAGCAGGTTTACTTAAAATACTCGCCTCAATGTCCCTTCAAAGAAAAGGTTCAGTTTTACAACATGTGCTCAAGATGACGTCCTCTCTGAAGACCTGACTGGTTTCGATCCACTGGTGTTACCATATCGTCCTTCAATAACTAGCCCAGACTATTCAAACCTTTCAACTATTTGGTGCACTTTTGTCTTGCTTAGTTTCTCATCCTTGGAATATCGTATTTGCATTGATCAAATGACTGTGACCGGTGAATGACTCTCATAGAGCTTAACTGCTTCTGTGCACTTTTCTATGAGCAATGCCATCTTGAAAATATTACTTGTTTTGATGACATTGTTTATGACGTCATGACGTCTACGTTTTTCCTTTATTGTTTACATTCAGTAAAACTTCATTCTGTCTCCTTTAGAATACTATATAACATGACTGCGTTATGTATTACATGTATGTTTTATAATAGCTTTGTAATGGTAACAGATATTATGAAACTACCTGTACATTAACATTGTCAGAATATATACCACATAGCTGCTATATCAAACAATAATATTAGGTCTTTTCAGATTTGGTACTGAGTATCGGAATAAAAGTAGACCCTGAAAGTAGGCCTTATACTTTCTAGAATATAACATTATCAAAGATAATTTTTTCTCCCTGGAAGGCATTGCTTCATTTAAAATCCTCAACATACTGAGCTAACACTATCAATTTTCATAATTTTGACTAACTCAAAGGCCATGACCAAGATTTTATGTGAAACATATTCTGTTTAACCTTTAGCCTGCTGGCGGCAAGTAATTCTGCCTCTGTGATCAGTGAAGACCAAGATCAGCCTGCCACCAATTGTTTTGTTTTGTTACTTACACTATAGTCTTCTGTTTTATAGAGAGCTTCCAGTAACATTATCCACTGTGCCTGTCTCTCAGTCTTGTCTGATGTCATTTTCACCATCTACAATATATATATATATATATATACATATATACATTGTGCATGTATAAACTTCTGTTTTTGTTAGTTAAGACAAGTGTTTCAAGTTTCTAATTCACACTTGATAAATTTACTTACGGTTTGCCACAATACATAAAACAATTTTCATTTGCATGGACTGAGTCCAGGCTTTATTCTACGTTACACGGATAAATGTTCAGTTTTACTTCCAGTTTTTCAAACATACAGAACCTCTTTAAAACTTTTTTTTAGAGTTAAACTTATTATCTACTTCGAAAACAATCAAAAATACAAAATTAACAATGTCATGCCTTTCTCAGCTCTCAGGCTTTCCCCGAAATACATTGAACAAATATACCATCATAAAATAAACCAAGATAGTGTCTTAAAACGAGAGTAAATATAATCAATATATGATATCACCTTCTGTTTTTCAGCTGAGAAATTCTGTTTGAGTATTTCAACAACTTTCTTGTAATCTTTGTTCTCGTACAGTTTCTCGGTTTCCTCCACAGATCTCGTCTGGTGTAACAGTTCTTGTTGTGACAGCACAATCTCTACAATACAATTAATATTTTTATCTACTTTTGGTTGATTATGAAACAAGTTCTACAACTTTTATATTAATCACTCTCAACAGCTCATTCCTATTTTTTCTTTGACAAAACAGAAAAATTTCAATAATCTTCATAGATCATTTGTATGAAATTATTTTAAAATTGGGCCTGCTTTTTTTGACAAAAAGATTTTGATTTTGATTTCGTTTTAACTATATACATATAGGCAAAAGTGACCATGTCCTCTGGTGACCATTTTCTTAAACAAATATGACTGATATGAACAATCTGGATAGAGGGACACCCAAGAAAATTTGAAACAACAGTTTCGAAGGAAATGTCGAAGGAAGACTTTTTTCTATTTTTAACTCTGGCAGCTATGTTTTTTGATCAATCAGAATGATTCTAAAGCTATTCATAAAGGATCCACAAAAGAGCATTTCCATTAAATAGCTTTAAAATAGGGCCAGCAGTTACTGATAAGAAGATTTTCAAAGTTTGCACTAAAAACATAAAAAGGAAAAGTGACACAGATAACAAATCTAACATTAAAGGTAAGTCTGGTTGAGTTTTTTCTTCTTTGAAAGTAATCATTAATACAAATTAAGGGAACGTTTACATACAAAAATCATTAAAAAAGGAATATGTCTTTCTGTTGGATTTTACGGTTTACTGCACAATTGAACAATTAAAGATGGTAAAGTTTTTTATATATATTTATTAAAACTAGAAAATGCTTTTGTAAAAAAGCGCAAGTCTCCCCCAATGCAAAGTCCTATAGGCAAGAAGTCAATAGGGGTCAGGAGCAAAAGTCATAGAGACACTGATGGTTGGCTGCAATAGGGATCATCTACTTGGCATGTCCAGTCATCCCGCTAAATTTCAACACTCTTGGCCTAGTGGTTCTCAAGTCACTGTTCAGGCTCCTGTGACCTTGACCTTTGATCAAGTGACCTCAAAATAAATAGGGTTCATCTACTCTGCATGTCCAATCATCCTATTAAGTTTCAACATTGTAGGTCAAGTGGTTCTCAAGTTATTTCCAAAAAATGATTTTACATGAACAGGCCACTGTGACCTTGACCTTTAACAGACTGACCCCAAAATCAATATGGGGTCATCTACTCTGCATGTTCAATCATCCTATGAAGTTTCAACATTCTGGGTCAAGTGGTTCTCAAGTTATTGATCGGAAATGGTTATCAATGTTCAGGCCTCTGTGACCTTGACCTTTAACGGAGTGACCCCAAAAACAATAGGGGTCATTTACTCTGCATGAACAATCATCCTATGAAGTTTCAACATTCTGGGTCGAGAGGTTCTCAAGTTATTGATTGGAAATGGTTTTCCATGTTCAGGCCCCTGTGGCCTTGACCTTTAACAGAGTGACCCTAAAATCGTTAGGGGTCATCTACTCTGCATGACCAATCATCCTATGAAGTTTCAACATTCTGGGTCAAGTGGTTCTCTAGTTATTGATCGGAAATGGTTTTCAATGTTCAGGCCCCTGTGACCTTGACCTTTAATGGAGTGACCCCAAAATCGATAGGGATCATCTACTCTGCATGTACAATCATCCTATGAAGTTTCAACATTCTGGGTCAAGTGGTTCTCTAGTTATTGATCGGAAGTGGTTTTCCATGTTCAGGCCCCTGTGACCTTGACCTTTAATGGAGTGACCCCAAAATCAATAGGGGTCATCTACTCTTCATGACCAATCATCCTATGAAGTTTCAACATTCTGGATCAAGTGGTTCTCTAGTTATTGATCGGAAATGGTTTTCAATGTTCAGGCCCCTGTGACCTTGACCTTTGATGGAGTGACCCCAAAATCAATAGGGGTCATCTACTCTTCATGACCAATCATCCTATGAAGTTTAAACATTCTGGGTCAAGTGGTTCTCTAGTTATTGATCGGAAATGGTTTTCAATGTTCAGGCCCCTGTGACCTTGACCTTTGACGGAGTGACCCCAAAAACAATAGGGGTCATCTACTCTACATGACCAATCATCCTATGAAGTTTCAACATTCTGGGTCAAGTGGTTCTCTAGTTATTGATCGGAAATGGTTTTCAATGTTCAGGCCCCTGTGACCTTGACCTTTGACGGAGTGACCCCAAAAACAATAGGGGTCGTCTACTCCAGCAGCCCTACAACCCTATGAAGTTTGAAGGTTCTAGGTCAAATGGTTCTCCAGTTATTGCTCGGAAATGAAGTGTGACGTACGGACGGACGGACGGAAGGACGGACGGACAGGGCAAAAACAATATGTCTCCTGGGGGAGACATAAATAAATATAATTAAATTTGAAAAAAATATTAAATTTGAAAAGAATACTCTTTTTCAAAAATCAGGTGATTTTATTCTGGCTTTATTATTTAGCCTCAGAGTGTCATACTGGCCATGGCTACTACAGTCCCCGGCCTAATTACAAAGACAATATGAAGTCATTTCATTAATAACATGGTAATACAGATGTCCAAATTTATATACATGTACATACATTTGCAGATGAACCTGCCTTAGTGACCACCTGTATTAAACAGCTACTTGTCTTAAGGTGCCAGTCAGTTAACTTTCCAAAATGACTTTTTGTTTTAATATCAACTTGTCTTAAGCAGCAGCTAGACTGTGTCTCTCCCTTTGCTGGCTGCTTAACCTTTAGCCTGCTAAATTTCTAAAATGGACTGGTCCATCATTCAATTTGGGCAATACCATTTATTATTCGAAGAGGTGTTCAATGAATGACTGAATAGTGAACAGTGCAGACAATGATCAGCCTGCACAGATGTGCAGGTTGCTCTTGGTTTGCATTGGTCGCAAAGGCAGAATCACTTGCTGCCAGCAGGCTAAAGGTTAATACAGACTTGATGTACTTTTAATGCAGGTATCAGCTCTCAACACATGATTACCTGTATCCACAAAGTTGTCTATTTTACAGTTTGGTAGGTATGCATGTTCTACTTTGAACTCTTCCTTTCCATATTCCAGATACTCTTTGATCTGAAGGTAAACAAGACCACTTGTAACTAATGTCAACTTTAGGTAGTTTACACTGCAAACAATTCCTCATTGCAGAATTTGCCTAACTCTGGTGAAATCTTTTAATTTTATGGGCACAAAATTTCATGGTTTGGGAAAAAACAGTGATTTCATGGGGATATTAACACAAAATGGATGGAAAGTTTACTTGTTAGTTGGGATTTAATTTTGTGAACTGACACTGACGCGAAATCCATCAAAGAGATTTTTTCCCAAGATTATTAATGATTTCACAGTATTCAAAACTTCAGAATTGAAAAAAGTCAGTAAAACAAACAAAATTATATATATCACCCGATCACAAAAGACACTGACTTTGCAATTAGGCTCCACTGAATCAAGACTAGTTAATTATACAAGCCTCTCCAATTACTGATTATCCACACCAAACCCAACATAGGAAATACACACACCCAACTCGTACTGCAGTATACAGGAAAACATTCAACCAAAACGAAAAACATAATGAAAAACCAAATACATGATTTCTAGGAAACTGGGAGAATTTGTGTATAAAGCCATTTTCATTTGTTTCCAGATCAGCAAGGTTTGTATTCATGGCAAGGATACTGTATGATCACAAAAACACAATAAAGGTAAAAAATTTCTATACAATGACACAGGAATTTCATATCGGGTGTGTGACATACTTGAATGAGTGTTGTTGCATTAATTCTTTTATTTAGTTCAGTGTTGTCAATCATATTAAGGCAATTAAACAAATTTGTAATACTTACATTACATTTCTATGTGTAGAAACATATGTAATAAAAAGATTATTATCTTTGCAACAGGAAATATGCACTCGTTCTTTAGCAGAAGAATATTGTGCTCCCGAAGTTGCGCCGTATTTCTGCTGCAAAACTCATGTATATTTCCCAAAATATAGCTAATAACCTATAATTATACTAAGTAATATTCAAATTCCAGCATAAACTATGGAGAGTAAATACCATTTCAAGATAGCTGACTGCATCCCCCATGTTGTTCCTTAGTACAGAGTATCTTGCCTTTAACCAGTATACTGCAATAAATAAAACACTTCATGAATAAATAAAATAAAAGTTTATGCTATTATTCAAATACAGTCAGCCTTGTCTATAGACTACAAAAACGGCCTTGTAAAATAGGGGGAAAAAAGTGTGGTTTTTTTTGCAAACAAGTGGTTTCTTAGAGCAAGCTGAACTGTGATGTCTGTAGATAAAGAGAAGATGGTGACCCTTTTAGGCAGCTTATATAGTTGTGACTTTTACTTGGAGGTTTAACTGTAGGTCTGTAAAAATTATTAATTTTGAATTTTTTCAGCAACACATTTTTCTGTTTAAATAAAAATAATCAGTAGTGCATTATTCTTTGTCGTACTACAACAAATTAAGAGACTGTGTTACCTATTACCTCTTATACAATGATTTATCCAGATATCTGCCATTGTCTCGGTATTTCCACACAGCACAGTCAGATACCAGTTATCTTCTCTACTATTACCTCTTATACACTGATTTATCCAGATATCAGCCATTGTCTCATTTTATCCACACAGTACAGTCAAATAACAGTTATCTGTACTACTATCAAGTCTAATACCATGACTTATCCAAATATCGACTATTGTTTCACTATATCAACACAGTCAGATACTAGTTATCTTCACTACTATTACATCATATACAATGATCTATCCAGATATCAGCCACTGTCTCCCTATATCCACACAGTAAGGTCAGATATCACTTATCATCACTACTATTACCTCTAATACAATGATCTATCCAGATATCAGCCACTGTCTAGCTATATCCAAACAGTAAGGTCAGATATCACTTATCTTCACTACTATTACCTCTAATACAATGATCTATCCAGATATCAGCCATTGTCTCGCTATATCCACACAGTACAGTCAGATACCAGATATCTTCATCAAAGAACTGAGGAACATCATCAGTTTCTAAACTATGGCTTCCCTGACTGTAACAAACACAAGGAACACTGATAAATTAACTGAATTTTGTTAAAATCTGCTTCAATCTGATTAAAAGTTGTACTTTCTTTTTTCAAACATGAAAATAACATTCTTTAATTTGAAAAATTAGGCACTTGCCTGAACAATTTGATACATCTAGAAAGCTTATTTTCTGTAGTTTATTTTTTATAATTGTCAAGTTTCTAGGGCAAACAGATACAATTTAGGTGATAATGATTCTTTATAGCTTGCTGAAACATTTGTCAACCAACTCCAAGTCATGAGGAGCAGTTGTCAGTTACTTGCCAGGAATAGGTCTGTTCTGGTACAGATTCCAGGAATTCTGGTTCAGTAAATATAGGACCCCAATCTTTCATAACTGAAATACTGTTGACAATTAATTCAATCAATCATTTTTTTTTCTGTAAAACATCCATATACCTTGCAAGTATCATTTACATCTCCAAAAACTCCAAACAGAAAATTGTAAGGCTTACCTTCGAGGTGACATGATGGAAGAACCTGTGACTTTTGACCTTGTAAGCAACCAAGTATCCAGCAGGAATTCAGCTTGTACAAGACATATCTGAAAATCATTGATTTAAGATATTCCTTTCACAAAAATGTTCTTGGTAACTGGTGAAAAATATACTTTTTTGTTTTTTGTTTTTGTATCATCACACCGACACAGTTATTGAAACTTTTCAGCTTTTCATGTCATGGTGCAGGAAGTAGCCAGGTGACCTTCCAAGAATTTATTCTGGCAGGCTTTGCTCATCAACCTTCCTCAAGCCATCTGGATAGCTGGCTTCCTCACACACAAGAAAGACTTCTACACCCCAAGTGAGGAGGTTTCTAATTCTGATAAGCAAGCCTGATTGGTATTGGCCATGTCACTATTATAAGCCTATATAGAGAACATTTAGCAACTTCTATTAAACAAGAGAACCATGTTGGTCCTGTTGTTCTCCATGATCTAATAAATTTGAGGAAGGTCCATTGGAAATACCAACAACAGATATTTTCACTAACAACGTTGGGGTAACTTCTCACGTTTTTTTCATTGTTTCCTAATCCTGTAGATATCAAAAGTAACCAAAGTAACTTTTAATAACAGTGAAGAAAGCACCAAATGTCTCAAGCTTCAACAGTATTTAGAAATAGCTTTGTTGCCAACAGATGTCAAGAGTAATCAATGTTTTCAGGTGGATTTAAGAATGAGTGCTTACCTGTGCCAGTTTCTGATACAACTTGGGTGGGTCTTTCATCTCAAATACGTTAGGTATATACAAATGTTTCCTTACTCTGCTAAACACTCCCATGTAAATCTCAGACAAGCCTTCTGGCCTGAAAACAATTTATCACTTATAACTTTTAAAAATATGTGTAATACCTGATTATCATCGAGATAATATATCATTACAATTATAATTTTCAATTGCAAGATAATTGTACAGTCTAACCTGTACTAACAGTCACCTCCGATCAGCGGTCACCTCCGTTCAGCGGTCATTTTATGACGCCTCCGACGGATTTTCCTCTATTTTATCACTTTATTCAGTGGCCACCTGCCGTCCGCGGCCAGCGGCCACCGAAATTGCCTCCCGACCGCCGTATTTGACCCCTTTCAGCGGCCATTTTTCTTCCAAAACCAATTTTTAGGCGATAACCGCCAAAGATACCTGATTTTTGAGAAGCACGTGATTGCTAAGTTTTGCGTGACTTTACCACAAGAACGACAAAATGACATGAGCTTCTCAATTAAAACTGATAACCAGGTGTAATCCCCTTTTTGTTATAATCAAATGGCCAGTAATTATTGGCAATTAGCGTGTCACCTCGTGTCAATTTTGTTGTTCACAGTTTGATCTCGGTTAAAGAAAAAACTCAATAACTAATTAACAGCAGCATAATACTTGTGATTTTTTTTTATACTTCTGTCATCAAAATGCTATTAAATTTATACGAAATTAATTGTGTTTGAAAAAAAAAGTAAACCACTCTATCTTTTGCGGAATGTAATGGCAATCTTAGATTTTAGCGTAGACAATAAGCGCGGAGAGTAGCTTCCCTTACCAAAATGGCGAAAATTGTAAACAAACTTGTTTTGAAGTTGGAAAATTGTCTGTAACAATTTTTGTTGTAAAAAAACCAGGCCGGAGTTTTAGATTGCTAGAAGACCATTCGTATTGCGAAGGAAAATGTACGTCATTGTATCCTGGTAAAATAATAATAGAAAACCGAAAAAGAAATGGGCTTAAAGGCTAAACTGGTCAGAAGTCTGAAAAAATACATATACTGGCTGCACCTCCAATCAGCGGTCACCTCGCTTAAGCAGCCAAATTGTCTGCTTCCCCTGGCTGGCTGCTTAAGACAGGTTAGACTGTATTTCATTGCAATGATAATTTTCTATTGCAAGATAACTGTATTTCATTGTAATGATAATTTTCTATTGCAAGATAATTGTATTTCATTGTAATGATAATTTTCCATTGCAAGGATGATAGTACTCTATTGCAAGTATGACATTATTTTATTGCAAGAATGATAGTTCTCTTTTCCAAGGGTGATAGAACTCTTTGCAAGTTTGATTGTACTCTATTGCAAGGGTTGATAATGTGACAATGTTCTATCACAAGGGTGAGAGTACTCTTACTGTAAGAGTTGTTGCAAAGGTAACAGTATTCTATTGCAATGACGACAGTGTACTCTTGATGTAGATAAAGTAAAAACTGATAGGCATAGGTCTAAATCCCATGACCACAACTCCTCACGTGGCTCTGATATTAGTTTTCCCCCGAAGTAGGCTTTACAATTTTTACTAACAAACTTCTTTCATAACTAAGATAAAGAAATACAGTATAAACAATACCTTAATTTGTTTCCATGCAAGAGATGATAGATATTGTAAGACTATAACAATATATATTGTAAGACTATAAGAAGCCAAACAAGTCATACCACTGAACCTTGAAGTGTCTAGCTAAGATATGGAGGAATGTAGAACACATGTCTAGAAGACCACAGTTCTTGATACACTTATCTAAAAAACATTTCACCATCTCAACTTCATTCCATTCTTCTGTAACCATGGCAACAGCAGACATCCTGCTTCCTGACTTGTCTGCATCTTGGAAAATGAGTTTACTATACAGTTATACTTACTGTAATATCCTATGTTAATTCTACCCTATTTATCAAAAGTTGTTTGAATGTTTCAGTTCTTTAAACTGTTTCACAATTTGATAAGACAACATACAAATGCATGTTGCAAAAAAAATCATACTTTATGACGTGTCTTTATCAATAATTACATTCTAAAATTTGCTTAATTACTTGTTTATAATTCACTTACTGCATAAATTCAGCAAAGTTTTACATAAATCTGGAGTCATATCATTTAATTGAAGAATGTTTGACAAATGAAAATTCAAGCAATACCTTTATCCTGTGTCTTGTCCTGTGTGTCAGATGTGTCAGTGTCCATGGAACTATTTTCTTCTTCGGCCACATTTCTGATAAAAAGAAAAAAATCAAATTATTAATGCACACCACTGCAAGCAGGATGAATTATGACTCTATCCACAAAAGTTAAAGAAACTACCAGAGCTTGACCCCAGGATGAGGTAAATGTTTACAGCAAGAATTCAACACGACAATATGTCTGAAGCCAATTGTCCTCTACCTCTAATTAAAGTGGGAAAGTTGTCAGTTACTTGCAGAGAACAAATGAGTAAATGTGCAGAATCCAGGATCACTAAGTAGGTTAAATGACCATCATTACAACAGGGTTCACACAAGACAAAAAGCCATGACTTACCCGAGTTTCCCATTGCATTTTACTCCCAAACAGAGATTAAAAGAATGAAAGAAATGCTCCCCAATGCTAGAAATCGCGGGTTATTCAAATTGTCACCTTCAAAAGTTGAGCCGCATTAAAATTAGTGCATACGTATTTCAGCAAAATAGTTCACTAATATTCAAGGAGGTAATTTGAAATATAAAGCTATTTTTTGAGATTTTCCCTGACTTTTCCATAACAAAATTGACAGTTTAAAATTCCATAATTTTTCAAGAACAAGGCAGTCTGAAAGACAGCTATATCCCCTGGCACTGTTATGGATAGTGAAAGGGTTGATGGTTTGAGTGGAACCATTAAACATTCGACGATGATCCAAGTTGTGACCTTGACTATAAGCTGACAGAGGTGAATTTTGAATTCTGCATATTGTCTTGATAAGGGGAATATTACAGCCAAGTCATATTAAAATCATTCAAGGGGTTAAGGAGATACAGAGCAGACATAAAGTGGAAGGCTCAAACCTTTGACCTTGAGTTGTGACCTTGACCCTGAACCAACATGGCTGGCTCATGAGTTCTGCACATCGTCTTGATGAGGTGATCAATTGACCCAAGTTTCATGAAAATCCTTCAAGGGGTTTAGGAGATACATGGAAGGTCAAACATTTGACCCTGAGTTGTGACCTTGACCTTAAGCTGAATTGGCTGACTTGTGAGTTCTGCACATCATCTTGATGAGGTGATCATTTGACCTGTTTCTTGAAATTCCTTCAAGGGGTTTAGGAGATACAGAGTGGACACAAAAAGAAAGTCTCAAACCTTTGACCTTGACTTGTGACCTTGACCTTAAGCCGACATGGCCGACTCATGAGTTCTGCACGTCTTGATGAGGTGATCATTTAACCCAAGATTCATGATTATCCTTCAAGGGGTGTAGGAGATACAGAGCGGACACAAAATAGAAGGCTAAAACCTTTGACCCTGAGTTGTGACCTTGATCTTGAGCCGATATGGCTGACTTATGGGTTCTGCACATTGTCTTGATGAGGTGATCTTTAGACCCAAGTTTCATGGAAATCCTTCAAGGGGTTTAGGAGATACAGAGCAGACACGAAATGTTACGGATGGAAGGACGGATGGAGACCATTCCTATAACATCCCATCACTCATGGCGGGGGATTTAAAATGAAATTTTCCTGGCTTTCTTTAGGTCTGTGAAAGCCCCGTACACATAAACACTAATATACTGTACACATAAACACTGATATACTATACAGTAAATGTAGTACTTGAGACTTGAAGGTAGAAACGTCTGCAGAAGATCATAAAAGTTGACAGTTTCCTCTTCTTTCTTTCTTCCACCTGTGTTTCTAACCTGTAATATAAACACACTTCATTAACTATGCTAGTAAAGCAAAACATTCTCGCAAACCTTCATGCAGTCAAACCTGTATTAGAGAAGAAAGCAACACAATATGACCGCTAAAGGCAAGTTGAAATTAGAACAAAATGTCAATTTGGGAAGTTAGCTGACTAGCCACTAATGCAGGTTCAGTTGTGCTTTTCTTTCTATTATTTCATAAATTCACTTTCTTTAATCACATTTAAACGTTGATTCTGCAGCTTTTCCCTTTTTTCATATTCTTTAGTCATTCAAACACTGGCCTACAGCCATGAAACATCTGTTTGTTTGGGCTCTAGCACTGTCTTTTCAACAGTATTTCAGTTATGTAATGGGGGCAGTGTGTTAACCTAACCAGAGTTCCTGAATTCTATAACAGTACTAACCTGTTCTCCACAAGTAACTGCCAACTTCTCTACAAGAATCAAGAGTTGGAAGGCAAAGGATTTCTGACACAATGTCTTTTATCAAATCATCACAGAGAACATAATACATATGCCTCACCTAGGGATCAAACTCCCATGATCTGTGATTTGCCTCTCTCTACAGTGATATTAGTGGACGAGCTAACCTTGAAACAGGTCGATTTTCATAAACAACTGGAGCTTGGTATCGCGATTCTAAGGGATTGAGCCTTGGTATCCCGAATTCTAAGGGACGGAGCATTGGTATCCCGAATTCTAAGGGACTGAGCCTTGGTATCCCGATTTCTAAGGGACTGAGCCTTTTGTATAAACCAAAATTCTATTGCAAAAAAATTGACTTCAAAGTCTTACTTTATGAATGTTTTCAGCCAGAAAAATTTCTTCTAGATAGACATTATTTCAATATAAACAAGTTTGATATACCTAGTTTCAACTGCGCTTACATACTTTGCACATTTCTTATAAGGAGTGTTTAAAGAATACAAACCCTAGCTGAGCGACGCTTTCCATAATTAAGAATGTCTTCAGTTGCTAGGGATGGACGTTTCCGTTTTTGTGCTTTTCTGCTTGATGGACTTCTGTCATCTATGTCTAATGGAACTTCTATATAACTGGCTGATGACTGCGAGTCACGTAAAACAATAGAACTTCCTGGGGACCTGGCTGCCATGGAAACCGGAAATGGACTTCTTCTTGGAGTTGACTGATTTAGTGGCATTTCATTGTAAGCTCTAGAGTAGCCATGATCTGTCACAGAACCAGTCAATCGCACTGAAGGAGATGAAATATTTATAATAGGTGGCCTCATTTCAGACTGTGTCTCAGTTACTGAAGTAGACAACATTTCTACAGATGTTGTAACACTAGACCCAGTCACAGTCTGACTGGTTCCAACATGAAGTGCTGATAAAACATCAGACTGGTACCCTGCTGCTACAGAAGAACTTGACTGAATTGCAGTGGATCCTTGTTCTTGAAAAACTTTCTGAGACACAGATGTCAAAGGGTTTGCATTATCAATTATCTCAGAACTTGAAACATGCACAGACATTATAGGAGGAGTTACTGAAGTTGTTACTGGCTGTAACCTTGACTGAGATCCCTGACTTGAAGAAGAGGAGTCAATTACTATCGGAGAATCCTCTGATTTTTTTTCCACCCCTATGGTAGATACATCTGTTTTTACCGGTTCAATGTTTTCACTGAGATTAGCTTCTTTACTTATATCGCTACCTGTGGAAACAGTTTTTTCCTTTAATGACATAACATCGTCAGCAATGTCTTTTGAATCATGTCCCATCTCATCAGATAAAATATCAGACACAGTAAATCCATAACTTGATGATTTTGTTAATAAACCTGCAGAAGTTTGTGAATGAGCTACTTTTTCATTATCCTCTACTGTTGCCTCCGTTTTTGTAAACCTGCCAGTAGATAGATCAGTAGAATGCTGATCCTGAATTCTATAAGGTTTTACAATTTCTGGTCTATCTGAAACATCAAGATTTGTTCCTGGTTCGTTCTTAGATTTTGGACTTCGACCAGAGGGACACCCTGGGAATGTTTCTGGTTTCATTGGACTCAGACTATCTAGCAGTGCATGTGCTGTTATAAGAGCCTCCTGGATAGAAGAGCTATCTTCTGATATATTTTCAGTTTCCATAAATTCTTCTTTCTGACTTTTTTCAATGTCTTCTGACATCTCTTCTTTTAAATCCCTGTCAATATCTCTGTCCTCCATGTTCCTGATAGCATCTTCTTTTTTATTTTCCACATTGTCACTCAAATGAGGTTCTTTCTGGTAATTTTCATCTTTCGTATCAGTATGCACTTCTATACCTTTATCTGCCCTTGCAGTGCTATCCATTTCGTCATTTATGTTGGTCTCACTCTTAATTATAGAATCTCCAGTAGTAGTGTCCTGGCTCCTGTTTTTGAAGTCTACATTATCACTAGCTTCTGTTTCCATATCAACATCTTCTTTGCTATTTTCTAACAGTTCAGTTTTCATTTTTTCAGTATTACTTTGTTCATTACTGTTCTTTTCTTCTGTACCTGCATTTTCCACAACATCTGTTTCTGTTTCACTATGCACAGTAGCTTTTACTGCCTCATTACCATCTTGTACAACACTGTCTTCTATATCAACATCCATTTTATGCATTTCTTCTTTATTTTCTACATTATCAGCATCTTTCTCCAAACTGTTTGATTTATTTTCATGAACAGATTCTTCCTTACCACTCCCAGTTTCATCACATTCCATTTGTTTTTCCTTTCCATCAGTCCCAATACTTCCATCAGGATGGACCTTAACACTATTACTTTGACCTTCATTAACTTGAGCTCCAGAGGCATCTAAATCTGCAGCTGTGTTAACATCCTCCTCTGGCAAGCTGCTGTAATCTGGTACATCCACTCTCAGACCCAGACTCTGAAATGTTTACCATACTGTGCTTGTTATCATTAGAACAGAACTGAAGCATATAAGACTTCAAAATGCTAAGGATCTTGATTATTTCAACATATATCCCAAATTCCTGTATCTTCGTGCCTTCCTATATCTTCGTGCCTCTGTCATTTACACGCGCTGCTAGTTCATGCGAAAGTTCTGACGTCACTATATTGTGTTAACATAATAAGCACATGGTATTTCTTAAACAAAGAAGGCAAAATGCATAAAAAACATGTAGTTTGCCTTTAATCCACATTAATTAAATATCTATCATAGAAAATGTGTAGCTGCTTACAAAGAAACCAAGTGCAATGCAATTATTTTTAAAATATCCAAATTTTCATTTCCAAAACTTCTGACAGTTTCATTCAAAGGTCTTTGACAATTCTCCTAACCAAATTTCATTGAAGGGGAAAATTTCCATGCTTGAATGACATAAGCGACCCGAATAACACAAGTGGCACGATGATATAGGAAAATGGCAGCCATGACTTAGGTTACACACATGGTGGAAACATCTTGAGATTTCACAAAGACTGTTTAGGATATCCAAACAAAAAAGTTTGCATGATAAAGATAAAAGGCTTATCTTCAATATCATATAAACAGTTTTGAATGTATTTTGCCTAATTTTGGGATTTAAATGGGAGAATAAGTAGGGGGCACGAAGATACAGGAAAAGGGCATATACATAAAAAAAAGACCTTCATGGCATATGGATAATTTGCTAATAACAACCTATAATGTTGTGCAAACTGAGGCAAGAAGACCAAAGCATTCAACATTTATCCACCTGAAACCATTTAAAATCTCAGACTTTATATGCTCTAGACCAAGAGATCAATCACTGACCAAATATATGTTGGCCAATGCCTTCTACAAACATATATTTCAATGGTTTCTTTCGGATAGCATTCTTCAGTTGCTCACCAGAAATTGTTTGCTATTTTTCTTTAGGTTTTTAGTCCCTGACTCACACCATCATAAGGGGACTTTCAAGTTTCCAACTTTTAATGATACAGGAAGTCCCCCTAAGTGCTCCTTCAGGCATTATTCCGGGTATGGGCTGGCACCCAGATCAAACCACTGAAAATTTACAACCCTCTCATGAAAGAATTTAAGCCCTGAGCAGATTTTGAAACCCACAGCAGTGGAGGGCAAGAGACTCTATGTCAATCACCCATGAAGACCTTGCTACATGAAATCATGATTACTGATTTCGGTTTCATTAAATCCTTACTCATCACTACTCCACCTTTTCAGTATATTTTTGCATTCTACCTGCACATTAACACCAAATATAAAGACCATGTCATAATTTCTCCTTAATAATTATGTATGTTACCAGAGGAGGGTCCGAGGTTGTAGCCTTATCATACAGCCCAATCAGTATCTCACCAATGGTTTTCCAACTGAAATAAACAAAATATTTCATCTTGCTATGCAATCAATAACTCAACTATACTTGCAATATCTTATTATTACAGTAAGTTGTGACCAACTTTTAACTGTGTACAATCTTTTTAATTTAACCAAATTGTACATTTTTGGCCCTCAAAGTTCCTATCATTTACCAGCAGTAAAACATTTTGGCATACTGTGATATTCATATCCATATGGAAATTACTAACCCTTACCCTGCTAAATTTCTATAATGAACTTGTCCATCTTTCAATTTGGACAGTACCATTAACGGTTAAAAGGGGTGCTTACCAAAAAGATACTGACTGAATAGCAAACAGTGCAGATTATGATCAAACTGCATGGTTGCAAAGGCAAACTCAGTCGTGTCCAGCATGATAAGGGCTAAATTGCAAGTTATATTTCATAGTTAGAGTACTGACAGTCTGTTTTCTTCTTTACTTAATTCAACGTTGCAAACATCTAAAGATCTTTTAAGTAACAAATTTATCAACTAACAGATGTTTTAGGATGAAGACATGTATAATCACATATGTGTATTCATCTGGAGACACCCAAGGCAAGAATGAAAGTCACAAATTTCACAAAATTTGTTAAGATTCTGCCATTCACCTGGTAATCACAATTCTTATGCCTCAATTTTGAAAAATGGAATGTGTTTTTTTTTAGTCATCTACTTGTACAAGAAGAGATTTTCATCATTTTTACATCAAATATCACATACATTTACTGCTGATCAAAAAACATTTGTGTGTATCTCTATGATCCATCGAAGCTCATAGGTATGGAGTGGAAACAATTTTTACTTGACTTTCAATAGTGACCTTGACCTTTGACCTACAAGCATAAGTCATGTATGTTCATAATCTACAAATTACCCTATATTCACACACCAAGTTTTATGAACCTAGCTTGAATACTTTCTTGAGTAATTGAAGGATCCGGATTTGTGGATGGACAGACGGACAGATGAAGAACATTCCTATAGATTAATAAGCACTCAGGCTACACTCTCATACCATCACAGGTTTAATTATGCAAACTAGAGATTGTTTCTCACAAAAAACGTATATATGGCAGGAGATATGAACGAAAAAAACTTTTATGCCTTTTCATGCATATTTCTTTACTAAGTCAAGGGCCATAACTCTGGTCTGACTGAGTCATATCTCTATTAAAACCCCAGATGCACAAATTCACATGCTGAAAAATATTCCTGAAATGTTACTTAATACTGGGTTAAATACTTTTTTAGATAAATGTGACACAAACTTAGGCCCTTTTTATGCATATTTTTGACTAAGTCAAGGGTCATAACTCTGGTCTGACAGTGTGAGATCCAAATAAAACCCCTGGTGCACAGCTTCCCATTCTGAAAAACAATCCTGTGAGGTTTGATAACGCTGGGTCAACTACTTTTTGAGAGAGGAACAGCACGAACTCGGACGGACTGACAAACAGAAGGACATGCTCCACCACCCCCCCACCAAAAAAATCGAAAGTCACAACTCCACTGAAAATCAATTAACCAGAACATGCGGATAATTATGCACAATGAGGCTTTGCACTGATCACTCCTGTAACGTTTGGTGGAATTCCTTCCAATGATATTAGAGAAGTGGCCAAAACATCATAAAATTTAATAAATCTAGGGCCATAACTCCGAAAATGCCAAAGACATGCTTAATGAGGCTTGGCACTGATCATTCCTGTAAGATTTGATGGAAATCTACCTAAAGGTGTAAGGGAAGTGGCCAAAACATCATAAAATATTATTAATCAAGGGCCACAACTCTGCTGAAAATCATCAAAACAAAAAATGCCAATGATATGCATCACTAGGCTTGGCAATGATCACCCTTGTGAAGTTTGGTGTAAATGCATTCAGTGGTGTCTGACAAGTTTCCTGAACAAACTTTGTGACAGACAGACAGATGAACAGACTGATAGACAAACGGACAGACAAACAGGACTAAATCAATATGTCTCACAAACTACATGTGGGAGACATAATAACCATCTAAGGCATGTCATTATCATATAATAAGTCTACAGTATTGACTCCTAAGAGGTGCTGCAAACAGTTGCATCTCTTAAACAGATTTAGTGTTCCTTTACCTGTACTGTTTGATTCTAGCTGGGAATTGTAACCGTTCTGGATCTGGAGGTTTACAGACAATCTGGTTTCTTCTCCGCATCTGCTGTGCCTCCTCTACATACTGTAATCGAAAGTTACCTATTAAATACCTCGACAAAGTTCCTCAAAACTATATCCATGGGTCAGTTGTCTGTTGGGTAACAATGTTTATAATCCCAATAATTATTCTGACCAACTCTCATGAGTTTCAAACTTAAACTGTGAACTCTTAGAGTGTTAACAAGATTTTCCTTCGATCTGGCCTAGTCACCTAGTTTGTGATTCAACATGGCCCAGATTGGAACTTGGGCTAAAGATCATCAAGATAAACATTCTGACCAAGTTTCATGAAGATAGGATCATAAATGTGGCCTCTAGTGTGTTAACAAGCTTTCCCTTTGATTTCACTGCGTGACTTAGTTTCTGACCCCACATGACCCAGATTTGAACTTGACCTAGAGGCCATCAAGACACACATTCTGACCAATTTTCATGAGTTGCAAACTTAAACTGTGGACTGTAGAGTGTCTCATAAAGATTGGGTTACAACTGTGTCCTCTAAGTGTTAACAAGCTCTTCCTTTGATTTGACTGGTGACCTAGTTTTTGACCCCACATGACCCAGATTTAAGACTAACGTAAAGGTCATCAAGACAAACATTCTGACCAACTTGCATGAGTTTCAAACTTAAACTGTGGACTCTAGAGTGTTAACAAGATTTTCCTACGATCTGGCCTAGTGACCTAGTTCTTGACCCCGCATGACCCAGTTTCGAACTTGACCTCGAGATCATCAAGACAAACATTCTGACCAAATTTCAAGTGGCCTCTAGAGTATTAACAAGGCAAATGTTGCAGGAAGACGCATGACAGATGACGAACAACAACAATGACTGGTCACAACAGCTCACCTTGAGCATTTCGTGCTCAGGTGAGCTAAAAATCCGGTTGATCATTGACCTCCAAGTGTGACCTTGACCTTTGAGATAGGGGTCAATTTTTTGTGCCTTACATATCATCTCATCATCAGGAACATTTAAGCCAAGTAATGTTAAAATCCCTTGATGAATGACAGCGTTATGGACTGGACTGGACAGGAAACTGCAGATGGACAGAATGACGGATGGACAGAAGGATGGAAAAGCGCAATCCTATAGTCCCCAAAACTAGTTTTCAACCAGTAGGGAACTAATAATCTTGGTAGAGGACCACTACATGGCAACTATCTAAGCTTAGGCCATCACAGTTTTAGACAATAAGACTTTTAAAGCTTTTCCTGTAAAAGTCTATGTAAAACAAGTGAATCAAAGGGCAGCACTTATATTGACCCTAGGGGCATGATTTGAATAATCTTGGTGGAGGACCATTAAACAAGAGGGCCAAGAAGGCCCTGTATCGCTCACCTGACCTATTGGCCTAAAGATCATCAAGATTAACATTCTGACCAAGTTTCATTAAGATATGGCCATAAATGTGGTCTCTAAAGTGTTAACTAGCTTTTCCTTTGATTTGACCCATTGACCTAGTTTTTGACCTCACCTGACCCAGATTCGAACTTGACCTAAAGATCATCAATATTAACATTCTGACTAAGTTTCATGAAGATACAGTCATAAATGTGGCCTCTAGAGTGTTAACAAGCTTTTCCTTTGATTTAACCTAGTGACCTAGTTTTTGACCCCACCTGACCCAGATTTGAACTTGACCTATAGATCAACATTCTGACCAAGTTTCATTAAGATATGGTCATACATGTGGCCTCTAAAGTGTTAACTAGCTTTTCCTTTGATTTGACCTGGTGACCTAGTTTTTGATCCTACATGACCCAGATTCCAACTGCATCTTGAGACCATCAAGATTAACATTCTGACCAAGATTCATGAAGATACAGTAATAAATGTGGCCTCTACAGTGTTAACAAGCTTTTCCTTTGATCTGATCTTGTGACCTAGTTTTTGACCCCAGATGATCCAATATCGAATTCGTTTGAGATTTTATTGAGGGTAACATTCTGACCAAGTTTCATTAAGATTGGGCCAAAATTGTAACCTCTAGAGTGTTAACAAGCTTTTCCTTTGATTTGACCTGGTGACCTAGTTTTTGATCCCAGATGACTCAATATCGAACTTGTCCAAGATTTTATTGAGGGTAACATTCTGACAAAGTTTCATTAAGATTGGGCCAAAATTGTGACCTCTAGAGTGTTAACAAGCTTTTCCTTTGATTTGACCTCGTGACCTAATTTTTGACCCCAGATGACCCAATATCGAACTCGTCCAAGATTTTATTGAGGGTAACATTCTGACCAAGTTTCATTAAGATTGGGCCAAAATTGTGACCTCCAGAGTGCTAACACTCAAATTGTTGACGACGGACGACGGACACAGGGTGATCACAAAAGCTCACCTTTGAGCACTTTGTGCTCAGGTGAGCTAAAAAAGCTTCATGCCTAATATCTAAGGTCAGTGCATTAAGGTTTTCGACAAGCAGATTTTTTAAATACTTCCTATAAGTCTATGGAAAAAAGAACTGTCTAATGACAGCAAGATCTACTATATGAAGCCGTTCCACATAATACCAATTTACATACAAAAGCTTTAGCAAAAAATTTAAGTTGAAAAAGGGGCATACTTCTGCTTAAATGTAAGCTAGTTTATGTAACTTGTCATGTGAGGCCATCCTATAATGACAAAGATGTGTGGAGAATCTCAAAACATTTGGTCAAGTAATTCCTGAGAATCATGCTAATACGCAGAACTATAAAAAAAATTCTATGTTATTTCTAGAGTTATGTATCTTGCCACATTATGTCAGGTCATGATACTAAAGCCATGTGTGATGTTTAAAAGCATTTGGCCAAATAGCTTTTGAGAAACCTACCTACATGCAAAACTTAAACCTGAAATAATTCTAAGCTAAAAAGGGGTATACCTTTGACAAAAGAAAATCTAGAGTTAGTTCACTAGGCATGAAATTTGAAAGCATTTAGCCAACTAGTTTTTGAGAAAAAAAACCTGCTTACATGTAAAACTTTAGCCTCAAATGCTTAGTACAAGAAACGCGGCAATGCCACGAAACCAGGTTTTCAACACTTTTCATAAGAATAAACAAGAGCGCCACCAAGCGGGGCAATATACGCCCGAAGGCTTACATCATAGGATGGGAGCAAAATTTTAAGAACTTGACTGTTGAAGCCCCAAAGGACTGGAACAACAAAAGGAAAACTTCAAAAAACAAATCTAAGTCCACAAAAAAAATTCAAAGTCTACAAAAAAATCCTTATCAGGTACAGGTATGTAAAAATACACCTTAAAATTGGAGGTACCATCCATGTTGTACCACAGAAAAGTGGTCTCGGTTTTTCCCTACGGCCAATACTAAAAAAGTTTCAAAATAAGCTATTTATAGTAACATAAAAGGGAAGTAATTCAAAAAAAAATTATTGTAAGTACAAAAAAAAAGAGATCTGCCAAATAAAAACAAGAGCACTGCAATGCAGAGCAATATACACAAAGCAAAGTCATATATGACCTTTGACCCTTAAGTGTGACCTTGACCTAGAAGCGAGTCATCCGGAACATGCGCTCTGCACATCGTTGCAATGTGGTGAACATTTCTGCCAAGTTTCTTTGAAATCCTTCCAGCAGTTCAAGAGTTACAGAGCGGACACGAAACAAACTGATATGACCTTTGACTCCTAAGTGTGACCTTGACCTTGAAGCGAGACATCCGGAACATGCGCTCTGCACGTCGTCTGGGTGTGGTGAACATTTGTGTCAAGTTTCCTTGAAATCCTTCAAGGGGTTCAAGAGTTACAGAGCGGACACAAAATTGCTAACGGACAGACGGACAGACAGACGGACGGACAGACGGACACCAGCTTCATAACATAATACGTCCCTTCGGGCGTATAAAAAGTATACTGGATCACAGTGCACCACTTTAAAGCAAAACCCTAACCCTAAACCTAACCCTATTTTAGTAACAACGACCTTGACCTTGATCCCAGAAACCCCAAAATCAATCCCAAGCTACAACTTTATATAAGTTTTCTATACACCAAGTTTCATCATGATAGCTCATTCCTAAGTTAAGTTATTGACCGGAAACCCTTTTTCTATTTTAAGTAACAGTGACCTTGACCTTGACCCCAGAAACCCCAAAATCAATCCCAGCCTTTGTCTTGATATAAGCTACATACATACCAAGTTTTATTCAAATATCTTTACCGAAACAAAAGTTATTGACTGGAAACACCAGTTTGACGTTGCCGCCCGCCCGACCAACGACATACCCCAATCTAATAACTCAGGTTTTCGTTGAAAACCTGGTTAAAAATGGGAGCATAATTTTGACAAAATAAAATGTAGAATTATATAACTTTACCTGTGAGGTCAACTCATGATGCCAAATAAATGTAAGAATATAAGGTCTTGTAGTTTTTTAAGAAACATGCAAAACTTTTGTGATGTGGATGCGACCAAAGGGTAACAACAATAGCTCTGCTATTTGAAATTTTCAAATTTTGACAAATCACAATAAACTGAACAATTTTGGTAGTCGGTCACCAAAGGAACATTTGCATGGAATTATTTGAAAATCGGACCAGCAGTTTCTGACAAGAAGATTTTCAAACTTCAAAGTTCCCACTATATACATAAAGAAAACAAAGGCCATGCCCCTTGGCAGTCATGTTTTTAACAACTCAATAGGACTTAAGTTGCTCACCTGAAGAGACCTTAACCATCTGACCTTGCTTCTCACCAGGTTTGGTGAAAATCCTTTAAGCAGTCCAGTAATTATTTAAAGGTTTTTCCTTTATTTTACTGTGATGCCCCAAAAATGCGTAACCATTTGAACTAACTTCATGATACAAAGTTGTTTAATTTTTTTTCTAATTATAGCTTCGGTGCCCCCTAAAAGGGGCTAAGCAAAACCATTACAATGATACTACAGGCCAAGTTTGATGAAGATCCATCTGCATGAAGTTGTTTAACCCTTTTCCAATCATATCGCCCCAATCCGCCCTTATTGCTTATCCAACGAAACGCCTCAATCCGCCCGTGCTGTCTACAAACGATTCGCCTGAAACCGCCCGGATAATGCACTGTTCATATTCGTCTTTTTCCGATTGAAAACGACGAAAACTTATTGGTTTAAAAGTTTAAATCGGTTGGGAAAAGTTCATTTTACGATCATGCCCGAGTCTCGCTTTCAAAACGTTACTATTTATACAGCAAATTTTGGAAATCCCCAACTCATTTTCAGAAAATAAAATTGTACATGTACCAAAATGGCGGATAGCGATAGAGAATCGAACAATTTTGTCACGACGATATTTACGAAATTCTATGTCGTGAACCAGATTCAGATGTGAATATTAGTGATATTTGGTTGGAGGAATTATCAAGCGACTGCGATACGTCTGAAATAGTAGAATTATACTCATGACAAATAGAAAATAACTGGGAATGTGACACCCCTTTGGAAGACCTACGACCGTTGATGAATTATTGAAATTTGACTCGAATATTTCATCGAGGTATGTTAGGGACTTTATTCATGATGGCGAACAAAATTTGACTGAAATATCAAATAGATTTTATAATTTTTTTGACACAAAGTTCGATTCATTTTTTTTAATGATTGCTGAAGAAACCAAATTTTTTATGGTACTGGTACAAGGCAAGAAATTCAACATAAACAACAACAGTTGGACTGAAGGGATGATGATGTTTGGGAGGCTCAGGGAGAAACAACAGCAAATGAAATGCAGACTTTCTTCATTGGTTATGATAATCGTCAGAATACATAACATTGTGTGGAAGATTTCTGGAGCTCCGATGACCGACTTCGAGTAGAGGGTTTTACCAAAATCATGCCTATTCAACGTTGGTGTAAGTTGAAAAATCATCTCAAATAACCGTGATCAGCCTGATCCTACCGACAATATCGCAACAGGTTATTCAAAATCTGGCCACTTATACACCTTTATAACAGAAACTTCAAGAGTGATATTACCCATCCAAGTCGTAAAGGCCGGTTTTTGCTGAAACAGTTAATACCTAACAAGGCAGTCTGAAAGACAGCTAAATCCCCCGCCACTGCTATGGATAGTGGAAGGGTAAACCTTTTATTTTAGCTGTGACCTTGACCTTGAACTGACATGGCTGACTCATGAATTCTGCACAACGTCTTGATAAGGTGATCATTTGACCAAAGTTTCATGAAAATCCTTCAAGGGGTTTAGGAGATACAGAGCTGAAACCTTTGACCTTCAGTTGTGACCTTGACCTTGAGTTGACATGGCTGACTCATGAGTTCTTGATGAGGTGATCATTTGACCCAAGTTTGATGAAAATCCTTCAAGGGGTTAAGGAGATACAGAGTGGACACCAAATGGAAGGCTCAAACCTTCGACCCTTAGTTGTGACCTTGACCTTGAGCTGGCATGGTTGACTCATAATTTCTGCACATCGTTCTGATGAGGTAATCATTTGACCCAAGTTTTATAAAATTCCTTCAAGGGGTTTAGGAGATATAGAGCGGACACGAAATGGAAGGCTCAAACCTTTGACTTTCAGTTGTGACCTTGACCTTGAGCTGACATGGCTGACTCATAAGTTCTGCACATCGCTTTGATGAGGTGATCGTTTGACCCAAGTTTGATGAAAATCCTGCAAGGGGTTTAGGAGATATAGAGCGGACACAAAATGGAAGGCTCAAACCTTTGACCCTAAGTTGTGACCTTGACCTTGAGCCGGAATGGCTGACTCATGGGTTCTGCACATCGTCTTGATGAGGTGATCATTTGACCCAAGTTTGATAAAATTCCTTCAAGGGACGGAAGGACGGACGGAAGGACGGACGGATGGAAGGACGGACAGACGCAGACCATTCCTATAATCCCTCCGCCACGGCCGGGGATTAACAAGCCAACAAAATGGCGACTCAAATCACGAATGTCAGCAGACTCTATTTATTCATTTTTTAAATTTTATTTATATATTTATTTATCTATTTATTTATTATAGTTTTCGTTCAGGCAATCTCATAGCTTTTCAAAGAAACATTTGGTCAGGTGTCAAACTGAACTACTTGCATATGAATAAAATCTGTATTAATTTTGTTGATTTTTTTTCATTTAATAGAAAGTACAAAAAAAAAATAAAACAGTAAACAAATCAAGGAAGTGTTAAATGTAAATATCAATGGGAGATATTGTTTAGTCATGTATATAGACAAATATTTCAACTATGATATATATAATACAATTTCATTTACAGTATATAGTATATATTTTATGTGTTTATATATAATTATGAATGTATTGCAAGTTTTGTACATAATCAGAATTTAATTGTGCATAAATAATGTCAGTGTAAGATGTGATAAAATGGAAAATAAAGCAATAAAAAAGGAATTTATATCTGAGGAAATCAGCAAATATCAACTAAGTGTCAATGACTGGAAATTATTAGTGTTAATTGAGTGGGGATTAAATAGACATACTCCCCACTAAGATCTTAGCAAGTGTCATCTACTGTAAGTTTATCTAATTATCTCCCATCCTGTGCATGTGTTGTTATGTTTTTTGCATGGCCTTTGTTACTTTGAATAGTTTAAAGTGACACACCCCCTCATTCTTATGTGAATAACTGGCAAAATATTATCATAGGCAAATATCTCTGTTCAGACAGGCTTATAAGATCACACAGATCTATGTTCCCAGTAGGTATAGGTTTCCAGTGGAGTACTGATTGGAAAAGGGTTAAAGGTATTTCTATTTTAGCTCTAGTGGCCCCTATAATGGGATCCAGTGCCCTCATTTGAACAAATTTGACATAACACCATATAATGATGTTACAGACCAAGTCTGATGAAAATCCAACAAGCACCCCCGTTTGAACAAATTTGAGAGAGGACATCATCATGATGCTACAGACCAAGTTTGATGAAGATCCATCCAGCATTTCATGAGAAGATGTCTTTTAAAGGAATTTGTATTCATAGCTCTCCCTAAAAAGGGAAAAGTGCTCCTATTTGAATAAAGTTGGAAGAAGACCTTATAATCATGCTATAGACCAATGGCGGAAGAAGCCATTTAAAGTTTTTTTCTTTCTTAGCTCTAGCGAACCCCAATAGGGGCCAACTATCTCCACTTGAACAAATTTGAGAGAGGACCTTATAATGATGCTACAGACCAAGTTTGATGAAGATCCACTGAGCAGTTCATGAGAAGTCATTAAAAGATATCTTTATCTTTAGCCTTAGCGGCCCCTTAAGCAGTCCAACTGCCCCCGTTTGAACAATTTTGGGAGAGAATCTTATCATGATGCTAGAGACAAAGCTGGATGAAGATCCATCTAGTGGTTCATGAGAAGTTGTTTAAAGGTATTTCTATTCTTAACTCTAGCAGCCCCTAAAATGAGCGAAGTGTCTGAATTTGAATAAACTTGGGAGAGGACTTGTAATACTTACAATGATGCTACAGACCAAGTTTGATGAAGATCATGAGAAGTTGTTTAAAGGTTGTTTTTTTTTATTTTTAGCTTTTGGGGCCCTGAAAAAGGGGCCAAGGTGAACCATTTGTACAAACTTGATAGAGGTCCATGCCCAAGTTTGTAATTCTGACCAGAAGTTTCAGAGGAGAAGATCAGGATGTAGGATGATGGATGCCGGACCATCCACCTATACCAATAGCTCATGGTCAAGCTGAATATTTAAACAAGAGGGCCATGATGGCCATTAATCCACAGCTTGCTTCAACAGGTTTGGTAGAAGGTCATGGTGTGTGTGTGGGGGAGGGTTACGTGCGTGCACGAGTGCATGGTATACAGGGGCTGTTAGTAAATGTCAGATAACATCAAGAAACACAAGAAAATTCGATGAATTGGTATCCCCCGCCGAAAGGGTTTGTGGTCAGGAATGGCAAAAAAATATATCCGGCAAAAAGTTAAGGATGTTACTAAGAAGCAAAAGAAGCAAATAATTTCATTTGTCAAAATCAATTTAACAGAAAATGAATGCTATTTTATGGTTGGGGGAGGAGGGGCAGTGGGGGTGACAGGGTAAGGGTACAAAACATCGATTATTGTCATTGATCATCGATGTTGATTATAAATATTGAAATATGGATGGAAAATTAAAAATGAAAAAAAATAAAAATGTGGGGGGGGGGGGGGGATGACTGGGTGGAGGAGTGAGGTGGGGGAACAGTACAACTTTGTATGTTGATAAATATTCATGAAAGTCTGAAAAAAATAATAATAAAAAGGAAAGAATTTTTTTTTTTTGGGGGGGGGGGGGGGGGGGGGGGTTGGGAGGTTGGTCGGGGGAGGTGGTGTGACAAAAGCAAGGTGGTGACCAGGTGTGGGTACACAACTTCACATGTTTATAATAAATGTTCACGGAAAAGAATGAAAGAAGTTTTATGAAATTCTACCAATTGGTTGGTTTGTTATGTACAAATCTGTAGATTTTCAAATAATTAAAGGGCAATAACTCTTAGGAAAATTGACCAATTGAAAAAAAAAAATGACATACATCATCAAAGTATGTTGATTCATATTTATTTTAAGTTTCATGAAATTCTACCAGCTTGTTACTGAGAAATGGCTGCAGACATGGATTTTTCAGTAAATAAAGGGCAATAACTCTAGGGGAAATTGACCAATCCAAAAAAAAACTTGATGGACATCACTGTAGTATGTTGGTTCATATTTATTTCAAGTTTCATGAAATTCCACCTGCTAGTTACTGAGAAATGGCTGCGGACGGACATTTTTGGGCATTTTTCATTAAATCAAGGGCAATAACTCTAAGGGAAATCGACCAATCCAAAAAAAAACTTGACGGGCATCATCGCAGTATGTTGGTTCATGTTTATTTCAAGTTTCATGAAATTCTACCTGCTAGTTACTGAGAAATGGCTGTGGACGGACACACGCATGCACGCACGCACGGATGCACGGACGTGACGGACGGACAACGCCATTTCAATACCCCCCTCCCGATTTCATCGGCGGGGGATAATAAGAAAGTCAGAAACAAATTGTTGAGCTGGTGGGGGGTCACTTATGGAACATCTGTATGACATTTTTGGAATTTGTGCCAGCAGTTTCAGAGAAGATGCATTTCAAAGTTTTCCATACAGTCATAAATAGAAAACTAGCCCCACCCCAGGCGGCCACTTCTTTTTTAACAAATCAATATGGCCTGAAGGAATTTGCTAGAAGGTCGACCACCAACTGTTTTCCCATAGACTTCAATTATAACAATATGGCTTGAAACAGCCTTTCATAACTCAAAATACATGTATTTAATCACATTTTTTTAAAGATTTATCTTAGTTCCAACAAAATCAGCAACAAAACAGAACTTGTGATACTTTATAGTATTTTTCGTGTGAATAACAAGACCTCCTGTTTATGCCAGTGGCATAATGGGATAAAACATTCTTTTTTACAATACTGTAAATACTTTTTTACAGTACACATCAAATGCACCAAATCTTATCAAAATGTATAATAAAATACTGTAAACATAATAAAAAGGTTCATTTTTGAAAAAAAATCCTGCGCTCATAGTACTTAAGGTAAAAATGTTATGCATTTGTTAGCAAGACTAAACAAAAACACTTCAAGCCATTTATCAAATTCATTTGAGGAAATCTAACATAAACATGTGTTAGAGAAATCATAAACATCCTGCTAAGAAAACAGTGGAATATAAACAAACTTCCCCACGAATGTGGCCAATGAAACCAAATAACTAGCCCTTCGTATTTATTTTTCTTCAATTAATTTCCAAGAAAGCTATTACAAAAAGGCTAAGACGCTCCTGTTTCTGCTGGCTTGTTCCAACAGTTAAAATCTAAAGAATTCCAATTTACATGTTTGAGCCTAAAGAGCTAAGCAAACTACAGAAAGATTTTTTTTCACTGCACATGCTTCCTAAACTCAGCTGTCTATTCCAAAACTTCAGGCAAAGCAAGTACAACTTATTTTCATTATTTCATCTTTTTTTGGCAACAGAATACCTGAATAAAATAAATGATTGTCATTAAATGTTCCATCCTTTTTTCATAAACTGACTTTGTTTTTTTATGAAACTTACTGTTCATTATCTAAAAACCAAAGCTTTTTCTCCTTATTGGCCTAAACGTATGTGGTGTATAAAATTGAGGTTCACAAAGAACTATTTCCAGTTTTGAACTACACCAGTGAAAATGAAGAACAAAATTTTCATTCCTATCCTGTTCATTTTCAGTTTTTCTTCCAGCAGATTTTTATGTTTGGCTACAGCAGATAACAAGTACAGTGTACTGGGAAAGATGTTTCAAGCAGTTATGGAAGATATGCAATTACAGGATGACAGAATAAAAGCATTGGAAAACAACAGGTAAGTCTGAAATTTTTCAACCTTAAGGGGCATACCTCTAGCGTTGGGTAATTTTTTTCTCAAAATTCGGGAAGAACCTTAATTTCTTAGCTGTAAATAAAAGTTAAACACAAATTCAAGGCAGAGTTTATCTATTATACAAACATTCATGTACTAGCATTTAGGAGTGACCTGTCGCTTTTATTAATAAATTTGAAAGGTTACTGGAATAAACCACTTCAGTAAAGGGGTACCCTACCTTTTAATAACGTATTTTTATAATAAATATTTAAATGACTGCTTCTTCGACAATTGGACACCGTGGTGCAGTGGTAAGCGTGACGGTTCTAGAATCTAACTTTTGTGAGTTCGAATTCCAGCGGAGATCAATATTTTGTTTTCATTATATATATATTTTTTCATTTTAGATTTTGGTAACATACATTCATACATTTAAAATGATAATAATGTTAAGGATGTATTTGAATTGCATTACTTGTATCATTTTGCTATTTTCGAATATAACATAGGTTTTTCAAATATCTTTTTTATTGTGAATTATTCAACATGGTTAACATAGCTTTTGACAATTTGGTCATTCAACTAGCTGATGACACTGATTCGGAGGAAACCGACGCCGCCAGCGAGTGTGAGGATGCTCCATTGGGCGCGTGTGTATGAATGTATTGAAATTGTATGAATGAAATTAAAAATGAAATTGAAATGATGAAATAAAATGAAATAAAAAAAAAACATGAAAAATATAAATAAAACAAATTCAATCATAAAACAAAACCCTCCGTGTGGGATTCAAACCCACAGCCTCCTAATCGCAAAATTTAAATCACTAGCAACATTCCTCAATTCTACCAACTGAGCTATCAATGCAATTTCAGTCTGCTCACTATTTAAAATATATTTATAGTTTTAAATAAGTCAAATATCTTTCAAACCCTTATTTAATAAAAGGAACAGTCTGGAAAATCCAAATCTAAAAATAAAAGTGACAAGTCACTCCTAATTGCTAATAGTATGTAATAAAATATTTTATTCTATGCTAACTGATAAAATACTGTATTCCATCAGTGAGATATAATGCATATCACTTACTGCATATCACTCACTGTAAATTATATAGCTTTGCCAATCTACTTGTACAGTGTGTATATTTTAAATCATTTACATAAAACAGGCTGAAAATTGTAGTCGCACTTTGTTCTTTATATTATATTTCTCGATTCAAATTATTTTACTTAATGAGAATTTCATAACGTAGCGCAACAAGAAATTAAACAAGAGCACCGCCTTGCAGGTGCTGACGCTCATCTGATTTTTTTTTGTATAATAGAAAAATTGTCCTACCCATGATTTTCTAAGTCCAAAAAGGGCCATAATTCTTGCAAAAAGCAGGATGGAGTTATGTTTCTTGATGTACAGAGTCAGCTTATGATGGTGTACAACTGTTGCAAGTTTCAAAGCAATAGCTTGAATAGTTTAGGACAAAAGCTGACCTAAACATAAAACTTAACCAATAAATATGATATATATATATATCACGATATTTTCTAAGTCCAAAAGGGGACACAATTCTTGCAAAAAGCAGGACAGAGTTATGTTTCTTGCTGTACATGGTCAGCTTATGATGGTGAACAAGTGTGCAAGATTTAAAGCAATAGTTTTGATAGTTTATGAGAAAAGCTGACCTAAACATAAAACTTTACCAAGAAATCTGATTTTCTAAGTCCAAAAGCGGCAATAATTCTTGAAAAAAGCAGGATGGAGTTACCTTTCTTGATGTACAGGGTCAGCTTATGATGGTGAACAAGAGTTGCAAGTTTCAAAGCAATAGCTTTGATAGTTTAGGAGAAAAGTTGACCTAAACATAAAACTTAACCAAGAAATCTGATATTTTCTAAGTCCAAAAGGGGCCATAATTCTTGCAAAAAGCAGGATGGAGTTATGTTTCTTGCTGTACAGGGTCAGCTTTTGATGGTAAACAAGTGTTGCAAGTTTCAAAGCAATAGCTTTGATAGTTTAGGAGAAAAGCTGACCTAAACATAAAACTTAACCAGGCAATGCCGACGCTGACGCCGACACCGATCAAGTGATGACAATAACTCATCATTTTTTTCCAAAAAAATCAGATGAGCTAATAAAATGGAACTTTATGCCGTGTATGTCCTTCTAACGTCACAACACGTCTGTTATATTCGTTTACGCACGTCTGTTTCCCGCACAGAGATTAAAATTTGTTGCAAAATGCATATCTCAACGTAATTAAGCATAAAATAAAAAGAAAAATTTTTTTTTCCATGAATATAGAATATCTCATCGCAAAGTAAGAAAATTTTCACATTTTCACACGCGCTAAGTGCTCATGAAAATATTTGAAATTATCTCACCTTTCAGTGAGATATATTCCATATTCACTCAAAACAAACAAATATCCACTATTTATCACATGTCTGACATCGCGGGAGCAAAATAAAGCCATTACATAAAATTGATAATACACTAGTGTAATAAAGCTTTGACATCGACATCGTTCAAAGTATAGGGGACGTTTGTCAAACTGACTTGTTTATATTAGTTACAGAAAATAGAACTTTTGATGTTTCAGGAGGAAAAGCTAACATGTGATAAAAAGAATATTACATTTGTGGCTTTCCACATTGAATTTATTAAACCTGTTGTATAAAATTGTTAAAATGCTTGGCAGAGCCTCTTATTTTATTATTTTATTATTTTATTCAACTCCCTTAATAAATTCAATATGAAAAGACAATCATGTAATATCCTCTATATGATTAAAAGCACTCAAAATCCTTTAGTCCTATACTGTATACTGTAGATTGGGTAATGTTTGCAGTGGTTCTATTTTCCCTATATCCACAAATTCAAAATATCCATGAATATAACTATACATTATGTAGTAAAACACAAACATTTAGGTTTCGCAAATTCTTAACACCTCCAATAAGGCTGCTAACTAGGAAATTGAGAAAAGTGCATGTCTCCAACAACTGCCTAATCATTTAGTGATTCAAAGTGGTTTGGGTGAGTGGTTCCTAAAGTGATTCAAAGTGGTTTGGGTGAATGGTTCCGATCAGTAATTCAAGGGCCATAATTCAAAAGTGACTGGGCCGATGTGGCTGGTTATCGAATTTGGCTGAGGACTTATTGGCAAACACATTTTGTTCAAATCTGGTGAAGATTGGATGAGAAATGTTTGTTTTAAGAGTGCAGGCAAGCTCTGTGACAGACACACAGACACAGACAGGAGTAAATCAATATGTCTCCCATACCACTGTGTGGTGGGAGACATAATTACAATTGTTAATCTGGAGGTGCCTATAACTTAACATTCCTTAAACTAATATTTCAGCATTTTCCATATTTTTCAGTATTTCAGAAGTGTCAGGCAGAACGTGTTTTAAATATTTCAGTGCCAAGATAAGAGATGAAGAAATACAGAAGGCAATAACTGACACACCAACTAAAGGTAACCTACAAGACAACACCCATGAATATCAATCCAGGAAAAGAGATCTCATAACACAAATACAGAAGAATGACACACAAGAAGATATTCAACAAATCAAAGACTACTTAATACACATGAGTAAAGGTTTAGCAGTAGAAAAATCTATGAGAGCAGAGAATACAAACACTATTGGAAGCCTTGTGGACCAGAACAATGAATCTCTGAACAAGTTACACCAAACCATAGACCATCATGAAAACGCAGTGAAAAACTCCTTCAAAGACCTTGAAACTGATTTGAAAGCATATGGCGATAAAATAAATTATGACACAGACCAAGTAATCCGAAACTTTACCATGGAATATAAAGAGGAATTAGATAAAACTGAACTAGAAAAAAAAGAGGGAATAAAGAATATTGCTGATGTTATTGAAAAGATTCAAAAAGATGTAGAGCAAATAAAACTATTCATGTATAACAAGGATAAGAATATTGCTTTTGGAAAGAGTGCATCTGAAAGTTCTTCCATAGAAAGTGAATATTACAAAGGTGCAAATGCTGCGACTGATGGTGTAACAAGTGGCAATTGGGAAGATGGCTCTTGTACGCATACAGCGTCAGAAATGAATCCATGGTGGCAAGTGGACTTGCAAAGACCATACTTAATCAACAGAGTGGTGATTACAAATCGAGCAGACTGTTGCGGTGAAAGATTGCACAGTCTTGTGATCAGTGTGAGTAATGAACAAGGCAGCACTGAAGAAATCTGCGGACATTTTGAAGGACCTAGTACTAACGGAGCCACAGAAACAATCCAATGTTATAGTACCGTCTTCGGAAGATATCTTAAAATACAAATGAATGCAAATTCTATTGGTGTTCTTACATTATGTGAAGTGGAAATTTTTGTTACATGACTGTTTTAGCTCCAAAAAATGGCACATGATTAAAAACATCAGCGTAAACTGAGATTTTTCTGTTTATACAGCGCTAATAAACAATAAGCATGCAAGTTTTAAGCAAGCATTTTTATGCAAAATGGTATTTTATTTTAACTATATGTTTTTAAAAACTGGCATTATTTCTTGTTGTATTTTCTTATTGTATCATATTCAGTAAGTGTTATCATATTCAGCACTTTTTATTCAGCATGCATTATCATATTCGGCATGTTTTATTCAGCATGCATTATCATATTCGGCATGTTTTATTCAGCATGTATTATCATATTCGGCATGTTTTATTCAGATGTATTATCATATTCAGGATGTTTTATTAAGCATGTATTATCGTATTTGACATGTTTTAATCAGCAGCTATTATCATATTCAACACATTTTATTCAGCATGTATTATCACATTCGGCACGTTTTATTCAACACGTATTATCATATTTGGCACATTGTATTCAGTAAGTGTTAACATATTTGGCATGTTTTATTCAGCAGGTATTATCATATTCAGCATGTCAAAATAGCAATATGTTATCACTGCAATAGGGTGAATGTAAATACGGTACTAATCAAAGTACTGAAAGTACAGAATGTAAATACGGTACTAATCAAAGTACTGAAAGTAAAGAAAGGCTGGCACACCACAAAACACTAAATAACTGTGTGGGAAACCTGTTTGCAAAATCTGATTTCTAAGTAATTCTTAGTTGGGAATCTGACAAAACATAGACAAAGTAAAACCTATAGACAATAAAGAAAACAAAGACAAAATGAACAACGAAAAGCACACAATCGGGAACCATCTGTGGCAAACACATTGGTAAATTTAAACCGTTTAAGCTGCGTTTGTATCCTTATGCTTGACCACCGCCATGGTTCCAAAATCAACTCTTAAAACAGAGTTGAGTCACTGACTTTAATATAGACTTGCATATAAACTTGAAGATGCTTTTGTAAAAAAGCGCATGTCTCCCCCAATGCAAAGTCGTATAGGCAAGAAGTCAATAGAGGTCAGGAGCGAAAGTCAAAGAGACACTGATGGTTGGCTGCAATAGGGATCATCTACTTGGCATATCCAGTCATCCCGCTATGTTTCAACATTCTTGGCCTAGTGGTTCTCAAGTTACTGTTCAGGCTCCTGTGACCTTGACCTTTGATCAAGTCACCCCAAAATTAATAGGGGTCATCTACTCTGCATGTTCAATCATCCTATGAAGTTTCAACATTCTAGGTCAAGTGGTTCTCAAGTTATTAATCTGAAATGGTTTTCCATGTTCAGGTCCCTGTGACCTTGACCTTTTACTGAGTGACCCCAAAATCAATAGGGGTCATCTACTCTGCATAACCAATCATCCTATGAAGTTTCAACATTCTGGATCAAGTGTTTTTCAAGTTACTGACCAGAAACTTTTTTCAATGTTCAGGCCCCTGTGACCTTGATCTTTAACAGAGTGATCCCAAAATCAATAGGGGTCATCTACTTTGCATGAACAATCATCCTATGAAGTTTCAACATTCTGGGTCAAGTGGTACTCAAGTTATTGATTGGAAATGGTTTTCAATGTTCAGGCCCCTGTGACCTTGACCTTTAATGGAGTGACCCTAAAAACAATAGGGGTCATCTACTATGCATGACCAATCATCCTATGAAGTTTCAACATTCTGGGTCAAGTGGTTCTCAAGTTATTGATCGGAAATGGTTTTCAATGTTCAGGCCCCTGTGACCTTGATCTTTAACAGAGTGATCCCAAAATCAATAGGGGTCATCTACTTTGCATGAACAATCATCCTATGAAGTTTCAACATTCTGGGTCAAGTGGTACTCAAGTTATTGATTGGAAATGGTTTTCAATGTTCAGGCCCCTGTGACCTTGACCTTTAATGGAGTGACCCTAAAAACAATAGGGGTCGTCTACTCCAGCAGCCCTACCACCCTATGAAGTTCGAAGGTTTTAGGTCAAATGGTTCTCCAGTTATTGATCGGGAATGAAGTTTGACATACGGACGGACAGGGCAAAAACAATATGTCTCCCCCAGAGGTGGGGAGACATAATAAGTATTTTTTGTAGAAAAGATTTATATACCAAGAAGCAATCACAGGTTTAGAAAAATGTCCAAAGGACAATAAAACTGCTTACAATGTGTAAGTTGTAAGGGGTACAAATGAGAGAAGTACTGCAGAGCAATACAAGACTTCAAACTAGTTAGGAACATTGCACACAAAAATGAGGTATTATAAAGAACAATAACTAGAAACAGAGGAACTAAAAAGGAAAAAGTAAAGAATGTGACAACAATTATCCTACGTTGCCAAATTAGGTCTCCCCACATGTTTAAACTCTCGACTTACTCTTGAATTTTGATAACAATATTGCACATTTTGACATTGATTTAGTAAATTAAGTCAATGCTAATATATGTATGTAAAGAAGCTCATTACTTTTACTTGCGATTTTTATGCCATTTTACTTTTGACAAGAAATATCTTTAAAAAAGATGTTCTGCTAATTGTAATAAGACAAGAAATTTTTCGTTTTTTCTACGACAAATAATGCATAGATCCGACCTGTCAATCAAACCAATAATATTGGCCAATGAGACAATGCATTATCTGTTGATCCGTTATCTCTGTTTCTAAGGTGTCATTGTGTCTCACAAGCTTACCATAACTAAGTACCTGTAGATTGTGTAGTTTTAAATAAAAACAGTGTTCTTTAAGGTTCTCTTCATGGCCCTGTGGTTAAAAAGAGAGGTTTTCTACAATCATATAAAATGTAAATTTGACATTGAGAAATAAGAAAAGAAGTGAATGCATGTAATAAATAATTGCAAACACTCTTGTAGAATGTTCATATGTCAGATTTATCATTTCAAGAGAAATACAGCTACTTTTTATTTGCATGAAAGACAGGTGTCACAGGATTTTCATTCAGCATTGCACACGACAATCGGCATACATTCGGGAGAATGCATATTTTTTTTCCCAAATTGTTATGTATATATTCTGGATTTGTGTGTGTTTTAATACTGAAATAAGCAGCACATTCCGTGATGATGTATAGATATTATAGACAAATATTTCTAAACTGTCCTTGTTTTCAATCAGCTGTTTATAAAATCAACATGAGATAAATTGTCGCATAGCTCCACTTATAGTCCATAATTATCATTTTGTACAGCATGCTAGAATCATTACCTGATTACATAATAAGATAATTTACATAATTAAATATGTCTCATATTGAAAACCCTTAAAACCTGCCGATTTGTTTCTCCTTCTTTTCAATAACAAGAGGGCCAAGTTGGCCCTAGTTTGCTCACCTGTGTAACATGCCATAACAGTGTAAACATGTTTTACCTAGTGATTTCATGGAGACAAATATTCCGACCAATTTTCATTAAGATTGGACCAAAAAACGTGGCCTCTTGAGTGTAGAGAAGCATTTTCTTTGATTTGATCAAGTTACCTAGTTTTTTATCCCACATGACCCTGATGCGAACTTGTCCAAAATTTCATGAAAACAAACATTCTGACAAAGTTTCGGGAAGATTGGAGCAAAAAAGTGGCCTCTAGAGTGTATACAAGCTTTTCTTATGATTTGACCTAGTGACCTAGTTTTTGACCCCACGTGACCCAGATCTGAAATCGTCCAAGACTTCATGATAACAAATATTCTGACCAAATCTTATGAAGATAGAATCAAAAATGTGCCCCCTAGGGTGTAAACAAGCTAATTCTTTGATCTGACCCCACATGACCCAGATAAATATTCATGCGATATTTCATGCAGACAAATATTCTGACCAAGTTTCATGTACATCAAATGAACAATGACCTAGTTTCTGATCCCATATGACCAAGTTTCAAACTTGGCCTAGAAATCATCAAGATAAACATTCTGACCAAGTTTCAAGAAGATAGGGTCATAAATGTGGCCTCTATGTTGTTAACAAGCTTTTCATTTGATTTGACCCGATGAGCTAGTTTTTGACCCAACATGACCAAGTTTCGTTCCAGGCCTAGACATCATCAAGATAATCATTCTGTGCAAGTCTGTATCAAATCAAAGCACAAATGAAACCTCTATATGGCTGAAAGGGCCAAAATAGAAAATTTTGCCTCTAGAACCCATGATGGCATCTAGCCGGTTTTTGAAAGGAACCGAGATCTTATTGTGACTTAAGTTGTGTGTAAGTGTGGTTAAAATCAAATATAAATGTCACTTCTATTGTGTTCACAAGGTAAAAATGAACAAATTTTGGCTCTTTCAGGGGAAAATCAGGGGCCATAACTCCAGAACTTATAATCGGATCTGACAGTATCATCATGAAATCCAAGATTTATTGTTGTTGAAGATATTTTGCAGTTTGTATCAAATCAAACTGTAAATGAAGTCTCTATATATGGCAGCAAAAGCCAAAATAGCAATTTTGGCCCTTTAAGGGGCCATAACTCTGCAACCCATGAAGGGATCTGGCCAGTTTTCGAAAGGAACTGAGATATTATGCCAATACAACTTGTGTGCAAGTTTTATTAAAGCTGATTACAAAATGTGGTCTGTTATTGTGTTCACAAGCCAAAAATGGCAAATTCTGGCCCTTTATGGGGCATAACTCTGCAAACCATGATGGGATCTGGCCAGTTTTCGAAAGGAACCGAAATATCATGCCAATAAAGCTGTGTGCAAGTTTAATTAAAATCAAATACAAAATGTGGTCTCTATCGTGTTCACGAGGAAATTGCGAACGGACGGATGATGGACAACGGACGAAAAGCGATCACAAAAGCTCACCCTGTCACTACATGACAGGTGAGCTAAAAGCATGTATTATCGATTGCAACTGCAAAGGCACCCCTTCTTGAGATTAGCACTGATGTGACAGTCAATCTGTTTCCTTTTGTCGTTGGCATAGAATTAATAGAACCTTAAATACTAAGAGCTGCTTTTGAGAAAAGCCCATGTCTCCCACAACTGCCTAATCATCTAAATAGTAAGTCAGTCTTTATATACTGTTTACTCACTACAAATATACCTTTGAAGAGTAAAAAGGCTGATTTTGGGTAATTCAAGGGCCATAATTCTGAACTGCCTTGGGCGATTTGGCTAGTTAATGAACATGGGCGAAGAGTTAACAAAAGTGTGTAAAAACATTTGGTTCAAGTTTGGTGAAGATCGAATGAGAACTGTTCGACTTAAGAAGAATGCGGACAAGATTAAAAAGGACGATTTTCGGTAATTCAAGGGCCAATGATTCCGAAGTGCCTGAGCCGATTTGGCTAGTTATCTGACTTGGCCGAGGTCTTATGGTCAAACACATTTTGTTTAAGTTTGATGAAGATCGGATAAGAAATGTTCAGGACTTATAGACAAATACTTTTTGTTCAAGTCTTGTGAAGATCGGATGAGAAATGTTTGACTTAGAGCGCGGACAAGAGTAAAAAGGCTAATTTTCGGTAATTCAATGGCCATAATTCCGAAGTGCCAAGGCCAATTTGGCTAGTTATTAAACTTGGCCAAGGACTTATAGTCAAACATATTTTGTTCTAGTTTTGTGAAGATCGGATGAGAAATGTTCGACTCTTTAGCGCGGACAAGAGTAAAAAGGCCGATTTTCGGTAATTCAAGGGCCATAATTCCGGTGCCTGGGCCGATTTGGCTAGTTTTCTAACTTGGCCGAGGTCTTATGGTCAAACACATTTTGTTTAAGTTTGATGAAGATCGGATAAGAAATGTTCGACTTTAGCGCGGACAAGAGTAAAAAGGCCGATTTTCGGTTATTCAAGGGCCATAATTCTGAAGTGCCTGGGCTGATTTGGCTAGTTATCGAACAGACACACACACACACGCACACACACATACAGACAGGCGTAAATCAATATGTCTCCCACACCATTGTGTGGTGGGAGACATAATAACTAGAAGGTGTTTTTGTTACAAAAACATAAGTCTCCCCCATATGTATACCTTTAGCTCTGGCAGCCATTTTGTTCAGCAAAGCGGAAGATATTGGCGATATGACAACTAGACTTGGTACTGATCACTCCTGTAAATTTTCGTTAAAAACTGTCCAACAGTTTGACCTTTGAAAGCCAGACAAGATTTTTCTATTTTTAAATCTTGTGGCCATTTTGTGCAGCGAAGCAGGAAGTGCCAGCGATATGCAGAACTAGGCTTAGTACTGATCACTCCTTTTAAGTTTCGTCGAAATCTGGCCAGTAGTTGGACCTGTGAAAGCCAGACACGATTTTTCTGTCTTTAGCTCTGGTGGCCATTTTGAGCAGCGGAGCAGAACGTGTTGGCATATGCATAACTAGGCTTGGTACTGATAAGTCCTGTGATGTTTTGTCGAAATCCAGCCAGCGGTTTGACCTGTGAAAGATGGGCAAGATTTTTCTACTGTTACCTCAGGGGGCCATTCTGTGCAGCTAAGCAGAACGTGCCAGTGATATGCACAACTAGGCTTGGTACTGATCACTCCTGTAAAGTTTCGTCGAAATCCAGCAAGCAGTTTGACCTGTGAAAGCCAGACAGGATTTTTTTATCTTCAGCTCTAGCGGCCATTTTGGGCAGCGAAGCTGAACATGTTTGCAATATGCACAACAAGGCTTGGTACTGATCACTCCTGTGATGTTTCGTTGAAATCTGGCAAGCAGTTTGACCTGTGAAAGCTGTACAAGATTTTTGTATTTTTAGCTCTGGGCCCAGTTGTTTGAAACAGTAAATTTAAACATTGTACTAGTGTTTCCCACCAAGACTAGTATTTTGAATCAAAATTTAACAGGTGATTAGTTTAACAGTCTGTTAAAGTTTCAAACAGCTGGGCCCTGGCGGATATTTTGTGCAGCCAAGCGAAACGTGTCGGCGATATGGACAACCAGGCTTGTTACTGATCACTCCTGTGAAGTTTCGTTGAAATACGGCCAGAAGTTTGACCTGTGAAAGCCGGACAAGCTTAAGGTAATATGCGCCACCTAACAATTTTCAACGGACAGTAATGAATTTTGCCAAATTAAAGTTGACGATATTTCAAACTATGACAGAGCTAAATGCTCAGCGACTGTTGTTGATGCGCTGATGGGGAATCAGCAAAATTGATGAATAACTCCGACTCTGTTTTAAATGTCTTGTACTGAAATCAACACAAATATAAATAATAAATAAATAACGAGTTCCTTCGACAATTAAATCTTGACTTCAAAATTAATGTCCAAACGGGTTTTCCATATAAAAGTTTACTTTTTAATCAACTACAGGTATTCCTGACATAAAACTAAACTCTGCAGAGATTGTCTCAGTTCTTACTTTCGAGTCCTAATATTTTCTTCTTTTTTTTTCATTCAAAACCATGCTTTATATAGCATATTATGTTGGCAAGGAAACATATGCCAAAAACATTTCTAAACAAGTTTTTAACAAGTATAGACTCTTACAGTGAGAATTAGTCAAGATAAATTTCAATTTGTATAACAGTTAATCATACATAATCATTATACCAATCAACATTATAATGAGCATAATAGCAATGTTTTTAACGCAATAAAATTATACAGTAAAAGCTAAAACATATTAGGTCCAGGTTAAAACATGTCTGTAAATTAGTTAGAAATCTTCTAAGAGGATAATAATAAGTTGTAACAAAATTGGATTTTTCTGAAAATACATATTCTAATAAGATAATTTTGAGAAAATCAAAAATCAAGTAATAATTCCTGTGTTTAACTTTTGAGAGAAATATTGTCACAGAAAACCTTGTGACAAAACTGACTGGTATTTTTTCCAGTTCTCTGTTATTCTCCATTTTGCAGCTGTTAATCTTCAAACATGACCACTAACGCCATTTTTTCAGCAGAGCACAAACTGATGTACGTCACAGGTTTTTTAAGTAGTGTTTTTATATACAACAAAAATATGGCAAATATTCTTTATTTTCAAGTTTGTATTAAGATTATCTCTCCAATGACATATAATTTGTCAAGTTTATATCGACGTCACATCGGAGGCAAACATTTTATAAATGAAAAACATGCAAAACTGACGTCCAGCTTCACCCAAAATTTTGTGTAAAGACACCTATATTTAAGAAACTGCCAGATAGTTTTTTGAAAAAATTTGAACAAGTGTGCAAAATTTTAATACCTATCGACCCCATAAAAGAAAAATGAGGGTCACCATTTTAGATTTCGCTCTATTTACCATGGCGTTTCCCCTACCCCCAGTAAAAATAACAACGTTTTTATACTTACTTCGTAAATTTCCATTTAAATTCAGTTTCTATTTCTTTTGGTGGATATAATGGTATTAAATTCCAATAATATATTATTATTATTAATTTAGTATTTAATTAATTCATATTATTAATGCCCCCATTTGAACAAATTTGAGAGAGGACCTTATAATGATGCTACAGACCAAGTTTGATTAAGATCCACTGAGCAGTTCATGAGAAGTCGTTAAAAGATATCTTTATCTTTAGCCTTAGCGGCTCCTTAAGGAGTCCAACTGCCCCCGTTATAATATGCCAATGACATAAACAGGAGGTCGTATCATTTACATGAAAAATACTATAATTTATTTATATTATAATGGGATTAAACCTTCTTTTTTTCAATACACATCAAATGTAGCAAATACTGTCACAATGTATAATAAAATACTGTAAACACAATAAAAAGGTTCATTTTTTAAAAAAAATCCTGTGCTCATGATAATCTAAAAATGTTATGCATTTGTTAGCAAGACTAAACAAAAACACTTCAAGCCATTTATCAAATTCATTTGAGAAAATCTAACATAAACATGTGTTAGAGAAATCATAAACATCCTGCTGAGGAATCAGTGGAATATAAATAAACTTCCCACAAATGTGGCCAATAAAACCAAATACCTAGCCCTTCCTATTTATTTTGCTTCAATTCATTTCCAAAAAAGCTATTACATAATGGCTAAGATACTCCTGTTGCTGCTGGCTTGTTCCAAACGTTTAAATCTAAACAATTCCAATTACATGTTTGAGTCCAAAGAGCTAAGCAAACTACAGAAGATTTTTTTCATTGCATATGCTTCCTAAACTCAGCTGTCTATTCCAAAACTTCAGTCAATTCAAGTACAACTTATTTTAATTATTTCATTTTTTTTGCAACAGAATACCTAAATTATTATAATAAATGGTTGTCATTAAATGTTCCATCCTTTTTTTCATAAACTGACTTTGTTTTTTCATGAAACTTACTGCTCATTATCTAAAAACCAAAGCTTTTTCTCTTTATTGCCCTAAACGTATGTGGTATATAAAACTGAGGTTCACACATAAGAACTATTTCCAGTTTTGAACTACACCAGTGAAAATGAAGAACAAAATTTTCATTCCTATCCTGTTCATCTTCAGTTTTTCTTCCAGCAGATTTTTAAGTTTGGCTATATCAGATAACACATACAGTGTACTTGCAAAGATGTTTCAAGCAGTTATGGAAGATATGCAATTACAGGATGACAGAATAAAAGCATTGGAAAACAACAGGTAAGTCTTAAATTTTTCAACCTTAAGGGACACACCTCAAGATTTAGGGGTGTTTTTTTTTTTAAACTTTGGGAAGTACCTTCATTTATTAGCTGTAAATGAAACTTAAATAACAAATTCTAGGCACAGTTTTTCTATTACAAAAAAAAAACATTCATGCAGTATGTAATATATGATGAAAGGCACTCAAAATCTTTTTATTAATAAGTAGATACTGTATAATATAGACTGGGTATTATTCGCGATGTTTTTTTTCTTTCACTGTGAATATTCGCAAATCCAAAATATTCATGAATATTAATTTGCATTGTGTCTTCCAACACAAAAAAACTCAGGAGTCACTAAGTCTTAACACCTCCAATAAAGCTACTAACCAATAAATTGCTCAGTACTAAACCACAAATTTAGCTGTCCCTGGATTTCTATGAAAAATGAATCCTCACTTTATAGATAGGAAACAATCACAGAATACTGGCAAGAACCACTTAAAATTGTAGAAAATGAAAAAAAGCTGAAAATAAGAATTGAAGGACAGTGATATTAATCATTCAAATTTCAAGAGATACAAAAAAACTAGAGCTGTCTAATGAGAGCATACACAACTATTTGAAGTCCTTCCATCTAATACACTTGCTTACAAACAAAAGCTTTAGCAAAATTTGAAAAAAAAAGTTGAAAAAGAGACCTAAATTTGCTAAAATTTAAGCCAAAATGATGAAACTTGCCATAGGAGGTCATCCCATGATGCCAAAGACATGCGGAGAATCTGAAAACATTCCTGATAAACATGATTATATGCAAAACTGTCACTGAAAAGTTATATAATTTTGAAACAAGAGGGTCATTAACCCTAAAGCACCCACCTGTGTGCAAGGCTTCAAGTGTGTTTGTTAAGTATAGAGTTAGGTTTCTTCTATATTAGCCTACATTATATACATGTCACATACATTTTTGAACCGAGGGCAATAATTTGAACAATTATGGTAGTCATTACAAATCTGATATCGCACGCCAAATATCAAGGCTCTAGCTATTCCTGATTCAGAGAAAAAGATTTCCGAAGTTTCTTATATAAAAGCCTATAGTAAGTACATGTCAGACACAGTAGCATGGCCATTTTATTTTACCTTAGGGTAATAATTTGGACAAGTATGGTAGAGAGTCAAACCCATATATCTTATACCCTTATAAACCCTTATAGCTAGAGTTATGTAACTTCTCCTGGGATGTCATCTGATGATGATGAAGAGATGTGTGAAGTTTCAATGCATTTGACCTAATAATTGTTGGAAACCTGCTTACATGCAAAACTTTTGTGACATGGACATTTGACACTGACAAAACGGTGATTACAAAAGCTCTGCTATTTGAATAGTCAAGCTAAAAATCTTTGATCTCTAAGTGTGACCTTGACCTAGGGGTCTGGGTCTAGCATGCGACTATAGGACATATGCAGTAAAGTCAGGCAGCAATCTGGAGGTAAAGCCCTTTAATATATTACTTAAACTAATATTTCAGCATTTTCAATATTTTTCAATATTTAAGTATCATGTAGAATGTGTTTTAAATATTTCAGTGCCACAATAAGAGATGACAAGATACAGAAGACAACAACTGACACACCAACTAAAGGTAACCTATCAGACAACATCCATGAATATAATACCAAGAATAGAGAGAGAGATACAATAACACAAATACAGAGGAATGACATAAAAGACAATATTCAACAAATCAAAGACTACTTAATACACATGAGTAAAGGTTTAGCAGTAGAAAAATCCATGAGAGCAGAGAATACAAACACTATTGGAAGCCTTGTGGACCAGAACAAAGAATCTTTGAACAAGTTACACCAAACCATAGACCATCATGGAAACGCGGTAGAAAACTCCTTCAGAGACCTTGAAACTGACTTGAAAGCGTATGGCAATAAGATAAATTCTCACACAGACCAAGTAATCCGAAACTTTACCAAGGAATATAAAGAGGAATTAGATAAAACTGAAAGAGAACACAAAGAGGGAATAAAGAACATTGCTGATGTTATTGAAAACATTCAAAAAGATGTAGAGCAATTAAAACAAATAATGGTTAACACACTAAATTCGAACTTAGCTTTTGGAAAGAGTGCAACTGCAAGTTCTACTTATTATGGAAAAGGGGCAACTGCTGCGACTGATGGTGTCAAAAGTGGCAACTGGGGTGACGGCTCTTGTACGCATACAGTGTCAGAAATGAATCCATGGTGGCAAGTGGACTTGCAAAGACCATACTTAATCAACAGAGTGGTGATTACAAATCGGGCAGATTGTTGCGGAGAAAGACTGCACAGTCTTGTGATCAGTGTGAGTAAAGAACAAGGTAGCACTGAAGAAATCTGTGGACATTTTGAAGGACCTAGTACTAATGGAGCCACAGAAACAATCCAATGTTATAATACCGTTTTCGGAAGATATCTTAAAATACAAATGAGTGCAAATTCTGTTGGTATTCTTACATTATGTGAAGTGGAAATTTTTGCTACATGACTGCATTAGCTCCAAAAAAATGGCACATGATTAACAAGAGCTGTCCGTAAGACAGCCAAGCTCGACTATTCGAAATATTGTCCCAGAAGCAGGAAAATATTACCCAAAAAGGTTAAATATCAAAAGAGTTTTAAGTTCAAAAGGGGAAATAATTTGCCAAAATGCATACCAGTTATGGGACTTGCTGCTATCAACTAGATTTATAACCCCGAAGGCACATGTGAAGTTTCAATTCAATATCTGCATTGGTTTTGGAGATAGAAACTTACATGTAAAACTTAACCAAATTTTCAAAGTCCAAAAGGGGGCATAATTTGCCAAAATACATGCCAGAGTTTATGGGACTTGACCCAGTGAGGTTGGTAATTGATCTAGAAAAAGAAAAAATAAGTTTCAAATCTATATGCCTTTTAGTAATAGCTGTATGTACTTGCACGCAAAACTTTAACCAGAATTTGCTAAGTCCACAAAGGGGACATAATTTGGCCAAAATGAAGGTCAGAGTTATGGGACTTGCTGCTATCAACTAGTTTATAACCCCGAAGACACATGTAAGTTTCAATTCAATATCTGCATTAGTTTTTGGAGAATAGAAACTTGCATGTAAAACTTTAACCAAAATTTTCTAAGTCTAAAAGGGGGCAAAATTTGCTCAAAAAACATGTCAGAGTTATGGGACTTGACCCAGTGAGGTTGGTAATTGATCTAGAAAAAGAAAAAATAAGTTTCAAATCCATATGCCTTTTAGAAATAGCTGTATGTACTTGCACGCAAAACTTTAACCAGAATTTTCTAAGTCCAAAAGGGGGCATAATTTGGCCAAAATGAAGGTCAGAGTTATAGGACTGGCTGCTATCAACTAGATTTATAACCCCGAAGACACATGTGAAGTTTCAAATCAATATCTGCATTAGTTTTAGAGATAGTAACTTGCATGTAAAACTTCAACCAAAATTTTCTAAATCTAAAAGGGGGCATAATTTGCTCAAAATACATGTCAGAGTTACGGGTCTTGACCCAGTGAGGTCGATAATTGATCCAGAAAAAGAAAAAATAAGTTTCAAATCCATATGCCTTTTAGAAATAGCTGTATGTACTTGCACGCAAAACTTTAACCAGAATTTTCTAAGTCCAAAAGGGGGCATAATTTGGCCAAAATGAAAGTCAGAGTTATGGGACTTGCTGCTATCAACTAGTTTTATAACCCCGAAGACACATGTGAAGTTTCAAATCAATATCTGCATTAGTTTTGGAGATAGTAAACTTGCATGTAAAACTTTAAACCAAAATTTTCTAAGTCCAAAAGGGGGCATAATTTGCTCAAAATACATGTCAGAGTTATGGGACTTGACCCAGAGAGGTTGGTAATTGACCTAGAAAAAGAAAAAATAAGTTTCAAAGCTATATGCCTTTAATTGATGGCTGTATGTACTTGCATGCAAAAACTTAACCAAGGTGTGACGCCGACGCCGACGCCAGGGTGAGTAGAATAGCTAGACTATTCTTCGAATAGTTGAGCTAAAATCTATCAGTGTAAATTGAGATTTTTCTATTTATACAGCGCTAATAAAAAAATAGGCATGCAAGTCTTAAGCAAGCATTTTTATGCAAAATGGTATTTTATTTTAACTATATGTTTTTAAAAACATTACTTCTTGTCGTATTTTCTTAATGTATTATATTCAGTAAGTGTTATCATATTCAGCACGTTTTATTCAAAATGCATTATCATATTCACTATGTTTTATTCAGCATGTATTATCATATTCAGCATGTTTTATTCAGCATGTATTATCATATTTGGCATGTTTTATTCAGCATGTACAGGGTGTTTCATAATACTTGTTACCATAACAAGCTAATATAAAACGTACATGTAACACATCACGCAGGCATGTTATACAGTATTCTAAAGGAGACAGAATGAAGTTTTACGTAATGTAAAAAATAACAGAAAAACGTTGACGTCATGACGTCATAAACAACGTCATAAAACAAGTCATATTTTCAAGACGGCATTGTTCATAAAAAAGTGCACAGAAGTAGTTAAGCTGTATTATGAGTCGTAGTCACTGTCATTAGTTCAATGCCAAAATGATATCCTGAGGATGAGAAACTTAGCAAGATGCAAGTGCACAGAATAGTTAAAAGGTCTGAACAGCCAGGGTCATTTCAGACGACATGGTAACACCGGCCGACCGAAAACAGTCAGGTCTTCAGAGAGGACGTCATTTTGAGTACATGTTGTAAAACCTTTTCTTTGAAGGGACATTGAGGTGAGTATTTTAAGTAAACCTGCTGATGTTATTTATCAAAAATAAAACTTTATTATATCTCCTATCGCTTAGTGACTTTCATTTAAAAGTACATTCCAGATTTTGAAAAATTTAAAACAGCAAAATGGTAACATATATTATGAAACACACTGTATTATCATATTCAGCATGTTTTATTCAGCATGTATTATCATATTCAGCATGTTTCATTCAGCATGTATTATCATATTCAGCATGTTTAACTCAGCATGTATTATATTTGGCATGTTTTATTCTGCAGGTATTACCATATTCAACATGTTTTATTCAGCATGTATTATCATATTCAGCATGTCAAAATATCAGTATGTTATCACTGCAAAGCATTATCATAATTTTGGTACCTTTCCTTGTGTGGTTCGAGCAAAATGGATGTCATAATTTTCAATGAAAGGAATAGGGTGAATGCAAATACTGTACGAAAAACCAAATTTGAATTTTTGTCTCCTGGATTGTTTATTTCTATTCAATAATGAACACAAACACTAAATAACTATTCATTTACTTAGACTATTAGTTTATCAACCTAGCATGTAAAGTCATTCGACTTGAAATACAACTGAACATCTTATATTCATGATTTTCTGCATTGCAAAGAGCTTCTTTCAAGGAGGCTGCCATTTTAGTTGTTGTTTTTGTTCAATTTGTTGCTAACCAGTAGAGAAAGATTCAGGCTTATGTGCCATTTACCTAGTAAAGGTGTAACGTACCTGTATGATGACAAAGAATCTATTCTCTATAATTCCAGGCACACTCAGACTGATGACATTTACTTATTAGCAATTGTATTAGTATTTAATAATTTTCTGCCATGGCAATGTAAATCTCTTACCAGTTAATCTTAGCATCTGCAAACAGTCCCCTTCAAACTGTTTTTCAACAACTGTGATAAAACTACATACATGTAGAGCAAAACAAGTGAATGAAGTATTGCCATGCAATACAAAGTCCCCTACTGGAAGGCACCTAATTTTCTCTACTGCAGTATAGCATAATGAACTAATATCTGTCAATGATGTATAAACAATATTGTACTATATATACAGTATGCTATAAACAAAAGACTTGTATTAAAATTTGTATATATAAAACCCTATAGTTGTTTTCATATAGCATATTTGGCCAATTATCAAAAAGGTAATGTTATTTATAGTTTAAAAAAAAATCCATATAAGTCCACACAAAAGTCTTTACCAGGTACAGATAGGTCAAAATACACCTACAAATTTGATGTAACATGCATGTTGTACCACAGAAAACTGGTCTCGATTTTTCCCTACGGCCTGTAATAAGTAATAAGCTATTTATAGTAAAAACAAAGGGAAATAACTCTAAACTAGAATGTGTCTGTAGGACACAGGGTGTGCCCCCCACTGGTACATTTGTCATAAATGAGGGCTAATAATTCAAATGTTTGCAGTCTTAATGGGGTATAGCCTCAACAATCATTTTATGAAAAGGATTCATTATTCTAGGCCCTTTATTTTTTGAGCTATGAGCATCACAAACAAAAAATCCACTATTTTGGTTATTTCACGGGCCATAACTCTGTAATAAGAGCTAAGATTCTCAAGAGGAATGCCAACTGTGCAAGTTCACATCACGATAAAGACTCCAGTAAGGTTTCCTGAATTTACATCTGATACTTTTTGAGCTAGGCACATAATTAGGTGAAAAAGTGCATTTTTTTACTATTTCAGGGGCCATAACTTTAAAAATTGGGGGTGGAGCCAGCCAAAAAATTAGAGGTGTGCAAGTTTATATCATGATAAAGACTTATGCAAGTTTTCAACCATTTATATTAAATACTTTTTGAGCTAGGTGCATCACAAGGTGAAAATGTGTATTTTGACTATTTCAGGGGCCATAACTCTAAAAAAGGGGACGGACCCAAATGAAAAAAAGGAGGTTGCGCAAGTTCATATCATGATTAAGACTCATGCAAGTTTTTCATGAATCTATATCAAATACTTTTTGAGCTAGGCATGTCACAAGGTGAAAATGTGCATTTTTGACTATTTCAGGGGCCATAACTCTGAAATTAGGGGGCCGACCCAAATGAAAAATAGGAGGTGCACAAGTTCATATCATGATTAAGACTCTAGCAAGGTTTCATGAATCTATATCAAACACTTTTTGAGCTAGGCATGTCACAAGGTAAAAATGTGCATTTTTTACTATTTCAGGGGCCATAACTCTGAAAATAGGGGGCAAAGCCAGATGAAAAATAGGAGGTGCGCAAGTTCATATCATAATCAAGACTCATGCAAGGTTTCATGTATCTATATCAAATACTTCTTGAGCTAGGCATGTCACAAGGTGAAAACGTTTTTTACTACTTCAGGGGCCATAACTCTAAACAGGGTGTAAGCCAGATGAAAAATAGGAGGTGCGCAAGTTCATATCAGATTAAGACTCAGCAAGGTTTCAAATTTATATCAATACTTTTGAGCTAGGCTGTCACAAGGGAAAGATGCATTTTTGACTATTTCAGAGCCAAACTCTGAAAATAGGGGCGGAGCCAGACGAAAAATAGGAGTGCGCAAGTTCATATCATAATCAAGACTCATGCAAGGTTTCATGTATCTATATCAAATACTTCTTGAGCTAGGCATGTCACAAGGTGAAAACGTGTACTTTTTACTACTTCAGGGGCCATAACTCTAAAAATAGGGTGTAGAGCCAGATGAAAAATAGGAGGTGCGCAAGTTCATATCATGATTAAGACTCAGGCAAGGTTTCATCAATTTATATCGAATACTTTTTGAGCTAGGCGTGTCACAAGGTGAAAGATGCATTTTTGACTATTTCAGGAGCCATAACTCTGAAAATAGGGGGCGGAGCCAGACGAAAAATAGGAGGTGCGCAAGTTCATATCATGATAAACACTCATGCAAGGTTTCATCAATTTGTATCAAATACTTTTCGAGCTAGGCGCGTCACGAACTTCGGACGGACGGACGGACGTTCTAACGAAACGGTATTTATGTGACACCCCCATTGTTCTCTCTATTGTTCTAACAGTCACATAAAAAGAACAAGAAACGCGGCAATGCCACGAAACCAGGTTTTCAACACTTTTCGTAAGAATAAACAAGAGCGCCGCCAAGCGGGGCAATATACGCCCGAAGGCTTACATCATAGGATGGGAGCAAAATTTTAAGAACTTGACTGTTGAAGTCCCAAAGGACTGGAACAACAAAAAGAAAACTTCAAAAAACAAATCTAAGTCCACAAAAAAAAAATTCAAAGTCTACAAAAAAATCCTTATCAGGTACAGGTATGTAAAAATACACCTTAAAATTGGAGGTACCATCCATGTTGTACCACAGAAAAGTGGTCTCGGTTTTTCCCTACGGCCAATAATAAAAAAGTTTTAAAATAAGCTATTTATAGTAACATAAAAGGGAAATAATTCAAAAAAAAATTATTGTAAGTACAAAAAAAAGAGATCTGCCAAATAAAAACAAGAGCACTGCAATGCAGAGCAATATACACAAAGCAGTCATATATGACCTTTGAGCCTTAAGTGTGACCTTGACCTTGAAGCAAATCATCCGGAACATGCGCTCTGCACATCGTTGCAATGTGGTGAACATTTCTGCCAAGTTTCTTTGAAATCCTTCCAATAGTTCAAGAGTTACAGAGCGGACACGAAACAAACTGATATGACCTTTGACTCCTAAGTATGACCTTGACCTTGAAACGAGACATCCTGAACATGCGCTCTGCACGTCGTCTGGGTGTGGTGAACATTTGTGTCAAGTTTCTTTGAAATCCTTCAAGGGGTTCAAGAGTTACAGAGCGGACACAAAACAAACTGATATGACCTTTGACTCCTAAGTGTGACCTTGACCTTGAAGCGAGACATCCGGAACATGCGCTCTGCACGTCATCTGGGTGTGGTGAACATTTGTGTCAAGTTTCCTTGAAATCCTTTAAGGTGTTCAAGAGTTACAGAGCGGACACGAAATTGCTAACTGACAGACGGACAGACAGACAGACGGACACCAGCGTCATAACATAATACGTCCCTTCGGGCATATAAAAAGTATACTGAATCACAGTGCACCACTTTAAAGCAAAACCCTAACCCTAACCTAACCCTAACCCTTACCCTATTTTTAGTAACAATGACCTACAACTTTATATAAGTTTTCTATACACCAAGTTTCATCATGATAGCTCATTCCTAAGTTAAGTTATTGACTGGAAACCCTTTTTCTATTTTAAGTAACAGTGACCTTGACCTTGACCCCAGAAACCCCAAAATCAGTCCCAGCCTTTGTCTTGATATAAGCTACATACACACCAAGCTTTATTCAAATATCTTTACCGAAACAAAAGTTATTGACCGGAAACGCCAGTTTGACGCCGCCGCCCGCCCGACCAACGACATACCCCAATCTTATAACTCAGGTTTTCGTTGAAAACCTGGTTAAAAAGGTCACATAAACAGAACGGAATGAATGACATCAAAGAGAAAGTACCGTTTTGCAGTCACTTAACCATCATTCCACGGGCACAGAAGGACGGACGGACAAGACCAAATCTATATGCCCCCACCACTCATAAGGGGGGGGGGGGCACAAAAACAAAAGTGCCTCATGGTGGTGAACATTTGTGCCAAGTTACATCAAAATCCCTCCATACATAAAGAAGAAATGCTCCGGACAAAGTCATTCTTGAATTTGGCATTTGACCTCTAAGCGTGACCTTGACCTTAGACCTAGGGACCTGGTTCTTGCGCACAACAATCTGTCTCATGATAGTGAACATTTATATCAAGTTACATCAAAATCCCTCCATGCCTGAAGAAGAAGTTTTCCAGACAAAGTCATTCTTGTATCTGACCTTTGGCATCTGAGTGTGACCTTGACCTTCAACCTAGGGACCAGGTTCTTGTGCAGGACGGACGGATGGACAGACGGAAAGACAGACGGAATGAAGGACGGACGGAAAAGCACATTCCTATAGTCCCCGAAACTGGTTTTCAACCAGTAGGGGACTTTGTTTGTTTGTTTTGGGTTTAACGCCGTTCTTCAACAGTATTTCAGTCATGTAACGGCGGGCAGTTAACCTAACCAGTGGTCCTGGATTCTATACCAGTACTAACCTGTTCTCCGCAACTAACTGCCAACTTCCCCACATGAATCAGAGGTGGAGGACTAATGATTTCAGACACAATGTCGTTTATCAAATAGTCACGGAGAACATACGCCCCGCCCGAGGATCGAACTCACGACCCCGCGATCCGTAGACCAACGCTCTACCTACTGAACTAAGCGGGTGGGCTTAGTAGGGGACTAATAACCTACATATATATAGAGCAAAATCTATCTCGGGTTATTCTGCAATAAACCACTCGCGTGCAAGGACGTCATTCGATCCAGGTGCATAGCACGGTTGTAAAAAGTAGTTACCATTTTTCACGGCCTGCGTGATATATTCTTACACATAAAAACTCAAAACCACGTTTGGGAACTTATTATTTCTTAAATAATTTTGTTACAATTGAAGGAATTATTTGTGGCTTACTTTCATATAAGAAACTATCTAATGCATGATCTGTGAAAAACTCAGCTGAAGCTCTGTGAAGAGATTAGGGTTCTGGAATTTCAGCCGGTCACTGTTGTGTGATTTCATTGGAGAATGGTATCAAGTTCTTATCTGACTAGTTAATCAGGACACACCTTCCTCACCGGGCCTACAGCCAAAATATGGTCACACCCCAGGAGTTATATATAGGCTGGAGGACAGTACAGTCACAATAGTACTAATATTTCTTGCTTAACAGTCTCTTTTTCAAACTGCAGTAAATCTTTTGAAAACCATCCATCTGTCTGTGCTGTATTTGTATATCCCTAACTGTGTCCATATTATCAAAGTTATACTATACATGTATTTTAATGTGAAATTAGTGCTTTCTTGAAACAATTAACTTTGTACAATTAATACTTTGTTACTGTGCTTTTCCCATACACACACTGGCCATTACAATATTGTAAAAATTTCCATGTGACAGTTCAATCATATGATTTTTCAGTTGTTGAGTGTATCATAAATAAAAATAGTGGTTACCTCTCTGGCCTCATCTGGGTCAATCTGGTATGTGTAGATTACTGGATCACTGAAATGACAAGCAAATGCTATTTAAACATCTCTATAAAACTTAATAAAACTTCAAATTCTTATTGCTTTTTTGTTTGTTTGCTTTTATTGGTTGTATGATAACTTTCCAGATTTTTATGGTGTACGAAGGTACCAGGTATATACCTTTGGTTGTTATTTCAAATACAGATGGACATCTGGGTAGAACCACTAGCCTTCTGTAGGCTAGCTGATTTGAAAAGAAGTTACAATTTCACATACTTTTTTTTATCATGAATTTCAACTTTTAATATGTAAAATGAATGGGAAGTTTATTTGTTCATTGGAACTAAACTTCACCAAGTGGCAAAACCACAAAATCCATGAAAATAAGTCCCCCTCAAATAATTCTGATTTAACAGTAATTTACATTAACAGGCAAACTTCTGAAAGAGACAATTAGGTTTAAATATCACTTCTCTGAACCCCTTCCTACAGAAGAACTTTAGGACAGCTTCGTATATACATGAAACTATGCAATATACCAACTGGCAGACAATATATACAATAATCTCTTTATGAAGAAAATGGACCAACCTGGAGACAGAACACAGTTCATCTTGTGCTCAGGAGAACTATCAAGTAACCAAGTATTGCAGTGGCAATACTGAAGTCCCCTACTGGTGGAAAACTTTCAATAGTGACCTTGACCTTTGACTGACAAGCATAGGTCATGTGTTGACACAGTGTCTCGTCATGGGGAACATTTCTGTGTAGCATTAAGATAATCCACCGCTGCATATAAAAGTTTTGGAGCAGAATCAATTTTTACTTGACCTTCAATAGTGACCTTGACCTTTGACTTACAAGCATTACTCATGTATGTGCATAATCTACATATTTCCCTCTATTTACATACCAAGTTTTATGAACCTAGCTTGAATACTTTTTGAGTAACTGCAGGATCCAGATTTGCAGACGGATGGACGGAAAGACGGACAGACTGAGGGCATTTCTATAGGCCCTTCCAGTGTTATTGGTACACGACTATTTAAAGGTATTATAAATGAACAGCGAAGTACTGCTGAAAATCATGCTACTGGTATATCAACAAATGAGGCTGAAAGCAGTATGATTTTTTTCCTAATCCAAAAATAGAAAGAAAACCAACTTTTGTTAATTCTAAAACATCTGTGACAAGGAATACTGTAAATTTTCAACAAATTGCAATGAAAAGAAAAGGCTTCAGAATATAACCTTAACAACATTTAACACTTTACAGAATACATTGCAAAATAGGTACATAGAATTAAGACTTACCAATTTTCAAAGAATTCTTCAGTGTCTTTTTTCAGTGACGACTGTTCTGCCCAAATTTTGTTTCTCAGGGCATAGCCCTTACCGTATGTTGCATCCAGTTCAAATGCTCTTGCAATGTAATACAAGCACTCTGGAAACAATAAATAGCACTATATATATGCTACAAAAAAGAAAATATTTTAGTGATAAATTTCACCCAAAACTGAACAGTACTCATTAATTTCATTAAGTCCCCTATTTTAATGAAATCAATATCTCCCTTCCTGTACTCAAATGGCTTCAGAGTAATAGCAACAGCTTTACACTGATGAACACACATAAATTTGTGAACGCATCTGTAATTTAACTGATTAATAGAGTATTCTAAGTGACATGTAGAGTCATTTTTAATTATTCATTTCACATATCCATATATTATAAAGAGCTATTATTTTTCAGTAATATGTGACTGTCAGTTAATTTAAACCAGTGTTTCTGGATTCCTTACCAGTACCAACCAGTTCTCCACAAGTAACTGACAACTTTCCCATATGATTCTATGGTGCAGAGCAAATGACCTAAGCCATACAGTCTTCAGTCTATCTTCTCAAGAGAAAATACACAACACCTTGATTAAAACTTAGGCCTCTTAACTGGAAGTCTTGTACTAAATCTATTGAGCTAATCAATGTAATGTTTGATCCAATAATTCTGCAACACGGTTGACCGTGAATTTTGGCATCAGATATCAGTTATACATCAATTCAACGTTTTACAGGGGTAGTAGTAAGATATTTTTGCAATTTTTTCAAATATCTAAATAGGAAATGTTGCTTTTATGCTCACTAAGATTTCAATAATGTCTTAATGCAATCTATTCACAAATACAGTTAAAATGAAATTTTAAAACTTGTTGATGTCTAAATTGGTGGAAATTTACAATGGAAAATATGCCATCAAAAAAACTATTTTCATGATAAATTAAAAACCGATGAAATAGTTTTATTTTAAAAAGTTCCTATTACATCCATCAAAGTCCTTTAAGATGCAGTATAGCATGAATGGTATTGTTTTATATCCAAAGAGAAATTACAGAAAAATGATGTAACAGAAACAGTGGCTCAAACAGTAGGCCGAAATCCGACACAATAAGACAGTCCTGCATGTAACTTACCTATGTAATTATTTGTTGCATACAGTATACTGATGACATTATCTAAACATGGCCAGTGCTTTGGATTACAGTCTAGTCCCTGCTCAAATGCCAACATTGCAAGCTGAAAATCTTCTATAACAAGGGCAGTCATTCCAACCTTGTACCAAACAGTCACCTCAGAGTTGTCTATCTTTACAGCCTATATCATTGGAAGAACAAGCTTGATAAAAGAATAACTGTCACAAATGAACTTCTGTATGCTGCAAAGGTTGTTTATTCATTTTTAAAGAGATCTACATAGTGAATCAAGTCTGAATTTTCCATTATCCTAGGGGTGTGAGACAGTTATACTGCTGACTAGACTAGGTTGCTGGTTCTACCAAGGTGTCCACCCTTGCCAAAAATAATGTCTTGAGGGGCTGCTTGGGTCTTTTCACAAGCTGGAGTTAGCAAATTTAGCAAAAATAAATCCCTTGTGAAATTTTGTGAATTTACAGTATCTGCCTCAATTTTATAACAACACTCAAGAGGTAAAGATTAACACTTATGTCTTACGGCTTGATAAATTCATATCAATATTTAATTCCGTAATACATGAACTACACTTTAAATTTTATGCACGTCTTTCAAAAAAACAAACTTGGCTATCTCTGAATATGATAAATACCCTTGCAATACCACTTTTTCATTAGTCCAAGGGCCATTAACTCTTCAATTTTCTAAATACTCTCCTATAATAGCACTTTCACACAATATTTGAAGCAACCATGAAGCAAAATGTCACACACATCTACGCTTTGTAGTCATCATATGTTTGAAGTTTCATTGGAATCCCTTTTAATGCGTGGAACTAGTTTGCACCTAAAATGTCTTGCAATTAACACACCAATGGCATAACTGACTGTACTACTCATACACCCACATTCAAACTTTTGTTTGCAGCCATATCATAATAAAAAATTTCAACAAGAACAATCTTGTCTACCACATTTATCATTTCTTACCTCTAGGTAACAATCAAGAGCAGCTTTGTAATCTTTTCTCTTTGTTGCCATGGCAGCCAGGTTTTTCTGTATAGAATACAACAGCTGAAGACCTGGATGTATTGCATCTTTACCTCTCTCTTCAAGTAAATCATATGCCTGAAAATGACAAACAAATGGACCATGATGGCCCTAAATCGCTCACCTCAGTTACGCTGCTTGCTAGAGCAGTTTTGGTAGATAGTTATGCAAAGAAAATGTCTGTATAATCATACTGAAAGTGCCAGTTAATAAAAATATTTTAGTTTTTACGAAATAAACATGAACAGGTAATAAGAAACTGCTGGTCTATCCTTTAGCATGTATCATCTCAATAAGAAACTGCTGGTCTATCCTACAACATGTATCATCTCAATAAGAAACTGCTGGTCTATCCTAAAGCATTTATCATTTCAATAAGAAACTGCTGGTCTATCCTTTAGCATGTATCATCTCAATAAGAAACTGATGGTCTATCCTACAGCATGGAATCCCAGATATGATTACATTGTACCTTAATAAGAGACTTATGGTCTACCCTACAACATGTATTCTCTCAATGAGAATTTCATGATCTATCCTACACTATTTCTACCTCAATAAGAAACTCATGGTCTATCCTACAAGTTGTTATCCCTCCATAAGAAACTCATAGTCTATCTACAGTATGTATTCCCTCTATAAGAAACTCTCATGTCCTGTCCTGCAACATGTTTTACCTCAATAAGAAATTCATGGTCTGTAAGATCCTGGAAGACTTCCTCAGCTTTCTCAGACTTCCCTTGTCTCAGCAGGTCCAATGCTTTACCATACAGTGTGAATGCTTCAGCCTCCTACAGAAATCAAAAGGGAAATATTTTTCTATAAAAGTGAGGTCAAACGTACGCTACAGACAACTGCTTAACCAGAATGACATGGCTGTTACAGTCACAAGTATCATTCCTAATTTAACCATTTGCAGTGTATTTTACCTATGTCTATTCGAAAGGCTTGCACTAGCATACTCGTTACATAAATGCTTAAATGTATATCAGTATATTCTCCCAGTCTAAATAAATTTCAAGAAGTTTTCCTATTTGAACTAAATTATAACTGTATGTTATTGAATGACAATCAGACAAGATCATCTATCAGGTCTTTAGTCATTTCAGAGACTACTTAAACAAGAGGGCCATGATGGCCCTAAATCGCTCACCTGTTATCATTGCACTTGAGGACAAGAAGGTCCTCAGAAAAAATATCTAAGTCCAAAGGACAGGAACAACAAAGGAAAGAAATTTAACCAAAAAGAAAAAAAATCTTACAAGGTACAGATATCTCGGTTTTTCCCTATGGCCAATAATAAAAAAGTTACTAAAAATAAGCTATTTATATTAACGTAAAAGGGAAGTAATTAAAAAGAAAATTATTGTAAGTGATCAAAAGAAGGATCTGCCAAATAAATCTGTTGACATAAATGAAATTTCAGATCAGTATCTTCATGAGCTACGGAGATATACCCATTTTAATTTGAAATAAAGGGAGGTAATTTGACATAAAATCAGTCCATAGTTATCTACCCTGATTGGCTCAGTCCAACTAATGACAATAATGAAATTTCAAATAAGTCCTATAAGTACTTACTAATATAAATCCATTTTAACTACAATCAGGGGAGGTAATCAGATATAAAATAACTCTGGAACCTACGATTGGATCTGATTTGTCATGGAATCCAAGATTTATTGTTGTTGAAGATATTTTGGAAGTTTGTATCAAATAAAACCATAAATGAAGTCTCTATATGGCTGCAAAAGCCAAAATAGCCAATTTTGGACCTTTAAGGGGCCATAACTCTGGAACCCATGAAGGAATCTGGCCAGTTCAAGAAAGGAATCAAGATCTGTGGTGATACAAGTTGTGTGCAGGTTTGGTTAAAATCAAATCATACATGAAGTTGCTATTGTGCAGACAAGGTCAAAATAGCTAATTTTGGCCCTTTCAGGGGCCATAACTCTAGAACCCATGATGGGATCAGGCCGGTTCAACAAAGGAACTGAGATCTTATGGCAGCACAAGTTTTGTGCACGTTTGATTAAATTCAAATCATAAATGAAGCTGCTATTGTGCAGACAAGGTCGAAATAGCTAATTCTGGCCCTTTCAGGGGCCATAACTCTGGAACCTATAATGGAATTTAGCCAGTTCAAGAAAGGAACCAAGATCTGATAGTGATACAAGTTGTGTGCAAGTTTGGTTAAAATCAATTCATAAATGAAGCTGCTATTGTGCAGACAAGGTCAAAATAGCTTATTCTGGCCCTTTCAAGAAAGGAACCAAGATCTTATGGTGATACAAGTTGTGTGCAAGTTTGATTAAATTCAAATCATAAATGAAGCTGCTATTGTGCAGACAAGGTCAAAATAGCTAATTTTGGCCCTTTCAGGGGACATAACTCTGGAACCCATGACGGAATCTGGCCAGTTCAAGAAAGGAAACAAGATCTTATAGTGATACAAGTTGTGTGCAAGTCTGGTAAAAATCAAATCATAAATAAAGTTGCTATTGTGCAGACAAGGTCAAAATAGCTAATTTTGGCCCTTTCAGGGGCCATAACTCCGGAACCCATGATGGGATCTGGCCAGTTCAAGAAAGGAACCAAGATCTTATGGTGATACAAGTTGTGTGCAAGTTTGGTTAAAATAAAATCATAAATGAAACCACTATCGAGCAGACAAGAAATTGTGGACGGACAACGGATGGACGATGGGAGAAGGGCGATCACAAAAGCTCACCCTGTCACTATGTGACAGGTGAGCTAATAAACACAAATTTAACTGATCCATAAAAAAACAAATGTATCAAACATTCAAACAACGACCTTCTCCTAAAAAGTTTGTCCTTTATGCTGCATGTGATCAGCCTGCACATCCGTGATCTGCAATGTTCGCCATTCAGTGTCTTTTTAGTAAGCACCCCATTTAACAGTTAATGGTACCGTCCAAATTGAATGATGGACAAGTTCATTATAGAAATTTAGCAGCATAAGGGATAATCTAGTAGAACACTGGGAATATCATGTAACAAGTTAACATACTCTTTCTCATAACAAGAGGGCCAAGATTACCCTAGGTCGCTCACCTGTGTAACACACCAGAACAGCGTAAACATGTTTTACCTAATGATTTTCATGGAGACAAATATTCTGACCAATTTTCATTAAGATTGGACCAAAAAATGTGGCCTCTTGAGTGTAAACAAGCATTAACTTTGATTTGACCTAGTTACCTAGTTTTTTTACACACAAGACCAAGATTCGAACTTGTCCAAAAATTCACGAAAACAAACATTCTGACAAAGTTTCATGAAGATTGGAGCAAAAACATGGCCTCTAGAGAGTATACAAGCTTTACCTATGATTTGACCTAGTGACCTAGTTTTTGACCCCATTTGACTAAGACTTCATAATAACAAACATTCTGAAAAAATTTTAGGAAGATAGAATCAAATATGTGCCCCCTACGGTGTAAACAAGCTTATTCTTTGATTTGACCCGGTGACCTAGTTTTTGACCCTACATGACCCAGATAAAAATTTATCCAATATTTCATGCAGACAAACATTCTGACTAAGTTTCAAGAAGATACAGTCATTTATGTGGCCTCTAGAGTGTTCACAAGCTTTTCCTTTGATTTGACCTGGTGACCTAGTTTTTGACTCCATATGACCCAGTTTTCAAAACTGACCTAGGAATCATCAAGATAAACATTCTGACCAAGTTTCATGAAGATAGGGTCATAAATGTGGCCTGAAGAGTGTTAACAAGCTTTTCCTTTGATTTGGCCTCATGACCTAGTTTCTGACCTCATATGACCCAGTTTCAAACCCGGCCTAGCAATCATCAAGATAAACATTCGGACAAAGTTTCATGAAGATAGGATCATAAATTTTGCCTCTATGTTGTTAACAAGCTTTTCCTTTAATTTGACCTGATGACCTAGTTTTTGACCCGACATGACCCAGTTTCGATCCACGCCTAGAGATCATCAAGATAATCATTCTGTGCAAATTTGTATCAAATCAAAGCATAAATGAAACCTCTATACGGCTGAAAGAGCCAAAATAGAAAATTTTGCCGCTTTCAGGGGCAGTAACTCTAGAACTAACGAAGGAATCTAGCCAGGTTTCGAAAGGAACCGAGATCTTATCGTGACTTAAGTTGTGTGTAAGTGTGGTTAAAATCAAATATAATATGTCACTTCTATGGTGATCACAAGGTAAAACTTAACAAATTTTGGCTCTTTCAGGGGTAAATCAAGGGCCGTAACTCCGGAACCAAATGATTGGATCTGACAGATTCATCACAGAATCCAAGTTTAAATTGTTGTTGAAGATATTTTGCAATTTTTGGTATCAAATCAAACTGTAATGAAGTCTCTATATGGCTGCAAAAGCCAAATAGCAAAATTTTGGCCCTTTTAAAGGGGCCATAACTCTGGAACCCATGATGGGATCTGGCCAGTTTTCGAAAGGAACCAAAATATTATGCCAATACAAGTGTGCAAGTTTAATTATAGTCAATAGCAAAATGTTGTCTCTATCGTGTTCACAAGCCAAAAATAGTCAAATTGGCCCTTTCAGGGGCCATAACTCTGAAACCCATGATGAGATCTAGCCAGTTTTTGAAAGGAACCAAGATATTATGCTAATACAAGTTGTGCGCAGGTTTGATTAAAGCTGATTGCAAAATGTGGTCTCTATCGTGTTCACATGCCAAAAATAGCAAATTTTGGCTCTTGAAAGGGCCATAACTCTGGAACCCATAATGGGATCTGGCCAGTTTTCGAAAGGAACCGAGATATTATGCCAAAACAAGTTGTGTGCAAGTTTTATTAAAGTTGATCACAAAATGTGGTCTCTATTGTGTTCACAAGGAAATTGTGGACGGACGAAGGGCGATCACAAAAGCTCACCCTGTCACTACGTGACAGGTGAGCTAAAATCATTTTAAAATAACCTGCAGAACATTTTCCTTTCAAACTTAATTAAAATGTGATCTTAGCCTTGGTTATGTTTTGCCAAGTCTTGAATATGTTAAGAGGAGCACAATGTTTTACAATTAAGAATCACGAAGCAAAATCAGACAATTAATTAAGGGAGTCCAAAAGTTTGCTAGTTTTCAAATTAGAGTTAGTTTGCAAGGAAAAATGTTTATAATGTATGACCAACAAGTGAAATATATTTGATCATTACCAGTTTCAAAAGTATTTTTCCATTGATATAATCAGTAAGTAAATATTGCAAAAATTAATCCATCACAAAAAGTTCTTAGTTTATAGAATTATATGTTACTGCAAAATACCTTAGCTTCTTTTGTGGCTTCTCTAGGTCCGACGTCACTCTCACTTCCTTCACTGCTAAAGCTCTCATTCAAGGCAGCTATTCGAATCTGAAACATCGAAAATGTAGAATTTTGTTAGAGTAACACCCTTATTAAATGCGCATTTAAATTCCCTGTGATTTTTTGAATAAGTGCATTTGCAATTTACCTCGTGTTAATTGAATTCTACAAGGAAAGTCCAAATAGGTCTAAAGTGAGGGCTTGTAGCCCCTTAAGAAAACATAAAAAAAGAAAATACATGTATACAGGGACTCTTCCAACCTGAACTCCCTATGGACCAAGAAAAAGTTTTGGTTTAGGGAGGTTTTTATCCCTGGCAAGTCCAGTTTGGAAGAATATGCTGAAAATAAAGACAAGAGGCCCAAATGGGCCTAAGTCGCTCACCTGATGAAAACTTTAACCATCTGACTTTGCTTCTAATTAGGTTTGCTGAAAATCCTTTAGGCAGTTCATTTATAAATGAAGTTATTTAAAGGTTTTCTCTACATTTTCCAGTCAGGCTCCAAATACGCATTACCATCAGAAGAAATCATTTGAACGTGTTTCTATTTTAACTCTAGTGGCCCCTAAAAATGACCCAAGTGCCCCCATTGAATTTTCGAATAAGACCTTACAATGGTGTTACAGACCAAGTTTAATGAAGATCCATCAAGACATTCATGAGAAGAAGTACTTTAAAAGTATTTCTATTTTAAGCTCTACTAGACCCTGAAATGAGTGAAGTGCCCCCAATTGAACAAACATGGTAAAGGACCTTACAATGATGCTTCAGACAAGGTTTCATGAAGACTCATTAAGCAGTTCATGAGAATTAGTTATTTAAAAGGTATTTCTATTTTTAAATCTAGCAGCCCCTAAAAGGGGCCAAGTGTCTCCAATTGAACAAATTTGTTTGAGAACCTTATAATAATGCTACAAATGAAGTTTGATGAAGATCCATCGAGCTGTGTATGAGAAGAAGTCATTAACATTATTTCTATTTATAACTCTAGCAACCCAAAGCGCCCATCAATTGAACAAATTTTGGAGAGGACCTTATAATGATGCTACAGGCCATGTTTGATGAAGATCCATTGAACTGTTTATGAGGAGTAGTCATTAAAAGGCATTTTTATTTTTAGCCCTTGTAACCATTAACAGGGGTCTACTGCCCCCATTTGAATACATTTGAGAGAGGACTTTATAACGATCCTGCAGCCCAAGTTTAATGAAGATCCATGTAGCTGCTCATTAGAAGAGGTTGATTAAAGGCATTTCTGATTTAATCTCTAGCTGCCCCTTAAAGGAGCAAAGTATCCCTGTTTGAACAAAATTGGGAGAGGATCTTAAAATGATGCTACACGCCAAGTTTAATGACGATCCATCAAGTGGATAAGGACCAGGATTGATGAAGATCCATCTACCAATTCATGAGAAGATGTTATTTTAAGGTATTTCTATTTTTAATTCTAGGAGCCCCTAAAAGGGACCAAGTGCCCCAAACTGAACAATGTTGGTGAATGACCTTATAATGAGAGGGCAATGCATCTCTTATCGACCCTTTTAGCTATAATATTATGTGCTTAGTAAATTTGTCATCCGATTTTCTGCCAAATAGTACCATTTGAAAGAACATGTTTCATTGGTCATCTTTAGTATTTTTCGTACATGTTTAAGAAGATATATCCAATGAAAATCTTTGCTACATTTTATACAGTAAGTATAGCATATATCGACCTTTGCACCATTTATCGACCCTCTACTAAGTTTTTAAAAAAGTTTTAAATTAATGACATTTATTTTGCGACAAACAAATAAGATTTCATTCTAATACAATTCAGAATACACACAAATAAGATTTCATTCTAATACAAATCGGAATCTTGCATAAAACCTCTGTTTTTTACCGATTCTGGGCATGCATAAACAAGGAGATACTCATGAGCACTGGCTGTTGGTGAACGTTTTGGATATGCTGTTGTGAACCCAATATAAGCAAATCATGGATCCCGAATCAGTTTTGGCCAAAGTCGAAAGGTCTGAGACTTATAAAATCTTTTTATATTTTTCAATTTATTTGTAGATCTCATCAACCATGTCTGGGTTTCTAAATCCAATCCTAGTTGCTAATATCGATGTTGGAAAATTCAAATTCTTGTGTTTTTTAAACTTTGATCAAGACGGGGCGAGATGCAAAGCAAAACTTTCTAAGCTGATTTAAAAAGTAAAGCAAGAGGGTCATGATGACCCTGGATCGCTCACCTGAGTTATATGAGCTACTTGTTTCAAATGTCAAACAGATGCTAAAATATTAAGAAAGTAGGTCAGTAGGTCACATTTATGGTCACTGAAGGTCAGTTTAAAGATAGGTGTGCAAAACTGAACATGTCACCCAAATTTCAAGACTGTATCTTAAACAAGAAGATTTTTTAAGTTTTTCTTTTCGGTTGCCATGGCAACTAGAGTTCTGTGTGGAATTCAATTCTTTGAACAGCTTTTGAAGGGGACCACCCAAGGAGCATCCAGGCCAAGTTTCATCAACTTCCACCTAATGGTTTCAGAGGAGATGTTGTTGTTAAGGAAAGTGTGTACAGACGGATGACGGACGGACGAACGGACAGACGCCGGATGGTGAGTGACCACAATAGCTCATCCCGAGCACTTTGTGCTCAGGTGAGCTAAAAAGTTTCCTATATAAGTAAATGTAAAACTTGGAACCCCCATGGCAGGGCCTCTTTTCACCCCAGGGGCATAATTTGAAAGATCTTGATAGAGGACCAAAAGGCAATGCTACACACCAAATATCGAAGGCCTGGGTCTTGTGGTTTCAGACAAGAAGATCTTAAAGTTTTTTTCCTATATAAGTCTATGTAAAACTTGGGACCCCGGGGGCGGGGCCTCTTTTCAATCCAGGGACATAATTTGAATAATCTTGGTAGAGGACCACTAGGCAATGCAACATACTAAATATCAAAAGCCTAGGCCTTGCAGTTTCAGACATATTTTTAAAGATTTTTTCCTATATGTCTATGTAAAATTTGGGACCCCCAGGGCAGGGCCTCTTTTCAACCAAGGGGCATAATTTGAGCAATCTTCATAGAGGACAATTAGATGATGTTAAATGCCAAATATCGAGGCTCTACGCCTCTCGGTTTTGGACAAGAAGATTTTTTAAAGTTTTTCCTTTTGGTTGCCATGGCAACCAGAGTTCTGTGTGGAATTCAATTCTTTGAAAAATTTTGAAGGGGACCACCTTAGGAACATCCAGGCCAAGTTTCATCAACTTCCACCAAACGGTTTCAGAGGAGATGTTGTTTAACGGAAAGTGTGGCCGGACGCCGGACGGTAAGCAATCACAATAGCTCACCCAGAGCACTTTGTGCTCAGGTTAAGCTAAAAATCTGACATCACCTTGATGGTAGTAACTAAATATTACTGACCTACTACTTGCATTCATGGATTTAACAGAATAAGCATAATACAAAGGTTCATTTTTACTCACTGGTGCAACATTTTCTATGGTCATAATGGCAGGGCCTAGTAAATTTTTATCCACATTTTCAATTCTATTCAGTGAACAAATTTCAGGCCCAGAACAAGTCTCATTATCAATCTGAATTGCAGGCTGAGTGCAAGTCTCATTATCAATCGCAATTTCAGGCTCATTGCCAGTCTGGTTATCAATCACATTATCAATGCATTCAAATGATCCATTATCAAATAAAGGACTATTGGGACGGGCTCCATCCCCATTTGAATTAACCAGGTGCCCATTTTCTCCACCATTCCTCTGAATCACTTCCTTCCTTGCAAGTGCTCTCCTCCAGTTCTTCCCTCTAGGCATCTCCGACTAATGTATCACAACAAAATCCATTCTTCACTATAAAATCCACACTACATCCACACTTCATTAACAATTTTATTATGTCACACACTATTCATCCACAAGCTTTTCACTCTCCACTATCAATAACGCAAGTATGTATAGTTTATAGTTTGTTGAAATATAATCCTTGTAAGCCTAGATAAAAACAAATGAGTATTAAATGGAATCATAATAAAATTAAATTAAATATAATTGCAACAAAGCTGTTTCCATAGGATGACAAAATGCCCCCAATGGCACTTTGATGAACAGTTATGCCAATGTTAGAGTTTAGGACCTTTGACCTACGGGCCTGGGTCTTGCCGCGACACGTCCTCTTTCTGTGGTTCACATTCATGCCCAAAAAATTTTAAAATCCATGCATGAAAAGACAAAGATATGGACCGGACACGCCCATCAATGCACTACAAGAAAAACACTTTTAACTCTAAGTGGACCTTGACCTTTGAGCTACGGACCTGGGTCTTTCGCCGCGACAAGTCATCTTACTGTGGTACACATTCCTGTCAAGTTATTTGAAAATCCATCCATCGATGACAAGATGTGGACCGACAAAAATGCACATCATGAAAAATGACCTTTAACTCTAAGTGTGACCTTGACCTTTGAGCTACAACCTGGGTCTTTCGCGGGGACCATCGTCCTTTAACTGTGGTACACATTCATGCCAAGTTATTTGAAAATCCATCCATCGATGACAAAGATATGACCGGACACGAAAATTGCGGACACACCGACAGACTGACAGACCGACAGACGGTTCAAAAACTATATGCCTCCCTTCGGGGGCATAAAACAAACTTATGACTGATTTACATCTGCATTTATATTATTTCAAATATCTAATTTATTATCATTATCTCTTCTATTCTTTAATCTTCTAAAAAAATTTAATATCTAATTAATTATCATTATCATTTCTATTCCTTAATCTTCTAAAATATTTATATACAGTTAAAGCAGTATATGAAAAGGAAATAATAGCAGACACTGTGATAAGCCAGGCAGTTAAATTCCAGGAAGAGGTTTTCTTATACATGGGTGACACTAATACACTTTAATTGGGATACATTTTTAAAAGATTACTATATTTTAAAAGAAAAGAAGCAAACTGATTGCTTCAAATTCTCAGTCATAAAAAGAAAAAGTGGATATCAATAGTTTTAACATGTCCCCCATGGCACTTCACCTGGTACACTGCAAAATCTCAAGTACGCTTAATTTGATATTATAATATATTGTATAACAGGACGCATCTGAAAGAAAATAGAAGAAATAGAATACAATGTCAAAACTAGAATGTGTCTGTAGGACACAGGGTGTGCCCCCCACTAGTACATTTGTCACAAATAAGGGGAAATAATTCATATGTTTGCAGTCTTAATGGGGTATAGCCTCAACAAACATTTTATAAAAAAGAATCATTATTCTAGGCCACATACACAAACAAAAAATCCACTATTTTGGCTATTTCGAGGGCCGTAACTCTGTAATAATCGCTGAGATTCCCAAGAAGAATGCCAAATGCGCAAGGTCACATCATAATAAAGACTCAAGCATGGGTTCATGAATTTACATCAAATACTTTTATAGCTAGGCACATAATTAGGTGAAAATGTTCATTTTTTGACTATTTCAGGGGCCATAACTCTGAAAATAGGGGCGGAGGCAGACAAAAAAGGAGGGGCGCAAGTTCATATCATGATAAAGACTCATGCAAGGTTTAATCAATTAATATGTAACACTTTTTGAGCTAGGTGCGTCACAAGGTGAAAATGTGCATTTTTGACTATTGCAGGGGCCATAACTCTGAAAATAGGGGCGGAGGGGAAAAAAAAATAAAAGGTGCGCAAGTTCATATCATGAAAACGACTCCATGCAGTTTAAAACAAATCAAATGTATACTTTTGAGTTAGGCGCATCACAAGGTGATAATGTGCATTTTTGACTATTTCAGGGGCCATAACCAGCGTTCGACACTAACTTTTTTGCCAGGTATCCCGAAGGAATACCTGCTGGGAAATTAGGAATCCCTGCTGAAAATTAGGAGTCCCTGATAACAAAATTGGTAAGAACATGAAAAAACTAAAATCTAACAAACACAACTGTTTACAGTACTACATGTATTTTATTCCCTTTATTTCCATTTTAAAATCAATGACAACAATAGCTTGTATGACTTTTGCTGTAAAAGAATAAGTCCCTTTCTGTCCAATCCTCTTCCCCCTCATCTTCACTACCATCGCACTCCTCTCCATTTGTTGTAGTTCGTCTAAATGTATGCCGCCTAGTCATTCCCCCTTATAACCCCCTTATTTGTAATCATGTTTTTAATATAAAAAAAAATTCCGAAAAGTCTCCCTTTAAAAAAAAAAAATTTTAAAAAAAAATGTTCCCACCTACCTACCCTAATTTTTTCAGCATGTTACCAGATACAAAGATTTTTTAAAGGGCCCTTTTTAATGCAACTCCCACAGCTTTATCTAAAACTAGTACATTGGGGCATAACAGATTTTCTTAAAAATATTTATATTTTAGTTGTTTTATTTTGCACATTGCCTAAAAGTGGGTGGGGTTTAGTGTTTGCATGCTTTTATTATCAGCAAATTCTTCTAAATAAGAGCTGCTTTGGCAACAGTAATCATATTTTTTCGTAAATGCAGACGTTTTATTGGCTTTTTATTTTATTTGTACTTGAAAAATCTTGTAAGAAATAATAAAAATGTTCGAAAATGTCGGTCCTAAAAACGAGTGACAAATACGAAAAACAAAAGTAACAGTTAAAGTTCTTGAAAAGATAACTGTTTTAACTTTATTTTCTCATCATACCACTATAATTTCTGCTTATTTAATTTGTTTTGCCCAAACAAAGCCTCGGAATTATGATAATAAATTTGTTATAGACCGTACGGCCGACCGGGTCAGTAACGTATCGAGCACACAAAAAAATGGTACAAACACGATAATCAAGGCTGCATTGTTTATCAATTAACTTGTAAACATTGATCAATAAACACCTTTGATAATGACAAGGCAAATTGTACTAAATACAAACCGCGAATAAGCACTGCATTTGGCGCGTGGCGTGACTGACATCTGTCGGTAGCTAATTAACATAACGACGCCCCCCGGCCCTACTGCCATATTTCCGCTTGTGCCGGCGAACAATATTGAAATTCACTTTGGGGTTTTGATTGACAGGGGGCAGAACTATCGAACTTGAACGCATCTAAGTAAATTTCCGCGAGTCAAGCCGACGCACGTCCGTAATTTATGCGGATAAAATACGAGTTTTTCGCGGGTCAAACCCGGAGCTCGGGACAACTGAACGCCCTGGGAAACTTAGCAAAAGACCGATGTTTGAGCGAAAAAGACTGGGGAATTTCATTGTTTAGAATCATATTTTATCTGAAAATCAAAAGTCCCGACGGAACACCGAAATTGTGAACTTTTTGATCCCTTTCGGATTTTTGGGGTCCCCCGGGTCCCCCGGGGCACCGTTAGTGTCGAAAAGCTGATAACTCTGAAAATAGGAGTGGACCCAGATGAAAAATAGGAGGTGCGCAAGTTCATATCATGATAAAGACTCATGCAAGGTTTAATAAATTTGTATTAAATACTTTTTGAGCTAGGCTCATCACAAGGTGAAAATGTGCATTTTTGACTAAATTTCAGGGACCATAACTCGGGAAAAAGGGAGCGGAAACCAGACGAAAAAAGGAGGTGCTCAAGTTCATAAACATGATAAAGACTCATGCAAGGTTTTTATCAATTTATATCGAATACTTTTTGAGCTAGGCACATCCCGCACCTCAGATGGACGGAAGGATGCACGGACAGGAGCAATCTATATGCCCCCACCACTCATGGGGGGGGGGGGGGGGGGGGGGGGGGGGGGGGGGGGGGGCACAAAGACATCACAAAGTTGAAAAATCCATTAAAAATTATGACCTCTAACACATTTGTAGACCTTTGTGCCTATATTAACTCACTTGGCATCTATCAATTACATGTAGTCTGGGAATTTAAAAACACAGTTGTTAACAGATCATATTCTTGGTAGAGGGTCACGCAAAGACCATTTGTGTGAAATTTGTTTAAAGTGAGGCCAGCAGTTTCATACAAGAATTTTTTTAAAGTTTCCATTATATACATATAGGGAAAAGTGGCCATGCCCTCTGGCGGCCATGTTTTTTGAAGAATCAGAAAAAAATTGAACAATCTTGGTAGAGGGTCACACAAGGAATATTTGTGTGAAATTATTTTTAAAATCGTGTCAGCAGTTTCATACAAGAAGATTTTACAAGAAGTTTCCATTACATACATATAGGAAAAAGTGACCATGTCCCCTGGCGGCCATGTTTTTTGACTAATCAGGATAATTCATAGTCTTGGTAGAGGGTTACATAAGGACCATTTGTATGAAATTACTTCAAAATCAGGTGAGGCGTTTAATTTTTTTAAAGGTTTTGCCCTACATAAGTTAATTTAAACGATGTGCCCCAGCCAGTTTCAACCCAAGTGGGATAACTTGAACAATCTTGGTAAAGGACTACTACACGATGCTACATACCAAATATCAAAGCCCTAGGCCCTGTGGTTTTGTAAAAGAAGATTTTCAAAGTTTTCCCTATATAAGTCTATATAAACCATGCGACCCCGGGCGGGGCCATATTTGACCCTAGGAGAATAATTTGAATAATCTTGGTAGATGACCACTAGATGATGCTACATACCAAATATCAAAGCCCTAGGACCTGTGGTTTTGGACACGAAGATTTTTAAAGTTTCCACTATATACATATCTAGGGAAAAGTGATTATAAATGCCCTCTGGCGGCCAAGTTTTATGACGAATCAAAATTATTTGAACAATCTTCGTACAGGGTTACATAAGGACTATTTCTATCAAATTATTTCAAGATCGGACCTGCCGTTTAGGAAGAGATGTCTTGAAGATTTTTCTATTTTTAGCCCTGGCGGCCCCTATGTGCAACCAAGTGGAACCATTTTAACAATTTTGAAAGAGGACCACCAAAGAAACATCCAGGCCATGTTTCATCAACTTCCATCAAATGGGTTCAGAGGAGATGTTGTTTAAAGGAAAGTGTGGATGGACGGACGCTGGAAGGTGAGCGATCACAATTAATAGCTCACCCCGAGCACTTTGTGCTCAGGTGAGCTAAAAATAAAAAGGCGTAGAGGTGTAGAGGTTTCATTAAGGATACACTTAAATAAAGGCTGTGTGTATCGATTTCCATTATACGATAATATTAACAAGGGACCGAATGAACAGTGCAGAATTGTTGCCAGTCAGCATCTCTCGGCACCTGTATGTTGTGTAAATGTACTGTGCAGGATGTTGTGGTGCCGTGTAGTTTTCATTATAGATCTGTACCGATTATATCGAAGAACGCGGGAGTCACACTTATTTTACATAAATTTGAAAAGAAATTACCACAATATATGAAGGGGGTTGACATTAGATACAGTTGCTCTACTACAAATTTTATCAAGTTTGATGAAGATCCATCAAGTGGTTCATGAGAAGGAGTCATTTCAAGGCATTCTGGTAGTACATAAGGCTCTCCCAAATTTGTCAGAATGGGGGCACTTCATCCCTTTTTGGGGCAACTAGAGCAAAAGACAGAAATACCTTTAAAAGATTTTTTCTTGTGAACCACCTGATGGACCTGACATCAAACTTAGTCTGTAGTAGGCAATGGTTACTGAACCTTCACTGGTGCAGCAGACACAAGAGTGCACCAACACCTGTGCAGCAGATGTGAGGTCTAGTGCACTGTCATTTTTGTTATATATAAAATACAGCCTTTCTTTGAATTATAATCATAACATCTTGTCACCAGTTATATGTATGACCATTATTAAAAGAATGAAGTAAGATAATTCTAATTCAAATAAACATTGACTTACCTTTTAATTTACCGACATACCGATTTCCCTCAATGCGCTAATTTCATTCTTCGGCAACATTATCATCCACCATTAACTAAGATATTTCCGAATAAAAACATCGTGCCGCTATCAGATACGGTCTATTAATAGAAAGTTTATTTTGGCGGAATGATTTTTAAGAAGAGCGTTCAGTTAAGACAGAATGAGTTTCATTGAAAGAAATTATTAATTTTTAATTTTCATAAATAGCATACTAGTACATTTATGTCAATTTAAGATTAGTTATTGTCTGTATTTGGATACATCAAAATTGAAATCCGAACTTTATTTCAGATTCACTATCTCATGATCAGAGCTGCCAATACAAAAGACAAACACGCCCAATCCAATCATTAAATAACTTTAACAAGCAACGCAACAAAGCCTACATTTGTAGACCTCCATTTATTGTCTTAATTTAATCTTTATTGTTTTTCACAGTTTTTATCATAGATTTCGTAAGATGTAGCTTTTGTAATTAATAATATAACAAATATTGAAATTATAACAGTTTTCACCATACATGTACATTATAAAATATTTGCCTGCAAGGTGTCAATATTTCCGAATTTCTGGTTCCACGAAGAGTTAATCGTCAATTGTCACTAACATAACCTGAAATTAAGATCAAATTTCAATTTTGATATACGTTCATATATATCCAAATACAGACAATAATTAAACTTATAAATTCAACTTAAATTGACAAAAATAACGATATGTGGTTTTCATGAAAAATTAAAAGAAAATCAATGAAATTCATTCTGTCATTCGGAAATAGCTTAGTAAATAACGGATACCACTGTTGCCGAAGAACGGAGATTATCTCTTTGAGGTAAACGGTAAATTAACAGGTAAGTCAAGGTTTATATTACTGCATTCTTTTAATTATGTTCTTGCATATTACTGGTGAAAATATCTTTTGGTTAAACTTTACATAAAGGTTATATTTTATATATAACAAAAATGACGGTGCACTAGACCTCTGGTCTGCTGCACCGGTGACGGTGCACTAGACCTCGGGTCTGCTGCACCGGTGACGGTTCACTAGACCTCGGGTCTGCTGCACCGGTGACGGTTCACTAGACCTCTGGTCTGCTGTACCGGTGACGGTTCACTAGCCACTGCCTCTGTAGTATCATTGTAAGTTCCTCTCCTACATATATAAAATTTCCTAGAGTAAAATGAATGGGGTGCATTTATTGAAGGACTTGAAAAGCATTTTTAAACAAAATTAGTTTGTATACATGTCTTTTATTTAGATGCACTACAAATCATTATTCACTACGTCTACTGTCTCAATACAAAGAGCTATAAAAATAAATAGATCGGCAACTTAAAAGGCATATAGAGCAAATCTCGCCAACATCCCGTGACAACTCCGGAAGTGGCGCGTTCTCCATGCGCCATTTTGTATGCGAAAGCAATTATTCATCGGTAAATTAATTATCACCTTATGACCACGCTTCTTTTGTTGGTAAGAAACGTGTACTCTGTGTCTTAAGACTATTTCACATTAAACTAATGTTGTTTCAGAAGCTAACATGTATTTTAAATGTAGTTTTAAAGGTACAAATTGTAACTCCATGCTCGCCAATGTTTGTTTTTACTAACAAAACGCCGATTCACACTCTGACACGAGATCACGCGAGATTACAGCCAGTTGCCATTCTGTGTATTTTATACTTCTTTGCTCAATACTACTTCCAACAAACTTGCATCCGAAATTGGAGAAACATATCCGAATATCGTGGTCGAACCGTCTTTCGAACCTCTTAATTGATGACATGGGCTGACACTTATTAGTGACGACGTTTACTAACTAATTTCTGTTAAAAATACATTTTAATCACATCTAACAATCACCGGACATAGGGCCAATTCAATTCACTCAACCCGGGGCACGCCGGTCACGTGGGCGGCAAGAAAAAAATCTTGCCGGTTTATCACTAAAACGAACGCTTCGGCGTACGCCTGCCCATGAGCTGCAGAAACAAAAAAATAAGTTTCCAATTTATTATGATTTTCTCTTGCGGCCTTTTCCAAATAAGCTAGCAAATAGTTCTTGCAGCATGTTTCTACATTTACTGGTATTAATACCCAAATTTTCAAATGTTTACTCGATTTTGTATCGCGAAAATATATCCTAGAGTCATTAGATTTGACGCCCTTAAGCAGTCTAACATGTATTTCATTAGTAATATAGATAAATTAAACAAATAAATAGTGTTGTAATAAACTATGGCATGTCTCCCTTTTTTTTAATTTTGTTTTGTGAATTTTGTGGGCAAAAAGGTGTCAATATTTGTATTATTGCTGACTGACCATCGAGGCATCCATATTTTTAAGGCTCATGAGAAATGACGCCTTTTGACTGGCTGGCTCTCTTAACCAAAACTTCACTTTTCTGGAGCCTATATGGCCAAAATCATATTTGGCTGGTATAATTCTATGTGAATGCAGTCGAGACATGAAACTTAAAAGGACAATAAACAAATTAATATAATTAATCTTTTTAAGTGACCTTTTTACTATTTCTTTGTAAAATGTGATCTTTTTTATTCACTTTATATATTGTTAATAGCAGTCATTCATTATCAAAACAGTGAGGACACAAAAATATATAACTCTTTCTAACAGCTCTAACTTTGATACTTTCAGTGAAAACCTATTAGAAACATGACCTTCTTTATTTACAACAAGATTTGCCAAAGAGCAGCAAAACCATATTCAATTAAATTAATTTAATGTTTTCAAATGATACAAGGTGTATAGCCTACAGGAGAGTGAAAAATCTAAAATTTATTCAAAATTTCAGTCAAAGAACTGTCTTGTGACTTTGAAAAATAGCTGGGGGAAAGAGAAAACCAAGATCTGAATTCCTGACCAGTTGCTTCTGTAAGAATTAGGTTTTTAAAGGATTGGAGATTTTTGCATTATTAAAAAGACATAAAAATACACCAAAGTACGAAAAAATGATTTACAGTCAGCTCGTCCCCTAGTCAACACGTCCCCCAGTCAACTCGTCCCCGATTTGGTCATTTCGTCCCCCTCGGCGATTTCATATTGGTCATTTCGTCCCCCCCTTTCGGCCCCCTTTTTAAAACGTATTTTTGAGGAAAAAAAATCAAAGTATAATAAATTAAGACGTTTTTTTTCTTTCAAATAAGGATATTTTACGCTAAAAATGTACATAAGTTTTCGTTTGTTTTAAGAACTTTTTTGCTTTAAAAATGATCGATTTAACAAGGAGGATTTTCTGGGGTTTTTCTGTTTTTTTCTCTCTTTGTTTTTGTAAGTCTGCTATGTTGGATAACATGATTGCTGTTTAAATGTCCATATTTGATGCTGCTTATTTTCAAACTCTTGCATAAGATTAAACTTTTTATTAAACTTTTTTTATTAAACTTTTTTTTATAACAAATACTTTCCTCACTCCAATCAACTATTAACACATTTAATTCTACTAGGGGAAAATTTTGACACATTTCATTCAGTCAATCAACAACTTCTCATGCAATTAAATACCATTAACACCTTCCAATCAGCCCAATCAAGGCCTTTTAATGTGATTAATAACCTTTAACACCTCGTATGCAGGTATATGCTCATTCTACTTTTTTTTTAGAAACCACTGTCTCCCTACTTTTGAAGTATTTAAGTATTTCTTTTTTTATTTTAATGACAAAAATGGATATAAAGCATGTTGGTTATTTTTAGTAAAACATATGTGACAGATATTAGTTGTTTATTTATTCTTTATTTAATTTCTAATTAAAACTTTCTTTTATTATGACCAGAGGTAAGGATTTATTGCTCTCTCTATTCTTACTATGATTTTTAAAAAGTTAATTAGATTTTCTAATATATTATATTTAAAATACTAAGGGCATTGTATTTATTTTTTTCATATTTTATTTCAGTTAATTGTCTTATATTTTCAGTATATTTCTTTTACTATTTTATCAAACCTAATTATTTAAAGTTAATTATTTCTAATATAACTCCTTCAAAACTCACGATGATTTTAAATAAAAGTTTTCAAAGTCAAAAAAGCAAAAATGCCTAAAATATTAAGGGGGAAAAAATTTCTAAAAGGGGGACGAATTGACCAAAATCGGGACGAGTTCACCAAATTTTATCATGAGGGGGACGAAATGACCAATTTTGGGGGACGAAATGACCAAATTGGGGACGAGTTGACTGGGGGATGAGTTGACTAGGGGACGAGTTGACTTGATACTTTAATATAATCTTACTGTAAATCTGTTGAATGCATTAATGTTTTATTTGAGCAAGGTAAAATATTGCCTGCTTTGCAAACGTGTGTAATTTGGCATCATAAAAGGTCACTTATACCTATTTGACAGCAAAATAAATAAGGGCATCAAAACTCATGAGTGTCAAAACAGATGATCGAAGGATATGATTTGCCGGTTTGCCTATCTCGCAAGACATCGGCGTACGCCGGGTAGACCCGGGCAGTGCCGGCAAGCCAAACGAACGCCTAGCCGGTTGTACGCGGCGAAACGGCGTACGCCACAAAAGTGAAACGAATTGACCCATAGAATCGTCCAAGTTAACCCGATTGTCACATGTTTACGCGACATAAATAAGGACATGCCATGAAAGGCAAGATATGTTTGCCATAAGATTTAACATTTATTCCAAGACAAATTCCATTACCATTTCTATATTTTCAGTCCTTCTTATAAGCTACTTTGTCCGCGTCTTGATTTGCATTATTTTGCGGCCCGGCGAAAATGTCAACAAATAACAGACTGTATTGAACGATAAATTTAACATTTAAAACACAAAAAAGGGCCAACAGCATCACAACGATGTTCCCAAAGGACTCCCATATCAGTAAGGGTAGATAGTGAAATTTTAAGAAATAATATCCAGGACAGAAATTATTTTGTTGAATAGAATTCAAGAAGCGTCCTAAAATTATTGTTTGAAATGCAGAGGAATCATATTACAAGCTCGCAACCCAAGTGATATAGTGACATTGGCGTAGGAGCGATCTCAATATTTGGAGGAGGAGGGGGGTCGGGGTGACAATGAAGGACCGGTCAGCTAAACCTATCCATATTTTTCCTGATTTTTTGACAATGCATATGCTGCACTCCCCCCCCCCCCCCCCCCCCCCCCCACACACACACACAACTACCCCACTCAAAATTGAAAAAAATCAAGATAAAATCACTGTTGGAGATATATCTTTTTCATTCTAACACGACATGAAGGATCACTATCTTCATACTTGATGTCATCCAATAAATATTTGCCCGTTCTTGTGGTGTTTTTTTTAGTGTGGACCTATATAAGACATTTGTCGCTATGATAATAATTGTGATGTATAAACAATGATTTTATTGCATAATAATATCAGTTTCAGTCTTATTTGTTTAATAGGAATTCTGCCATGACCTGATTTATTTTCCTTTTAAACAAAGAATAAAATCTATATGAAGATCCTTTGGAAGCATAGGATGCAACCAAGCCAAACAAGCAAATTCGATGATTTGGTATCCCCCGCCGAAAGGGTTTGTGGTGAGGAATGGCAAAAAGATATATCCGGCAAAAAGTTAAGGATGTTAATAAGAAGCAAATAATTTCATTAGTCAAAATCAATTCAACAGAAAACAAATGTTTAATTAAAGAGTACATAATAAATGTATGATACTTTGATCCTGACTAAAGAATTTATTTTGAATGGGATATGCTTACTATAATAAGCTTAGCTTTTAAAATTAAATGCAGTTAATTGAAATGTGAGCTTGAAGTTTAACTGGAATGAAATATTGTCTTTGAGTGGTTTGGCACCAGGTGGTGCTGTTTTACATGTACATTTGAACTTAAAAGATCAGATGTCCTTAAGAGAACACAGGTAAGATATCTTGAACATGGCTGAGGGCAAGGTTTGTGCAGTCACAACTAACATGTTGAAGGTTTGAACATTTAAAAAAAAAAAAAGGAATGGAAATATATATATCTATATATAGATATATGTATATATTTATTTTTTAGGGGGTGGGGGTGCAGGGGAACGGGAGAGGAAACAAAATTTCACATGTTGATTATAAATATTGATTGAAAATTAAAAATGAAAAAAAAAAAGGTAAAAGGGTGAAGTTGGGAGGAGGGGGGTGGCAGAGGATGCATGGTCAGTGGTGGGCATGACTGGGTGGAGAAGTGAGGTGGGGGAATGGTACAACTTGGAAGGTTTGAAAAAAATCTAAAATAAGAAATGAAAAAAAATATCTTATAATTTTCATTTGCCTGTTCTTTTATGAATTAACGCCGCGGACAACCTTCTGTCGACAAATCGAGCACGACTTCATACTGTTTGATTAGTCCAACTCATCATGTAATTATCACTTTCTTTTCATTTCAGTCTGATATTACGTCCAACTCAACCATATCTGAGAACAGTTAGTGATCCACATCCGAACATAAATTGTAAGCTCAAGAGTATAAGGAACACAAAAGAAAAGTTTGATTTGCTGTAGGCAATACATTATCTCGTGAACTATAACGTTCATCAGCATTTTAAGCATAAAACCTATATAAAAACAGCTATTAAATTTTTGCATGAACATATACGGCATATAGCACAGTCGATTTGTCTAACGCACTAGTTTTATCCCGTATTTTCATTGATGAACAAGCACAAGAGAATATTTAAAGATAGATCTGTCCCCAAATACCTTTTGCTTTCAAATGTTATAAGTTGATGCCAGATTCTTGTGAAAATACAACTAATAATGTGCTAATACACTTAGAATTAGCCCGAGACGATGTTCTCCCCATTTACTCTTACCGTTTACTGTTGCATGATGGCGAATGAAATACGCCAACAGTGACATATAAAGATGCGACGTCACCAATTGAGGAAATTAAATCGATGCTCCCCATTTACTCTTATCGTGTACTGTTGCATGATGGCGAATGAAATACGCCAACAGTGACATATAAAGATGTGACGTCACCAATTGAGGAAATTAAATCGATAATATAGGTCAGTGGGTGACTTTCTTCAGGTAATGCAAACACGACAGGACATATAGCGTATTACACAAAACAAGTACAAGAATAAATTTGCTATTCAGAAATATATTTTTTTGCTGTTACATCATCATCGTGTTATTGGGCCAACGACGGAAAACCGTACCGGGATAATCGTTGTTGGGCCGTTGTTTGACCAACAATGGTAAATACAGCTGTTGGGCCAACGTTCAGCCAACCTTGAATTTAGGTCAGAACATTGGTCCAATATTTATTTTCAGGAAAAGACTGACACAGCGAATACATCGTTGAACCAACGTTAGAAGTAAAAGATATTCTATCAAGTGATCTATAATTATATATTTTACATGTCACTTTTTTATCATAAGCTTCTTCAGATAAACCCGCCGTGTATGTGTAACATGTAGTATTTAATTTTTTTCTGCACCCATTCGTAATCATAGTTCGGACTATTATATAAACTCAATACTTATCTGCAGCCATAATGATATTTTGAGCTATTTTAAATCAACTAGCTAAAGAATCTTATTTGTGAAAAAAAGTAGAAGTTTTAAAATATTTTTGATAGAGTTGTGGAATCTTAAATAGAATTTCTAATTCTGTAAATAACGTAACCTTTACGTTCTTCAATTTTTAACAAATATTTTTCTCGGTTAAATACAGACAAAGGCAAATTTTAAAATTTTTACTGGTATTTATTATGTCCAAGGGTTTATGTGCATCTGTATAGTTATTGTTAACAATTTTATGTTGATAGTTTAATCAACATTATGATTTTCAACATTTTTTTTTCAAGGTTGCTGTACAACAGATTAATTATGGAGAGTCCAGGAATGTAACGCACAGGAAGGGAAAAAAAAGAAAGGATGGGAAGTTGTAACTTTAGCGAGGAAAACAAACAATCAGACAGAACTATGACTTACAAGTATATACAGTAATCCATTTCAATAGGATTTAATCAGTGATTAAAAAAGAAAATGGCAGATTGTTTTTCAGTTAGAATTATAAAAGGCTGGAATCAATAATTGGCACGTTGTACATATAGTGTAGTGAGGAAATATAGCTTTATATTTCTTCAGGAAACTTGCTTACAAAATTCAAATAAATATTACAGTTGGACACTATGCTTCCCTCTTTCACTGCGTCTGACGGAAGAGTGGGGGGACTCTATGATAAGCAGTTATTAAATCCCACCAGGACTGAACTGTTTTGATATATGTCTTCTGGCCTGTTTCGTCGGTGTTTCTTAAGGGTGTTTCTCAAAGGTGTTTCTCTTGTTGCTCTGTCTTCTTCAAAGGCATTGAGTACATACGTTTTTGGTTCTGAAGGTTTGTTTTTATATATTTATACAGGAGCATTTGTGTGTTTTATATGCCATGCCTTTTTGTTTCTATTACGTGTGTTAGAGATTCACCTGGCGGGGATTACTTTTATTTACACTGTCCCGTGTCTTTGGAACATGGTAGGGATCAGAGTGAGGTTCGGTGCGCACCATAAACCGGTTTAAGCTTCCCAGTGGTGTTTTTGCCACTGACCGTTCCAAGGCGGTGCTTCACTGTGTTCCTTTATTTGTTCGTTTTGTCCTCGTGCGTATGCTTTGTAACAAGTACATGTTCTTGCATTAACTGCCCTGTGATATTCACTCACTTACTGACTGCATTCGTAAGCTCATATATTTTCTCGTTTCCTGATTAATTCGACCGTCTTTTTGTTTCACCAGGGATGTAGTTTTCAGTCAGATATAACCTCTATCTTTTTTTGATGATTTTGAATTTATGTCTTACAGAAAATGAATTCTTCATCGACATTGCTATGGCTTGCGGTTTGAGAAGACTGCACCTTGATCTTTTAACATTGTCGAGCAATAAATTCTGTTGCTCTTAAATGCGGACTCGATCGTCTGTAATTGTCAATGGTAAAAAGGCAATGGGGGTTGTTATCTGCCAATTTTGCACTTACCATCAGTTTATCTCGCGATGTTCCGAAGTGACAGGAATGTGTACATGAAAATAATTTCCCACCAGGTGGAATCCTTAAACAGGTAATGGTAGTAAAAGGCATGACATATAAACAAGAAAAAGAATGAGTAAATTATTTAAAAAAACAACAACAAGAAACCAGTACATATATTTTAAGTCACATCGACATAACCTCAGTAGGCATTTAAATACATGTACATGTACATGTACACTCATAAATATTCATAGAAAGCATAGCGTATTTAAAATATTCAGATGTACATACCACACTTTAAATATCAATGGCATTAAATCGTAATTTCAAAGTAATTACGTCTCAATATGTAAAAATGTTATTATTAGAGATAAGAACTATACATAATATTTACGACCCATGACATTTACTCACCGCTATTAACAAAATAATGATGATCGTAGTTATAATGTTGAACTCTATTATTCTTATGACCTTTTCACTTATTTTTTCTTCATGTTTTTCAGACTTTATGTGCCCTTTAACATTCCGCTTAAAATGGTGCTTGTGATACGTGAGGGGTGTGCACATTTCATTACCTCTCATGAAAAGACTCGATCAAACTGAGTCAGCTATTATGTTACTAGCTTGCATTCTATGCTTCCATAGGACCTTTCACATTTCTTACTATCACAACAGCAGTCATTGTAGTGTAGCGGTTTAAAAAATGTTATTTTGGGTGCGTGAGGAGTGTTGCACATTTCATTACCACCCATGAACAGACTCACTCAAATTGAGTCTGCTATTATGTTGTATGGTTGCTTTCTATGTTTCTGAAGGCTATTTTCACAGATTCTTGGAAGGGGAGAGGGCAGCTAAACCGACCCGTATTTTCCCTGAATATTTTGGACCCCCCAACCCCACCCATCAAAAAAAAATACACATTTTCTTATCCCTTGTTGACAGTAGAAATCACATCAACTCCTAATCGGTGCGTCTACTTGCTCTCTAAAATTGGGCTTTCCCCCATTATTTACTGTTATTTCTGAGAAAAATAAGTTTTTTTTTTTTGGATCAAAAGTGTGTGTTTGGCGGCTGGCTAAGCATATGATGCCGCCATCCTCTAAACTGGAAGGACCCGGTCCCATGGCCTTTCACGCTCCTACGCCTATGAATGTAGGTTCGAGCCTAACTCTTAATGGGAGTAAGCCATCCAGCTGGCTTACGGAAGGTCGGTGGTTTTAACCAGGTGCCCGCTCGTGATGAAATAACGCACGGAGGGGCTGCTGTGTTCCACTAAGCACCATCTAAACTGGAAAGTCGCCATATACTATAATAAACCCAACAAAAGCAAAGACCAAAAAAAAAACAGCAATGTTATTCATGTTATTCCTTTTTGTGATTTATTTTACTTCGTGTTCAATTTTATATTTTACTTCGGTAACCAGACTGCATAGAAAGGGGAGGAAACTTCCGGACCGAAGCTGTCAAAATTTCCCGCGAGTGTTATTTTATTTTTGCGATTGAAAGAACAAGTATATAAGAGGTATTTCATTAAAATAATGTACACTTTAGCTTTGTTATAACTATCGTTTCTTAAATGTGTGCAGACTTATGACTGACAACCACTACTTTAATTATTTCACTATGTTCTTTGTTTTGCTGTTTTGCATAAATTATTGGAAAACTTCAAAATATTTTGAGTCTTACTGAAATGAGTCAGTTATAATGATGTGACAGAATATTCAGATAATTTGAAAACAGGCTCAGCCAGTCTCTTAATATTTTTCTTTCTGATGTCCAAACAGTCCTTTACTACTGACTGGGAATGGCTTACTGTAGTTTTACTGAAATGGCACAGTATCAGAATACTTTTTAGCTCCACTATTCAGAGAAAAGGGGGGCTATTCTACTCGCCTCAGCATCGGTGTCGGTGTGACCTTCCTTGGTTAAAGTTTTTCGGCAACCTTTGTTTTTATGCCCCCGAAGGGAGGCATATAGTTTTTGAACCGTCTGTCGGTCTGTCCGCAATTTTCGTGTCCGGTCCATATCTTTGTCATCGATGGATGGATTTTCAAATAACTTGGCATGAATGTGTACCACAGTAAGACAACGTGTCGCGCGCAAGACCCAGGTCCGTAGCTCAAAGGTCAAGGTCACACTTTTCGGCAACCTTTGTTTTTCTGTTATATCTTTGTTACTATTGCTTATATCTTACTGTAAGATCACATAAACATTGTCAATCATACAAACAAAGTATGTGCAGGGGCTGGGCCCATTATGCATAAGGTCAAGGTCCCCAAGGTGTTATACTTAGGTTTTTAAGGTTAAAGTTTTTCGGCAACCTTTGTTTTTCTGTCATATCTTTGATACTATTGCTTTTATCTTACTGTAACTTCACATAAACACTGTCCAGCACACAAACAAAATATGTGCAGGGGCTGGGCCCATTATACCCGAGGTCAAGGTCACCAAGGTGTTATACTTAGGTTATTTTTAAGGTTAAAGTTTTTCGGCAACCTTTGTTTTTCTGTCATATCTTTGTTACTGTTGCTTATATCTTAGTGTAGGTTCACATAAACATTGCCCAGCACACAAACAAAGTATGTGCAGGGGCTGGGTCCATTATACCCAAGGTCAAGGTCACCAAGGTGTTATACTTAGGTCATTTTTAAGGTTAAAGTTTTTCGGCAACCTTTGTTTTTCTGTCATATCTTTGTTACTGTTGCTTGTATCTTAGTGTAGGTTCACGTATACATTGTCCAGCATACAAACAAAATATGTGCAGGGGCTGGGCCCATTATACCCAAAGTCAAGGTCAAAAAGTTGTTATACTTGGAATTATTTTCATGTTAATTTTTTTCGAAACCTTCATTTATAGACATATCTTTGGTACTTTAAAAGATAATGACTTAAAATTAACAATATTTCTTTATAATCATCATCTGCATTTGTGGTTACAATCCCCATAACTCTTATTATAACTCTATTGTATTTTTGACAGAATTATGCCCCTTTCATACTTAAAAGTTTTTTGGCAATCTTTGCTTTCTGGATATAACTTTAGTACAATATAAGATAAAGACTTGAAACTTGAAATGTATCTGCATCATCATCATCTGCATGAGTGGTAACAATCCCCATAACTCTGATTTTTATTTTTGACCAAATTATGCTCCTTTTATACTTAATTTTTTTTTTTGACAAACTTCGTTTTCTGGACATAACTTTGGTACTATATTATAAGATAATGACTTGAAACTCAAAATATATCTTAACCATCATCATCTGCATATGTGATAAATCCCAATAACTCTAATTTTTGTTCTTGACAGAATTATGCCCCTTTGTGTTTCTTCCTTTTAAAGTAGAGGTCTCTTATTGAGACATATATTCATTTTCCTGTCAAACTGCCAAATAGTGGAGCACGCTGTCTTATGGACAGCTCTTGTTTGGGGAAAACATGGCTATTAATAAAGCTGTTTATTCATATACATTTAAAAAAAAATGGTATCAATTAAAGTATACAAAGCATCAAAATTTCTGGGAAAGTTATATAAATATTTCTATTTCAGAAAGAAATTATATCTTCAGATTTACAGAATGAGATGATCAATTGATTGAAGTGTAGATGCCCTTGCCTTGTTATTCCGAGCCCCTTAACTAATATTTCAGCTTTTGCCAATAATCAGTTGCAAAAGATTTTTTGCTACATTATGATACTCCCAACAATTAAATTTAAAAAATCCCCAAAAGGAAAATTTCTAAAAACTGTTGTAACTGAATAACCAAAACTTTCACATGATGACCCTCACCCTCTGAACCAGCCAGATGTTCTCTCATTGAACTGAGACTTGTGATCATTTGTACTAGTTCTCTAAAACTAAGACATTTTCTGGAAAAGTTATTTTTTAAAATAAAGAACAGACTCAGGAAAGTTGGAAAAAATGGCCGGACATTCGGTCCAGTAATACCTAAAAATCTGCTGAACTGAAAAACAATAAGCCGGACCGAGTAAAATATCAGTGCACTGCATATATTGCTTTTCTCCATCGTACAAGCCAGTTGCAATTTTTAGTCCTTAGTTTCTTAGTTTTTTTTTTCTTTTCACTATGATGGTCGGGCGTTAATTTACATTTCTTTCTCGGTTCTGCCCCGGCATAATGTTAGTGACACAATTTTGATGTGTTGTGTGAGATGTTGCAGTTCTCGGGGTACAATAAATGCCGGTCAGTTGCACCACATCCGGTTTAAGAAACAGCGGACCGCGTCGGACCGACGAATTTCCGAAAGTTTGTAAGAAAAGGTATATAAATGTGCCTGTACATCAAAATGTTTTACAGTAAATGGTTATTATTTCCTTTTAAAACGTAACATATTACCTCAGTGATTTGAAATTAAATTAAAGCAAATTATGTTAAAAAAATTTCCGATGTGTATATTTCTATTTTAGTGTGGATATTACAATTTTCTGTTTACGCCTTTTCAACTGTCATATGGTTAGCCAAAATATGTATAGAATTTAGAAACTGGAAACTACTTTTAAATCAATGAGAAGGCTCAGAATTATGAAAAAGAGGCATATAGGTCAAGCAATATACCCAATCAGCTTAGTGTAGCAGATAGGTCACATTGACCGATCAGGCTTCAAAGACCAGTCTGGCTTCAGGTTTATTTATATGGCGGAAAGTAGAAATTTTGTCTCTTTCATATAGAATGACTTTGATTCCTGTAAAAATCATGACTTAACTGACAATAATTGCAGTAGATCTGTAACCCTTATTGTTACACTGTTTGTTTTGAGCTAACATGAGCACATAGTGCTCACTGTGAGCTGTTACCATTGCTCTGTGGCTGCCATCATCAGTATATGATAATACCTGCTCTTCATGAAACATCATTAACATGGTCAGAGTATTTGTTTTAATGAAAGGTAGGTAAACATTGACAACTGGGTCATCTGGCAGGGCCATTTTATATTTCTGTCATAAAATTACTTAAATATCCTGCAGTTTCTCTGTAAACTTGACTTTACATCAAGATTTTTCTACCTCATTTGCCCAAATACCGAGCTATTTTCCCTACAAATAACACATGCAAGCCCCTTCATGTCTGAGTGAAAAAACCTGCCCGGTCACTAGGTTTTTTAATTGTTTCATTACTCCAGAAGCCACATTTTCTAAGTTTGATGTTCAGGAAACTGTCAAATGTTTGTCTTTATGAAATTTAGTTCTAGTTAGAAACTGGGTAATCTGAAGTCAAATACTAGGTCTCGTGGTCACATCATAGCAAAACCTTGTTCATGAAACCGTATTAGAATGTTTGTCCTAATAAAGTCTATGTCAGGTTCGAAATTTTGTCAGCTTGACTCAAAAACTAAGGCCCTTTGTCACTCCATAGAAAAATTGGTTATCATGTTCTACCTGAAGTAGGTGAAATATAGAGAAAATGTATGTTTTAATGAAATCTAGGTCATTTAGGAGACAAGCTATACAAGGCCTGTTTGTAGAAATAATCAACTTATTATCAAGGGCAAAATCTTTAATGGAAATGTCACTCTGACTCCAGATATAGTGCTCACCAGAAGGGGTTCAGCCAATCAGTTGGAATTGAAATGACAGCAACAGGTTATTCGCAGGATTTGTCTTAATAACTTGACATTAAACTTTACATTAATAAGCAAAATACTGGTTGGATTTTAGTCAAACGTAGTAGAGAGAGTAAGACCAAGTGTAATGTTGTATTACCAGGATTGATTGGTTGAATAGTCTTTGTTGTAGTTAAGGTCCTTTGAATTTGATTTTGTACATATTTTGTTGTGACTTATTCTGAGATACTTCTGAGTACTAGTAATGCTAAACTTTGTTTTGTTGCAATTCTTGACAGTAGAAATATTTATGCAGTTATAGCCAAGGCATGCCTACTACTGTCATATTACACTGAAGTTAGGTAGTGTGAGCAGTTTTAAATTTACTTGCATTTTATGCCTCCTCAGTGATATGAAATTTTTCAGTCTTGAATAACTCATCGATTTATCTAAGTAGGGGGATCAAACCTTTTAGTTCTATCCTTGGGCAAGGTGAATGTTCTTCATTATGATATAATAAAAGGTATTGTGTCTGAAGTCTCTGATTCATGTGGAGAAGTTGGCAGTTACTTGCGGAGAATAGGTTAGAACTGGTGGAGAATCCAGGAACATTGGTTAGGTTAACTGCTTGCTGTTAAAAAATAACTGAAATATTGTTTAACCCTTAGCCTGCTGCAGGCGAATTTAACAGCCTTTGCAAACAGCTTGGAACCAGATCAGATGCCGATTAAATCGGCGTCTGATCAGGTTCCAAGCTGTTTGCTACTCTGACAATATTTCTTTCAATTTTGGAGCAAATTGAATGAACTTTACAATTTTAGCAGAGATGACATTTCCAGCAGACGACAATTTATCTAGCATGCTAAAGGTTAAAAATGATGCTAAACCCAAAACAAACAAATTGAAAGTCTTTTATAGTCCTACATGGTATGTCAAAAAACTGGTTACTGTTTTACTCTAAAAATGTGGTGTGAGATAGATGGGATTTTGCACCATTTTGTATCATAGTATAAATTATCAATCGAAAAAAAAATTTGATTAAAGATTTTTAGTGAGATTTTTCAAAATTGATTATCTTTTTGTTATATTGGGAAATGTTGTTTGGCAGGCATGCTACTGGAAATAAATTTATTCTGAAGCTACACAAACTTAAAACTTTAATTTTGCTTCAGGTTGCTTAAATATACTAGTATCTATCATGTGTAACTAGAAAATATGTTGAAATAAAAAGTTTATAGGGGCGCAGTTAGAATTTTATAAAAATACTGACAAAACACACATTTTTAATAGAGATTTATCGCTGCTGTATAAAATGGATCTTTTTTTGTTCCTTAAATTACTCTCTAACAGAACATAAGAAAAGAGAAAAATGTCATAAAGTGTTGATTAAATGAGACTGACCACCTTTAAGTATGTTTTATAATGATATTCAGGCCCTTTTGATTATTTAAGAGGAACATGTTTATTTAAATGTGGCATACTTCCATCATTTTTAGCTCACCTGTCATGTAGTGACAGGGTGAGCTTTTGTGATAGCCCTTCGTCCGTCGTCCGTCCGTCGTCCGTCCACAATTTCTTGTCTGCACGATAGAGGTTTCATTTATGATTTTATTTTAACCAAACTTGCACACAACTTGTATCACCATAAGATCTTGGTTCCTTTCTTGAACTGGCCAGATCCCATTATCGGTTCCAGGGTTATGGCCCCCGAAAGGGCCAAAATTAGCTATTTTGACGTTGTCTGCACAATAGCAGCTTTATTTATAGTTTGATTTTTACCAAACTTGCACACAACTTGTATCACCGTAAGATCTTGGTTCCTTTCTTGAATTGGCCAGATCCCGTTATGGGTTCTAGAGTTATGGCCCCTGAAAGGGCCAAAATTAGCTATTTTGACCTTGTCTGCACAATAGCAGCTTCATTTATGATTTGAATTTAATTAAACTTGCACACAACTTGTATCACCACAAGATCTTGGTTGATTTCTTGAACTGGCCAGATTCCGTTATGGGTTCCCGAGTTATGACCCCTGAAAGGGCCAGAATGAGCTATTTTGACCTTGTCTGCACAATAGCAGCTTCTTTTATGATTTGATTTTAATCAAACTTGCACACAACTTGTATCACCACAAGATCATGGTTCCTTTCTTGAACTGGCCAGATTCTATCATGGGTTCCAGAGTTATGGCCCCTTAAAGGTCCAAAATTGGTTATTTTGGCTTTTGCAGCCATATAGAGACTTCATTATGGTTATATTTGATACAAACTTCCAAAATATCTTCAACAACAATAAATCTTGGATTCCATGACAAATCAGATCCAATCGTAGGTTTCAGAGTTATTTTATATCTGATTACCTCCCCTGATTGTAATCAAAATGGATTTATATCAGTAAGTACTTACAGGACTTATTTGAAATTTCATTATTGTCATTAGTTGGACTGAGCCAATCAGGGTAGATAACTATGGACTGATTTTATGTCAAATTACTCCCTTTATTTCAAAATAGAATGGGTATTCTCCGTAACTAATGAAGATACTGATCCGAAATTTTTTTTTATGTCAACAGATTTATTTGGCCCAGATCCTTCTTTTGTTCACTTACAAAAAATTTTTTTTTTAATTACTTCCTTTTTACGTTACTATAAATAGCTTATTTTTAGTACCTTTTTACCCTCATCTGATTTTTTTGAAAAAAAATGAGAGTTATGTCTCACTTGAGCGGTTGTCGGCGTCGGCGTCGGCGTTGCCTGGTTAAGTTTATGTTTAGGTCAGCTTTTCTCCAAAAACTAAAAAAGCATTGCTTTGAAACTTGGAATATTGTTCCCCATCATAAGCTGACCTGTATAGCAAGAAACATAACTCCCATCTTGCTTTTTCCCAAGATTTATGGCCCCCTTTTGTACTTAGAAAAAATCAATTTCTTGTTAAGTTTATGTTTAGGTAAATTTTTCTCCTAAACTATCAAGCTATTGCTTGAAACTTGGAATACTTGTTCCCCAAACATAAGAGACCCTGTACGTCAAGAATCAAACTCCATCTTGCTTTTGAAAGATTTATTGCCCCTTTTGGACTTAGAAAATCAGTTTTCTTGGTTAAGTTTTATTTTTAAGGTCAGCTTTATCCTAAACTATCAAAGCTATTGCTTTAAAACTTGCAACACTTGTTTACCATCATAAGTTGACCCTGATAGCAAGAAACATAACTCCGTCCTGCTTTTTGCAAGATTTAGGGCCCCCTTTTTGACTTAGAAAATATCAAAATTTCTTGGTTAAGTTTTATGTTTAGGTCAACTTTTTCTCTTAAACTATCAAAGCTATTGCTTTGAAACTTGCAACACTTGTTCACCATCATAAGCTGACCCTGTACAGCAAGCAACAAAACTCCATCCTGCTTTTTGCAATAATTATTGCCCCTTTTGGACTTAGAAAATCATTTTCTTGGTTGAGTATTATGTTTAAGTCAACTTTTCTCATAAACATTAAAGCTATTGCTTTAAAACTTGCAACAGTTTTTCACCATCATAAGTGGACACTGTACATCAAGAAACATAACTCTATCCTGCTTTTTGCAAGAATGATGGCCCTTTTAGACTTAGAAAATCATGGTAGGACAAAAATTTCTATTACACAAAAAAAATCAAAATGAGCGTCAGCACCCGCAAGGCGGTGCTTTTGTTTAAAATGGCCGTAGGGAAAAACCGAGACCACTTTTCTGTTTTACAACATGGATGGTACCTCCAATTTTTAGGTGTATTTTGACATATCTGTACCTTGTAAGAATTTTTTTTTCTTTTTGGTTAAATTTCTTCCCTTTGTTGTTCCTGTCCTTTGGACTTAGATATTTTTTCTGAGGACCTTCTTGTTCTCAAGTGCAATGATAACAGGTGAGCGATATAGGGCCATCATGGCCCTCTTGTTCAGTTTTTGATTGTGTCGATATTCCAGAAATCGGTAATGACATATCATTGACTTTTCAGTAAATCAATATCACCAGTAACGATGAGCGCCCTATAACAGGGTCCAAGGTCACTGTTTCTAAAAATAGAGAAAAAAAATGCTAATTAAATCAGCCATTAAAACGTAACTTTTATTTCTTTAAAATAGTTTGCAGTGTAAAAAACTTTTATATCCAGGATTAGATTTATTGTTAGAACTTTTTTTTACTTCAAATACTTCCATAAAACCTGTATGATGAAATCAATATGTTCATGCCAGTTTGTGTTTGTGATGCCTCTATGTCTGGTGAATTTTCGTCTGACAGATTGATGGATGCTATACTGAATCCAATCCTATTCTAGAGTGAATTAATCTCATAGAAGCTGCTGGTCCAAAAATTGGCATGTTTTAGATTATTTCTCTTTAGCTAGATAATGCGTCACTTTGGTACTGAAGCTAGATAATACTCCACTGTGTTGCTAAAGCTAGATAATGCTCCACTGGTGCTCAAGCTTGATAATGCTCCACTATGGTGTAGAAGCTAGATAATGCTCCACTGGTGCTCAAGCTAGATAATGTTCCACTATGGTGTAGAAGCTAGATAATGTTCCACTGTGGTGTAGAAGCTAGATAATGTTCCACTATGGTGTAGAAGCTAGATAATGCTCCACTGTGGTGTAGAAGCTAGATAATGCTCCACTGTGTTGCTGAAGCTAGATAATGCTCCACTGTGTTGCTGAAGCTAGATAATGCTCTACTGGTGCTCAAGCTTGATAATGCTCCACTATGGTGTAGAAGCTAGATAATGCTCCACTGTGTTGCTGAAGCTAGATAATGTTCCACTGTGTTGCTGAAGCTAGATAATGCTCTACTGGTGCTCAAGCTTGATAATGTTCCACTATGGTGTAGAAGCTAGATAATGTTCCACTGTGGTGTAGAAGCTAGATAATGTTCCACTATGGTGTAGAAGCTAGATAATGTTCCACTGTGGTGTGGAGCTAGATAATGTTCCACTATGGTGTAGAAGCTAGATAATGTTCCACTGTGGTGTAGAAGCTAGATAATGCTCCACTGTGGTGTAGAAGCTAGATAATGTTCCACAGTGGTGCTAAAGCTAGATAATGTTCCACTGTGATGTAGAACCTAGATAATGCTCCACTGGTGCTCAAGCTAGATAATGCCCCACTGTGGTACTAAAGCTAGATAATGCTCCACAGTGGTACTAAAGCTAGATAATGTTCCACTGTGATGTTGAACCTAGATAATGCTCCACTGGTACTCAAGCTAGATAATGCTCCCTCCACTGTGGTGTAGAAGCTAGATAATGTTCCACTGTGGTGCTGAAGCAAGATAATGCAACACTGTGGTGCTGCATCAAGATAAAACTCCATCGTGGTGCTGAAGCTAGATGTATTGCACTATGATGTGGAAGCTAGATTATGCTTAACTATGGTATGAAAGCTAGATAATGCTTTACTGTAGTGTAGAAGCTAGATAATGTTCCACTGTGATGTAGAAGCTAGATAATGTTCCACTGGTGCTCAAGCTAGATAATGTTCCACTGTGATGTAGAAGCTAGATAATGCTCCTTTGGTGCTCAAGCTAGATAATGTTCCACTGTGATGTAGAAGCTAGATAAAGGTCCACTGGTGCTCAAGCTATATAATGTTCCACTGTGATGTAGAAGCTAGATAATGTTCCACTGGTGCTAAAGCTAGATAATGTTCCACTGTGATGTAGAAGCAAGATAATGCTGCACTGGTGCTCGAGCTAGATAATGTTCCACTGTGATGTAGAAGCAAGATAATGCTGCACTGGTGCTAAAGCTAGATAATGTTCCACTGTGATGTAGAAGCTAGATAATGCTCCACTGGTGCTAAAGCTAGAAAATGTTTCACAGTGGTGCTAAAGCTATATACTGTTCCACTGCGATTTAGAAGCTAGATAATGTTCCACTGGTGCTCAAGCTAGATAATGTTCCACTGTGATGTAGAAGCTAGATAATGCTTCACTGGTGCTCAAGCTAGATAATGTTCTTCTGTTATAGAAGCTAGATAGTGTTCCACTGGTGCTCTAGCTAGATAATGTTCCACTGTGATGTAGAAGCTAGATAATGTTCCACTGTGATGTAGAAGCTAGATAATGGTCCACTGGTGCTCAAGCTAGATAATGTTCCACTGGGATGTAGAAGCTAGATAATGTTCCACTGGTGCTCAAGCTAGATATCTTCCACTGTGATGTAGAAGCTAGATAATGTTCCACTGGTGCTCAAGCTAGATAATGCTCCACTGTGATGTAGAAGCTAGATAATGTTCCACTGGTGCTCAAGCTAGATAATGTTCCACTGTGATGTAGAAGCTAGATAATGCTCCACTGGTGCTCAAGCTAGATAATGTTCCACTGTGGTGTAGAAGCTAGATAATGTTCCACAGTGGTGCTGAAGCAAGATAAATCTCCATTGTGGTGCTGAAGCTAGATGTATTGCACTATGGTGTGGAAGCTAGATTATGCTTCACTATGGTATGAAAGCTAGATAATGCTCCACTGTGGTGCTGAAACTAGATACTGCTCCACTGTGGCGTGGAAGCTAGATTATGCTTCACTTTGGTATGAAACCTAGATAATGCTCCACTGTGGTGTTGTAACTAGATAATGCTCCACTGTGGTGTTTTAACTAGATAATGCTCCACTGTGGTGTGGAAGCTAGATTATGCTTCACTTTGGTGTGGAACCTAGATAATGCTCCACTGTGGTGTTGTAACTAGATAATGCTCCACAGTGATGTTGTAACTAGATAATGTTCCACTGTGGTGTAGAAGCTAGATAATGTTCCACAGTGGTGCTGAAGCAAGATAAATCTCCATTGTGGTGCTGAAGTTAGATGTATTGCACTATGGTGTGGAAGCTAGATTATGCTTCACTATGGTATGAAAGCTAGATAATGCTCCACTGTGGTGCTGAAACTAGATACTGCTCCACTGTGGCGTGGAAGCTAGATTATGCTTCACTTTGGTATGAAACCTAGATAATGCTCCACTGTTGTGTTGTAACTAGATAATGCTCCACTGTGGTGTTTTAACTAGATAATGCTCTACTGTGGTGTGGAAGCTAGATTATGCTTCACTTTGGTATGGAACCTAGATAATGCTCCACTGTGGTGTTGTAACTAGATAATGCTCCACAGTGATGTTGTAACTAGATAATGCTCCACTGTTGTGTTGTAACTAGATAATGCTCCACTGTGGTGTTGTAACTAGATAATGCTCCACTGTTGTGTTGTAACTAGATAATGCTCCACTGTGGTGTTGTAACTAGATAATGCTCCACAGTGATGTTGTAACTAGATAATGCTCCACTGTTGTGTTGTAACTAGATAATGCTCCACTGTGGTGTTGTAACTAGATACTGCTCCTCTGTGGCGTGGAAGCTAGATTATGCTTCACTTTGGTATGGAACCTAGATAATGCTCCACTGTTGTGTGGAAGCTAGATTATGCTTCACTTTGGTATGAAACCTAGATAATGCTCCACTGTGGTGTTCTAACTTAGATAAATGCTCCACAGTGATGTTGTAACTAGATAATGCTCCACTGTGGTGTTGTAACTAGATAATGCTCCACTGTGGTGTTCTAACTAGATAATGCTCCACAGTGATGTTGTAACTAGATAATGCTCTACTGTGGTGTGGAAGCTAGATTATGCTTCACTTTGGTATGAAACCTAGATAATGCTCCACTGTGGTGTTCTAACTAGATAATGCTCCACAGTGATGTTGTAACTAGATAATGCTCCACTGTGGTGTTGTAACTAGATAATGCTCCACTGTGGTGTTTTAACTAGATAATGCTCCACTGTGGCGTGGAAGCTAGATTATGCTTCACTTTGGTATGGAACCTAGATAATGCTCCACAGTGGTGTTCTAACTAGATAATGCTCCACAGTGATGTTTTAACTAAATAATGCTCCACTGTGGTGTTGTAACTAGATAATGCTCCACTGTGGCGTGGAAGCTAGGTTATGCTTCACTTTGGTATGGAACCTAGATAATGCTCCACTGTGGTGTTCTAACTGGATAATGCTCCACTGTGGTGTTGTAACTAGATAATCCTCCACTGTGTTGTTCTAACTAGATAATGCTCCACTGTGGTGTTGTAACTAGATAATGCTCCACTGTGGCGTGGAAGCTAGATTATGCTTTACTTGGTATGGAACCTAGATAATGTCCTGCTGTTGTGCTGAAGTAGTCTGGCTACCAACTAGATAATCTTCATTTTTTTTTTTTTTTTTTTGGAAAAAAATAATTTATATTCTGACTTTATCTATGTTAGTATAGTATGTTTTGAAAAGGGAGATAATGTGGTGACCTAATAATCTAGAATTATAATCATCAAGGTGGAGTTTATTACAGAAACTGCTTTGTTGACTGATTGGTATGCTATTCAGGAAAGACAGAAACTGCTGATACAAACTGTGCTAATGATAACTTCCAGCTGTGCTTGTTAAAAAACAATTCCTCCTTAAACAACAGTTCCTCCAGATAACTGCTTTCTGCACTGTTAATTGGTGTCTGCTTCAGCAGAAAACAGAATCTGTCTGTAACTGTTGTTGTTTTTGTTTGACACTGTAAAGTTGATATACAGTCCAACCTCCACTAACTGTCCCCTTTATTAAGCGTAAGCCTGTCACATAAGACCAACTTGATTCCCACCTTTAAAGATGACTGTTAGGAAAGGATAGTATTGTACTGTAACTAAAATATGGAAAACCTCTTCACTGTATAAAAGTTTGCATGGGAAAAATTAAAAACTAAGGAAAAAGTATCAGTTAAGGAGGAAATGGTTAAATTGAAGTAGTGTGAAATCAGTTAGATTTTGTGGTTTCAAAAGTGGTACTTTTTTGTTTAGTTTCAGAATGTTCTGTGGGAGTTAATTCCATAGACTGCCATAACTGTGAAACCAAAAAAAAAATAGTTACATGATGTCACAGTATTGTGCCAAAATGGAAGAACTGTGAATTTATTAAATGTTTAAACTTTATTATACATCGTTTTCACAGAAATGATTTTTACAGCTACCGTAAGCACAATGACTCGTGCCTCAGTAAGGGACTGAGGAGAGCACAGTCAAAATTACACTTTCGCCTGGATTCAAACTTATGACCTCCAGGCCAGGAGTCATTCTACCCCTTCACCATTGCAAAATTTAATTAGTGAAGAAAAGAAAACCAACAATAATAGTTGCCAAAAGAACGTGTGAGGGAGTTAATTATCTATCAAACAAGAGGTGAAGATGTTAAATTGTAACATTGTCTGTCTACCTTATTTTGATTGCCCAGAAAGCTATAGGAAATCCAAACTTGAGCCGCGTCATGAGAAAACCAACATAGTGTGTTTGCGATCAGCATGGATCCAGACAAGCCTGCGCATCCGGGCAGTCTGGTCAGGATCTATGCTGTTCGCTAACGGTTTCTCTAATTGCTATAGGCTTTATAAGCGAACAGCATGCTGGTCGCAAAGGCAGTATGTTGGTTTTCTCATGGTGCGGCTCATTTGAATTATTCACGGCTCATTTACCAATGTGAAAAAGATCTGAGAGCAATGATCAGCAATCTACTGTTTGATCCATCTTTATTGTAACAAGAATTTTGCTTGACTTCTCAGTACTATTCAGGAGGGCAAAAGCATACTAAATTGCTGACTGTTATGCTTTATAAAACTGAGAAATTTTCCATTGCTGCAGCATACCCCAGATAACCCTTTATAAATGTCTGTAACATTACATTAACGTTGTCAGTGCTTAATAAGAAAAAATTAGAAGAAGAGATACAAGAAAAAAATCAGTCAAACAAACACACTGTAAAATCAGCTCAAAAATGAGACTCCAAATTGTTGTGGTGGTATATGACCTGAGTTTCCATTGCAAATTACTTCATGCCTAGATGTCAAACAAAGACCTTTCTTGTGATTTCAACAAAACAATGCAATGAAGATAAGTATAAATGCTTGACAGAGCAAAATCAGCACCACCAATATGTGACTACCACTTTTTTCGCTGTTTAGTGCCTGTAAATTTATACTGTCAAACTTCATTCGCTCAAACTTGGCGGGACCAACAAAATTTGTTCCGAGTTATCTGTTGTTTGAGCTATTGAACAAAATACATTATACAAGGGTTTTACTGGGATTTGACAAAAGTTTTTAGCTAATCTGATTTTTTGGAAAAAAATGAGTTATTGTCATCACTTAATCGGCATTGGCATTGGCGTTGCCTGCTTAAGTTTTGTGTTTAGGTCAGCTTTTCTAATAAACTATCAAAGCTATTGCTTTAAAACTTGCAACACTTGTTCACCATCAATAGCTGACTCTGTATAGCAAGAAACATAACTCCATCCTGCTTTTTGCAAGAATTTTGGCCCCTTTTGGACTTAGAAACTATCAGATTTCTTGTTTAAGTTTTGCATTTAGGTCAACTTTTCTCCTTAACGGTCAAAGCTATATATATTGCTTTAAAACTTGCAACACTTGTTCACCATCAAAAGCTGACTCTGTACAGCAAGAAACATAACTCCAACCTGCTTTTTGCAAGAATTATGGCCCCTTTTGGACTTACAAAATATCGGGTAGGACAATATCTCTATTATACAGAGACAAAAAAATCAGATGAGCGTCTGCACCCACAAGTTGGTGCTCTTGTTTGATTTTTTGATGAATTGTTATAATACTGTCAGGACATCTTAAAAAGTGATTTTACTGGCAGAAAAATTACATTTTTGGCCATAAGATTTACAATTCATCCCAAAAGGCTAAACTCTGCCAACCCTAATAGAGACGGGATTACTTACATCTGAAAGCTGAAGAAATCCTCAGGGCTTTGGTGGATCAAACATTATATCTCTTTACAGCTGCTTTTAGAAAAAAATAAAGCAAATTAAAAGCTATTTTCTGTCAGAAAAAGTTGTAAAAAGGTCTGTTCAGAGATGTGTTTGAAACAAAATGAGGAAACAACTGTATTTAAAAGTTGTAACAGTTCTTTTTTTATGGCTTGCAATTTTATTGGTCTCTCAGCTGCCTTTTATGAGAATCATAATCTGCAGGAACAGCTTTATTATTTATACATGCATCTGTTTAACACCACTTTCACTCAGATCATATATTACAGACATTTTATATATAACTGGTGTTTAAGACATATTTTCCTGATCTACTATCAAAAAAAAGAGTTTATATTTTGTTTTATTGGCACCAACAGTTACTGTAAGTTTGATAGTGATAATACCTTTGAACTTCCTCCTTATTGGTGAATATTTGAAAGTTACATTCATATGCCTAGAGTGATTACGGTATTTGTGAGGCCCCATCCAACCCAAGTTTTCATGCAACCCTGTCCCTTTATTATGGTCTGTACTAAAAACATTCCTTAGCAGCTATTTAGAGGATGGCACATTATGTTGGGGCGTCCGTGTTCAATAGACGCAATTCTAGTTTTATTATCGGTTGATTTCATTCACACAGAATCTACAGTATATTTTGCTCATATTTTGTATATCTCCATAAACAAAGTTTAAGAGTGGGTATACAGGAGTCACAGTGTTGGTGCATCTGTCATTTAATGCTCCTGTAATAAATCTTGGAAGGTGTGACTTAAAATTCAACTCAAGGTGAGCTTTTGTGACCACTTCATGTCCTTTGTACGTGTGTCAACAATTTCTTGTCTGCACGATAGTGGTTTCATTTATGATTTGATTTTAACCAAACTTGCACACAACTTGTATCACTATAAGATCTTGGTTCCTTCCTTGAACCAGCCATATTCCACCATAGGTTCTAGAGTAAGGGTCCCTGAAAGGACCAGAAATTGGCTATTTTGGTGTTGTCTGCACAATAGCAGTTTCATTTAAGATTGGATTTTAACCAAACTTGCACACAAGTTGTTTTACCATAAGATTTCGGTTCCTGTCTTGAACCAGCCATATTCAACAATGGGTTCCAGAGTTAGGGCCCCTGAAAGGACCAGAAATTGCCTTTTTTTGTCTCGTCTGCACAAAAGCAATTTCATTTATGATTGGATAAAAGCAATTTCATTAATGATTGGATTTTACCAAACTTGCACACAACCTGTATCACCATAAGATCTCGGTTCCTTTCTTGAACCAGCCATATTCCCGCCATGGGGCGTGGTCACTTTTCCTTATATGTATATAGTGGAAATTTAAAAATCTTCTTGTGTGAAACTGCTGGCCCAATTTTATAATAATTTTACACAAATGTCCTTGTCTGACCCGCTACCAAGACTGTTCAAATTATTTTGATTCATCAAAAAACATGGCTGCCAGGGGGAGTGGTCACTTATTCCTATATGTATATAGTAGAAACATAGGAAATCTTCATGTATAAAACTGTTAGCCCCATTTTAAATTAATTTCACACAAATTGTCCTTGTGTGACCTACAAATATTGTTCAGATTTTTCTGAATTGTCAAAAAACATGGCTACCAGAGGGTGTGGTCACTTTTCATCAACAATTTCTTTAAACAACATCACCAAAACCACTGAATGGATTTTGATGAAACTTTACACAAATGATCTCTGGGTGGCCCTCTTTCAGAGTTGTTCAAATGGTTCTGGTTCATTGAACATATGGGTCTTTTTAGTTAAAAATAGGTTTTCGGCTATCAGACTTTAAAAATCTTTTTCACTAGAGCTTTGATATTTGGCATGTGATATATGGGTTTGACTCTCTACCATACTTGTCCAAATTATTGCCCTAAGTTCAAAAATAGCCACACCCCTGTGTGTGGCATGTACTTACCATAGGCTTATATATGTAAAAAAAACAACTTAGGAAATCTTCTTCCTTGAATCATTAATAGCTAGAGCCTTGATATTTGGGTGGAGTGTATATCAAAATCCCCTTGATCAAAATCCCCTCCACTGAAAAATGACTGGGTGTTACAAAATCCCCTTCACACACTTGCAGGGGTTATCATAATCCCCTCTGTGATTAACATTATAGATATATAGATATCAGTGCTCCAAATTATATTATGTTTGCTAAAGGCATTGTATTTACATGCTTCATGCAATAGACTTTTAGGTTGTATATAGTTGTATTTGAACTTGATGAAATAAGTAAAAATCACAGAGGGGATTATGATACCCCCTGCAAAAGTATGAAGGGGATTTTGTAACACCCTGTCATTTTTCAGTGAAGGGGATTTTGATCAAGGGGATTTTGATTGTCTCCCATTTGGGTGTGATATCAGAGTTGTACTGTCTACCATAATTGTTCAAATTATTGCCGTAGGTTCAAAAATGTGTGTGACATGTATATAATATAGGCTAACATAGAAGAAACATAACCTCTTGTTGGTGTAGCCTTGTTCACAGGTGAGTGCTATAGGGTCAATAAACCTCTTGTTTTTAACAGAACCTGTTGGTGTGGTGCAAAGTTTGAAAACCTGGTTTTCATGGAATTTCCACGTTTCTTGTTTCATCACAAGCCACAGCATATTTCAGACCAATTTACCTCTGATAGGCCAATGAAGTTACCTCTGATAGGCCAGTGTGGTTACCTCTGATAGGCAAATGAGGTTACCTCTGATAGGCCAACGAGGTTACCTCTGATAGGCGAATGAGGTTGGGTGGGAGACATCAGCTGTATTTTATATATGATCAAAATAAGCTCCAAGTTGTCATGAAACCTGAAAGATTTTATGTTACCTTCCTCATCATGCATGTATGAATAGATATATTTTCTGTGCTCATTATTTATTGATATGTAAATTTGACAACTTGCTATGGGCAGCTATACAAATCTATATGTCAGATATGTTATTTATGTGTTGAGTTTATTGAATTACTGGATATTGCAAAGTGGTGTAATATTTTTTCATCATTTGGATCAATATTGCCTCCATTGGGGCACATTTGTGTTTTTATAGCTGTCTAGCTTTGTGTCTGGCTAGCCCGGTGCAGTGGTTTCCTTGCATTTAAACAAATGCATGTTGGGTTTAAATAATTGCATTTTAATAGGAATTAGTCATATCAGTTTGCATTGTGTAGTTTTAATATTGGGGATCCTCCCGGATGTTTTAATACAGACTTGGGTATTGAGTAATAGTTGGTGTGTTTAATTTTGGATATTTCGTCTTAATTTATTCAAGAGTTTTAATGCAGAAAATTATATTAAATCATTCTCTTTTGGAATAATATTAAATTTATGAGAACATCCTTTGTTATATCCTGTAGTTTATAATTTCCTGAAGATTAGTATAAGGAAAAATGTGTGAATCATCAACGCTAATATTAAATTGGTGTCATCGTCTCTTTACAGGATTATCTTGTGGGAACCTTAAACAGTATTCTTGGATAAAATGTCAGCCTTTGACGATCTGTTGGACCTCGGTGATTCGTCACAAACCAATCAAGGATCGGACCCCTTTGATCCTTTTGGTTCTGGACAAACAACCAATCAGACTGAAGGAAACAGTAGTGGAGATCTTCTTGACCTCGGTTTTGATACACAGGTTGGTTTAAAATAATATGTTCTCTTTCAGTGAGAAAATAGCCATGCTATAAATACTTGTTTTAAAATGAATTCAGATTAATCTTGGAATTTGAAATGAATGTAAAGGAAGATGAATATTGGATCTCATGTAGCCAGACCAGAGTTATGGCCCTTGACTTAGTCAAAAATATGCATAAAAAGGGCCTGAAGTTTGAGAAACATGTATCTCAAAAAGTGTCTGACCCAAGTATTATGAAACATTCAATACAGGAATATTATTCAGCATGTGAAGTTGTGCACCTGTGGTTTCGTTATAGGTATCACTTGGTCAGTTCACCAAAGTTATGGCCCTTGGCTTAGTCAAAAATATGCGTAAAATTGCATAAATTTTATGTTGCACATAGTTATTTTAAGAAGTATTAATTTGACTTAGGGTGATGAAACAATATTCATAGGAATATTATTCAGCATGTGAAGTTGTGCACCTGGGATTTTGTTATGGACCAAAGTTATTGAACTTGATTGTCAAAAATACGCATAAATGAGTACAAGTATCTCAAAAAGTATTCTAACTTAGAGTCATAAAACATAAGGGGATTATAGCATGTTGAGTTGTGCACCTGATGTTCTGTTTGGGATTTCACTCATCCAGACTGGAGTTATGGTCCTTGACTTAATGAACTTTTGATATATTATAGATCTAGGATGGTATGTTGACACTTTTACATTTATCGTTTCTTACTTTTCTTATGAACTGATCATCATCTAATAACCATCATATGAGCCGTGCCATGAGAAAACCAACATAGTGGGTTTGCGACCAGCATGGATCCAGACCAGCCTGCGCATCCGCGCAGTCTGGTCAGGCTCCATGCTGTTCGCTTTTAAAGCCTATTGGAATTGGAGAAACTGTTAGTGAACAGCATGGATCCTGACCAGACTGCGCGGATGCGCAGGCTGGTCTGGATCCATGCTGGTCGCAAACCCACTATGTTGGTTTTCTCATGGCGCGGCTCATATATCTACAGTACTCTTACTGCTGTGTGATCTGCCATTGAATATATGCAGAATACTTTTTATTTAAAGTATTAAATCAATAATTTTTGGTACAGATAACAGTCCAGTTGAAACATTTGATCAGTGGTGATTTTACAATTTGTTTGATATCACATTGGCATTATTTTTATAAATTCAATATAATGGAGTGCCTTATCTTCCAGTTCAGAATCTGATTGTTTGTTTCCAAGACATTCTGGTTAATTTACTTTCTTGCTGATTGATTCTGTCTCTCCACAGTGGAACTTTTCACATGTTGTCAGATTTTTCCATAGTGCAAATCAGTTAACAAAGAAGTTATTTTTGGTCTGAAAGCATGCCAAAATTTTACAGTATCTTGAGACTGAAAATGCTTCAAATTCTTGATTTTCACAAATTTCTGCATGTTGCAGACTTCCTGTATGTTAAAACCTGAGGATAGTTTATTTTGGGATATTATTCTATTTTCAAATGGTGGCAAACGTGAGTTAACTTGTGAATATGCATAAAACACTGCTTTGTCATACAAATATTAATGTGGAGGTCTTTGATGAAAAGAATTTCCAGAAGAAAATGACAAAACTTGAAATTCTTTTGAAAATTGCATTATACAGTCAAACCTGTATTAGTAGCCAAGCAAGGGAGTGGAATGTGCAAAGCTGATTTTACATGCCTATTTCAGTATAACCAGTCTTGTGCCCATTTTCATATCAAGGTCATTTTTTTGAGCCATGCCATTACTGTGTTATTTAACTATTAAAGGTCTAAATGCCAGCCGGCGCTTGAAGTAGGGCATCTAGTATTATCCTCTGTGAAAGCTGAAAATTGAGAAGTTTAACTGCAATCAAACAGTGCCCATCTTGCATTTAATTCTAGAGATAACTTTATACTGTATAAGTAGGATGTATTATTCATAATTTATAATTTATGACAATTAGCTGCAATATGTTGTCAACTGAATGGTGTCAATTATCTGTTTATTAGCTAGAATTAATGGCATATTAATTGATACATCATTGATTTATTGATCTTATTATTCAAGTTTATTACCATTGTTACATGTGACATGAACCACAAGATTTTTGTTATAGACCAACAATTTTTTTATGTCTCTTAGACTGTATGTAATAAAGGTTTTAATCACTGGTTTCTGTACAATTCAGAACAAGAATTGAATTTACTGTTTCCATGGCAAAACCAAATTGATTTTAAGATTCCTTCATTATATGTTGCCACTTAACTAAAGAGTCAGTGCCATTGAGAAGAAATTTATGTGTTTGTTTGTTTGTTTTGTAAGTTTATTTACAGTGGCCATGTGTAATCCATGTGGGCAACTCCTTCAGAAGACTCTTAGTAATTTTACTGGGAGGATAGTGCAAGATACTGAAGAATTGTTCCACCTGGTTCTTTAGGGTGCCAGGTGTAAAGCACCCATGAACAGAACTCTTATCTCAGTGTTAGTAATATTTAGTTGGAGGAGCAGATGGGGAGGGGGGCTTGAACTCATGATCTTGATATATACATGTATTTAAAGGTTATTCATAGTTGCCATCGGTAACCTATAAGGTTTAAGTTAACTCCACATGAGTGTTTGTAGTCTTAATGAGAGGATAGTGCAAGGTACAAAAGAGGCTTCAATTTCAGACGTTTCCCTGGTATTTTAGCAGGTATAAAGCATCCATATCTGGGACTGATGTTAACTCCCGACCCCTGGTTCCATAGTCGGACAGTGTTACCACCACCAGTGGAGACCAACAGTGCCTCATTATGCTACTCTACATGTCGTAGAGTAGCGTAATGAGGCGCCTGTGCCCGGTTTCTGACGATATGTTACCACTAGACCACTACACCATTACATCCCCTCTAAAAAGAGAATTACAACTTAAGTGGTTGTTATGAATGTCCTAGGCTGTTCATGTTATTATCCAAGACTAGGGCAAAGACCGATTAAATGAACAGTCCTAGCCTGAGGTCCAGGAAAAGAATGTAAAGTGAAAGATGGACCAATTTAAAAAAATTTAAGATAGGATGTATAATTTAGTTTTGGTATGGTTTTTAATCAAATATTTGATCACTTGAAACAATGAATAAACTTAATCATTGGTGAGGCATTATTAATAGAAATGAATTTCTATGCTAAGTGCATTTACATAGATTGAAATAAATTCATTTAACAGTGAATAATATCACGATAAGAGTTTTATGGGCAGGATACTGTTCATGTATCTAATGAATGTCCTTTACTAGATTGATAACTTATTCTGCCTATTGCCATAAAATATAACATTTCCATCTAATTCTCAATTGTGGGGGAAGCTTATTACATTAGCGTAGATGATCACAGATTATGCGGAAAATAAAAATGTGCGATTACTTTGATATTTCTATATTTGATATCCCACTGGAAGCTTGGGTATATCTATATATGGTAAAACGTAGAATATGTAGCTGCGGCAGTCCTTGAGAGAGACAGATCATGATTGATGAATTACTTGTAATGGCTTCCAGGTCTGTGAATGACACCACAGCAATTGATTTCTTAGTACTATATCAGTGTTAGCTTGACTGTAGAAAAATTCATGTCTGTTGTATCTGCAGAGTTCTGCCGAGGCCGTGATATCGCAGGAATCTCATGTAACAATTATGAATGTCGCACTAAAATTGGTCTAGAAGCGTCAGTTGTTGTGCTACGAAAATTTTGGGGATGAATGTACGTATGGGACGACCAGAACTGAGTACGGATTGTTCATTTTTCTTCCGTATCGGAATAGAAGAGTTTCCCGCAAAAACGTCATTTTGATCAACAGTGAACAATTTTAAGCTACGTTTCTGTATCTGCAGACAAGAAAAACGTTCAGTCTAATGATTAACGGCCGGGTAATTCATGTTGCTTCATAAAAAGTCCCATAGACCATACAAACCCGATGTTGTTAACCGTTCTCCACCCACTGTCTCGGCAGGTGTCCGTTGACTGCTTAAAATCTGTCGACAATTCTACACTAATTGTCCCCAAAACTGAAAATGCGTCACAAAATCAAACCACAAAAGGTGCAGAAAATAGGATGAAGCCAAAAAGGAAAGTGACTCCAAATTTCAGGAGAGATGTAAAGAGAATTAGTGGTTGGGCTACAATAAAGACTTCAATTTCAGTAATGTTACTGTCTTATTTCAATGACATACAGTCAAAAGTTGTTGTCCCTAAGATTTTGAAAATGTCCCCACATTTTTCATACCAAAGGTAGACATGTGTCCCTGCCATTTTTGATCCTTGGCAGAACCCTTTACCTGTGTTTGTGTTACCATCAGCTCTAACTATTGATCATGTTATGAACTTAACAGACAAAAGGTCTTGATAAAGAGCATTATATCTTTTGGTTTAGAGTCACATCCCAAATGTCAAGGTCACTGTGTTCATGTACTGTGATGATATTTAATTTTCTTGCTCTTTCCGGCCAACTTAGAGTGTTAAATGAAAGTTTGAGTTTTTTTCTTTGAACCTTTTACATTTCTGCTGTAAGACACAGACTGAAGTCATAAAATATATAAAAAAAATCAACAGGTGATTTTTCTCATATGTGTCAATAATGTTTGTCTTAATTTCCTTGTCAAACTGTTGATAATGTTATCATTTTTGTTAGGGTACCTGAATTTTATATTAGTATATGATTCAAAAAAAGTTCATTGATATTCTATCTCCTGCTGATTATGGTATAAATCATTTAAACTTTGAACTGCTAGTGTAAAAAGAAATTTGTCTCAATTTATAATATGGTTATTTTACAGCATTTTCTATGTGTTTCTGTTCTCGACTGTCTAATTATATCATTACTGTAATAAGACAATGTTTCTCTAGAAACTGGCAACAGAGGATTTAAACATGTCCTTTGAAGTTGAATTATAGTAAGGTTTTCATTTTGCATTTATATTTTCTTTGTCTTAAAACAATTACCTCCCCTTTAATTTGTAAGAACCTTCAAGAGCTAAAGAGTATAGTTATCTGACTTCAGATTACCCGCTTCTCACTGCTGTGGGTCGGAAACCTTTACTTCGGGTGTAGCATTCTTTCGTGTGAGGAAGCCATCCAACTTGTTGGTTCGACCCATTTGTCATTCTGTGCCTGAAATAAGGACCGGAGGGACACCAGTCCTGGGTCTTCCTCCACCATCAAAAGTTGAAAAATTATCATGCTGGACACAACTGATTTGCCTTTGCGACCAGTGTAGATCTTGATCTGCTTTTGTTCGACATTCAGTCAGTATCTTTTTGGTAAGCACCATTTTTAGCAGTGAACGGTACTGTCCGAATTGAAAGATGGAGAAGTTCATCATAGAAATTTAACAGGGTAAGGGATAAATGACCTAAAATTATAGCAGTGTGACTTAAAACCAATTTAAAGAAAACAAACAAGTATGATATAGTCTATCAATTATTATGCAAAGTATTTTTGTCAAATTTAAACTTGCATTGAATAAAAAACTTGGTTGGGGAACCAGGTTAGAAAAATCAAAGTTTATAGATATCTGAAGTGAGAATTAGTGTTGAATGAATATAAAACAGGGTAAATTATCAGCTGTATATTAAGTTTCGAACAAACCGTGTTTGCAATTTAACTTCTTCTCGGCGATATATGACCATTTTGTGTCGATTCGCCGTAAAACCCAACTCACTCGAACAAACCATTTCATGAAAACAATTGTACTGGTCCACCTTTTTGCATTTGATACACCGTATGATAAATCAGTGGTAACAAAGTGTGAATGGCAACTTAACTAACATGTATAAGTTGCACATGGTAAAATTTAAAAAGTCTCTTAAAATCAGCTGGAAATTTGCGCTCTCCAAAGTAAACACATCGCCTGTGTTATATAGTGAAAAAATACGCCCTGGTAGAGTTATGCCCCCTTAGACATAAAGTTGGTCTTAAAGTTTAAACAGATTTCAATGAAACTTAATGTACAAGGTCACCATTAATGGACATGCATGTAACATACTATTTAAGCAACAAAGCGTATTGCTCACTTCCAGTGATAGCTCTAGTTGAGAAGAGAGCTAACTAAAGTTAGAGTTCTTGTATTTTTTCATAGCATGTAAAGATTTTGTAGGTCTATTAAATATAGCAGGTTTTATGTGGATCAAATTTAAAGGTGTATAATGACATTGTGGTATGGTCATAATGTAGCTTGAAATATTTGAGGATAAAATCTGATTTTATGACTCCTGCTGTTTATAAAGTTGTAGATGGGTAAGTAAACAGAGTGGAGAGGTTTTTGATAAATAGTGAAATTAAACGTGTGGCCTATTTCTTATATGATGCTCTGAAATAAGGCATAAATTTGCATGTAAAGTAATTTTCACTGAAATAGTGAGTTTGGATTTACAAAGCAGGAGATTTGTTTGAAAGGTAACTTTTTGGGGCTCATTTGGATAAAAATCAGTGATATATGAAGAGATAAGATTTGATATAAATAAAAGCGAAATTACTGAAACCTGAGGTTATACCAAGGGTAAAAGTTCAATATACTGATAATTATAATCTCAGTGCATAATTATAATCTCAGTGCTGAGAGACTGAGAGTAGTGGTTACTTGTGCTAATGGGGGATAAAGGGGTTGGTTTAAGTGTTGTGTGGGGTTGGGTTGGAGGCAGGATAGTCACAGATATTTGTTGGGTGGGGTGGTATAGATAGATATAGAGGTGACACTTGTAACCAATATAAGTGTCTTACAAGATTGTTAGATTGTTTGGCTGCAGATAAAGTCAGATTGTGTAAGAGGAGAAGTTGTATATTAGATCCCACATTTGGTTGCAGATAAAGTCAGATTGTGTAAGAGGAGAAGTTGTATTAGATCCCATATTTGGCTGCAGATAAAGTCAGATTGTGTAAGAGGAGAAGCTGTATATTAGATCCCATATTTGGCTGCAGATAAAGTCAGATTGTGTAAGAGGAGAAGTTGTATTAGATCCCATATTTGGCAGCAGATAAAGTCAGATTGTGTAAGAGGCAGGATAGTCACAGATATTTGTTGGGTGGGGTGGTATAGATAGGTATAGAGGTGACACTTGTAACCAATATAAGTGTCTTACAAGAGTGTTAGATTGTTTGGCAGCAGATAAAGTCAGATTGTGTAAGAGGAGAAGTTGTATTAGATCACATATTTGGCTGCAGATAGTCAGATTGTGTAAGAGGAGAAGTTGTATTAGATGCCATATTTGGCTGCAGGTAAAGTCAGATTGTGTAAGAGGCAGGATAGTCACAGATATTTGTTGGGTGGGGTGGTATAGATAGATATAGAGGTGACACTTGTAACCAATATAAGTGTCTTACAAGATTGTTAGATTGTTTGGCTGCAGATAAAGTCAGATTGTGTGAGGAGAGGTTGTATTAGATCCCATATTTGGCTGCAGATAGTCAGATTGTGTAAGAGGAGAAGTTGTATTAGATCCCATATTTGGCTGCAGATTAAGTCAGACTGTGTTAGAGGAGAAGTTGTATTAGATCCCATATTAGTAGCTCTACATGGTGCAGAGGGCCAGCCATGGGTTTCTGTCTGTTGCCTTAAATGATTCAGAGTGGCTCACTGTAGCATACCTGTCAAGTCTCACGCATTGAGCGTGAGAATCACGCATTCAGGACAGAAATCACGCTCTCACGCCCTGGTTTCAATTTCTCACGCTAGTGCGCAAATTTAGATAAAAAATATCTTCAACAATTATTTTCAGCTCGATTAGCACTCTTTTAAGTTCCCACTAATAACGAGAAAAAAAAAAATACTGTGACGTCACCCGCTCCATCTGTCTTTTCCAAGTGTATTAAGCAAGATTGCAGTGTTAACGGTCTGCATGATGATGCAGCTTCACGTGACCATATATAAATATGTCTAAAAATAGCAATATCAGCTGCAAACATTGCTATTTTTACACATATTATTAAGGGGAATCCTAGCCCGTGTTTACACATTCCAGTCGTAAACACTGGAGCTGGCTGGAGCTACAGACAGGTCTTGGTAAGCTTATAAAAACGTTTTAAAGCCTTTTGAAATGTTCGTGCTAAAACTGGTCTCGGAAAAAATTTTCATTATAAATTGTCTTTTAGTTGTAGATTTTAATATTTTGTCTTCGTCAAAACTTCATAGAGATGAACCGATTGATCGATGTTAGGACGGAAGGCGAGAATTTATAAAGTTGTTTACAACACGATATCGGCGGGGAATATATTAGTTGTCAGTGTCATTTTTGGTCATTTTTTTCACGAAAATCAACGAGAACGCACCATTAGCGTATGGGGGGCTTTGACCCCCAGACCCCACACCAGGGGCAACCGCCCCTTGGAACCCCTTCTCTTGCTTAGACTCATGAAACCCTTGACAGCTCTGCTGTACATCGAGGTTATATAAGAGATTTCAATGAAAAGGACTTATTACTGGTATTATAGTTATCTTAAGCATCTTTAAGACTTTTTTTGATAAAGTAGAAACAATGCAGTTGTGATTATACTTGTTCCAGTTACTATAGAATGGGTAATTTGGATTTATTTAATGATTTAACATTTGGCAGCCTCATTGACAGCATTTAGAATTTGTGTTTTAGGATATGATGAGTTTTACATGATTCACAAATATTACGAATTTATGAGTGGCATTATGTGAAAATTTGTGAAAATAAAACCATTGAGAATATATATTACCCAGTCAGTTAGCACCATGTTCATTTTGTCACAGGAAACATTGTAAAATTTATGTAATATTATCTTTCTTTCAAAAATGTTCAGGGGCTACATTACTTCCATAATGTAAAATCAGTTTTTGGTTTCCTATTCTCTTGTATAGAAATATTTTCTCATATTAAGCCTAAAGCACACATTATCACTGTGAGGTACCTCTGTTTTTTTTTTAGATAAAATGCCAAATCATACTGTTTTAGGCTTTTCTTTATCAAAAACTGACTAGATAATGTTTGCAATTCAAAGATTAAATCATTACATGAACAATTGTTTCCAGCAGAAAATGGATGAACTTTGGAATTTGTCAAAAAAATAGGTGGTTAAACTTACTTTTGATAGACTGACAGCTATATATCTACTTAAATTTATGGATTGAATATTTACTGAAGGTTTTGGATAACAAAACAGGTTGATATATCTTGAGATATTGTTTCCTTAATTATCAATGAAATAATAATTTTAAGCTAGCATAATGTTCAACAGATCAGAAAGGGAGATACAGTTACCAGTATATTTGTACTTTATTTTTACTTTGACAGTCAAAATATGAGTTTGTTTTTTGTCGAGCCCGCTTACGGATGCGAAGACATAGTTGTCTGAATGGCTGTTAATTTGGTGTATGTGCGTGTGTGCATCCGTCTGGATTTGTTTGTGCAGACCATAACTTTGACATGCATGGAGCAATCTTGTTTATATTTGGCATGAATGTTAACCTCAGTGAGACAGTGTCATGTGCAAACCCCAGGTTCCTATTTCAAAGGTCAAAGTCACAGTTGGAGGTCAAAGGTCATGTCAGATCTTGTCTGGCCCATAACTTTGACATGAATTGAGGAATCCTGTTTATATTTTGCATGACTGCCTAACTCAATGAGACTGACTCTATCTCAAATGTCAAGGTCACAGTTAGGGGTCAAAGGGCGGGCTCGACATGTTGCCTGTGAGCATCTAGTGTTGGTTTTAACATTATACTGACACAACTATATGTCATAATATTATGGTAACTTTCCAGCTTTTGATGATGATGAAGACCACTCCTTGGTAGAACTACTAACAAAAATATCTGTGCTTCTGTTACTGTATTTAGATCTCTGATCGCACAAGGCTACAAGGAGATGAGCATATATACTTAAACTATCCAGGTGTTTGGGTGATCCAAACATGGAAAATGTAAGGAAAATGACCGGGAACCACATGATATCTTTTGGGAGTTTTTGGTTGCTTAAGGAGAATACGTTAGTACTTGGAACATCATCCAGGAACACTAAAAACGTCTTGTAATTGTAATTGCCTCAGTTGGTGTTGAAAAATGTTGTAAAATCAAAGAAAACAAAATTTGTTTATAATGCTTAAGAAATGAAAGTCTGAATATCGTAACCCTTGTCATGACTATGCTTATCATATTTTTTAGCTCACCTGAACTTTGTTCAGGGTGAGCTATTAATATAGGGCCAAAATAAAAAAATAGCCTTGTTTCTGGTCACGGGCTTAAAAAAATATAGGTCTGTAAATTGGGATTTTTTAAAATTTTTTTTTTAGTAAACCACTTGTACATGTTACTTGCTATGGAGTTTCTATTTCAGAAATACTGGATAAACAATAACTTCCCTTACTTGTCACATTTATTTGATTTTTTTAGCTCGACTATTCGAAAATAGTCTAGCTATTCTACTCACCCTGGCGTCGGCGTCGGCGTCACACCTTGGTTAAGTTTTTGCATGCAAGTACATACAGCTATCATTTAAAGGCATATAGCTTTGAAACTTATTTATTCTTTTTCTAGGACAATTACCAACCTCACTGGGTCAAGTTCCATAACTCTAACATGTATTTTGAGCAAATTATGCCCCCTTTTGGACTTAGAAAATTTTGGTTAAAGTTTTACATGCAAGTTACTATCTCCAAAACTAATGCAGATATTGAATTGAAACTTCACATGTGTCTTTGGGGTTATAAAACTATTTGATAGCACCAAGTCCCATAACTCTGACCTTCATTTTGGCCAAATTATGCCCCCTTTTGGACTTAGAAAATTCTGGTTAAAGTTTTGCGTGCAAGTACATACAGCTATTACTAAAAGGCATATAGATTTGAAACTTATTTTTTCTTTTTCTAGATCAATTACCTACCTCACTGGGTCAAGTCCCATAACTCTGACATGTATTTTGAGCAAATTATGCCCCCTTTTGGACTTAGAAAATCCTGGTTAAAGTTTTACATGCAAGTTACTATCTCCAAAACTAATGCAGATATTGAATTGAAACTTTACATGTGTCTTCGGGGTTATAAAACTAGTTGATAGCACCAAGTCCCATAACTCTGACCTTCATTTTGGCCAAATTATGCCCCCTTTTGGACTTAGAAAATTCTGGTTAAAGTTTTGCGTGCAAGTACATACAGCTGTTACTAAAAGGCATATAGATTTGAAACTTATTTTTTCTTTTTCTAGATCAATTACCTACCTCACTGGGACAAGTCCCATAACTCTGACATGTATTTTGGGCAAATTATGCCCCCTTTTGGACTTATAAAATCCTGGTTAAAGTTTTACATGCAAGTTACTATCTCCAAAACTAATATAGATATTAAATTGAAACTTCACATGTGTCTTCGGGGTTATAAAACTAGTTGATAGAATCAAGTCCCATAACTCTGACATGTATTTTGGGCAAATTATGCCCCCTTTTGGACTTAGAAAATTCTGGTTAAAGTTTTGCGTGCAAGTACATACAGCTATTACCAAAAGGCATATAGCTTTGAATCTTATTTATTCCTTTTCTAGGTCAATTACCAGCCTCACTAGGTCAAGTTCCATAACTCTTAACATGTATTTTGAACAAATTATGCCCCCTTTTGGACTTAGAAAATTCTGGTTAAAGTTTACATGCAAGTTACTATCTCCAAAACTAATGCAGATATTGAATTTAAACCTAACATGTTTCTTCGGGGTTATAAAACTAGTTGATAGCATCAAGTCCCATAACTTTGATATGTATTTTGGTCAAATTATGTCCCCTTTCGAACTTAAACTCTTTTGATATTTAACATTTTGGGTAATAATTTCCTGCTTCTGTGACAATATTTCGAATAGTCGAGCTTGGCTGTCTTACGGACAGCTCTTGTTTTCAGGCCTGTATGTGGGTTTGATTTAAGTTTATAGTTCAAAGAATGATCCTGTTACGATTCCCCAAGGTTCAGCTCGGCCGATTATGCAGGAAATCTGTCCGTTCAATAGTATAGCCATGTATATATTTAACTAATTCAGTGTTTTAGCTTCAAAATGATACCAAAAACATTACAATAGGTTTTAATATAGACTGTTGCAACTTAACTTAAAAATAAAAGGCATGTGTTGCGTTGTTGTAAGCCACTTCCATTTTGAAAATTTTCAATTGGCGTGTAAAAAGCCAATGAACTTATAACAAACCTCCTTCAACATGATCTTATGCATCAATCATATGTTTGCCCTTGATTTTATTATGAATTACTTCAAAATTTATTTCAACTATGGCCGATATCAATAAATGAATTGCACGGATGCTGTGGATCAAAACTTGATTCTGCGCATGGTCTGAACTGTCGTACAAATTATATACGTATTGTAAAATGATCGTCAATATTATCTCAGGGGTCGAGCGAAGAAGTCCCTTTCTGCGCCCGAATTTCGCTTCTAAATCAATTTTCACCTGCAAATTTTCAACCAACAACAAAGCGAATACACGACGTCGTGTCAACTTGTGCCTGAAGCATTAATTCTACCCACTCGTCTGTCAAAAACAATTCTAATGTGTATGGCGTCTGCAGTGTTTATCAATATGCGCGTAATTAAAAAAGGTGACGAAACTTGTTTTTTGTTGTGTGTATACATGAAACGCAGTTATCTTACGGATGAAAGGAATTGCGATTGTTTGTTTGATGCCATGTGTTCAGTCGCTGATGTGCGGCTTGATTAAAGGAATTGCCACAGTGGCTATCAAGTGCTATTTTGAATGTACGTTTATTGGCCAATTAAAAAATTACAATCAGCAGCTGTCAACAGGTATTAAAGGCACTAATACATGGTATTGTGTCGGGCGATAATTTCAACAAAATTTTAATAATTGAAGTAAGTATGTTATTCTTAAACAATACTTGTTTTTCGCTGGGATTTTCAGCGTGTAAACAAACGTAATCATTCGTGCCTTATACATACTCTCACTTTTCATTCCGAGCTCGATCTGTAAACAGGTATTCTATAAGTTTGGTACAGTTTGTATTGTTTTCAAAAAGATTTACACATTGATCAATCAACACCTTTGATAATGACAGACATTATTGTACTAAATACAAACCGCAAGTGTTGGCACGTGACGTCAGCAGCTAATTAATATACGACGCTCCACCTACTGCCATACTTCCGTTTGTTGCGGCGAACAATATTGAAAATCACCAGGATTTTGATTGACAAGGGGCAGAAATTTCCGCGGGCCAAGCTGAAGCACGGGGCATTTTTTGTGTGGGTCAGATACAAGTTTTTCACAATTTTTGCTGGTCAAATTCTGCAGCGCCGCATTTTTTTGTAGACTGATCTTTTTGGGCCGAAAAAATTTACAGTGGGGTGGGGGGGGGGTAAAAAATTATGGTCGGTCAGGTGACCAGAAACAAGACTTTTTTTTTTAGGCCTAGGTGGATGACCTGTCATCCATTGTTCTGCGTCCTTCATCCTGTGTAAATTTTTTTACTCCAAACATCTCTGAAACAACTAGTCAGAATTACATCAAACTTGGTCAGTAGCATCCTGGCATAGATCTCTATCATATTTGTTCAAATGGTCCACCATGGTTGCTAAGCTAAAATTAGAAAAACCTTTAATTGACTTCATCTCATGAACTGCTGGTGCTGGATGGATCTTCGTTTATAGCATCATTATAAGGTCCATTCTCAATTTTGTTCAGATGAGGGTGATTGGCACCTTTTAGGGGCCACTAGAGCTAAAAATAGAAATACCTTTAAACAACTTCTCATGAACTGCTGGATGGAACGTCATCAGTCTTGGTCTTTAGCATCATTATAAGGTCCTCTTTCAAATTTGCTGAAATGATGTTGCTTGGCCCATTTTAGGGGCCACTAGAGCTAAAAATAGAAGTGCCTTTTAAAGAACCATTTGATTGATCTTCATCAGACTTTTGTTGTAACACCATAATAAGGTCTTTTACCAGTTTTGTTCAAACTGGGGCACTTGGCCCCTTTTAAGGGCTGCCAGAGCTAAAGATAGGAATACCTTTTAGATTTCTTCTCATTAACTGCTTAATGGATCTTCATCAAACTTGGTCTAGAGCAGGGGGCCTCCGTGTCCGAGTGGTTGAGGTTGCTGACTTTGAATCACTTGCCCCTCACTGATTTGGGTTCAAGCCTCACTCTGGGTGTTGAATTCTTCATGTGAGGATTCAAGGCATCCGGCTGGCTTATGAAAAGTATGACAGATGTGTCCAAAAATCATGGTCGCGAAAATGGGTGACAAATAAGGAAAAAGAAAGTAAGAATTAAATTCCTGATAAAAAACCCATTTTAAATTTCTTTTCTGCCATCATAGCTATTCAATACTTACAATTTCTACTTATTTAAAACATTGTTTTATTTGTTTTTGCCCAAAATAAGCCTCTACAACAACAACATTTGCTGTAGATAGTAACGGCCAACTGCTCACATAATCGTATCAGGCACACAAAATAATGATTATAATTATCAAATTTGTTATTCAGTAATCTAATTGTCACCAATTGACTTGACTGATTAAATGAAGTTGTTGCAAATTGTCTCCCCTCCTTTCAATAATGGATCTTTTTTATATACACAGATCTTCGATTTTTCACTCCTTTTGGTTCGTGAAACAGGTAAAAGTCATAGTTTTGCAGACAATTTTCTCTTTCTTGGGGGCATGTAGTTTACTTAAATTGGCATGGAAATCAAAGTCTAGAAAGAAAAATATGACGGTAACGCACATTTCTAAACTCCGAAGCGCTTTGACTCTTTGCACTGGTTATGTCCCTTTACAACAGATTTGTACTCAAAAATATTCGCGGTTTTTTTCCTTTTGCGTTCAATATGATTCAGACGTATGACGCAAGGCGCGCCAGCGCTTGAAACTTGTGACATTTTTTGTTTTTATGTGACTATGGCGCATGGGTTTCCTAGTCACTGCTCTGTTGATGAACCACTGAATGGATCTTCATCAAACTTGATTTTTAGCATTATTATAAGGTCCTTTCACCAAATTTATTCAAATGGGGGCACTGTTATGGTTAGAGCTAAAAATAGAAATGCCTTCAAAAGACTTCTTCTCATGAAGCACTTGCCAGATCTTCATCAGACATGAATTGAAGCATCATTGTAATGCTTGGTCCCAGGTGAAGTTTTAGGGGGACACCAGAGCTAAAATTAGAAAAAAAAAGTTTAAACAACTTCTTTTTTAGTTCATCTGATTTTTTGAAAAAAAATGATGAGTTATTGTCATCACTTGAGCGGTTGTCGGCGTCTGCGTCGGCGTTGCCTGGTTAAGTTTTATGTTTAGGTCAGCTTTTCTCCTAAACTATCAAAGCTATTGCTTTGAAACTTGGAATACTTGTTCACCATCATAAGCTGACCCTGTATAGCAAGAAACATAACTCCATCTTGCTTTTGCAAGATTTATGGCCCCTTTTGTACTTAGAAAATATCAGATTTCTTGGTTAAGTTTTATGTTTAGGTCAACTTTTCTCCTAAACTATCAAAGCTTTTGCTTTGAAACTTGGAATACTTGTTCACCATCATAAGCAGACCCTGTACATCAAGAAACATAACTCCATCTTGCTTTTTGCAAGAATTATTGCCCCTTTTGGACTTAGAAAATCAGTTTTCTTGGTTAAGTTTTATGTTTAGGTCAGCTTTTATCCTAAACTATCAAAGCTATTCCTTTAAAAACTTGCAACACTTGTTCACCATCATAAGCTGACCCTGTACAGCAAGAAACATAACTCCATCCTGCTTTTTGCAAGATTTATGGCCCCTTTTGGACTTAGAAAATATCAGATTTCTTGGTTAAGTTTTATGTTTAGGTCAACTTTTTCTCTTAAACTATCAAAGCTATTGCTTTAAAACTTGCAACTCTTGTTCACCATCATAAGCTGACCCTGTACAGCAAGCAACATAACTCCATCCTGCTTTTTGCAATAATTATTGCCCCTTTTGGACTTAGAAAAATCATTTTCTTGGTTGAATATTATGTTTAAGTCAACTTTTCTCATAAACTATCAAAGCTATTGCTTTAAAACTTGCAACAGTTTTTCACCATCATAAGTGGACACTGTACATCAAGAAACATAACTCTATCCTGCTTTTTGCAAGAGTGATGGCCCTTTTTAGACTTAGAAAATCATGGGTAGGACGATATTTCTATTATACAAAAAAAATCAGATGAGCGTCAGCACCCGCAAGGCGGTGCTCTTGTTTGAAGTTTGCTCTAATGGTTACAGTATTCATTCTTGGGGCATCACAGGAAAATACAGAAAGAAAAAATAATAAATTTTATTCTTGTGAACTTCTTGAAGGATTTTCACCAAATTCGATTATGAGCAAGTTCAAATGGTCAAGATTCTCTTCAGGTGAGCGACTTAAGCCCATTTGGGTCTCTTGTTACAAGTTTTTTTAGCCTAATATGAATTTATATAAATGAAAATTAAATGCCTGTCACACAGATGTTTGTTATGGTATATGGTTTATTCATTACAAATATACTGTAAAAAACATTAGTATGATTTGAATAAGAATGTTACTTTAGTTTTTACCAAACTTGCAAACAAGAACTACATATTAATTAGATGAACTTAGGAATGTCATAGCTTAGGAATTTGTTATAGATGTAATTTTGTCATATATACCAGTATTATATAAAAGGATATTGTACAATGACATATTAGAATTTCTGTCCCAGACAGTCAGTTCCTATGTCATTATTGGAGCGATTCCAGTAATAAACAAGTATTTTTGGATGGGAGCTCTATTAGGCGTAAAAAAAATTGTTTGTTTCCGGTATCCCAACCTACCCTAAATTTTTGGCAAAACCCTAAATGTTTTTATGGCCTTGGAGAATTTTTTGAACTTTTTATGCTTTAAACATGGTCGGAGATGTTAGAAATCAACTTACTGCTGCTCTAAAGGCATTACCCCCTTATTTGTATTCAGGGTTTTCGCGGACGCAGGTTTTCTGCGTCCCTGACGCGCTTTTACTGCTTTGAACTCGCATTTTTTAGAGCCTCTGCGTCCCACCGGACCCGCAAAATCGGTCACGAAACTCCTTTGCACTGAAGCCTCCTTTGCGCAGATACCCATGTAAAATGCGCAGTTTTTTACCACTGGGACCATCACTGAATCAAGGGTGCTCATTATACACAGGTATAGACGATTTTCCAACTTCAAAACAAGTTTTGTTATCGATGTTCGCCATTGTGGTAAAGGGAAACTACTCTCCGCACTAACTGTCACCGCTAAAATCTAAGATTGCCGTTACGTTCCGTAAAAGATCGAATGTTTTTTTTTAAAGTATTTTGATGAAAAAATATTAATAAATCACAGAAATTATGATACTGATTAAGGATCGAGTATTATCTTTAACCGAGATAAAACTGTGAACAACATAATTGACTCGAGGTGACACGTTAATTGCCGGTAATTACTGGCTATTTGATCATAACAAAAAGACTATCACACCTTTTGTAATCAGTCTGAATTGAGAAGCTCATGCCCTTTTGAAAGATACCATTCCGAAATACTGAATCAACTGCTATCTAAATTAAAAAGATACAATTAAGTTCATTCGGTTTTAGGGTAAATTTTTATAGTAATAATGTCCATTTTCAAGATCAATAATTTGTGGACCCCCAAAAATTATTAGGGACCCTTAAATTAGCAGCCATGGGAGTCCATGGACTCCCAAATAAAAAACCCGAGGGAAAACCCTGTGTATTCATTTTTTGACACAAAAATAATTTATGAAAAGTCCTACTTAATTAAAAAAAAAAAATCCCACCCCCCCCAAAAAAAAATTACCGACCTACCTTCCCTAAATTTTTATGTCTCCCCCAACATATTGTTTTTGCCCTGTCCGTCCGTACGTCACACTTCATTTCCGATCAATAACTGGAGAACCATTTGACCTAGAACATTCAAACTAAATAGGGTGGTAGGGCTGCTGGAGTAGACGACCCCTATTGTTTTTGGGATCACTCCATCAAAGGTCAAGGTCACAGGGACCTGAACATTGAAAACCTTTTCCGATCAATAACTTGAGAACCACATGACCCAGAATCTTGAAACTTCATAGGATGATTGTTCATGCAGAGTAGATGACCCCTATTGATTTTTGGGTCACTCTGTTAAAGGTCAAGGTCACAGGGGCCTGAACATGAAAAACCGTTTCCGGTCAGTAACTCCAGAACCACTTGACCCAGTATGTTGAAACTTCATAGGATGATTGGTCTTGCAGAGTAGATGACCCCTATCAATTTTGGGGTCACTTTATTAAAAGTCAAGGTCACATGGGCCTGAATATTGAAAACCATTTCCAATCAATAACTTGAGAACCACTTGACCCAGAATGTTGTAACTTAAAAGGATGATTGGACATGCAGAGTAGATGACCCCTATTGAGTTTTGGGTCACTGTATTAAAGGTCAAGGTCACAGGAACCTGATGATGTAAAATCATTTCCAGTCAGTAACTTGAGAACCACTTCACCCAGTATGTTGAAACTTCATAGGATGATTGGCCGTGCAGAGTAGATGACCCCTATCGATTTCGGGGTCATTTCATTAAAGGTCAAGGTCATATGGGCCTGAACATGGAAAACCATTTCCAATCAATAACTTGAGAACCACTTTACCCAGAATGTTGAAACTTCATAGGATGATTGGACATGCAGAGTAGATGACCCTTATTGAGTTTTTGGCCACTATTGAAGGTCAAGGTCACAGGGACCAGATCATGTAAAATCATTTCTGGTCAGTAAGGCCATACCAAATTGATTAATAGTTCTTCGGAAAATTTTCAAAAAAAATTGGAGCGGGCGAGCGAAATTTTTATTTTATTTTTTTTTTCTCAATTTTGATTTTTTCAGAGGCGGGTAGATTTTACATGGAGCGAGCGGGCTTTTTTTATTTTTTTTCCCAGCTTGGACCCTTGAGGAAGGGGCGGTTATGATTATACATGAAGTTAACATTTCTTTAGAAATAACACAGAAATCAAACATTTACAGTGTGGGTAACACAGTATATAGCTTTTCTATTATGTTTTAAAGACTACATGAATGATTTTGCAAATAAATTCTTGCCAAACCTCACTGAATCACTTTGTTTTTTTTAGTTATAATTTCTAAGGGATGAGTGTCTTATTTTTAATTTTGATTTTTCTACATTAATCTGAAGGCCTGCCTATTTAACGGCACAGCATGAGGAATATTTAAGACAAAACAGGCACATGTGTGGAATAACATTTCTTCTGAAGCACAGTTAGATGACTTCGGCACATGAACAACTTTGTGCCCCTAGTGGAACTCCAACCCATAGAGGTGAAGGGAAGTAACAAACCACTTGACCAGTGAGACCAAACAGAGTTGGTCATACAGATGCTTCGACATTGCTCGAATCCCTTTGGAATAATTTCTTAACAGATCAGGCTAGCTTATGTTTTTGTGGTGGAGATTCATTTCAGGCAAAAATGATAACAAGACTGACAAAGAATGATCCCAATATGGCCACCCTTAAAGTGTTATATGGCCACCCTTAAAGTGTTGTTTGTTTTGCTTTGACTGAACTAGACATTTAGAGTTGGGGAGGTCTGTTTTTTCCAGTTTTTTTTCGTTCTATCAATTCACAGCCAAGTAATAGACAAACAGGCAAAATTAAGGTTACAAAAGGACAGATTTTATATCTACACTACTTATTTGAAAAGCTAAACAATTTTTAAATTGACTAAATGCGTTTCGATAGAATATCTGACTGCTGTACTAAAGAAGTTACGTTCAAAAAGATTTGGCCTAGACAATGTGATAGGTCGGTCAGGATCTGTGAACAAACATTTTTAGCTCATCTGATTTTTTGAAAAAAAATGATGAGTTATTGTCATCACTTGAGCGGTTGTCGGCGTCGGCGTCGGCGTCGGTGTCGGCGTCGGCGTCTGCGTCGGCGTTGCCTGGTTAAGTTTTATGTTTAGGTCAGCTTTTCTCCTAAACTATCAAAGCTATTGCTTTGAAACTTGGAAGACTTGTTCACCATCATAAGCTGACCCTGTATAGCAAGAAACATAACTCCATCTTGCTTTTTGCAAGATTTATGGCCCCTTTTGTACTTAGAAAATATCAGATTTCTTGGTTAAGTTTTATGTTTAGGTCAACTTTTCTCCTAAACTATCAAAGCTATTGCTTTGAAACTTGGAATACTTGTTCACCATCATAAGCAGACCCTGTACATCAAGAAACATAACTCCATCTTGCTTTTTGCAAGAATTATTGCCCCTTTTGGACTTAGAAAATCAGTTTTCTTGGTTAAGTTTTATGTTTAGGTCAGCTTTTATCCTAAACTATCAAAGCTATTGCTTTAAAACTTGCAACACTTGTTCACCATCATAAGCTGACCCTGTACAGCAAGAAACATAACTCCATCCTGCTTTTTGCAAGATTTATGGCCCCTTTTGGACTTAAAAAATATCAGATTTCTTGGTTAAGTTTTATGTTTAGGTCAACTTTTTCTCTTAAACTATCAAAGCTATTGCTTTGAAACTTGCAACACTTGTTCACCATCATAAGCTGACCCTGTACAGCAAGCAACATAACTCCATCCTGCTTTTTGCAATAATTATTGCCCCTTTTGGACTTAGAAAATCATTTTCTTGGTTGAGTATTATGTTTAAGGCAACTTTTCTCATAAACTATCAAAGCTATTGCTTTAAAACTTGCAACAGTTTTTCACAATCATAAGTGGACACTGTACATCAAGAAACATAACTCTATCCTGCGTTTTGCAAGAATGATGGCCCTTTTTAGACTTAGAAAATCATGGGTAGGACAATATTTCTATTATACAAAAAAAATCAGATGAGCGTCAGCACCCGCAAGGCGGTGCTCTTGTTTTAAGATAGTAGTCGGCCTCAGTTTTGGGCTCTAGATATAACATACTGAACTAAACAACTGATAACAAATGGTTTGAAAACTATATCTGAACAATATTTCCAAATATTTTTAACTGCATCCCCGTGCACGTCTTACAAGTCGTGCTTCGTTCCTTTCACTGTATTGAACAAAAGTAGAACGTGCCTACTTCATTACCTACCGACACATCGAAGGCCATGTTTGGCACTAGCACAGACACTCCAGATTTAAAACAAATGATGAACAACACCATAATTCCTGACTTTTTGAGTTTTGGTCATCAGTAACATGTATTACGGATGCATGAAATCCGATCAATATCACTTTGACGCATTAAAACAGCGATAAAACCTGCTTTGCCGTTATTATTCCGGACCGCGTAATCGGGAAAAAAAATTTTTTTTTCGGAGATTTTTATGTACGTGCGGGCGGGTGATTTTTATTTTTTTTTCTCGGGAATGAAATTATTGATGCGGTAGTTCCGACGAACGACATATCAATTTGGTATGGCCTAACTTGAGAACCACTTTACCCAGAATGTTGAAACTTCATAGGATGATTGGACATGCAGAGTAGATGACCTCTATTGATTTTGGGGTCACTCTATTAAAGGTCAAGGTCACAGCAGACAGAAATTGGAAATCCATTTCTGGTCAATAACTTGAGAACCATTTGACCTAGAACCTTCAAACTTCATAGGATGATAGGACTTACAGAGTAGATGACCCCTATTGATTTTGGGTTCACTTGACCAAAGGTCAAGGTCAGAGGGGCCTGAACATGGAAAACCGTTTACAATTCATTACTTGAGAACCACTAGGCTAAGAATGTTGAAAGTTAGTGGGATGACTGGACATGCCAAATAGATGATCTCTATTGCATCCAACCATTAGTGTCTCTTTGACTTTCGCTCCTGTCCCCTATTGACTTCTTGCCTATACGGCTATGATGATAGAGGGAGACATGCGCTTTTCTACAAAAGCATCTTCTAGTTTTTAGCATGTTACTGGAAACAAACGTTATTTTTAGCTCACCAGAGCCAAAGGGTCAGGGTGAGCTATTCTGATCAGTCACCGTCGTCATCCGGTGTCCGTCGTCCGTCCGTAAACTTTACTTTAAACAACATCTCCTTATAAACCGCTAGGCCAATTTCATCCAAACCTCACAGGAATGTTCCTTGGGTGAAGCTCTACAGAAATTTTTCAAAGAATTAAATTCCATGCAGAACTCTGGTTGCCATGGCAACAGAAAGGAAAAACTTTAAAAATCTTCTTCTCAAAAACCAGAAACTTAGAGCTTAGATATTTGGTGTGAAGCATTGCCTAGTGGACCTCTACCAAGTTTGTTCAAATCATGACCCCGGGGTCAAAATTGACCCCGCCCCAGGGGTCACTTGATTTTACATAGGAAAATCTTAAAAAGTCTTCTTCTCAAAAACCAGAAGCCCTAGAGCTTAGATATTTGACATGTAGCATTGCGTAGTGGACCTCTACTAAAGTTGTACAAATCATGACCCTGGGGTCAAAGTTGACCCCGCCCCAGGGGTCACTTGATTTTACATAGGAAAATCTTCAAAAATTTTCTAAAAATAAAGCAGAAGGCCTAGAGCTTAGATATTTGACATGTAGCATTGCCTAGTGGACCTCTACAAAATTTGTTCAAATCATGACCCCCAGGGTAAAATTGGCCCCGCCCCAGGGGTCACTTGATTGTATATAGGAAAATCTTCAAAAAAAATTTCTAAAAATCATCAGTTTGACATTTGAAATATGATGTAGCTCATATTACTCTGGGGAGCGATCCAGGGTCATCATGACCCTCTTGTTTTACATATTGTGCTGTTACTTTCTTTACTTTATAATTTAAGGGCTGCTCCAGTGCTGGGTTGACTGGTTCCCAGCTTGTAATGTTTACGCAGACCTAAAGCAGTTTTCCTTAATGCCAGGGCCAAAACAGACATAATTTAGGTCATAGACATTTCCAGTTTTTTTGGGAGGAGGAAGACCCCAAGTGCATCTCCAGGCAATGTTTCAGGCATGGGCTGGCACCTGGGTAAGAACCACAGACCTTTAGTAAGCCAGCTGGAAGGCTTCCTCACATGAAAGATTTTACACCCAAAGTGAGGATTCAGTCCCACATCAGTGAATGGCAAGTGTTTCAAAGTTATTGATTGTAACCCCTACTTTATAAGTGGAAGTACTTATTTATATAATTAACAAGACAGCCTACCTGTTTTCTTAAACCGAATCAAAGATACATTACAATAATGAACTTGCTGAGCCTGACGGTGATTGAATTTTTATGCCCCAGAAGGTGGGCATATTAAATTCACACTTTCGCGTCCGTGCGTGTGTCCGTCTCAATTCTTGTCCGGGCTGTAACTCTGCCATCCATAAAGGGATTTTGAAATAACTTGGTGTAAATGTTATCCATAATGAGATGACATGTCATGCGCAAGAACCAGACCCCTAGCTCCAAGGTCAAGGTCACACTTTGAAGACAAATGTTAACAGGGTCTGTTTCGTGTCCAGTTTATAACTCTGCCATTCATCAAGGGATTTTGAAATTACTTGGCGTAAATGTTCCTCATAATGAGACAATGTGTCATGCACAAGATTCAGACCCCTAGCTCTAAGGTCAAGGTCACACTTAGAGGTTAATGGTTATCATGGTCTGTTTTTTTGTCCAGTCCATAACTCTGTCATCGCTGAAGGGATTTCAAAATTACTTAGCATAAATGTTCCCTATAATGAGATGACATATCACGCGCAAGACCAAGATCCCTAGTTCCAAGGTCAAGGTCACACTTAGAAGTCAAAGGTTAAGGTATGTTTCTTGTCTGGGCCATAACTCTGCGGTTTATCAAGGGATTTTAAAATTACTTAGCATATTAACCACATTGAGAATGTGCGCTAAATATGACCCGGGTCTCTCAGGTCAAGGTCACAAAATGATTCATACCTAAACTATCCTGGCATATTTTGCGCAGACAACTGTAGCATTCTTGGGCTCGCTTTGGGGGCATTTGTCACTAATGGTGACAGCTCTTGTTTTTTCAATTTTTCAAATCTGTACATTGGACCACACTTAGGACAAATAGGAGAAAAAAGTCATGATGCAGCTGCTGTGCTTCTTACACATTTCTAATTTAAGGATCAAAGTACTTGAAAAAGGTTAGTTTTTCTGTCATAACTCTTAAAAAATTTGCTACAGTCAAACCATGGTAATTAATTATATTAAATGTTTTCATGCCATATACGGTAATGTTTTATATGCTTGTGGTATTGTGGGAAGGCAGGTGACACACACAGGATGTATTACTTTGGAAAGTACTAATGTTTTACAAACTATGTCATGTAATATTTTGACACATTAGATTTAGAAAAATATATACAATACAGTATATCTTTTCCAAGAGATCTCTTGCAATGTTTCTTTAACTCTTTATCCCCTGCCCCACCTCCCCCTCTCACCCTCACAGTAGGCAGTTACAGACATCTGTCTAGAACCATCCTTCTGATTTTGTTTATATTTGGCTTCAAAAATCAAGTTTCATTAGTCGCTGTGATGATGAGGTACTGTAATTGTGAGGTAATAGGTCAAAGGGTAAGGTCACAGTAAAATTAAAGATAGTTTAGTTGTCTATCAACAACACACTTTGGTAGACACAACCCGCCTGCTTAGCTCAATAGGGAGAGGGCAGATCTACGAATCAAGTTCTGTTCACAGGTGGGCCATTATGTTTTCTCCGTTATGATTTGATGAAAGACATTGTGTCTGAAATCATTCGTCCTCCACCTCTGATTCATGTGGGGAAGTTGGATGTTACTTGTGGAGAACAGGTTTGTACTGGTACAGAATCCAGGAACACTGGTAAGGTTAACTGCCCCCACGATTACATAACTGAAATACTGTTGAAAAACAGTGTTAAACCGAAAACAAACAAACAAACAAACAAAACAAGGGGGTGATAGGCCATATTATAGTTTTTGGTCAGTAGGTCAAAAGTCAAGGTCATTATGGTATTGACCAATAGTAAACAGTGAAAACATAGGTGAATATGAAAGCCATGCCATTTTTTTCCCACAATTGTAAAAATTACATATTATTATTGCAACAAAACTTGTTACGGTACTGTACTCTTTGAATGCTCAGCATTGTCATAGGGTTGGATATCGTTAAGGATGAACGGCCTGATACCAATACTGATACCAACGAAACGATACTGTATTTTTAAAGATACCGATACCGTGCGTTGTAGTACGTCACATAAGCAATGATTTAGTTAGTACTAAATATACCTATTTAAGTAGTTTATACAGGAACGTTTGCTGTGATATATAAACATTTTAAGCCTGTTAATGGAATGTTGTATTAGAACTATGAAAGAGTAAAAAAGATAAACATATCTGTACTGACTGTAGTAATCTGTTAAATTGAACACTTATTAGCTTTCGAAAAAAAAACCTTTAACAAGACTCATTGTCACTCATGATAAATCTTCGACCAGGTTGACTAGTAATGTTTTTAAAGTGCAACACTTTTTTCAACACATTTTTTTGAATTGAATAATAACCTTCAAAACACTTGAAACAACCAATAATAACATATTTCTAATTTTTCGCGAAAACCGATGACTTGTTTACGTAGGTAACAGCTTAATTTCGTAACTTTTTATTTTAATCATTTTTAGCTCATCTGATTTTTTGAAAAAAAAAAGATGAGTTATTGTCATCACAGTAATGATCAGTGTTGGCGTTGAGGTTGCCTGGTTAAGTTTTATGTTTAGGTAAACTTTTCTTCTAAACTATCAAAGCTATTGCTTTGAAATTTGCAACACTTGTTCAACATCATAAGCTGACCCTGTACAGCAAGAAACATAACTCCGTCCTGCTTTTTGCAAGAATTATTGCCCCTTTTGGACTTAGAAAATCAGATATCTTGGTTAAGTTTTGTGTTTTAATAGGTCAGCTTTTCTCCTAAACTATCAAAGCTATTGCTTTGAAACTTGCAACACTTGTTCACCATCATAAGCTGACCCTGTACAGCAAGAAACATAACTCTGTCCTGCTTTTTGCAAGAATTATGGCCCCTTTTGGACTTAGAAAATCAGATTTCTTGGTTAAGTTTTGTGTTTAGGTCAGCTTTTCTCCTAAACTATCAAAGCTATTGCTTATAAAACTTGCAACACTTGTTCACCATCATAAGCTGACCCTGTACAGCAAGAAACATAACTCTGTCCTGCTTTTTGCAAGAATTATGGCCCCTTTTGGACTTAGAAAATATCAAATTTATTAGTTAAGTTTTATGTTAAGTAAACTTTTCTCCTAAACTATCAAAGCTATTGCATTGAAACTTGCAACACTTGTTCAACATCATAAGCTGACTCTGTACATCAAGAAACATAACTCCATCCTGCTTTTTGCAAGAATTATGGCCCTTTTTGGACTTAGAAAATCATATGTAGGACAATATAAATCAGATGAGTGTCAGCACCGGCAGAGCGGTGCTCTTGTTTTATTTGTTTTGATAGAATATGACAAAATGCAAAAAAAGTTTCATATATTTAAGAAATAATTTATAGCAGAAGAGTGTTTAATATTACTTATGCACAATTGGCGGTTATATGTCGGGTGTAATAATTTCGCGAGGGCGCAGCCCGAGTGAAATTATTTGTACAAGATATTACCGCCTGAGTGTATAAATAGTGTTAAAACACGGTTTTGCTATAAGTTATTTCGATTCTAATAATATCATGCTCTTTATCTAAAACAGTAGATAAAATATAGTAGCGCTCTTTCTTGGTTGCAACAAAAACATTGACATCACCGCACGTTAATGTGACATCATTCTAGCATAAGCGTGTTTGAACAGAGATAAGCATATTAGACTTTGTAATCAAGTATTGGTTTACGTAGTTTAAAACGATGGGAAAAATAGTTTTTCAAATAATATTTAGCATATGAAACTTTTCGTAAGTCGGGGGAGAGGCTAGCTGTCCATGTTAATTCAAGGGAGGTTACGCAGAGTGGTGTCACTGAGTAAACAGTGTCGATTGCGTTATTACGATATTTGCTTATTTTCTGCTTTATTTTGTCACGGATTTGGTTTGAATTTTGTTTTAAATTTTATGGAAATACAGTGAAACACCGCTCGCTCGAGGTCGCAAGGGGATGAGCAAAATGCTCGAGTTATCCATGGTTTCGAGCGACCCAAACATTGACCAACATATGAAAAAAATTGAAGTTTGTTTATCAATTGTCATCGAGACCATTTGCAGAGGAAACGGTGATGCGTAATAATAAAACACTCGTGACATTTTCAAAAAACGTATTACAAACGTTATTTATGATAGATCGTAAATGGCACATGTGAAGAAACAGCTAAGACATTTTTTTTATTTGAAATACTGTAACCGAATTCGCAATTTTCTTCTCCAAATTAAGATCTCATAATTATCGTCTCAATTTTATGAAAAGGCTATATTTTTTCCTTTATTTGCATGCAAACAACTGTTGATTAAAATATTAAGATCTCATAATTATCTTATCGATCCCGCAGAAAAAATTAATAATTAATAACAATTTTGATCAATAAAATTTTTCTTCCACCTTACATCAATAATTAATCTCATTATCAGATCAAATATACCGACAAACAACCATGCAATTCTCACAACGTGCGAAAATTTTAAATTAACCGATACATTCTGACCGCCAAAGGTGTGAAAATTTTTGACACCTCTGCTCGAGTTTGCCATAAGCAACAAAGAGTAAATTAATACACAGGGACCAGGTGTCATGCTCGAGCGATCGAGTTATCGATGCTCAACCCAGCCATGGTAATTTCACATAGAAAATAGAAGGAAATCGGCCGGGACCACATGAATTGCTCGAGCGAGCCCGGGTGCTCGAGTCATCGATGCTCGAGCGAGCGGTGTTTCACTGTATTGAAATCGGAACCGGTTCTTTACGAAACGGTATATACCGGTACTTTCTGAAGTGATTATTCGGTACTGTAACGATACCGGGTACCGGTGTCCAACCCTACAGTCAGCAAGAAGTAAACCATTAGCCTAATGCATTTTCAGGTCCTCTAAATATGCATTTTCAGGTCCTTAAATTGTTTATGCATTAGTCAGTTATTTTAGATTGCTTGAGGAGATGTTGAAAAGTGTTACATGTGGCCAGATGGGATGCTGTTTTGAGTATGTTGGACAGATGTTGTTGATGTGAAGCTTACACATTATGCCTCCTTGGAGTCGGTTGGGAGACATTATGGAAAAGAATGTCTTATGATTGCCCATTCACCTAACACTTCATTTTGAAGTCCAGCTTTGGGTGTTGAATTCTTTTTTAGTCTAAAATAATTCCCAGTAGGTATACATAACTAAAGTTTTACTCCACCAGAAGAGCTGGCCCTTTATTACCTAGTTTAAACTGCCAGTCTGTAGGTTTTGAGTATAAACAATTGGAGACTTGCACTACTGATTGGACCAAGGTTATTTATCTTCAGTGGTGGTTCCATGAAGGAAAGATGTCAATATCCTTAGTTTGTTTCAGTGATCATAATGCTACCGAAATAGTCTGAAATCTAGATAATCTTTTTATTATTTTTTAATCATTTCTTTCATATATTCTGGTCGATCTTTCTTGGCTCTGATTATCCAGTGTTTTGAGAAGAAAAGGGACATAATTATACAAAATTTGAATAGCCTTAGGAGTTATCTCCTGTGAACAAAACACTGACTCAGGGTCTGAACACAAACTATCTGAAATCCTGTTCTTTAGGTACTGAAAATCTTCTTTCAAAAATAACACAAGAGGCTTAATGTCAGTCTGGGCACTTCTGTTGACTGCTATAAACCAGATTAGTGGATTGGAATAGCACACTCCTGTATGTAAGGATCTGTGATGTCACCTATAATGTCTGCTATCTAAAAATAGCACCGGACTCAATTTGCGGACAAACAATCAGTGCATTCATTGTACAACAGCATAAGTAAACCATAGATTTTGCATTTTATTTGTTATTTTTGATCAGGTTTCTAGCCTACACAACGCAAACAAATGATTTTTTCCACTTTTAATGTCAATAAACTAGCCGAGAAACTATTTTTTTATGTTAGGAATAACATAACGCTTTTTCTTCAATGTATGAAAGGACGATGTTAATGAATGGTTGATGTTATTATATCATTCTGTTCATTTTGTGACACTTTCAGTTTTAAAAAAGAATATTTAGAAAAAATGTATTTATGCCAAATGGAAAGCGTTAATATTTAAAACAAAATGTATTTACAGAACAGAAAAAATCAAAGTTGTTCTTCTTGGTTACCGTCATACATTAAAAGTACATTTTTTTTTCAAAAAGAAATCTTCGGTAAGTGTTTATAAATTTAAAAGATCCACTTGTGAATGTAAAAGGAAATCTTATGATCGCATAATTTAAATTTATTGGATGAACAAGATGTATATTTTAAAGTAAACTCATACACATTGTTATTTTCTGCCACATATCTAGTTATTCGTTGAAACAATTAACACCTCTGTGATATATATATATGTTGTGTTTTATTACAAATGACCACTTAGTGTGACATGTAGATATCTGACTTCTGGTAGTAATATTTAGCTGTTATATAATAAAACATGTTGCTAATCTAATGCAACCCATTTATTTTCTACCAAACCATGCATATATGTATTTTAATAAGGAAATGTTTGACGGACACTGACCACAGCTGACATCTGGGATCATCATCAAGTTTGTGTCTTGTGTTGTGTGAATCAGTTGTTTAAAAATGAAATACATGTAGTTATTGTAGTTATGATTTTAATTGTACTGATACATTCTTTTGAACGTCATGAATCAAAATGATTTAGCATTAAAAGTTTTAACCACAAGTGCCCTTCGGTGTGTCGCATTCGAAAATATTGTAATTTTTTATTAAGACTGTAGACCGTTCTTTATTGCAGAATATGGGGTAATGTGCATGCAGCATGCTTTTAAACAGTGCTCTGTTTTTTTGGGGTTTTTTTGTTTGTTTTTTTTTTGTTTTTTTGTTTTTTTTGCTTAGTCGGCCCGTTTTGAATCGCCTTGTTAAAATTATATGTCTGTATATTTGGTATATTCCTTACATTTCCAATATATTTCTTTAATTAGTTATTTTTTCATCTCTTTTATTTATTCTGTTAACACGTGCGACAATTTTATACATGTTACTTTTTTAATTCCCTTCGAAGTTTACTGAGACAGTTAATGATTCGTTATATATAGAAAACGCTCCCTTGTCCGCAATGCGCGCATTGCATTATGGTATAACTACTTTATATTCTATTTATAGAACACAGGAGTGTGCTATATAGGGGAAATTTGAAATATAGAATTTAAACCTTATTGTGGTTTTTGATTTTGTCCAACAAAACAAAGTAGACCTAGCTGCTCCTAAACTGTTAAAATTGGAGAAAAAGAATTTACTATCCCATTCAATAAAGGCACATTAAAAATCGTAACAATGCAAAAAATTTACGGTATGAGAGAATATGAAAGAAAGCTGTTAATCTGAAATCAAACTGAAGATCGTTATCTATGTATATATATATAGAGAGAGGAAGGGTTGTACAGGGATAGTGGCTGGCGAGAGAAAAACGGTATTTCAGCAACAGTGAGTCATTCCTCACAAACTTGAGGGATTGGAAAAGTGCACTCTCTGAGAAGCATTTTAAAACATATGTGAGAGTGTCTGGTTTCTTTGTTATGAATTTTATGCAGTCAGCATATCATTACATATCTCAGAAAGCGTGCTCACTAATAAATTGGACTTAGTACTGGAAGCGAACTGATTTACCGGATTAACAAGGTGAAAAAATATTTCTAATTTAGTTTTGATAGTGAAGAATAGTAACTTTTTTGTATTAACTATTATACAGACTGTTTATATTTTTTTTCACTTACATAATTTTTTTTCTTTTATCTTAACAACTTTATGTGAATATTATTTTAGTGTTTAAGCATTAGATGTGTTTAGTAAATTCACAGGTATGACAGACTGTGATAATGAATGAAGGTATAGCTGAATGAGCCCTTTGTGTTGTTACTAAATGATTAAACTGAATAATTCAAATGGTATTTACTGTAAACTGGGGACATCTAGTAGGTTAATTACTTCGTGGCTGTGATTATACAGTAAAACCTGTCTTAGTGGCCGCCTGTATTAAACAGTCACATGCCTTTAGCAGCCAGTCAACTTACTTCCCAAATTTACTTCCTTTTCTTATTGCAACTTGTCTTTAGCAACCACCTACCTGAAGCAACCAGATTGTGTTGCTACCTTATGTGGCTGCTTAATAAAGGTTTCACTGAATAAAATTAGGAAAAAAATACAAATTACAAGATTGGAACTTTCCAGATAATGTTGTTCATATACTAGATGTCTAAAGTCATGTGTCCTGCACTTATTGTTCATATTGGGAAGTTGTCATTAACTTGTTGAGAATTAGGTAATTTAATTGGTAGCACTGGTTTGTGTTATTGAAATACAATTAAAATCCAGATCAAACAAAGAATTGCATGGATTATGATAAAATAGACTTCAACATGCGAAAATACTTAACTTTAACAAAAATAGTTCATCTTTCGAAAATATATCACTATGAAAATACTTCACTTTACGTAAAAAAAATTCTTTCCAAAAAAGAATTAAAAACTATACACTCATAAAAAATCTAAAAAAAAATCTTCACTTTCATGAAAATACTTTAATATGTGAAAATACTTCACTTTACAAAAATACTTCTATTTACAGTCTTTCTTTGTGTCTGTGTTATTAATAAGGAAGAGATAGTTATCATAATTATCTCCTATCATTTTACTGATTTTTGTGTGTTAGATGTTGGTGTTACTCATCTGCTAGAATCATTCAAGTAAAACTTTCTCATTGATGACTCAGCAGTTTTGTGTTGAGGAGTTGCAGAAACTGGTTAAAGGGGACTGGCAGTACAGTCACTGTATAATTGTCTTATATATTAGAGTTGTTATCTTATATTCATTTATTATTTATTCTGTATACTTATTTATTATTCAGATTTTCGTTATAGTATATTGATTAAATTGTGTATAGCTTATTTGTGATTGTAAGACAGTAACTATTGGACTTTGAATCAAATATGGATGTTACTATGAACGGATATGTAAGTAGCTTGTAAGATAATTATTTAGATTTTCATTTTCAAGTTGTATATTGTTTAATATTTCTTTTACCACTTTATAGATAAATTTTTTGATTGGAAATTTAATTTTGCAAGTATCTTTGCATATTATTGTTGTTTTTTTTATTGTTTAGAAATGACAAAGCTTTTGAAGTACCACCCCAACTACCGTCACAGATAATACGTTTTAAATAGGTTTTGGGGTATAGCCTTTGTGGAACGGGAGAGGGGGGGGGGGGGGGGGGGGGGGGGTTAGGAAATTATAATTTTTCTGTAAGGACTTACAATGTACAAGGCTAAGTAAGTATGAATGAATTAAAAGTATTGAAATCTATGAAAGTTACTGTCGGGTCAGTATTGCCCAGACCAGCTGTAAATTCCACCAGAAACATTGTATGGTGCATGTAAATATCTAGTTAGTGCAGTGAAAAATTAGGAAAAAATAAATAAACAGACATAAATAATGGGAGCATTCTTTTCATCATGAAAGCAGTCTGGAATGTTGCAACCAATCAACATCAAGATAGAGGAGAAAGATAGTGATCTAAATGCTCTGAAGGTGAAGTAGCATATTAAGAGTTGTCTCCCCTGAGGCAATGTGTCTGCTTCCTACTGATCAATATTATTTGCACCAAAATGAAGGAAGATTATAGCGATTTTTTTTTTTTATCATTTTGAAGATTTATTGTAATTTATATGGTCCATGAAACAGTCAATGAATCCCCTGTTCAACCTAGCTAACCCATGTTTAAAATGTTAATTATTACCATCCTTGAACTGTTCTGTAAAAAATCAGTTTCTGTGAATGAGTTACTCATAATGAGAAATATATTAATAAGAATTCTCACCAAAGCCTGGGAGGTGTTATTGGAATATGTGGAATTTCATGTATTTTTCTGAAAGAGTTTACAGTAATAATTAGGCGTAAAAAAACTGTTTGTTTCCGGTATCCCGACCTACTCTAAATTTTTGGCCCGACTCTAAATGTTTTTATGGCCTTGGAGAACATTTTTTTCAACTTTTTGACAAAAAGTTGCAAAACTGCGCTTTTTATGCTTTAAACATGGACAGTGATGTTATAAATCAACTTACTGATGCTCTAGAGGCATAACCCCCCTATATGTATTCATTTTTTGACACAAAAATAATTTCCGAGAAGTCTCCCTTAATAAAAAAAAAATTAAAAAAAAAAAGTTTTTCCGACCTACTTACCCTAATTTTTTTGAGCATGTTACCGGAAACAAAGAATCTTTTTTTAGGCCTTAAGGATGGTTGCAAAGGCACTGGCCGACTCAATCCTGTCCAGCATGATATGTCTCCCTTAATCTCACACTGCTCACAGTATTGTCAAGACAGCTTCCCTCACTCCATTCTAACCTGCCTCAGACTGTATCATTTTGGACATCAGAAATGAATGAAAGAATCTTGCTCCTCCATAAAAATATTACATTATAAGCATGTGAAAGTTTAACGAGCAGAATGTTCACAGAATATATTTCCCAGCTTTGCTGGAGTTCCTGGTATGTTATCTCCAGTCTGAGATATGATCATGATTCATGCAGCCAGTTATGCAGATTGAAACTCATGTTCATGAGATGTAGAATTCTGTAGGGATAAATAGAGAATTTCTTCAGCTCCTGATAAATATAGATAAGATGGAACCAATTCTTGCTGAGAGAAACAGAATTTTACATAAAAAATGTACACACATATTTTCTCTAAATGGTACCGTGAAAATCTGACATATATTAAGAACTCAGTGAGCACAAAGAAGGGTAAATGATCAGCTGGTTAAATTTTTAACAAATCAATTAATTGGAGAAAAATCTGATCAACCGCCTTCAAAGAGTCATAATGCCTTTGTTTATGATGTTGCTGCCACACTTTTGTTATGAACATGAAATATACAAATATCTTGTTAAGTCCTATTTTTTGATATTTAAACTGTCTTCTCATATATTTGTCAAAGCTATGTGTATTGAGTAATAGACTAGAAAGTTCTACTAAATCCATTGTTTTAGATCACCTCCCTTTATGGCTCTAACTTAAGTTCATGTGCAGTATTGAAAGTAGTGCTTTTCTAACCATGTAATTATGCATAACATCTATCTTGGACAACTTTTATGTGTTTTTATGATAAAATTAAAAGCCTTATTGGAATTTTAATAGGGCCACTCTGAGAACAAATAAAAACAACTTCATTTTCAATGAGGCATTTTGCCAGTACAAGTTTAAGCTAGTTTTGAAATTTTCTAGTGAGAAATTTAATTGTCTCTGGGATAAATAACAACTGTTGTGTATAGTAATTCCTATTTTGCTTGCTAGAGTAAACAAAAAAAGACATTTTACTGTATGTTATATGACCTGAAAATGTTTCAGTGACTTAAGGCAGTTAATTTTATGTCAGTCTGTCATTTTAATTACCTACTAATTATGAAAATGTGTTGATGTAACATATTTTATACTCAATTTTTCATGCATGCTGTATGAATGGAAGAAAGATTAATATTACAGTAAAGCTGTATTGACCTCTGCCATCTGGGAGAAATCACACTTGAAGACATCCTGCAATTAAACATGGCTTACTCCTTAACATTGCCATAAGTTTCAGATGTGCAAGGGAAATGAATATAATTGTAAAAATGCTTAGAACTCTTAATAAATGCTTAGGATGCTTTTCCCATTACTTGTTTGTATTAATTTCCATAAAATTGAGATCATCTGGCAATGTTTTCCTGGTAGATCTCCTGTAGTTACTGTAAATATTCTTATAAGCAACCATGTTCTACAAAAAATTGTCATTATTTCAACCTAAACTAGCAATAATAGACTTCTTTTGCTTTTTTGACCATCCCACTATTTCACATTATGTTTCTTATTACCCTTCTGTAACTTTTCGTTTTTGCCATGTACAGTATTTCAACGCTCCCACTTTGAAAAATATTCAAGACTGCAGTTTTATGATTACATTAGCTTTTACCTTTTCTATACAGCTAAAAGTTGCCGGATTCAGAGCTTTGACCTGACTGTGATTTCAGTAAAGGTCTGGGCATTAATTGGAATATTAACAATCGATAAGGACAAAATGTATACAAAATCAGAAGTGGTTTATATAAAAAACCAAATATAAACAGTGATCATCAGATCTTTTTTGCTTCAAGTTTCTTCATTACAGATCGACAGCTGTTGTAAGAGAAAACTATTTTTTAGGTGGTTTGTTGTAAATTGTTGAAAAATCTTAATATTTACAGTTTTGGTCTTTTATTTTCAGATTTCTACAGAAAATGGTATCAGTGGGAAGGTGAATTTTGAAGCAAACACAAATCCGTTATACGAATTCACTAACTCTGATAATAAGATGGAGAACGACTCGGTAAATCCCCTTTTTGAGTTGAGTAATGAACCAGTTCAAAAGGATCTTAAATCAGAACCGTCAAACTTATTGTACGAATATATGCAAAATGAAGGGAATACGAATGGACATGTGGAAGATGGTTTAACAAATGGCGGGGAACAGGACGTAGATTTATTAGGAGGTGGGGATTTAGGAGGTGAGGATACACAAAATGTAACAGAAGAAAGTGGCGATTTACTGGGAAATTCTGAACCTGTTATTAGTGATGATTTTGGTGTAAAGGAGGATGCAAATAATTTAAGTGAAACTCAACCAGGGGAAGTAATCCAGACAAGGAGTAGATCCAGTAGTGAAAGCTCTGAGCCAGAACAGGTAATTATCTCCCTTGAGCCAATAACTCTATGGTACATAATTATGTGATTTATTTCAAAATTAGCATTTAGTTTAGAACATTGTATATTGTAATGTGGTTTCAGAAAGCTATATTGTATAGTGTAAGAAATAAGTTATATCACTGTTTACTGTCAATAAATCAATATGTATGTTTATTGTACTGTAGACAGACATTATTGTTCTATATATTATATGTATAATATTGTCTTTTGATTTGGTTTAAGTCAAAAAACATTTTGGTCTTAGCATAATAGGCCATTTAAATAAACACCAGTAATTGCTTTGTATTTATTTTTTATTCCGACAGTTTAATAGATAAAGATTGCAATGTAAACTTCTTTATTCATAAAAAAATTGTATGTACCAATACCACTTCAAAACAGTACTGGGCGATTGTGGGTTTACATGTTAAAACGGAAGATATACATTACTAGAGTTTGCCATCTGTGTAAAGGGCAGCTATTTTCAACACATTAAATTTAATTGTTTAATTTTAAAGTTTTTGAATTGGAAAAAAATCTATGTAAAGGTGCTAAGTTATTGGATTTAAGGCAAAAAATGGTAGGAAACTTTATATGCTATAATGATTTTATGCAGGTATAAGGATTTTTTTGTAGTTTTAACAATTGCTGGTTAGAACTTGTACTTAAATCTAGGAAGTGTAAAATAAAATTTTGATTATTTGACCTTGTAATATGTTGTCGACTTTATTTGTTGACTGATCCGTGTAATTTTAATGTTTATTTCTATTCACAACTTAAACCAGATTTGTTTCTAGTCACAATTTAAACAAAATGGCTTCAGATTTTGGCAGATATTTTTGGATTCATTTCAGCCAGTACATTTGTCATGTGCATTTTTAAGACTGACTTCTGACTTGTACTACATGATTAAAATTTAAAGCAAAACATGACAGTTGATGATTAATTCATAAACATTTCCAATATAACAGTAATATAATTAAGGCCTTCTTTGTCTGATTTTGCAGAGTGATTTGAAGCATATTAAGAGATTATAGATTAATAGCTTATCTTCCAAATATTATGTTGTAGCATATAAATAATTTGAGTGCAATCTTGACAAAACTGCAAGTTTGATCATATTAGGTATCAGTCAGTTTTGAAAAGACATTCTGTATCTTTAAACTGTTGATGCTATTACCTAATTAATTGTAAAATGATATATGAAATATGCAGAAACAACAGACAGTAAAATCCCATGTTGTCTTAAAAAATGCATTTGACAACTGTATCATCAGGATATTTGTGTTCACTAAGTATCATTGTTGTTACATGTCAGTTCAAGTTTTAATTAAGTTTCAATGACTCTTTTCAAACACAGGATATTGAAGAAAGTGCTCAGAAGCCATCTGAGCCAGTTTCAGAACCTGAGGGAGTTCCAGAAGTGGAAACTCCTGAGCAGACAAGTGGACCAGTTGACGAAGGACCAAAGGAGAATGAAAAAGAAATCCGCCCAGTTGAAAATAATAATATTGAGGAATCTCGAGATGAAGTTGAGACAAAGACCACTCCAGAAGTATTAGATGAAGGGACCAGTGAGACGATGGCTGATACAGAGCCAGAAAAGGAGGCAGAAATGGAGGAAACAGCCAAAGACAATCAGAATGATGTCCCAGACCATGACAATGAAGCCGATGACAATCAAGAGGTAGTTGAGCCTGTTTCTGATTCTGTTGTCGAGAAAGAACCTCAGATTGAACCTGAAACTAATGAACAACTTAATGATAATATTGATGAGGTAGTAGAAGAAAGAAATAATGTTGAAGAAGTGCCACCAGTAACTGATGTTCAAGAATCTTTAAAAGAACCTGAACCAGTAGAACCTATTGAGAAGGAAGTTAGTCAGGAAGTTGAAGATGTGGTACCAGCTGAACCAGAAGTAAGCAATGAGGTTGAAGAGGTAAAACCAGTTGATACAGTTGAGCCAGAAACAAATAAAGACATTGAAGAAGCAGTCACTAAAGAGCCTGAACAAGATATACCTGTAACCAGTATTGAAACACCAGTCGAAGAGGAACCTGCATCAGTTGATGCAGTGGATGTAAAAGAAGAACCACAAGATGAAAGCCAGGCAGGTCCAGAGGAGACTACCAAGATTGAAGAACCAGACGCTGAGCCAGACACTGTGGACCTAGGGGTGGGTTTGAATATGCTGCATGACTTGTATGAAGACACATATGCAACTATTTATGCATGGATCAATATTACTGTGAATTCTTATTTTATATTTTATTTCTATGGCATGGGCTGTATTGTTGAAAGGAGTTTGAAGTTTTCTGAAGTAGAAAAGTAAGGGTAAAGCTTGATTAGATCAACAATATTCTATTGTAAATTTCCAGCAGCATAAAAACTTCAAAGTCCTGACTTAGATCTGTTTAGAATATGTATGCTGTATATAAATATTACATCTGCATATATTGCATGATGGCTTTCTTGGTTCTCTTTGTATGGTATGTATGTATTTGAATGTAATAGTATTAACATACAGTTGTATACATTAAACTCTTCTGTTTCAGTCTTACTGTAGGGGAGTGAGTGGTCTTTTTAAACATTTCTTCTATGAAAGGTTCAGTCACTAACAAGCATTTTCCTAACCACTCAACATGATTATTTTTTGCACTACAAGTGTTGTTTAAATCATTTTGGAGTAATGATAGACATGATAGAGAAATTAAGTACCAGTCTGCATCAAAATAGTTACATGTACACAAAAGAATAAAAGTACTGTAGATCCATTGCAAACTGATGAAATTAGAAATCTAGTGCAGTTTATATTTTATGCAGATTTCAATGAGGAAAATGTGACTTAAATGTGTCTGTGAAGAAAATATACAAAAAATACACTAATATCATTTGAAACATCACCTTCCAGATATTATGAAAAAAGTTTGATAAAACTTATTACATCTGAGTTGGAGATTTTCATAGTAAGTGTTTAGATCATTTAATCAGTCGGAAACATGGTTGGGTCATTCGTATGTAATCCCAGCTTAATGTAAACAGTGAAATCAGTGTATCCTTTGTAAATATGCTTGGTTTTGTCAAGTGTTGTAAAAAGTCTTAATTTGATTATACAAGGAAAGTACTTATCTTGCTCTAGTGAAAATCCCTTGACACAATATTTATGTTATAAGTGCTGGCCACTGATGGGTCATCACAAATCAAGCTCGTTTTTCTAACTTTGACACATTTGAATGATACAGCTACTTAGTATTGATGATTGTTAATTTCCCTTTTCCTTTTAAGGAACTTAACTATTTTTTTCCCCTCCTACTACAGTTTATATAAGTTACATGTATGTGTTCAACATCTTGTTTGAATAACCCATGTTAGGGCAGAAAATCTACCTGGTTAACCACTGTCATAATAGAGGTGGTAAGTCCAATCTGTGGTGAGGCCATCATTCTTCTTGACAATTTAACAGACAACAGTATTGCCAGATGTAATTCCTTCCTGCACCACCTCAGAGTTGTCAGTTTCACATAAAGAACTAATCTGCATTTCGAGTGCTGTTCTTAACTAAATGTTATTTAAATATTGGCTAGCAAAAAGTAAGCAAATCTAGCCAGTGTTGCTATGAGCCTTCATGATCGCTGTCAGTATCCTTTATGGGTACCTTGGACCTCCCTCTGTCAGTAAAGAAAGTTGTCTGAGTCTGCAGTTTTTGAAGAGTCAGAAGAAAATAATTGTTCTTTAAAAAGCTAGTGAAATTCAAAGGTTTTAATTATCACATGAATGCAGCACAATGTCATCAGTTATCTTGGTCATGTCACAGCATACTGATAAAGAGGCAGTCTGTTTACTTTGAAGAAACTAGGTAGGAAAAAGGTTAAAAGATACATAGGCAGCTTCTCTATTTGTTGGACATCTCTTGTCAATTATATCAACAACAATACAGCTAGTTAGCTGTAAAATTTAGATTTAAGAATGCACTTCAAATTTTGACCTTTGCAAGTGAAATTCTAGCACCAGAATCTGATTAAATTTGTATAAATGTTTAACATACACCTTTCTACATACAGACATTTTAATGTGCTAATATTTTTCATGCAACAAATAAAAACTGGATAACTTAATAATCATTTTCATAGTTGAAGTTTCATTTTTGAGCTGTGAAATTTGTGAAGCAGTCTGTATTTGCAATGTAGGAGGAGGCAGATTGGAATAGAGTGAAGTTGTGAAATCAGGGAAGCAGTCTGGACTGTACATTATGTAGTGTGAAAGGAGTCAAACAGGAATACAGTGGAATTACAAAATTAGGAAAGCAGTCTGGACTACAGTATTTGCAATGCAGAAAGTGGCAGACTAAAGTGAAGTGTGAAATTAGGGAAGTTGTCTATGTAACTTCAGTGTTGGCAATATGAAAGGAGGCAGATAAGTATTGAGTGAAGTTATGAAATAAGTGATGAGTCTGAGACAGGTTAGAACGGAGTGAGGGAAGCTGTCTGGACAATACTGTGAGCAGTGTGAGATTAAGGGAGACAGATTAACCCTTACCATGCTGGACACGATTGAGTCTGCCTTTGAGCCCAGTGCAGATCATGATCGGCCTGCACATTGGTACAGTCTGATCATGACCTGCACTGTTCGCCATTCAGTCAGTATCTCTTTGGTATGCATCCCTTTTCACAGTTAATGGCACTGTGCAAATTGAAAGATGGACAAGTTCATTGTAGAAGGTTAACTTTTAGCCTGCTGGTGGCAAGTGATTCTGCCTTTGTGACCAGTGCAGGCTGATCATGGTCTGAACTGTTTGCTATTCATTTAGTAAATTTTCACTGAACACCCCTTCGAATAATAAATGGTATTGCCCTAACTGAATGATGGACCAGTCCATTTTAGAAATTTAGCTGCATCTCTTGACAAGGGGAAATAGAAAATAACAGTTACTCTTCTATAATATGCAGAGTTGTTTGCCTTGATTGTTTTATTTCACCATTAACTGACCATTAAGATATCAACAATCTATAGGGGGTTATCTATGATTGTATCTTGACAGCTATGACAGACTTTACAGCAAGACATGTTACAAAAATGCACTGTTTTGTCTGTATTTAATCAACAATATGCAACATAGTAAAAATATCAGATTGACATTTGAATTGTCTAAATGATATGTTATATAATGTGATATAGATACACAAAGTTACTTTCAAAAGAAGATCCTTTCATTTCAGATGCAATTAATATTTAAACCTTCCTGATGCAAGTTTTTGCGTGTTTACATATTTGAATTTATGTTTAATATTTGAATTCTGGGACAGCAATAAACAGAAGTAACTTTGAAAGTAGAATTTTTATAGGTGACATTTTCTGCACTTAATAGCCTATACTTCTTGGGGGAAGTCAAAGTTAAGCCTTATATTAAATCCATGTCAAATTGAAAGTGTTGAAAAATTATAATAAGTAAACCAAGTGAAAAATATTATGGTTAAATATTTGTACTACGAGCTTTGAAAATGAATTAGATGTTTGAATGTAGCCAGTCGTTTATATTAATGGCTTTAGATATATTATACCACAGGCTACAAGGACGAAAATTTTTCATGGATGGAGAACCTCTCGTTATTAGATAATTGAAGTGTGTAGTAACAAATGCAATATGTTTTAAGGTAACTTTGCTGTTATAGCCTGTTATTACCTAAATTAGGAAAGTGTTAAATTGCTTGAATAGTTTAGGGAGTTTGAAGACGAAGAGGAAATAGATTAGTGGACCATTAAAGTGTGCTATCTAGACGAATAATTGAGACATGTGAGATACCAGTGGATTAATGCTGTTGATTAACGAAGAATGTTTTATCAGTTTGGAGTAAACCTATGTATATACAATCATGTACTTGGTATCAGTAGGGTAATTGTATCTAATGCATATCTAGTTGCAAACAGGGCATTTATTGAAGGCATTAGAGAGATTTACTAAACTATTAAATGAAGATTATGCCTCTTGAATCATTAAACAGTTCTGATAATCGTATCATTGATAATGATTCACCTGTTGTATCGGAAGTTGAACTTGGAATTGCTAAGCTGAATAGGGTGTCCCATCATGAGTACCTGAGATGTGCAAAATACGTAAATCCTTTAGTGCGTCAACTCTCTGCGCCAGGCACTCCATCTGCCATTGAATCTCCAGCCATTTATAACCGGAATAGTCTGATTATTCTAGATCCGGAAATTGTAGAGAGTGATACAGAGCAGGATGTGTACGAGTCAGAACTAGAAAGTAGTCTTGAGAACGCTCTTGAACTAGATGGAATGGATGAGTCAGATACAACCCTTTCTGACAAAGATGATAGAAATGACAGTGACAAAGATGATAATTTGAGCGGCAGCATGTCCAGTATAAAAGGTGAAATAGAAGATGGCAAAAGTAGAAGTTATGAGACAAGTAAAGAAAATGATGTTAAGACCAAAGAAACTGAAACTTACAGTGATGAAAAATATGAAGAAATAAATCGTAATGAAGCCATAGTTAAATATATAGAAGATACGAAAGAAGAGAGGTTAAGATCAGAAGTACAACTTCCTGAAATTGAAGATAAGTTAATTCTGAAAACTGCAAATGGCAAAGAAGTTGTATTTAACACTGTAAAAGCTGAGGAAAGAGAAGAAAAGTTGAGTTCAGAATTAGAACTTCTTAAAACTGAAGATATAGAATCGGATATTTTACAAGCTTCTTTACAAGGAAATACTGAATCAGTTAGTAGTGATCGGAATATGACATTATATGTAAAAGAAAGTAGCTGTGATAAACCATTTGCTCATATGTGTGGCACAGATGCTCAAAATTTAACAGATAAAACTGATATAACTAAAACAGTTACAGTATCTGCTGATTCTGATTCAGAAACTGTTAACTCAGTTGCTCAGATGAAAACTTCAAGTGGTAATTTGGAGGAGGTAAATAACATATTTTTGTTATTTAATTTTTTATTGGTCACTTTCATAAAATGTGACAATTGCATGATTTTAATTGTATACTTTACATAAATGATGCAGACTGCTCCATAATTTCCCCAGTCAATCTTGCCGATTCAGCTGGTGAATATCAAGACTTTTCTCAAAACTCATTAAACTCATTTACATCATCATACCAATGTGTGTTATGTTTACAAATTATTATCCAATTTATTAATTAATGGTGACTTGTTGTCTTCTATATGATGCTAAATTATCATAAATGATGTATTAGCTAGTGCACAAAAAACAGGTTATGGATTTTTTTTAGTTATATACTCTACAGTGTATAGATATAACAGTAACATGTACTTATCTCCCTTTATTCATAAAATTCTTGATCTGTATAAATATAGTATATATTAGTAAGCAGTTAAGCATGTTGTTTATAATTTGGAATGTTGATTGATATGATTTGATTTCTTATTTTTACATGCTTTGATATTACAGTAGTATTAATCGTATGCATTTTTCTTTGAAGGTGAATTTTGCAGTTTATTAATTTATTTTTATCCCCTAACTTTTGCATTATGTTTTATTATATAATTGATATGTTATAATGTTAAATGACCAGGTTACTACATACAAATCAACAAGTTTTCTGATTCTAAGTCCAAGCTCGGAACGCTCGGTTGTGGAAAGTTTTGGTAGATTACGAGAGGTAAAATGTGTGTTGTCTGGTTCCCAGTTTCTACATATCATTGCTTACGAAAATAGAAAATATTAGACAGGAGACCGAGCAAGTTTCTTTTAGACCATATTTCTCAGTGGGTGTTGGACATGCACCTCAGATTGAATTGTCCAATGTCAGAGATACAAGGATGAAAATTAATCATCTTTTAAAGATTAGCAATTCTTTTACTGCTAGATTTCATAATTTTCACTGTTGCAGAATGACATTGACCTAGTTTAAACTAACTCGTATTTCAGTTGTGATGAAAGCTTAAAGCTGATTTAAACACTTCCAGGAAAAACTAGTACTGGTGTCCTATGAGAAAGTGTAGTTGTAACCCCATTCAGACTTTAACCAATGACCTCCCGTTTGAGCAGCCTACACCCTAACCACTAGGTCAGTGCTCCCCAATATACTCTTGAAATGCAAAAGAATATGAATTATAAATAATTGGAATGCTTTCCAAAATATACTTCAGTAAAGATATAGAAGTTGTAATAAATACCTACAAAAACATAGAGATATGCTCTATCCTGTATTAAAATGTGAAAGAAATGAATTATTTAACATTTCTCCCAAGATTAACACATTGTAATATCATGATGTTACATGTGAGTTGCCAAATATGCATGGTATTTTGAAGATGAAACAGGACTTGAATTAGAAAGAAAACAAATATGTTTGTTTAACATGACTGTTTACTGGTGAATGCCAGACTCACGGCTGCACCACTTTTGAAAATAATGTATCTGATGTAATCCCTCGGTGAAGAAAGAAAAACAAATATCTGCTTTAAACTTCAGAGAAATGAAGTGAAAAGTTTCTAATAATACCTGGGTTTAAATTTACTTCATAATATAGTAAGCAGTGATGTGTATGAAAGGGAGCCAACTCTTGTAATACCTGATCACTTGATTATCACAGAAGAGTTATCCAGAAATGTGTGAATAATGTTCACAATGTTAATCACAAATAATTATGCTATATTATATGATAACTATAATACCTGTGATAGTTATAATACCTGTATGAACTGGTTATTATGGTAACATTATTTATACACTTAATATATGATAATACAGAGACATAGTATACTTGAGCCAGAAGACTCCTGTGAAGTATTAAAATTAAAATTAAAAACATAATAATTATGTAAAAGATTAATGCTTGTTCAAGAAGGAGTTACTGTATTTTTGCCAGTTTGGAATGCTTCTGTTTTATACTGTGTATGTCCCAGCAAAATTTGAGTAAATTGGGCAAAATGATCTTTGCATGTCCATCTTACGGAATGTGGTGCAGCAAGTTCATTGTCCTGCAGAGTTTGACAATAGGGTAGACAAGATTTTAGAATTAAGAAAAATTACACCAGTTCATATCAGTTCATGAAAGTTTTGCTGTCTGCTGTTTTTAAGTGTAAATTTAAGTACATCTAGCCAACGGATCGATTAAAATGTTTTCTTGTTTGCCAAACAGACAAAAATAACAAACTAGCAAAAATGAAAGAAACTGTAACATGAAGTTGATATTAATCTTTGATTTATGGAAGTTGTAAATAAGCCGTCCTCAAATTCTTTCTTAGTTTACAAGTTCAATCCAAATTCCAACAGAAAAAACAGATATTTAAAAAACCCATTGAAAATGAGAGTACAGTAGCTTTACTATTTGTGTTGTTTTGTACTGTATGTATTCACTCATAAGTCGTATAATGAACTGTGACATTATATTGGTATAGGATATTTGTTTTACTTGAACTTTAAAATTATTATAATGAGTAATTATCTATAGAATTTTAAAACATCTCGGGGTGGTCTAAAGAAAGTTACACTACTACAAAAGTGAAAGACTATGAACAATTTTTAGCTCAACTTTTCGAAGAAAAAGTAGAGCTTTTGGACTTGCCCCTGGCGTCAGCATCGGCATCGGCATCGCCATCGCCAAAGCTTAAGTTTTGATAAAGTAAAATATCTCTGTTACTATCAAAGCTATTGACTTGAAACTTAAAATACTTATTTACTATCAAAGTCTACACCAGGAAAAACAATCCCCATAATTCTATTTTGAATTGTGACAGAGTTATGCCCCTTTTTAACTTAGATTTTTTTGTTAAAGTTTTATGAAGTTTTACTGAGAGAAAAGTTGAGCACGCTGTCTTATGGACAGCACTTGTTTTGTTTGTTTGTTTTGGGTTTAACGCCGTTTTTCAACAGTATTTCAGTCATGTAACGGCGGGCAGTTAACCTAACCAGTGTTCCTGGATTCTGTACCAGTACAAACCTGTTCTCCGCAAGTAACTGCCAACTTCCCCACATGAATCAGAGGTGGAGGACTAATGATATCAGACACAATGTCGTTTATCAAATAGTCACGGAGAACATACGCCCCGCCCGAGGATCAAACTCGCGACCCCGAGATCCGTAGACCAACGCTCTTACCTATTGAGCTAAGCGGGCGGGCTGGACAGCTCTTGTTTATATATTTCTAATTGAGAAAATGCAATTTCATCTGTTTTACTTTAATTGGCATTATTTTTGGCAATATTTTGTTATACACAGAAAAATACAGTACTGTTTCTCTGTTATGACACTGGGTTATTATCTTTATAATATGTTGACTTATGAGTGAAAACTTATAACCATTAACATGTCTGTGTTTTACCTGTAAATTACCTCTGCACTAAACTATAATTTCATAATAAATATTTTATGCCAACAGCAATATAAATATACAACGTTCATGTATAATTAAAAGAGGTTCCTGAGAATTAAGATGTTGCTGCCAAGCTTCTTGTCTTAAGACAAAATTATGTTAGCTATATAATGCATGTATGCATGCTGTGTTTATGTATTGTGTAATGTGGAATATTAATTAATATCTGTATTGTTTCTTATAAATCAAGCACACTGAATATGCCTCGCTCTGAAGGAAGCTACATGTTTCCTATTTTATAACAGTACTAAGAAGAAGTCTTCTTGCCAAATCCTTTGTTTCATATTTGCATAGGTTTAATGTTTTTTTAGAGAAAGCTGTGTCCAGTTAGGTACTGCTGAAATAAAAATTCACGTTTTCTGATTGGGTACTCGCTCAAATTTGAGACCCATTGAAAGTTATATCCATTATTATAGTATTTGATATCTTGGACTAATGTTATGAAACAGGACAAGCATCTGATTGGCTGTTTCTTAAAACAGATTTATAACTGACCAATGGCAAGGGTACAGTTGATGGCTGGTCTGAAGACCCAGTTTTATAACCATGGAGCCTTGGCTCAGACCGACCATCCCAGGATCCAAACCTTTCATTAGTACACAACATGCTCAAAGGTTACAAACACATTATTTGCATCTGTTTCATACTTTTTGAGAAGTTCATAACTGCTTTTTGCTACTCTTGTTGCCAACTTGAAAACTTTTGGAATCACATTCCATACCACAAGCAAACAAACAAACAAAATGTCTCATAGTCATGTGTACTAGATGCAGACATTGGTGATTCATTACCCTGCCCAGAAATCTTGTTGTTGCAGTTGGAAATGTTCAAGAATTCTACAGGTACCAAAAGTACATTATCTTTGAGTGAAAGAAAACAATAAGATTGACAGGTGGTATATGTTTGTAAAGTTCAGCTATCATGTTGGATAGGAATCAACATGTTCACAGATAGATGTCTGAGCAATACATTGCAGATAAAACCTTTCCTTCAGTAGGTGAAATAACAGGGAACAACATCTGAAAATTAATGAAATTCCTGTTCTGAAATGCTTTTCCTGTACTGTGTGATAAGAATGTTGGACACAATTGGGCATTTAGCACTTTACTTTTCTTCTAACCTTAATTATGAATGTCCCTGGTAGTTCAGCCGGTCAAATACCTACCATCTTGCATTTAATTGACACAGTCAAACTTACATTTCCCCTCTAGTCGAGACCTGTTTCTTCAGAGGTTAAAGTTCAAGGTCACTATTTCTACCTATGGCAGTAACCCAGTCAGAGTGGCAGCAAAGGGAAATAATTGCTTACAGCATTAATGTCTAGTCCAGTATATCCTGTGCTATTATTAGTAGTGTCTGTGCAGTCTTTGCAGGATTGTTCTAATGGCAGTTGTTTCTTTGTCGTCATATATGTCAGTTAACAATGTTTTTTAATGTGTTTACATTATCTATAGGTGGGGTGGTCTCTCAGTTGATAGTTTTAAAATGTTTACTGAACTGCATTTTACCTTTTCCATGTTCTTAAATAGTATTTAATGTTCTTACTTAAAAGTTTCGCAGAAATAGCAATAAAGGAGTTGTTCATAAGACAAAACATCAATTAGTTGACATGCTTTTTCTGAGCATTATGATTGGAAACAATATTGACAGTTAAAAGGAGTCATAAAATTGTAAACATAAAACATTATGACTTCCTGCTTTACTGAAATTCAAATTATTGTGTAACTTCAGCAGCATTATACAGTATCTCTCCAAAACCTACCTTATTCTTTGTTTGCAGCAAAATCTCAATACACTAACTGGAAGAATAAAAAAATCAGTCTGATTGTGTATATTCTTTACTGTCTTCTGATGAATATACCTGATGTTAAGTGATTGTAATATACCTCATCTTCCGTGTTTGATTTTGTCAGAAATTGTGTGGGTTCCAGCAGAGGCATATTTCTGTTATTCATCTTATCCTTGATATGCTTTATTGTTTATTAATTGGATAGTTGGTGATTGAAACTTCACATAATTTAGATGTTTAGAATCTTTGAAATATTTATGCAACTTGAAGGATTATTGAAAATTTTTAGTATAACATACTCTTAAGAGAAAAGGAGCTTTAGAATAGCTCTTCATAGAAGGAGGTTTAGAATTCCTTGAAAATATATCGGTAAGGTGGGTGTTTAAGTGATTAGAAAAACAGGAAAGATAGCATCATAAACATAGAAAGTGTGAAGAAGCAGATATTGATGATACTGATGAAAATTTAATAGTTGTTAAAGATATTTGGGCATATTATAATGTCGGGTTTCGCAAAATTTGGCTTAAAACCTGCACAGAAAAGGACTAACATATCTGGTCTTTCTCCCAAAAAACAGGAAGAAGATGCTGTGGCAGTGGAACAGAAGACAGCAACAACAGATGGTAAGTCTTTTCACCTTTTCTAATGGGCATATTTAAACATTTTTAAAGTGTAATGAGAAATTTAGAAATACTTTCATACCTCACTCTGAAGAAGAGGCGTTAAAATTGTTTTACTCATGTAAGTTTGTCTGTCTGTCATTCTGCCAGTAGACGGCCCATTCGGTTTCGAATCTATTCTTGAGAGTTTCAGTCTACAGTGGTCAAACTTCTTTGAGTGATTGTGAAAGTTAAGGTTGCTTCATACATGGGACTGAAAATCACACACTTGATATCTCTGACAGGTTATTTTGGGGCACATAAGATTTTTAGGAACATCAAAGCCTCATAAAGATTCATTTGTGAAAATCCTACACGAATGTGCTTATGAGGTCATCAGTAAAGTCTGATAAAAATGTGTAATACATGTAGAATGACATCAGATTAGCAGTATATCTAAAAGTATTAAAGTTGTAATTTTCATAAATAAGAAAAAAGGACTTGTGATCTATAGTAACACTTAACAAATTTCATCAAACAGAAATTTTAAATTACTTTTTATTGTAGTAGTGCAGTTTCCTGTTGAGAAGTTGCAGATACATAATAGAGTTGTTGGAAGTTTTTAAGTGTGTTGGAACTGAGACAAGTTTTCTAATGATTTATTTTGTTTGAGAGAGAGAAAGAGAGAGAAAAAATTGAGATAAATGGATACTGTGTTCCTGTCTATATGTGCAAACATTTTGGCATCAGGGGAAACATCTTGTTAATTAAGACTGAATGGAAACTTGATATTAACCTTTAGACTGCATGTGGCAAGTGACCAGACAAAGATCAGCCTGCACGTGTGCGGGCTGATCATGGTCTGCACTGTTCACTATTCAGTTAGTAAATTTTCAGTGAATATCCCTTCAATTAGTAAATGGTACTGCCCAAATTGAATGATAGACCAGTCCATTTTAGAAATTTAGCAGGGTAAAAGTTAATGTTTGCTGACTTCAGATTCATAAGAGTTAATTCCCTTGGTGAAATAAGTATTGAGATATCACTTGATGAGTTGATATAATGTATGAAGAAATGTTGTCTCCCTTGATTCTGGAATGGTATGAACTGTTATTTCCTGTTGTTGCAAGTTAATACCTAAGGATAATACTGTATAAATTATTGAAATAGTTTTAAAAGAGTCAAAGACCTTTTAACTGTAGTAAAAACTGATTTTATTGGAAGTTTACATTTAACCTCAATTTCCAGAAAATCTTATTGAGATGTCTTAGTGACTGAGGGACAACATCATCTTTTGAGCTTGTAAAGATGCAACAGACCATCTTGGCCAGTAGATACTGTACAATTATTTTTTTCAGAGTTGTTTCCCTTGAATGAATTTCTTTTCTTTTAGTGTTTCATTAATCTTGAATTGGGACCAATCTTATATAATAGCTGAAAATTGGAACTGACTATAAAAGCAGTTGTAAAAAGGTACATTTATAATTTATTGAAGATAACATACTTCTGGTCCGTGGATAGACTACCAATTTTGTTGTTAAATTTGTTGAAATAGACTATAGAAATTTTTAATTTGAAGTGAAGATAACATCTAAATCTGTGAGGAGTTATTCATAGTTGTTTATGATTTGATAAATATACCAATTGTTAAATGATTAATCTGATTAGATATGACATTGTTTTATAAACTACAAGGTGAAAACTAAGATAAAATGATACATAACTTGGTAACAGTTGTCAGGTGTGACTTGTGAACACTTTTGACCAAATTTGTTAATATTAGTTTATTGTTACAGATGGTTCTTAAAAAGTCATGGCATTTTCTTGCAGAATAAAGTTCCGTTACTTTTGAGATGCTAAGTTCATAATTTGTTGGGGTACAAAGGGCAGTTGAGATCAATTTTGACTCTTCGTTGGTCTTGGCCAGTTTTTGAATGATGTGGAATAAGAGTGATTCAGCAGATCATAGAGTTACATTTTGCAGGAATGTCTTAACTCTTTGTCATGGAGCCACAGTGGTCGAAGGGTCATAGTAGCAGAATCACTGACATGTCTTCTCTGTGGGGTCTAGCCCTCTCTTTATTCACATGAGGATTTCATTGAACTGGCTTGTGGAAGGGCACATGGGGACTTTCTCTGCCAGTAAAAGCTTGAAATTCACCTAAAACTATAGTTTGCAAAGATATTAAAAGGAAACTAAAGTAGATTTTGTTTTCAAGTACCTGTACAATCTGCTTGCACTATCTGTATTTGCCTATATTCAAAATGAAAAGGGTCGAAATTACAGTTTATTGTCAATAATCACGACATTGAAAATGTTTTTATTGATAAGCGTGAATCACGAGCGCAGACGTTCAATACTATCAAATGTAAGGTTTGCGGGACGACAAAAATATGCGACAGATGATTACAACTTAAAAATATATTATTATAACGGAAGAGGGCTTTTGATTTAATGAAAAACAATTTCTCGTAATTTGTCGGAAGGTCTGTGTCAATTAATTGGATGTGTTAAAGAGTGTTGAACATGTAGGAATTAATGCATTGAATAATTAGATTATCACATCAGATAGGTATATACAGTCTCTGTTAAAATGTTATTAATTTGGACATTATCCAAAATATCACAGTTCAAAATTTAAAAGACTCATCAGAATTTTGAAAGGACTTTAATTGTGCTTAAGGTTGATTTAACACTTTTAAACATTATGAATGTTGTTCGGTTTAATGTGCAACTTTCAGAATCAGTTCTTTGAAAATCTGTGTTTAAAGTGATTTCAAATTGGCTTTGAACTATAATTTAAAATAATAACTGAAAAAAAAAAATTATTTAAAGGAACATTTTAAAAACAGTGTTGGTTTCAATAGTAAATGTTCCAAGTAATTAAGTAATTTCTGTCCGTTTTGTTAACATCATTATAATTTTAAAGGGTAGAATATTTCACCTGCAATGATTTAACTTCCTGTGTTACATGAAAAAGATAATTGGAATGCATCGTGGGAATAAGTACGCATTTTATTGTTGTGGAAGGGTAGAAAAAAGTTTTGAAATGGTTAACATAAAAAATGTTTAACGTCTCAATTTCCATTTTATCTGTAAATTCTTTGTTTTCTATTCAAGTACTTGGATTTAATATGTTTGCATAGCAGATTTGAATACGTTGTTGCAGTTTGCATGGACGTTATAAAAAGAAATATTTTTCGACTGACGAAAGAAAATGTTTGGTGTATGAAAGAAACTGATTGCTTTACGACTGGAGAATGAAGACACGGATATTCTAGTAACATTTTTACGTTGTGACAGAATGCAAAAATGTTTGGTTCATGCCAATGTTGAGATGTTCAGCATTATATTCTCAACATTTGAAAACAAACTTCACGGACAGTTTCAAGCATTTCGGAACAAATATTGACTCAGAATAAACAATATATGGAGATACATAAAATTTGTACAATTTAAAGACCAGTTGCTTGATTTGAAATATTTCATTAAAGAATTTTGCTGATAACAGTTTTTGATACCTTTGTGAAATATTCGTATTTCATTGATCTCAAACTGTGAAATTATAAGTGTATTTGTAAGCAGTTGAAACTATTACACCTTCATAAACAAATAAGTCAGCGATTTGGACCATAAAAGCTTAGAATAAACTTTAATTTCTAAAGCAGAAAAAAAAAACGTTGAAGATTAACAGTTTGTTTTAGTATTGTCATATGAATGCAATTATGGAGGCAGAATTTGAAGCGGTTCCTCAATGGAAACCTGGCGGAAGCTTCGTGAAAAGTCGAAAACTTTCCATACAACATGGCAGTGACTTTCCAGGTATTTTTGTTCTTTATGTTTCCTTGCAATAATTGTCAAGTCTTAATTGTCATGTTCAGTTATCAGTAACAGATGCTGTACAGAGTTATAATGTGACATGTTATGTTGAAAAAAGCTCATCAGAAACTGTTGCTTAGCTGAATTGTCATTGATAGCTGTCAGTGTGTACAAATAGGTAGCAAATATCAGATTGCCTTGATTGTTATTGGCAGTTTATTCATAACATACTATTTTTTTGAATTTCAACTTTACATTATGAGGAGTGCCTTAGTTTTTTAAAAAGTCATAATATGTATGTTATGAATTGATTCCCTTCAGTTTTGTACAGAGTTACATGCCCTTGCTGTTTTCTAGGAAGTCAGGAAGTCAAACATAAAATGTATTAACCCTTAACCTGCTAAATTTCTATAATGAACTTGTCCACCTTTCAATTTTAGACAGTACCATTAACTGTTAAAAGGGGTGCTTACCAAACATGTACTGACTGAATAGCGAACAGTGCAAATCATGATCAGACTGCATGGATGTGCAGGCTGATCATGATCTACACTGGCCGCAAAGGCAGAATCAGTTGTGTACAGAATGATAAGAGTTAAGTTTAGAAAAAAAAATTTCCTTAAAGGTAGTCTTTGGTTGAATAGAATCTTGGCGTGATAGCTCATGGTCAGTTCGGATGTAGCATTAAAATAGAAAAGAAAATATATGGTAGAGGGTGAAGTTGTCAGAGCTCAAGAAAACAATGTACCACATGAGGGTAAAGTTGTCAGAGCACAAAAGAAAAAAATGTACCATAGATGATCGAGTTATCAGAGCTCAAGTGAAAATGTACCATAGAGGATAAAGTTGTCAGGGCTCAAGTAAAAATGTACCATAGAGCATTGACTTGTCAGAGCTCAAGTGAAAATGTACCATAGAGGATCAAGTTGTCAGAGCTCAAGTAAAAATGTGCCATAGAGGATCGAGTTGTCAGAGCTCAAGGGAAAATGTACCATAGAGGACCGAGTTGTCAAAGCTCAAGTGAAAATGTACCATAGAGGATCGAGTTGTCAAGGCTCAAGTGAAAATGAACCATAGAGGATCAAGTTGTCTGAGCTCAAGTGAAAATGTACCATAGAGGATCGATTTGTCAGGACTCAAGTGAAAATGTACCAGAGAGGGTCAAGTTGTTGGAGCTCAAGTGAAAATGTACCAGAAAGGGTCAAGTTGTCGGAGCTCAAGGGAAAATGTACCAGAGAGGGTCAAGTTGTCTGAGCTCAAGAAAAGATGTACCATTTAGGGTCAAGTTATTAGAGCTCAAGCAGAAATGTACCATAGAGGGTCAAGTTGTCGGGGCTCAAGTAAAAATGAATTAGAGAGGGTCAAATTGTCAAGCACAAATAAAAAATGTACCAGAGAGGATCAAGTGTTGAAGCTCAAGTGAAAATGTACCAGAGAGGGTAAAGTTGTTGGGAGCACAAGTAAAAATGTACCAGAGAGGGTCAAGTTGTTGGAGCTCAAGTAAAGATGTACCAAAAAGGAACAAGTCCTCGAGTGAAAATATTATACCATGGAGGGATACTACAGAGGGTCAGTTTGTCAGAGCTCAATTTAAGTTGTACCATAGAGGGCCAAGTCGTCAGGGCTTAACACAGAGGGAGTAGTTACTATATTGTATTACAAAAATACAATCAAATGACAATATTTATTATAATTGTTGTTGACTCACTATGTAGCAGCTTGCCTTTGATTCATTCTCATTTCTTATTATACTTCTATGGATCTTTTCTGATTTAAAACAGTTAAGCTAGTATGACTCGGCCATCTTAGAGATTGGTACAATCTGGCTTCTTAAGGCAGGTTTCTGCTAAAGACAAGTTGAACTAGAATAAAAAATCATTTTAGAAGTTGGCTGACTGACTTCAGATAAGGCATGTGGTTGCATAGTGACTGCCAAGGAACCATTTTGACAGTTTTCTGGAGGCTGAAAGTGGTTTCTGGACTTGTAAGTCATGAAGTTTTTAAGCTTTGTACAATGCTGTTGAAAGTACAAGTAAAGGAGTGAGTGAGTTGGGTTTTACAGCGAATCGATACAAAATAGTCATATATCGCCGACAAGTAAAGGAAGATTTAGGAAGATCTGTTTAATTTTGGTGTCAGTGACTCAAAGGTCACAGTCAAAGGGACCTGTCAATTTCTGTTCTTTCCGGGTCCATAAGCTACAGCTTTTAAACTTAATTTGCTGACTAAGCACCACTTGAGGAAGATCCCTACTGTTTTTTTTAGGACAATAGTGCTAAGGTGAAAGTCACAGTTCAAGTAACCAGGAGACTGAAAAAAATTTCCGGACTCTAAGGCACAAAGTATATTAGCTATGGTGTTTATACTTTACCTAATATGACTTTCCACCACTTGATGAGGATCCATAATATATTTGGATCAGTAGGTCAAAGGTCGAGGTCACAGTAATGGGCAGATGTAAAATGGTTTCACAACTGTAAGTCATTAAGTATTATTGCTGCAGCTTTAAACGTTTATACTACAGGAAGATTCCTATTGTGACTCAAAGGTCAAGGTCACCGGAACCAGATTTTTAGCTCGACTATTCGAAGAATAGTCTAGCTATTCTACTCACCCTCACGCCGTTTTACATTCAAGTTACTATCTCCAAAACTAATGCAGATATTGATTTGAAACTTCACATGTGTCTTTGTGGTTATAAAACTAGTTGATAGCAGCAAGTCCCATAACTCTGACCTTAATTTTGGCCAAATTATGCCCCCTTTTGGACTTAGCAAATTCTGGTTAAAGTTTTGCGTGCAAGTACGCACAGCTATTACTAAAAGGCATATAGATTTGAAACTTATTTTTTTCTTTTTCTAGATCAATTACCTACCTCACTGGATCAAGTCCCATAACTCTTACATGTATTTTGAGCAAATTATTCCCCTTTTTGGACTTAGAAAATCCTGGTTAAAGTTTTGCGTGCAAGTACATATAGCAATTGCTAAAAGGCATATAGATTTGAAACTTTTTCTTTCTTTTTCTAGATCAATTACCAACCTCACTGGGTCAAGTCCCATAACTCTGGCATGTATTTTGGGCAAATTATCCCCCCTTTTGGACTTTGAAAATTCTGGTTAAAGTTTTACATGCGAGTTTCTATCTCCAAAACTAATGCAGATATTGAATTAAAACTTCACATGTGCCTTCGGGGTTATAAAACTAGTTGATAGCAGCAAGTCCCATAACTGATATGCATATTTTGGTCAAATTATGCCTCCTTTTGAACTTAAAACTCTTTTAATATTTAACCTTTTTGGGTAATATTTTCCTGCTTCTGGGACAATATTTCGAATAGTCGAGCTTGGCTGTCTTACGAACAGCTCTTGTTATTTCTGGTAATTTGTTCATTTCAGACTTTAAGTCTAAGTATAATTGTTATGGCTTTCAAACTATACACAACGACTAAGTACTATTAAGGAAGATCCTTATTGATTTTGGGGTCAGTGGCGCATAGTTCAAGGTCACAGTTTACCTCCCCCCACTTGCCACATTTTTTAAAAAAATTTCTTGATATGGTATATCACTCATCGTCAATGCACTCCCTCCCCCATTGCCCCCTCTCCCTCCATGCACATCCAAAGTAGTTGTTGTTTTTAATGCCTATTTCTACTGCCCTGTCCTATTCTGATGTTGAAAGGCGTTTATGCCCCATTAGATGGGGCTTTTGTTCTTATATAAAGACGTATTGAGTGCGACAAGAAGGCAGCTGGAACTTAAGGACCACAATGCCCCTAGCAGCATCTTTTGTATCATTACAGTCTTGTGTTGTACTGACCTCATATCATCATATTGTGTCTTAAAATCAGTTGTTAACTTCTCATAGACTATGATTTAAGATCCCAGCGCTACAACACCGAGACTGTACCATAGGGTTGGCAAATGTTCAGTGTTGTACTACTGTTTTGATTCTGTTCACCTAGTGCACTGGCAACAGACAGACAACAAGTGTAGATCTGGAGGATTTAGTACAGTCTAAAGATTTTGTAGAAAAAGTGGAACTTCCACCATTATTTTCTGTATTCCATAGCATTACATTAACTTACTTGAATGTCTTGTAAAAATCCGTGTATATTGTAAGAAGAATGCTGCAGGTAATAATCTTGGAAGGAAAAAAAAGAGCAGCAGGAATTTCTGTATTCTTATGCTATGACTTATATATATTCTCTCTCAGACTTAGTTCAGTAGGTGGGTGATCAATTGTTTATTATTTTATTGGATCCTGTCCAACTTATGCCATCCCTCTGTAACATCAAAACATAAAAGTTCTCAGTTGTTATCAAGATACGTGAAATTTTCTTCCATTTTATTTTACTGTGAAATCATTGATTTTGCACAGTTTCACCTAATAGGGCTTTTTGTGTGGCTGCCTGAATTTCAACTTTCATAGATAGATTTTATTTGATTGTTGGAATTTAATTTCGCAAATTAATGCAACCACGAAATCTCAGAAAATTAGGCCAACAAAAATATTAATGGTTTAATTGACAGTATGTAAAAAATAACTGAATGAGACACAGTAGAAGACACAGTAAACAGACAATTTGACTTGATTTTGTGAGTAAAAGATCCGTCTGTTAAAGCTTAAAGACAACTTGTTTGATGTCATTTTAACTCTACCTGTGACCTAAGTACAGAAGTTGTCAGTCTCATGTGAACACCTTGTTTTTAGCTCACAATGCTCAGGTGAGTTTTTGTGATCACTCGATGTCCGGCGTCCGTCCCGGCGTCTGTCGTCTGTTTGTCAACATTTAGCTTGTGTATGCGGTAGAGGCTGTATTTTTCAACTGATCTTCGTGAAATTTTGTCAGAATGATCACCTTGATGAATTCTAGGCCAAGATCGAAAATGGGTCATCTGGGGTCAAAAACTAGGTCACTAGGTCAAATTAAAGAAAAACCTTGTGTATGCGATAGTGATGTTCCGACAATCGATTGTTGATCACTTAATGGGCCAAAGTCGCCGACATCGATTATGAACTTGCATAATCGATTATTTGACACTTATGCTAGTTTTAAGCCTGTTCGGGAGTTATGCGTCTTTTTGGTGTTTATTTCTTTTCCACTCTTCAAAACGGAGGCAAAGCATACTGCATTTGATCTATAAGAGCTGAAATAAGACTTTCTCGAAACACATCGCAATTAGTCTTAATAGTCATAGATCGGTTGTTTATGATATAAAAGGGTATTTTCATTGCAAAATAATAGTGAAATTTGAAATTTTTGAATTTTGACCATATTTTGAGTAGATGCGCCTATTCAGCAGCGATTTCTGGGATTAAAAAGCCCAATATTTTGTCTCCAGAATGTCAGAAAATGCACAAAATGCATCCTTTTGGGTGTTATTCATGACGAAATGAATGATATTTCAGAATCCAAGTGAAAAATAATGCAAACGAGTGAAAGTTTTACCAAAATATATAATAAAAGGGCCATAGGGCCAAAATTTAGCCCAGTAAATTGGTAGGGTGTGGCTTCTATTAAATGTCTATATTTCTCTAAAATCTGGAAATTTCACAATGAAACTTGGCAATATGTTTGGTATTACATCTTTCTTGAAAATAGAAATGAAAATTGTGTGATATTTGAAAAGAAACATTTCTTATAGGAATAAGGTCAGTAATTCGGTCGAAAATGTGCTTCCGTGGTGTAGTCGAAAGAAGTCCATAATAAATAGATCCTAATTTTCCCATTTTTTGCGCAAATTCGTGTAGAACGAGTGCTTTAATCACCGTTTTTCACTACTAGAAGACATTCTGCATGAAATGAGACGGTTTCATGTTCATACACCCCACATGGCAAGTTTTGCAGATCGAAACCGGAAGTAGGTGTTTATTGCGCGGACGAGAGTAAATATGCGCCATTTTTAGGGTAGCATACCACAACTGACTAGCATTTCACTAGGAACTACATAACCCCCTATTTTCTTTTCATTTTTTCGTTAATTTGTGATAGAACTTTCATGAAAAATAGGTGTAGGAAAAAGTGATGTTCTCTAAAGATACGTAAAGACGACCTGAAGTTGTCGTTTTTTATATGAAACAAAGAAGGATTTGAATTACTGACCTTTAACCTAAAATAATAATGCAATCAAAACTATATTCCCCTATCCAGGGAAGACTATACCACCAGTGTGGAAGTAGTTTGGATTATACAAGATATGTGAAGGTGCAGCAGTGAAAGAAAATTAAAAAATGGGGATTGTCGTTTGCCGATTATGCCGTAAAGACCGTAAATAACGGTGCCCCTCCCACGTTCGTAATGTAGGTTGATCTACTTCATAGTTTCAATCAGCATTGTGCTTCTAGAGATATTTTTAATATGCAGCTGTAGATGTGTGATTTTATAAACAAGAAATAGTTATAAATAGAAAATTAACAATAAAAAATTGGAGGGCATTGAAGTTTGAACCAATAATAAAATGTACAAATAGGGGCAAAAATAGCATTTTTTTTTTTGAGGTGTGTTAGGTCTGACAGCATGGTCAGTTTCTCAGGGACTCCTGATAGTCCCACAGACGTTTGGGTGCAAATCATATAAAAATGCCACATTATAGCTTATACTCAATAAATAAAAGACACTTTTTAATTAGCTACATATATGCGCATATAATGGCTAAAACTTCACACACACAAATTATATTACTCCTGCTAAATATATGTTAATACTGTGATACAGTTAGTCAAGTGAGCTAATGGTTAATACGTTACACAAGGTTCAGTGTTAAAGTCTGATTATTTTCCGATTAATCGCATGTAAGGCCTTTCGATTATATCCGATTAATCGATTATCATAATGCTGTCCGATTATCATCACTAGCGATAGAGGCTGTATTTTCCAATTAATCTTCATGAATTTTGGTCAGAATGGTAACCTTGATGAAATCTAGGCCGAGTTCGAAAATGGGTTATCTGGGGGTCAAAAACTAGGTCACTAGGTCAAATCAAAGGAAAACCTTGTGTATGCGATAGAGGCTGTATTTTTCAATTGATCTTCATGAAATTAAGTCAGAATGATTGCCTTGATGAAACCTAGGTTAAGTTTGAATATGGGTCATCTTGGGTCAAAAATTAGGTCACTAGGTCAAATCAAAGGAAACCCTTGTGTATGCGATAGAGGCTGTATTTTTCAATTGATCTTTATGAAATTTGGTCAGAATGATTGCCTTGATAAAATCTAGGTTGAGTTTAATTATTGGTCATCTGGGGTCAAAAAGTAGGTCACTAGGTCAAATCAGAGAAAAACCTTGTGTATGCAGAAGAGGCTGTATTTTTCAATTGATCTTCATGAAATTTGGTCAGAATGATTGCCTTGATGAAATCTAGGTCAAGTTCGAATATGGATCATCTGGGATAAAAAAATAGGTCACTAGGTCAAATCAAAGGAAAACCTTGTGTATGCAATAGAGGCTGTTTTTTTTTCAGTTGATCTTCCGGAAAGTAAATCAGAATGATTGCCTTGATGAAATCTAGGTAGAATTTGAATATTGGTCATCTGTAATCAAAAAGTAGGTCACTAGGTTAAATCAAAGAAAAACCTTGTGTATGTGATAGAGGCTGTATTTTTCAACTGATCTTCATGAATTTTTTTCAGAATGATAGCCTTGATAAAATCTAGACCAAGTTCGAATATGGGTCATCTGGGTTCAAAAACTAGGTCACTAGATCAAATCAAAGTAAAACCTTGTGTATGCGATAGAGGCTGTATTTTTCAATTGATCTTCATGAAATTTGGTCAGAATGATAGCCTTGATGAAATCTCAAGTTCGAATATGGGTCATCTAGAATTAAAAACTAGGTCACTAGGTCAAATCAAAGAAAAACCTTGTGTATGCAGTAGAGGCTGTATTTTTCAATTGATCTTCATGAAATTTGGTCAGAATGATTTCCTTGATGAAATCTAGGTCAAGTTTGAATATGGGTCATCTGGGTTCAAAAACTAGGTCACTAGGTCAAATCAAAGAAAAACCTTGTGTATGAAGTAGAGGTTGTATTTTTTAATTGATCTTCATGAAATTTGGTCAGAATGATAGCCTTGATGAAATCTTGGTCAAGATCGAATATGGGTCATCTGGGTCAAAAACTAGGTCACTAGGTCAATTGAAAGAAAATACTTGTTTTTGCTCTAATTTTAATGATAATTGGTCAGAATATTTTTTTCCATAAAATCACTAGGTCAAACATGTTTACACTGTTATGGTGTATTATGGTTTGTTTCTCAGGTGAGCAACCTAGGGCCATCTTGGCCCTCTTGTTATACTGAAAGAACAGCTGTTACTACTCTTGCACGGTATTTGTAACAATAACATGTTAAATATTACTATTGAGAAAAGGGGAATTGGGTAGTGAAACCATTATCCTTGACAAAATAGTTGTACTAATTTTGAATCGTATTGACTATAAAGAAAACCCTGATTTACCATGAAATAAACCTGAATTACCAATAAAGACATAATCGACTTTTCTGATAAATTTTTCGTTAGCGGGTTTATGTCAGTGGCCCAGTTCTCTCTTCAGTCATCCTGCATCAACATAATTTACTTTAACATCTTCTCATCAGAAACTCAGCCTGCATGGTCAGAATAACACCAAATCAATATCTAGCCCTACCCCCTCTCCCCATACTTGATCAGACCATTCATCGATTGTCCAAAGTTAATTTCCCCTTTCCACTTCCCCCCACTCCTTCCCCCCACCCCCCAACTTGATCAGACCATCCATTGATGGACCTAAGTTAATTTTCCAAGTTTGTTCAAGTGGTTCCTTAGACTAGACTGCACTTGGATATTTCTTTCTTTACTTTCATACTTAATTGTTTTGAAATCATACGATCAGATGGAATATTTCCAACAGACTTGAAAATGATACTTTAGGAATATCTTCACCAAACTTACTGTTTGATTTATTGATTCCGTTACATGTGTTTCATTATAAATACTTGATGAAAATATTGTACATCATTATAATGTATCTAATCGTTGTAACAGAAACTTGAATATTTTATAGCTGCTGTAATTTGGATTAATCATCAAAAAGTTACTGTCATTGTTTATTGCAACTGATGATTCTGGGCAACAAAAGTAGTTTTGAATGTCAGATCATTATGGAAATTTCAGAATATTGTAGCAAGCGTAAAAGCAATATTCTTATAAAAGCAATATGCTTACCTAAAATTTTGCATTAAGGCCATAATGTATTAATTACTAAATAACTGATCAATTTTTTCTTATGATTAGCTAAAGTTAAAAAACAAAATACACAGTAGAGTTTATATGTCAGATTTATAAACGGCTAATGAAACAGCATAAATACTGACAAAAAATACAAACATTATCTTTGGAAAAGATTGGGGTGTCATGAAAAATCATTGGTGGGGCAGGTTTGATTATCAAGCAATTCATTTATTATGGCCTAACCTGAAATGTTTAAGGGCCATACATTAAAAAAGGGATTCCAATGAATAATATTAGTTTTGGTAATAAATTGAAATAATCAGATATGGCAGTTTAAAATGTTATATATAGCTAGAACATTGCTTATTTTTTGTTCATAAATTCTCCCAAACAAATTGTTACAGAACAGGATATACAAACAGTAAAGCATTCAATTTTATTGGTATGATCAGTTCTTTTAAAAAAGTTTTTGATAATATCCTTCTGAAAATAGCTGCAGTAATCTTTATAGCAGCTGGATATGTGAGAAAATATTTTGGAAGCTCTTCTAGACAGAAATCACTTATGCCGTAATGAATATTTAATCTGGGATATTATCTCCCATCTAATGAAGAAGGGTGATGTAGGGTACAAATATTAATTACTGACTCTTAGTTCTGGCTTCTTTCATGTTTGTTAAACATAATCAGAAATAGACCAATAGCAAAATAACCATTTTTATGGTGCCCGCTGGCGGTGAGCTTGACGTAGTTGTCACAATTGCGGTTCAGTGTATGTGCGTGCGTGCATCTGTCCGTCTGAGTTTGCCCGGGCTGTAACTTATCCACGGATCAAGGGATTCTTAAATAACTTGGCATATGGACACAGTGTGTTGCATGCAAAAACCAGATTGGTAGCTTAAAGGTCAAGGTCATACTTTGAGGTCAAAGGTCAAAAGTTAGTGCAGTTTCTCTTGTCTGGACTGTAACTTAGCCATGGATGAAGATGTTCTTAAATAACATGGCAGAAATGTTTGCCACAATCAGATCTGTTGCCGCCAGATAGTATCATAAATGTTAGTCTTTTTTTTTTTAGCTCAGGCAGGCTAGACATGTTACCTGTGGGCATCTAGTTGTCTTCTGATGATCAATCTGTATATTGGAACCAGTGAGATAAGTTCTATCCTTTTATGTATACAAATTGTTTTAGAGGTCACCATGTTTGAGTTCAACAGTACTCAAGACTTTAGATCGCTTGCCCCTCACTATCCATAATCCTGCGATGTTGTTGTTTTTATGCCCCCGGCATCTTCTGATGTGGGAGGCATATAGTGATTGTCCTGTCCGTCCGTTCGTTCGTTCGTCCGTACGAGGTTAACCAAATGGGACCGTTTCGTCTAGCATCAATACCCCTTACTAGAATGACTTGATACTAATGCAGATGTAACCTGTGACCATTCCTGATCTTCAGACATCACTTGACCTCAGTTTGACCTTGACCTTGAACTTGATGTTGTTTTTGACTTGGGTTGCTTTGTATTGACAAGGATGCCACCGGGGGCATCAAGCGTTCATTGAATGCAGCTCCTTGTTTTGCATGTATTAGGAAGCCATCCATTTGGTGGTTTTACCTAGGTGTCCCCTTAATATTAATATTATGACCGTAAATATTTTAAAGTGAAATAATTTGAAGGCAGTTTATTTGTACACTGTTTTCTTTCATTTGTATTTTTAGCTGTGAAAAACAAAATGAAAGGAAGGAGTTATAATTATGCATGGAGCTGTCATTTAAAGATGCTATGAATTGATTGATAAAGAACATATGTTCAGTTTTTAATATTATCTGGGTGGCCTTTTATATAGATTGTATTTTTTTGCCCTTGTTTGCGATGTTTGCACACTCTGTGTTAGGCTATTTGCAGTAGACCAAGTACTGCTGACCGAGTGGTTAAGGTTAAGGTCTCTGTTTTTAATTACTCTGCGCTAGTTAGCATGTCATTGAAGCTATCTTAAATTCCAGTCTGTCCCAGACACAATGCTTGGATTGGCATATGGGGATCTTCCTCTGCATGGAAGATGGGCCTTGTCTGAATTTTAATTTAAAAAAAATGTGTAGAATGATAATAATATTAAATATATCAGCTTTCCAGCAGATAGGTATGATTATTGTTCTAGAGTCTGTTCTTGCCATTTTTAGGGTGTCAGTAGCCTGTTAGGCTGTTGTGAGTGTATCTGATGTCCTAGTGAATATGCTGTCATAGTGTATGTTGTCATTTTTTAATATTATGTGATGCTTTCAGAATATGTTTTGCTGTTTATGTGTGTGAGTTTTGGAATATATTAAGCAGTTCTTTTGAGTATGAGTGTTTTGCGATGGTGTGAGACTGCATTTTTCGACTCTTTGTTGTGAATGTTCTGTGATGATGTCAGAATGCATTTTTCCATTCTTAGATGTAAGTGTTCTTTAATGCTGTCTGAGTGTATATTTACTGTTTTTGGGGAGAGTTTTGTATGTTGTTGTCCTAGTCTGTCTTATCAATGTTTGATTTGAGCATTATGTGACATTGTGTGAGTGTCATATTCTTGTCATCTTTTGGATGTGAATGTTTTTCAGTGCTGTCTGAGAATGGAAGTGTTGTGTGAAGCTCTCTGAAAGCTGTCTGAGAGTGTAAGTGTTGTGTGCAGCTCTCTTAAAGCTTTCTGAGAGTGTAAGTGTTGTGTGAAGCTCTCTAAAAGCTGTCTGAGAGTGTAAGTGTTGTGTGCAGCTCTCTGAAAGCTTTCCTAGAGTGTAAGTGTTGTGTGCAGCTCTCTGAAAGCTTTCTTAGAGTGTAAGTGTTGTGCGCAGCTCTCTAATGGATGTCTGAGAGTGTAAGTGTTGTATGAAGCTTTCTAAAAGCTGTATGAGAGTGTAAGTGTTGTGCGCAGCTCTCTAAAAGCTGTATGAGAGTGTAATTGTTGGGTGAAGCTCCTTAACAGCTGTCTGAGAGAGTAAGCGTTGTGTGAAGCTCTCTAAAAGCTGTCTGAGAGTGTAAGTGTTGTGCGCAGCTCTCTAAAAGCTGTATGAGAGTGTAAGTTTTGTGTGAAGCTCTTTAAAAGCTGTCTGAGAGTGTAAGTGTTGTGTGCAGCTCTCTAAAAGCTGTCTGAGAGTGTAAGTGTTGTGTGAAGCTCTCTAAAAGCTGTCTGAGAGTGTAAGTGTTTTGTGAAGCTCTCTAAAAGCTGTCTGAGAGTGTAAGTGTTGTGTGCAGCTCTCTAAAAGTTTTCTTAGAGTGTAAGTGTTGTGTGATGCTCTCTACTAAAAAGCTGTCTGAGGGTGTATGTGTTGCGTGAAGCTCTCTAAAAGCTGTCTGAGGGTGTAAGTGTTGTGCGAAGCTCTCTAAAAGCTGTCTGAGGGTACAAGTGTTGTGTTAAGCTCTCTAAAAGCTGTCAGAGGATGAAGTTCTCTAAAAGCTGTCGGAGAACATAATTGTTTCATGAAGCTCTCTAAAAGCTGTCTGAGAACGAAATTGTTGCGTGAAGCTCTCTAAAAGCTGTCTGAGGATGTATGTGTTGCACAAAGCTCTCTAAAAGCTGTCTGAGGGTGTAAGTGTTGTGTGAAGCTCTCTAGTTGTGACTGTTCTGTGATACTATCTGAATATATTATGTCATTCCTGCTGTGTTATGTATAAAGTCAGTCTTATCAAATTTGGGGCCTGAATTTACATATGGTTAAAGGATATCCTTTTTTCAAGTTGAAGGTGAATGTAACTGATCTCTTACAACCTTTTGTCACAATCTGTCTTAAATAGATTAACTTTAAACTTATAAGCAAATGAAAAATATATTTTTTGTGTAGTTTGTAAATACAAAGATGTTGATAGACTTGTGATCGGACAGATTAAGTCAGATTATATGTGTAAGTTAGCCTGCTATGTCTTTCATCGATCACTCATAAAATCTGCTTTTTCATCAAGAACAAATAGTCCTGAAGAAGTTAAAGCCTTATTTGGTAATTGCAACCATAAACGGACCATTTAAACGGTATTGAAATGTTTATATTAACAATATCAGGTGAATTTGTAAAGATAAATAAAACTTACCCCTCACCTGGGTTCAAGCCTGACATCTGGGTAGAATAAGCAACCTTACAGCATACAGCTGGCTTATTTAACCTTTACCCTGCTAAATTTCAAAAATGGACTGGTCCATCATTCAATTTGGGCAATACCATTTATTATTCGAAGGGGTATTCTCTGAAAATTTACTGACTGAATAGCGAACAGTGCAGACCTGCACAGGTCACAAAAAGGCAGAATCACTTGCAGCCAGCAGGCTAAGGGTTGTTTGTTCTACCCTGATGGCTGTCTGTGCTAGCAGTAATGTCCAGAGGAGTAACCAAAATGACCTGCACTGGTCAGTTATACTTGAAATGAAATATTTACTGTTGATGTTGCGTTTATGTTTTTCCATTTTTATAATCATCAGAATGAAAATATTGTAGTTGATGAAACATGTGACCTGCAGTTAGTAGCATAAGGGAAGTAAGCATGTTTAGAAAACTGAATTTATAAGACTGAATTATGTCCCTTCGTAGTAAAATAGCATCCTTTTCTATTTCAGAAACAAGAAACAGTGTTCCAGAGGGTAAGATTCATTTTTGTGTGAAACAGAGTTTTGTATTTCTTAAAAGATGGTCTCATTAAGTCTTTACTAAGTCTTGGGGATGGGGATTTCACACTGCAGGAGTTTTTTTACCCTGAACTGCTGAATATCAGCTGGGGGGGGGGGGGGGGGGTGCCTGTCTGGACTCCCTGACTAGGGGCACTGACCCCTATATATCCACTTAGGATGGACCCCCCAGACCCCATCTACTTAGCAACTCCCATCTTCTACTACAGTAATTAATGAAACACCAGACATGTGTAATTGAAGAGATGGGTACAAGTAATATTAATTGATTTTGTCTATAGTTACAATTTCCAATATCCCCAGCCAGTGCAGGCCAAAAAAATGCATTTGAAACCAGTGCAGATGGTACATCTTTGAACTGTTTACACCATGCTGTTTTCTGTTAATGGTCTAGCATCAACTTTCATTAACATTTAATGATTTTGTAATATCACCATCTGCCGCATGTGACATTTAATGCAGAAAATTTGAAATAATTATAAAACTGAAAATACATGCAGCTAAAATTACAAAAAGAAATATTAGCACAGTATTATAGCCCTGAGTGTAACTCAATACAGACCGGGAGTGCCTGTATGAATTACAGACTCTGGTATATACCGGATTCAAGCAATTTGAAAGAAAAGTATCTTAAATGTATATATTTTTTGATCATGGTAATACTAAACCTTACCTTTAGTATGTATATTATACATATTATACACATATTATCCAATTGACAATCACTTCTGGACATGTGCAGAAGACTGCTCCAGCTCTGCAATGAGCAACATCGATTATAATCTGGCTTTTGCAGGGGACACTACTCTGTATACCTTAAAGAAAGTTGATGGGAGACAACTAGTGTTCAGGTTTGATGATGATTAAGTTGCATCCCTTCTATTTGAGGTGTATCAGATGTAAACTTGATAACAGTTAACTACTGAAACATTATGTATGAGTGAAAGCAAGAGGTGTGTTTGCTTTGTTATTTATAATTAAGCTTTTTAGACCTCTTTTACACACACCCACTTAAAAAATTTTGAAATAAATATACATCAGCCTCTTAGCCTTATTTCAAAGGGACATTACTCCAAAAAACCATGAACTGAAAGTAACCTAGACTTACAAAGTCTGTTGAGATCAAATAGTCTGTAATAATATTAATTTCTTCACACTGACACTAAATTATTTTCTCAGAAAAACATTTTCTCTCTAGGCTCATTCAATGACTCTAACGTCTGCCAGTCTAAAAGTAACCCTACCAGTTGGGCATCTTGTTTGAGTGGAATTACAAGATAATGTTAATGTGTTTAGATAGAGATCTTTGTTTTTCATGCTTCATTACCTTAGAACCCATTTTACAAAAAAAATGAGAAACTTGTTAGCCATTTACCGACATCATGTTAAAAGTAGATACCTAGCTGAGCCTTGTCCCTGGAGCAGACTGGACATGTGTTTTCATGCTTCACTTCCAACAAGAAAATAATTTTGTGAATTCCAACTAGGAGGTCTCTAGATGTTTTCATGTATGTTTGCTCCATTTTTGAAGATACAGCAATGAAACAGTACTGTTAGTTTGGAGACCAGTCTTAGAACGTAACCTTGCCATTGGTTGGTCTCAAAATTGTTCTCAGAAACAACCAATCAGATGATGCTGTTTTGAGACTGGTTTCCAAATGAAGTTTTGTAAGCACTGGCCATGAAAGCCCACTAGTTTTGTTTGTCTAAAGGATATTTGCTTAAAAGCATGCAGTTCTTTTTCTTACTGAGAAGCTGACTATGCTTGGTTATACAACTGCATCTTCCTGGAAGTGAACACTACTTGGAAGACTGAAATGTGTGTAGTGTAGTGGTTGTTGCTGTGAGTACACACAGAAAGAAAATAGCTATCTTTATAGGGAAGTTAATGTTCTTCCCAGGTGTTGAATGACAGGCAGCTTCAGTTTACATCTTAAATCCATGACTGTGTAATTGCCAATATTTAACTTACAGACTGGCTGTTTTCATTTCTCTTTTCACTGTGGAATTGATCTGTAATATAGTACTGAATCAATCCAGGGGTGGATTTTAGAGGTTTGGGTAAATAGAACAATTATAGCATCCTCTTAATCTTTGTCAGTCTGAATTGATTGCCTCATTTATTTTTTTGCTTTTGTTGTTGACTTTTCAAACAATGGATATTGAAATCATTAGAATTTTGATTGATATTTCTGAAATACTTGATTTTGAGTAAAGAATACTTTTCTGCTGTGGGAACTTCGGCTCTTTGTCTTTCTTGTACAAGTCTTTGAAATTTATTTTAAACTGCTGTATATCATCTTTAATATTGGCGCTGTTGTCAATGTCCTACCCATCATGATCATATTCAGCAACACTAATGGCATCAGCAGCAGCAAAGTCATCATCATCCTCATTATCATCATCAACTGCAGCAGATTATTATCAGCCTGATCATTTGCTAAATCCTTTCCCAGATTATTGTTAATTGTTTATCTCTACTGTTAATATTTTCTATATTTACATCATTTGGTCCATCATTGTTTACTTTAAACATCATGCCAATGTATTTCATACACAAATGTTTCTCTTGCATGCAGGACATGGGTTCTGGTGTTTTCATCATTGCTGGAAAACTCCATTTCACACCAGGGGTGTAGGCTGTAAATGGCATATAGGAATAAGGTCAGTAATTCGGTCGAAAATGTGCTTCCGTGGTGTAGTCGAAAGAAGTCCACAATAAATAGATCCTAATTTTCCCATTTTTTGCGCAAATTCGTGTAGAACGAGTGCTTTAATCACCATTTTTAATCCCCCGCCATGGCGGAGGGATTATAGGAATGGTCTGCGTCCGTCCTTCCGTCCGTCCGTCCTTCCGTCTTTTCGTCCTTCCGTCTTTCCGTCCTTCCGTCCGTAACAAAATCGTGTCCGGTCCATATCTCCTAAACCCCTTGAAGGATTTTCATGAAACTTGGGTCAAATGATCACCTCATCAAGAGGATGTGCAGAACCCATGAGTCAGCCTTGTCGGTTCAAGGTCAAGGTCACAACTCAAGGTCAAAGGTTTGAGCCTGCCATTTTGTGTCCGCTCTATATCTCCTAAACCCCTTGAAGGAATTTTATAAAACTTGGGTCAAATGATCACCTCATCAAGACGATGTGCAGAACCCTTGAGTCAGTCATGCCGGCTCAAGTTCAAGGTCACAACTTAGGGTCAAAGGTTTGAACCTTCCATTTTGTGTCCGCTCTATATCTCTTAAACCCCTTGAAGGAATTTTATAAAACTTGGGTCAAATGATCACCTCATCAAGACGATGTGCAGAACCAATGAGTCAGCCATGCCGGCTCAAGGTCAAGGTCACAACTCAAGGTCAAAGGTTTGAGCCTTCCATTTTGTGTCCGCTCTATATCTCCTAAACCCCTTGAAGGAATTTTATAAAACTTGGGTCAAATGATCACCTCATCAAGACGATGTGCAGAACCCTTGAGTCAGTCATGCCGGCTCAAGTTCAAGGTCACAACTTAGGATCAAAGGTTTGAACCTTCCATTTTATAAAACTTGGGTCAAATGATTACCTCATCAGAACAATGTGCAGAAATTAAGAGTCAACCATGCCAGCTCAAGGTCAAGGTCACAACTAAGGGTCGAAGGTTTGAGCCTTCCATTTGGTGTCCACTTGGTATCTCCTTAACCCCTTAAAGAATTTTCATCAAACTTGAGTCAAATGATCACCTCATCAAGAACTCATGAGTCAGCCATGTCAACTCAAGGTCAAGGTCACAACTGAAGGTCAAAGGTTTCAGCTCTGTATCTCCTAAACCCCATGAAGGATTTTCATGAAACTTTGGTCAAATGATCACCTCATCAAGACGTTGTGCAGAATTCATGAGTCAGCCATGTCAGTTCAAGGTCAAGGTCACAGCTAAAATCAAAGGTTTTACCCTTTCACTATCCGTAGCAGTGGCGGGGGATTTAGCTGTCTTTCAGACTGCCTTGTTCACTACTAGAATACATTCTGCATGAAATGAGACGGTTTTCATGTTCATACACCCCACATGGCAAGCTTTGCAGATCGAAACCGGAAGTAGGTGTTTATTGCGCGGACGAGTGCAAATATGCGCCATTTTTAGGGTAGCAGACCACAACTGACTGGCATTTCACTAGGAACTACATAACCCCCTATTTTCTTATCATTTTTTCGTTAATTTTTGATAGAAGTTCCATGAAAAATAGGTGTAGGAAAAAGTGATGTTCTCTAAAGATACGTAAAGACGACCTGAAGTTGTCGTTTTTTTATATGAAACAAAGAAGGATTTGAATTACTGACCTTTAACCTATAATAAGAGCTGAAATAAGACTTTCTCGAAACACATCGCAATTAGTCTTAATAGTCATAGATCGGTTGTATATGATATAAAAGGGTGTTTCCAATGCAAAATAATAGTGAAATTTGAAAATCTTTGAATTTTGACCATATTTTGAGTAGATGCGCCTATTCAGCAGCGATTTCTGGGATTAAAAAGCCAATATTTTGTCTCCAGAATGTCAGAAAATGCACAAAATGCATCCTTCTGGGTCTTATTCATGACGGAATGAATGATATTTCAGAATCCAAGTGAAAAATAATGCAAACGAGTGAAACTTTTACCAAAATATACAATAAAAGGACCATAGGGCCAAAATTTAGCCCAGTAAATTGGTAGGGGTGGCTTCTATTAAATGTCTATATTTCTCTCAAATCTTGAAATTTCACAATAAAACTTGGCAATATGTTTGGTATTACATCTTTCTTGAAAATAGAAATGAAAATTGTGTGATATTTGATAAGAAACATTTCTTATAGGAATAAGGTCAGTAATTCGGTCGAAAATGTGCTTCCGTGGTGTAGTCGAAAGAAGTCCATAATAAATAGATCCTAATTTTCCCATTTTTTGCGCAAATTCATGTAGAACGAGTGCTTTAATCACCATTTTTCACTACTAGAATACATTCTGCATGAAATGAGACGGTTTTCATGTTCATACACCCCACATGGCAAGTTTTGCAGATCGAAACCGGAAGTAGGTGTTTATTGCGCGGACGAGAGCAAATATGCGCCATTTTTAGGGTAGCAGACCACAACTGACTGGCATTTCACTAGGAAGTACATAACCCCCTATTTTTATGCCCCCGAAGGGAGGCATATAGTTTTTGAACCGTCTGTCTGTCTGTCGGTCTGTCGGTCTGTCCGCAATTTTCGTGTCCGGTCCATATCTTTGTCATCGATGGATGGATTTTCAAATAACTTGGCATGAATGTGTACCACAGTAAGGCGACGTGCAGTGCGCAAGACCCAGGTCCGTAGCTCAAAGGTCAAGGTCACACTTAGACGTTAAAGGATAGTGCATTGATGGGCGTGTCCGGTCCATATCTTTGTCATCGATGGATGGATTTTCAAATAACTTGGCATGAATGTGTACCACAGTAAGTTGACGTGCAGTGCGCAAGACCCAGGTCCGTAGCTCAAAGGTCAAGGTCACACTTAGACGTTAAAGGATAGTGCATTGATGGGCGTGTCCGGTCCATATCTTTGTCATCGATGGATGGATTTTCAAATAACTTGGCATGAATGTGTACCACAGTAAGATGACGTGCATGCGCAAGACCCAGGTCCGTAGCTCAAAGGTCAAGGTCACACTTAGACGTTAAAGGATAGTGCATTGATGGGCGTGTCCGGTCCATATCTTTGTCATCGATGGATGGATTTTCAAATAACTTGGCATGAATGTGTACCACAATAAGACTACGTGTCACACGCAAGACCCAGGTCCGTAGCTCAAAGGTCAAGGTCACACTTAGACGTTAAAGATCATTTTTCATGATAGTGCATTGATAGGCATGTCCGGTCCATATCTTTGTCATTCATGCATGGATTTTAAAATAACTATGCATGAATGTGTGACACAGTAAGACGATGTGTTTCGCAAGACCCAGGTCAGTAGGTCAAAGGTCCTAAACTCTAACATCAGCCATAACTATTCATTCAAAGTGCCATCGGGGGCATGTGTCATCCTACGGAGACAGCTCTTGTCTTATCATTTTTTTGTTGATTTGTGATAGAAGTTCCATGAAAAATAGGTGTAGGAAAAAGTGATGTTCTCTAAAGATATGTAAAGACGACCTGAAGTTGTCGTTTTTTATATGAAACAAAGAAGGATTTGAATTACTGACCTTTAACCTATAACAAACAACATTTTGAATATATAGGTTTTAGCTCTTATGTAATACCTGATGAAAATCAAAAACCTTGATAATTCCTCTTTGTTGATTATAGTATATTTCTTAATTCGTACAAAGTTATTTAAGAAAAAGCGTAGGTGATGAAACCAAACTTAACGCTGTTACTTGATATCCTGTTTACAACATATCATTTTATTTTTGCTATTGTTTATTGAAAATGGTATGTTAGAAACCGATTCTGTCACTGATTGTGGACTGGTGTGGATAGGAGTATCTGACTTTAGGTAACAAAATATTTCCATCTTGCACTGCTACAGCCAGTGAAAGAATTCAAACATTAATTTCAGTATTTTAAAATACTAAGAATTCTTGGCCTGAATTCTTGAATTTCACTCTTATTGCTTAGCAATAAGCTTTTGTTTCATTGCTTATAAATTATTAACTGTTAGAACGTAACAATAAAATTTCAAGGGTATCTCGTTAGACGCAGTTGTTTTCAAAATTTTCTATTTTATGATATATTTTGGAAATTGAAATTTATGCCAGTCTGTGGTATTAGATACCCAAGTTGAGCATTTTGTTTTGTAATATTTGGATATATAGCAACATGAACTCTGTCTTGTTTATAAGATGTTTATGAATTTTTATGGGCATGTTTTATAAAGTCAACTACAGGTTTGACAAGTTGTGTGAAATTGCAAGCTCCAATCTCCTTGGCTGCAAAAGAATGAGAGTTTTACATGGTGTTGTCCAGGCTTTTTATACTTCTTCCGTTTCATAGGTCTTGACTTAAGAAAATCATGACAAACTTGTCAATGTTTTTTGTGAAGTTTGGTGCACTGACAAAATATGATGTAGTGATATATAGTACCATAACATTGTAATAATTTGAAAATGTGAAGTTGTCCAGAAAAAGGTAAAAAACGAAATTAGTGACATGCTGCCTGGATCAGTTTTTGATAATTATCTGATTGGAGCATTATGGGAAAATATCTTATGGATTTTGGCATTTCTGGTGTTTTGCTGGCAGTATATATATGTTGATACAGGTAAGTTTAATTATATTGGCTCTATATAAAGTTCATTTTTCATCGTTATCAAGATTTTCAAAATGTATCTCACTGAAAGGTACAGAAGAAACATCTTTAAGCTGGTCCGGCTTGGACACATCTACATAGATGAAAAAAGCTCAAAATTACCATTTTGATGCCCATGTCCTGTATTGTAAGTGTGCAGTTAAGACACCTCATGTATGAATACTAGGTATACTCCTTGATATATTGGTTCAATATGCATCCAAGGCACAATTGCCTTGTTGTCTAGGATCTTAGGGTAATCAAAAGTAAAAATTTGGAAGTTAGTTTTGATAAATAGCACCACTATCATGTTCAGTCATAATATCCATGTTATTCAGATGCCATTAGGCCTTTTGAAAATAACATCTAATCTTCAGAATTGGAGGTAAGGAATTTCAATTAAAAGAGAAACCCTTTTGGGCATCATGATAGGCATGATAAAATGTTCTTTCATGTCAGCATAGTAACAAACTTTTGATAGCATTTCATCATAAAGGTAGAGTGTTATGCTGTTTCAGTTTTGTTTTGATTTATAATTTATGTGTGGATATAGTTTTCTTCTTGTTCATCAGTCTGCCCATCCGATTTTATGTCTGGGGTAATATTTTACACCGATGGATGTTCTTATAAAGTGGACTTGAAGTCTCCTTATTTCAGTGCACTACCTGAAGGTCAAGGTCACATCTAAAGGTCAGATTCTGTATTCACTCCATATACCATAATTATATAATGTTCAATTCATCAGTCAACATTCAGAATTTTGATTCCATTTCACTGAAGATGGCAGCAGAAGTTCTTGGATTGGCTTGATGATGACATGCAGTTGTGTAGGCCCAAGGGCAAGGTCACTGTATTGAAGATAAGGTTTTTGAGCATTTCACTCAGATATTGTCCTGCATAATACTACCAGTAACATCAAATCATTACTTTATAATCCTCTTGCAATAGCCTATATATGCAGTGGTAGCCCGCTTTGAGTGCAGGAGGTTGTGGATTTGCTTCCCGGCTGTGTCATACCAAAGACATGAAAAATAGCACTAGAAGCTTCCTTGCCTGGTGCTCAACATTAAAAGGAAATGGTCTAGGATTGGTCAGCTTGATTTTAGTATGATGTGACTGAGTGGGGTATCATGTCACATATGTACAGGGTGATGTTCCACGAAGGCAACACTATAAAGTTTGGCATTGTACTCACACTCTAAACCTGAGCATTTAACACAAACATTCATTGACAAATACATATTCCACAGGAGTAATTCATTGTATCTTTTTCAGGCCACAATGCTTATTTTTGCCCCATTTTGCAGCATGTTAAAAGAAAGTACTCAGGGATAGATCAAGTGCATGGAGGGAGTGGGTGATTATTGTATTTCTGAAAAACCTGTTTAGTTGATGAGCAATAAATGTGATTGTAGTTAACAGATGTTTCTAAATATTCTCTATTTAAGATGCTGCACCAACAGTATGCTTCATCTTGTACCTGTCAAAATAATTTATTTCTATCATGCAAAATGATTGCTTTGGGTTTTGGGGGAGATTTAAACATGTACTTAGTTCACCTGAGCAGACAGTATGTTATGACTAATTAGTTAATTAATGCCATATTCTCTAAAATTGCTCTCAGAAGAAAGAATGTTAGCCTCGTCAGAACATTCCTCTTGATACACTGGAGAATTTTGTAGTGCCAAAATAACTCATTTGTGGGTAAAAAAATAATGTTTCAGCTTTCATGCTGGTCCGTCACTGACCAGACTGTTAGAAAGGTTTTTTCTGTAACTTTTTTGGGGGATATATTAGTGTCAGCTGTTTGTGAACATTGTATGTGTAAAGAAAAGAAATTCCTCTAACATTGGTATTGCTCGGACTGGTCTCCTAGTTTTTTGCAGTCAGTATTAGACAAAATAGATTAGATTTATACCGGATTTGTCCCTTAGATGAAAGATTGGAAAATGCACTTCTGGTAACTCTTTTAGAATGTGATTTGAAGATCATCCATCCACCTGGTAGAACAGTATAATAGCATAACTCTATAAGGGCTACCAATCCATTGTGCTGTTAAAGACTGGAATGAAAATGTAAAAAAATATCTGCTGAGCCATAGCAGCATTGTCCAAAGTTGTTGGCTGGGAAAGTGCCTAACCAACAGTCTGACACTGTTACAGTGTCATGATGAATGGCCCTCAGTGATGTTACAGTAGCAAGTATATTTTGCTTGTCTACTGTCAAGTTTGTCATTCTCCTACATCTGGAGTGGTGATGTTATTGCAGAGAGCAAATTGATCTGTTGACATCAAACATGTGGACTGTGTGCTAGTCTGAAATAATCAGTCCTTGTCCCCACAATAGTTACGATCTTCTTCCATTGGTGTCCTGTTTCTTCTGTTCATTCCTTCTGGACACACCAGAGAGCACTGTTCAAAAGAATAGATTCTTTTGTGTACTTGTTACATTTTTTGTCATTATTTACTTTTTCACTCACCAATTTCTTTTCTTATTATCATTATAAAGGGAGGTAATCTGTTTTCAGATTGTCTCACATTTTATCACCATTACCTTGTTCTGTGGAGAAAGTATGTCATAAAATTTGTAACAGGTTGTCAGATGTTATGGTAAAAGAATGTAATCATCTCCTTTTCCACTAATACAAGTTTATAGAGCATTATTTAAGTTTGAAATAGACTTGTTACATTTAGATTTCTCATTTAATTGCGAAAAGGGAAATCTTGTCGGATACGGTGTCTGTGTTAAAAGAATTTTTTATAAGTTATAAGAGATGTTTAATATCTCAAGTGTATGCATTTCCAAAATGAATTTTTAAAGGAACGATTATCACTTGATAGATAAATAATTGAACCTTGTTGCTGAGTATTTCTGAAGGTATGTGATGGACAGGTTTGACCAAACAGGTGATAAGCCTCGGACACTTAAGTTTTTCTGCTATAAAAGTAAATGTGTGTGGGCCAAAAAAGTTATTCTGTGGTTTGGATTAATATGGCTGGCATATAGGATTATATGTTCACTAATTAAAAATTATCAGTGTGTATGTGTTACTAAAATGCCATAAATGACTGGAAATTCACACAAGGGAATGACTGAAAGGAAGACTGTTCAAATAGAAAAGGAAAATTGTTGATACAATGATATCCTAAGATAGTTAACATGATAACATCAAAGACATTATTTTTACGACAGATGCTATATATTGTCACCACATGATTTCAGTGTCATCTGGTGAATGTGACATTAGAGGCTCTTATAAAAATATAAGCAAATTTTGGATACCTTTTGACTTACGGAAGTCAATATACATTTTGGTATCATGTGTATGTTGGTCTTAAAAGCTACTGTTTAGTGCACAGCTACAGTTAAGAAGGATATTAGCCGAAGTTAGGCAGGATTATTTTACATTTTTCAATCAATATTAATTACCGCCAGTGAACAATATAGGCAGGCTGATTAAAGAGGGAACCTGTCAGAATGTTACCTGAGGTTAGACCTAAAGTGACATTACTACATGTCCGAAATGCATGTCACCTGTCAAGGCAGACAATAGTAAAGTGTTAATTAAAATCTGCCAGTGAGGGAGAATTAAGATGGTGTTTAACTTCATTTAGACATTCTGATGGATTATTCAACTTTTTTTTCCCCCTGTGTGTATTTTTCTGTCTTATAGGATTCATATATAAAGGACTAAGAGACAGGATTTTCCCTTTTGTCGTTCCTTTTTCTTCTCATTGTTTCATACTGTTAAATTAATGCATAGACATACAATTCATTAAGATGTTGAACATTTCTAAGTGATTTTGTTAATACAAATGCCTGTAGGAAGATGAGAGAATTTGCTAATTCAATTTATTTTATAAGTTAGTTACTTTGCATAGAAATAGCTATAAAAAATCAGATAAAAATTTTCATTTATTGTGTTTCATAGTATTTTGCCTTCACAGCAGGAATATTATTTTCATAGGAGGATACAAAGAATGGATTCTATTTACACAGAGACAGGCTAATAAGTTTATCATAACAAATCTATTCTGTGGATTCATATCATAATTAGTAAGAAATTAAAAGGGCATTCTCATAATCTATGAGTGTGTAAGTTATTTCTCTGTCAATTTTCTCAGACTGTAATCTTGTTTCATAACAGCAGGGGATTTATTTGCTGCAGCTCTGTTCCCTTTAGATTCTTATCTAAAATAGGCTTCTGAAGCATTGATGTGATTAGTGATAAATTGATAGTGTTACCTTTTAGTCACTCCAGGTGTGTCTGGGATTAATTTTTTGGTGCAGAGTGTGATTAGTGCTATACCGCAAGTGTCCTTCTGGAAGGGAGAAACTTTTTTTCGTCATAAATTTTATTTTATTAAATTTTGACAGGTTTCATTGTGTTTCCTGTGTTAAGAAACATTTTCAAGATTTTTTTTCGACTCCCATAGAAAAAATCAAGTGGCTGGGAAAATAAATGAAAAAAAAAATCAAATGAATGATGGGAATTATTAGTTGGAACATGGAACTTTTTGTTTAATTGTGACTCAGAATATAACATTACCTGATAAAATAGGATCTGGAATTTGTCAAAGACTGGTATGACATTCTACCCTTGAAGGGTTCTTCATCAAATTACCTTTATCATTCCTTTATTCTCTGTTATCTATAAGTGCTGGCAGATGATAATTCGGCAGATGTAAAAGGTAGTGAAAAAACATTTGGTGTGTTGGGAATTTATAGACCAGGAATATAAAGTTAGGGAATTCAGTTCAGATAAAGACTAAATAAAAATAGCTTCGGATTATATTAAAGAATTTCTTTACACTAGGAATTCTGGAAATTGCTTTATTATTGATTAAAAGGAGAACTTTTTTTCTGTAATTCTTTGAAAGTTCAGAAAACAAAGAAGTAGAGAAAATGGTATAGTCACTACCAAGTGTGCTTATTAAAATTTCGTGAAAAGTTCAAACTTATTTTAAAATTAAAGTAAGTCTGAAAATTAAAGCTGTGAAAAAATGAATGGAGATACTGAAGTTATGGAACCTGTTGCTGTGCCAGTGGCTAGGGGGCACGGGTCCTCTCCTTGTAAATCACCATGGTATGGGACCTATGTTCGTAGACTTAGTGTCACTAAGGAACCAGGGAAAGGAATTAATGTAATGGATTTATACCCATTTTCAAATCCAGGTAATATTTTACTCTTTTGAATACTGATCATTATAGTGTCTCTATATATGATAAATTATCTGGTAAAGTTTAGTGGTGGTCTCTGTATGATAGTGTTTTTGGAATGTAAAAGGACAAACCTATTTTCACAATAGCACACCTTAGAAATGTTCTCTTAATACGAGTGTAGACTTGAGATCTCTTGGTTTTTAGTTTGATTCCACCCCCCCACCACCACCCCTCAAGTGTGGTGACAATTTTCCTCATTCTATGAATCTTGTAGAGAAGTTGTAATTTACATGCAGAGAACAGATTACGACTGATAGGAATATGATTTCTCTTTGTTGTAGATATACCAGCGTATTTCATGTCAGTTCTTTGAATCTTGGAATGAACATGTGTCAACAACATACTGACAAGTGGACTTAAAGTCCAACTAATTTGATTATAAAATTTGGATGGTTGTTGACACAGCAAATTAGATTATATTTTGGCAATATAATGGTATATTATGCCCTCAAGTTTTGAAATTTGTGGTATTTTATCAGTGAATTTAGCCCTAATGGCATGTGCATGTTCTTGATCTGCTTGAATCATCTTTAAGTATTCAATAAACTGCAAAATCATTTCATTTGGTGGGAAGGAAACTTCATGTTCTTTTGCCATTTTTGGCTATTTCATGGGAATATAAATTCATGGATTTCAACTTTAAATATAAAAGGAACAGAAAATTGACCTATTTTGACATTGTCCTTATGCTTAAATATCATGGATTGACTTGACATTGAAATCCACGAAAATTTGTCCACCATGAATATTCATGACTTTACAAAAATCTTGTTTACTTTTTGGGTGAAGGTATTTTCTTGAGATAAATCTTCTACCTAACAAGTTCAGTAGATTTTATGATACAGTTTTATGATGTTTTATATATGTCTGATCTAGTTATATGATGGTAAGAAATCATTCACTGACACCAGTTTTTGCCCTTGTCTGACCATTTTTAACGCCCAAGTTTGCTTTCATTGCAGTTTTATGAAGTTGATGGTTGTTTTTATTCCTAGGGGTTCAATTATAAGGAGCTTTTCGACTTCACAGCAACAACATTTTATCTTGTTCAATAGATGTGTGGTATTTCTTTTAAATATTGACATATTGCACCAGATGTCACCTCATATATAGTTTTGCAGTACTGAGAAAGATGTTGTCTAATATAAAGCTGTCCATTTCATGTTTTGTTATATGATAGATCACAGATTGTCTCCAGCTTGATCTGGTCACATGTTCATTACATATATAGAACGATGAACCGTGGTAAATTAGACGATAAATCAGAAGAAAGCCTTGATTGTTTTCATTCTGACATGCTCATTGACATATTTTAATAAATATTATGCTGGACTTCATATTCCCGAGGAGTAATGAATCGGGCGGCAAGCGGCAATTTGACGTCATAATTGAAGTCATAATGCTCTCTTACCCATCCGCGCGTCGAATGTTGTTTATCGCAGAGTATACAGAGCTTGAATTCCTTCTTTGTTTAACTGGAAATCAAATCGAATCATGTTAGAATATATGATAGATCACAGATTGTCTCCAGCTTGAGATGGTCACATGTTCATTACAATTATACAGGATTTCATTACCTTTCAATTATACTTGCCAAAAGTTGCCAGTATTTTTGTTTACATTTTGGCATTTGATATAAACCATTTATGAATTGTCGTACCTCTGACAGTGACAAGGGCTTGAACTCTTGTTTGCTTGTATATATCTAAAGGGAAGTAATCGTGCAGAGATCTAAATCATTAAATTTTGTTTTAACTTTAAATACAGAATTTTAGAAAGATAATGACCTCTGTTCACATTCTCACAAAAAAACACGTTTTGTTTGAGTTGAAGGAGGCACTTACAACAATAAAAGTCTTAATTTTATATTAGTGTAGTCTCTCTTACTGTCAGTCTGACTATCAGTATGGGTTATTTCATGGTTCTGATATTTTATAGTTGCCATCCCTCTGATGGACAACAACCATGCAAAACAGTGTCCTAAACATGAACTTAGTTGGACCAACTTGTCAGTGTGATGAAATTGGAGTTCAGTGACATCATGGTGGGTGTATCAGTACATCTCGGCAATCATATTTCTATCATTATTTGACCAGCTGGCACCCTCTGGAATACAACAGTTGCTATTTCTCTTATCTGTCTGTCTGTCTTCACTCTTTGATCAGGTCCAGTCATTATTTTATCATACAATCTCTTTAATATTTTTGGGAGTATTTGCCATAACCAGAACAATTCTGTAGGTGAAAACATTAGATATTGAGTCAGTGTTGGTTTGTCTGGACATCAAGTCTTGTTGTTTTGGATGATTTTATCTTGCAAATATATTATTATGAGTCTGTCATGCATTAATCATAAAGTCATCCTGAGTTCAGACCAGTTAGTGTTTGGCGGCTTCACGCAGAGAATGATTCCTGCATACCAACGTGAACATATTTTTATGAAACATTCCCCTGTACAAGTAACTTTGTGAAAAACATGGAGTGGCTTTCTCCACTGGTGCCCAGTATTGAAGTCTGTTGCTGTCTTCTTGGGCTCAGAGAAGTTAGAAATTTTACATATATTGCTAAAGGAATTCACATGTTTTTATTTTCCTATTAGTACTTGGTGAATAGTTTCAAAAGTAAGAATAATTGCCGTAGTTGTTTATTTCATACATCAAAGCTTAGAAGGTCAAATGTCTTTGTAACAGTTTTCAGTAAACACTGAATAAATCAGTTATTTTAAAAAAACATTTACACAAAGATTTGGGCCTATAATGTATGATATATACTTTTAAAATGGTAGGTGTGTGGATAGTCTTTATGTTATTTCACAAAACTTGACATCAAGATTTATTATAGTCCAGCAATCTGGGGGTTTGGAGGAGTAGTGTCCCTTGATGTTGATTATGATACTAAGTTGCACAATCCAAAAATGTTTGCAGTTTTGTTTGATGAGTGATTTGTTTTCTCTTTTCAGAAAATGCCTTGAAAGTAAATGGCACCAGGTAAGAATCATAACTTTTCGAACTGAGATTCAGACATGAAGAAGTATAAAATATTTTGATTATTTTGTCAAGCAGGCTTTAATTTAATGTTTTTGGTCTGGTTTATACTAGCAGTTTTCTCACAGCTACAATACTGATGTAGTAGAAGAACTATATTTTTTCAAGAGATGCATTTATTCGTTCTCTTAAACTCGTGTGAGCCATGAAAGCATCATACTAATATGCTTGCAGTTAATGGTTATCATAATCAACCCATGAATTCATTAGCCTATTTTAGTCTGCATGGGAATATGACTGGTGTCTAAAAATATCACTAAATTTTGCTAAATAAAGTTTGAAACTATCAAAATATAGTTCTGTATTCTTCAATTTTTTTCAGTGACATCAGCGAGAATGGAATATCTGAAGAAGATGCGGTGAGAGATCCAAACATTTTCCGCGAGACACACGAAAAGGAGGAGGTATACATTCTGATGATCTGGTCACAATTTTTTTCTCATTGAGTGTGAATCATTTTGAAGCAGGGCAGGGGTAAAAGAATGTAAAACTTAAGAAACTTTGTGGGAAAAGGTAGCAAAATAAATCAACAATATTCTTTGAAAAAATAAAACGGGATGATGATTACATTGAAATAAACACATTAGGAAAAGTGAGAGAGTGCATTTAACAAAAGTTCATCATCTTGAAAATTCATTAATTTCATCAGTTCATTGTAGAATAATGACTGAAATATCAGCGTCATTACAAATGTGGTTACACAGGCTTCTCACTGGTGTGAATTTTGAGTTTTCTTTTCATTTTCTTTTTTTTTACCTAGCAAAGTAACACTCGTGTTCTAACCTCAAATTTTGAAAGTTTCACGTTTTAGACCAGGGGATCTTCAGTATGTAAATTCCAACTGTTTTTCCTTGCATGCTTAAATGTATGGATGTTGTGATTTTGACATTGATTTTGATTTTGTTACAATTTTTCTTTCAATTCAACTAATAAGAATGGTTAGAAGCTTTTCCAAAGTACATCAGATTCCGTCTTCAATCACAGCAAACACCATCATTCATACAGCTGACTCTTTTCTTAAGCTAGAAATTAACACCAATTTAGTTTTAATGTTTTCACCCTATTTTTGTGACTGGTATCAGGATATAGATTTCATACATCCACTTGTCCTCCCCTCACCCCACCCCCCATCCCTCTCCCCCTAGGGAAAATTACCATTTGACCCTACTTGACTTGTGTCTTTGTAACTTGAAATCCAACCAAACAAAACATGTGGGGAAGTTGTCAGTTAGTGAAAACTTGCAGAGAAGCTATTAGTACTAGTGTGGAATACAGGAAGACCACTTGTTAAAAAACTGATTGCCGTTATGTAACTGCATTACAGTGAAACACCTCTCACTCCAGCCTCATAGGCTCAAGCACCTGGGCTTATTTGAGCAGTTCATGCTTTCTTTGGTAAATCTAGTGATCTGCTCATCACCTTGTGATCTTGAGCAATCAATGTTTTACATTTTTGTTATAAAAAAGTTATTCTAACACGACCAGCTGATAACCTACATACTTGAACTATGCTGCACGTGCACTGTGTATGGCTATTCCATTTATACACTGCTTCTGCCTTCTTGATATATTCATACGCATAAGAGCTCCAAACTTGGGTTATTCAGCGATAAACCTAATTTTGATTCTTAAATTCATGCTACTCTAATAAAAAATGTACACCAGGCAGATTGGGAATAGATTTATCACCATTGTGTGATGGGACTGAATCTCTCTATTCACTTAAAATGATAAGATTTGAATTTATAAATAGGACAGAGTGGGTAGTATTTGCAATGTTTTATTTTGGAATAAAGCCAAGCACAAATTCAAAATAATTGTGACTATTAATCTGTATCCTGCCCTGAAACAGAAACTCGCAGGTTTCACAATATGTTTTGCGAATTCTTTACATGTAGAAATAACACTTTATCATGCTGAACATGATTTATTCTGCCTTTGCAACCAGTGTAGATCATGATCTGCACTGTCCGCCATTCAATCAGAATCTTTTTGGTTAGCACCCCTTTTAACAGTTAATGGTACTGTCTAAATTGAAAGATGGACAAGTTCATTATAGAAATTTAGCAGGATAAGGGATAAGACTGCTAACCATGAAGACACTAAATAAAACCTGCGTGAAAATTTCCCTATGCAATGTAGATGTTCCTTATGTAGATTAATGGCCATGTTGTGTTAATATTTCCACAAATAGACCAGAGGTCTTGCTTTAATTCGTGGCATTCACTTAACCTTTAATAAAAAAGCAACTTCATGAAAGCATTCTTTTTTGTTTCACTGTACACCAGCTTACATGCACATTGTAGAAATCACTTTGCACTTTATACCAGAGCTACAACAAATTCTCCTAATTATTTGCACGATACATGTGGAATGGTTTGATTTTTTAACGAGCCCGCTGGCGGTGAGCTTGACATAGTTGTCACAATGGCGGTTCGGTGTATGTGTGTGAGTCCGTGGGTGCATGTGTGTCCGTCCGAGTTTGTCCGTGCTGTAGCTTACCCATGGATGAAGGGTTCTTAAATAACTTGGCACATATGTTTGCCTCAATGACACGGTGTGTTGCGTGCAAGAACCAGTTTGTTAGCTTAACGGTCATTGTCATACTTTGAGGTCAAAGGTCAAAACCTGGTGCTGGCTGTAACTCAGCCATGAATTGAGAGATTCTTAAGTACTTTGGCACAAATGTTTAGCCTTGATAAGATGATGTGTCATGTGCAACAACCAGATTGGTAGCTTAAAGGTCAAGGTCATACTTAGAGGACAAAATTCAAAACTTGGTTCAGTTTTCCTTGTCCGGGCTGTAACTCAGCCATGGATTAAGGGTTTCTTAAATAACTTTGCACAGTTGTTTGCCTCAATGAGACAGTCGAATGCTCAAGGTCACACTTAGGGGTCAATGGTCTAAAGTTGATGCAGTTTCTCTTGTCTGGGCTGTGCCATGGATGGAGATGTTCTTAAATAACTTGGTAGAAATGTTTGCCGCAATCAGTTCTGTCACTGCCAAAAAGTATCATGAATGTTAGTCCTTTTGACAGCTGGCGGGCTCGGCATGTTGCCTGTGGGCATCTATTATTTTTTTTACTGCATATCTATTTTCTGTTGTGTTCATTTTATTTTGAATTTTAGTTGAAATCTGTAGTTACAGTTACTAGATAAAAAAAATACAGATCATATGTTTTACACATTTCCATCGTGCTTTCTTAAATTTTCATATTTATAATACCCAGTTTCAGATTTTTCATGTATAATTTTATTATGATCTATTGATTTAGAAAATGAAAAGAGGTTATTTTCAGTTTTCAAGTTTAAAGAGTAGTAATTATGGTTACTTTGTTCAAAATAACCTGTTTAAAATGAAGATTGTTTTAAATTATTAGTAAAACATTGTCTAGGATTAGATGATATATTTAAATCGCAATGTATTACTGTTGCCTAAAAACAAAATTAAAAATAAAATTACATGTTTTTGACAAGCTGTAGTCGATATTTTTCAGGTTCATTTTGCTGAGATGAACAGTGTCCGTGAAAAGTTTGAGTCTGGAGGAAAATCAGATGAGGATCAAGCACCTCGTAGAGTATCCGTCAAGGACGAGTATGACCAAGGTGGTGAGTTCGAAAATGAGCCAGTGCAGAATCCTGATGTTGTTAAAGAAACAGATAGACCAAAAGAAGAATTACCTGAAGTTGGCAGTGCAAAAAGTCTGGTAAATCGGTTCAAATCTATTCAAGAAGAAAAAGCACAACCAGTAGCTAGCAGTAAACGGCCATCACCACCTCGTGATTCAGAAAAGGTTGAGTATGAGAGTCAGCCAACAGAGCATTTGCCACAATACGAAGGACAGACTGAGTCTGGTGTTTTCGAAAGTGAACCAAAAGGTCATGAAGATGTTGTAAGGTCAGGTGACCTAGCAGAAGATTATAAACCAGAAGAAGGCTCGGCTAAAAACATTTTGAACAAATTTAAAGAGATTCAGACTGAATCAAGTCAGCACAAAGTACACGAAAAGCGTGAAATTACACCGGATAGGTCCGGTAAAGTGGAATATGTAAGTGAACCACGTGGGGAGCATATAGTATACAATGAAACACAAACTGAATCTGGAGTGTTTGAAAATGTGCCAAAAGAGGAAGAGGATGTTGTTCGTTCTGGCGAAAAAGCAGATGAAATTTTACCAGAAGTCGGTATGGCGAAGTCACTTCTGTCAAAATTCAAGCAAATGGAAACAGAAGTAGGTCATAGGCCACCACCTTCACCTAACAAGGAGAAACCTAAAAAGGCAGAATTTGTAAATTCACCAAGGGGTTACCTAGAGAAATATGAGCCACAAGTAGAAGCAGGTGAGTTTGAGAATAAGCCAGCTGATAGAGGGGAGGTTGTTCGATCAGAAGATCATACAGAAGATATCCTTCCAGAGGTTGGAAGTGCTAAGAAAACAATGGAAAGGTTTCGTGAGATACAGAAGCAGTCAAGTTCACCTGTAAGTTCAAAAGCAAAAGAAATCACACCACCCAGAGAACAAAGCCCAGGTCGAAATGTTGCAGGTGTTTTTGAGAATACACCAGCTGAGAGAGATGATCTAGTTAGGTCCGGTGAGGTTCAACCAGACGAATTACCAGAGCAAGGTACTACTAGGAACATTCTTAATAGATTCAAAGAAATTCAAACAAGTGGGTCACAGTCTAGTTCACCTGGTAAAAAACCAAAAGAATTCACTCCTCCACCAGAGGCAGGTGTTTATGAAAACAATCCTCAAGAACATTTAATAATTGAAACAAGGCAAGCGGAGAGTGGTATATTAGAAAGCACACCAAGTAAATCGCAAGCTGATGTAGCTAGGGAAAGGGAAGCAACCCCAGAATCTGAACTTCCTGAGCAAGGATTTGCGAAAAATCTTGTCTCTCGATGGAAACAACTAGAATCAACTTCCAGTAGTGCCAAATCAACATCATCCACGTCGCCTAGGTTTAAGGAGTTTACACCTCCGAGGGACAGTAGGGGTCCGTTGAGTCCCAAATCCCCAGCGGGCGTGACTAATGGCGTTCATCCCAGTGATCTCCCAGGACAGTACCAGCCACAAGAATCTACAGTCATTCATGAAAATAAACCGGAAGTAAAAGAAGATGTGTATCGTGAGGCTGACACAGACTGGACGGATGGAATGCCGGCACCTAATACAACATCTTCGATGCTTCAGAGATTCAAAAGTATTCAAGAAGAAGCAAAGATAAATGAAAAGACCCCTGAACCGATTCATAGAAAGGTGAGATTATAATTTCTATATATTGTTATAATTATAGAGTTTGGTTCAGAACAGATGGAATACTACACATTTAGATTTAGATCTGCTTATGTGTATAATTTAGTTCTTTTCTCCAAAATTGTGTACGTAACTTTTGTTTGCTTCGTCTGCTTGTATATAACAAAGCTGTCAAATTTAGGTTGAAGGAGTTGCACATTGTCAAAAAGAAAAACTGAGAGGTTGAAAAATGTGAAACAAATTTGAATAAGTATTATTTCATCTGTATGAAAAGATAGAAAAAAAAACATGAAAGAAATGCATGGACAGTGCATGCAGTTAGTTTTGCATTCTTTTACAAATTTTGTTCATCTGATAAGCAGAAAAAATCCTTGAAACTAACTGCACGCATGCATGCCAGTAACATCGATCTTTGTTTCTAGTGAAAAAAATGATACCATGTTTTCTTTATAGGAATTTCTGTAGCTCAAGGCAGCAGCAAAAATGCTTTCATGGTATAGATCGAAATTTATATTATTTTGCTCTCTTTTTTTCAAAGGAAAAAAGAAAGGTTAGCATTTAGAATTTTATCACCTCACTTTGTGTAGTATGATCAAAGGGAGACTAGCAGTGTTTCCCAGTTTTCATATCTATCGCAGTTACCTCCCTTATAATCTCTTTGTACCAGGCACACTGAATATTTTGCACAAATCTTGTATGTAGTAAAACAACACTACAGATGATTTCATTTAAGTTGAAAAAAAAAAATGTACTGTATATATGTGCTTAGTTTACGGTTCATTTATGATATTATGTTTCTTACGTATATTGCAATATGTTTTACAGACAAAGTTGTTTAAATGTAACAAAAACCAGTTTGACAATACAGTATCTTTAAATTGCATCAGAAAAAGAAAAAATAAATAGCTTATATTGTGTTATACGTCAGTTCTGTGCTATTATTGTAAAATTCTGCTGTTTCCGTTGTTAATAATGACGGTGATTAATTTCCATTTGATTACACATTTGCCAAAATGCAATTTTGTCATTTCCAGACAGGTTTTCTTGACTGCAGGAGAATGCTGAAGTAGAATACAGAGAATATAAAATTACAGTGTCATTACGCCTTTTCTACCTTAATATGTCGATTATGATGTTCAATTTACAATCTCGAGTTTACTTGAAATAAGTTTTCAAAAATTTTTATTCTAGTTTACTCTAAATAAGTTTTCAAAAACTGTTTGTTCTCTATTAATTTGAATTTGCATCTTACATCTTAAAACTGTTTGGATGCCCTATATTAGTGACATAATTGTTTCAGGCCTGTTTCATGACAAAGTTCAAACTTAGTATATAGGGTCCATTTACATTAATATTTCAAGTGTGAAATTTGAACTTCTATTCTATCATTGTTACATTAGTACAGATTATATTAAAACTTTATATGAATGTGCCTTGTACAGCTACAGACAATTTCAGCTGTTTAGATTAAACAAAATAATGGCAAATTTATGGTGGCACAGAGGTGACATAGGAAATATTTTATTTATCACGTGCACATGTGTTAGCTTCCACGTGCGAACGTGTTAATTAACATGTGTGCACGTGATAACTATCACATTTGCACGTGGTAGCTAACACGTTTGCATGGGATACCTATTACGTTCGTATAGTAAATATTTTATTTATCACGTTCGCACGTGATAGCTATCACATTCACATAGAATATATTTTATTTATCATGTGCGCATGTGATAGCTAACACGTGCGAATGTGATAGTTATCACATGCACACAAGTTAATTAACACGTTCGCACATGTTAGCTAACATGTGGGCACGTGATAAATAAAATATTTCCTATTTTCCCTCTATGCCACCGTACAAATTAAATATTTAGCTGTCATAAGTCTAAAGTGTTGATGAAAATAGCCTCTAGTGTTTCCAGATAATTTTCTTAGGTGGTTCATTTCAATCTAGAACTATTTTAAGTTTCAAGAAAAAAAAACCTTGCCTTTGAGTTGTAAAATAAATTTAATGGAAAAATATTATGTTCAAGATATAACAGTAAGATTTATGAAATTTCATGAAACAGGCTATAGCATTGTATGTGTTATTAATGAGTAGGTTGGAACATTCCTTTCACATCTCAATCTTGACACAATCTGATTTTTTCTCATGCTTTTCAGAAACCCTTGTAGATCAGAAACTTATATCAAACTTCTAACTTTCTTGTAGAAAATTGGCATTATATTGAAGGCATAGATTCATGTCATTTCAAAATGGGAAAAAAGTTAGAATTATTCTGGCTTTCTGCAAGGGTTTGTTTTGATGTTCCTTACAACCAGGCTTTACACAAGGTTTAGACATAGTGGCAAGTACATGAGTGTATTTTCATATTGAATTTATTAAACGAGTTGAATAGGGTGATAAAATAGGAGGCTCTGTTGTTTAATAAATTCAATGTAGAAAGACATAAATGTAATATTCTTTTTATCACATGTTAGTTTTTTTCCCTGAAATGACTGAAAATTTCTTTTTGTACCAAATGTTAATTTGACCAATGTTGTCAACATCAAACTATTTTTTATACTGTGCACAATGACTGCCAAAAGTAAACTATGTGTAGATAGCAGTTCTTGCTTGAACCAACTTCAGTCACTGAAGGGGATTCTTTATGGTGGAATACTTTTTGCATTACTCTAATATATCTCGTGGGTTTATCAATGTTTTACATATAATTCTGAACTAGTTATTATTTGATAATTTTACATCATTTATTCAAAATCTCAGTTGTTTTTAAAAAAGATTTTACAAAATCATTGTGTAAATTAAATGACATCACCTTTTGGTAGACGATAAGGCTATCCCTTCAGGTGAGCTTTGCACCTGTGTTTCAAGCAGCCCAAAGTCAGTACATGTAGTTACAAATGTTCAGAAATATATGTTTTATTTGCTATACATGTGATCAGTGTATTTTATGTACATTCAAGGACGATTCCCAACCCCCTCAACCAGACACCGAGGTAATCACACACTACAAACTTACTTTTTACCAAATATGGTCATATATCAAAGCTTTACTCTGGGAAGTTGAACAGTCTTTATGCAATACTATTGAAACAAAGCTGACCCTTAGTCATCTGTGTTTAGACTATGAATTAAAATGCTAAATTTCTATTTGTGCCAGTAGTTTTGAAATCACCAGAGATTTTCATGAAATTTTTCTGAAATATAGCAAAGTTTTAACATCTGAAACCAGTTGTTTAGCAGTTTGATATCTAAATTTCAGTGTATTTACCCATAAATATTTTTAACATTGTAATATAGACGTGTTTTGTTTACGTAAAAAGAAATGGATCATTTTGCACTTTCAGTTTTTGGGGATTTTTTCTATATTGTTAGTCATGAACTGAATTTTGATTTAGTTTATAATGGAAGATATTTTGCATTCATACCATTTTGAAAAATTGCAAAACTACGTTTTATGCATATATTTAAAACACAACCATTTGTAATGTTCAACTTCCCATAGTGCATCATCCTTGTAACCTGTAATATAATTTGCATAGTTTACCGTCCTGCTAACTTACACTTTCTGTTAATTTCACCGTTATCTTTCATTATATTGCAAACTTTGTTAAACTTTCATTTTTGATTATTCAATGTGTTAATTGCATGCCACATTTTCACTGTTAGTTTCAATCAAGTTTTCCATTTTTTTATCTTGATCAGGCTGGGATCCACTTGATACACAAGATTTAACTTGAATAGGCATACCTCTAGATTTATGTCAACTTTTTTTTCAAATTAAAAGTAATTTCCATTGCTAGTTCCTGTAATTACAGTTGAACCTGCTTTAGCTGGCACCTGCATTAAGTGACCACCTGTATTAAACAGCCACCTACCTTAAGCAGTCAGATTATGACATTCCTTTGGCTGGCTGCTAAGTACAGGTTTGACTGTAAGAAGTTGATGTTTCAGCAACTTTTAGTCAGTGTTTATTTATAGAAACTCGTGTATAATCTGTAGCAGAAAAGCTCACAAAAAAGCCTTGTTTCATGCAGTAGAAATGTGATAAAGAATGTACAGAATTCAGCAGCTGTACTATATGTATCATACTCATAAACTACTGACTTATTATTAATTAGAATGAATTATGAGGTTAATGAACAGTTAGTATGTGACATCTGGTCATAATGTAGTCTGGCTACCGACTAGATAATCTTAATTTATTTTTTAAAATAATTTCTGTCATATATTCTGATCAATCTTTCTTGGCTCTGATTATCTATGTTTTGAGAAGAAAATTGACATAATTATACAAAATTTGAATGGCCTCAGGAGTTATCTCCTGTAGTGTAATAATCGCCCAAGGGCTAAAGCACCTGAAAGGTGCCAATAACATGTGCATGGCTCTTGTGCCATTGACACTTGAGCAGGTCAACTGGTGATCATAAACTTGTTTCTATTTATAGTAAGGTATATAAGTGTTTTATACATTTTGAAAATTATAATATTCTGACATAAATCTAGAGGTGGGTCTCTTTCATTTTTTGGGGACCTGAGTATAGTAACTTTCTTAGTTTCATTTGTTAATTTTCAAAAAAACTTTTCTTCATGATTGTGTAACCAGAGTTGAATTTTAAACAACACTTGAGATTGAGATGAGTTTTTTTTTGTCTTGTTGATGACCTGTAATATTGGGAAGCTGGTCCATGTTTCCTCCTGTCTTGGAATATTTATAAAGTCATCAATATTTGACGAAGTTTCATTGGACATGATTCTAGAATTGTATAACCTTCTTGACAATAGAAATAATGAATAATTGATTTGTGTATAGAAATTAGAATAATAGTCTAGCTTTAACAATTATACTAAGCTAATACAGTATACCAATAGTTCAATAATTTAACAATATTTTGACAAAGTAGCAAGCAGTATTGGCAGTAATATCTACATTTTGTTATCGAAGGGAAATAATCACAACAAGAAACACTATTTTATAATGTAAAAGATTTTTTCCCCTTAATTATTTTGGAAGATGGGGAGCCACTTGGATTTACCCTTGTCCGAATGTCTGTCTGTTCATCTTTCGAGATGTCACAATCTGCCCATCCTTCTGGACTGTGTTGTGCATATCTCAAAAATGGTTAGATCCACAGTCATCAAACATCATATTGTCAAACAGAATCATTGTTAAGTTGTTAACTTCTGGTTCTGTTTGGGATTTCACTCTGTAATACCAGAGTTATGGCCCTTGACATTTAAAATTATGCATAAAAGGCTTAAAAGTTTTTGTCACATGTATCTCAAAAAGTATTTGACCAAGAGTCATGCCAGTATAATTGTGAACCTGGCGTCTTGTTTAGGATTTCAGTCAGCCACGCCAGGGTTATGGCTCTTGATCGCCAAAATTATACATAGGGGGTGTTTAATCTGTGTAAACATGTATCTCTGAAAGTATTTGACTTAAGAGTCTTGAAACATTACAGGATTGTTATTCAGCATATGAAGCTGTGCACCTTGGGTTTCACTTAGCCAGAATAGAGTTATGGCCTTTGACCTAGTCCAAAATATGCATAAAGGGCTTTAAGTTCTCAAAGTGTATTTGACCTATAGTCCTGAAACCACTAGTTGAGATTGGTAAATGTTTGTGGTGGTTTTTCTGTTTAATGGTTGAAAAGTCAAGAAACTTGATGACTGCATAGACATTTGAAACTGGTGAGCAGGTCTGGGAAATTCAGAAAAATTTGTGAATAATCGACCATGTAAAGTTCAGGTAGGATTTTTCAGTCGGGCATAAACAAGTGACACCTGATCTGATGGGTAATAGATGCCAGAGCAACCTTCCCTATAGAGTTATAGGTCCTCTTTAACAATAGTATCCTTTGTTCTGGCAACATATGTTATAAATATTTCATATGTAAATTCTGATTTAGTTTCTGTGTGGTATGTATATTAAATTTTGATTTTTGGCAGCTCAAAGTGACATTTTTGTAATTGTATTGTACTTCTTCTTAAGTGTTTGCAGCAGATGTTTGTCATTGATTGATAGATTGGAAAACAGAAAATGTTGAAGGCAGTATTAAATGAAATTTTATAATTCATAGGCAGTATAAGTAAAAGGTTCACTAATTGGAGTTTAATACACCAGAAATCCAGAAAATATGTTAAAGCTTGAAAATTTCTAGTCTGTCAACACCTGCCACAGATTTTTATGCTTCCCGAAGGGGAAGCATATAGTTGCCGCTTCATCTGTCTGTCCATCCGTCTGTCCTGCATTTCTTGTCTAGAGTATTTCTCAGCAACCACTGGTTGAAATTTAGCGAAACTTCACAGGAGCTTCATTATCAACAGGAGATGGGCATTTTATCTTTCTGTTCCGGTCGAATGATTTTTCACCCAGTTATTGCCCTTTTAATATTCAACAGTATTATACTATAGTAAATTATTGTCCGGAGTATTTTTCTGCAACCACTGGTTGGAATTTAGTGAAACTTAATAGGAAGCTTCTTCAGAGGAGATGCGCATATTATCTTTGTGTTTTGGTCGGGTAAACCCAGTAATTGCCCTTTGATTATTCAACAATAGTATACTATAGTACAATTCTTGGTTGGATGATTTTTCTCTAATTATTGCCCTTTGATTAAACTATAGTGCCATCATAGTCAGGAGTATTTCTCAGCAAACACTGCCTGGAATTCAGCAAAAATTCATAGGATGCTTCACTCTCAAGACTAGGTGCACATATTTCTTCATTATCGGTTGGAATGAGTTTTCAGTGAGATGTTGCCCTTCAAACCTGTATGTGCCCAGTCAGTAAATTCCACTTTTGTTCTTTTAGTATGCAAATTACGGGGAGCATCCATCGGTTTTACCGATATTTCTTGTTTGGGAATGTTAAAAGATCAGATAAACTGTTTAAAGGGCAGAGAATTTGATCCGTCCGTCTGATTTTGTCCGGACCATTACTTTGACATGCATGGACCAATCTTGTTTATATTTGGCATGAATGTTTACCTCAATGAGAAGGAGTGTCATGCGCAAACCCCATGTTCTATCTCAAAGGTCAAGGTCACAGTTGGGAGGTCAAAGGTCAAATTGTAGTTTGTCCGGAGCATTTCTTCTTCATGCATGGTGGGATTTTGATGTAACTTGCCATGAATGTTCACCATTATGAGATGGAGTGTCATGTGCAAGGTTTAAGGTCAAGGTCACCCTTAGACAGCTGGCGGGCTCGACATTCTGCCAGTGGGCATACTTGTTTGGAAGTTGTCAGTTACTTTTTTGAAAGTTGTCAGTTACTTGTTTTGAAATTTGGAAGTTGTTTGAGTTACTTTTTTGGAAGTTGTCAGTTACTTTTTTGGAAGTTGTCAGTTGTCAGTTACTTGTTTGGAAGTATTTAGTTACTATTTTGGAAGTTGTCAATTGTCAGTTACTTGTTAGGAAGTATTCAGTTACTTGTTTGGAAGTTGTCAATTGTCAGTTACTTGTTTGGAAAGCTCATGTTTCTTGTTTCAGAGTTGCTTGTTACTTGTTAGGAAGTTGTTACTTAATTATAATAATAATAATAATAACTTTATTTAAAGAAGGTAACACATAAAGATATTAACAGTGTTAGAACATATTAAATATCTTAAATTTCAATGTGGCCTTCTGTAATATTACACACAAAAATAGATTAAAACTGATTATCTAATTATAATATAAGATAGAATTAGAATGATGAACATTTAAATACAGCATTCACTCTTGACAAACACTCCATTTACTTGTTTGAGTTGTCAGGTTATAGTTTTCATAGGAAAAAAACTTGTCTCTACCAAACTGTTAAACATCACACAGACATAATGATAGAATAGCTATTTATACTTTCATAAAACTATTAAAGAGCTTTTAATAAAACAACATGATTTATGCAATTTTTTAATAAAACTGGCAAAGTTACATGATTTTTACAGGTTTTTTAAAATTGCTTTCCTCTAAAGATGAATGTGTTTTACACTTGAGGCTTGACAGGGTTTTCTGGAAATATAAGCCTTTGTATTGCTGTGAGGCAGATACCAAAAACAAACAAACAAAAAAAACTTCCTGGTATTTTGACTATGCTACATCAGAAATATTTAAAATGAAAATTTTTACATGTCATCGTTCCCTGATCAGATGCACTAAAACTTCAAATATTTGCTTCTGTGTTGAAGATTACATCTTTTAACTACTAGCAAGTCATTGTTCATTTCCTGAGTATTTCTGGCCATGGCAGGAAAATGATAGGGTTTCAGGAAATGGTGTAGTGAACAATCAGTACTTTTAAGTGACTTTTTAAGTGTCTTAGTACTTAATTATTGGGACATGTTCAAATATATAATCAGTTTTACCATCAGTTAGGATCAATATGCTGTAAGATAGCTGTAGTTTGAACTCTGTAATATTGTCAGTAATTAGTGCCTATAGGGAATTGTAATTGCACCATTTAGGATAATTATGGTATGTATTTGACTCTATAATTGTCTATTGAAGAGTATTTATAATTGCTATAAACTGAAGTAATTTTGAGTTTAAACTTTTATTTAGATGTTCTTGTGTCTTGCTTTGATGTTGCCATGGTCAATGAAATTTTATTTGCCACAATGACCATTCATTAATTAAAGGCTGAGCTTGATTTACTTTTTGTGTATGCTCACAGTTCATACGTTGCCCTGTAAACACCAAATGCTTTGTTAATAACAACATAATTATTGTGCCTTTAAGGTGTACAGTACCAATGTTGGGGTTGTACTTTCGAGCTGAAGGGTCAGCGATTAGTGTTCTCCAAGACTTTTAACCAAACATGGTATTTTTGTTTGTATTCCAATCTGATTTATGTGAAAAACCTGTCACTTGCATGCTGAGTTATATTAGCACACAATAGGAGATAATATTGGTGGTTCAGGTAGGATACATTGCAGCTCAGTGGTCATGGTCTCAGGATTTTCCCACAAATGGACTCAAGACCGGTTCACACAAGATACCCGATTTAGCTGAAATGAATAATTTGAAAGTCCTATATTCTTAGGGATGGGTGACTGGGGGACTACAAAAAGGAAACTTAAAAGTTTTGGTTCTGTCATCTTTTAAAAACTCTATGCTGCTTTGGTTTTTTCTTTAGGTAAAGTTTGGCTGTTTTTATCATAATTGAGCGGTACCATGAGAAAACCAACGTAGTGGATTTGCGACCAGCATGGATCCAGAACAACCTGCGCATCCGCGCAGTCTGGTCAGAATCCATGCTGTTCACTAATTGTTTCTCTAATTGCAATAGGCTTTGAAAGTGAACAGCATGGGTCCAGACCAGACTGCGCGGATGCGCAGGCTGGTCTGGATCCATGCTGGTCGCAAACCCACTATGTTGGTTTTCTCATGGCGCAGCTCATATATATCAGGAGTTCTATAGTTATTAGCTCATCTGATTTTTTGAAAAAAAATGATGAGTTATTGTCATCACTTGAGCGGTTGTCGGCGTCGGCGTCGGCGTCTGCGTCGGCGTTGCCTGGTTAAGTTTTATGTTTAGGTCAGCTTTTCTCCTAAACTATCAAAGCTATTGCTTTGAAACTTGGAATACTTGTTCACCATCATAAGCTGACCCTGTATAGCAAGAAACATAACTCCATCTTGCTTTTTGCAAGATTTATGGCCCCTTTTGTACTTAGAAAATATCAGATTTCTTGGTTAAGTTTTATGTTTAGGTCAACTTTTCTCCTAAACTATCAAAGCTTTTGCTTTGAAACTTGGAATACTTGTTCACCATCATAAGCAGACCCTGTACATCAAGAAACATAACTCCATCTTGCTTTTTGCAAGAATTATTGCCCCTTTTGGACTTAGAAAATCAGTTTTCTTGGTTAAGTTTTATGTTTAGGTCAGCTTTTATCCTAAACTATCAAAGCTATTCCTTTAAAACTTGCAACACTTGTTCACCATCATAAGCTGACCCTGTACAGCAAGAAACATAACTCCATCCTGCTTTTTGCAAGATTTATGGCCCCTTTTGGACTTAGAAAATATCAGATTTCTTGGTTAAGTTTTATGTTTAGGTCAACTTTTTCTCTTAAACTATCAAAGCTATTGCTTTAAAACTTGCAACTCTTGTTCACCATCATAAGCTGACCCTGTACAGCAAGCAACATAACTCCATCCTGCTTTTTGCTATAATTATTGCCCCTTTTGGACTTAGAAAAATCATTTTCTTGGTTGAATATTATGTTTAAGTCAACTTTTCTCATAAACTATCAAAGCTATTGCTTTAAAACTTGCAACAGTTTTTCACCATCATAAGTGGACACTGTACATCACGAAACATAACTCTATCCTGCTTTTTGCAAGAGTGATGGCCCTTTTTAGACTTAGAAAATCATGGGTAGGACAATATTTCTATTATACAAAAAAAATCAGATGAGCGTCAGCACCCGCAAGGCGGTGCTCTTGTCTAATATTGTCTTCTTGGTGGATGTTCCATCTTCTTGAACAAAATTGTACACATACTGTTATATTTTATGTCAAATGTTTTCTCTTGGTGATAAAAAAGTAAGTGATCCTTATAATTTAGTGTTTAAATGGTCTAAAACGTTGACATGTGTTGCCCATGTCAGTGTAAAATTATCATACAAGTTTCGTTTTGTCATACTTTACCCTTGAATGGGCACCACCCATCCTCTGTTAGTTGTATTATTGCGATTATGACATCAAAAAGCAAGTACTGACATTAATAGTGTGAAGATAAAAATCTCCCGACAGCATTCACTTACACCTGTCCCAACCGTCTTATCACGGCTGATTAGTTGTTTTTCCCTTCACCTGTATACATTGTGTTATTATTACTTAAGACATCAGTACGCTAATTTGTCATTTTCCATTGTATTCCGAATAGTATTGTTTGGAGATGAGGAATGTTGTAAAATTTAATTTTTTTTAAAAAAAAAAGGAATATTCGTGGACTTTTGGTAAATTGTAATGTACACGAAAACTGTGAATTGTTTAGTATTGGCCTAAATATTGGCCCAGTCATTGTGTTACTCATGTGTTCAGACATACTCCAGCGAGCATGTGGTTTACAACCCCCAGTTGTTTCACTGTGAGCATTCATTGAGATTTGTTCAATGAAACAAGACACATTTTAAAGTGCTGACTTGTAAAAATATTTCTTTTGTGGATCAGTATAAATACTATAAATACAATAGGAATTGAAAGATCATTTACTACAGTGGTTTGGACAGTTTCATAACACGTGGCTACAGTGCATGTATAATACATTTATACAGTTTATGGTAGTAAAATGTTACAAATATACGTGTAATGTATATCGGGTGATATTAGTGTTGTAAAGAGGAAATTAATCATAAGTGGCGCAGCTTTTCAATCGCCGTTTCATCGACTGGATATTTCGTTGTCATTGCCGACATACAGGACTTTGAAGTTTGCCTTGCAGGCAGATCTTTTGTGTATTTCCTGCTTTTTCATGCTAATATTCCCTATTGATTATTTCAAAATCCGTCACAGCTGATTGTGAGTGAGTCACTCATAGAGTTCTTTCTGAAGGGACATAATAATTGACATAGAACTGCATAAAAACAACAAAGGAAATTGTATTGGTGCACAGTTTTCAAGGAATTTTGGCCATTTTTGTTGCTGTTGTTTGGAAGGTATTTTGTAGTTAGGTTGACATTGTAGTTTAACAATTAATAATCATAACAAAAGTATATTATTTTTGACTGCAACATACATATAAAAAAGAAGATGGAAGTTGAAAACGTAGAAGTTACAGAAGAAACGAGTCCAACCCAGGAAACTGAAGTTTTAGGTGGTGGTGATATTGATGTTGTAATTGAAGAGTTGAATGGTGGGGCTGGTCATGCAGAAGAACCAGATGTTGGCGTTACTTCTGACAGAGATGAGAATGAAGATATTGAAAAAGTTGACCATGTTGAAAATGAAGATTTTCAAAATATTGGTGTGGTAGGGAATGAAGAGATAGAAAACAATGACAGAGAGGATGATAAGGAGGTCGAAAATATCCAGTATAGCGAAGACACAGGGAGAGATACCATAGAAAATGCAAATGATGATGAAAATGAAACCACCATGGGTGATAATGTAGATGTTTTAAAAGAAAGAGAAAATGAAATTGGCATTAAATCAGTAGAGGTAGATGTTCAAGAGAAAGTTAATGATGTTCCTGTGGTAGACACAAAAACTGTCAATGAGGTTACCAAAGAGCACATTCCAAATCGAGAGGAGAATAAGGAGAATGGAGGTGTCCCTGAAGCAAATAATAACTCCGTAAAAAGTTCTATTTCAAAATTTGGCGCTCCAGTAAAACGAAAGGTTTGTTTGCTATTTGAAACTTTAGCAAATAATCAGTTAAAGTGGTTCAAAGTTTGCAAAAATTTCATTGATGTAAAAGGTAATGATGTTCAGTTGCAGTCTATTAATATATGTCTTTATACTTTAAAAAAATGTCAGGTGTTCTACCTCTTTCTCTGCCACCTAGGACTATTTTGGTGAAATGAGAACAAGAATGGCAAAATTACTTGGTAATTTTCTATATGATGATTTGACCAGAGATCTTGGTCTTGGTAAAATCAAGAAAGTTTTTTTTTTGACTTTCTGATAATTTCAAAAGCATAACTAAAGCTGAAACTATTTGACAGGTTGTTGCAAAACTAGTAACTAGTTGGACTGCTGCATATTTAAGTGCATAGTTGTATTAAACTACCTATCAGTGCAGTTAAAATCAAAATGTCTGTTGTTTTGCAGAGATATTAGAATGCAGTTCATATTGAAATAATTAAAATTTAATTTATCTTGTGTATATTGCAGGGAACATGGACATCTGCAGACTTAAACATGTGTTTTAATTACTGTTACAATATTTTAACAATACTTTACAGACATATTTCTGTCCAAGTCTGTCCTGCAGTTTTGTCGGTTAAAGCTCGTGCTTTGAGCGCGAGTGTTGTTCCACATTTCATTATGTATTATGAGAGCTTACTCGATGAAACAGAGTCTGCTATTATTTGGCTCTTTGCTGTGTTTTGCGCTTCCAAATGGTCTTCTTGTATGTCTTCTGGAGATTTTTTTGTTCAAAACGTTGACAGATAATCTCATTCAACAATGAAAGAATTACTTTGTATAAAGGATGGAAAAAAGAAAGAAAGGCTTGTTTTACTTGCAGTTTTCTGATAAGGTTTTACTTGCAGTTCTCATGTCAGGCTTTAAATGACTGGTTTTACTTGCAGTTCTCATGTCAGGCTTTAAATGACTGGTTTTACTTGCTCATGTCAGGCTTTAAATGACTGGTTTTACTTGCAGTTCTCATGTCAGGCTTTAAATGACTGGTTTTACTTGCTCATGTCAGGCTTTAAATGACTGGTTTTACTTGCAGTTCTCATGTCAGGCTTTAAATGACTAGTTTTACTTGCAGTTTTCGAAAGGCAAGTTTTACATGCAGTTCTTTGGTCTGGTTTTACTTGCAGAGTTTCGGTCAGGATTTTAATGGCTAGTTTTACATGCAGTTCTCTTGTCCTGTTTTCAAATGGCTAGTCTTACATGAAGTTCTCTGGACAGTCTTCTTTTGTAACTGGCAACATTTGTTGCACACTTTGTTTTAATGCAGGCTGACTTTCAGGCAGTAAATTTTAACTTAATTTATGATTAAGTCATTTCATTTCAAAGGAATGGCTATATATTTTAAAGATATGAATAATTGTTATCTGACCTGAAATATTTGCCATTTGTCAAGTACTTGAACTGTTTAATATCTAATGTAAACTTTTGAATATTAGCCGATTGCTGACCCACCTACACTTTTCGTTATACGTACATTGTGTGATTCACTGAAATACAAATAATCTGGGCTTAAAAATCTCTTATACATTAAGATTTACTTGTAGGAGTGTTTTACCGCAGGCTTTTAAATTTTGCACATCTTGTGTGTAGATTTTTTTTCTTTTAAAATGAAACCACATGCGTTTCCGCATATTTTCATTTGAAACGTGCTTTGTCAGTAGGTTACAGTAACCAGCAGAAGTTTAGAATTATTTCGTTTTAAATTTTGAACATAATTTCTTTAGTTTAATAACTGAAAAGGTTCCATGGTGGTGGGGTAAAAGAAATACTCATATAATAGCAGGGACTGACAATGGGCAAAGTAGATTTAAACATTTAGTGGGGTTATGGCAAAAGTGGTTGAAGTGCATGTAGATAAAGAAGTGCACTTAGAACTGTTTTGCTGTCACCTTTCGATTTATATAGGGGAGTGATATAGTTACTATTAAATATTTAATTATAAGGAAACTGTATAATTGTAATAAACCTTACTTGATGTATTGTAAGTATTGCAGTCAGTCATGGGATATGATGAAATATGATGTATCATGTAGTGATAGTATTTCATATTGTAGAAAGCCGATCAATCAAGTCCTGGATTGATCTGGGACAAATGGAAGATATTTCCTTACATATTGACATACAATACCATTACTCACCAATTTAGCACAGATAGATATTGAACCGGTTATACCTAATGGAAGGAAGTGAGCTGGTGCAGGCAGCAGTAATGAATAGATTTGTCAGACTCCACTTAAGAAGAGGCGGTCAATACACAATAATGCCTTCCTAATAGGGATAAGATAATTGAAACTCCAATTTGGGGAGCTCATGCAATAGAGATTGCACCTTCAACTTGGAGAGCTCATACAGTAGAGGTTGAACCTTCAATGTGGAGAGCTCATGATAAAGAAGTTCAGTAAATTGGGCTTGTTGTCTTGTGTTCTTTTTTAGGAATTTATCTGCAACTTAAATGAATCAGAATATTTGGCTGCAGCAGCCTGAAAATTTTTTGTTTCAAGTCAGTTTAAACTCATTACTGATCATAAAAATGACTTTAAATTATTAGCCCATGTCATGTTAAAAGCATTATTAAATTGTTGAACTGTCTTAAATTCTAGTATCAACAGTAAATCTACAATTATTTAAACTAAATGCGTAGGATTTAAGTAAATTCTGTTACATCCCATTAACATCAATGTAAATGTAGTGAAACTGGCTATTAAATGTCCTTGTTCGTGTTTGAATCACTTTTGATAGACATTGTATTGTAACTAACCCAGTGATTAAGACTTTTGTGACGTGTATGACTCTGAGACAACGCAATTATTATCCAGTAATTTATACAAAAATTTGACTTTATTTAAATTCATGAAAAGCATGACCAATTTGAAATGGACATTATAAATGAATCCGTTGGTTTGTTTGAAAGTTGAATTTGACTCATCCGTCATGAATTGATCAGTTGTATTGTCTGTAAGTATTGACCTAGTCTGGCTACCGACTAGATAATCTTTTTTTTATTAGAAAAAATAATTCTTTTATATATTCTGACTTCATCAGTCTTGGCTCTGATTATCTATGTTTTGAGAAGAAAAGGGACATAATTATACAAAATTTGTATAGCTTCAGGAGTTATCTCCTGTGAACAAAACATAGGGTCTGAACACAGACTAGTATTGACCAGACACTCGTAAGTCATTCGTCAATATTTTCAAGCATTTTAGTTATTTTATGTGATAATTGTATCATTAAAATATTTCATGATGAAATTGCATGGTGACGTAGTGGTAAGCTCTTCAACTTCTACACATGTCACAATGTGTTTGAATTCAGTTTGGACCATTTTTTTTTGTAATTAAATGTAATGTAAAAGTATTGATATCACTTTTATTCTTACAGTATTTTATAAAGCATATCATTTTTCTAGATCATTGAATTGTCTGTTGAACAATGTTGAATGAACAAACACTTGTCCGGTCCTGAAGGTCTTAGAACGGTACATGTATGTAGAAATATGATGAATAGCAAAGTAATTCGAACAATAAATCATGATAAGTGTGACAATTGTTCCCTCTGTTAAATGTACAGATGATATAAAAAAAAATAATATGGTGAGACAGCCATGAACCCAAAACCCTGAGATTGGTATCTAAATGCTTTGTCTGCACAGCTGTGTCGGCACATGCAATATGATGAAGTTAATTAAGAAATGTATGTTACTGGCTTTTCAATAGTTATATTGTTATTTAGGTTGGGACACCTGAAATTAATTTACGGTAATGTACAGAATATTTGGTAATGTACAGAATATTTACGAGTGCGAGGTCAGTACTTACAGACAATAGCTTTAATGTTATTCAGTTTCTTATTATGGTTAGATAATTGAAATTTCTAATACCGCTAAGGTGTTAAAATTCCTGCCCAGTTTTCACAGTATAAGCCCTAGACAGTACCTCTCAAATTATGTCTACCCTCTCAGATTCATGTGAAGAAGTTGTCAGGTATTTAGGTAAAACATTGCTAGTACGAAATCCAGGAACACTGGACCAATCAAACTGAGAACATGACTTATGTTTCCTAATTAGATATGGCATTTAACTTAACAAACGTATTAGGAATTTATTTAATTGAGAATAGCAAATATGAAATGCCTTTAACTTAATAATATTATATAACTCTTACATTGTTTTTATAACAAAGCCAATTACTTGAAGCAGTGCTAATGTTCCTAGGATATATCTCTGGTATAACATAGTATAAAACACTTCATGCTATTGGAATGATATAAGTAAATAGATGTTCATAAACTGTTTCTAAATAGATCACTTTGATTGCTGTCAGCTGTTCAGTAGCATAAAATTATATTCGTTTGCAACATACTGGCTAAACAATTTAGTGTTCTGAAACAATTTTGGTTTGTGTATTTCATACTTTATAGATATTATAAAGTCATAGAGTTGGAACTTGATTGTGTCTCATTGTTGACAACTCCTTTTTTCCTGTCATTTGTTGATTTCTTTGTCAACTATTGTTGTTCGTTGTTGAAATACTGTTCAGTAGTCACAAGTTTTTTTTATAGGTTTAACCCATTATCACCACTATCATTATCATCATCATCATCATCACTCATGCAGCTATGTCATCTCTGTTGTATATAGATCTTTAGTGAGTATTCTTACCTGCAGTTACAATTTCTTCAAAAAGAAGCAGAGAGCATTTTCATTTGTTTTTAGCTCGACTATTCGAAGAATAGTCTAGCTATTCTACTCACCCTGGCGTCGGCGTCGGCGTCACACCTTGGTTAAGTTTTTGCATGCAAGTACATACAGCTATCATTTAAAGGCATATAGCTTTGAAACTTATTTATTCTTTTTCTAGGTCAATTACCAACCTCTCTGGGTCAAGTCCCATAACTCTGACATGTATTTTGAGCAAATTATGCCCCCTTTTGGACTTAGAAAATTTTGGTTAAAGTTTTACATGCAAGTTACTATCTCCAAAACTAATGCAGATATTGAATTGAAACTTCACATGTGTCTTCGGGGTTATAAAACTAGTTGATAGCACCAAGTCCCATAACTCTGACCTTCATTTTGGCCAAATTATGCCCCTTTTGGACTTAGAAAATTCTGGTTAAAGTTTTGCGTGCAAGTACATACAGCTATTACTAAAAGGCATATAGATTTGAAACTTATTTTTTCTTTTTCTAGATCAATTACCTACCTCACTGGGTCAAGCCCCATAACTCTGACATGTATTTTGGCCAAATTATGCCCCCTTTTGGACTTAGAAAATTCTGGTTAAAGTTTTGCGTGCAAGTACATACAGCTATTACTAAAAGGCATATAGATTTGAAACTTATTTTTTCTTTTCTAGGTCAATTACCTACCTCACTGGGTCAAGTTCCATAACTCTGACACGTATTTTGGGCAAATTATACCCCCTTTTGGACTTAGAAAATTCTGGTTAAAGTTTTACATGCAAGTAACTATCTCCAAAACTACTACAGATATTAAATTGAAACTTCACATGTGTCTTCGGGTTATAAAACTAGTTGATAGCACCAAGTCCCATAACTCTGACATGTATTTTGGGCAAATTATGCCCCTTTTGGACTTAGAAAATCCTGGTTAAAGTTTTGCGTGCAAGTACATACGGCTATTACCAAAAGGCATATAGCTTTGAAACTTATTTATTCTTTTTCAAGGTCAATTACCAACCTCACTGGGTCAAGTTCCATAACTCTTAACATGTATTTTGAGCAAATTATGCCCCCTTTTGGACTTAGAAAATTCTGGTTAAAGTTTAACATGCAAGTTACTATCCCCAAAACTAATGCAGATATTGAATTGAAACTTAACATGTTTCTTCGGGGTTATAAAACTAGTTGATAACATCAAGTCCCATAACTCTGATATGTATTTTGGTCAAATTATGTCCCCTTTCGAACTTAAAACTCTTTTGATATTTAACATTTTGGGTAATAATTTCCTGCTTCTTTGACAATATTTCGAATAGTCGAGCTTGGCTGTCTTACGGACAGCTCTTGTTGAATTTCTATTCTGACATTTTCTCAAACCCCGGGACAGGATAAAAATAGTGCTCCTTTATCTTGCTAGCCAAATGGAAATTTGTTGATTTTTATCCAAAACACTTACTGTTGCATGCTGGTTTTATCGTCTTTGGTTTATAAATGAGCCGGGCCATGAGAAAACCAACATAGTGCATTTGTGACCAGCATGGATCTAGACCAGCCTGCACATCTGCGCAGTCTGGTCAGGATCCATGCTGTTTGCTTTCAAAGACTATTGCAGTTAGAGAAACAGTTAGCAAACAGCATGGATCCTGACCAGACTGCGCAGATGCGCCGGCTGGTCTGGATCCATACTGGTCGCAAATGCACTATGTTGGTTTTCTCATTGCGTGGCACAAATAGTTGATCTGCTACATTTTGCACCAGTCACATTCAAAGTTAACAGTTTTGTTCCTTAGTTTGATTTCCAGCTTTTTATATCTTTTATTTCTATACTTTCAATTTCCACTTTTTGTGAATATTGTAAACGGAGGTTTGCTTCTTATTGATGGAACTAGTTAATACTTAAGGAATTTGGAATTAGAAGTCACACGGGTTTACTGTTGTAGAATACACTAAATAATAAACTAATCAGTATAATTTCTTGCAGCAGACGTATTGTTTTTGCTACACGTTTTATAGATGGCAATTACTTATAATTTGCATCATTTTCCATACAGACCAAGATGTTTTTGCTTTTAGCTATTTTGGCAATACTGTGAAAAACTGTACGAAACAGGATTTTATAAGACAGATAAATGTGCCTTTTGCGACAGTTATATTTTTGTACATTTTTGTATCGTAATTTATTTCTTGACTTTTATCATATTTTCTAGCAGATCAATTCTAAAAGCTACTGAAAATTATTTCTCAGAAAATTTAGGTATTTGGTAAAAAAAATAACATCCGGGACAATGATTTGTTGTTGAATAAAATCATTGTTTGAAGTTCAGATGCGAAAGAGTTACATTAAGAAAGCTCAGCCCTCAGCTGTTATGATGTTTGATGCAAGGACATAATAACTGTGACATACAAACAGTGATTTTGTTGGATATTAACACACAGTTTTAGTTTTCTTTGTTCAATAGGAAAACAAATCAGGTCGTGTTAGAATAATTTTTTTCTCTCTGAGAATAATCTTAATTTAAAGGAAACTTTATCAAGACAGAAATCAAATTAGAGAGGACTTAATATTTTCACAGTATTGCAAAATTTTCTTTTTTTTATTTGAATGAGTTTGATTCTTATGTTGTGTTGTTTTACTTACACAGGAAAAGGGAATGTTCAAAGTCGTACAAACTGAAAAGTGTGCAGCATGTCAGAAAACAGTGTATGCAATGGAAAAACTCGAGATGAACGGCCATATTTATCATAAGAATTGCTTCAAATGCTCGCATTGTAGTGCACGATTAACGTAAGATTAATAATCTAGATCGATTTGTGCGACTTAGGGCTCATTGTGCTAAATTACATGAAATGAACAGTTTGTAAAATTGGTCATTGCGCTGTGCTGAATATAAAACAACTTTGGAAAACTTACTTAAGTTCTGTATGATTTATCTAAGATCTGCAACACCAGCAAAACTTCTGAGAAACATTGTTCTGTTTTGCTTTTGGGACATACTATGCATGTTTTGTGTAAAGCAGTGTGAGCCCTGAGTTTTTGTCTTTTGCGTGTATTTTCTACCTCACTTTACTAACTCTTTGTTACGTGTTGTGAATGCTTTTAATGTCAAAGCTGCTGCCGAAATTTTGCTGCTACGTCATAGACCACATCATTTTGCATGATTAGTGGCTTTCTGACTGCAGCAGACGCAATATACACCAGTCACTTGTCATTTGGCATGGTTAGTGGTGTTAGTTGCACTTGCTCAGCTTGACTTGTTCTCGGCAATGAAAGGTAAGTTTTTGATTTTGGAACTTAGCTACCGAAGGTTTGGCACAGATAAAACGTGTAAGTATCCGAATGTAAAGGTTAATAAACACCTGTATGATTAGTAAGGAGGAATAATATGTCAGTTATGTTCATAAATAATTGATACAGTGATGTTCTGTCACCTTCATGTCCTGTACCTGCAGTAACAACTGCCAAGTTTTTATGTACATTAAACCTTATACCTCTTGGCCAACCTTTATACAGGTGTAGAAATCCCGTCAAGAAATACATAAAACTGTTTTCCGTGTTTGCTTTTGGTTTCCAATGGGACCCCATTTCACAGTTCCTTTTTATATATTCATAAAATGGGACATACAGGATCGCTTGTGATTGGTGGCATCCACAAAGTTGTCCGCACTCTAGTTTGAGCAGTTTGTATTCAGTTTTTACCAGACTTGTTTAGAATTACTATAGGGATAATATCTCAGCAAAGTTTGAAATCCATCTTGATTATCCCTGTGGCTCTGGAGTTATAGCCCTTGAATTACTCAGAATTGTGATAAATAACAGTGTATGCTGTCCAACATGAGTAGTTCTTATCCAGTATTAACCAACTGGTCAAAATGTTCATGGGCATAATATCTTGGACAGGTTATTAACCAGCCAGATAGTCTCAGTCACTCTTGAGTTATGGCCCTTGAAATACTTATCTTGCTCAATAGAGTATTTAAAAAGTCTGAAGTAATTTGCTTTGACAGACATATTATGACAGTTTGACACTCTTGTTAAGTTGGAGTTGTCATTGGCTTTTGGGGATATTACATTACCTGTATGTGACTTGCCAATCTTTCCTTTTGATAAACTTACTTGAGAGAATGTTCTCTGAATAAGAAAGATTTTTAAAAGTGTATTAAATTTTTTCTGGTAAGTTGAATTTGCTGGGACAAAGTGTTTACAAGGTAAATTAATGTTTTGTGTTTTTTCTGCTGCATGTTGCCAACACCTGCATCGTGAGTTTTAAGGATGGTTTTCTTTTGATCATCATTTCTAACATGATTTTATATATTATAACTGTTCAGATGTTTTCAGCTCATTCTAGCGGAAGGTGAGTTTGTAATGATATTATATAAGAATGTGTTTTTATTTGTTTAATTCTTGTTTTGTTAACATTTTATTCAGGCCAATTATTTCTGGCAACTGTGTAAATGTTAACTATGATAAAATATTTAAATTATTTGCACAGTTGAACTGTCAGAATTGCCATAAATACATTGAAGTTTAAAATTACTATTGATTTAAGGTTGCAGCACTACTACTTAACAAAATGTAGTGACAACAACACGTAGTTAACTGCATTGACATAAACTCACAACAAGGGATTAACTACATTGACATAAACTGACAACAAGGGGTTAACTGCATTGACATAAACTGTCAACAAGGGATAACAGCATTGACATAAACTGACAACAAGGGGTTAACTGCATTAACATAAACTGACAACAACTAGGGTTAGCAGCATTGACATAAACTGACAACAAGGGGTTAACTGCATTGACATAAACTGACAACAACCAAGGTTAGCAGCATTGACATAAACTGACAACAACAATGTGTTAACTGCATTGACATAAACAGAGAACAACAAGAGTTAGCAGCCATGAAATAAGCTGACAACAAGAAGGGGTTAGCTGCATTGACATAAACTGACAACTGTTGAAGAAGGGATTCGCTGCATTGACATAAACTGACAACAAGGGGTTAGCTGCATTGACATAAATTGATAACAAAAAGGCATTAACTGCATTGACATAAACAGACATCAACAAGGGTTAGCTGCATTGACATGAACTGACAACAAGGGGTTAACTGCATTGACATAAACTGACAACAAGGGTTAGCAGCATTGACATAAACTGACAACAACAAGAGAATAACTGCATTGACATAAACTGACAGCAACAAGTGGTTAGCTGTATTGACATAAACTGACAACATGAGAATAACTGCATTGACATAAACTGACAACAACAAGTGGTTAGTACATTGACATAAATTGATATCAAAAAGGGATTAACTGCATTGACATATTGACATAAACAGACAACAACAAGGGGTTAACTGCATTGACATGAACTGACAACAAGGGGTTAACTGCATTGACATAAACTGACAGCTTCACATCATGTTGAAAAATAATATTCACATCAAAAGTTCTAATTTTATACATGTATCATTTTATCATCTCAGAACCAGCGTATTTGAAGCAGTACTAGTTAGGCATTTTACATTTTCTCAAAGGAGTAGTAAACAATTTATTCTGTTCTCATTTTCAGGGCAAAAACATTCAGCATGAATGAAGGCGTTATATACTGTGTAAACCACTTTAAACAGCTTTTTGCACGCAAAGGAAATTACGATGAAGGATTCGGAAGACAGCAGTATAAGAAGAAATGGCAAGGAGATAAACCAGAGGGTGCTACCGCATAGCTTTTTTAACAATTATCAGTGTTAGATGTATATTTTTGTTGAATGTAGCCTAGGCATTTTTTCCGTATTTTTTTTGTGTAAATGTTTTGAAACTGTTGTTAGAGTGATCTCTTTTTGATTTAAGAAGTAAAAGAGTTAATTCCCTTGGAGATATGCTCAATGATTAGACAGTTAGTAACATAATGTACTGTTGTCTCACATTCGATTTTAAAGTTATTTGTTGACAGATAAAGTGAACATTTCCAGTTTTGACATTTAAATGTATTTACTTTAATACAGAAATATTAAAAGAATTGAAAGCAAATTATATAAATACTTGTGTGGAACATTATTTTGTCAGTTGAAGTGCTTCTGCACCTGTGAACCTACAGACGGATATTAAAAAAAATTCTTGTGACTAATGTTAAGATTACAGTGCATCCGCCCAAGCAAACAGTATAGCAACAACTAAAATATGTTTGCTTTACAGTGGATGTTGCTGTTGGACGTTTAGTTTCAGTATGTTAGAAAACATCTGCCATTGGTATACTATATTTCTCAGTTTCACTAAAACTCTGTGAACAGGTTGCTTTAAGTTTGGACTGCTATTGACGTATGGAGAATAAGTATTACAAAAAGATCATGTGATGATATGTAACTGTGTAAAGTATTATAACAATGTTAATCAACAAAATCTCTTAATTGCGTGAGATTGTGTGTGAATGATAAATATATATGTATTTTGTATTTGATATTCAGAAAAATCCACTAATTCTTAATCATGAACAAAGTTAGTTTTGGTTTTAAATGAATTCAGTGTCATTATGTAAATGAATTCTTGTTGCCTTATTTCTCATTGTATGTAATTCATTCATTATGTAAAAATATCCATAATTACGTATGTACATTTATACATGTCAGACATTAGTGAGATGTGACGGATCGTGTTTGCTTCAGATGACCAGTTTTCTTTTTATACCAATGACTCTCTTAACTTACCTAGATTTTCGACTACATGTATACTAACATGTGTTAATTTGAATATTTTACCCAATTTTCGACTTCAGCATAAAGTATGCAAAATGATATTCAAAAAAGGCCTTGTAGCTGAGGAAAAATTTAAAATGGCACACAGGAAATATGCCTAAAAATGTGTTAACAGCCATATTAAAACTATTATAGTTGTATTGTTGAAATTTATGATTATTACAGAGAATCATTAACTTTGAAAGGTACGCCGGAGTTGTTTTTGGAAAATTCATACCTGTTTTCACTTAATTTTGAATAACTGTTTGTTTTTCTAGAAATATAACAAAACAACCGAAATAGGTGGTTGGCAGTGATATAAAACTGGTTAGAGTTTGAAATATTAACTGTATACCTGTGGAATACTGGTAAAAGTGTTTCATATAATAAAGGCCCACAATTTCTGCTGACTAGGTATAGTTTTAAAGAGAATGAATTCTGGTGTGTATGCGTTTGTAATATTTTGTGAAAGATAACTGAGTGATGTTTACAAATCATTTTAATTTTACAGTTATGTTTTATTATTACATCTTGCCAGCAATACATTTGTAAGTTATATATGCAATTTAAGTCTTGAGTGTTGAAAATGAATATTCTCACAGACAAGTCTGTCTTAGTCATAACTTCATAAGTCGCACCCTATGTTTAATGACTGATACATATTTTTGCATCAGTCATTACCCATATAAAAACTTGAAAAAAAATTTCATTGAATTTTGATTGGGGAACTTTTACATGAGAATTATACTACCATAGAAAAGGTTATATGAGTAATGATTTGTAGTATGCAATCGTTAAACTGAGATCTATTTTGAAAAATGTGCTTTGTATATGATGACTTATAATAATCGGATATTATGAAGTTTTACAGGTAAATGAAAGTATTGATGTAAACATCAAATGAGATTTAGAAATTCATTTTAAAGAACTTTTGAATCAAAAATGTTGTTATAGAAACACAGATAAATATAGCATGGATTTTGTTTTTCTTACATAAACTCATTAGTTTGTGATAATTGAATTGTAAATCAAAAGGACTCTTAATGGGCCAGTACCAATTTTCATTTTTGATATTCTGTTTTGTTTTGTGCTAGATTAGGCACTTAAGTTTAAGTACATGTAATGGGTTGATTTAGCTGAGCACAGTTATGAAAACAAAATCTAACATTGCATTTTCTGTTGTTACCTGCAACATTTGTTTTTTGCAAACATGAACATTTTGAAAGCTAAGACTTCTTCCTTCTTCTGTCAGTAGATTCTCTTTATTTATAAATCTTCTATTAAGGTAGAATTCCCATAATCACAGAGGACAATTTTCATGAAATTACGTATTATAATTAGCTAATTCGGCATCCTTTGGCCATAAGGGAAAATTATTTTTCATAACCAGCAGAGAATGCTGAAAGCACATACGGGGAATAGTAATTGAATGAACATTGCCATTAACATTATGTGTCCGCAACCTTAATTTAGAAAAACTTGCTATTTTAAGACTATAGTAAGTGAAATATCATCAAGAAAAACACTCTTTATTGTTATTTCTAACGCATATCTTTTTAATTTATTTTTATTGCATTTAAAACATTATACTTAGCAGTATTTGATAAACATTGTACAAAATAGAATGTGTGAGAAGACTGAACTCTATTGTTGCCATGGTTTTTACTGTGTATTGTGCTATATTATTTTTGCTGCTTATTTCATTCATTTTCTGCATATTTTCATGTACTGTGTATAGCTAAATGTAACTATTTATAACACAATTATCAATGTATAACATACTGCTATGTATAAGTGATATTTTTTAAATTTTCAACATTTTTATTTTTTTGTCGTCTGCCTTTAGACAACAGCAGCTGTAGATCAAAGCTTGAGTCTTTCGAAGATTCTTAATGGATTTAGTTTTTTGTGTACATTTTCATAACTTTGAGCTTAACCAACAACTAGCTTTTTTTTGTCAGCTGAACAAATGCTGGATAAGTAGCTGCTACACAACATATTTATGCAATCATTCTGTTTCTGTTACCGGAAGTTTTTTCAGTCTTGAAAATTTAACAAGATATTTGTGGCTTGTATGTCAAGTGAGTTGATATTAAAACTTTTTTTTTGTCGTTATTCAAAATAATTTTTAAAGGGACCTGCCTCCAGATGTGCATGCCAGTATCAGCATGTCTTTAAGATAATAGCAACATCTTCCTAAGTATCAAAAATTATATGAAAAGCAAAATTTGTTCAAGTTTAAGTCCGTTCTACTGCATGAGTAATGCATAAGATAGCATTCTATGTCTGCCTATGTTTCTGACTGCACAAGTGGAATAACTTGTAGTTTATTGTCTGATATACCATGGTTCAGAGTTCAGATGCATAGGAATTTAACCTTGACAGCATTCATCAAAGTTGTTGAATATCCTAGTATCTGAATGGTGAATTGTGGTATATAAGGCTAAAAACCAGAACCTTGTTTGTTTTCATTCTGATATGCTCATAAGAAATACTATGGTTAATATGCTGAAAGTCATTCATCTGAAAATTAATCAACCAGTCTGACTGTTGTTTATCATAGATTTTATCACTGTTCTATTCCTCTTTGTTTAAATGACAAAGAAATCCAGCCATGTTAGAACTTGTAAATAAATACTGCCTAGAACTTTTGCTTTTATAGTCTGTTAAGAATTAAAGTGCTTTGTAAATTTCAGTGTAAAAAAAATGTAAATCTGGAGGTGTGCCCCTTTAAAGATGATTTGATATATCCTAATTGTAATACTATTGCTCTTTTATCAGATCAGCAGGGATAATTATCAAAATAATGTTGATAAAATGATGTTAAGAAAAGTTTGAGGGGCTTAAGATAATGGCAGGATGTTGCAGAAGTCTGGTACATGTAATACTGTGATGAATACTTTCTTGTCCTGGCTTGTAGCTACAGCAATCTTCTATACTTAGATATAAAAGCATCATTGGCAAATAAAATGCTGTAAAATGTGAACAATATGTTGTGTTTTTATCATCTAAGGTTTTTGGCAGAGCTATTGCACTCGTCCATCTGTCAGTGTCCTTGTCACTTTCAGCGTTGTTGTAAGCTGGTATCTCGTTAATTGCTGGGAGGAAATGGATTGAAGGTTCACAAACTTGTTCACTTTGATGGTACAGTGCATAACTATTTTGCTTTTTCACAAAATTATGCCCCTTTTTCCATTTTGAATTTTTAGCTGGACTATTTGAAGAATAAGTAGTGTTGTCGTCACACCTTGGTTAAGTTTTTTTGTACCAGTCCATGTTATCACAAAACCTTTTTGAGATAAAGCTTTGAAACTTTCAACACTTGTTTACCATCACAATGTCCAATTTTAGGCAGGAGTACATAACTCCATCAAGGAATTTGGCTGAATTATGGCCCCTTTTAACTTAAAATCTTGGTGATGTTTTTCGTACCAGTTCATATTTTGTGTAAACTGTTTGACATATGGCTTTGAAAGTTTTATCACTTCTTTATCATAACAGTCTCTATCTGTTGGCAAGAATAGACAACTCTGTCAATTATTATGGCAGAATTATGGCCCTTTTTATGTCCCCCTTCGAAGGAGGGGTATATTGTTTTGTCAAAGGTCAAGGTCACAGTGACCCAGAACAGTTTCCAGATGATTATCCAGAACGCTTGGGTCTAGGATCATGGAAGTTGATAGGGAGGTTGGTCATGACCAGCAGATGACCTCTTTTGATTCTGAGGTCAGTAAATTCAAGGTCAAGGTCACAGTGACCCGCAACAGTTAAACGGTTTCCTGACGATTATCCAGAATGCTTGGGTCTAGGACCATGAACATTGATAGGGAGGTTGGTCATGACCAGCAGATGAGCCCTATTGATTTTGAGGTAAGTAGGTTCAAGGTCGAGTTTACAGGGACCGGGAACAGTTAAACAGTTTCTGTACAATAACTTGAAAACATTTGGACATAGGACCTTGAAACTTAATAGTGAGGTTGGTCATGACATGAAGATGACCCCTTTTAATTTTGAGGTCATTAGGTCAGTGACTCGGAACAGTTAAACAGTTTCCATATGATAACTTGAGAACATTCGGACCTAGGATCATGAAACTTAATAGGGCGGTTGGTCATGACCAGCAGATGACCTCTATTGATATTGAGGTCAAAGGTCAAGTTCACAGTGACCAGGAACAATTAAACCATTTCTGGATGATAACTCGAGAACGCTTTGGCCTAGGATCATGAACGTTGATGGGAGGTTGGTCATGACAAGCAGATGACCCCTATTGATTTTGAAGTCGGTAGGCCAAAGGTCAAGGTCACAGTGACCCCGAACATTTGAACTTTTTTATGGACGATAACTTGAGAACACTTGGGCATAGGATCTTGAAACTGAATAGGGAGGTTAATCATGACCAGCAGACAACCCCTATTGATTTTGAGGTCTATTAATAGGTCAAAGGTCAAGGAAACACTGATCCAGAACAGTAGAACTTTTGTGTACAGTGACCAAATTATTTCTGATCCTTGTGCAATTACTGAATGCATCAAGGGGGGCATTTCGTGTTCTACGAGCTCTTGTTGGACTTGGAAATTGGTACAATTTTCGTACAAGTCCTCGTTTTGTCAAAACTCTTTGACACGTGGCTTTGAAACTTTGAACACTTGTTTATCATCATGATTTCCATCTGTAGGCAAGAGAACAGAACTCTGTCAACTATTTTGGCTGAATTATGGCCCTTTTTTGGACTTGGAAATTGGTTCAGTTTTCGTTCATCATTTTGTTAAAACTATTTGACATGTGGCATTGCCATTATGGCCCTTTTTGGACTTGGAAATCAGTTAAATTTTGCGTACCAGTCCATATTTTGCCTAACCTGTTTGTCATATGGCTTTCAAAATTTGACCACTTGTTTACTACCATGATTTCCATCTGTAGGCAAGAGTAAATAACTAGGACAAGGACTTTAGCTGAGCTTTTATGATCGCCCTGTGTCCGTCGTCGTCAACAATTTGACTGTTGACACTCTAGAGGTCACAATTTTGGCCCAATCTTAATGCAGCTTAGAATGTTACCCTCAATAAAATTTTGTACGAATTTGATATTGGGTAATCTGGGGTCAAAAACTAGGTCACCAGGTCAAACCAAAGGAAAAGCTTGTTAACACTTAGAGGCCACATTTATGACTGTATCTTCATGAAACTTGGTCAGAATGTTAAGCTTGAATAATCTTTAGGTCAAGTTCCATCATGGGATCATGTGGGGTCAAAAACTTATGTCCACCAGGGCAAACTCAAAGGAAAGCTTGTTTAACATCAAGAGTGCCACGTTAATTGTAATTGATATGGAACATTGCGTCAGGAACTGTTAATCGTTAATCTTTTGATGATCTGTAGGTCAAGTTCAAATCTGGGTCAGGTTGGGTCAAAAACTATGTCACCAGGTCAAATCAAAGGTAAAGCTTGTTAGCACTCTAGAGGCCACATTTATGACCATATCTTAATGAAACTTTGTCAGAATGTTAATCTTGATGATCTTTAGGTAAAGTTCGAATCTGGGGCAGGTAGGGATCAATAACTAGGTCACCAGGTCAAATCAAAGGAAAAGCTAGTTATGACCATATCTTAATGAAACTTGGTCAGAATGTTAATCTTGATAATCTTTAGGTCAAATTCAAATCTGGGTCAGGTCGGGTCAAAAACTAGGTCACCAGGTCAAATCAATGGAAAAATTAGTTAACACACTAGAGGCCCATTTATGACTGTATGAAACTTGGTCAGAATGTTCACCTTGATGATCTTTAGCTCAAGTTTGAATCTGGGCATGTGGAATATGACCTACTGACCTACTTTCTTGGTTTTTTAAGATACAGCCTTGAAATTTGGAAGACATGTACAGTTTAGCACACCAATCTTTAAACTGATTTTTAGTGACCATGAATGTGGCCTACTGTCTTAATATTTTAGCATCAGTTTGAAATTTGAAACATATAGCTCATATCACTCAGGTGAGTGATCCAGGGTCATCAGGACTCTCTTGTTTAAAATATATTTAACAATGCAAGATAGACTTTTTTTCATGACAGTAAATGCTGTATCTTACGCTGTCAGTTGTGGCGATGCCATTTTTGAAACTACTGCACCTTTTATTCACCCAAAAGAGGTTTGATCTTGTACTGAAACAGACAGTATTCTCTCCTTACGGCAAGTTACCTGGCATATTCATAACTAGCTTCCTTCAGGACTGATTTAACCAGTTTGATAAGGAGAAAAAAATTTGTTTTACATATTGCTCTTGTTTTGTATTATTATGTCTCCCACCACACAGTGGTGTGGGAAGACATATTGAGTTACTCCTGTCCGTGTGTTTGTGTCTGTCACAAAGCTTGTCCGCACTCTTAAGTCGAACATTTCTCACCTGATCTTCACCAAACTTGAACAAAATGTGTCTGACCATAAGACCTCGGCCAAGTTCGGTAACTAGCCAAATCGGCCCAGGCACTTTGGAATTACCGAAAAATCCTCATTTTGCATGCGCTCTCATACAGGCAAAACGTACCCTATACTACTTATTAGTATTATAGGGTGCGTTTTGCCTGCATGAAAGCGCATGCGAAATTAGTAGTATAGGGTATATTTTGGGTGCACGAAAGCGCATGCGCAAGATGATTAGGCAGTTGTGGGAGACATGCGCTTTTCTCAGAAGCATCTCTAGTTATGGTATGGATTTGACAGCTGGTATTCATCATTGACTAAACAGGTCTATAGTCTAAAAGCACCAGATCTCCCTGGTTAGCATCCGCTTTCACCTGTTAAAACACCCCTTGAAAATGACACCAACAGTAGTTGAGGACCAGACCAAAATCATAGAGCGAGTATTTCATAAATATCCTTGCTTAGCCTAGTGCTACAGTGTAGGTTCTAGCACACAGGTTGTATGAAGACTCCAGCTTTAGATGGTGGAGGAAGACCTCCAGGTGCCCATCTGAGCATTATGTCGGGCATCTAGATGGAAACAATGAGCTTCCTAAGCCAGATTCACATGAAAGAATTCTACACCCAGTATTTTGTTTGCTTCATGATGTTTCAATCTTACGCGAAGTTCAAATTTCGTCTATACTAACTGACCTATAATAAACACAAGCTTGGACTAAATTCTGAATTTCATACTCCTTTACAAAAGTGGCTGTACTCGATGTATTCAAATGAAATATTATAAAGTTAGCCCTTAGATCCAGTTTTAAGTTTATTTACAAGAAGTCTGATCAACTCTGGTAAAAACAAAAGAAGCATGGTTTTGTTGCACATGACTTTATTTCATGGTCATTTTTGCTGACCTACAAAAGCAAACAATTACATAATTAATAAGTGGACAATGATGGGATGATTAAAACATGAAAGATGAATGAAAGACTAAAAATCTAGATGTTGTACAAGAAAAAAAAAATGTTTGTCCAATGAAGAGCATTAATTTTCTTCAATTCTATGAAATTAAATGCCCATACTACTACTTAGCACAATAATACTGCACTTGAAATAGGTGACGCAGCAGGAAAATTCAACTGTCAAAAGTGAAAACAATTTTCCTGCAAGATTCCTTCAAATTACAAACAGAAATTTACAGCAGTTTAGCAAACCTTTCTTCAGAATCGATATGCATACTGCAGTTGATAACATAAAGAGCTCTAAAACATGGCTCAAATGAGACTAGTCTCAGAATACTGGCTTGCCATTGGTCAATTTCATGAACAATTTATTTCTTCATTTATTTGGGTTTTGCTGTGCACCAACACAGTATAGGTTATATGGCGCCAAACAGGACTATAAATTTTGGTTTTACATCTCATTTACATCGAAATAAAAACAAGAGGTATGGAATCAAAATTTGCATACCTGCTAGAATCACAAGAGTTACAGCAAAACCAAGTGTTAAGACCCTATTAGTCGCCTCTTACGATCATGCAAGGGTAAGGCAGTGGTTCCAATTCTTTTCATACAAAGATCGTCCCAGAACCACAATCATCCAATCTCATAAAAAAGTTTCAAGACTGGTCCTCAAAGTTATTTTATAAGCCTGTAACAGTATTTCCTACATGTTTGTTAACTGTTGTTTCTAAGGAGTGTTTGCGTTCAAGTAATCTACTCAAATCTATGATATTACTCTATCAGTAATAACACATCTCATGCAAGTATCTATCCAACTCCTTTACCATTTCACTAAATAAATACTTCAGCTGCAAGTTAGGAGCAAAATGTGAAAGATTTTCTACAACCTGCATTTCACAGAAATTTATGCTTGGAAGAGATACTGCTGCTGAACTGAATATGTTCTCAGCTATCCATCCTGCTTAAACAGCAGTCTGAAGATTAAGATCAGCTGAACTGAAGTGACTGCTAACAAAGTTCAACTGTATACAGTCTCACCTTACAGATGAGATGAAAAGCACCTCATGACCATTCTATTGTTTTGTTCAATAGATTAAAAAGTCTGTAATTATCAAAACTATAGGCATGGTCCACTGCTGGAAAACAGCATATGTTTTGTTAGTCTAGATTAAAGTCATGGGACCATCAATAAACAAAAGACAGTAACAACATAAAACAAAAATATATGGGTATAAAATATACAAGATAATTACCTAACACAAGCTCAAAAAATGTCTCATTTTACAGATCATAATTTTACAAAATATAAAAATTTAGTGATAATGACTGTTTACAATAAAATTAGGACTGTAGTTATTTATCTCAATACGACGGCAAGCACTGTAATGAAATTCTTTACAATAAACTGAAATTACTTCAAAATTCCACCCACCAGCCTCTATTTTAAATGCATTTGCAAAATATGTTTTCATCAGCAAACAACTATAGAGTTCAAAGTGACAAATTTCAAACTAAATGAATCAGCTCGAGTTTCAGTTTCTGAATCTAATTCGTCAGTTCAGTATCTTTTTTTTAAAACTTTTGATTTGTGAATGTACAGATGCAACTTACCAAAAACAAAATATTGCTTTAATTTCTTAACTCTTGTTACGTAATCGTTCACATTATTATATAAATCCATGTACATGACAAGCCTATTTTGCAGTAAATATCAATACATACATATATGTAGTTAATCTTTTTCACTCAAATTACATACTAAATACTTAAAACTGATATTTATCAATACAAATGTAAATTTTCTTAAAGAAAAAAGAAAAGGTACATCTGATTCTTCAACTCATAAGTGATCCCAAATTTATACAAAAGTGAACTTAAATGTAATTTCTGTCCAACGAAAATTGCTGTGTTCCCTAAACCAAGCCCATAATTCATTTGTGTAACATTGTAATTTCACATGATCAAGTTCAAGAAATTTGCACACTTTCTTGAATGTATATACCCCTCTCATCAATATTCTCAACTTAAAACTAAAGTGTATTTTTCCAGAAAAAAAAAGCACATACTTTTCAATAATGTAGCATGCAATCTTGTTACATACTAATAACACATATGATTATATATTTTTATCTAGTCTATTGAAAAAGGGGCCACTTATTTCCCCTGGTGAGGCCTCTTTGGTAGGAACAGCATGCGGTGTGATGCATCAATCCGAGGTGATTCTGTATCACAGTCAGGCCTTGAGTACATGTGTACTCAATTATGTTTGTTTCCATGGCAACAGATTGTCAAGTATTGTTACTAGCGCATTTTGTATTTTAAAGTCTCTTTCATGGACGACAACTCTCCCTCAAACTCCACATCTACCTCAAAGTCTAGATCTCTCTGTGAAACAAAAACAACAACATGAAATTAGATTTTTAATGGCGAACATCTTCAAACAAAAGCTATGTAATGAAAGCAGGTTTTACTATTTGAAGTTACTTCCACATAATACTATTTTACACATAAAAGCTTTTAAATTAGCAAATTTTCTACATTGAAAAAAGGGGAATATTTTGCTAAAATGAATGTAAGCCAGACTTAAGTAACTTGCCATGAGAGGTTACCACATGATGACAAAGTCATGTGGCAACTTCTGCTAAAAAGGGGCATAATCTTTGACAAATATAACCTAGAATTATGTAACTTGCTACATTAGGTCATCTCATGACGCTGAAGTTAAGTGTAAGTCTGAAAGGATTTGGCCAAAGTTTTTGAGGAACTCGAGTACATGAAAAACTTCAACCAAAATTTCTAAGTTAAAAATGTAAATCAGTCTGTAACATCATTTCATAGCGCCAAATATATGTGTGACATTTGATAGTACAAGGCCTGGTAATTTTGGAGAAACTTGTTTACATTTTAAACTTTTGTGACATGGAGTCCGATCAAAGGCCGACAACAAATAGCTCTACTATTAATAAAAATTCCAATAGTTGAGTTAAAAATAACCAAACAACTATAACAACAAGACCTTTTATTTGAGTTGTAATTGTTCCCACCTTTAAAGACACTCCTATGAATGATCTTGTAGCTCTGGGCCTGGATCTTGCATGCTTGACTTATGGGTAAAATTTCCAAGAAACTCAGTTTGGTAGAAACCAAAAATTTAATGAAATTTAATGATTTTACTATGCACATTTTTTGCTATTGATTTATCAATACAGTAAAAATCTAACTATTTCGGATGACACTAAACACATAAATTTCTCCCCTTTTCCCTGAAACAGAGGGAGGTATTCACTATATCTGCAAGGGTTTCACACCGTATCTCCAGGAAAGTGTAAGGTATACATACGTTGTTTTTCTTATTTGGCTGCATTGTGATGGTGCCTGTGATTTCCTCGCCTCGTTTCACTGTCAGATCAGTCTCATTGAAGTAAAACACTGTCTGTTTCCAATGGGTGTAGGGTGCTTCAGGAGCTATTAGAAGAGAGATCATGAAAACATATATTTCACTGAAGAAAACTAAAGCATTTTTCTGACTGGATTTTCATTTTGCTTTAAGTTTTAAAGTCACACCATTATACATAAAGTCACATGGCGGCTTTTCAAGCTTTCGATGGTAAAGGAAGACCAAAGGTGCCACTTCAAACATTATTTCAAGCATGTTTGGGCACCTGGGTAGAACCACCGACCTTCTGTAACTTGATGACTGTATGAAGCTATAAAGAATATAGATTTCATGTATGATACTAAAGGTAATTCAGAAGTGCAGAAAGCAGCCAAACAAATTTCTATACACTGAATTTAAGGACAGCAATATAATATAAAATGCATAGTACATCTGTTCCTGGATTTCAGATCAGAATTATTCTGGCAGAATGTTGAGCCACCAGCACCTTTGGCCTCTAAGTGTGACCTTGACCTTAGACTTAGTTCTGGTGCATGACACATCCGTCTCATAATGGTGACATTCATGCCAAGTTACATCAAAATCCAACCATGCATGAAGAAATGCTCCGGACCAACTTCAATTTGACCTTTGACCTCCAATGGAAGCACGCACGGACGTACACCGACCCAACGTAAGTGACGCCTATATCGAGCTCACCGCAAGCGGGCTCGACAAAATTGGCACAAAAAGGATCACTAAAGACTTAAAATTCATCTTTTCTATAGAGGACTAAAATTTTTAACTCTTCATGTGGATCTTGCTTTAAAGTTAGGAGTCTGAAACTTCTGCGACACATTATCTTCTTTTGTTAAATATTTTGAAAATCAATCTAATTGACTGGACAACAGACCGACAATGTGCAAACATATAGATATATTTTCACGTAATGTGGTTTCGATTTTCAAAATGCAATAAAGTTTTTGTAAAGGATATGTGTTATCTATAAGACATTCTTAAACCTGATAAATTGGTCAGGGTGACTTTACCTGTTGAGAATCCTGTTCTCTTATGACATTTAGTGAACTCAATGTTGAAGAAGGTAACTAGAGCGTGCACATAGTCATTCCTCCGACATGACAAATGGAAGGGAGCAGTAAAATGGAGATCCTTTTCCTGTACTGTGTATATATCCACCTCCTGAAAACAAATATCCTTTTAAAGTCAATTTCACAATGGATCTATATATACCTACAAACAAGTCAAAGCTTCAGTATTTTAAGCTTTCATGATCTTAATTATAATCGATCAGACATCTCTACTTAAACTTCAATCTCTTCAGTACTTCTGGAGTTGTGCTCTGACCAGGGAGACATATGACATATAGACGATTACCCTTCAGGATGTTTAGTGAATATATATTAGCACTAGTACTGATGGTCAGTTAACCTAACAAGAAATGTTGCTGGATTATGTACCAGTATTAACACAAAATTTATCAGCTTCATATAATTGATGAAGCCATACAGTACTTTGTCTCATACACAGATCATACTTCCTAGCTAACAGTTCATAATCTTAAGTTAATCTGAGCTAACTGGCTTGATTGAAATCAAAGTTGAGAATGTTTATAAAACTTAAAAACTCAAGATAGAAACTCATGAAACTGATAAATCAACATTTCAGTGCTTCCAACAGCTAAATTATACAGGTGTAAACAAGTGAGAACTTACCTTAACAAGACAGGAGTTTGTTACCACCTGTTTGGGATCTACTACATCAACTAATGGTTCAGATATTGCAACCTTTCTTATTGTACTCATATCAAAACCATATACATTATCCCACCCTGAAAACAAACAATAAAACATGTCAAGTAGAGCTTGATCAATGTTTATCAGGTCAATATGCAACATGATCAATATTCACTGAGCCAAAGTTTTCTTCAGAACCTTGTTAAATTTCTGTAGACAGGACCCCTACATACTTTAGGGGATTGAAGCCATGTCTCTGATGGATAATTCTTCATTACATTTTCGAGGAAAATTCTTGTAAAATTTCTCGAGGTTCTAACCAGCCTATAAGTATTAGCTGTATATCATGTACAACATTTCTTCAGTGATAATACTTGACATCTTCCATCACCTCCAAAAGTTTGAATAAAATTCTCTCAAAAACAAGAGACAGCAAGTGCATAAAGATTTCAAGATGACAAGGCAGTCTGAAAGACAGCTAAATCCCCCGCCACTGCTATAGATAGTGAAAGGGTAAACCTTTGATTTTAGCTGTGACCTTGACCTTGAACTGACATGGCTGACTCATGAATTCTGCACAACATCTTGATGAGGTGATCATTTGACCAAAGTTTCATGAAAATCCTTCAAGGGGTTTAGGAGATACAGAGCTGAAACCTTTGACCTTCAGTTGTGACCTTGACCTTGAGTTGACATGGCTGACTCATGAGTTCTTGATGAGGTGATCATTTGACCCAAGTTTGATGAAAATCCTTCAAGGGGTTAAGGAGATACAGAGTGGACATCAAATGGAAGGCTCAAACCTTTGACCCTTAGTTGTGACCTTGACCTTGGGCTGGCATGGTTGACTCATAATTTCTGCACATCGTTCTGATGAGGTAATCATTTGACCCAAGTTTATAAAATTCCTTCAAGGAGTTAAGGAGATATAGAACGGACACGAAATGGAAGGCTCAAACCTTTGACCTTCAGTTGTGACCTTGACCTTGAGCCGACATGGCTGACTCATAAGTTCTGCACATTGACTTGATGAGGTGATCGTTTGACCCAAGTTTGATGAAAATCCTTCAAGGGGTTTAGGAGATATAGAGCGGACACAAAATGGAAGGCTGAAACCTTTGACCCTAAGTTGTGACCTTGACCTTGAGCCGGCATGACTGACTCATGGGTTCTGCACAGCGTCTTGATGAGGTGATCATCTGACCCAAGTTTTATAAAATTCCTTCAAGGGGTTTAAGAGATATAGAGCGGACACAAAATGGAAGGCTCAAACCTTTGACCTTGAGTTGTGACCTTGACCTTGAGCCGGCATGGCTGACTCATGGGTTCTGCACATCGTCTTGATGAGGTGATCATTTGACCCAAATTTTATAAAATTCCTTCAAGGGGTTTAGGAGATATAGAGCGGACACAAAATGGCAGGCTCAAACCTTTGACCTTGAGTTGTGACCTTGACCTTGAACCGACAAGGCTGACTCATTGGTTCTGCACATCGTCTTGATGAGGTGATCATTTGACCCAAGTTTCATGAAAATCCTTCAAGGGGTTTAGGAGATATGGACCGGACACGATTTTGTTACGGACGGAAGGACGGACGGACGGAGACCATTCCTATAATCCCTCCGCCACGGCGGGGGATTAAAAATTTGTTAGAATGGGGCCTACAGTGTCATGTCTAAAATTTTGGTGCAAAATTTATTTCTCTTATGTTGTATGATGTAGGTTATGATGTGGAACAATATTTCAAATCTGAATCAAATCCATTCGTAGTAACAGAGGTAGACTGAAAGTGCATCAATGAATAAACCAGAATAGTATAAAAGAGGCATAATTCATAAAACACAGTTTGGCTGAAATTGGCTATGTGATTAATAAAAAAAATCTTCTTTACTGTGGATGACAGCATACAGACATTCAATGCCCCTAAATAGTCATCAAGGGCACTGTGTGCTCAAGTGAGCTAGAAGGAAATGGAACTTACAGTTAATTTTCTCATCTTTGTACTGCCTGTCTTCAATTGCAGTCACATACAGTGTGGCTCTGTCTGGGAAGATCATGCCATTTGGTGCCTACAAACATGTTATAGTGGAGAATCAGTTCTACTTTGCTTTTACAAATATACATGTGTACAGCTGAAACAAATGAAAGCAACCTTTTTTTATTATTTTTAACCATACTTGTGCAGTATAATTTAACCCTTAGCATGCTAGATAAATTGTCGTCTGCTGGAAATGTCATCTACTAAAATTGTAAAGTTCATTCAATTTGCTCCAAAATTGGAAGAAATATTGTCAGAGTAGCAAACAGCTTGGAACCTGATCAGACGCCGATTTAATCAGCGTCTGATCTGGTTCCAAGCTGTTTGCAAAGGCTGTTAAATTCGCCTGCAGCAGGCTAAGGGTTAATTCAGTTAATTATATTGTATAATCATCAATATTAGGGAGTGAAAACTAATTTTCATGGTTAAATCGTTTTCATTGTTCCGTTTAAGAAAGAATTTTTTTTCGGAGTTCATGCTAAGTTAAAGCAACTGATGGATTTGCCCATTCGTATTCTGACATGGTACTATAAGAACATTTTCTAGGACTACATGCATCTTAGAAACAGCTGCACATTACCTCTAAGCAGGGTAATTGTAACAGTCACCTTTCCTTTTAAGGTTCATACAATATGAATCTCATAAATTTCAATATTGGGTCTGGGCAGGTAATTTTCATGGTTTTAATAGTTTCATCAATATAAGACATTAAATATCAAAAACTGAACTCCAATCTAGTTCATCTTTAAAGCTTATGATTACATAGTTCCATGTAATAGCCTTTTTGACGTAAGCTGTGAAACTGCCCACAAAATTAAATGATTCTACAAACAAGAGCTGTCTCCATAGGATGACACATGCCCAGTGCTCCAGCTAGCTATTTACAGCAGGGCGCATCGCCCGTTCCGAAATTCGTTCCGCCCTGTTGCCCCGCCAGGCACCCTGCCCGTTTTACAACCATTCATTTCTTTTTTTTTAGCCAAACTTCCCTTTTTTGCCTCTGTGATTATAATACACTGCTTTATTGCCCCCTTTTTATCGAGTGATACACGCCGGGGGGCACTGACATAATTAGCAAACAGTTAAACAATATTACCTGCTGTAATCGTGCCCGAGGCAGACCATGATATTTTAGACTGCTCCACTAGCATTAAAATCATTGAACCTTAGTGTTAAAACAGTTTGCAAACCAGTCTGAAATCATTATCATTTCGCGCCACCTGTCAAAGTGTACTTTCGTTTTTGGTAATATAGTCGTAAATACCCCTTTATACATAACTGAAACTTAAGTCCAGACAACAGACATTTATATGTAATTAATGAAAATCGATCACAATCAAATTTAAATAGGAAAATATTTTGATTTTATTGTTTTACAAGTTTTTGAAATCGAAAGTAAGTTGTCGTCTGCTTTGTGAAATTGCCGTTTTTTCATGAAGATTTCTTTGAAATTAGTTTACTTAGATGTAATGACAGGGTACACTTTAATGTCAGATACTGTGAAATGCTGTTAAACTGTCTTTGCATCATAATATTTTTTCAAAAATATTGTTTAAACTGGACATTCGACGACTTTTAGAAAAAACTGTAACCATATCCGGATATAAAATTTTGGATACCCGGAATATGTCTATTACAAGTGCTAAACTTGCTTTTAGACTGTTGTAAGTTAAAAACTTTGCCTGATTTCATTTATTTAAGTGGAAGTTTAAACTTTACTTTCTGTATATAATATGTTGCAGGTATAAATTTATAAATATCAAGTAGCCTACATGGAGATGTGTACTGAAATTGTAGCAAGTAAAATAGGCCTAAACACATAGATATTGTTATTCAGTGTGCAATTACAAAGAAATGTTACAAGTTGAAAATCAATGCCAAGTAAAATACAAACAGCAGAATTTTTAGTTAATAAATAGGTGCATTAGAGATGACAGACATAGCCTATTAAAAGACCATACCTAAAGTGTGCCAAAAAACATGCCTAAATTATGCCAAATTCCATGCCTAAAGTATGTTAAAATGCACTGTATGCATGGACCAGTTATATTTTTTTCCTGGGGGAGCACGGTCCCGGACCGACCACCACCCCAGAAGTGCCCTTTTCAGTGCCAGCACCCTGCCCTTTTTTAATCCTAGCTGGAGCACTGCATGCCCCCGATGGCACTCTGAATGAATAGTTATGGCCGATGTTAGAGTATAGGACCTTTGACCTACGGACCTGGGTCTTGAGCGCGACATGTCGTCTTACTGTGGTACACATTCATGCCCAATAATTTTAAAATCCATGCATGAATGACAAAGATATGGACTGGACAAGCCCATCAATGCACTATCATGAAATATGACCTTTAACGTCTAAGTGTGACCTTGACCTTTGAGCTACGGACCTGGGTCTTGTGCGCGACACATCGTCTTACTGTGGTACACATTCATGCCAAGTTATTTGAAAATCCATCCATGGATGACAAAGATATGGACCGGACACGAATGCACTATCATGAAAAATGACCTTAAACGTCTAAGTGTGACCTTGACCTTTGAGCTACGGAGCTGGGTCTAGCGCGACACGTCGTCTTACTGTGGTACACATTCATGCCAAGTTATTTGAAAATCCATCCATGGATGACAAAGATATGGACCGGACACGAATGCACTATCATAACAAGAGGACCATGATGGTCCTGAATCGCTCACCTATCCCCACATGACCCAGTGTTGAACTGAGTATGACGTCGTTATTTCTATTATTTGACATAGTGACCTAGTTTTTGAGCACATGTGACCTAGATATCATCAAGATAAAAAATTCTGACCAATTTTCATGAAGATCCATTGAAAAATATGGCCTCTAGAGAGGTCACAAGGTTTTTCTATTATTTGACCTAATGACCTAGTTTTTGAAGGCACGTGACCCACTTTTAAACTTGACCTAGATATCATCAAGGTGAACATTCTCACCAATTTTCATGAAGATCTCGTGAAAAATATGGCCTCTAGAGAGGTCACAAGGTTTTTCTATTTTTAGACCTACTGACCTAGTTTTTGACCGCACATGACCCAGTTACAAACCTGACCTAGATATCATCAAGCTGAACATTCTCACCAGTTTTCATGAAGATCCATTGAGAAATATGGCCTCTAGAGAGGTCACAAGGTTTTTCTATTTTCAGACCTACTGACCTAGTTTTTGACCCCACATGACCCAGTTTCGAACCTGATCTAGATATCATCAAGGTGAACATTCTGACCAATATTCATGAAGATCTTATGAAAAATATGGCCTCTAGAGAGGTCACAAGGTTTTTCTATTTTTAGATCTACTGACCTAGTTCTTAATCCCACGTGACCAGTTTCGAACATGATCTAGATATCATCAAGGTGAACATTCTGACCAATTTTCCTGAAGATCCATTGAAAAATATGGCCTCTAGAGAGGTCACAAGGTTTTTCTTTTTTTTAGACCTACTGACCTAGTTTTTGACCGCACGTGACCCAGTTTGGGACTTGACCTAGATATCATCAAGCTGAACATTCTCACCAATTTTCATGAAGATCCATTGAGAAATATGGCCTCTAGAGAGGTCACAAGGTTTTTCTATTTTTAGACCTACTGACCTAGTTTTTGATCCCACATAACCTAGTATCGAACTTGACCTAGATATCATCAAGGTAAACATTCTGACCAATATTCATGAAGATCTCATGAAAAATATGGCCTCTAGAGAGGTCACAAGGTTTTTCTATTTTTAGATCTACTGACCTAGTTTTTACCCCCACGTGACCCAGATTCAAACTTGACCTAGATATCATCAAGCTGAACATTCTGACCAATTTTCATGAAGATCCATTGAGAAAAATGGCCTCTAGAGAGGTCACAAGGTTTTTCTATTTTTAGACCTAATGACCTAGTTTTTGACCCCACGTGACCCAATTTCGAACTTGACCTAGATATCATCAAGTTGAACATTCTGACCAATATTCATGAAGATCTCATGAAAAATATGGCCTCTAGAGAGGTCACAAGGTTTTTCTATTTTTAGACCTACTGACCTAGTTTTTGACCCCACGTGACCCAGTTTAAAACTTGACCTAGATATCATCAAGGTGAACATTCTGACCAATTTTCATGAAGATCTTGTGAAATATATGGCCTCTAGAGAGGTCACAAGGTTTTTCTATTTTTAGACCTACTGACCTAGTTTTTGATGGCACGTGACCCAGTTTCGAACTTGACCTAGATATCATCAAGGTGAACATTCTGACCAACTTTCATAAAGATCCCATGAAAAATGTGACCTCTAGAGTGGTCACAAGCAAAAGTTTACGGACGGACGGACGGACGGACGCACGCACGGACGGACGACGGACGCCGCGCGATCACAAAAGCTCACCTTGTCACTTTGTGACAGGTGAGCTAAAAAATGACCTTAAACGTCTAAGTGTGACCTTGACCTTTGAGCTAGGGACCTGGGTCTTGCGCGCGACATGTCGTCTTACTGTGGTACACATTCATGCCAAGTTATTTGAAAATCCATCCATCGATGACAAAGATATTGACCGGACACGAATGCAGAATCATGAAAAATGACCTTTAACGTCTAAGTGTGACCTTGACCTTTGAGCTACAGACCTGGGTCTTGAGCGCGACACATCGTCTTACTGTGGTACACATTCACGCGTAGTTATTTTAAAATCCATCCATCCATGACAAAGATATGGACCGGACACGAATGCAGTATCATGAAAAATGACCTTTAACGTCTAAGTGTGACCTTGACCTTTGAGCTACGGACCTGGGTCTTGCACGCGACACGTCGTCTTACTGTGGTACACATTCATGCCAAGTTATTTGAAAATCCATTTATCGATGACAAAGATATGGACCGGACACGAAAATTGCTGACAGACAGACTGACAGACGGTTCAAAAACTATATGCCTCCCTTCGGGGGCATAAAAATATTTACAAACTAAACTTGGAATGAACAATTTTCAAAAATTAGCCAGAAAATTGATGCTTTTTAAAAGCAACATTTCATTAATGCTTCCAACAACATGACTACTGTTCAAATGTTTTTTTTTTAAAGGTCTTTACTGCAGATTGGGGAATATTAGCAACAGATTGATTTTCATTAATATTTGCAAATAATGCCACTCATAAATTGAAAATATTCACAAGTATCAATGTACATCATTTACTAAAACAAAACAAATGCTTTGCGATTTCTTAACACAGTAAATAAGTCTACTAACTACGAAATTGCTATTAAAATAAAACCTTCATGAAATATACCCAGTCTAAAGTAGTACTAGAAATATACCCAGTCTATAGTAGTACTAGAAATATACCCAGTCTACAGCAGTACTAGAAATATACAGTCTACAGTAGTACTGGAAATATACTCAGTCTACAGTAGTACTGGAAATATACCCAGTCTACAGTAGTACTAGAAATACACCCAGTCTATAGTGGTACTAGAAATATACTCTGTCTATAGTGGTACTAGAAATATACCCAATCTACAGTAGTACTGGAAATATACCCAGTCTAGTGGTACTAGAAATACACCCAGTCTACAGTGGTACTAGAAATACACCCAGTCTACAGTGGTACTGGAAATATATCCAGTCTACAGTGGTACTAGAAATATACCCAGTCTACAGTGGTACTAGAAACATACAGTCTACAGTGGTACTAGAAAAATATACATAGTCTACAGTGGTACTAGAAATATACCCAGTCTACAGTGGTACCAGAAATATACCCAGTCTACAGTGGTACTAGAAATATACCAAGTCTACAGTGGTACTAGAAACATACCCAGTGTACAGTAGTACTAGAAATATACCCAGTCTACAGTAGAACTAGAAATATACCCAATCTACAGTCGTACTAGAAATATACCCAGTCTACAGCAGTACTAGAAATATACCCAGTCTATAGTAGTACTAGAAATATACCCAGTCTACAGAAGTACTAAATATATCCAGTCTACAGTAGTACTAGAAATATACCCAGTCTATTGTAGTACTAGAAATATACCCAGTCTATTGTAGTACTAGAAATATACCCAGTCTATTGTAGTACTAGAAATATACCCAGTCTACAGTAATACTAAAAATATACCCAGTCTATAGTAGTACTAGAAATATACCCAGTCTGTAGTAGTACTAGAAATATACCCAGTCTTAAGTACTAGAAATGTACCCAGTCTATAGTAGTACTAGAAATATATTCAGTCTATAGTAGTACTAGAAATATACCCAGTCTATAGTAGTACTAGAAATATACCCAGTCTACAAAAGTACTATAGCTTACCAGCCACTTGTCTCTAGCGAAGAGTACTGTTTGTAACATAGATTCATAGAACAAGCAGTAGCCCATCCATTCACTGATAATAATGTCCACCTTCTCTATACCCTCTGGTAGCTCTACCTCCTCTACCTTACCTTTTACAAGGTAAATATCTGTAAAGCAGACAAAAAATAATGCAAAAGTAACATAACAAGTCAATGAAGTATTGCCATGCAATACAAAGTCCCCTAATTTTCTCTACTGCAGTATAACATCATGAACTGATATCTGTCAATGATGTATAAACAATATTGTACTATTATATACAATATGTTATAACAACACACATGGATTAAAATGTGCATATATAAAAACCCACAGTTGTTTTCATATTGAAATGTTTTTGCCGATCAATGCACTATCATGAAATATGACCTTTAACGTCTAAGTGTAACATGCATGTTGTACCACAGAAAAGTGGTCTCGATTTTTCTATACGGCCAATGATAAAAAAGTTAAAATATAATCTATTTATAGTAACAACAAAGGGACGTAATTCTAAAAACAAGGGTGCCTCATGGTGGTGAACATTTGGTCCAAGTAACATCAAAATCCCTCAATGCATGAAGAAGAAATGCTCTGGACAAAGTCATTCTTGAATTTGACCTTTGACCTCTATATATGACCTTGACCTTAGATCTAGGGACCTGGTTTTTGCGCATGACAATCCGTCTTATGTTGGTGAACATTTGTGCCAAGTTACATCAGAATCCCTCCATGCATGAAGAAGAGTTTTAGACTGGACAGGAAAAAAATCCTACTGACCTTTGATCTCAAAGTGTGACCTTGACCTTTAAGCTAGGGTACTGGGTGTTGTGCATGACATGTCATCTCATCATGGGGAACAATTATGCCAAGTGATATTGTAATCCCGTGATGGATGACAGAGTTCTGGATCGGACAGGAAAAACAAATTATTGACCTTTGACCTCCAATTGTGACCTTGACCTTTGAGCTAAGGGTCCGGGATTTGCGCACGACACGCCGTCTCATCATGGGGAACATTTGTGCCAAGTAATATTAAAATCCCTTAATGAATGTCAGAGTTATGGACCGAACACGAAACAGACCCTGTTCATGCTATGTTAACATTTGACTGCTAAGTGTGACCTTGACCTTTAAGCTAGGTGTCTAGGTTTTGCGCATGACACATCGTCTCATCATGGGGAACATTTGTGCCAAGTAATATTAAAATCCCTTCATGGATGGGAGAGTTATGGACCGGACAGGAAAAAAGCCCTGTTGACCTTTAACCTCCAATTGTGACCTTGACCTTTGAGCTAGGGGTCCGGGTTTTGCGCATGACACGTCGTCTCATCATGGAGTACATTTGTGCAAAGTAATACTAAAATCCCTTCATGGATGGGAGAGTTATGGACCGGACAGGAAAAAAGCCCTGTTGACCTTTGACCTCCAATTGTGACCTTGACCTTTGAGCTAGGGGTCCGGGTTTTGCGCATGACACGTCGTCTCATCATGGGGAACATTTGTGCCAAGTAATACTAAAATCCCTTCATGGATGGGAGAGTTATGGACCGGACAGGAAAAAAGCCCTGTTGACCTTTGACCTCCAATTGTGACCTTGACCTTTGAGCTAGGGGTCCGGGTTTTGCGCATGACACATCATCTCATCATGGGGAACATTTGTGCCAAGTAATATTAAAATCCCTTCATGGATGACAGAGTTATGGACCGGACACGAAATTGCGGACGGCATACGGACAGACGGACGGAATGAGGGAAAAGCGCATTCCTATAGTCCCCGAAACTGGTTTTCAACCAGTAGGGGACTAATAAAGACCCATACAAGTATTCACTTACTATGTAATGCTATAAAGTTTTTAAATGCTTTCTGTAGCACATATTTTTTTGGTCACTTTGAGAAAAGGTCTGGTACTGACCAAATTGGGAAAAATCGCTGCATTTTTTCTCAATTTGGGAACTGTTCGCGTCATTCTGTTTTTCTAACCAACAGCAGGGTTTTTTTTGGCCGTTTTTATAGCTGTTATTCGGCTATATTCCCAATGAGAAAAAGTATGTATTTTTCCCAAAATGAGTGCAAAAATTCCCAATCTACATTCTGAAAAAAATTTCATCAAAATTGCACAAATATTGACCAAATTACGGACAATTTTGTAATGGCAGTATGTTAAAGAGGTTGTACAATGTGAAACAAGTGTATGAGAAAGTGCTTAAACACATCCTTACTATATCCTAATGACCTATGGGACTAAATATTTCCCAATTTGGAACATTTACGCGTCAAAATTCCCAATTTTGGGTGGATAGGCTATGTTCCCAAATTAGCTAGAAAAAACCCTGAACAGAAATAAAAGCCCCAGATAGGCCTGTACATATCATAAAATCAATGATATTTGCAGTTAGGATCTGTTTTGCATAAAAGTCAATAAATTACCAAACCACTTAACAATTTTACCATTTTCCTTGGTCTTTTTGGGATTTTTTATGGAAATTGGGAAAAAATCAATTACTTTTTAAATTAGGAAAAGGTCCTTTTACCAGTACTTTATAAAGAAGGGAAAAAATCACTGCTGTAGCGGGCTTCAACTCCAAATCACTTGCCCCTCACTGTTGAGCGTATAAGCCTTGCTCAGTGCTTCCATCAGTCATCCAGCTGGTTAATGGAAGGTTTGTAGTTACACTAAAGTGTCAGTCTCTGAACACTTTATGAACAAAGAAAAAATGCATATGGCTTTCGAGAATGTACTCACTTTTGTCAAGCTTGTTTGCCTCTATGATGTTTTTAGCATGGTCTATAATACCAGAACATTCAATCTGAAATTAATCAAGGAAAATTCTAAGGTTATCTAAGATTTGCCTTCTATGTCTTGGCTAGTCCTTGCATTTATCTCAAACCCTAGTCACAGGTGAAGTTATCGCAACAAGCAAAATCTAGCAATGAAACTTGATAACTATCATTTGGGACTGAATGATGAAATGAGAAAAACAAGCAGGCCATGATGGCCATAGATAATCTAGTTCACCTGTGTAACACCACTTGCTTGAATAGTTTTGGTAGATGGTTAATTGGTTATACAAGGAAAATGCGAGTGTAAGAAATAGTGCCCGTGTTTTCTGACAAAAATCTTTACATATTTACTATACATAAAGGGAAAAGTGACAACGCACCCCCCAGCCCCCGCTTTTTTTTTCAGAATCAGAATAATTTGAGCAATCTTCATAGGGTCACAAAAGGAACATTTTTGTAAAATTAAAATTGAGCAAGCTGTTTCTGACAAGAACATTTGTATATATATAGGGAAAACTGACAACGCCCCCTGGCGGCCATGTTTCCTTTGATGAATAAAAACTCACACAAGGACCATTTGTGTGGAATTATCTTAAAATTGGGCCAGTAGTATCATACAAGATTTTTTAAAGTTTCCGGTATATATATAATTTATACTATAGGGAAAAGAGACCACATCCTATGGCGGCCTACGAACTGGAATAATATGAACAACCTTGGCAGAGGGTCACACAAGAACCATTTGCGTGAAATCACTTAAAAATTGGACACGCAGTCTCAAACAATTTTTTTGTTTTGAGTTTGCACTATATACATATATAGAAAAGTTACCAAGCCCCCTGGCGGCCATGTTTTTATCAGCACTGAGTGCTCAAGTGGGCTAAAAAATGTGGCAAAGAAAAAAGTAACACTCACCCCAATAACTTTAGCAGCTCCAGCTTTTGCAGCGAACATACAGAGAATTCCAGTGCCACAACCTACATCAAGAACTACTTTGCCTTTGAATAAATGTTTGTTGTGATAAATAGAGTTTCTGTAGGTTAGTGTGCGAACTTCATCCTTCAACATCTCCTGTAAAACATAGTTATGTACAATTTTAAATAAAGAACATTGTAAATCACCTTACTTCATCACTGTTCCTCCCTTAATGCGTTTTTTTCTTCTTTTTGTTTTTTGTGGGGGCTTAAATCACCTGGCCCCATTCCATTCTCAAACAACAGCACCACCTTGCGGGTGCAGACCCTCATCTGATTTTTTGTCTCTGTATAATAGCGAGCGAGTGAGTTGGGTTTTACTGCGAATCCACACAAAATGATCATATATCGCCGAGATTCTGTATAACAGAAATATTGTCCTACCCGTGTGTTGATATGATGGTTAATATAAAACAAAAAATCAGATATTTTCTAAGTCCAAAAGAGGCCATAATTCTTGCAAAAAGTAGGATGGAGTTATGCTTCTTGCTGTACAGAGTCAGCTTTTCATGGTGAACAAGTGTTAAAAGCTTTAAAGCAATAGCTTTGCTATGTGTTAAAATGTGGAAAATATGTCACATTAGTGATATATTAAACAATCTAATCGGTAAACACTGCATTTATCTGATAGTTATGCTTAAAAAAAAAACAAGAGGGCCATGATGGCCCTATATCGCTCACCTGTTATCATTGCACTTGAGGACAAGAAGGTCCTCAGAAAAAATATCTAAGTCCACAAAGGACAGGAACAACAAAGAGAAGAAACTTAACCAAAAAGAAAAAAAATTCTTACTAGGTACAGATATGTCAAAATACACCTAAAAATTGGAGGTACCATCCATGTTGTACCACAGAAAAGTGGTCTCAGTTTTTCCCTAAGGCCAATAATAAAAAAGTTACTAAAAATAAGCTATTTATAGTAACGTAAAAGGGAAGTAATTAAAACAAAAAATTATTGTAAGTGAACAAAAGAAGGATCTGCCAAATAAATCTGTTGACATAAATGAAATTTCAGATCAGTATCTTCATTAGTTACGGAGATATACCCATTTTAATTTGAAATAAAGGGAGGTAATTTGACATAAAATCAGTCCATAGTTATCTACCCTGATTGGCTCAGTCCAACTAATGACAATAATGAAATTTCAAATAAGTCCTATAAGTACTTACTGATATAAATCCATTTTGATTACAATCAGTGGAGGTAATCAGATATAAAATAACTCTGGAACCTACGATTGGATCTGATTTGTCATGGAATCCAAGATTTATTGTTGTTGAAGATATTTTGGAAGTTTGTATCAAATAAAACCATAAATGAAGTATCTATATGGCTGCAAAAGCCAAAATAGCCAATTTTGGACCTTTAAGGGGCCATAACTCTGGAACCCATGATGGAATCTGGCCAGTTCAAGAAAGGAACCAAGATCTTGTGGTAATACAAGTTGTGTGCAAGTTTGGTTAAAATCAAATCATAAATGAAGCTGCTATTGTGCAGACAAGGTCAAAATAGCTTTCAGGGGCCATAACTCTGGAACCCATTAAGGGATCTGGCCAGTTTAAAAAAGGAACCGAGATCTTATGGTGACACAAGTTTTGTGCAAGTTTAAAATTCAAATCATAAATGAAGCTGCTTTTGTGCAGACAAGATCAAAATAGCTAATTCTGGCCCTTTCAGGGGCCATAACTCTGGAACCCATAATGGAATTTCACCAGTTCAAGAAAAGAACCAAGATCTTATAGTGATACAAGTTGTGTGCAAGTTTGGTTAAAATAAAATCATAAATGAAGCTGCTATTGTGCAGACAAGGTTAAAATAGCTAATTTTGGCCCTTTCAGAGCCCATAACTCTGGAACCCATAATGGGATCTGGCTGGTTCAAGAAAGGAACCAAGATCTTATGGTGACACAAGTTTTGTGTAAGTTTGATTAAATTCAAATCATAAATGAAGCTGCTATTGTGCAGACAAGGTCAAAATAGCTAATTTTGGCCCTTTCAGGGGCCATAACTCTGGAACCCATAATGGGAACTAGCCAGTTCAAGAAAGGAACCGAGATCTCATGGTGATACAAGTTGTGTGCAAGTTTGGTTAAAATAAAATCATAAATGAAACCACTATCGTGCAGACACGAAATTGTTGACGGACGCACGGACTGACGACGGACGACGGACGAAGGGTGATCACAAAAGCTCACCTTGTCACTATGTGACAGGTGAGCTAACAAAAAACAAAAAACTTACCGACCCTACTTTTTTTGGCCATGCCACCCAAACACAACTATTTGTTTTCCCCTTATTCTGACGTGCAATCTTGCAATTGGAAATCTTCACTAAAAGTATTTAAAACAGACAGATATAGAGAGAGAAGAGAGAAACCCAGTTTATATCAACCAATCAAAAGCATGTACATGTACCTCATGAATGCCAAAATGAGCATATGAATCAAAGTAGTAGTCCTTGGATGTCATCTCCTCTCCACCCTCACCACTCTTCATCTCTTCGGTAGCCTCACCATTTGTGGTGCTGCTTGGACCATTTGTTGTTATCTGCTGAAAAAAGGAACATTTCTCAAAATATAAAAGCTATTTACTGTCACTGCTAGGAAGGAATGTACATAAAAAGCTGCAAACAACTACCGTAATAATTTATATTTATAAACGTGAAACAGCGCTAAACTTGATTCGATTTGTTCCATCTCGCAATTTGTAATTGGAAAAAACTCAGAAACCTCAAAACTGCATGAACTTTGGCCAAAAAGGTTACCAAACATTACACAAAATGTGGTTTTTACCACTTAAATATGAGAAAATAATGAATTTACTATTGTGGACCCCAGTTATAGCCGCGCAGTGATTTTTTTACTTTTTTTGGCAACAGCCCATGCCTTTTCAATTGGGAATTTTTAGCGCGATAAACTTCAAAATTGGGAAAAATTAACAAACCTTAAAAAAGAAATTATTTTGAAAAGTTTTATTTTAAAGGTGGTCAATCACAGTTAAACAACATTTTATGACATTTTTTTTACTTTTTGTATAGTCTGGTAGAGAATTATCTAAGGAACAAAAGGACCGATTACATAGAGTTAGATTCCTATTTGAAATGTATATTTTATTATTTTTATAAAATTTTGTAATTACTCCCCTTTAATATGGAAGTATATAAAAAGCTGGGTATTTCTTTTTATTTCGATACAATGTCTAGTTTACATTTGCATTTGATAGACATATCAACTATTGAACAATCTAAACCAAAATGCAAGTTTTAAAGCTGTGTGTAGCTTCTGAATTAATTTATTTCCAATCTATCTTGGTTGCGCAACCAAGATAGGCAAAGAGAGGTAATAATAATTTTTCAAACTTGCGTTTCTAATGACATAATTTTTAATGCAAATATTTTACAAATATATTAAAATATGTCTAATATTTATACATTTCCTTAGGCAAAGTATGTTTATCAAATTTATACTTATGGTAAAATAACTTGGTTGGGCAACCAGGATAGGAAAATGAAATTTTAAAAATACCTCCAGTGAAAATCTAATTTGTATTAAGTGTTAAGTGAACATAAATGAGTGTAAATGATCAGATGCTGAAGTTGCGAACAAATCCGTTACATGGCCAAAATCTGATTATCCACCTTTAAGGTAAATTTATTTCATTCAAATATGCACTGAGGTTGAACAGACAGGTTATTTTCTGATATCACAGGATCTGATGGCTCAGATAGCTTAGGGTCACCATGAGCTTGTTGATTTCTGAGGGTCATTTTGTGGGGACTCATATTTCTTGGACAGATCACTTTGCTTTTCTGACGTTCGATTTGAATTTAATTTCTCTTTAACTTTACCAAAAGATGTTCGAATGTCCGGAGTACCGATGGCGTGTTTAAGTTTTATTTTCTTATTATAATATTTGGAATTATGCGACATTTTTCGATAATTTAGGTAATTTTCTAACAATTTTTTTTCCGACTCATTTTGACGCATGAAAAAGCGTTTAGCGACCGTGATGAAAGTCATACTAAATGCCGTACTATGCCGTGACCCGTTTTATGTAAACAATGCGCTTCGAGTTGGCAACAAAATTCTGCAAATAAACCATAATTAGAGTCGGAATTTGTATGATTATTTGCATCGTTTTAGTTCAACTTTCACAAGAAATCGATCTAATTGGGAAAAATCATCTCGTTTTTTGGGAATTTTTAAGCATTTTTGGGGAATTTTGACCATTCTTGTCAATTGGGAAGACGCCGAATTTCGGAGTCAAATTGGCGCAAAAAAAATCACTGACAGGCCATGTTCAGGGTCACGACTGAAGGCAATAACTGAAGGCTGTTTGAATGGCATCATTTCATGCTTGAAAGATCTTACATTACAGTACATTATTTCTGTCTTTATTCACCCCAATTGTCTTGAAAGGCAACACATTTTAGCCAGGCTCCTGAAAAAAACCCTCTTCTTTGACTTCTGGAAACATCCACTAGATAACTGGTAATAAATGGGCCACTGACTAGCTTCTACCAAAAGCTAACATTGTAATGTTTACTTCTATAACCATGACTTTTAAAACTGATTTTATTAAGTAAGTATACATGTGTAGTGACATATAGAAAAGAGGAAGTTTTCAGTTTTGGTCATGTCTTCATGCATTTTTCAGTTTGAAATTGTGCTTACATTCCGATTTACCTTTTCCAGCCTTTTTTTGTAAATTTGGGGAAGGGTACCAGGTCCCTTTTGGAGGGGAAATTTACGTCGCAAAATCATTGTTTGGAGGAATATATCTGCTGAAAAGTTGTTAAAATCAGGACTGAAAATCAAAACTAATTTCATTTTTTTTTGCATGGGGAATTTTTGGCCAAGGTGGGGGAAAAAGTATACTTTTTAGATTGGGGAATGGGGCCGAATTTCGGCCCTAAAATCAGCATAAAAAAAGGCCTGTTTTCTGTACGAGTCTTATTCTGAACTAAGAACGTTTTGGGAGACTTTTTATTTTCTTGATATATTCCTATTAATAGCAGAGTTTTTCCCCTTCTAAAAGGGGTCAATGTTCGGCCCCTTCCCAATTTAAAATTGCACTTTTTCATTAATGAAAATTGTTTGCTCAAGTACCTATATTAATGCTTAAACAAAATTCACAAATAATTTGGATTTTGAAAATAATTTTGATAAAACAAAGATAATTTTCTGTCTTTGAAATAAATTTGCGCATTCTAAAACAAATTTTTCATTATTCTTTCATTGAGTTTAATTGCTTAAGCTAATCAGAGTCTTTCGAGATCGAGATAATGTCTCTCAATCCATACGAAATCTCCGACTTGTTAATACAACTGCTTGTTTCATACAGATATGATATATAATTACAAGCAATGATAAATTCAATTATCGCATAGTGCGGCAATTTTCCTTTGATCTTTGCAGTATGTTAAACATGGTAACACACATTAATACTACAAAATCTGTGCTGGTATTTTACAAAAACTGTTACGTTATATATCAACACAGAAATCTCAGAGTTTCATTAAAAAGAAACTGTTGTGATATATATCAGCACAGTAAAACTGTTCCGATATATATCGCAACACTTTTTCTCTTAACGTGGCCAGGTCTTATCAAGGGAGTATAATTTTTTCCTTTCAACGAAAAGATGATTTTAGCTCCAATTTACAGTTCACAGAGAAAGAATTATCACAAACACCTACATTTATAAAGTAAAAGCATAAATAAACTAGAATATTTCAAAGACTCGACAGTTATCGCCAAATTCAGAAATACATGAAATATATGAAATTCTGAGATTTCTCAAATGTTTCTTTTTCTTTGATTTTTTTTTTTACAAACAAAACAACAAGTTTTACAATATGTTTGGCCAATGAAATGCAAAGATTTATAACCAATGCAGAAATCTGTTGGATACTTTTAACTCACTTCCGAAATGCTATCAACAATTTCTATGAACACAGGCTGAACAAATCAAAGCTGTTTTCACAGGTAATTATCACCTATAAAGAATGGCTATAATTTCACAATGCTACACTACGTTTTGTTTTGTTTTATTCATTCTTATTTGTTTACGCTGCGCTGCGTAGTTATGACTGTTTCCAGTCTAACTAATCAATCGTAGGCCCAGCGAGATTTGAATTTTGAGACCCGTTGCCAGATACAGGTCGGCGCCTGGATCGATTCCAAAGAATTAGATTCATATGATATAGTTAAAAAGGGACCTTAATTCAAGGCCCGGGTGTTATTTTTGAACATGTCTGGGTCTTGGCTGGAGTATTTATTGTTATTATATTGTTTTTAAATGTTATATTCCCCTAAACTGTGTCATAATTTCCGAAATAATAAATAGGTTATAAAAGTATTTAAATTTATTAAATTTTGTCATCCAGGGTAAGAGCCGCGACTACCTTACTAACACTCCTGAAGCGCCTGAGAAAAACTGCCACTGACCATGAACTACATCTATACTCTTAAGCTTTATTTTATTAATATCAAAACTTTAAAAACATTAAAACTTTAAAAATACGTTTAAAACATAGCCTCTATATACGTCCGATTGTTGACAGTACACAGGTTATTTATAGATTACACGCCACGCCTACTGCATAAATGTGTCATATCGATAAATATGCTTATTTTATATTCTCGTAAACATTCAATGTGCTTCACCGATACCGTTTTACTATATTTTTAAAATGCTGTCATTTTGTCATTTTTTAATGTTTTTCAGTTCTGTTTTTTGCACTTTATAGTCCAAAGTCTGAATTTAATGATTATATCGGTATTAGTTACTTTACATATTATATGTAAAAGATATTTACGATCGCGCTGTATGAAATTTTGCGGTTGTTTTTATCAAAATTCGACCGTTTCTACGTGATTTTGGTCATTTTAATGAACTTATCTTCCTAAAAATGGTCTAGCAATATAGCTATATGTGTTCTTTAGCGATTCTGCAAATTTAAAGATAAAATATATATTAATAAATGTTTTACACGCGAATCCTGTGTACCCGTCGCCTAAATTACGCGTAAGAATTTTTACTTAAAATTTACCTGTTTACCTGTTGTTTGTTTACCGTTGTGTGTCGACGTCTATATGTTTCCGGATCATCATCACTACTGGATTTTCCTATGGTGGCGTCTTTCTCGGACTGGGTCATGCTTATGCATGCCACCATAGGTCCCTATCATATATATACAGTGCTGACCAATACTTTATATTATTTTATAGCTTTATTTGATATTGGTTGCTTATGGTTTTAAACACTACGAGATGCAGTTACATAATATATAGGTGGTGCATTAGGTGTCAAAGTGGAACATAAAAGACCTGTTACATAAATGACCATAAATGGACTGGTAGATAAACGGCCACAATGAAAACTGACCATCAGTCAACAGAGCATGTCCTATAGTTGGTGCCGAAAGTTGAAATAATGTTGATCAATGTCACGATAATAATAAGTTAAAAGTGAATGCAACGAAAATTTGCTGATCTATGCAAAGGTTTTTTTTTTAAGTAGGCTGAGGATTTCTTTTGTACACATTTGCTTTCTTACGACGTTGGGTTTGTTCAAGCGGGAAAATGACTAAATCTTCGCGGACAAGTGGTAGAAACCATGTTTTAATGAAAATGCCAATAGTTCCCAAATGAAGTTTAAAGACAAATGAAGAAACACACGCTTATTAATTTAAGAAGCCGATAATTTAAAACATATATTTTACCTCCATGTGTTCTGCCATTCTTTTTATGTTCACACCGCGCACACGTGTTGTGTACTACGTCTTGTCAGAAGACGGGTTCAAGTAAACTGTGGAAACATTAGCTTGCATTAATTTCATAGAGCATACCAGTCTAGTTTACCACAAATATTGATGACGTAAAGTTTCAAAATGGCAGCCTCCATAGCCAACAAAAATTAGAAAAAAACAAACAACTTTTTCTATGTCTTTGAGGAATGGCATCGCAGTGTATCATCACAATACTTCTAATTCCTTTTAGCTTGTTATATGCTGGTGAGAATTTAATCACATATCATTTTAAATTGTTAATTAAAACAGGGTAGCTTATAGACCCAACAACCAACTTCTTGCCAATCTTCCATGTAACTCCATGTAGAAATCGAGACCAGAACTCCATTCTCTGGAGTTAAGCTACAGCTTCTTAGGCCCTTTAGTTTTTCGATTTTCTACATTGGTACATTAATGTGAAATTAGGCGCTGCCTATCTGACGGGAAAACCTAGTGATAGTGATACGGATTCTTTCTTTTTTTTCTGCATTAAATTGTTCTTTCTGATATTTTCTGTTTGTCTTTCAGTTTTGACAGTAAGCCTGATGGTTTTGCTATTGTTATAAAAATAAGAAGGGGAAATGTTTTAAAAAGTTTTGTTTAAATGAACATAGATCTAATCATTTCTTCAAATGTATCAATACTAGACAGACAATGGAAAATAGTGTTCATGAGTTAAAGATAATAGTGATATTTGGGTGCACAGAATCTACTCTCAAAAACGCACCATTAGTTGTACTGATGATAAAATAGAGAAAAGTGGAAACTTCACATGTCGCTCAACACGACAAATACGAAACTGTTGCATAAACCCGGACAGATAACGGGGGGTTTTTGACCTGTCACTTTTTTATTTCTGCAAATTGTTATCATTTATTGGTATCAAAATAATGCTTTTGCTGAAAACTTTACATAATTCAAATTTATATCTAGTAAGCAAATTTTAACTCACACGAAGTGAGCGCCGGAAAGGGGTATGTAAAATGGGGGCTGTACGAACATTGATAAATTCGAACACTTTGTCATTTACAAAATTTTCCTCATAGTATTATATATGGTGCAACAGTCATTCAAAAGTGACCCAATATCAGGCCTTTATGTGTTGTCAGTGAGCATGCGTAAAACACACTCTTCCTCAGTAGTTTTGGATAAATATTTTATTATATACAGATAAATGCAAGTCATTTATTTATACATAATATTACCAATTTTGTTTCTGTTTACAACGAACATGCCTTTGCTATCAATTTGTTTCTCTAATACAAATTTCTGAATCCGGAAATGCACATATTCTTTTCAGTTCATTTGTTACAAACAAATAGTTTCTAAAAACGACAAAACAATCCAAAAAATAAAACACAACAATTTACACATGCCTGCGTAACATCACATTCAATATCATCTTGTTCTGATATTCTTTTGTAGTATAGATACCGGAACTTACATAATCCTGCTATCCTAAACACGGACTATTTTAATTCTTTTAAATGCCATTATTGTCAAATGACACTCTTTTAGGACAAATTGTGTTCCACTAATACAGCTATGGTAAAACTCGTGTATGTGAGAATGACAAACAACCATTTACTTGTGAAATTCTTATTTCAAATTCATTGTAAAAAGTTTTTGACCAGAATTTTATATATAACACAAACACTCTTGGTCTAAATTCAATTTAATTTACCTAACTGCTAACAGTCTGGGACCTTTTTTTGAATATGATTAAGTTTAATTTCTTAGCTTGATAGTGATCGTAGTGAGCCTCTCAAGTTTATAGCCAACATTTTTTTCCAAGTGTAATTTTACTAAAACTCTAGTCAATGAATTGACTTTTAGAAAGTAGTTGCAATGTATGTGAAAGATTGTGGAAGGGAGGGGAGATAAGCAATATTGATATATGCTTTTCCATGCCTTCGAATATTTTGTTCAAAATTTACAGACAGAAAATTGGTTAACTATACTTATTATTGATTTGTGTTCCAGTAATTGAAAAAAGTGTGATAAATATAAAGAAAAAGAAATTAAATTGGGCCTAAGCTAAAAAAAAAAAAGAAAATTGGTTAACTATACTTATTATTGATTTGTGTTCCAGTAATTGAAAAAAGTGTGATAAATATCAAGAAAAAGAAATTAAATTGGGCCTAAGCTAAAAAAAAAAAAAGCACCTTACGAGATTCGAACTCGGACCTCGCGCATGGAAAATATGTGCGCTAAACACTGGGCCACAGTGACTTGTGATATAAATGTGCGATAAAATTATGTATATAAATAAATTTTGTTAGGACAGCGTGTCTTTATTCATTTTACATTGACATTTTTGAAATTATTGGCTTTTCAACATTCATAGAAATAAATAAACAATGGTTTTGTTATTCAAACAGTGCAGTAATGTAGCTTACATCATAATTCATTATTGGAAACAAAACGCGGGCCGCTTGAATCATCCATAAACTCGTTTCATGAAGAAACCCGAATAACACCGATTTCTATTGATACCGCGAATTTTCAACTGGATAGAATAATTTGTTTAAATAATGCGGCGCCCGATCGTTCATAAGAAATTTTATTTTATCAGATGTCGTCCTGAAAATTATTTATTGCGCAAGCACGGCAGCAGGTCCGGTAGAATTATGGGAGAACAACAACAACAAAACCGGTGAAGGTATAGAACATATTCCCAAGTTGAACGGTATATAGGTTTACTTTGACATATATACACGTACACATTATCTATAGACGGAAAAACCTTCGGTTTTCCCGTATAACTCCATGTAGAAATCGAGACCAGAACTCCATTCTCTGGAGTTAAGCTACAGCTTCTTAGGCCCTTTAGTTTTTCGATTTTCTACATTGGTACATTATTATTTTAGTTTAGTTAATAATTTCTTTTTCGTTTCTTTCAATGTTAATCTTCCTTGTTATACAGTCAGGGGTGTAACTGTTTCAAGCTATCGCAGTTTATAACCCATTTGAGTTATTGTACCCCCCCGACAACAAAGTTGTAAGGGGGGGTATACTGGTTTCAGGTTGTCTGTCTGTCTGTCCGTAGACGCAATCTTGTGCGTACCATCTCTCCTTATCCCCTTGACAGAATTTAATGAAACTTCACACAAGTGATCAGTACCAACAGTTGTTGTGCATGGGGCATGTTAGGTTCTTTTAGAAAAAAAATTTGCAGAGTTATGGGACTTTGTTTTTTTGTTACTATACTATATACATAGACACAATTTTGTGCGCACCATCTCTCCTCATCCCCTTGACACAATTTAATGAAACTTCACACAAGTGATCAGTACCAACACTAGTTGTGCATGGGGCATGTTAGGTTCTTTCAGAAAAAAAATTTGCAGAGTTATGGGACTTTGTTTTTTTGTTACTATACTATATACATAGACACAATCTTGTGCGCACCATCTCTCCTCATCCCCTTGACACAATTTAATAAAACTTCACACAAGTGATCAGTAACAACAGTAGTTGTGCATGGGGCATGTTAGGTTCTTTCAGAAAAAAAAATTGCAGAGTTATGGGACTTTGTTTTTTTGTTACTATACTATATACATAGACACAATCTTGTGCACACCATCTCTCCTCATCCCCTTGACACAATTTAATGAAACTTCACACAAGTGATCAGTAACAACAGTAGTTGTGCATGGGGCATGTTAGGTTCTTTCAGCGACAAAAATTGCAGAGTTATGGGACTTTGTTTCTTGTTAACATACTATGTACATACACTCTGCATATGCAATCTTGTGCGTGCCTAATCTACCAAACCCTTGCACACAATTTAATGAAACTTCACACAAATGATCAGTACCAACCCTAGTTGTGCATGGTGCATGTAACATTCTTTTAGATAAATATTCTGCATAGTTATGGGACTTTGTTTTTAGCTCATCTGATTTTTTGAAAAAAAATGATGAGTTATTGTCATCACTTGAGCGGTTGTCGGCGTCGGCGTCGGCGTCGGCGTCTGCGTCGGCGTTGCCTGGTTAAGTTTTATGTTTAGGTCAGCTTTTCTCCTAAACTATCAAAGCTATTGCTTTGAAACTTGGAATACTTGTTCACCATCATAAGCTGACCCTGTATAGCAAGAAACATAACTCCATCTTGCTTTTTGCAAGATTTATGGCCCCTTTTGTACTTAGAAAATATCAGATTTCTTGGTTAAGTTTTATGTTTAGGTCAACTTTTCTCCTAAACTATCAAAGCTATTGCTTTGAAACTTGGAATACTTGTTCACCATCTTAAGCAGACCCTGTACATCAAGAAACATAACTCCATCTTGCTTTTTGCAAGATTTATTGCCCCTTTTGGACTTAGAAAATCAGTTTTCTTGGTTAAGTTTTATGTTTAGGTCAGCTTTTATCCTAAACTATCAAAGCTATTGCTTTAAAACTTGCAACACTTGTTCACCATCATAAGTTGACCCTGTATAACAAGAAACATAACTCCGTCCTGCTTTTTGCAAGATTTATGGCCCCTTTTGGACTTAGAAAATATCAGATTTCTTGGTTAAGTTTTATGTTTAGGTCAACTTTTCTCTTAAACTATCAAAGCTATTGCTTTGAAACTTGCAACACTTGTTCACCATCATAAGCTGACCCTGTACAGCAAGCAACATAACTCCATCCTGCTTTTTGCAATAATTATTGCCCCTTTTGGACTTAGAAAATCATTTTCTTGGTTGAGTATTATGTTTAAGTCAACTTTTCTCATAAACTATCAAAGCTATTGCTTTAAAACTTGCAACAGTTTTCACCATCATAAGTGGACACTGTACATCAAGAAACATAACTCTATCCTGCTTTTTGCAAGAATGATGGCCCTTTTTAGACTTAGAAAATCATGGGTAGGACAATATTTCTATTACACAAAAAAAATCAGATGAGCGTCAGCACCCGCAAGGCGGTGCTCTTGTTTATTACTATACTGTATACATACAGTCTATATACATACATACCACATAATTATGCAATCTTGTGTGCGTCAAATTGCAATGTACTGTGTCAGTGCATGCGGGGGTACATTCATCACCATTAGTGATAGCTCTAGTTGCTTATATTTTCATAACTTGTTTCAGTTTTCATAATATAATACAAAGCTCTCCTGTGCCAATTCCTCATTTTGAATGTGACTCATACAATTATTTCCTGAATCCTTGAACTCTTATTTTTCCAGCTATGCAGTAAAATTTTTTACGCAAGGCTGATAAAGATTTTCGCAGAAGGTTTAAAGCTATAAAACTCTTAGCATCCGGTTATGCTTATCAGGTCATGATCAGACTAAAAGAGAATTTGATTTACCACAGATTGCTACTTATTTCATTGTATAGGTCACTTTGTGAGAACAGCAAAAAGACTTTTTTTGAATAACTTACCGAAGTTAACTTATATTTTAAAACTTATACAGGTTATAAAATGCTTGAAAAAATAACTGAAATAGGTTACATAACTTAAAACAGTTACACCCCTGACTGTTATAGGTATTTTGATACTATGGCACCCAAAATCTTTCAATTTTATTAGTGTCTTTTTTCTTTTACTAAGTTTTAGTAGACTAATTTTTTTTTAGATTAGTTTTCCTAGTTTTCTTTGCTTGTATTTACATATTTACATTGCACTGTCTCCACATATTTTTATGCGCCTCTTCGAAGAAGAAGGGGTATATTGTTTTGCAGATGTCGGTCGGTAGGTCAGTCGGTCAGAATGTAGACCAATCCGTTTCCGGATGATAACTCAAGAACTCTTGGGCCTAGGATCATGAAAGTTGATAGGGAGGTTGGTCATCACCAGCAGATGACCCCTATTGATTTTGAGGTCTGTATGTCAAATATCAAGGTCACAGTGACCCTGAATAGTAAAACGGTTTCCGGATGATAACTCAAGAACGCTTAGGCCTAGGGTCACAAAAGTTGATAGGGAGATTGGTCATGACCAGCAGATGACCCCTTTTGATTTTGAGGTCAGTATGTCAAAGGTCAAGGTCACAGTGACCAGGAACAGTAAAATGGTTTCCAGGCAATAACTCAAGAACGCTTGGGCTTAGTGTCAGGAAAATTGATAGTTAGGTTGGCCATGACCAGCAGATGACCCCTATTGATTTTGAGGTCATTAGGTCAAAGGTCGTGGTCACATTGGCCAGGAACAGTTAAACAGTTTCTGATCTTCTTGTCCAAAACAATAGGGCCTAGGTATGAAGCACAATCTAGTGGTCCTCTAGCAAGATTGTTCAGATTATTTCCCTGGGGTCAAATATGGCCCCACCCCGGGGGTCACATGGTTTATATAGACTTATATAGGAAAAAACTTTGAAAAACCTCTTGTCCAAAACCACAGGGCCTAGGGCTTTGATATTTTGTATATGAAATCATCTAGTGGTCCTCTACTAAGATTGTTCAAATTATTCCCCTAGGGTCAAATATGGCTCTGCCCTGAGGGTCACATGGTTTACATGGACTTACATAGGGAGAAACTTTGAAAATCTTCTTGTCGAAACCACAAAGACTATGGCTTTGATATTTTGTAATGTAGCATCATCTAGTGGTTCTCTACCAAGTTTGTTCAAAATAGCCCTCTAGGGTCAAATATGACCCGCCCCAGGGGTCACATGGTTCATATAGACTTATATAGGGAAAAACTTAGAATCTTCATGTCCATAACTTACATCATTCAAATTTGGACCACATGTATAGTTTTGAGTGGCAAGATGAACCTTGACATGAGTTGACCTTGATCTTGACCTAGTGACCTACTTTCACATTTCTGTAGCTACAGCCTTCAAATTTGGACCACATGCATACCGTAGGTTTGTGTACCGAAAAAAACTTTGACCTTGTTATTGACCTAGTGACCTACATTCACATTTTTGAAGATACATGCTTCAACTTTGGACCACTTGCATAGTTTTTTGTTCCAAAATAAAATTTGACCTTGATTTTGACCTAGTGACCTACTTTCACATTTCTCAAGCTACAGCCTTCAAATTTGAACCACATGCATAGTTTTGTATACTGAAATGAACTTTGATCTTGAGATTGACCTAGTGACTCCTTTCACATTTCTGAAGGTACAGGCCTCAAATTTGGACCACTTGCATAGTTTTGTGTTCCGAAATAAGATTTGACCTTGATTTTGACCTAGTGACCTACTTCCACATTTCTCAAGCTACAGCCTTCAAATTTGAACCACATGCATAGTTTTGTGTACCGAAATGAACTTTGATCTTGAGATTGACCTAGTGACCTACTTTCACATTTCTGAAGCTACAGGCTCCAAATTTCGACAGCATGCATATTTATTTTTGTGTTCTGAATTGAAATTTGACATTGATTTTTACCTATTACCTACTTTCACATTTCTCAAGCTACAGCCTCCAAATTTGAAGCACATGCATAGTTCTGTCTACCGAAATGAACTTTGACCTTGAAATTGATCTAGTGACCTACTTTCACATTTCTCAAGCCACAGCTTTCAAATTTGGACCACATACACTTTGTTTTGTACCGAAATGAAATTTGACCTTGAGCTAGTCTTGAAATTTGGAACATTCAAAAATGTCTCAGTGGATGGCACCAATATCTCTCTGTAATCTCTTGTTAGGTTAATAGGTTAAAGGTCAAGGTCAGATTAAACCAGAATGGTAGAACTTTTGTTTACAGTGAGCATATAATTTCTGTTCCTTAAGCAATTACTGAATGCATCAAAGGGGGCATTTCGTGTTTGACGAGCTCTTGTTACTCATAGTGTAGCCATTATTTCTACCAACATCTATCTAATATTCTGTCCTTTCTGTCGGCAGAACAATTCCTGCACAACCTCAACTGTACTTTTTAACTATTAAGATATTTCTTTTGCTGTACTTTTTGGCAGAGCAATTCCTGCACAAAATCACATATAATCATTTTCAGTTGATGTAGTTATTTCCTTGTATTCTTGCATAGGGGGTGTAACATTTGGCTTGAAACTTGCTGTCTCCTGACCAGTGTTTGTTCAGTCTTGCTTTGAAGAAGTTTATTGTTGGTGCCTCTATTACCTTATTTGGAAGGCTGTTCCAGTTTCTAACCACTTTAGTCATCACTGATCCTGGTTTTATGTTTAGCATAGTCCTTTTGTAATTTTCGGTTATTCCACCTAGTTACAACATTCTGACTAAATTTCAATAGACTTGTTGCTGTTATATCTAACTCATTTATGAGTTTGTAAACCTCTATGACGTCTGCTCTATCTCTCCTGTATTAAAGAGTCAGTAAGCCCAGTTGTTTAAGTCTTTCGCTGTAATCTAGTCCATTGAGACTCTGCAGCTCTCTCGTTGCTCTTCACTGGACATTTTCTATTGCTATCGCATCTTTCTTGTATTTAGGAGTCCAGATGCCCGAGGCATACTTTAGATGTGGGTGTACCAGAGATTTGTATAGTAACAGGAACATTTCTTTATCCATATATGTAAATGTTTTCAATATCAGTCCCAGGTTCCTGTTTGCCAAGTTAACTTTAGTGCAGATGTGTTTGTTAAAGGAGAGTTCATTGTCAAAAATTACACCTAGATCTTTTTCATGTTCTACTTGCTGAATCCTGTGTATTTTCTTTTGGCTATCTTTCATAAAGTATTCATTAGGTGTTTCTTTTCCGAAGTGCATAGTTTTGCATTTCTTTATGTTGTTCTGCCATTTTTCAGCCCAGTCACAAGCATCAAAAATTTTGTCTTGTAGAATTTTTTAATCTGAGTTGTTCTTTATTATTGAATACAGTTTAGTGTCATCTGCAAAGAGTTTTAGGGTGCAATAGACTGCTTCAGGGAGATCATTAATGAAGATGAGGAAGAGGACCGGGCCTAAAACACTACCCTGGGGTACTCCGCTGGTCACTTTTTCCAATTTGATTTTTGCCATTTACTACAACTCTTTGGAATCTGTTTTCTAAAAAGCTTTTTATCCATGAGTATATCTTCCCTCTAATTCCTACACTCCATACCTTCTTTAGAAGATGCATGTGTGGAACTTTGTCGAATGCTGCTTTGAAATCGAGGTAGACAATGTCTATTTCATGTCCATTTTCTGTTGCATCTGTCCACTCTTCTATGCATTCAAGTAGTTGTGTAGTGCAAGATCTCACTTTGCGAAATCCGTGTTGATATATAGATAGAATATTGTTTTGTTCTAGGTGTTTAACTATGGCATTTCTTATTGTTTTTTCCATGATTCTACAGCAGATAGGTGTTACACTTATAGGCCTATAGCTCTCTACATTTGATTTTTTGCCGCTCTTGAAAATTGCTGTGACATTAGCTTGTTTCCAATGTGATGGTAGCTGCCCTTCATCCAGTGAATACCTATATATACTTGTCAGTATTCCACATAATGATTCTCTAAACTCATAAATAACCTTTGGATGTATTCCATCAGGTCCTTGTGATTTTGATGGATTGACTTCCTTCATCGTTATTTCATTGTTTATTTGTGTGTCTGAGATTGTTACAGCAGATACGTCATCAAGGTTGGGAATGTTTCTGTTTTCATTTGTGAAGACAGTTACAAAATGCTTATTGAGCTCTTCTGCAATTAACTGATCATCTGTCACCTTCTCTCCATTGACCTCAATCACATTGATTCCTGTTGTTGTTTTTGAACTGCTCCTAACATACTTCTAAAATTTTTTGGGGTTATCTTTTACTGAATCTGCTATATTTTTTTCGTACTTACATTTTGATCTTTTCAGATGATTGCTAACATTGTTTCTTGCTGCTTTGTAGTTGTTAAAAGTAATATGATTTTTACAGTACTTGTATTTTATCCATTTTGTTCTTCTTTCTTTTATAGCACTAGCAGTTTCATGATCAATATAGGGATTCCGGTGTCTTTTGACAATGGTTTTCATTGGAATGTTATGTTCTAGAATATTGGAAAGTTTATCTGCAAAGCCATCCCAAGACACCTGAATTCCTAGATCATCGTTCACTGACCAGTCAGATGTTATTATTTCTTGGAATCTTGGAATGATCAAAGAGCTATAAAAATAAATAGATCGGCAACTTGAAAGGCATATAAAGCAAATCTTGCCAACATCACGTGGGATCTGAATGAGATGAGATCTCGTTCAACCAGTGTATGAAACAGACAGCAGAAGAATAAAAATTTGTGTCGTGAAAAACTTTCTATCAGATCCTTTGTTTATAATGATAATGGTGTTTTTAGTCCCCTACTGGTTGAAAACCAGTTTCGGGGACTATAGGAATGCACTTTTCCGTCATTCTGTCCGTCCGTCCGTCCGTCCATCCGCAATTTCGTGTCCGGTCCATAACTCTGTCATTCATGAAGGGATTTTAATATTACTTGGCACAAATGTTCCCCATGATGAGACGACGTGTCATGCGCAAAACCCGGACCCCTAGCTCAAAGGTAAAGGTCACAATTAGAGGTTAAAGGTCAACAGGGCTTTTTTCCTGTCCGGTCTATAACTCTCCCATCCTTGAAGGGATTTTAGTATTACTTGGCACAAATGTTCCCCATGACGAGATGATGTGTCACGCGCAAATCCCGGACCCCTAGCTCAAAGGTCAAGATCACAATTGGAGGTCAAAGGTCAACAGGGCTTTTTTCCTGTCCGGTCCATAACTCTCCCATCCATGAAGAGATTTTAATATTACTTGGCACAAATGTTCCGCATGAAGAGACAACATGTCATGCGCAAAACCTGGACCCCTAGCTTAAAGGTCAAGGTCACAATTGGAGGTCAAAGGTCAACAGGGCTTTTTCCTGTCCGGTCCATAACTCTCCCATCTATGAAGGGATTTTAATATTACTTGGCACAAATGTACCTCATAATAAGACGATGTGTCATGCACAACTTTCAGACCCCTAGCTCAAAGGTCAAGGTCAAACTTAGCAGTCTAATGTTAACATAGCATGAACAGGGTCTGTTTCATGTCCGGTCCATAACTCTGACATTCATTAAGGGATTTTAATATCACTTAGCACAAGTGTTCCCCATGATGAGACGACGTGTCATACGCAAATCCTGGACTCCTAGCTCAAAGGTCAAGGTCACAATTGGGGGTCAAAGGTCAACAGAGTTTTTTTCCTGTCCTGTCCATAACTCTGCCATCCATGAAGGGATTTTAATATTACTTGGCACAAATGTTCCCCATGATGAGACAACATGTTATGCGCAAAGCCCAGACCATTAGCTCAAAGGTCAAGGTCACAATTGGAGGTCAAAGGTCAATAAGGTTTTTTCCCTGTCCGATCCAGAACTCTGTCATCCATCAAGGGATTACAATATTACTTGGCATAAAAGTTTTACCATGATGAGACGACGTGTCATGCGCAACATCCAGTACCCTAGCTTAAAGGTCAAGGTCACACTTTCAGATCAAAGGTCAAGAGGATTTTTTTCCTGTCCGGTCTATAACTTTGTCATGCAAAGCAGGATTTAGATATCAGTTGGCACAAATATTCCCCTGGATGAGACAACATGTCATGCGCAAGAACCAGGTCCCTAGGTCTAAAGTCAAGGTCATATTTAGAGGTCAAAGGTCAAATTCAAGAATGACTTTGTATGGAACATTTCTTCTTCATGCATGGAGGGATTTTGATGTAACTTGGACCAAATGTTCACCACCATGAGGCACCCTTGTTTTTTAGAGTTACGTCCCTTTGTTGTTACTATAAATAGATTTTGTTGTAACTTTTTTATTACTGGAGGTAGAGAAAAATCGAGACCACTTTTCTGTGGTACAACATGCCTGTTACATCCAATTTTTAGGTGCATTTTGACCTATCTCTACCTGGTAAAGAGTTTCTTGTGGACTTATATTATATAGATGTTGTTTTTTTTTTGTTTTTTTTTTTTTTTGTTTTTTTTTTTAAATAATTTCCCTTTGTTGTTACTATAAATAACTTACATGATAACATTTTTATAATCAGCCAAAAAAAATCAACATGAAAACAACTGTGGGTTTTTATATATGCACATTTTAATCCAAGTGTGTTGTTATAACATATTGTATATGTAGTACAATATTGTTTATACATCATTGACGGATATCAGTTCATTATGTTATACTGCAGTAGAGAAAATTAGGTGCCTTCCAGTAGGGGACTTTGTATTGCATGGCAATACTTCATTCACTTGTTTTTTAATGTAATTAATATTTTCTACACTGGGAATTTATGATTGGAAGTCTGAGAAATCAACAGTTGTCATTTGAAAATTGAAAACCCGATTCGATTTATGATGTGCCAGTGTAATACTTTAATGAGCGTCTGTTGATTTGATCATGATTGATCAAGTTGGCCAACACTTCAATAAGATGATGCGCTGACATGAGCTTACGCGAGATTATCTCCTGTTGCCATTCTGTGTATTTTATACTTCTTTGGAATGATTAAACATACTTTCACATTAGCCCAACTTATTGTGCACAAAGGGCTCTTTAATGTAAAGAGACTATAACGCCCTCCTCGCACAACCCACATACCATTCAAAACAATGTGGAAAGTTTTCCTTATGTGTGTATATATCCAGCAACGCAAATCGCGTTGCTAACTTTGGAGGCTTCAATAATAACATATTTAAACCCAATTTTTCACACTAAAAATTACATGTCTGAAAAGTCTACACTCTACATTTCTGAAACTTTACTTAAAGTAATTTACATGAGCCTCTAAATGTTGAAATCTATTTGCATATGTTATGAGGAAAATATGCACACATTTAACAATGAATTATTCAACAACAGAAAACCTGACATGAAACACACGTGTATTGTTTTGCTGCCAAAATGTAATACAGAGTGCATCAGCAATAAATTCATTTTTAGTGCACAGATTTCAGGATTTTGATTTACCATCTGTAATTCAAGTCATGAAACATGAGATTCATGAGCTATTTTCATATTAACATCCGATAATTGATGAATTTTGCGCGGCGACATATAATAAAAATAGCGGCATCCATAACGTTTTCTGTCGCAGCGCCTACAAGTTTAATCAGGAGAGGTGTTTTCGAATTAATAAGACAGGTTACCCTTATAATAGTTTTATTCTCATGACCAGAAATGGACAGGAAATATTAGCTCCCGCTTTAAATTCTCTTTTGATTTATTGACCTGAAAAGAAGCTTGAGTAGCCCTTCTACAAACAATATCTGTCATGAAACTGGTGTTAGGGTAGATATCCTCTTATACCTACTCACAGATTTAAAGTCTCCTAATATGGAATTAGGTGCTTCCTAAAAGGTAGTCCAAATAATAATGGGACGTTTCAGGGCTGATAACTTTTGACTGTCACTGTCCCGTTAACCTTACACCCAAACTTATTATGCATATTTCTGTTAGGAAATCCCCAATGCTACTTTTTGTGGCTGTGGTTCAAATCCCACTGAGCGGCCTTTTTTTCGCCCCCCTACACCCAATTTTTTTTTTGGGGAGAGGGGTGCACTTAGGTCAGTGCTGTTGTTCGTCCAAATTTGTGTAATTCATATCTCAAAAAGTATTTGATCCAGAGTCATCAAATTTCATAGGAATGTTATCCAGCATGGGAAGTTGAGCACCAGGGGTTTAAATTGGATCACACAGCCAGACCAGAATTATGGCCCTAGACTTATTAGAAAATATGCATAAAAAAGGCCTTAGTTTGTGCTGCATGTATCTCAAAAAATATTTGACCCAGTATTATGAAACATTACAGGAATATTATTCAGCATGTGAAGTTGTGCACCTGGGGTTTTGTTAGGGATATCACTCAGCCAAAACAGAGTTATGGCCCTTTACTTAGTGATTTAGAAATTATTAGCCATCATGTTCTATTTTCCAGAGGCAAGAAATATTTCCCTGCCGCAAAAAGATGCAAGAATAATTGATGTGCCAGTGAATGGTAGCGTTGTCATACAGCCTGTAGGTCTGTCAGCTGATGTGGCATACATACAGTGTCAGGCTCACACTCAAGCAGGAAATATAACTTTGTCCATGAAGGTTGGTGTTGTAAAACAATATAATATTGGTGATATCATTCAGTTTTATTAGCATAAAATTTGATAATTTCATTTCCAATTGTCTTACATAGTTAGTGCTAAAATGATATATTGACTCAAGAGGGAAGGCAAAATACATGACCTTTCAGTAGTGATGTTATGAAAGGCACTAAGACCCTAACACAAGAAGACATTTCTTCACACTATTTGCAATCCTTTTTAGCTCACCTGAGCAATGCTTAGGTGACTTATTGTGATCGCTCGATGACCAGCATCAGTCGTCTGTCTGTCGCCTGTCAACATTTAGCTTGTATATGCGATAGAAGCTGTATTTTGCAACTGATCTTCATGAAATTTTGTCAGAATGATAACCTTGATGAAATCTAGGCCAAGTTTGAAAATGTGTCATCTGGGGTCAAAAACTAGGTCACTAGGTCAAATCAAGGAAAAATGTTGTTTATGCGATAGAGGCTGTATTTTTCAATTGATGTTTATGATTTATGGTCAGAATGATTACGTTGATGAAATCTAGGCCAAGTTTGAAAATGGGTCATCTGGGGTAAAAAACTAGGTCACAAGGTCAAATCAAAGAAAAACCTTGTGTATGCAATAGAGGCTATATTTTTCAACTGATCTTCATGAAATTTTGTCAGAATTATTACCTTGATGAAATCTAGGCCAAGTTCAAAAATGGGTCATCTGAGGTAAAAAACTAGGTCAAATCAAAGGAAAACCTGTACATGCGATAGAGGCTGTATTTTTCAATTGATCTTCATGAATTTAACAGAATGATTACCTTGATGAAATCTAGGCCAAGTTCGAAAATGGGTCATCTGGGTTCAAAAACTGTCACTAGGTCAAATCAAAGAAAAACCTTGTGTATGCAATAGAGGCTGTATTTTTCCATTGATCTTCATGAATTTAATAGAATGATTACCTTGATGAAAACTAGGCCGAGTTTGAAAATAGGTCATCTGGGGTCAAAAACTAGGTCACTAGGTCAAATCAAAGAAAAACCTTATTTATGCGATAGAGGCTGTTTTCAACTGAACTTCATGAAATTTTGTCAGAATGATTAACTTGATGAAATCTAGACTGAGTTCAAAAATGGGTCATTTTGGTTCAAAAACTAGGTCACTAGGTCAAATCAAAGAAAAACCTTGTTTATGCGATAGAGGCTGTATTTTTTTAATTGATCTTCATGAATTTTGCTCAGAATGATTGCCTTGATGAAATCTAAGTTAGTTATGAATATGGGTCATCTGGGATCAAAAAGTAGGTCACTAGGTCAAATCAAAGAAAAACCTTGTGTATGCAATAGGGGCTGCATTTTACACTGGATCTTCATGAAATTTGATCAGAATGTTTGTCTCGATGAAATCTAGATGGAATTTGAATATGGGTCATCTAGGGTCAAAAACTAGGTCACCCGGTCTAATTAAAGAAATACCTTGTGTACGCAATAGGGGCTGCATTTTACTCTGGATATACATAAAATTTAGTCAGAATGATTGCCTTGATGAAATGTAGGTCAAGTTTGAATTATTTGAGTTATCTTTTTTCTTTCTTGTTTTAGTATGAAATAGAGCATGACACAGCTGTGACTGGGCGGGATGTAGGTGTTATATCAATGTATTCTGGTACTTCTGATATCAAATGGTACTTGTATTCTCACACTGATACAGATCTACAGGTTCTTGTGCATTTGACCTATTTTTCTGAAAAAGGTAAGTCCTCTGTAAACCAGATACTTTTAACATTGTGTTGGTTACTATAAATGTACATTAAATATATGATGATAGAAAGTTTTTACAGTATATAGATGATATTAAAAATTTCGTCTTCATACAGTCTTTTGAGATTTTATAAGTAACTTTAAAGAAGAATTACACATACTAACATTATTGTATGAGTAAAATTTTGATGAATGTCAAAACATGATGACCATCTCTACAGCTGGTGATATTTCAGGTCTTGATTTTGCATGTATTTTGTTAAGTATTATGCAAAAACGTCCCAATGTGATCTGCAGAATTTTGAATTTATATGTTGCAGTTTTTTTAATGATATATACACTGTACTGTGGGCATATACCTAGTAGATGCACTAGGTATATCACTATATCTTCTTAACTGGTGCCCCGATTATCATCAAATTTCAATGAAGGGTTAGTCTTTGACTGACTCTTTGTAAGGGCAGATATCTGATAGTTTAGAGCCAAAAGCTCAAGGTGAGCTTTTGTGACCGCTCGATGTCGGCATACATTGTGTGTCAACAATTTGTAAAAAAATCTTCTTCTTCAAAACCACTGGGCAGATTTACACCAAACTTAACAGGAATGCTCCTTGGATGGCCCCCTTTCAAAATTGCCCAAAGAATTTAATTCCATGCAGAACTCTGGTTGCCATGGCAACCGAAAGGAAAAACTTTGAAAATCTTCTTCTCCAAAACTGCAGGGCATAGAGCCTTGATATTTGGCATGTGACATCATCTAATGGTCTTCTACTGAAATTGTTCAAATTGTGCCCCTGAGATGAAGAGGCCCCACCCTGGGGGTCCCAAGTTTTACATAGACTTATATAGGAAAAAACTTTAAAAATCTTCTTTGTCTAAAACCACAAGAACTAGGCCTTTGATATTTAGTATGTAGCATTGCCTTAAAATTGTGGTCCTATATGAAGAATGTTCAAATTGTGCCCCTGGGGTGAAAAGAGGCCCCGCCCCTGGGGTCCCAAGTTTTACATAAACTTATATAGGAGAAAACTTAAAAAATCTTCTTGTCTGAAACTGCAAGGCCTAGGCTTTTGATATTTGGTGCGTTGCATTGCCTTTTGGTCCTTTACCAAAATTGTTTAAATTATTACCCTGGGATGAAAAGAGGCCCTACCCTAGGGGTCCCAAGTTTAACATAGACTTACATAGGGAAAAAAAAATAAAAATCTTCTTGTCTGAAAGTTCAAGGCCTAGGCCTTTGATATTTGGTATGTAGCATTGCCTAGTGGATCTCTAACAAGATTGTTCAAATTATGCTTCTTGGGTGAAAAGAGGCCCCGCCCTGACTTATATAGGAAAAAATAATTAAAAAATTATCAGATCATAATTCCTAGACTGTTTAATTATATTTACCTGATGTACCCAAGTGATTACGGGTCACCTTACTGTGACCTTGACTTACTGACCTACTTTCTTGTTTTTTAAGATGCAGCCTTGAAATTTGGATGACATGTACAGTTTTGCATACCGATCTTAAAAACTGACTTTCACTGACCATGAATGTGACCTACTGACCTACTTTCTTAATATCTTAGCATCAGTTTGCCATTTGAAACATGTGGCTCATATTACTCAGGTGAGCGATTCAGGGTCATCGTGACCCTCTTTTCTTAACTTGCCCTGGCAATCATCAGAACTTGTGTAAGGATTGATCTTAGTAAGGGGCATACATGGTTAGGTTTAGGGTCAGGTATCTCAGAGATCACTTTGCTCAGATTTTAATTGGAGTGCTGGTTAAAGGTTTTTGGCACCCTTCTCAGTTTCACTTATTTCTTAGTACTGGTAGTCCACTTCTAACCCCTGCCATTACTTTATCTACCCACCCCAACCCACCCTCCAGCCCCCCCCCCCCCCCCCCCCCCCCCTAAAAAAAAACAAAAAAAAAAACATACATTCCTCACACTCATATTTCATATCATGTCTTAGATATCCTCACCTCATACACTTACTGCCTCCACTGCCTCCAGCCCTCATCACCCACTCTTCTGCAATTTTGTTGTAGATGTTACTCTTACTTAAATCGTATAGTTCTTTATGGTATCCCTTATCCCCTCCCTCAATTTTTTTTTCATATTCTTCACACCAATTTATATCTCTTATTGATTCTTAGATTCCATCATACACCCACTAATAATATCTTGGTAAATATTTTTCAAATGATCAGGCATGCTGTCCTTCTGACAGCTCTTGTTGTACTTGTTTTAAATAATTCAAAGTCAATAATTTTGACTCACTAAAGGGAATTTAATGTGATAGACAGTGAAAGAGGACAATGAATTGGACAGAAGAACCATAACTCTGTCATGAATATTTATTACGTTATTGTTGTAGTATGAAAAACCTTCCTGCACTTGCTTCTTAAAAAAAAATCACAAATATGACTTAAGACAATAACTTTAAAGCCAGTGGAGTAAATTCAGTGTAACTTTACACAATGATAGATAACATGACTTATACTGAACAGCTCAAGACCAGACTATTTCTTGATTATATAGATATATATAAAATGGCTCCTAGGTTGAACATGAAAGATACATTGAGTAGTATTTAAAATGATACAGTGAGTATTATTCATTACCATTATAACCTTTTTTTTCAAACAAGGCTTTTAATGGGGCATGAATCACATTTAGTGATAGCTCTAGCTATTGATATGGTACTGCATACTTATACTAGTAACATACATGCTTTTCAGATCCATTTGTTGGAGGATGTAATGAAGAGTTTAACCTAGAAAATGATCCAAACATTCATCTGCATGTTCATCCAACAAAAACAAAAGGTTAGCAGTTACTTTGCTTTTCAAGCCAAATTGTAACATGTTCTTGAATACTTTTAGCTTTGACGACACAATCACAGTTTAACTTGACTTTGGCAGAATTTGTTACTTTTTCAGCACACTTGACATACAGGCATCTGGTGAGCTTTTAGTGTTGATGTGTACCTCAGCGGCTATTGACCAGTATTATCATTTTTTTCTTATCACAAACCCCTGGATTGTCCTTCACTACATTTGAAATGTATACTGTAGCATATTCTTGTATATAATTACAAAAAATTGTATTATTTTAGATTTCTTATATGCCTCTTTACCTAATAACTTATGATCAATATTGTTTAATTGCAAATGGTCCTATTTTTAGAGAAAAAACATGTTTCTCTGCTAACAATAGTGGAAAAATTGCCTACGAAATCAACACACATCTCACGATCATTTACCCTGTAAAATTATCAAATTACTTTAAAATATTTATAGTTAATTAATTCAATGACAGTAGGTGCTAATATTCAGGACTTATGGGCAGCGTGAAGTGCCTAAGGGCCCTTCCTTGCAAATCTTTAAAAGTAATTTTTGTCCTTTCTTCATGTTATTTCTGGAACCAGACAAAACCTTTCCTAGATAAAATCCCTCCTGCTGAATTTTGATAAAGCAGACACAACAGCTCCTGCTGGTTTTAACAGGTAGGACAAAACCTCTCCCCTTAAAACTTGTATGGTAGACAAAATACCTACATCAGATAATAACCCTTTTTTTGTATTTGAACAGGTAGGACTCACCTCTCTTAATTTTTCTGACAATTTTTTGCATTGGTGGTCATTGGGGGGAAAAAAACATATCATGATGCCGGTCTTCCATCATTTATGAAGAATAAGTCAGGAAAAACAGTTTTCTATATACCAAATGTTTTTTTAGTCCAAGATCTGCTGGAAACATCTAAACTAGGAATGGCAACAAATAGCAAATTTGGTATGCTGATTTCAGTAGTCTTCCCAAAGAATATTTGAACACCCGATCATCAAATGTTTGCTTTTTTTTATCTTATCCAAATGAATGCGTTGCGAACAGATTTCACTTTTGTTTTCACCAGAAGTAGTTCAGACACTGACAAAGACTGAAACATTGTTTTCTTTTTGTAAGTTGTGGAAATCAAGAATAAATCATATCAGTAATATATCTTTTTCATAAGATATAACTGGATTTGTTCTTTGCAGGAAAAAATAAAAAGGTACTGTAGAGGTTTGTAAAATGTAGATTACATGCCCTAGACCTCTTTAGCATGTCAAGCCTGCACATACATTCTGGTCTAGCTCTGTTTCTTTTTAAGTCAGATTAAGAAAATAAAATGTTATATTACAATGTATATATATGACATTCATGTATTTCAGTGGAGTTTCAGTGGTCAAATACAGGTGTGAACCCTGTAACAGGAAAATATCCATCATGTGAAGACTCTGTTTTCCAATCAGACATAGAATACCATACATACGTGAAGTTCATGGAAGCAGACGACTTTAGTGAAGATGAATACTTTAATGTCATCAAACAGATGTTGACAGTGGAAGATGTCTATAAACACGGTACTTGGGTAAGGTGATATTTTTTTAAAAAGTATGGGGGTTTAGCTATGTAGATGATTTTTTTATCCCGATTTTGTATACAGGTTAAGGAATTGTGGAGAAATTTGAAATTCAACACCAGACTGGATCCAAAGAGAAACATTTGGATTAAAGTTGTAAAGGGCAGCATATACTGTTCACTGTACACTGCTACAATATTCAAAGAGCTGTTAGAGAAAGTTGTACAAGATTGTTACAAACATGGGCTTCAGAATCAGATTCCATAAGAAATTTCAAGATAATTCTGTTAAGGTTTATCTTACACACACAAACAAAAGTAAAATGAGAATAAAGCAAAAATCAATCCTGCACAAGTGTTTCTGGTAGGAAAGTACAAAGTAATTTACCTTATTTTATTAGCCCACCATCATCAGATGGGGGGCTATTCAAATCACTGCGTCCGTGGTCCGACGTCCGTCCTTCCGTCCTTCTGTTAACAATTTCTCGTTATCGCATCTCCTCAGAAACTACCAAGGGGATTTTGACCAAACTTTGTCAGAATGATGAATTGGTACCCTAGTTGTGTCCCCCTGAAAATCAGACTAGTTCAACAATTCTTTAGTGAGTTATGGCCCTTTGTTTATTTCTATAATTTACATAGATTTATATAGGGAAAAACTTGAAATCTTCTTGTCCAAAACCACAGAGCCTAGAGCTTTGATATTTGGTATGAAGCATCGTCTAGTGGTCCTCTACCAAAATGATTCAAATAATTTCCCTGGGGTCTAATATGGCCCCGCCCCGGGGGTCACATGTTTTATATAGACTTATATAGGGAAAAACTTTGAAAAACCTCTTATTCAAAAGCACAGGGCCTAGGGCTTTGATATTTTGTATGCGACATTATCTAGTGGTCTTCTAATAAGATTGTTCAAATTATTCCCCTAGGGTCAAATATGGCCCCGCCCCGGGAGTCACATTGTTTACATAGACTTATATAGGGAAAAACTTTGAAAATCTTCTTGTCCAAACCACAAAGCCTAGGGCTTTGGCATTTGTAATGTAGCATCATCTAGTGGTTCTCTACCAAGTTTGTTCAAATCATCCCCTAGGGTCAATTATGGCCCCACCCTGGGGGTCACATGGTTCATATAGACTTATACAGGGAAAAGCTTTTAAATCTTCTTGTCAATAACCTCCAACATTCAAGTTTGGACCACCTGTATGGTTTTGAGTGGCAAGATGAACCTTGACATGAGTTGACCTTGATTTTGACCTAGTGACCTACTTTCACATTTCTGTAGCTACAGCCTTCAAATTTGGACCACATGCATAGTTTTGTGCACTGAAAAAAACTTTGACCCTGATATTGACCTAGTGACCTACTTTCACATTTTTGAAGGTACAGGCTTCAAATTTGGACCACATGCATAGTTCTGTGTTCCGAATTAAAATTTGACCTTGATTTTGACCTAGTGACCTACTTTCACATTTCTCAAGCTACAGCCTTCAAATTTGGACCACATGCATAATTTTGTGTACCGAAAGAAACTTTGACCTTTACATTGACCTATTGACCTACTTTCACATTATTGAAGGTACAGGCCTCAAATTTGGACCACATGGATAGTTCTGTGTTCCAAAATAAAATTTGACCTTGATTTTGACCTAGTTACCTACTTTCACATTTCTCGAGCTACAGCCATCAAATTTGGACCTCTTGCATAGTTTTGTGTACCGAAATGAACTTTGACCTTAATATTGACCTAGTGACCTACTTTCACATTTCTGTAGGTACAGGCTTCAAATTTAGACGTACATGCATAGGATTGTGTACCGAAGCAAACTGTGACCTTGACATTGACCCAGTGACCTATTTTCACATTTTTGAATATACAAGCTTTAAATTTGGACCACATGATTGTATGGATTTGTATTCTGAAGTGTAATTTGACCTTGATTTTAACCTAGTGACCTACTTTCACATTTCTTAAGCTACAGCCTTCAAATTTGGACCACTTGCATAGTTTTGTGTACCAAAATAAACTTTGACCTTAAGATTGACCTAGTGACCTACTTTTAAATTTATCAAACTACAGCCTTCAAACTTGATGCACATGCATAGTTTTGTGTACAAAGAACTTTGTCCTTGAAATTGATATAGTGATCTACTTTCACATTTATCAAGCTACAGGTTTCGAATTTTGACCACATGCACAGTGTTTTGTATGGAAATGAAATTTGACCTTGAGCTAGTCATTAAGTCTTAAAATTTGGAATTCTCAAAAATGGCACATTGGTGGGCGCCAAGATCACTCTATGATCTCTTGTTATTATTGGAGCCCAGACTGTCCAGCCTTGCTATTCTGGTGTTCATGTTGCTTTTGTACTGGCATGATATAAAGTTTTCGTATGTTTTTTTTTTCTAGTTAAACAAGTTTTCCAATACACAAAGTCATAAATCTTTTGTGGATGTGTCATCGTACAGTCACCGTGGAGTGGTATATAACACGATGGTCAAGTTCAACAAAGATGATGTACATACACGTGCTGTGTACATCCCTGTAGTCAGCTACAGATGTGATATTGAACATACTGATATATGCAAACAAAGAGGTATAGTTGTTGCATTACAAAGAATTACAATATTGAGTAGAAGGCTTGGAACCACCAGACTTCAGCTTAAGGTCTCTGTATGCAAACTGCTCTGGGAAAAGACTAAATAAACAATAAGGTTAAATCACATTATATCCATTTTAGAGAGGGTGCAGTCGGAATTTAAGTTTTTATGCTCCCAGCATTATAGCGATTGAACTGTCCATCCATCCATTTGTCTGTCCATTCATACAAACCAGATTGCCTACAGCCCACATTGATGACCTGGTTTAGATCATGCTCAAACTCAACAGTCCTTGTGGCAAGACTACAAACTAACCTTTATATAGATGACCTTGACCTTCATCCATCTGTATGAACAGATTGCCTACAGCCCACATTAATGACCTGATTTGTTCATACTCACAGTCCACAATCTTTGTGGCAAGACCTACTCACTGATATATATATTAATGACCTTGATCCTCATATAACCTACCCTTCAATCTTAAAACCTTAATTAACGACAGTTTTGGTCCTACATCTCAAATAACCCAATTTAGATCATACTCACACTCGATAATCGTTGTAGCAAGACCTACAAACTGACCATATATGATTTTCACCCTTAAACTTAAGACCTCAAAAAGCAACATCTTTGGTTATACACCCGTGGGCATGATTTTGCGTTTTGAAATTGCAGCTTCTTATTGATTAGCACCATGTCTTTCTTTTAAAAAGCAATATGTTGTAAGTCAAGGATTTTTAAAAATAAGTATTATTCAACCATGTAACTACTCCAGGGTTTCCTCTGGGTCAATTTCACTTTGCGCCAACAAATTCGCCAGTCAGGAAAAGTTTGCGCCAGTGGCTCTCAAGTTGGAGCCAATAGTCTGTGATTGGCGACATACCATTTTCTTTTTCAATTTCTTTTTCATTTGATTCTTTACAGTAACCATGCAATTTGCTCTTGAACCAGTCTATCCTAATATCACATTAAATCAAAAATAGTTTTTAATCTTCTCATTTTCAAGAACATTTTCTAAACAAAAGTAATTGCTCAATCTATAAAATTATCCCTTTATATAGTTTGCCATTTTTAATTATCTCCCTTTAAGGGTCATTTTCACTAAATAGATGTTTTTAAAACATGAATATTTATCCTAATATCATATTGAATCAAAAAAAAAAATTTAATCTTCTCAACCATTTTCAAGAACATTTTCTAAACAAAAGTAATTGCTCAATCTATAAAATTATCCCTTTATATAGTTTGCCATTTTTAATTATCTCCCTTTAATGGTCATTTTCACTAAATAGATGTTTTTAAAATATGAATACTTATCTCTTTATTCTTTTAACTTTTTATTTCAAAATTAATTTAGGTCATTTATCAAAAACAGTGTTGTTTTATATTATTTCATAACTTTTGAAAAGCTTTTTAAAATGCTTAAGTTTCATTATATATATAACTAAATTTCTATTTCCTTTTATACATACTAATGTATAGCGAAAATACCACCTACAGGTATTATTAGCACTTTGTTTCGAAGCTCTGGGGTTGAGCTTTTTAAAATTATCCCTGTGTATCAATGCTTTACGTTGGGCAAGTAAAAGAACCAAAAGAACTGCTTTAGTTCATTTGTATCTCAAAAATTCTCCGATTGAAATTATACAACCGCGACTGATATTTACGAACGCGTAGATTTATTTATCAACGCTTGTGCAAAATTTATCTATTTACGATCGGAGAATATGTGTATCTTTTGATCGCGCTTTGACGTGTCATTATTTCCTGCATTTTCTCGGTCTCAATTACTTCGGTGAATCGGATCGTAAATTTATCTCGCGTTTTCTGCATCATAAAAAAGGTGGTGCATTAGACGAAGCAGGCAGCTAATATTTCGTTTCATTTGCTTTCGTGTAAGTAGGCGGGGTTAAATTTGGCGAATCAGATTGACTGATAATCGTTCTTGCGTGGAGGAACGCTCTAGTGACTCGGCGAAGTTTTAAATTGTGCCCCGAGGTGTAAATCGATATTGACACGTTGTGTATTCTCTTCGTGTAGTGTTAAATATCGGATAATCCGTTATTGCGTCATTGAGAAAGATCAGAAGATCAGATCGACGATTATCTTGTAGGCGCCAATGAAACTCGCCAATAGCACACTCTCGTATGTAAGGATCTGTGACGTCACCGATAAGGTCTGCTATCTAAAAATAGCACAGCACTCAATTTGTGGACAAACAACCAGTGCATTCCTTGTACAATAGTATAAGTAAACCATAAATTTTGCATTTATTTCGTTATTTTTGTTCAGGTTTCTAGCGTGCACATCGCAAACAAATGTTTTTCTTCACTTTTTATTTCACTAAACTAGCCGAGAAACTCTTTATTTTATATCCATGTTAGAATTATCGCTTTTTCATCAATATATATGTATGGATGGATAATGTTATTATATAATTCTGTTCTTTTTGTGACACGTTCAGTTAAAAAAAAAGAATATTTAAAAAAGTAGAATAACTCGGGAAAATGTATTAACACCAAATGGAAAAACGTTATTTAAAACAAAAATGTATTCACAGATCCAAATTGTTCTTCTTAGTTACTGTCATATATTAACATTATATTTTAGTAAAAAATCTTCCGTTTTAATTGTTTGATTTAATAGATCTATCTGTGAATGTAAAATCGCATAATTTAAATTCACTGAAATTTTTAAATGTTATAAACAACATATATATTTTAATGTCAACTGTCATCCACATTATTATTTTCGGCCACATATTCAGTTATTCGTTGAAACAATTAACACCTCTGTGATATACATATGTTGTGTTTTATTACAGATGACCCCTTAGTGTGACATAATAAACTAAAGATATTTGACTTTTGATAGTAATATTTAGATGTTATCTGATAAATATATGTTTGAATCTAATGCATCACCATTATTTTCTACCAAATCATGCATATATTTATATGTATTTTTAAAAAGGATAGATCGAAATATTTGATGGATCCACACCGACCACTGACATCGGTGATCATAAATGAGTTTTCGTCTTGTGTTGTGTGAATCAATTGTTTAGAAAAAAAACAACATGTAGTTATATTTGTTATGATTTTAATTCTGCTGATACATTCTTTGGACGTCATGAATCAAAATGATTTAGCATTAAAGTTTCAACTACAAGTGCTCTTTGGTGTGTCGCATCCGAAAATATTGTAACTTGTTATTAAGCTGTAAACCGTTCTTTTTATGCAAGATTTAAATAGTATAATATGGAGTAATATGGATGCCATGCTTCAAAATAGTGCTCTTTATTTGCTTAGTAGGCCCGTTTTGAATCGTTTTCTTAAAATAATATGTCTGTATATTTTGTATATTCCTTACATTCGTTCCAATATATTTCTTTAATTAGTTATTTATATTTTCATCTCTTATTTATTCTGTTAACGGGTGTGACAATTTTATACAGATGGAATGTTACATTTTTAATTCCCAGATAGCTGATGATTCATTATATACAGAAAACGCGCTCTTGTCCGCAATTCGCGCATTGCATTATGGTATAACTGCTGTATGTTCTATTTATAGAACACGAGAGAGTGCTATTAAGGATTTTTAGCGCCAGAAATTATATTTTGTCGCATTTGGCGCCATTGGCGACCGACAGCGGGAACCCTGCTACTCTGGCTTCTTCAAAGTCGAGCTTGACTTAAAAAAATAGAGGTATTCTACCTCACCAGAGCATTGATGTCACACTGCACACATGGTCTGACATGGCTCAGTAGTCATTGTATATAATAGACTGAAACTTCAAACAAGCCTTCTAGACCTACTAAAGTAACTAAGTTGGATAACTCTTAGTTGAATTTAATATAAATTATAGCCTTACTTGGACAAAGAAAAGGTGAAAGTTTTGCATGCAACTAACTATCATGAATGTACCTCGGTAACTACTATATGTTTTGGATTTAAACTTCCCACAATGCTTCCCAGTCATTGAACATACTGATAACCTTTGATTCAATTAGATATAAATTATGGCCATTTTTCAACATAAAAGATTTAGTGAAAGTTTTTTATGTGATATTTACTGTCTATTCTTCTAACTGTAGCCAAGTAACATCTACATATATTGGATTGAAACTTTACGCAATGCATCCTAGTCATCAGACCTTATTAAATATGAATAATATAAATTGCTTGAGTGAGCCCAGATGATTGAGCCTCTGATGCCAAAGTGAGCGGTATTTCACTGTATTTCTAGTGATTGAGAAAATTGGAGCATTCCATATGAATTATTTTTTTCCTCAGTTTTGTAAATTTGTCTTTTTCAGATGTCACAAGTCTAGTTTTGTCAACTGCAGGAGGTCTTATTGGTCTTTTCCTATGCTTCTTTGGTCACAGATTCTTCAAAACAGGTATCAATGAAATGTTACAGCTCTATTTAAGAATCTTTAAAGCTAAGTGTGTGTTTTGGATTAATCACATTTGCATGACTAAGGATGTCTTGTATTCATATTGATCATTCTATGACTTGCAGTAAATAATGATTTATTAATTTTGAAAAATATTGTACTTACTTGTTAGCCTGTCTCAGCCATAGGGGCTTAGATTTGTGTCATATGTCTTACGTCACACTGACACAGTTTGGAGCTCATAATATTATGATAAATTTCCAGCTTTTAATGGTGGAGAAAGACCCTAGATGTTCTTTTTGGTATAATTTTTGCACAGCCTGAACCTGTGCAGAACCAACAAATTTCTACAAGCCAGCTAGATAGTTTTCTCATGTGGAAGAATTATACACCTTGAGATTGGTGTAAAATCTTCAACAGAGAGTGGCAATTGCTTCAAGGTCAGCCTTAACCAACTAACTTTAGGTGTTTTTGTAAGTATATATGTTGAAAACTCAGTTTTGGTTTCTTATGTACAAAGTACATTTTTCTGTTTTCTTCCACTGGGAGAATAATTTATATACAGAAAACACAAAGTACACGAAAAGCAACAAATAACCAGCATATGCGTGAGTAAAGTTGTCATACATACAGAACATACATGTTTTATTTTATTTCTATTTCAGAAAACTTTGTGTTTGGTTTCCTGATTTTTGGACTTATCTGGTACCAGGTTCTAACCTTGGCAACATACATCAGTTTTCTGGGAACACTTGCACTGGCAGCCGTATTTGGTCTGATGGGGGGCACCTTATTGCTAGGATTGTGGTGGTACCATGGGATACCAGTGATTAATGTTCTATTTATAGGTCTCGTCACTGGGTACCTTGTGTCCAGTGTACTGTTTTATACCCCATTTGGTAAGTGTTAAGAGAAATTATTATAGTCATGTACTGCCCAGCGAGGCAGAAGTTGTGAGTGGGGCTAGGGGTAGGATGGATAGCTGTATTTTTCTAGGGCTGCTTGTTAATCTGTTTCCCACAGGTAGCAGTCAAGTTCAAACCATTATACTTTCAACTGCTATTGTTGTTAATATCAATATTACGCATCAGCAAAAGGGTTTACGGTAGTTCTGCATGTTTGATAAACTGGAAGTAGTGGCATAACATCACTTATCCAGATAACATAGAATAAAGCCTGGACTCGGTATATGGAAATGTAAATTGTTTAATGTATTAATAGCAACCGGTGACTTACTTTCTCAAAATGGCAACATTACTATCTTTTTAAAGACAAGATATCATATTAAAACGTTAGATTTGTTAAAAAATTCCAAATAAAGTCTTAAATTAGTGTGTCTTGGTGGATCTTTTTTTATTATGGGCAAATATCTCAAAAACAAGCACATAAACCTATATGTTTTATTTTACCATATTATATACCATATATTATTTACAACAAATGTTATCAAAATTTTTATTTTCCCATGTGATCCATTATGAAAACTTGTGCGAGGTCCAAATTTTTCTTTTTTCTTTTTTGAATTTTTAATGCATATTCTGAAGATTTGGAAAATCAGTGTTTAATCAAATTCTGCATAATAGAAAAAAAAAACTGATATAAATGTGCAGAACTACTTTAAAGAGAAGCAATTAGAACTGATATGTAAATATTTGAAGACATTTTGTCTTAACATGTTAATTCGTATTTCTGAATAGGTTGGACGTTTTTGTACTCCTCTGACCCTGTAGTGAGACATTCACAGATAACTTTCTCCAGTCATCTATCACAACGTCATTTGTGGAAATTACCTTTATATATCATTTATGGCAAACAAGAAAATACTTTCACTGTCATTGTGTAGTAATTTCCAGGCATATGTATTCTGTGATGATTGACAACCAGTCTAAAATAATTCATATCCCTTCTCTGATTGATATTAGATAGTTGCTAGTTTTTTGTCATAAACAGGTTTATACTGGTTAGGTAGCTGCTAAAAATACCAACAACAAAGCAGAACAAGAAAATCTTTGTATTGTTTTATTTCTGTATTTTTAAAATTTCAATACAAAATAACAAAGGTCCTAAACTATATATCGGTATTTGAATTTTAAAAGTCATCTACAATGAATATTTATTTTTTGCAGGGAATCTCACATATTTAGAAACTCCGTTCAACTATGGAGCAACATTTGCCTGTGGAGTGCTGGTCATTCCAGTAATACTTTTGTTCTTTACAAGATTTGTAAGTTTATTTTTGGTAGATCATCTTTACGAGGTCAAAGGCCAACAGGGCTTTTTTCCTGACCAGTCTGTAACTCAACAATCCTTACAGGGATTTTAATATTACTTGGTACAAAATATACCCGTAATAAGACAACATGTCATGTGCAAGGGAGGTCAAAGGTCAACAGAGTTTTTTCCTGTATGGCCAGTAACTCTGTCATGCATTAAGGGATTTTGAGAATACTTGGTACAAATGTACCCCATAATGAGATGTGTCTTATCTGTAACAATCTGCGACACCCTTATCTCTATCTCAAAAGTCGAGGTCACAGTCGGATGGACAAAGGTCAATAGTTTTTTTTAGCTCACCTGTCACAAAGTGACAAGGTGAGCTTTTGTGATAGCGCAGTGTCCGTCGTCCGTCGTCCGTCCGTCCGTCCGTCCGTCCGTCCGTCCGTGCGTCCGTCCGTCCGTAAACTTTTTGCTTGTGACCACTCTAGAGGTCACATTTTTCATGGGATCTTTATGAAAATTGGTCAGAATGTTCATCTTGATGATATCTAGGTCAAGTTCGAAACTGGGTCATATGCGGTCAAAAACTAGGTCAGTAGGTCTAAAAATAGAAAAACCTTGTGACCACTCTAGAGGTCACATTTTTCATGGGATCTTCATGAAAGTTGGTCAGAATGTTCATCTTGATGATATCTAGGTCAAGTTCGAAACTGGGTCACGTGCTATCAAAAACTAGGTCAGTAGGTCTAAAAATAGAAAAACCTTGTGACCACTCTAGAGGTCACATTTTTCATGGGATCTTCATGAAAGTTGGTCAGAATGTTCATCTTGATGATATAGAGGTCAAGTTCGAAACTGGGTCACGTGCGGTCAAAAACTAGGTCAGTAGGTCTAAAATAGAAAAACCTTGTGACCACTCTAGAGGTCACATTTTTCATGGGATCTTCATGAAAGTTGGTCAGAATGTTTATCTTGATAATATCTAGGTCAAGTTCGAAACTGGGTCACGTGCGGTCAAAAACTAGGTCAGTAGGTCTAAAAATAGAAAAACCTTGTGACCACTCTAGAGGTCACATTTTTTCATGGGATCTTCATGAAAGTTGGTCAGAATGTTCATCTTGATGATATCTAGGTAAAGTTCGAAACTGGATCACGTGCAGTCAAAAACTAGGTCAGTAGGTCTAAAAATAGAAAACCTTGTGACCACTCTAGAGGTCACATTTTTCATGGGATCTTCATGAAAGTTGGTCAGAATGTTCATCTTGATGATATCTAGGTCAAGTTCGAAACTGGGTCACGTGCAGTCAAAACTAGGTCAGTAGGTCTAAAAATAGAAAAACCTTGTGACCACTCTAGAGGTCACATTTTTCATGGGATCTTTATGAAAGTTGGTCAGAATGTTTATCTTGATGATATCTAGGTCAAGTTCGAAACTGGGTCACGTGCGGTCAAAAACTAGGTCAGTAGGTCTAAAAATAGAAAAACCTTGTTACCGCTCTAGAGGTCACATTTTTCATGGGATCTTCATGAAAGTTGGTCAGAATGTTCATCTTGATGATATCTAGGTCAAGTTCGAAACTGGGTCACGTGCAGTCAAAAACTAGGTCAGTAGGTCTAAAAATAGAAAAACCTTGTGACCGCTCTAGAGGTCACATTTTTCATGGGATCTTTATGAAAATTGGTCAGAATGTTCATCTTGATGATATCTAGGTCAAGTTCGAAACTGGGTCACGTGCGGTCAAAAACTAGGTCAGTGGGTCTAAAAATAGAAAAACCTTGTGACCACTCTAGAGGTCACATTTTTCATGGGATCTTCATGAAAGTTGGTCAGAATGTTCATCTTGATGATATCTAGGTCAAGTTCGAAACTGGGTCACGTGCCTTCAAAAACTAGGTCAGTAGGTCTAAAAATAGAAAAACCTTGTGACCACTCTAGAGGTCACATTTTTCATGGGATCTTCATGAAAGTTGGTCAGAATGTTCATCTTGATGATATCTAGGTCAAGTTCGAAACTGGGTTACGTGCGGTCAAAAACTAGGTCAGTAGGTCTAAAAATAGAAAAACCTTGTGACCACTCTAGAGGTCACATTTTTTATGGGATCTTTATGAAAGTTGGTCAGAATGTTCATCTTGATGATATCTAGGTCAAGTTCGAAACTGGGTCACGTGCCTTCAAAAACTAGGTCAGTAGGTCTAAAAATAGAAAAACCTTGTGACCTCTCTAGAGGCCATATATTTCAAAAGATCTTCATGAAAATTGGTCAGAACGTTCACCTTGATGATATCTAGGTCAAGTTCGAAACTCGGTCACGTGCCGTCAAAAACTAGGTCAGTAGGTCAAATAATAGAAAAACCTTGTGACCTCTCTAAAGGCCATATTTTTCATGGGATCTGTATGAAAGTTGGTCTGAATGTTCATCTTGATGATATCTAGGTCAAGTTCGAAACTGGGTCATGTGCTGTCAAAAACTAGGTCAGTAGGTCTAAAAATAGAAAAAAAAACGATGTCATACTTAAAACTGGGTCATGTGGGAAGAGGTGAGCGATTCAGGACCATCATGGTCCTCTTGTTTTCATTTCTGGTCCATAATTCTGTCATCCATAAAGGGATTTTAATATTACTTGACACATACGGACCCAATAAAAAAAATTCTTGGTGTATTTTCTTTGAATATGATGAATTCGTACATTTTTTCCCACATTTTTCCACCAATTTGAAAATGAAATGTTATCAAAATTGAAATTAGATACTTAGTTATATTTATAGACACAGAAGCGATAAATGTAGATTATTATATATGTAAATTTTAATCCAAACTTCGTGTTATAACACTCTGTATATTATATTTGTTTATACATCATTGACAAATACCAGATCATTACATTTTACTGCAGTAGAGAAAATAAGTTGCCTTTCACTAGGGGACTTTGTACTATGTAGAAATACTTCATTTACTTGTTTTTGGTAGTTCCTCTTTTAAATACAAGATTTGTAACTTTATGTTTGATAGTTATATTACCGTACTCTTCTAGACTTTACATAGTTTATGTTGTGTAAGGTGTCAAAATTACTCAACACTGCAAGGTATTTACATTTTAATGTCATACACATTCATAAAACATTTTAAAACAAAATTAGACTCGGATAAGGTTTTTGGTACACACTTGTGTGAAAGGCAGTTGTTAGCTTGTAAATGTTCTTAAGAATATATGTATTCCAAGTTTAACCCTTATCATGCTGGACATGATTGGTACTGCCTTTGCGACCAGTGTAGATCATGATCAGCCTGCACATCCATGCAGTCTGATCATGATCTGCACTGTTTGCCATTCAGTCAGTATCTTTTTGGTAAGCACCCCTTTTAATAGTTAATGGTACTGTCCAATTTGGAAGATGGACAAGTTCATTATAGAAATTTAGAAGGGCAAGGGTTAAAAGTATTTTACTTCTATTTCAGTTGAGTATATTCAGCTGTGCAGTTGTTGGGTCCTACACATTTATGCTCATGTTTGACATGTACATACAGAGTGCACTACATGCCATTGTTCTCAACTCATTAAGACACGGAACAGATAGGTCCTACGTCAAAGTTATTGTCACTGGTCCTTTCACTCACTATGGTTTGTGTTTTTATATTGCTTTCCTGAAAAGTAGATTTTGAGCTGTTTCTGGTCTAAAATGTCATATGGAAAAAGTAAAGAAATTAAAAGTACATGTTCAAAGAAACAACCCTTTTTTCTCAATGCAGTGCATAAATAAATAGAATTTTCTTGGTCGTTTCCATGAAAAAGTTTTGCTGCTGCAGATGCATGATAATGATTTTGCAAGATAATTTAAATTTCAGTGTTTTAAGTTACAATTCTTTTACATGTAACTTTTGTGTTTTCTTTAATCTTTCAGAAATTGCATTGACAGTTGCCTGGCTAGTTCTACTCATTCTGGGAACAGGTTTTCAGTTGTTTAGAGAGAGAAAGAAAGCTCCATTTCCACCCTGTCCGCGCCAGCTAAGGGATAGAGCAAAAGATATGCGCCGTCTGCTGCAGTCTCATTCTAAACAAACCTCTCCTGAAAGAGAGCCTCTTTTAAGGGGAGGTAATCATGGGTTATATGGTGCTACCCAGAATGCACCAGTGCATGTGGAGGAAACAGAAAGCAGCGAAGAGGAAAGTTACAGACCAGGAATGATTTGATCATGTGAACAGTGATCTTTAAAGAACATTTTCCATTGTACAGAAAATTGTATATGTCAAAAGCATAGCCAAAGCAATGCTTGAAAATAGGAATTTATGTATAATTGAATGCTTTTTAAGTTAAGCTTTAATTTCAATTCATATACATGTATATTACTTCTGCATATCAAAAATGCTTTTCAACTGCTTTATGGCAGAACTCATCAAGAGAACAGTAGAAAGAAATGGGACAGAAAAGAGCACCAAAAGAAGGTCACATTGAATACCACTGATGCAATTTGATAGTGGGTGGGGGTGGGGGGTAGGGGGGTGCTCATGGCTGAGACTGAATCACTTGCCTCTCACCAGTGTGGTTTCAAAACCTCACTTGAGGTGTAGAATACTTCATGTGAGGAACCATCTAGCTGACTTACAGAAGATGGGTGCTTCTTCTCATCTGAAGTTGGAAAAGTTGCCATACGACCTAAATTGTGTCCCTGGGACTCTAAATTCAACAAAAACAAAAATATATCAGGTACCAGTTTTAGAAATGATCTTGCAAAGTTTCTGTTTCCATTTTTAAAGAGAGGTTACAAAGTTTCATAATTTGTTATATACATTATGCATTGTATATTTTCATTTTCCACAACATGTTTTACTCTTACTACTACACAGTGAATGCATCTTACTTAACTCTCTAATCATGTTTCATGTAACTTTGTTTATTACTCCCCTACTACCTTCTGAATGGGACTTATGGTTTGTCCCTGTCAGTGATGAGGTTGCTTCAGAATGTACAAGATATTCTTTTTCACAAAACATGGTAGGTACATGGCAAAGGGGAAAGTATGCACAACAATTTATTTTGTTGGTGCATCAATATTAGCTGTCACTGTAAATTGGTATATGCAACCTCAGTGTATCTGTCATATTGAATAAGATATCTGTCTGTAGTTACTGAATGTGACCTTTATCCTAGTGTCAGCAAATGCATCCCAACCTTTAACCTTGGTATAAGCTATCTACGTACCAAGTTTTATTGCAATATTTCATTCCAGTCAAGAAGTATTTAGCGACAAGCTTTTGCCTAGTTTGATTAACAGGGACCTTGACCCTGAAAAAATTCCGAAGTTGGGTCTTTATATAAGTTTGCTATCACCAAGATTGGTGGCATTTTGTCCATCCTAACTAAAGTTATGGGCCAGAAATTGTACTCTTTTTTTTTTAATATGACCTTGACCCAACTGAAATAAATGATTTTTGTTATTAAAGCTACTTGCCCAAATTTTTCAACATGTTCATTCCCACAAAGTTTGGCATAGAATGTATATGATATGACACTGAAAAATGATAAAGTGGATGAAAACAGAAAGAGATTGGTTGAAAATGCAAGAAGAATGTAAATTTTCTGCATTATTTCAAAAGTGTTGCAACGGTTTACTACCTTCTGCACAATATTTTTGGTTATTTATGAGAATAGCTTGCAAAGTTCTTATGTCAATATGTTTGTACCACTAGTCACTTTCAGAGTACTGACTCTATAGATTTTTGAGAGAAATTATTTTTCACATAATGCGGGTTAGTCTCTTTAAAAAGAAAGAAATTTCTTTTTTACTGCCACCAGGATTTGAAAAGATTCTTATCTGTTACCATATTCTCAACCATTCAAATCTCCTTCATTCCAAAAGGTAGCATAAGTCCTTTTGGCTACAGTAAATTTTTATGCGTAAAAGTGAAATTCGAAATTTAGATTTAACATGATTATTCAAAATATATTTGTGCTAGAGTTATGGTTCTTATACACTTCACTTCTTATCTTAGCTAAAATATTGTTGGGTTATAATGGAGTAAATGGGCAGAAAAGGATATATGAAAAACTTGAAAGTTGCAAAAAATAACTGACGATAGATTTATGGTCATCACTCATCACTGCCATCTACCTATATTCCAAGTTTGAAATCAGTCCCTTTCCTTGTTCAAGTTTAACTCGAGACAAGTGAAGTACAAGGAAAAATGAAAATAAGGGAAAACTAAAGATAACTGATGCTAGAGTAACGGTTATTGAGCGCTGCACACATCATCATCATGTATTTACATATATTTCAAGTTTGAAGTCAATCCCTTACATAGTTTTCAAGTTATACTCTAAACAAGCAGAGCTGGGATGGATGGTTGTTTTAATTACTATATGCCGTATAATGATTGTAGTTACTTACTGTATGTATAATAAATGTGTTAGCTGTTGCAATATTGTCCAAGGTTGTAACACAGTATGCACGTTTCTTTAACTGACATCTATCGTTGTGCAGTTTTTGGGTTTACTTTTGATATCTTTTTTTCAGTAATGTCAGTTTTTAAATTTTAATAGTGCATAATTTATGATAAATATTATACAGTTATTGCCTTGTAGTGAGATTAATATGCCCGAGTTTATAAAGGTGATACTGACCAAGAGATTAATATGCCTGAGTTTATCAACCCAGGTAAAGTAATATTGACCAAGGGCATAGTCCAAGATTGATTTCACTTTTTCCAAGTCAGTAACTCCTCATAAAGACTGAATATAAAAGGCAACAACGACTTTATTGTTAAATTGAACAACTAACTTGAATTTTCATATCCAAACATTTGCAGATGTTGGTAGGTTTTATTTCTTGTTACATGATATTTTAGCTTGTGTATCATGCTATTGTGACTTCATATGAGTTGCGCCATGGGAAAACCAACATAGTGGCTTTGCGACCAGCATGGATCCAGAACAGCCTGCGCGTCCACGCAGTCTGGTCAGGATCCATGCTGGTCGCTTAAGGTTTCTCTAATTACAATAGGCTTTGAAATCGAACAGCATGGATACTGACCATACTGCGCGGATGCGCAGGCTGGTCTGGATCCATGCTGGTCGCAAAGCCACAATGTTGGTTTTGTCATGGTGCGGCTCATATTTCTTTTTCATCTGTGATATATTTCTGTATTTTATAAGGGATTTGCTGTGCTACAGGTAACATGTATACATCCAATTGTGTTATTCAAGAACTGATTATAAATATACATAAAATGTGATAAAACGTATGCTATGAATAAAAATTTGTACAAATTAAGAAATGTTACTATTAAAATGTGTATGAAAATGAAAAATGGTTGTTTAAAATTTGTTTTTTATTCATCCAAAAAAGATGGTTTTGTTTGATATTATGTTATTGATGCTACTATATTTGTCAAGATTTACTCTTAAGTTTGAAGGAGTGTATAACGTATATAATAAAAGTCATCTTTGATCATGCATCTGGGCTTCAGAAATTGCCATTTTCTCTGTTTGTAGACCAATTTTGAGCTTGACTGTATGAAATATATTAAGAGCTGTTCTACACACCCCTGGGTCAACATCCAAAGCTAGCTTCAAGTTTTGATGCACTTTGAACTTCCCCTTTATTTCTGTTATTATTTGATGGATTTGCTTCCAACTTAAAACAATTGTTTTTCATCATCACGCACATCAAATAACTTTCAGGCCAGCACTGTTACCATTATTACATGAATTTTTAAAAGTATTATGAATAGTTTTGATACAGTTTCACTCTTTCTTGGTTATTACATAGTACATTTGTTTCAAACTTCATTCACATTTATGTCACAAAGTGCATTACTCTGGCAGAAATTTTCAATGAATTTTTATGGTGTCCCTTTTACAATTCTGGTTACATTTTCATGCACTTTCGCACTGTCTTAATTATTTCTGAATGGATTTGACTCAAACTGTTGTCCCACATCATCCACAATGAAGGTACAAATCACTGATAGCTCTAGTATTCTCAGATATGCCCTATTCCATTATCAAGCATCAATATTGTTGAGTGCACTGTCTCTGCTGATAGATTTTAATAATTTTTTAGCTCACCTGAGCACAAAGTGCTCATGGTGAGCTATTGTGATCATGCTGTGTCTGACGTGCGTCCGTCCGTTCGTCAAGTTGTCCATCCGTCGTCAACAATTGTGTTTAAATGACATCTCCTCCAAAACCACTGAATGGATTTTGATGAAACTTGGCCTGGATGTTCCTTGGGTGGCTCTTTACTAAAGTTGTTCAAATGGTTCCGCTTGGTTGCACACAGGGGCCACCAGAGCTATAAATAGAAAAGTCGTTAAACGGCATCTCCTTCTAAACCACTGGTCTGATTTTGAAGTAATTTCACACAAATGGTCCATATGTCACCCTCTACCAAGATTGTTCAAATTTTACAATTCGTCAAAAAACATGGCCGTCAGAGGGCGTGGTCACTTTTCCCTTTAAGTACATAGTGGAAACTTTAAAAATCTTCTTGTGTGAAACTACTGGCCCGATTTTAAAATAATTTAACACAAATGGTCCATGTGTGACACTCTACCAAAATTGTTCAAATTATTCTGATTCGTCAAAAAACATGGCCCCAAGGGGATGTGGTCACTTTTCCCTATATGTATATGGTGGAAATTTAGAAAATCTTCTTGTGTGAAACTGCTGCCCTGATTTTAAAATAATTTATTAGCTCACCTGTCATGAAGTGACAAGGTGAGCTATTGTGACCGCTTGTTGTCTGCCGTGCGTAGTCCGTCAACAGTTTCTAAAAAAATCTTCTTGAAAATCCACTGGGCAGAATTACACCAAACTTCACAGGAATGATCCTTGGGTGGCCCCCTTTCAAAATTGTTCAAAGAATTGAATTCCATGCAGAACTCTGGTTGCCATGGCAACCGAAAGGAAAAACTTTAAAAATCTTCTTGTCCAAAACCACAGGGCCTAGGGCTTTGATATCTGGTGTGTAGCATCATCTAGTGGTCTTCTAACAAAATTGTTAAAATTATCCCCCTAGGGTCAAATATGGCCCCGCCCCGGGAGGTCACATGGTTTATATAGACTTACATAGGGAAAAGTTTGAAAATTTTCTTATAGAAAACCACATGGCCTAGGGCTTTTATATTTGGTATGTAGCATCATCTAGTGGTACTCTACCAAGATTGTTCAAATTATCCCCTTAGGGTCAAATATGGCCCCACCCCGGGGGTCACATGGTTTATACAGACTTATATAGGGAAAACTTTGAAAATCTTGTACAAAACCACATGACCTAAGGCTTTGATATTTGGTATGTAGCATCATCTAGTGGTCCTCTACCAAGATTGTTCAAATTATCCCCCTAGGATCAAAAATGTCCCCACCCCGGGGGTCACATGGTTTATATAGACTTATATAGGGAAAACTTTGAAAATCTTCTTGTACAAAACCACATGGCCTAGGGCTTTGATATTTGGTATGTAGCATCATCTAGTGGTCCTGTACCAAGATTGTTCAAATTATCCCCCTAGGGTCAAATATGGCCCCGCCCCGGGGGTCCCAAGTTTTACATAGACTTTTATAGGAAAAAAAGTTTAACAAGAGCTGTCTCCATAGGATGACACATGCCCCTGATGGCACTTTGAATGAATAGTTATGGCCGATGTTAGAGTGTAGGACCTTTGACCTATGGAGCTGGGTCTTGCACGTGACACGTCGTCTTACTGTGTCACACATTCATGCATAGTTATTTTAAAATCCATGCATGAATGACAAAGATATGGACCGGACACGCCCATCAATGCACTATCATGAAAAATGACCTTTAACGTCTAAGTGTGACCTTGACCTTTGAGCTACAGACCTGGGTCTTGCGTGCAACACGTCGTCTTACTGTGGTACACATTCATGCCAAGTTATTTGAAAATCCATCCATGGATGACAAAGATATGGACCGAACACGCCCACCAATGCACTATCCTTTAACGTCTAAGTGTGACCTTGACCTTTGAGCTACGGACCTGGGTCTTGCGCGCGACACGTCTTACTGTGGTACACATTCATGCCAAGTTATTTGAAAATCCATCCATGGATGACAAAGATATGGATCAGACACGCCCATCAATGCACTATCCTTTAAAGTCTAAGTGTGACCTTGACCTTTGAGCTACGGACCTGGGTCTTGCGCGCGACACGTCTTACTGTGGTACACATTCATGCCAAGTTATTTGAAAATCCATCCATGGATGACAAAGATATGGATCAGACACGCCCATCAATGCACTATCCTTTAAAGTCTAAGTGTGACCTTGACCTTTGAGCTACGGACCTGGGTCTTGCACGCGACACGTCGTCCTACTGTGGTACACATTCATTTCAAGTTATTTGAAAATCCATCCATAGATGACAAAGATATGGACCGGACACGCCCATCAATGCACTATCCTTTAATGTCTAAGTGTGACCTTGACCTTTGAGCTACGGACCTGGGTCTTGCGCGCAACACGTCGTCTTACTGTGGTTCACATTCATGCCAAGTAATTTGAAAATCCATCCATCGATGACAAAGATATGGACCGGACACGAAAATTGCGGACAGACTGACAGACCGACCGACAGACGGTTCAAAAACTATATGCCTCCCTTTGGGGACATAAAAATATTCTTGTCTGAAACCACAACACTTAGACCTTTGATTTGTAGCATTGTCTTATGGTCCTCAACCAAAATTGTTCAAATTGTACCCCTTGGGTGAAAAGAGGCCCTGCCCTTGGGGTCCCAAGTTTTATATAGACTTATATAGGAAAAAGCTTTAAAAATCTTCTTGTCTGAAACCATACGACCTAGGCTTTTGATATTTGGTATGATGCATTGTCTAGTAGTCCTCTACCAAAATTATTCAAATTATGCCCCTGGGGTTAAAAGAGGCCCCGCCCTGGGGTCACTTAGTTATTATGTAAGTTATATAGGAAAAATACTTAAAAAATCATCTGATCCTATTTCCAAGACTGTTTAATTATAATTACCTGATGACCCCAAGTAATATGATATCACTTGACTGTGACATTGACCTACTGACCTACTTTCTTGTTTTTTAAGATACAGCCTTGAAATTTTGATGACATACACAGTTTTGCACACAAATTGTAAAACTGAATTTCATTGACCATGAATGTGACCTACTGACTTTCTTAATATTTTATCATCAGTTTGACATTTGAAACATGTAGCTCATATTACTCAGGTGAGCGATCCAGGGTCATCATGACCCTCTTGTCACAAATGGTCCTTGTGATACCCTCTACCAAGATTGTTCAAATTATTTTGATTCGTCAAAAAACATGGCAGCCAGAGGGCGTGGATACTTTTCCTTTTACATTATACAAATGCACTTGAAGCCTTGTACAGGTGAGCACTTTAGGGTCAATGACCCTCTTGTTAGACCAATTTATGAAATGAAATATACACTACCACATGCCAGCAAGGAATTGTTGAAAACACCTTCATATCTCTAATGTCAACCTTGGTGATCAACACATGTCACTAGTGTTTACATAGTGTATTAAATCTTTTGATGCTTGCAGCTAGCTGACTTCATTATTAGTCCCCTACTGGTTGAAAACCAGTTTCGGGGACTATAGGAATGCGCTTTTCCGTCATTCCGTCCGTCCGTCTGTCCGTCCGTCCGTCCGTCTGTCCGTCTGCAATTTCGTGTCCGGTCCATAACTCTGTCATCCATGAAGGGATTTTAATATTACTTGGCACAAATGTTCCCAATGATGAGACGACGTGTCATGCGCAAAACCCAGACCCCTAGCTCAAAGGTCAAGGTCACAATTGGAGGTCAAAGGTCAACAGGGCTTTTTTCCTGTCCGGTCCATAACTCTCCCATCCATGAAGGGATTTTAATATTACTTGGCGTAAATGTTCCCCATGATGAGACGACGTGTCATGCGCAAAACCCGGACCCCTAGCTCAAAGGTCAAGGTCACAGTTGGAGGTCAAAGGTCAACAGGGCTTTTTTCCTGTCCGGTCCATAACTCTCCCATCCATGAAGGGATTTTAATATTACTTGGCACAAATGTACCTCATAATAAGACGATGTGTCATGCACAACTTTCATACCCCTAGCTCAAAGGTCAAGGTCACACTTAGCAGTCAAATGTTAACATAGCATGAACAGGGTCTGTTTCGTGTCCGGTCCATAACTCTGACATTCATTAAGGAATTTTAATATCACTTAGCACAAGTGTTCCCCATGATGAGACGACGTGTCGTGCGCAAATCCCAGACCCCTAGCTCAAAGGTCAAGGTCACAATTGGGGGTCAAAGATCAATAAGGTTTTTTCCCTGTCCGATCCAGAACTCTGTCATCCATCAAGGGATTACAATATTACTTGGCATAAATGTTTCCCATGATGAGACGACGTGTCATGCGCAACACCCAGTACCCTAGCTTAAAGGTCAAGGTCACACTTTGAGATCAAAGGTCAAGAGGATTTTTTTCCTGTCCGGTCTATAACTTTGTCATGCAAAGCAGGATTTAGATATCAGTTGGCACAAATATTCCCCTGGATGAGACAACATGTCATGCGCAAGAACCAGGTCCCTAGGTCTAAGGTCAAGGTCATATTTAGAGGTCAAATTCAAGAATGACTTTGTACGGAACATTTCTTCTTCATGCATGGAGGGATTTTGATGTAACTTGGACCAAATGTTCACCACCATGAGGCACCTTTGTTTTTAGAATTACGTCCCTTTGTTGTTACTATAAATAGATTTTATTGTAACTTTTTTATTACTGGCGGTAGAGAAAAATCGTGACCACTTTTCTGTGGTACAGCATGCATGTTACATCCAATTTTTAGGTGTATTTTGACCTATCTCTACCTGGTTAAGAGTTTCTTGTGGACTTATATTATATAGATTTTTTTTTTTTTTTTTTTTTTTTAAAAGATTAATTTCCGTTTGTTGTTACTATAAATAACTTACATGATAACATTTTTATAATCAGCCAAAAAAATTCAATATGAAAACAACTATAGGTTTTTATATATATAAATTTTAATCCAAGTGTTTTGTTATAACATATTGTATATATAGTACAATATTGTTTATACATCATTGACAGATATCAGTTCATTATGTTATACTGCAGTAGAGAAAATTAGGTGCCCTCCAGTAGGGGACTTTGTATTGCATGGCAATACTTCATTCACTTGTTTTTAATAGCTTTTAGTTAGGACCAGCTTCTAACAGAGATTTCTGAGCTAATACTAGTAGATATTTTAACTACTTAAGGCCTGAACTGACCATGTTATGCAATGGCAATTTTGTATGAACATTTGAATATCTGAAAACCAAATAATCAGAAAAATTATTTATATAAAATTTGTTATAAGTTACTTTTATTTCAAAGATATGTTTGAACAAAAGTGAAAAATAGATCAAAACAAAACAAGTTATTGCATTCGCTGTTGTATAGAGCACAAGAGGAGCCCCATAAATAATTTTTATAACATGATTTTTTGAATTTTATCATTTCAATTGATCCAAAAATGGGCGCTTCTATTAAATACATTGATTATGTTTTTGTTTACATCACATGAGTAGCGGACAAAATGTTAAAATTGGCAGGATGTGGTTGCCAAGTACTGCACAACACAATGGGTAGGGTAGCCTTGTAGTGTAGTGGGAGTTTATTTTATTTAGGGCTGATAATCCACGTCTGCCTGTTGTTGGACAAATGGTATTTGAAAATTTTCTATTTATGAACACAAATGTATTGTAGAAGTGGCAATACTGTAATTTATTGAAGAAAGTTTAAAGACATGAGGAAGCTGTTTTAAACTTAACCCTTACCCTGCTAAATATCTAAAATGGACCGGTCCATCATTCAATTTGGGCCATACCACTTATTATTCAAAGGGGTGTTCACTGAAAAATTACTGATTGAATAGCGAACAGTGCAGACCATGATCAGACTGCACGGATGTGCAGGCTGATCTTGGTCTACACTGGTCGCAAAGGCAGAATCACTTGCCGCCAGCAGGCTAAGGGTTGTTTGTTCTACTTGCCGCCAGCAGGCTAAGGGTTGTTTGTTCTACTTGCCGCCAGCAGGCTAAGGGTTAAACTATCAACTTTATCACAGATGCTTTTACATGAGTTGCTGACCTGACATTGACTGTTTGACCTGGAACATATGTAAGACTCACTGAATCATGAATGTTAACAACTGTGTTTGGTACAAGTGGGGCCAAGTGCCACCATTTGAACAAATTCGGGAGGATCTTATAATGATGCTACAAATTTCATTTATATCTACCAAGCAGTTCATGAGAAGAAGTCATTAAAAGACTTTTCTATCTTTAACTCTATTATATTATTATTATTATTGGGAGAGGACCTTGCAATGATGGTACACACAAAGCGTGATGAAGATCCATCAAGCAGTTCACGAGAAGCAAAGATATTTCTATTTTCAGCTGTAGTGGCCCCTAAAAAGGGCCCAGTGCTGTGCCCCTTTTTAAACAAAATTTGGAAAGGATCTCATAATGATCCTACAGACCAAGTTTGATGAGGATCTATGAAGCTGTTCAACAAAAGTTTTTATAGGTATTTCTATTTTCAGCTCTTTTGGCCCCTCAAAGGGTAGAGAGCCCCCCTTATGAACAAAACTTGTAGAGGTCCTTGTAGTGAAATCTACAGACCAAGTTTAATGAAGATCTGTCACATGTTTCACGAGAACAAGTTGTTTAAAGGTATTTCTATTTTTAGCTCACCTGTCACAAAGTGACAAGGTGAGCTTTTGTGATCGCGCGGTGTCCGTCGTCCGTGCGTGCGTGCGTCCGTCCGTCCGTAAACTTTTGCTTGTGACCACTCTAGAGGTCACATTTTTCATGGGATCTTAATGAAAGTTGGTCAGAATGTTCATCTTGATGATATCTAGGTCAAGTTCGAAACTGGGTCACGTGCCATCAAAAACTAGGTCAGTAGGTCTAAAAATAGAAAAACCTTGTGACCTCTCTAGAGGCCATATATTTCATAAGATCTTCATGAAAATTGGTCAGAATGTTCACCTTGATGATATCTAGGTCAAGTTCGAAACTGGGACACGTGCCATCAAAAACTAGGTCAGTAGGTCTAAAAATAGAAAAACCTTGTGACCTCTCTAGAGGCCATATATTTCACAAGATCTTCATGAAAATTGGTCAGAACGTTCACCTTGATGATATCTAGGTCAAGTTCGAAACTAGGTCACGTGCCGCCAAAAACTAGGTCAGTAGGTCAAATAATAGAAAAACCTTGTGACCTCTCTAGAGGCCATATATTTCATGAGATCTTCATGAAAATTGGTCAGAATGTTCACCTTGATGATATCTAGGTCAAGTTTGAAAGTGGGTCACGTGCTTTCAAAAACTAGGTCAATAGGTCAAATAATAGAAAAACCTTGTGACCTCTCTAGAGGCCATATTTTTTATGGGATCTGTATGAAAGTTGGTCTAAATGTTCATCTTAATGATATCTAGGTCAAGTTTGAAACTGGGTCACATGTGTTCAAAAACTAGGTCAGTAGGTCTTAAAATAGAAAAACCTTGTGACCTCTCTAGAGGCCATATATTTCATGAGATCTTCATGAAAATTGGTCAGAATGTTCACCTTGATGATATCTAGGTCAAGTTCGAAAGTGGGTTACGTGCTGTCAAAAACTAGGTCAGTAGGTCAAATAATATAAAAACCTTGTGACCTCTCTAGAGGCCATATTTTTCATGGGATCTGTATGAAAGTTGGTCTGAATGTTCATCTTGATGATATCTAGGTCAAGTTCGAAAGTGGGTCACGTGCCATCAAAAACTAGGTCAGTAGGTCAAATAATAGAGAAACCTTGTGACCTCTCTAAAGGCCATATTTTTCATGGGATCTGTATGAAAGCTGGTCTGAATGTTCATCTTGATGATATCTAGGTCAAGTTTGAAACAGGGTCATGTGTGGTCAAAAACTAGGTCAGTAGGTCTAAAAATAGAAAAACCTTGTGACCTCTCTAAAGGCCATACTTGAGAATGGATCTCCATAAAAATTGGTCAGAATGTTCACCTTGATGATATCTAGGTCAAGTTTGAAAGTGGGTCACGTGCCATGAAAAACTAGGTCAGTAGGTCAAATAATAAAAAAACCTTGTGACCTCTCTAGAGGCCATACTTTTCACAGGATCTGTATGAAAGTTGGTCTGAATGTTCATCTTGATGATATCTAGGTCAAGTTTGAAACTGGGTCAACTGCAATCAAAATCTAGGTCATTAGGTCTAAAATTAGCAAAATCTTTTGACCTCTCTAGAGGCCATATTTTTTAATGGATCTTCATGAAAATTGATCTGAATGTTCACCTTGATGATATCTAGGTCAGTTTCGAAACTAGGTCACATGCGGTCAAAAACTAGGCCAGTAGGTATAAAAATAGAAAAACCTTGTGACCTCTCTAGAGGCCATATTTTTCATGAGATCTTCATGAAAATTAGTGAAAATGTTCGCCTTGATGATATCTAGGTAAAGTTCAAAACAGGGTCACGTATCTTCGAAAACTAGGTCAATAGGTCAGATAATAGAAAAACCTTGTGACCTCTCTAGAGACTATATTTTTCAATTGATCTTCATGAAAATTAGTCAGAATTTTTATCTTGATAATATCTAGGTCAAGTTTAAAACTGGGTCACATGAGCTCAAAAACTAGGTCACTATGTCAAATAATAGAAAAAAACGACGTCATACTCAAAACTGGGTCATGTGGGAAGAGGTGAGCGATTCAGGACCATCATGGTCCTCTTGTTAGCTTAAGTGGCCCCTAAAAGGACCCTCATCCTCCGAGTCCCCAATCTGCATACAATTGTGAGGACCTTATAATAATGCTACAGACCAAGTTCGATAGTGGTTCAAGAGAAGTTGTTTACATCTACTTCTAGTTTAAGGTCTAGCAGCCCCTAAAAAGGGCCAAACATACCCATCGGAAGGAAATTTGGAGAGGACCTTATAAGAGCAGGTTTCATAAAGATCCATCAAAAAGTTAATAAGAAGGAGTCATTTCAAGGTATTTCTACTTTTAGCTCAAGAGCCCCCCATTTCAACAAATTTTGTCGAGGCTACAGACAAAGTTGGATGAAGGTCCATCAAATGGTACATGAGAAGTTCTATTTTAAGCTCTAGCAGAATACAGAGTCGAGAGGACATAACTTGTGTTGGAGAGATAACCAGACCAAAGAGAAATTGTTTTGGGAGAAACAATTACCGTGTAACTGCTGTATATTTATAACTAAACAGAAAACAAAGAACTTAACACATGGATTTTTTTGATACATTAATTTACTTGTTTTACATATGAAACAAATAATACATAATTGGAAGAGACAAGCAGAGGTTATTTAATCATAAATACACATGTATAATGTAAGTCTACAATATTATGTAACATAAAGCTGAAAACTTTCAACACATTCCTTAAGATAAGTTACTGAATATTATGAAGTCATTAATTTTCATACGGGACTATTTTGAATGATTTCATGATGCATACAAACAAGAACTTCTTGAAATGGGTATAATGTTGTTCATGTAATCATGTGTTTTAAACATTTAAATACTTCTTCAGACTAGGTCAAAATCAAACCAAAATAAGCTTGCAGATGCAAAAATAAATACTTCTTGAATATGGAGCATACCACAAAAAGATGTTGAAGAATAAAAAGTGAAGTATCAAATAAATGAAAAACTCTGGTATTGTATTAAGTCCTAACTGCTGCCCACTTTACCTATCCCCACAAAAATGTAATCCAATTTAAAGGAACATGCCTCCTGATAACCTTCAAAATTTCAAACATTTTAAAACACATAGCAATTGATACCGATGTTTGAAAGTGATAAATTAATATTAATTGATATTTCAATGTGTATGTTTACAGCTTAATTTCTTCGATTTTATGTCAATTTTCTGTTGTGTAATTAAAGCTGTTGCGATCTTTTCTATTTTACCAACTACTGACAAATGATATCTAAAACACATGGAATCACTTTATTTCTTCTTTCTATGCATTTCCTGACAAAAGAAAGCATCTGGTCTGGAAAAAACACCCCAACAGCTGAATGCATCACTGAAGGTACTTCTTCAATGACTCTTTAATTATAAACATGTGTAAAATGGAACGTTTCAACAATAAGTGAGCTATGTATCTATTACTGCCCTTCTAAGAAAACAATTCACATGTTTACTTTGGTACTATGCTTTACTGCAAAACTTAATTTAATTAAAAGGTCAAAAAGTTATCGATAACCAATACTGGTACATAATATTCACAAATTTTGTTTTGATTGGTTTTCCAATATAAGTGAAAATAAAACCATTATGAATATCTCCCAGACAGAATGGAGCCCTTGTCAATTGCAGGGTTTATACTGTTAACTAAATTTAACTCCATGTTACGTGGAAGATTATACAGGACTTCATATAGAACAGAAATCTAATCTCAATCATGAGGGTTCTTCATTTCTAGGAGTTCTCTCCCCTGACTTTTCGTCATCTTCTGTTTCTTGTTTTTCAGCTTCTAATAAATTACTTTTTCCCTCGACCCCACTTGCAGTCCCTTCATCAGCCCCTGTCTGACAGCCCTCATCGTTAACAGACTGGTCAAGGATTCGGAATCGACTAGTTGAGCAAATCTCGAGAAGTTCTCTAAGTCCTTTATTCTCTATTTCAAGCTGTGTTAGTCGTTCCTTGTCCTGAGCAGAAGCATCCTCATCTACATTCACTGATTTCTGCATGATGTTTGCCATTTCACAGATCTTATTTATTAATTTATCCATGTCCTGAAAAAAAAAATACTTCAAACTTCATTCATTTCAACCACAATATCTTGCCAGACAACTGGTTCCAAGTTTCTAACAAATACTACAGAGTGGGTAATTTTTGTGTTGGCTTATTTTGCAATTTCATGGTTAGAAGACTTATTAGCAGTGTTAAGAATTTGTGAAACATAAGTGCTTGTGTTTCACAACATGATGCATATTAATAGTCATGACTATATTGAATTTGTGAGTGGCATTATTCACTAAACATTAAAGAAAATAAACCCATTATAAATATTACCCAACTTACATTATTATATCTTGTGCCTAAATAATTAGTGACTCCAAATTAATATCTTATCTTTAATTTAACATGACCAGCTAATAACCTACATACTTGTAGAGCAAAATCTATCTCTGGTTATTCTGCAATAAACCGACCTTGAACTATGCTGTGTGCGCACTGTTTTGCTGTGGCGTAGCATGCAGTTGTAATTTACGTTTGATGAAAATACTCCTCTGATTCTAATCAAACATTATTTGAAGTAAGTCGATCGTGTTAGAACCGAAATAATAAGTATCTAAATAAGGTTTATCGTAGAATAACCCTCGTTTGTCTTTTTATGCATATAAATATATCACTCAGGCCTTCGTGATATATTCATACGCATTAGAACTCCAAACTCGGATTATTCTACGATAAACCTAATCTTGATACTTATTATTTCTTAAATAAAGGGACAACAGTGCACAAATTAACCATAGTTTCATATATCAATAACCCTAAACCAATATATTTTCATGAGACAGATCTTACTATAAATATGCCCATAAATCATCATTCAAAATTCAAACGTTATTTTTATAATACCGTCAGTTTCGAGGTTTTGGACAAAACTATTATTTTGTGGAGATCTGAAATAGATTTCGTGGATTTCAACTTTTGAACAAAAAATGAATGGGAATTTTACTTTTTTCAATGGGATATAAGTTTTGAATTGAATAAACCTAAAATCGATTATGATAACCATGTATATTCATGTTTTCACAGTATTATCTATATTTTTCAATACTAGTCTAACCTGTGACTGATCAGCACTACTGGCCAAAGCTTTCTCCCATTTGTTAGTTTCTATCAGCGTGTTGACTTGTTCCCTATATTTCTTCATAATCAACTCGAGTGCAGACTGGTGCTCCTCAAGTGCAAGTCGTAACTCCCGATTCTCCTGCTGAAGCTCTCGGATCTGTCGGTTCTCCTGTGCAATACCTATTATCAGATGAGATCTTGGTCGATGCTTGGCAATGTCATTTAGTTCTGTTATATCGTCTTGGTACTGAAACAAAAAAAATATGTTGCCGTTACGACACAATAATTTTCACACTTTATGGTAACGTGATTAAAAAGAAACAAACAGAAAAATTGGAAATGAAAAACTTCTTAAGATATTTTTAAACTTCAGTAAATTTACTTCAAAAATTTATGAAGTATATTATATCATTTTTTGTGCAAATATGCATGTACTGCTAGGCATAATGAATAATGAATACCAACCATCACAGTATATGATTTGTCAGATACTACTTTCATTATATACAGGCTTTACTGCCAAGCAAGAATTATCTCAATTCAGTAACCTCTTTCATGGCTTCCATGCGTTTCTGGAGATTGTCTGTCTGTGAAATTAGGATATCTGCCACTGTGTCATTTTCCTTCAATCTGCTCACTAATGTTGCGGCATCTGACAGAAGTTTCTCAACAGTGTATGCCATTCTGAAATAAATTATTTAATAAATCATACTTTATACTACAGAGAACTTTAAAATGCATAGAAGTCACATACCCCAAAGAATTTTTATGCCCCCGGCATCTACTGATGCAGGAGGCATATAGTGATTGTTCTGTCCGCCCGTCCGCACGACATTAACCAAATGGGACCGTTTCATCTAGCATCAATACCCCTTACTAGAATGACTTGATACTAATGCAGATGTAACCTGTGACCATTCCTCATCTTCAGACATCACCTGACCTCAGTTTGACCTTGACCTCATTTTGGACTTAGGTTGCTTTATATGGGCCATCTCTTGGTTAACCAAATGGGACCGTTTCGTCTAGCATCAATACCGCTTACAAGAATGAATTGATACTAATATAGATGTAACCTGTGACCATTCCTCATCTTCAAACATCACCTGACCTCAGTTTGACCTTGACCTCATTTTGGACTTAGGTTGCTTTATATGGGCCATCTCTTGGTTAACTAAATGGGACCACTTCGTCTAGCATCAATACCGCTTACAAGAATGAATTGATATTAATACAGATGTAACCTGTGACCATTCCTCATCTTCAAAACATCACCTGACCTCAGTTTGACCTTGACTTCGTTTTGGACTTAGGTTGCTTTGTATCGACAAGGATGCCACCGGGGGCATCAAGCGTTTATTGAATGCAGCTCCTTGTTTTCAAATAGATTTTGTTTCCAAAACCAGAAAATTGCACTATGTGACAAATCTCATCTTAAAACATTTAATTTCTGAAATAATAAATCCTAAACAAGACAGTACCTGGCCCCAACATGTGGTAAGTACTGAAATGAGCATTTTGAATGCAAGTGTCAAAATTACTTATTTGACTGGGTTTTCGCACCGGATAGGCAGTGTGTAATTTCCTACTCGATGAAGTAACTAAAACTAGAGCTATCACCAAAGGTGATGAATGTACCCCCCGCATGCACTGACACAGTAAATTGCAATTTGACACACAAAAGATTGCATAACTATGTGGACTACAGTAAACCTCACTTATAAGGAACTCAGATATAAGGAACACTCGGTTATAAGGAACAGTTTTCAATTCCCCCATCTAATTCCTTCTTTATTCATTGTAAAAATCCTCGGTTATAGGGAACTCGGTTATAAGGAACACTCGGTTATAAGGAACACTTTTTCCAGTCCCACAGTACGAAATTCAATTGAAAACCCCTCGGTTATAGCGAACAGACATAAAAGAACAAGAGGACCATGATGGTCCTGAATCGCTCACCTCTTCCCACATGATCCAGTTTTGAGTATGACATCGCTTTTTCTATTATTTGACATAGTGACCTAGTTTTTGAGCTCATGAGACCCAGTTTTGAACTTGACCTAGATATTATCAAGATAAAAATTCTGACCAATTTTCATGAAGATCCATTGAAAAATATGGTCTCTAGAGAGGTCACAAGGTTTTTCTATTATTTGACCTATTGACCTAGTTTTTTAAGGCACGTGACCCAGTTTCAAACTTGACCTAGATATCATCAAGGTGAACATTCTGACCAATTTTCATGAAGATCCATTCAAGGGTATGGCCTCCAGAGAGGTCACAAGGTTTTTCTGTTTCAAGACCTACTGACCTAGTTTTTGATCGCAGTTGACCCAGTTTCAAACTTGACCTAGATATCATCAAGATAAACATTCAGACCAACTTTCATACAGATCCCATGAAAAATATAGCCTCTAGAGAGGTCACAAGGTTTTTTCATTATTTGACCTACTGACCTACTTTTTGATGGCACGTGACCCACTTTCGAACTTGACTTAGATATCATCAAGGTGAACATTCTGACCAATTTTTATGGAGATCCATTCACAAGCATGGCCTCTAGAGAGGTCACAAGGTTTTTCTATTTTTAGACCTACTGACCTAGTTTTTGACCGCACATGACCCTGTTTCGAATCTGACCTAGATATCATCAAGATGAACATTCAGACAAACTTTCATGAAGATCCATTGAAAAATATGGCCTTTAGAGAGGTCACAAGGTTTTTCTATTATTTGACCTACTGACCTAGTTTTTGATGACACGTGACCCACTTTCAAACTTGACCTAGATATCATCAAGATGAACATTCAGACCAACTTTCATACAGATCCCATGGAAAATATGGCCTCTAGTTAGGTCACAAGGTTTTTCTATTATTTGACCTACTGACCTAGTTTTTGATGGCATGTGACCCTGTTTCGAACTTGACTTAGATATCATCAAGGTGAACATTCTGACAAATTTTCATGAAGATTTCATGAAATTTATGGCCTCTAGAGAGGTCTCAAGGTTTTTCTATTTTTAGACCTACTGACCTAGTTTTTGACCGCATGTGACCCAGTTTCGAACTTGACCTAGATATCATCAAGATGAACATTCAGACCAACTTTCATACAGATCCCATGGAAAATATGGCCTCTAGTTAGGTCACAAGGTTTTTCTATTATTTGACCTACTGACCTAGTTTTTGAAGGCACGTGACCGAGTTTCGAACTTGACCTAGATATCATCAAGGTGAACATTCTGACCAATTTTATGAAGATCTTGTGAAATATATGGCCTCTAGAAATGTAACAAGGTTTTTCTATTTTTAGACCTACTGACTTAGTTTTTGATGGCACGTGACCCAGTTTCGAACTTGACCTAGATATCATCAAGATGAACATTCAGACCAACTTTCATACAGATCCAATGAAAAATATGGCCTTTAGAGAGGTCACAAGGTTTTTCTATTATTTGACCTACTGACCTAGTTTTTGATGGCACGTGACCCAGTTTCAAACTTGACCTAGATATCATCAAGGTGAACGTTCTGACCAACTTTCATGAAGATCTTGTGAAATATATGGCCTATAGAGAGGTCACAAGGTTTTTCTATTTTTAGACCTACTGACCTAGTTTTTGACCGCACGCGACCCAGTTTCAAACTTGACCTAGATATCATCAAGATGAACATTCTGACCAATTTTCATGAAGATCCATTGAAAAGTATGGCCTCTAGAGAGGTCACAAGGTTTTTCTATTTTTAGACCTACTGACCTAGTTTTTTATGGCACGTGACCCAGTTTCGAACTTGACCTAGATATCATCAAGATGAACATTCAGACCAACTTTCATACAGATCCAATGAAAAATATGGCCTTTAGAGAGGTCACAAGGTTTTTCTATTATTTGACCTACTGACCTAGTTTTTGAAGGCACGTGACCCAGTTTCGAACTTGACCTAGATATCATCAAGGTGAACGTTCTGACCAACTTTCATGAAGATCTTGTGAAATATATGGCCTCTAGAGAGGTCACAAGGTTTTTCTATTTTTAGACCTACTGACTTAGTTTTTGACCGCACGTGACCCAGTTTCAAACTTGACCTAGATATCATCAAGATGTACATTCTGACCAATTTTCATGAAGATCCATTGAAAAGTATGGCCTCTAGAGAGGTCACAAGGTTTTTCTATTTTTAGACCTACTGACCTAGTTTTTTACGGCACGTGACCCAGTTTCGAACTTGACCTAGATATCATCAAGATGAACATTCTCACCAATTTTCATGAAGATCCATTGAAAATTATGGCCTCTAGAGAGGTCACAAGGTTTTTCTATTTTTAGATCTACTGACCTAGTTTTTGATGGCACCTGACCCAGTTCCGAACTTGACCTAGATATCATCAAGGTGAACATTCTGACCAACTTTCATAAAGATCCCATGAAAAATGTGACCTCTAGAGTGGTCACAAGCAAAAGTTTATGGACGCACGCACGCACGGACGGACGACGGACACTGCGCGATCACAAAAGCTCACCTTGTCACTTTGTGACAGGTGAATAAAAACTATTGAAAATCTGAAATAAACAGGAAAAATCGCTGATGACGTCAGAGTAACTTCGGCACTTCCACGCACTTTCATGCACATGAATAAACAAATTATTTCATTTCTATGATCTTTAGTTTTTAATTCACGGATACGATAAAAGAAAATATATATTATCATTAACATTTACCAAATACTAGACGATAGTTAGTAGACTTACATTTACTCAAGATTATGTTCGAGAGCTACATGAATAGGGTATTTCATGTTGAAATAGTGAACGAAAATCAGTCACGGTCACCAAACCTTGGAATTTTAATATTGGCCATTACTAGTCTAGTTTCACGATGAAAATATCCTAAATAAATGTGATAATTACATGTGATAAGCGATGGTAAACAGTCCAGTTTACCAAATTTCCAACTGTAAAAATTATAGCAGGTGCTAAAATGTACAACAGCAAAGCTATAGGTATAATTTACACTTTAATCCTTACGTATGACGCCATTGTATAGTGCGTGCAAAAAAAAAATTTGAACATTTATTTTATACCAGTATTGATGCCTATTCACATAAAATGCAGTCGAGCAAGGTAAGTAGGGCAACTGCAACATATCTTATAGTCATATGTAGCACTCTCTAAAAAGGTGATAGAAATAACCGACATAGATATACAAAAATTAGGGTTATTCTTACATTTTGGCTTAATTTAGATTTAACGTCGTGTTTCAACACTTTTTCAGTCATATACTTGCAGGCAGTTTACCTTAACATCTCTCAAGGAAAGGACCGGAACTAGACTCGCAACTTTCTCACATTAAGATTCATGGTCGGCCTGGAGTATGAACACATATAGTCCTTTTCAAACGTCAGTCAAATAGTGTTCGCTATACAAATTGTGTTCGTTATACAAACCTCGGTTACAAGGAACTAGTTCGCTATACGGATATAAGGAACCTCGGTTATAAGGAACAATTTTTAGAGGTCCCAAGCTGTTCCTTATAAGCGAGGTTTACTGTATAATAATAATAATAAAGACTTTATTTTAAGAGGCAACGAATTCAGGTAAAACTCCGATCTTCCAAACAAGCCTCTTCATAATATATACATTTTTCACAACAAAAAAAAAAAAAAAAAAAAAAAAAAAAAAAATATATATATATATATATATATATATATATATATAAATAGCAATGTGAAAAAAGTCATGGTACACTACAAAGACCATTACATTGTTAACAAATTAATGACATTATACAGGATATAGGAAGAAAGTGAAGACGTAATCTAAAAGTACAGACAATGTATATAGACTGTATGTATACAGTATAGTAACAAAAAACAAAGTCCCATAACTATGCAGAATATTTATCTAAAAGAATGTAACATGCACCATGCACAACTAGGGTTGGTACTGATCACTTGTGTGAAGTTTCATTAAATTATGTGCAAGGGTTCGGAAGATTAGGCGCGCACAAGATTGCATATGCAGACCGTATGTACATAGTATGTTAACAAAAAACAAAGTCCCGTAACTCTGCAAATTTTTTTTCTGAAAGAACCTAACATGCCCCATGCACAACTACTGATGTTACTGATCACTTGTGTGAAGTTTCATTAAATTGTGTCAAGGGGATGAAGAGAGATGGTGCGCACAAGATTGTGTCTACGGACAGACAGACGGACAGACAACCTGAAACCTGTATACACCCCCTTACAACTTTGTTGTCGGGGGAGGGGGGGGTACAAAAATGGATGCCAACAAAATGGGATGTTCAATATTGTTGTCAGCCAGTTGCATAACTAAATAAGTACATGGGTGAACCTTAAACTATTAGTCGAGGTTATCTGCATGATGGCCATGCCGATTAATTTCATTATCTACATGACTGTTGCGCTGATTATTTTTGCTATTTCCACAATGATCATGTGTGTAAAGTCATGCTGATCATTTCTGTCATCCATCAGAATAGTGTTTCCTGCTTTTCAGATCACCATTACATAAAGAACATGCAGTATGTTTTTTTCCCAATTTCAAAGCTAAAATTCCCCAAGTTAAAAAAAAAAGAGCTGTCACAGGAGACAGCGCACTCAATATTTCGATGCTGGATAGTGAAAATGTGCACATCTGAGGAAGCTAGAGCAGTCACTGGAGTGTTTAATGACTCCAATGTGGATGAAGGTATTGGACAATAATTTATGTTTGTGTCAAAAGAATTAAGTAATAAGAGAGATAAAGATAAAGTATCAAAACATTAAATAAGTATAATTCTAATCAAAAAGGGGGGCATAATTCTTGAAATATTTGTGCAAGAGTGATGCACCTTGCGTCATATGATGTGGGTGATGATGTGTAACAACTACTTTAAGTCTGAATCAAATCAATTTAGTAATAACCAAGATAGAGTGAAAGTGCACCAAAATTTTAACCTGGAATTCTAAGTAAAAAGGGGAGATAATTCATGAAATACTGGTGCTAGAGTTATGGTCCTTGTGTTATATGATGTGAATGATGATACCGAACAACTATTTTAAGTTTGAATCAAATCCTCTCTGTAACAAGAGCTGTCGTAGGACAGCAACACTCGACTATTCAACAGCCTTGTCAATTGAATGAATACAAGTCGAAAAAGGGGCATAATTTTGTAAATTGGGAAACAGGCTTATGGAACCTGCACAGTGCTTATCAGCTCATGACAGTGGACAAGTGTGTGAAGTTTCAATCCATTCCCATTAGTGGGTACTGAGATATCAACTTACATATATAAGAATTGAACCAAAATCTGCTAAGTTGTAAAAGAGGCATAATTTTGAAAAAAAATGCAAAGTAGAGTTACTGAACCTTTGCACTGCATGCCATATCATGACAGTGAACAAGTGTGTCAAGTTTCTATCCTTTCCCATTAGTGGATACTGAGATACCAGCTTACATACAAAAACTTAACCAAAAACTGCTAAGTCGAAAAAGGGGAATAATTTTGAAAAAATGCAAAGTAGAGTTATGGGACCTGCACAGTGCATGTCAGATCATGACAGTGAACAAGTGTGTGAAGTTTCAATCCATTCCCATTTGTGGATACTGAGATACCAGCTTACATACAAAAACTTAACCAAAAACTGCTAAGTCGAAAAAGGGGCATAATTTTGAAAAAATGCAAAGTAGAGTTATGGGACCTGCACAGTGCATGTCAGATCATGACAGTGAACAAGTGTGTGAAGTTTCAATCCATTCCCATTAGTGGGTACTGAGATACCAGCTTACATACAAAACCTTAACCAAAAATTTCTAAGTCGAAAAAGGGGCATAATTTTGTAAAAAAGCAAAATAGAGTTATGGAACTTGTTCAATGTAAGTTTATCACAGTAAACAAGTGTGTGAAGTTTCAATCCATTCCTATTTGTGGTTACTGAGATACCAACTTACATACAAAAACTTAACCAAATAAAGATGCCGACGCAGACACACGGGTGAGTCCAATAGCTGTACTATCCTTTGAATAGTTGAGCTAACAATAGAGATATAGTGAAAATGCATCAAAATTAACCTTAAATTCTAAGTAAAAGGGGGCATTATTCATGAAAAATTGGTGCCAGAGTTATGGACCTTGTGTCATATGATGTGGGTGATAAGGTGGAACAACTTTCAAGTTTGAATCAAATCCATTTAATATTAACTGAGATACAGTGAAACTGCACCAAAACTTTAACCTGAAATTCTAAGTAAAAAGGGGAAATAATTCATGAAATACTGGTCCTAGAGTTATGGTCCTTGTGTTACATGATGTGAATGATGATGCTGAACAACTATTTTAAGTTTGAATAAAATCTATGTAGTAATAACAGAGATAGAGTGAAAGTGTATCAAAACTTTGACCTGAAATTCTAAGTAAAAAGGGGGCATAATTCATGGAAAATAGGTTCCAGAGTTATGGACCTTGTGTTGTATGACGTGGGTGATGATGTGAAACAAGTATTTTAAATTTGAATCAAATCCATTTAGTAATAACTGAGACAGAGTGAAAGTACATCAAAACTTTAACCTGAAATTCTAAGTCAAAAGGTGGGATAATTCATGAAATATTAGTGCCAGAGTTATGACCCTTGTGTCATTTGATGTGGATGATGATGAGAAATAACTGTTTTAAGTTTGAAACAAATCCATCAAGTAATTACAGATAAATAAAGAGAAAGTGCATCAAAGCTTTAACCAAAGTGCAGACGCGGAAGGAAGGAATGATGGTTGATTAATAAATGTTAGTGGTATCAACTACCTGGTTTCTAGCCTTACTCATTTGGCTTATCGGGATGACTTATTTTATGATCTGAAATTTTATAGTTGTCATCCCTCTAAGCCTTACCTGTATCTGCATTTTACTGTTAGGAAAACGAAGACATGAAAAAATCCAAAAATGTCAGGATATACTGGTCAGACTTACTTGCTTTAATTAAATGGGTTGAATTTAATTCATATTTTTAAATAAGAGACTTAAATCTTAAAAATATGAGTGACAGGGAAAGGGAGAACTCCCTGACCCATTCCAATAAACACAGACTCCCGTACATAATTGCAGAAATAAAACAAAATTTTAAACTTTATAAAATATAAACGAGGAAATTTTTATCTTTAATGTCAACATAAATTATTTTCAGAGTTTAATCATTAAAAATATTTGTACTGTCCCAGAAAAGTTCCAATGGATTTCTTTGGGGGATTTCCCAAACAGAAATATGCGAATAAGTTTGGACGAAAACGGAGACAGCGACAGTCAAAAAGTTATGGAAAGTGGCTAGGGGTCTGGCAACCGCCCTTAGACAACCCTTGCGGCGGGCAGAGGTCCGGTAATCAATAGGTTACTGGAACAGTTTTAAAAAAGATTTTAAACAATTTTATCTGTAAAAGGGGGAAATTGATTTCAAAAATTTGTTTTTTTTTTTTGGGGGTTTGTTTTAATACATGGTAAGTCACGGGAAAACTGAATTTAAAAAATTTTTCAATCAGGGGAAAAATACGACGAAAATTTCGCAATAATTAATAAAATTTTTACGCAGGGGTGGATCTATATCTAATAGTAAACCAACAATTGTTTTCCCGTTTATGATGGGGGCCTGTCATAGAGACGTTGTTAAAATTTAGATATTCAGTTTTAAAAAGTAAAAGATAAAAGGGACTTTAGTACAGTTAAAATAGGCGAAATGGAAGAATTCTCGTTGCGCCGCCGTCTCTCTTTAAGATACTGAGAGGGGGGACTTGATATGTGGGGGGGGTTTCCCAGAGAAGAGGGTTTTGGGGAAAAAAGAGTTAGAAAAGTATTGGGTGCGGGAAAATAAGGGATCATGTGTTCAGATTTCTAAGGGGAGTAAGTAACCTTGGTAAATTTGCAACGGTTGGGCCTTACTTTGTAAACAAAAGTAATGAACAGTTTAACCACGAAACTGGAGGGTTTTTCCCTTTAAGGGTTTCAACATTTTATTACATGCTTGTACAGTTGTAGTTGTTTTATAACATTTCCCAGTGCTGAACTCTGGACTCGTTCAAGTTTATGGGTGAGGGTTTTCTGCCAGGGATGCTACACAGTTGAGCAGTATTCTAGCTGGGGGCGGACATAGGTGGTGATTGCAGCTTCTTTGACCTTTATGTCATCTGTCTTGACATTTCTCTGAATAAATCGAAGGGAAGAGGTTGCCTTAGAAGTTATGTTTTCTATGTGTTGTGACCAGTTCAAATCATTGGAGATAGTTATTCCTAGGTATTTAGCTGATGAGGTGGACTTTAACTCTGTCGGATGCTTTTATTGTTTTTCTTGTTTTTTCTCGAGACTCATGAATCAAAATAATAAACTTATTTTTCTAGTATTTTAGATTTGTATTGTGCTCATGATTTCTTGGAATTCGTTTTACTTCTTGAGTTTATTATTTTCATTCATCAGTCCCAAGAATCGTACGCGATCGTATTTTTCATGGGATTAAAGAATCTTAAATACTTGTTTCCTGTGTCTTACCATATATCTAAAACTCAAAACAATGAGAAAAATACGAGAACAAACTTTTGAAGTCTTCTCCCATTTTTATAGATTAAATATTCACGATATCGACATTATGGATAAAATCCCGTTTTCCGGTATAAACCACTAATAAACGCCCCTTCCCGTTTTCACGGTGAGGGGGGTATCGGCCATTACGCTACATGGCGGTAGTGTTTAGATTATCCTTTTTTAAAGTTTTAAACAAAGAAAATGAATAAAAAAAAGTATTGCAGATTATCATTAAACATTGTTGTAATTAAGATATAGCAAAAATATCCTCAAAGTTTACTTCATTTTTGAAATTTTATCTTTTATTCCACACTGCCGCTTCCGTGGCTTGATACCGAAGGTGTGAAATTTTTTGCATTGTTCAAGATAAACAGATTATTTTTGCAAAAAACAATGTTGCCGAAGTCGTAGAATAGTATTTCCATTGTGAGAAAGTAAGATCTTTCATAAATTCTTATCTTCTGGCAAAAATAATCGCTCATAGTGTACACGGTCTTTATATCGGTTAATCTCGCCGACCCCCCTGACCCTATGTACGGAAATACCGGAAAACGGGATTTATCAATAATGTCCAAAATGGTCAATAGTCTGCTCTTTGTAATTCTTGGTATTCATATCGATTACTGGACCTCTAGCCGATAGGCTAGAAATCGGGTAACCGGACCTCTAGACCCAGAGTCTAGGACCTCTAGACCTGGAGTGTAGAGGTCCGGTTACTGGACCCCTAGCCACTTCAAAAGTTATCACGCTGTCCCGAAACGTCCTATAATTTATTTGGACTACCTGGTTTTCAAACTTAATCTGAAGCACTGGCTAAGCTTTAAGTTACATGACAGCTATAACACAGACAGCTAGGCAATTCCTAATAAATATTAACTCTGTACATGAGTAACATAAACTTTAGTTTCTGAACTGACAGGGATCCATAAAACGTTTGATAACGAAAACCAATGACAAATATGGTTGTTTTTCGTGTTCAGCTTTTTTTTATGATGCAGTCTACTTGATACGAAAAAGCTTTTTTCTCTCTTTATATTCTGTCTGCTTTTTACCTTTCTTGGTAGTTCTCCGCATGGATTTATTAAAAAATTTGGAAAAAATGACAGTTCCCGGAAATCAGAAATCTCCGTAGTAGAGAGCTTTGTATCAGGGGGGATAATCAAAAGCGGACTGCGACTGTGTTCAAAGTATATTTTACAGATATTATCTTCTACTCATGTGGCGAACAGTCTCTTTTGTTGAGCGAGTTGAAGTAGAGTTTTCTGGTAATGTCCCCAATCAAGCAATAATCCTTGGTGACATTGACAATGACAAGGTAAAGTATTATTCTGAAAAATACACTCGTCCCCTAATCAACTCGACTCTCGTCTTTCGCACCCCTTATCTGAATCACAGGCACGGGTCCAGTGTATATTTTTTGTTTAATATAAAAATCCCTTTTTTTTCACAGAAATATACTTTCTATATGTAAAATCAATGACCAAAAATCTGGTCACAGTATCAATAACAGTTTAAGATAATTTAATATTAGGAACAATAGCCAAAAATCCCGTTGTTTTCAGCACGTAGGCAGTGAAGCTACATGTAGCCTTTATGGAAGAAATGGCGAAAACGATCAATTAAACGATAATTATTTTAAAAGGTTGTAATCTTTTAAAATGTAGATTGATTGTCACACATATTCTAAATTAAAATTTTGACTATTGAATGCCTTTGCCGACCGATCCATGAAAATTGACACAACCCGAAATATTTTATATCGATTTTATCTACAAGATTTATTTTATTCCTTTGAGGATTCCATTTTATTAATGATTAGACAAACGTTTAAGCTTTAAAATGATACCAAATAAGCTGGATTCTAAATCACGATGACCTGGTTAATTCTTTGTACCGTATTTTCCCGAATTAAGGCCCCCCCTCTAATTAACGCCCCCACCTATTTTGGAGGGAAAAAAAGTCAACAAGAACGGGAAAAAAATCACCTACCTCATTTTTATAAGTCCATGTAATAAGTAATTTACAGTACTAAAGTCCAGTGTATTAAAAATTAAACACACTTTTAAACAGTCTATGTACGGTAAGTCCAAAACATTTGTACTAAGTACGGTACATATCCAATCATCAAACAGAAAATTAAACGGTAATACAAGCAGCGTGTCAATCCATTGACATTGTGTATTGCGCTATTAGCTACCCGCATGTACCAACGAAAATGTTATCGGAGTACACAGCTGTTTGGGTCATGACGTAATGTGTAGTGTCGCGAGCGTGTCAAAATACACGAGGTATCGATACCGTATTTAAATGCATAAAAGACGCACTGCATTAAATTGGGTGCCAAATAATTACGTTTTGGGGGGATTAAACAACACACAAACACTTTACAGCTAGATTTAAGGATGTTTTTAAGTTTGTAAAAATTTTCAGTTTTTATTTTTTTACCTCAAATAAACGCCCCCTCTTTGGAAAATATAACGCCCCCGGGGGCGTTAATATGGGAAAATACGGTATGTAGTAAGTCTCCTAATTCTGTTCCCCTCGGGAACGCAACCAATTCACGTGCTGAACTATAGACGTGAATTACCGTATTTACCTCCCTTAGAAAGCTAGATGACATTTGCAGCAAATTATTCCTAAGCAAGTGAACAATGTTTATCTCCGGAAACTGCATGTAATTTTATGATATTAATTTTATGCATGCAGGGCTTTTTTCCCCTATAAATCTACCTCCGGTAAAAGGAGGTAATCCCAATGCAAAAAAGTATGTTTTTTTCCCAAAGTTGAATTTAAAATTCCCAAATGTTTATACCTTTTAAGGTTTTTGCTGTTTTAAGATAATTTTGCTAACTTGTATGTATGTTTAGGTAAATTATAAAACTGTTGAACAATTACTGAAATGCAGTTCATTAATATTTCACACAAAAACACATTTATGTAGATTTTGGTAATTTGCAAATTGTCCCAATTAAGACAATTTCCGAGAGCATTTTCCCAATTCCACCGGTGTCGGTGGCATTCCCAAATTGATAGAAAAAAGGCCTGGCATGAAACAAACAAATACTAATGTCATGGTGTATGTCCCGGACAAAGGGTAAAAATCCCGGAAATTTTAACTCAGAATCCCGGAAATGTCCTGAAAAATTATGGCATGTATGCATAAATACTAAACTGACCCCATAAAGTGCTTTGAAATACACAGTACAACAGGCTGGTAACATTGCCCAATCGGGCTTACCACATAAAAAGTAATACTTCTTGAAAAATAATGAGGATATTTCATTCAAACTTGGTCCATTTATTAAGCATAACATATAATGCTTATCAAGGTAGAAATGACTTTTTGCCTTCAGTTTTGTTAGAATTACTTCCCTTTTTCAGATTTTTATGATGCATAATTTTTGAAGTCCAAAAAAATTATGTTTTGATGCGATGTTTAAAATAGAAAAGGTTCAATGGCTTTCTATTGCTCCAAACTTTTGCGCCAATACCTTTATTCTATATATTTAGGGTAAATACTTTGTTTCTAGTGCAGATGTATGAGCAATTTTTTTAGAACTAACATTTCTCTATAATGTTGTAAGTGAAAGCAGAGTAAAATGTATACATTCATGTACTAGCGCACTAATTTAGAGCATCAGAAAGCCATTGAACCCTTTTTTGTTTTAAACTTAGCATTAGAACTTATCTTTTTGGACTTCAAAGATTATGCATCATAAAAATCTGAAAAGGGGACATAATTCTACCGAAACTGAAGGTAACCAAGTTATCTTTATTCTGATTTGTATCATTTGTTATGCTTAATAAATGGACCAAGTTTGAAAGAAATATCTTCATTATTTTTCAAGAAGTATTACTTTTTATGTCGTAAGCCCAATTGGGCAATGTTACCAGCCTGTACAAGTCTCTACGAGTGAAATATTTCAGTTATCCCCGGCGATTTCATTCCAGATAGCAGACGTGTTCTTGGTTTTTATCACTTCGTTTGGCAGCTGAAATCGCCGGGTATAACTTGGCAGGAAATAACACATGCACAAGTTCAACAGCTTGCAATTTTAGATGCAGACGCGCATTCATTTTGTGAAAAAACATTCAGATGAAAAACAACAGCCATTTACGGAAGTTTTTTAGCTCACCTAAGCCAAGGGCTCAAGGTGAGCTTTTGTGACCGCTCGATGTGTGTTGTGTATCAACCTTCTTCAAAACCAGTGGGCAGATTTATACTAAACTTCACAGGAATGATCCTTGGGGGCCCCTTTTCAAAATTGCCCAAAGAATTGAAATCCGTGCAGAACTCTGGCTGCAGGGTTTTTTCTGGCTAATTTGGGAACATAGCCTATACCCCTAAAATTGGGAATTTTGATGTGTAAATGTTCCAAATTGGGAAATATTTAGTCCCATAGTATATAGTAATGAAGTGTTTAAGCACTTTCTCATACACTTGTTTCACATTGTAGAACCTCTTTAACATACATCCATTACAAAATTGTCCATAATTGGTCATTTTTTGTGCAGTTTTGATGAATTTTTTTTTCAGAATATAGATTGGAAATTTTTGCACTCATTTTGGGAAAAATACGTACTTTTTGGCATTGGGAATATAGCCGAATAACGGCTGTAAAAACGGCCGAAAAAAACCCTGGGCTGCCACAGCAAACGAAAGGAAAATCTTAAAAAGTCGTCTTGTCCAAAACCACAGGTCTTGGGGCTTTTGTATTTGGTATGTAGCATCATCTAGTGGTCCTCTACCAAGTTTGTTCAAATTATCCCCATAGGGTCAAGTATGGTCCCGCCCTGGGGGTCACATGGTTTACAAAGACTTATATAGGGAAAACTTTGTAAATCTTCTTGTCCAAAACCACAGGACCTAGGGCTTTGATATTTGGTATGTAGCATATCATCTAGTGGTCCTCTACCAAGAGTGTTCAAATTACCCCCTGGGGTCAAATGGCCTAGGGCATTGATATTTTGTATGTAGCATCATCTAGTGGTCCTCTACCAAGATTGTTCAAATTATCCCCCTAGGGTCAAATATAGCTCTGCCCAGGGGGTCACATGGTTTATATAGAATTGTATAGGAAAAAGTTTAAAAATCTTCTTTTCTGAAACCACAAGACCTAGGCCTTTGATATTTGGTATGTAGCTTTGCCTTGTGGTCCTCAACCAAGATTGTTCAAATTATTACCCTGGGGTGAAAAGAGACCCTGTCCCGGGGGTCCCTAGTTTTACATACACTAGCCCGCCCGCTTAGCTCAGTAGGTAAGCGTTGGTTACGACGCTGGTCGCGAGTTCGATCCCGGCGGCGTATGTTCTCCGTGACTATTGATAAACGACATTGTGTCTGAAATCATTAGTCCTCCACCTCTGATAATTCATGTGGGGAAGTTGGCAGTTACTTGCGGAGAACAGGTTTGTACTGGTACAGAATCCAGGAACACTGGTTAGGTTAACTGCCCGCCGTTACATGACTGAAATACTGTTGAAAAACGGCGTTAAACCCAAAACAAACAAAATTTACATACACTTGTATAGGAAGAGAACTTTAAAAATCTTCTTGTCTGAAACTGCAAGGCCTAGGCTTTTGATATGTTGCATTGCTTAGTGGTCCTCTACCAAGACTATTCAAGTTATGCCCCAGAGTTGAAAAGGGGCCCCACCCAGGGGGTTCCAAGTTTTACGTAGACTTACATAGGAAAAAAACTTTAAAAATCTTCTTGCCTGAAACTGCAAGGCCGATGCTTTTGATATTTGGTATGTTGCATTGCCTTGTGGTCTACTACCAAAATTTTGCAAATTATGCCCCCGGGGTGGAAAGAGGCCCTGCCCTGGGGTCCCAAGTTTTACATTGACTTATATAGGAAAAAACTTTAAAAATCTTCTTGTCTGAAAAGCCTAGGCCTGTCCAAAGGTAATCACAGTTTGAAGTTTAATGATTGTAGCCCGAACCATTCTTTAGATAGTGAGTGGAAACTGATTTCAGTCTGAAGGCCCCTCCTACCTTGACCAACCAAAAGCAACAGAGATTACCTACTTACCACAGGCAATCATCCTATGAAGTATGACAACTTTAGGCAAAAGCATTCTTTACTTATTGAACAATAACCATTTCCTGTCTCAAGGTCACTGTAACCTTGACCTTGGATCTACTACCAAAAGCATTCATCCTATGACATTTGATGACTAGACCAAAATGTTCATGCTATGCAGAAACCATTTTCAGTCTCACAGTCACCATCACATTTGACCTAATGACCCCCACCATCACCCCAAGCAGTCTTAACTTATTGAGCGGTAACTGCTTTCAGTCTTAAGGTCACTGTGCCCTTGACATTTGACATACTTACCCCACTTCCCTACACCCAAACAAGAGGGTCAAGATGGCCCTAGGTCACTCACCTCAGAAACACACAATAACAGTGTAAACATGTTTGACCTAGTGATTTCATAGAAACAAATATTCTGACCAATTTTCATTAAGATCGGACCAAAAATGTGTTATTTTCTTCCATTTGACCTAGTGACCTAGTTTTTGAGCCAAGATGACCTACATTCAAACTTGACCTAGATTTGATCAAGGCAATCATTCTGACCAAATTTCATGAACCTCAATTGAAAAATACAGCCTCTATCACATACAAAACATTTTCTTTGATTTGTCCTAGCGACCTAGTTTTAAACCCCAGATGACCAATATTCGAACTTGACCTTAATTTCATCAAGGCTATCATTCTGACCAAATTTCATGAAACTCAATTGAAAAATACAGTCCCTATCGCATACACAAGGTTTTTCTTTGATTTGACCTAGTGACCTAGTTTTTGACCGCAGATGACCCATATTCTAACTTGACCTAGATAAATTTAGTGATAGCTCTAGTTTCTTCAACTCTGAGTGATGTGACATAAAACACAGTAACACAAGCAAGTTTTAATTTCCGGAAATATGTGCTGCCAATTACATTTTTTCTTAACTTTGACAGGGTAACGAACTAGCCGTTGGCAATATTGATGGAGAGTTAGCCATCTTCAAAGGCAGGGGACATGCACCTTGGAGACTTTGTTCAAACTTAGGCATGGCAAGTAGAATATTTTATTGAAATTATGTAAACTCATTTTACAGTTAGGGTATTGCTTCTAAGAAACTAAGATACATGTGTTATGTGAACTTTACATGGGAGAGATAATTGAAACAAGTTTATTACTAAACTGTTTTCACAATTGATCACATCTACATATTACTTAGTACAACATGTATTTCAAGCTATAGAATGCTATCTGAAAAAAACTTTGCAACCAGAGATTTTAGAACATAGAAGTCTGTTTATCTCAGTGTTACCGGTAGTATGCTCTGATTTGAAATCTCGCGGTGTACCCTTATGCTAGGTATGTCTGTTAGTTCATTCAAACTTTGGAGCATGATAGCATGTCACTCCACTCCACCACTCCTCTTCAAGTGTTAGTATTTGCCAAGGCAGTAGATGGCTCATAAAGTCAAACTTCATTTGAGACCATCGGTAGACTCTCCTGTTGTTTCTTGGATCATTACTTACCAGATTAAAAGTTAAATCTGATAATTAAATGCCCTGACTTACCTTAGAGAAGACATCTTTACCTATACCCTGTTAAATTTCTATAATGACTGAATCGCGAACAGCGCAGATCATGATGAGACTGCATGGATGTGCAGGTTGATTGTGGTCTACACTGGTTGCAAAGGAGGAGCATGATAAGGGTTGAGTAGCAAAATTATAGCTGTTGTTAAAAATTTGTCACAATTTCTTCTACTAGGACTACTCAGAAATTAAAATGACTGGACTGTTTGTATATATGCAGAATATACAGAAATAAAGGACTCACATGTTTACACTTGCTTATCTTTTTGCAGATAACATGTGTTGGTGTTGGTGACATATTTAGCAGAGGAAAGGTAAATTTTAGCTGTACTCGCATGATGCACCAGTACTGTTTTATCATGAAATTGATACAGCAATTGGCTTTTATTTTCTCAAAGGCTTTTGAAATTTTGAAATTGAAATTACTTTGAGTCAAGTAAGTATTTTTAAAGGGACTGGCCTCCAGATCATTCGACAACACAATTTTTAAAAAAAATTTTTAGATATCTGGAAATAAATGCTATATTTGTTAAGAAGGCTTTGAAACTTAATTACTGACAAACTATATTTTACGGAAACACATGAGAGTTTGCTGGTTTTACTACTTTTACAATGAAAATTGAAAAGCGCTTGTAACGCTTTTACTCCAGGTAAACTGTCTCGATTATAAATATCTATATTTTGAAGTCATAATTCACTAATTCCGCTATAGCTCTATTGGCTATGACGACAGGAAAATGTCTTTATTGTTGCGGTGGTCCGGGGTTCAATTCCCGACCAGGTCATCTTTTTTTATTGATTTGGAATTTTTATAATATTTTAGAAACAAAAACTCATACATTGTATTCTAATGTTCATAATATGACCAAACTTCAATTTGAGAGAAAGATTATTTTTAGCCAAATCTGGAGGTCAGTGCCTTAAAACAGTGTTTTATTTCGGTATAAATAGGGAGACTTTGCTTAAAACTAGCACCTGGGGTCTTCCTCTACCGTCAAAGCTGGAAAGTCGCCATATGACCTATAACTGTGTCAGTGCGACGTTAAAACCCAACAAAAGAAACAAAAACAAAAAATGAATAAGATTTTACTAACCTTTCTGTGTTCCGTCAATAGAGCAGCCATGCTTTTAAATTACCGACCCCCAATGATGAAGCAATTCTGGAATATTTGAAGTAAAGTAGGTCATGGGTCAAATCATAGAAAAACCTTGCAAAGACACTAGAGACCATATTTTCTACATGATCACCATAAAGCTTTGTCAGGATGTTTGTCTTTTTGAAATCTAGATAGTTTACCCGAGGTCATAAACAATCGGTAGGTCACCAGGTCAAATTATAGGAAAATCTTGTAAGTGCTTTAGATGCAAAATTTTCTACTTGATTATCATAAATCTTGGTCAAAATGTTTGTCTATATGAAACTGAGTTCTTGAATTAGTTCATTAGGTCAAATCATAGGAAAACTTTCTTAACACTCTAGAGACCAGATTTTCAACCTTATCTTCTTAAAATATTACCAGAATGTTTTTCTCTATCTCCTGTTTTTATTTCAATGTAAATAAAATGTGAAACCAAAATTTGTAGTCCTGTTTGGTGCCATATAACCTATACTGTGTTGGTGCGCCGTAAAACCTAAATAAAATAAAAAATAAATAAAAATAAACTATGAAATATAGGTCAGGGTCAAAACTCAGTTTTCTGAGATCTTAAAATAGGTCACTATGTCAAATCATAGAAGAAAACTTGTTTACATTCTAGAAGCCACATTGCTACTTGATCACCACAAATCTTTGTCACAGTGTTTTTATACGCCCGTTGGAAAAAACGGGAGGTATTATGGGAACGCCCCTGGCGGGCGGGTGGGTGGCATCCACAGACTTTGTCCGGAGCATATCTTCTTCATGCATGGAGGGATTTTGATGAAACTTGGCACAATCATTCACCATCATGAGATGGAGTGTCATGCGCAAGAACCAGGTCCCTAGGTCTAAGGTCAAGGTCACAGAGGTCAAAGGTCAAATTCAAGAATGACTTTGTCTGGAGCATATCTTCTTCATGCATGGAGGGATTTTGATGTAATTTGGCACAATTGTTCACTATCATTAGACGGTGTGTCATGAGCAAGAACTAGGTCTCTAGTTATAAGGTCAAGGTCACACTTAGAGGTCAAAGGATACAAGAATGAAAACTTTGTCTGGAGCATTTCTTCTTCATGTTGGAGGGATTTTAATATGACTTGGCACAATTGTACACCACCACGAGACGGAGTGTCATGCGCAAGAACCAGGTCTACGGTTAAGGTCACAGTGGCCAAAGGTCAGATACAAGAATGACTTTGTCCGGAGCATTTCTTCTTCATGCATGGAGGGATTTTGATGTAACTTGGCACAATTGTACACCATCATGAGACGGAGTGTCATGCACAGGTCCCTTCTTTAGAATTACTTCCCTTTGTTGTTACTATAAATAGCTTATATTGTAACTTTTTCATTACTAGTCGTAGGGAAAAATGAAGACCACTTTTCTGTAGTACAACATGCATGTTACATCCAGTTTTGAGGTGTATTTTGACATATCTCTACCTGGTTAGGATTTTTGTGTGGACTTGGATTTTTTTTTTTTTCTTTTTTTTTCTTTTTAAAGATTTACTTCCCTTAGTTGTTACTATAAATAACTTATATTGTAACTTTTTATACGCCCGTTTGAAAAACGGGACGTATTATGGGAACGCCCCTGGCGGGCGGGCGGGCGGGCGGGCGGGCGGGTTGGCGGGCGGGCGGGCGGGCGGGCGGCGTCCACAGACCTTGTCCGGAGCATATCTTCTACATGCATGAAGGGATTTTGATGAAACTTGGCACAATTGTTCATCATCATGAGAAGGAGTGTCATGCGCAAGAACCAGATCCCTAGGTCTAAGGTCAAGGTCACACTTAGAGGTCAAAGGATACAAGAATGAAAACTTTGTCCGGAGCATTTCTTCTTCATGCATAGAGGGATTTTGATATAACTTGGCACAAATGTTCACCACCATGAGGCGGAGTGTCATGCGCAAGAACCAGGTCTCTAGGTCTAAGGTCAAGGTCACACTTAGAGGTCAAATGATACAAGAATGAAAACCTTGTCCGGAGCATTTCTTCTTCATGCATAGAGGGATTTTGATATAACTTGGCACAAATGTTCACCACCACGAGACGTAGTGTCATGCGCAAGAACCAGGTCCCTAGGTCTAAGGTCAAGGTCACACTTAGAGGCCAAAGGTCAGATACAAGAATGACTTTGTCCGAAGCATTTCTTCTTCATGCATGGAGAGATTTTGATGTAACTTGACACAATTATACACCATCATGAGACGAAGTGTCATGCGCAGTTCCCTTCTTTCGAATTACTTCCCTTTGTTGTTACTATAAATAGCTTATATTGTAACTTTTTCATTACTAGTCGTAGGGAAAAATCGAGACCACTTTTCTGTAGTACAACATGCATGCTACATCCAATTTTGAGGTGTATTTTGACCAGTCTCTACCTGGTAAAGATTTTTGTGAGGACTTACAATTTTTTTTTTTGATTTTTTTTTTTTTTTTTTTTTTTTTTTTTAAGATTAACTTCCCTTAGTTGTTACTATAAATAACTTATATTGTAACTTTTTTATAATTGACCGTAGGGAAAAACCAAGACCACTTTTCTGTGGTACAACATAGATGTTACTTTCCAATTTTAGGTGTATTTTAAGGTATCTCTACCTGGTAAGGAGTTTTTTTGTGGACTTAGAAAAACAAAACACTTAGTTATTACTAAACAACCACAAAATTAAAATTCCATTTGCAAATACAGGTGCTAGAGTAAAGAAATTTGCTGTGACGGGCGTATATTGTGACATTCTTGCACTCTTGTTTAAAATTGACTGTAGGGAAAAACCAACATAGATGCTACTTTCAAATTTTAGGTGTATTTTAAGGTATCTCTTCCTGGTAAGGATTTTTTTTTTGTGGACTTACGGCAGGCCTCGACCTTAGCGGTGGACCGTTGGACCGACGCAGCCAAAATATCGGCAGGTCCACTAATTATCAAAAGTTGGATAGACCGACGGTCAACCAATTTTCAGTCATGGTCTGCAAAAGTGAAGAATATGGGAAAAATCGTATGCATATCGGCGAATTCACAAAACGAAAGTTGATTTTGCCTTAAGTACGGCATTCTACAGTTACAAGCATTGGCGAGTTGAAGTCAGGATAGCACCAATGGACTACTCCACTGATCGGGCGAGTGGTTTTTACGTGGTAACTTTACCAAATTGAGAAATTACATCAGGCAAAATAACCTGGATTGACTGGAATTTACCTGCGAATCGTAAAAATATCAAAACATCATGCTGGTAATTTTCCATTCACGAGCACGTGCGCCCTATCGTAATATCTAATTTACATCGCGGTTACTTTTGACACAAAAAACGCGCGTAGTGCATTCATTTTTTAATATAATCGCTTCAAATTATCAACACCGCTTGAGAACTAATAGAGTTTGAATTCTATAACAATTTTAATAAGATATCGACAGGAATGCAGGCAAAATTCTTTAAAAACAATCAAATTTTCATATAATGTTTTGTAAAATAGCGCGATCTTGATTATTTACTTCTTTCTTAAAGTTAATAAACGGTACATACTATGGTAATAAAATTAAGACTTTTGACCAGAAAGTACAAAAAACACAATTAAAAAATCTTAAATAATGAAAAAGCGGCAGCAATTTAAATACATGGAGTAAAACGATTTTTGGCAAACAGATTTCTGTTAGCGCGACAGAATAGGTTACGTGACCTCGTGAACGTAAATAGAAATGTGATTTTAAAATAAAGCAGTATGATGTTGCTGCGGATTTTAATAAGTTTTAAATGGTTCTTCGTACATATATTTTTTGACACAACACTTTGTTAGATATTCTTCTCAAACAATAAATTGTAAATTCCTTGAGGGCAAATAGGTCACAGAGGTAGGATATACACTATAATCGTTCACGGTTTGACACATTTACATGTCAGTTTATTCGGGATATTGCACATTCGCTTTTTAAAAAATAAAGAAAAAACTTTTTTTACTGATTTCTTCTCATCAATTTAAGGAATCGAGAAAGTATGATAAGACTGATCTGTCACATGGCGCAAAAACATGACGTAATGCCATGACAATCTCGGGCAACTATAACGCTTTGATCTCCACTTCAGATGCCATAATAATCGACACACTTCTTTTAGCTCTTTGTGGGGGTGTTAATTGATGATGAAAACAAGGCCAATTACTTAGTTTATCATCAGAATAATTACCGATAATTGTTAATGTTTTTTTTTCACTTTCAACACGGGTCGGGTGGATGATGATTATTGTGTCCATATTTTGGGACACTTTCCAAAATAATTACCCGTGCTACAGAGTGCTACAGTCTTCCATTTCTAATTATTTTAGAAATAAGTCCTGTTTCTTTGAGTCATATGAAGTTATGACGTCTACAACATCACAATTTATGTGATAGAATTGGAGGTCCACTAAAGTCTGAGCAGCTCTCCTAGATTTCAGCAGTTGGTGGACCTGCTGGCAACTGCTGAAAAAAGTTAAGGTCGAGGCCTGCTTAGTACAATAATTACTACACAACCACTGAATTAAAATTCCATTTGCAAATACAGGTGCTAGTGTAAAGAAATTTGCTATGATGGATGTATATTGTGACATTCTGGCATGCTTGTTCTCTACGAGATCTTGGTCAAGTTAAAAAGTGAGATGCTTGCGATAAAAAAGTAGGTCACTGTGTCAAATCATAGAAACATGAAACATTAACACTCTAGAGGCCATATTCATACATGATCGTCATGATACTTGGTCAGAATGTTTGCCTATTTATAATCTATGATAAGTTTATACCTTAGTCACTTAGGTGAAAAACTAGATCAGAAGTTGTTTTTGTTTCTTTGCTTTTGAATTTTTAACGTTTTTCAACAATTTTTAGCTCATCTGATTTTTTGAAAAAAAATGATGAGTTATTGTCATCACTTGAGCGGGCGTCGGCGTCGGCGTCGGCGTCTGCGTCGGCGTTGCCTGGTTAAGTTTTATGTTTAGGTCAGCTTTTCTCCTAAACTATCAAAGCTATTGCTTTGAAACTTGGAATACTTGTTCACCATCATAAGCTGACCCTGTATAGCAAGAAACATAACTCCATCTTGCTTTTTGCAAGATTTATGGCCCCTTTTGTACTTAGAAAATATCAGATTTCTTGGTTAAGTTTTATGTTTAGGTCAGCTTTTCTCCTAAACTATCAAAGCTATTGCTTTGAAACTTGGAATACTTGTTCACCATCATAAGCAGACCATGTACATCAAGAAACATAACTCCATCTTGCTTTTTGCAAGATTTATTGCCCCTTTTGGACTTAGAAAATCAGTTTCTTGGTTAAGTTTTATGTTTAGGTCAGCTTTTATCCTAAACTATCAAAGCTATTGCTTTAAAACTTGCAACACTTGTTCACCATCATAAGTTGACCCTGTATAGCAAGAAACATAACTCCGTCCTGCTTTTTGCAAGATTTATGGCCCCTTTTGGACTTAGAAAATATCAGATTTCTTGGTTAAGTTTTATGTTTAGGTCAACTTTTTCTCTTAAACTATCAAAGCTATTGCTTTGAAACTTGCAACACTTGTTCACCATCATAAGCTGACCCTGTACAGCAAGCAACATAACTCCATCCTGCTTTTTGCAATAATTATTGCCTCTTTTGGACTTAGAAAATCATTTTCTTGGTTGAGTATTATGTTTAAGTCAACTTTTCTCATAACCTATCAAAGCTATTGCTTTAAAACTTGCAACAGTTTTTCACCATCATAAGTGGACACTGTACATCAAGAAACATAACTCTATCCTGCTTTTTGCAAGAATGATGGCCCTTTTTAGACTTAGAAAATCATGGGTAGGACAATATTTCTATTACACAAAAAAAATCAGATGAGCGTCAGCACCCGCAAGGCGGTGCTCTTGTTCAGTTATGTAATGGTGACAGTTTCTAAAACAGTGTTCCTGGACTTTATACCAGAACCAGTCTGTTCTCTGCTAGTTACTGCCAACTCGGAGACAGAAGCCAAATCATTTAAAGCAAAATGTGTTTTTATTAAATCATCAGCGATAACATACAACTTGCCTGGGGAGTGAACTCATGACTCCGCCAACCATGGATATGCACTCACCGTTGGAGAGCTCAAATTAAAGGCTAGGCTAAATTTAGAATGTCTGCAAAGCTTCTTTTGAAGAGGCTTGTGTAATATGTATACTCCTGTCAGTGCACTGCAATAACTTGGCTGGAATGTCGCTATTTGACCTATAATTGTGTCGGTGGGATGTTAAACCCAACAAAAATAAATAAAAATAAGATTTATCATGTTTTACAGAACAACTTGTATTGCTTGACTGCAGAGGGCTGGTTCTATGTGTTTGATGTTAAAATTGATTTTCAAGCTGCAGAAGGTGCTGAGGTGAGCATGCTTTTAAGTGTACTAAACAGATTGGTTTATATCTTTTGTTATAAATTAAGTGCAATGCTGTTCTCATCAGTCGCCAACATGCCTATGCAAAAATGAGTGAAGGGGGTTTTGTCCGCAGGGGATTTTGTCCGGATCCCAATTTTGAGGTCTATTTTGACCTATCTCTACTGGTAAGGATTTTTGTTTGGACTTAGAATTTTTTTATTTTTTTTTTAGCTCACCAGAGCCAAAGGCTCAGGGTGAGCTATTCGGATGGGTCACCGTCTGTCGTCCATTGTCCGTAAACTTTTATTTCAAACGACATCTCCTCATAAACCGCAAGGCAAATTTCATCCAAACTTCAGAAAAATGTTCCTTGGGTGAAGCTCTACAAAAATTGTTCAAAGAATTGAATTCCATGCATAACTCTGGTTGCCATGGCAACCGAAAGGAAAAACTTTAAAAATCTTCTTTTCAAAAACCAGAAGCCCTAGAGCTTAGATATTTGGTATGAAGCATTGCCTGGTGGACCTCTACCAATTTTGTTCAAATCATGACCCCGGGGTCAAAATTGACCCCGCCCCAGGGGTCACTTGATTTTACATAGAAAAATCTTAAAAAATCTTCTTCTCAAAAACCAGAAGCCCTAGAGCTTAGATATTTGACATGTAGCATTGCATAGTGGACCTCTACTAAAGTTGTTCAAATGATGACCCCTGGGTCAAAATTGACCCCGCCCCAGGGGTCACTTGATTTTACATAGGAAAATCTTCAAAAATTTTCTAAAAATAAAACAGAAGGCCTAGAGCTTAGATATTTCACGTGTAGCATTGCCTAGTGGACCTCTACAAAATTTGTTCAAATCATGACCCCCGGGGTCAAAATTGACCCCGCCCCAGGGGTCACTTGATTTTACATAGGAAAATCTTCAAAAATTTTCTAAAAATAAACCAAAAGGCTTAGGTCTTAGATATTTGACGTGTAACATTGCCTAGTAGATTTCTACAAAATTTGTTCAAATCATGACCCCCGGGGTCAAATTGACCCCGCTCCATGGGGTTACTTGATTGTACATAGAAAAATCTTAAAAATTTTCTAAAAATAAACCAGAAGGCCTACAGCTAAGATATTTGACGTGTAGCATTGCTTAGTGAACCTCTACAAAATTTGTTCAAATCATGACCCCCGGGGTCAAAATTGACCCCGCCCCAGGGGTCACTTGATTTTACATGGAAAAATCTTTAAAAATTTTCTAAAAATAAACCAGAAGGCCAAGATTTTAGATATTTGACATGTAGCATTGCCTAGTAGACTTCTACAAAATTTGTTCAAATCGTGACCCCCAGGGCCAAATTGACCCCGCCCCATGGGGTTACTTGATTGTACATAGAAAAATCTTCAAAATTTTCTAAAAATAAACCAGAAGGCCTAGAGCTTAGATATTTGACATGTAGCATTGCCTAGTGGACCTCTACAAAAGTTGTTCAAATCTTGACCCCCCCCCCCCCCCAGGGTCAAATTGACCTAGCCCCAGGGGTTACTTGATTGTACATAGGGAAATCTTCATAAATTTTCTAAAAATAAACCAGAAGGTCTAGATTTTAGATATTTGATATGTAACATTTCCTAGTAGACTTCTACAAATTTTGTTCAAATCATGACCCCCGGGGTAAAATTGGCCCCGCTCCAGGGGTTACTTGATTGTACATCGGAAAATCTTCCAAAAAATTTCTAAAAATCATCAGTTTGACATTTGAAACATGTAGCTCATATTATTCTGGTGAGCGATCCAGGGCGGGCTCGACATTTTGCCCGTGGGCATCTAGTTGACTAGTTTATAAGAGTCTTTGCCAGGAAAAGTCAGGAATTAAAGATAGGTAGACGGGAAAAGCCAGGAATATCCAGGGCTTAAAGGAAAAAGCCAGGACATATCAAAACTCTGTTTTCCTGCTGTCAGGAATTCCCAGGACTTCTACTTTATAGGCAACAGGAAGTTTTGTAAATTCCTGCCTCCAGGACTTGGACTATGTTTTTTAGCTCACCTGAGCAATGCTCAGGTGAGTTTTTCTGATCACTCGATGTCCGTCGTCTGTCTGTCCGTCAACATTTAGCTTGTGTATGCGATAGAGGCTGTATTTTTCAACTGATCTTCATGAAATTTTGTCAGAATGATTACCTTGATGAAATCTAGGCCGAGTTTGAAAATGGGTCATCTGGGGTCAAGAACTAGGTCACTAGGTCAAATCAAAGAAAAACATTGTGTATGCGATAGAGGCTGTATTTTTCAATTAATCTTCATGAATTTTGATCAGAATGATTACCTTGATGAAATCTAGGTCAAGTTCGAATATGGGTCATCTTGGGTTAAAAAGTAGGTCATTAGGTCAAATCAAAGAAAAACTTTGTGTATGCGATAGAGGCTATATTTTTCAATTGATCTTCATGAAATTAAGTCAGAATGAAATCTAGGTTAGATTTGAATATGGGTTATCTTGGGTCAAAAATTAGGTCACTAGGTCAAATCAAAGAAAAACCTTGTGTATGCGATAGAGGCTATATTTTTTAATTGATCTTCATGAAATTAAGTCAGAATGAAATCTAGGTCAGATTTGAATATGGGTTATCTTGGGTCAAAAATTAGGTCACTAGGTCAAATCAAAGAGAAACCTTGTGTATGCGATAGAGGCTGTATTTTTCAATTAATCTTCATGAATTTTGGTCGGAATGATAACCTTGATGAAATCTAGGCTGATTACGAAAATGGGTCATCTGGGGTCAAAAATTATGTCACTAGGTCAAATCAAAGAGAAACCTTGTGTATGCAATAGAGGCTGTATTTTTCAATTGATCTTCATGAAATTTGGTCAGAATGATTGCCTTGATGAAGTCTAGGTCAAGTTCGATTATGGGTCATCTGGGGTCAAAAACTAGGTCACTAGGTCAAATCAAAGCAAAACATTGTGTATGCGATAAAGGCTGTTTTTTTTTTCAAATGATTTTCCTGAAAGTAAGTCAGAATGATTGCCTTGATGAAATCTAGGTAGAATTTGAATATGGGTTTGCTTTGCTTTGGGTTTAATGCCGTTTTTCAACAGTATTTCAGTCATGTAACGGCAGGCAGTTAACCTATCCAGTGTTCCTGGATTCTGTACCAGTACAAACCTGTTCTCCGCAAGTAACTGCCAACTTCCCCACATGAATCAGAGGTGGAGGACTAATGATTTCAGACAATGGGTCATCTGTAGTGAAAAAGTAGGTCACTAGGTTAAATCAAAGAAAAAACCTTGTGTATGTGATAGAGGCTGTATTTTTCAACTGATCTTCATGAAATTTTGTCAGAATGATAGCCTTGATAAAAACTAGGTCAAGTTCGAATATGGGTCATCTGGGTTCAAAAACTAGGTCATTAGGTCAAATCAAAGAAAAACCTTGTGTATACGATAGAGGCTGTATTTTTCAATTGATCTTCATGAAATTTGGTCAGAATGATAGCCTTGATGAAATCTAGGTCAAGTTTGAATATGGGTCATCTGGGGTCAAAAACTAGGTCACTAGGTCAAATCAAAGAAAATACTTGTTTTTGCTCCAATTTTAATGATAATTGGTCAGAATATTTTTTTCCATGAAATCACTAGGTCAAACATGTTTACACTGTTATGGTGTATTATGGTGTGTTTCTCAGGTGAGCGAACTAGGGCCATCTTGGCCCTCTTGTTTAATAACTGGTAGAAAGTGTATTATTTAAAATAAATGTTGTCAATTAAAACAGGATGAAACTATTGAAAGTTTATATAAATGACACCTAAAGCTCCTTTGTTAGCTTTGATATGTTTGATCGGAGCAAAGAAACTGAAAATGGAATGAGGAGCTTATAAATTGAGACATGATGAGTTCAAGCAGCATTTTTAACAGTTTTATGTAATAAAGTAGAATTCAGACAAAAATTATTTTATTACTTAATCATTTTTAATGATTTTATGTTTATCTTAAAAGTGGATGTATTTATTTTTAATGAACTGTCTGTCACTTAGTACTGGAAGCCATTTAAGATTTTATCAGTTTTAATTTCTATTGTTATGTCTTTATTAGCTGTTTTACTGATTAATTGTTTCGAATAAGTCAGGCAAGCAATACATTAAAGGTTATAGGCATTTCCCTAAAGCACTTTTACATTGTACTTTTCTTTTGTAAAGTATAATCCCATCAGTTGAATTTTTCAATTAAATTATGGGATTGGTTTAGTTTTGCAAAGAAGACTTAAGCATATTTTATAATAAAAAAAAATAAAAATATTTTCTTTAAAAAGTGAAGGAGATTGTTTTTTTAGCTTGACTATTCAAAGAATGGGGAGCTATCCTACTCGCCCCGGCGTCGGCGTAAGCATCACACAAATGTTAAAGTTTACGTACCACCCCAAATATTTTCAAAGTCCATTGAGATTTGCTTTGCATACTTGTTTACCATTATGACCCCCAGTCTGTAAAAAGGAGGAGGCAACTCTGTCAAGCATTTTGACTGAATTATGACCCCTTTTCGACTTAGAATATGCTTATTGTAATGTTAAAGTTTTACTCATAGCTTATATTATACTATCAAGCACTGAGAATAGTCGAGCGCGCTGTCCACTGACAGCTCTTGTTAAGAGAGGAGACTGAACTCAGATTGGTTGCATTATTAAACGTTCGCTACCAGGAGTGTCTGTTCACCATCTTTTTTACTGTAGCCAATTTAAGACTGTTTCTCTATAAGTCTGCTACATAAATATACATTTTGGACTTCATAATACAATTAAATTTCAATATTGGATTTATATGTTATATTGTTATTGATGGTAAATTAAACTGTAGGAACTGGAAGTGAACTGTTTGGAGTTCTCTGTGTGAGTTAATTAACATTAAGTCTACAGACTGTGGACTGACCCCTTCATGTGTTACCAGACTATATGTTGAGCCGCATGTCTAAGCTGTACCATTTCCCCAACTTTAGAGGTGGCCAGCTTGTGGGAGTTTGACCCCAAACTGTCAGCACAGACTGGGTCTGAACTTATAATGGTGACATATACATGTAAAGCCTGCCACTTTAAAAATTATATTTTAAGCTTTTATTAATTATTTAATTCCAGAACAAAATTGTTTAATTTTACCTTTGAAGTATATAACTGTGTATATTACACAAATGTTTCCAGTTAATCACAGACCAGGGAGTCTTTATAATTATTACACTGATAAATTATTTATGGTACTCAGTGTTAGGGGTTCTTATCTGAGACCTTACATGAAGGCACAGCAGGTGCCCTTACAGTTGCTCCTTACTGTGCGCATTTAGAACACAATATCACACAGGAATGGGAACAAAGTGCATTGAGTCCGATATCAAAATTTGGAATATTTAAAGAACACAGCTGTTAGAAAGGTTAGTTTTTTGTATAAAATTCTGGAATTATTTTTGAAGTACTTCAGAATCACTTTTGACGGTTACAGTTCTATTGGACGACTCTCATGTAAGGCACTTGCTGTTGTATATGTATATGGTACAACATTCTTAATTATGTCTCAGATGGTTCTATAATATTGCAAGACTGTGCATCATGAAGTCTGTGTTTAGTTGTTGTGTTGTTTAGAGAAACCGTTAGCGAACAGCATGGATCCAGACCAGACTGCTCGGATGTGCAGGCTGGTCTGGATCCATGCTGGTCGCAAAGGCACTATGTTGGATTTCTCATGATGCGGCTCATATAAATCTTTCTAACAAATAAATTCACACCTAAATTAGATGACCATCACTGAAGCTACTGCTTTAAAGAATCTTTAAATGGAATTGTAATGCTACATTTGTGTAATCGTAACCGGTATTAAATAAACATCACTAAAATTATCTTTTTCAACCTTGTTTGAAAATGTCCTGCTCCCAGGATAAAAGATATCCTGTTTCTAGCCAGCAAACACGTGATGTTGCATAGACGTTGTACTGAAGTTAGACCATGACGTTGGATGATCGTTGGATCTAGGTTGTAAATGAAAGTTTTTTAGACGTCATAATCCAACATCAATACAATTAACATCGATGAAACCAACCAGTATCCAAGTTCCAACCGCATAATGCAACCTAAACCCAACCGCAATCCGACCATAACCCAACATGTTAATGACTGCATTCTACCCTTAATTAAACTATTTTAGGCAATGAATATTTATGTCTCCCCCAGGAGACATATTGTTTTTGCCCTGTCCGTCCGTCCGTCCGTCCGTCCGTACGTCACACTTCATTTCCGAGCAATAACTGGAGAACCATTTGACCTAGAACCTTCAAACTTTTTAGGGTTGTAGGGCTGCTGGAGTAGACGACCCCTATTGTGTTTTGGGTCACTCCGTCAAAGGTCAAGGTCACAGGGGCCTGAACATTGAAAACCATTTCCGATCAATAACTAGAGAACCACTTGACCCAGAATGTTGAAACTTCATAGGATGATTGGTCATGAAGAGTAGATGACCCCTATTGATTTTGGGGTCACTCCGTCAAAGGTCAAGGTCACAGGGGCCTGAACATTGAAAACCATTTCCGATCAATAACTAGAGAACCACTGACCAAGAGTGTTGAAACTTCATAGGATGATTGGTCATGAAGAATAGATGACCCCTATTGATTTTGGGGTCATTCTATCAAAGGTCAAGGTCACAGGGGCCTGAACATTGAAAACCATTTCTGATCAATAACTGGAGAACCACTTGACCCAGAATGTTGAAACTTCATAGGATGATTGGTCATGAAGAGTAGATGACCCCTAATGATTTTGGGGTCACTCCGTCAAAGGTCAAGGTCACAGGGCCCTGAACATTGAAAACCATTTCCGATCAATAACTAGAGAACCACTTGACCCAGAATGTTGAAACTTCATAGGATGATTGATCATGAAGAGTAGATGACCCCTATTGATTTTGGGGTCACTCCATCAAAGGTCAAGGTCACTGGGGCCTGAACATGGAAAACCATTTCTGATCAATAACTGGAGAACCACTTCACCCAGAATGTTGAAACTTCATAGGATGATTGTACATGCAAAGTAGATGACCCCTATCGATTTTGGGGTCACTCCGTTAAAGGTCAAGGTCACAGGGACCTGAACATTGATAACCAGTTCCGGTCAGTAACTTGAGAACCACTTGACCCAGAATGTTGAAACTTAATAGGATGATTGGTCATGCAGAGTAGATGACCCCTAACGATTTTGGGGTCACTCTGTGAAAGATCAAGGCCACAGGGGCCTGAACATTGAAAATCATTTCCGGTCAGTAACTTGAGAACCACTTGACCCAGAATGATGAAACTTCATAGGATGATTGGTCATGCAGAGTAGATGACCCCTAACAATTTTGGGGTCACTCTATTAAAGGTCAAGGCCACAGGGGCCTGAACATGGAAAACCATTTCCAATCAATAACTTGAGAACCTCTCAACCCATAATGTTGAAACATCATAGGATGATTGTTCATACAAAGTAAATGACCCCTATTGTTTTTGGGGTCACTCCGTTAAAGGTCAAGGTCACAGGGGCCTGAACATTGATAACCAGTTCCGATCAATAACTTGAGAACCACTTGACCCAGAATGTTGAAACTTCATAGGATGATTGAACATGCAGAGTAGATGACCCCTATTGATTTTGGAGTCAGTCAATTAAATGTCAAGGTCACAGTGGCCTGTTCATGTAAAATCATTTTTTGGAAATAACTTGAGAACCACTTGACCTACAATGTTGAAACTTAATAGGATGATTGGACATTCAGAGTAGATGACCCCTTGTTATTTTGAGTTCACTTGATCAAAGGTCAAGGTCACAGGAGCCTGAACAGTGACTTGAGAACCACTAGGCCCAGAGTGTTGAAATTTAGCGGGATGACTGGACATGCCAAGTAGATGATCCCTATTGCAGCCAACCATCAGTGTCTCTTTGACTTTCGCTCCTGACCCCTATTGACTTCTTGCCTATAGGACTTTGCATTTGGGGAGACATGCGCTTTTTAGCCCACCATCATCAGATAATGGGCTATTAAAATCACTCTGCGTCCGTGGTCCGTCCGTCCGTCATTCCGTCCTTCCGTCCGTCCGTTAACAATTTCTCGTTATCGCATCTCCTCAGAAACTACTGGGGGGATTTTGACCAAACTTTGTCAGAATGATGTATTGGTACCCTAGTTGTGTCCCCCTGAAAATCAGACTGGTTCAACAATTTATGAGTGAGTTATGGCCCTTTGTTTATTTCTATAATTTATATAGATTTATATAGGGAAAAACTTTGAAAACCTTCTTGTCCAAAACCACAGAGCCTAGGGCTTTGATATTTGGTATGAAGCATCATCTAGTGGTCCTCTACCAACATGATTCAAATTATTTCTCTGGGGACAAATATGGCCCCGCCCTGGGGGTCACATGGTTTATATAGACTTATATAGGGAAAAACTTTGAATAACCTCTTGTCCAAAACCACAGGGCCTAGGGCTTTGATATTTTGTATGTGACATCATCTAGTGGTCTTAACTAAGATTGTTCATATTATACTCCTAGGGTCAAATATGGCCCCGCCCTGGGATTCATATGGTTTACATAGACTTATATAGGGAAAAACTTTGAAAATCTTCTTGTCCAAACCACAAAGCCTAGGGCTTTGATACTTGTAATGTAACATCATCTAGTGGTTCTCTACCAAGTTTGTCAAATTATCCTCCTAGGGTTAAATATGGCCCCGCCCCGGGGGTCACATGGTTCATATAGACTTATATAGGGAAAAGCTTTTAAAATGTTCTTGTTAGTAACTACAACATTAAAACTTGGACCACATGTATATTTTTGAGTGGCAAGATGAACCTTGACATGAGTTGACCTTGATTTTGACCTAGTGACCTACTTTCACATTTCTGTAGCTACAGCCTTCAAATTTGGACCACATGCATAATTTTGTGCACTGGAAAAAACTTTGACCTTTATTTTGACCTAGTGACCTACTTTCACATTTTTGAAGGTACAGGCATCAAATTTGGACCATATGCATAGTTTCGTGTTTCAAAATGAAATTTAACCTTGATTTTGACCTAGTGACCTACTTTCACATTTCTCAAGCTACAGCCTTCACAATTGGGACTACATGCATAGTTTTGTGTACCGAAAAAAACTTTGACCTTGACATTGACCTAGTGACCTACTTTCACATTTTTGAAGGTACAGGCTTCAAATTTGGACCACATGCATAGTTTTGTATTCTGAAATAAAATTTGACCATAATTTTGACCTAGTGACCTACTTTTACATTTCTCAAGCTACAGCCTTCAAATTTGGACCACATGCATAGTTTTGTGTACTGAAATGACCTTTGACCTTTACATTGACCTAGTGACCTACTTTCACATTTTTAAGGTACAGGCTTCAAATTTGGACCACATGCATAGTTTTGTATTCCGAAATAAAAATTGACCTTGATTTTGACCTAGTGACCTACTTTTACATTTCTCAAGCTACAGCCTTCAAATTTGGACCACATGCATAGTTTTGTGTACCGAAACAAACGTTGACCTTTACATTGACCTAGTGACCTACTTTCACATTTTTGAAGGTACAGGCTTCAAATTTGGACCACATGCATAGTTTTGTATTCCGAAGTAAAATTTGACCATAATTTTGACCTAGTGACCTACTTTTACATTTCTCAAGCTACAGCCTTCAAATTTGGACCACTTGCAAAGTTTTGTGTACCGAAATGAACTTTGACCTTAAGATTGACCTAGTGACCTACTTTCACATTTCTGTAGCTACAGGCTTCAAATTTAGGACCGCTTGCATAGTTTTGTGTACCGAAACAAACTTTGACCTTGACATTAACCTAGTGACCTACTTTCACATTTTTGAAGGTACAGGCTTCAAATTTGGACCACATGCATAGATTTGTGTTGTGTACGGAAATGAAATTTGACCTTGAGCTAGTCAATAAGTCTTGAAATTTGGAACACTCAAAAATGGCACATTGGTGGGCGCCAAGATCACTCTGTGATCTCTTGTTTACAAAAGCATTTTCTAGTTTTACTTAAATTTAGAATTTTACTTGTGATCCAGCATATTATCAACATAATTAATTGTATTTTCTATTCTTTATTTCATACTGAGGCAATTTAAATAGTCCAATAGATAAAGTGTAGTCATTTTTACATGTCTCTTAACCGTTATCATGCAGGACACGAGTGATTCTGCCTTTGCGGCCATTGTAGATCATGATCAGCCTGCACATCAGTGCTGTCTGATCATGATCTGCACTGTTCATGCTTCTTAACCGTTATCATGCAGGACACGAGTGATTCTGCCTTTGCGGCCATTGTAGATCATGATCAGCCTGCACATCAGTGCTGTCTGATCGTGATCTGCACTGTTTGCTGTTCAGTCAGTATTTTTTTGGTAAGCACCCCTTTTAACAGTTAATGGTACTGTCCAAATTGAAAGATGGACAAGTTCATTATAGAAATTAGCAGGGTAAGGGCTAAACATCTCTATATTAAACTTCCACCTGAAATGTATAAAATACGAGATTTTCAGCAGTTTGATCGTTTCCACTAAATTGAAATAAAAAAGCGAAAATGTTACTTTTGTGCTTATTGTATAGAGTATAATCATAATAACTTCATGCACAACAAATATATAATATATCTAAGATCCAATATATCTAAGATACAGATATCTTCCCTGACCTCGCAAAAAGTTTACAAAGTTTGGTAAAATGTATTTCTAAAGATATCAAATGTTTTTTAAGTAACTAATTACGCAATTATTAAAGTATGCTTAAGTTTTAAAACATTTTTCCCTCCTTGTGTAAAGTGTTTGTAAACTTGCACTATGTAAGCTGTAACCTCTCCAATGTATCAGATTACAGGAATATATTATCCTCTCTGATACCACTTTCTGAAAAAGTTTACAATATCTCTTGCCTCTGTCTCTACCCTGGGTTATAAAATATTAGGAGGAGTAGGAGTCTAATTATTTATACATCAGTACAAAATTTATGATTTTTTTTTTCAATTCTGAAAATATACATTATTTAATATGCATTTTGGCAAAAAAAAATGGTTATGATTTTTAGTATCCAAATGAAATATTATTTATCAGCACATTTTCAGGCTTTATAAAAACAAGTAATTATTTTAAAACTATGATAGTATTTCTACACTCATTTGTTGTGTGACCAGTTCTAGATTTTAGATATTTTTTATTATGAAAGTCATTAAAATAACATTAAGTCATTATTTCATCAGAGTCCCCATACCTGTCTACAGTTTATTACTTATCTAGAAATAATTATAGCTAAACAGATGTTCATTTGATTTGGTCTACTACTTCAAAAGATATTCCAGACAGAATTTGATAGGGTAAAGTAAGTGTTAATTGATATCAGAAACTGATTAGTCAGTGGAGTCAATTCTGATAGACAAGTACTGGTCAAGTTTTAATGTATGCATGTGTGATATGATTGGTTGAAGTATGATGCATGTGTGATATGATTAGTTGAAATATGAAGTGGGCGTGAATGAATATGTTAGAGAGTTTGGAGAGAAAATTGAAAGAGAAAGTCAGTTGGAGTTCTGTTTTAGGCACCAGACAGTCAAAATTAATCAAAATTGAGATCTTTAGATTTTAGGTTAGAAGAAATACTTTGGAAACTTTATGAAAGAGAATAATACTATATACTAAGCATTGATGTGAAATTGGAATTATTGAAAAGAGACATATTTGGAAATGAAATAAAAGATAAAACTCTACTACTTGTTAATAGCTAAATATAATAAAGCTAACATCTATTGGATGTTGTGGATATGATGTTGTATAGAGGTTGGATTCAGTGTCAAAAAAGTAGTTCCTATGGTAGCAGATATGACAAATGGCCATTCCAGTAGGAGACTTTTATTGCTGTCAATAGTCCTTTCAGTTCTAATGGGTGAGGCAGGGAGGTATTTTTAAAAAATACGTTGACATGTTTTTTTTTTTTCAGAGTCATGATGAGGATGCAGGTGATAATTTGAAACCTTTATTTAAACAACATCTGCCTCCCAACGGTAAAGTAATGCAAGCAGCAGATGTTGGTGAGTTGTGTTTTTAGCTCGACTATTCAAAGAATAGGGGAGCTATCCTACTCGCCCCGGCGTTGGCATGTGCATGAGCGTCACACAAATATTCAAGTTTGCGTACCAACCCAAATATTTTCAAAGTCCATTGAGATATTGCTTTAATATTTTGCATACTTGTTTACCATCATGACCCCAGTCTGTAAAAAGGAGGAGGCAACTCTATCAAGCATTTTGATTGAATTATGCCCCCTTTTCGACTTAGAATAAATGTTAAAGTTTGCGTACGTACCACCCCAAATATTTTCAAAGTCCATTGAGATATTGCTTTGATATCTTGCATACTTGTTTACCATCATGACCCCAGTCTGTAAAAAGGAGGAGGCAACTCTATCAAGCATTTGGACTGAATTATGACCCCTTTTCGACTTAGAATATGCATATTGTAATGTTAAAGTTTTACTCATAGCTTATATTATACTATCAAGCACTGAGAATAGTCGAGCGCGCTGTCCACTGACAGCTCTTGTTGAAGGTTGTTTTTGGTTGCGGGTTTATCCCGCTACCATAGTTAAGTGTATTTCTGACAATCATGTAGCATCTTTATTTGATTCCAAATCACATCCAAAGGATGTTCATGTGCTACACAAAATAGTCCCATTCATGAACCATCCACGAATTATCAGTGATCAAGGCAGTTCTTACTCATCCTTTATCCATTCACACTGGCCATTTAGATTATATAAGACCTGTCAATGATTAGGTACTCCAGCCCATGGTTACATCACTGATTTCCAGCTGTTCATGTAAGGTCAGGCAGAGTTTATCTTAGATATAAGGCACATTAGTATTATGTGTATACATATATATTTAAAGATTGGTAAAATGAAAATAAATCTAGCAAAACCCGCAACCACCAGACATCTCGAGGCTTTGATTTATTTCATGGCATTCAGTCTGCATTGACGAAAATTCGCATTTTGTAAACAGTTATGTTTTTGAAAATACTATAGGTTAAAATTCACGTCATTTCATGTTAATTTTGTGAATCACAGTACAGTGAAACCTGTTTTAAGAGACCACTTAAGGGAGAGCAAAAAAGTGGTATCATAAGACAGGTGGTCTTTTAATACAAGTTCAATCTATGTGAAATGCACTATAGAGGAACCTAAAATTAATGGTCTTATAACACAGGTTTTTGCTTAATATAGGACTGGTGGTCTCTTAAGCAGGTTTGAATGTATTTGCAAATATTAGCTCAGTCTGCAGGATTGATTTAATAGTAAATTACTGTTCTGACAAGGTCAGTTCCAAAGTTCACATTTTTAAAAACAATCATTTAGTAAGCTGAGTTTTATATATCCCAGACTCACCAGTTTCGACGCACATAACAAGCAACATGGCCGCGCTTTTTCATTCAGTAACATACGTGACTCTATTAGATATTGCATGTACACTAACCTTTTATGCATTGAATCATACCAAAAACATCTTATTCTTAACAACTGACTGCCAGAAATCAAATGGTACACAACAACTAGTGTGATCGGCCATACTTTTTCTAACACACCTATTTCGACGCATCTTACATGATCCTTGTTGCGAAGCTTTTGATTGGCTTAAATATTTGTGCAATCACTAAGTAATGCGCTACACCATAACTGTCATGGATGCTGCAATAAAACTTGACATAAAAGCAGATGCAAGTAGATAATCAATATTAAAGGCCAAATGATATAAATAAATCTGAAAACATTTAAACATTCATCAACATATGGGGCTAAGAACATAAATAATCACTTTGCTTTTTTAATACACACTGACTTGTGTTTTTTCTTTCATTTTTCTGGACTGCAGTGTTTACAGAGGAATTTGGCACATTTTGTTTTATACAAAACTTTAGATGAACCCAGTGTTCGCAGCCTACTTGACAAGAGAAAAAAATGAAGTGTGTAGTAATGATCGCATTGATATATAATGCGTACACCTTCCAAAACAGTGCATAAAATAGTGCGATTACATATGTCACGTGGCAGTGATGTGACCTTGATAGCACCAAAGTCGGCTGCAGACGTACAACAAAATTTCCAGTAACTTTTTTAATCTATTCTTCCACAGGGACATTCTTAAAATGGATGAAAATTTGCAGTAGTAGAAACATTAAAAATCATGTATAGTGTAAATGTAAGTTGATAAATATCTTCAAATTCCTGAACTTTCCAACCTTCTTATTGGTAAAATTAACCATGATGTTTTCTGTCATTACACTGAGTAACTACGTCATCGGAAACCCCAAGTTAATCGAGAACGAGGTCAAAACAAAAATGGCGTCGAAATAGGTGTGCGTAAAATTACGTGGTGCGACGATATTCAAGTAAAACCTTCCGTTTGATCCACCTGACCGGTAACATTTTTTTTTTTGTGAATTGTGCCTTGATTTTGCTTGATCTAGATGATCAGCGATACATCATTTTAAGGTCTGTGAAGGTTGTAGTAGGGAATTTTCAAAATGTCTTCAATAATGTCAGTTTTATTATCTTTTTATTTTCCCATTGTGAAAATCAGGTAAAATCAAAATTTGAAAAATATTTTATTGCTTTCATGCCAAAAATAAGACATTCTGAAGGTTTTATAATAATTTGTTCACATTGGATGTAAAAATTGAACTTTTTTGAAATTTTTTGTGTCAAAAATGGTGGAAAGTACCCCATCAAAGTTTTTTTTTTTTTACGATAAATACAGAACTAATCAGATATTTTGAAAATTTAATAATTTCCTTTAACCATCCTTTGAGTTCTTTAGATTAATATGTATAATCAATGACTGTCTAATATTTAAAGAGAAATCAAGGAAAACCTTTGTTTCGGATTTAGTTTGATCAAACAGTATATAGAAATGTATTTGTTGGTAGTTTTGTACAAATGTGAATGTTTTAAAAGAAATTGGATAAAGTAAGGCATTTTTAAACCAATATCTGTTGTTGTAGATTGAGTAATTTTTGTGCAGGCCTTTACAGTTTATCAATTTTTAGGAGTAGTAGCCTTATTTTTGGTGTTAAAAAGCTGCAAAATGTAAGTGATTGTGTTTTAAGACCTGATCAAGATTGATATTTACAATTATTTTGAATTTTTGATTGGCATTATACCTGAATATAAGCAACAATAAAACCATTGCTAATATGAGTTATGACCAGGTCTACAGTAGTAACTTGTTTTAAATTTCAAGATGGAGATGGTAAACTAGAGCTTGCTATGGGATACTCTGATCGTGTCATCCGTCTCTACAAATGGAGTGGACCGCCAACATTTGACAATGAAACAGAGTCTAAAGGATCAATGGTACAGATAGATAAATGGCAGCTTGCAGGACAGGTAACTTACTGTTTTACAAACACGTGTAAACACCATCAAGATATAGTAGACGCAACTTGACCCCGATGGTTGACCTTTGCATTATAATACATAATGAGGCACAACCTATTATTGAAAAGGAGTGTACGTAAAACACGAGCTGCACGAGAAAAGGGAAATATAATTTTGTGTAAATATAAATTAGTGTATTGGAAAGTTTTAATTGATCAAATGTAAGTATATATACTTTGATACTGCACTGTATACAAACTAATTCCATATAAATATACACGGCTACCCTAAGCACCCTTGATTTCTATAATGATATAACCGATATGAATAATCAGCCTAAGGTCAACCATCGCGGTCAAGTTGCGTCTACTATACATTACACTTGAAAAGTAAATATCCCTTCTGGCTCTTTTCAATGATCTGCGTTTTACTGTATCATATTGGTTACAAATATATTTCATATTTTTTGTATCAAATCCCTATGTTAGTTGTTGACCAATAAAAGTAATCGCATGAAATTCAATGTGATTAAACATGTTACACAGTGTTTCTATGTATGCTTTGTAGATGGAATCTTACGGTGCCCCTAAAGTGACATGTTACACACATTTTTTCCAATAAGGTAATGTGAGACTTTTTTTTATTTCGTTTAAACAAAATGATTTCGTTTAAACGAAATTATTTCGTTTAAACGAAATAACTTATTTCGTTTAAACGAAATGATTTCGTTTAAACGAAATAATCATTTCGTTTAAACGAAATAACTTATTTCGTTTAAACGAAATGATTTCGTTTTAACGAAATAACTATTTCGTTTAAACGAAATGATTTCGTTTAAATGAAATAACTTATTTCGTTTAAACGAAATAACTTATTTCGTTTAAACGAAATGATTTCGTTTAAAGTAAATAACTATTTCGTTTAAACGAAATGATTTATTTCGTTTAAACAAAATCATTTCGTTTAAACGAAATCATTTTGTTTAAACGAAATAAAAAAAGTCTCACATTACCTAATTGGAAAAAAAGTGTGTAACATGTCACTTTAGGGGCACCGTAGAATCTTGCTGGTTTTACTGTTTTAAAATGCATAAAATTGAATTTTTCATATATCAAATATATTTCATATTTTTTGTATCAAATCCCTATGTTAGTTGTTGACCAATAAAAGTAATCGCATGAAATTCAATGTGATTAAACATGTTACACAGTGTTTCTATGTATGCTTTGTAGATGGAATCTTACGGTGCCCCTAAAGTGACATGTTACACACATTTTTTCCAATAAGGTAATGTGAGACTTTTTTTTATTTCGTTTAAACAAAATGATTTCGTTTAAACGAAATCATTTCGTTTAAACGAAATAACTTATTTCGTTTAAACGAAATCATTTCGTTTAAACGAAATCATTTTGTTTAAACGAAATAAAAAAAGTCTCACACTACCTAATTGGAAAAAAAGTGTGTAACATGTCACTTTAGGGGCACCGTAGAATCTTGCTGGTTTTACTGTTTTTATTTCGTTTAAACGAAATCATTTCGTTTAAACGAAATCATTTTGTTTAAACGAAATAAAAAAAGTCTCACATTACCTAATTGGAAAAAAAGTGTGTAACATGTCACTTTAGGGGCACCGTAGAATCTTGCTGGTTTTACTGTTTTAAAATGCATAAAATTGAATTTTTCATGGGGTCCGAAAATAACATGTTTTTCCAAGGATCCCGAAGGACTCCAAAGTTTTTTTACTGCAAGGGTAGGGAAGGTGGAGCATTTTGACTGGAAAAGTGGAATGTCTGCTGCCGTTGATTTTGATCATATTCTCTTTGTTGTACGACCTGTCCTCCTCCATTTTCTTCCCACTGTTGTGGAAGCTCTTTTGTGACAAATTTCCACATAGTTGTAGGTCACAACAACCTATTTTGCCTCTAAGTCACCAGCTGCTTTTGTTGTGAGTTCGATCCTCGAGCGGGCCGTATGTTCTCTGTGACTATTTGATAAACGATATTGTGTCTGAAATCTTTAGTCCTCCACTCTGATTCATGTGGGGAAGTTGGCAGTTACTTGCGGAGAACAGGTTTTACTGGTACAGAATCCAGGAACACTGGTTAGATTAACTGCCCACCATTACATGACTGAAATACTGTTGAAAAATGGCGTTAAACCCTAAACAAACAAACAAACAAAATCAAGGGTTGAATCGGTTAGGCTCTAACAAACCTAAAATGTAAGCTGTTACTACTTCCATGATGAATTTTTCATGTTTTACAAAGTCATGCTCAGTTTTCAAGCAGAATGTCTGCATCTTGTACACAAACAACTAAGTAGCACCTTCATTGGCAGACTTACTATGAGATCCAGATGGCATTACTATAGCTGTCAGAAAGAAAAAGTCCTCCCAAATATCAAGAATCCTTTGACCCTTTGGTACCATTAGTGTCAAACCCTGTTTCATTTTTAGCTCCGCTATCCGGAGAATAGGGGGGCTATTCTACTCACCCCGGCGTCGGCATTACCCTTCTTGGTTAAAGTTTTTCGGCAACCTTTGTTTTTAGCTCACCTGTCACAAAGTGACAAGGTGAGCTTTTGTGATCGCGCGGTGTCCGTCGTCCGTGCGTGCGTGCGTGCGTGCGTCCGTAAACTTTTGCTTGTGACCACTCTAGAGGTCACATTTTTCATGGGATCTTTATGAAAGTTGGTCAGAATGTTCATCTTGATGATATCTAGGTCAAGTTCGAAACTGGGTCACGTGCCTTCAAAAACTAGGTCAATAGGTCTAAAAATAGAAAAACCTTGCGACCTCTCTAGAAGCCATATATTTCACAAGATCTTCATGAAAATTGGTCAGAATGTTCACCTTGATGATATCTAGGTCAAGTTTGAAACTGGGTCAACTGCCATCAAAAACTAGGTCAGTAGGTCTAAAAATAGAAAAACCTTGTGACCTCTCTAGAGGCCATATATTTCACAAGATCTTCATGAAAATTGGTCAGAACGTTCATCTTGATAATATCTAGGCCAAGTTCGAAACTGGGTCACGTGCCGTCAAAAACTAGGTCAGTAGGTCATAATATAGAAAAAACCTTGTGACCCCTCTAAAGGCCACATTTTTCATGGGATCTGTATGAAAGTTGGTCTGAATGTTCATCTTGATGATATCTAGGTCAAGTTCGAAACTGGGTCACGTGTGGTCAAAAACTAGGTCAGTAGGTCTAAAAATAGAAAAACCTTGTGACCTCTCTAGAGGCCATATATTTCATGAGATCTTCATGAAAATTGGTCGGAATGTTCACCTTGATGATATCTAGGTCAAGTTTGAAAGTGGGTCATGTTCCATCAAAAACTAGGTCAGTAGGTCAAATAATAGAAAAACCTTATGACCTCTCTAGAGGCCATATTTTTCATGGGATCTGTATGCAAGTTGGTCTGAATGTTCATCTTGATGATATCTAGGTCAGTTTCGAAAGTGGGTCACGTGCCTTCAAAAACTAGGTCAGTAGGTCAAATAATAGAAAAACGTTGTGACCTCTCTAAAGGCCATATTTTTCATGGGATCTGTATGAAATTTGGTCTGAATGTTCATCTTGATGATATCTAGGTCAAGTTAGAAACAGGGTCATGTGCGGTCAAAAACTAGGTCAGTAGGTCTAAAAATAGAAAAACCTTATGACCTCTCTAGAGGCCATACTTGTGAATGGATCTCCATAAAAATTGGTCAGAATGTTCACCTTGATGATATCTAGGTCAAGTTTGAAACTGGGTCACGTGCCTTAAAAAACTAGGTCAGTAGGTCAAATAATAAAAAAACCTTGTGACCTCTCTAGAGGTCATACTTTTCATGGGATCTGTATGAAAGTTAATCTGAATGTTCATCTTGATGATATCTAGGTCAAGTTCGAAACTGGGTCAACTGCGGTCAAAAACTAGGTCAGTAGGTCTAAAATTATTAAAATCGTTTGACCTCTCTAGAGGCCATATTTTTCAATGGATCTTCATGAAAATTGATCCGAATGTTCACCTTGATGATATCTAGGTCAGTTTCGAAACTGGGTCAAGTGCGGTCAAAAACTAGGCCATTAGGTATAAAGATAGAAAAACCTTGTGACCTCTCTAGAGGCCATATTTTTCATGAGATCTTCATGAAAATTAGTGAGAATGTTCACCTTGATGATATCTAGGTAAAATTCAAAACAGGGTCACGTACCTTCAAAAACTAGGTCAGTAGGTCAAATAATAGAAAAACCTTGTGACCTCTCTAGAGACCATATTTTTCAATGGATCTTCTAGAAAGTTGGTCAGAATTTTTATCTTGATAATATCTAGGTCAAGTTCAAAACTGGGTCACATGAGCTCAAAAACTAGGTCACTATGTCAAATAATAGAAAAAACGACGTCATACTCAAAACTGGGTCATGTGGGAAGAGGTGAGCGATTCAGGACCATTATGGTCCTCTTGTTCTGTCATATCTTTGTTACTATTGCTTATATCTTACTGTAACTTCACATAAACATTGTCCAGTATACAAACAATGTATGTGTAGGGGCTGAGCCCCTTATACCCGAGGTCAAGGTCACCAAGCTGTTACACTTAGGTTATTTTTTAGGTTAAAAGTTTTCGGCAACCTTTGTTTTTCTGTCATATCTTTGTTACTATTTCTTATGTCTTACTGTAACTTTACATGAACATTGTCCAGCATACAAACAAAGTATGTACAGGGGCTGGGCCCAATTTATTCAAGGTCAAGGTCACCAAGGTGTTATACTTAGGTTATTTTTAAGGTTAAAGTTTTTTGGCAACCTTTGTTTTTCTGTCATATCTTTGTTACTATTGCTTATGTCTTACTGTAAGTTCACATAAACATTGTTCAGCATACAAACAAACTATGTGCAGGGGCTGGGCCCATTATACCCAAGGTCAAGGTCACAAAGTTGTTGTACTTGGAATTATTTTCATGTTAATTTTTTTCGAAAGCTTCGTTTATAGACATATCTTTGGTACTTTAAAAGATAATGACTTGAAATTAAAAATATTTCTTTATAATCATTGACTGCATGTGTGGTTACAAACCCCATAACTCTAATTTTATTTTTGACAGAATTATGCCTCTTTTGTACTTAAACTTTTTTGCAATCTTCCCTTTCTGGATATTACTTTAATGCAATATAAGATAAAGACTTGAAACTTTAAATGTATCTTTATCATCATCATCTGCAAGTGTGGTAACAATCCCCATAACTCTGATTTGTATTTTGACCAAATTATGCCCCTTTTATACTTAAATTTTTTAACAAACTTCGTTTTCTGGACGTAACTTTGGTACTACATAAGATAATGACTTGAAACTCAAAATATATCTTTACCGTCATCATCTGCATGTGTTGTAACAATCCCAATAACCCTAATTTGTGTTCTTGACAGAATTATGCCCCTTGGTGTATCTTTCTTTTAAAGTAAAGGTCTCACATAATTATATTCATTTTACTGTCAAATCCCCGAATAGTGGAGCACGCTGTCTTATGGACAGCTCTTGTTCAGTACAAACTGGCTGCTCCAATATGCTTTCCGAATGGGTACAAGTCCATATATTGACAACTCCAATAGTTTGTTTGGATAGTTTCGAGTCCAGATGTATTGCCATATTGTACAATGTTAAATAATCCAGTAGTAACAACTGACCCATAATCACAAAAGTAATAAAGAGGCTATTACAGCTTACATTGTACAGTGCTACCTCTGTATAGAAACAGTTCTTAGAGAGATTAATTGAAGAATCCAGTTTAGTTGGAAAGACAATTTTTTCTTTGTATAGAGGTGTTGGTTATTAAGAGGTGTAATTAAACATGGTTATACTATACATTTCAGATTGGTTCTATCACCTTGAACAAAGACAAGGATGGTAAATCGGAGCTTCTAGCATCACAGCCCGGAGGAACTTATGTCCGCTTACTACATGATCCCTTATCACATGATATTCAGGATGGGTACGTGTTGCCTGTGACATGATACATTTTTGCTTTGCACAAAATTTCTTGATTTGTGCCAAATCTGCTTTTTGCTGGGGACATGAATTTGTCAAAATGACAGGGAAGTCTTTAGTGGGATATTTAGCTCACCTGAACAAAAGGTTCATGGTGAGCTATTAGTATAGGTTGGTGGTCTGGTGTCTTTTAGGAGTTGATAGAGCTAAACAAAGAAAAAAAACCTTTAATTAACTTTTTCTCATGACCTACTTGATGGATCTTCATCAAACTATAGCATCATTATAAGGTCCTCTCGAAATTTTATTAGTCCCTTGCTGGTTGAAAACCAGTTGCAGGGGAGCTATAGGATTGCGCTTTTCTGTCTGTCCGTCTAACAATAGTTTTTTTTAGCTTGTCTGATTTTTGAAAAAATCTATGAGGTATTGCCGTCACTTGATCGTCAGTGTCAGCGTTTATTTAAATTTTTTTTTGGTCCATCTTTTCTCAAAAACTGTAAGAGCTACAGCTTTGAAACTTGGCTCACTTGTTTATCATCATAGGTGACTGTGTAGGCCAAGAACCATAACTCATTTGCATTTTGTCAGAATTATGGCCCTTTTTGTACTTAGAAAATTTGAGTTTCTTGGTTAACATTTTTGTTTAGGTCCACCTTTTCTCAAAAACTATAAGAGCTACAGCTTTGAAACTTTGCACAGTTGTTTATCATCATTAGGTGACTAAGTAGGCCAAGAACCATAACTCTAACCTGCATTTTGTCAGAATTATGGCCCTTTTTGTAGTTAGAAATTTTGAACTGTAACTCATTTCTTACACACTGTCCAGGATTTGCAGATGAGCAATGGCACGCATAGGCGGTGCTCTTGTTTTCCTGTATGGTAAATAACTGTCATCCATGAACAGATTTGAATATTACTTGGCACAAATGTTTCCCATAATGAGACAATGTGTCTTAACACAACACCCTTATCCCTATCTCAAATGTCAAAGTCACGGTCAAAGGTCAAAGATCAGTACTTTACTTTCCTTTCTGGTCCATAACTCTGTAATCCATTCCGGGATTCAAATATTACTTTATTCAAATGTTCCCCATAATGACATGTGCCATGGGCAATACCCAGACCCCAAGGTCAAACTTCAAAGTTCAATCTGGTTTACCTGTGCAGTCCAAAACCCAGACATCCATCAAGGGATTTTCATTTTTTTTTTTGCATAAATGTTTCCTATAATGAGTCAACTTTTCATGTGCAACACCTAGACCCCTAGTTCAAAGATCAAGGTCACACTTAGAGGTCATTTTTCCAAATTTGGTCCATAACAAATAGCTGATAAAAAATTTGATCAAACATTTATCCAGAAATTCATATCCGTTACCACTTCCATTCAAATGAAGCAGTATGGGGGCATGCACTTTTTCAAAAGTAGTCTCTGGTCAGTTTACTGTATTATCTTCTATGTGTCTTTTCTTTTATGTTTCAGGATCAGTGAAACTGTGCCAAACAATCTAGTGTATGATCCTCTAGTTTCCACAGAGATAAGAAACAGCAGTATTTCTACAGAGATTGTTGGCAATATCAGGAAGGGACCAGGCCCTATGAAGGAGAATGAGACAGAAGTTCTCTATGCTTTATGTACACTTGACGGTAAGTATTAAAAGATGTGAATTAATTTAATTTTATAGGCACAAAATTTCATAATTTTTGCCAAAACCACTACTTTCTAGGGATTTGTATTTGTAGATTTTAACTTTTGAACTGAAAATGGATGGGAAGTTCACTTGTTTGTTGGGATTTAATATGTTGCGGATTGACTCAGCCAGGAAATTCATAAAAATTTGTCCCCCACAAATATTAGTTATTTCAGAGTATTATATTATCAGGTATCTGTAGCCAAGCGGTTGAGTCTGATTGTCTTCCCCTCACCACTTGGGAGTAAAACACCACATAAATTGTTCCTCTGGAGAAAGCTGTCCAGCTGGCTTGCATTGGTCTTGCTGATGGTCATTGGACAAATACTTGAAGTTGCACCTGGCATCTATCTTTATTCTATTAAAAATTCAGAAGTTGCTTCATCGGATTAGTTTTAATTAATGAAGCAGTGTAAACCCTTAAAAATGCTTTATGTCAGTGACAAATATCCCCTTTCTAGACAGGTTCTATTAAGTATAACTGAGTACGTTTTGCAGAGAATGGTTCCCAGTCTGACCAGGAAGGGTTTACGCAGACCGTTTGTATCTATTGGGCTGCAGTCATAGACAGAAATTTGTTGCACATTGGAACCATTCAAGTAGAGTTTTCTTTGTGAGTTTGTGTCAAAATCTCTGTCTGTTTGATCAATGTGGCAGATTGTGTTTTAGAATTCTCAGGCAGTTAACCAGCTCACTTTTGACATATTAAAAAAAATGCTGTTTTTAATTGGATTAAAAAATGTATTCATTTAAGAAATAAATCATGGTTCAAACAATTATCTTTAGGTATGAAATATATGGACACTAAAGGCCTCTTTAAATACATAATTGTCAACTAACAATGGCTATAGCAAATGTTCTAAATTTGCATCACAATACACTCATTCCACGGATAATGTTCATCTCATACATGTATGATGATGTGACATAATTATGTTAATTAATCTTCGCCAGTGGAGCATTGTCACATCTGGAATGCAGTGTGTGAAATAAATCTGAATTCCAACTTGCCCATAGGGCAACCTAGAACTGATTTCAACTTGCCCCCTTAGATTCCAACTTGCCCTGGATCTCTTCTTTAAAAACACGTTCAATCCCAGAACGTTCGGGCTAGTGCCTTTGAAATAGTACTAGCCAAAATTCATGTTAACTTTGCTAGCCTGAAAATAATTTGTATTTCAGCATTGTATGAAATGAAACAGCATTGCTTTGTCGAAATACATTCCTGTAAATGAATAGTCATAATATTTTCTTTATTAATTATTCTCTGAAAGTCTGAATAAACGAAAACACAGCCTCCTGTGGCAACTCTGGCTCATCATAATCCTAATCATCAAAGTTATATTTCTCATTCACAGAAGGGCTTCCATAAGGATTCAATTTCACGGAGTCAGTACTGCCTAACATTCAGATTTTGCAGTCCCTTTTAAATTTTCTTGGAGTCCTATAGCATTACTTTCATGACCTTTATCATCATCATCATTATCATCATCAGGAATATCATCTTCATATTTAATTGGTTCAAAACATGGTGTAAAGTAATAGAATTTAAAGAAAAGGACCCCTAGCATAATAAGAAAACATTATATTTAATAAAACTATTTTATAGTTTTATTATAAATATAGCAACAGTCAGCATTAAAATTAATATTAAAATCAACAAACCTACTGTTCTTCCTCTACATAATGAAAATCCACAAAAAACACTAAAGTACAGTTTTATACTCTTGATGTAGAATTATGTCAAATTACGTCAGTCACCTGGCAATGTCCAACCAGTTAACTTTCATCCCACATCAAAGAGCAATACCGAAAATCAATAAAGGAAAATTTGCCTTTGAAGTCAGCTGCCATGTGCTGGTAGTTTATTTCAGGCTGTCAAAATGTGTCATAGATACATGTGTCAGTTGTGTAACCTAAATAGGAGACGAATTGAAGTGTGTGTGTGTTTTTTTAGGACTGTAAAAGTAGGATTTATAATTTTCGAAATTTCAAAGTAAGTAGCAAATTTATTACTCATCGGAAAAAAGTTTTTAACTTTGACTTTGAACTGTCAATTTACTCACCAATTTGCAAATAAAATTTATTCATTTATTTTTTTTGTGCTGGAATTGTCGGTATCATTGTGACAATTATTTGTATTGTCTTCCGACTTCGGAGCAAATGACTTACCAACTTAATCCGAGCCAAATGCATGTACTTCTTTTTATTATCGGCAATCAGCGCCTTCTCAACATGACAGCTGATCTGAATGACGGTACATTTTTCAGACGGTCTGTTTATAAAACACGATTTACTTTATCAAACATGATGCTTTAGGAGGCAGTCAGACATCAAGAGTTAAACACCGCTTTGATAAGTTTCGGGGCAGAGCTAATCACATCATTAACTGAAGTTACGTCACAGTGTATTGATTTTGTCCTCCTTCGAAAACAAAAGTGTACACAATTGACATTTGTTGGATACAGTAAACCTCACTTATAAGGAACTCGGATATAAAGAACACTCGGTTATACGGAACAATTTTCAATTCCCCAATCTAATTCCTTCTTTATTCAATGTAAAAATCCTCGGTTATATGGAACTCGGTTAGAAGGAACACTCGGTTATAAGGAACACTTTTTCCAGTCCCAAAGTACAAAATTCAATGGAAAACCCCTCGGTTATAGTGAACAGACATAGAGTATAGAAATTATCAAAAACCGGAAATAAACAGGAGAATCGCGGATGACGTCAGAGTAACATCGGTACTTTCACACGCTTTCATGCGCATGAATAAACACATATTATTTCATTTCTATGATCTTTAGTTTGTTAATTTACGGATACAAGAAAAAGAAAATATATAATACCATCAAATTACCAAATACTAGACGATAGTAGACTTATATTCTCAAAATTATGTCCGAGAGCTACGTACATGTATTAGGTATTTCATGTTAACAATAGTGGACGAAAATCAGTCACGGTCACGGTCAAATCCTAAACAAATGTGCTAATTGCACACGATTAACAATGGCAAACAGTTCAGTTTACCAAATTTCTAATTATAAAAATTATAGCAGGTGCTAAAACGGACAATAGCAAAAATATAGGTACATGTATAATTTACACTTCAATCCATATGTATGGCGCCGTTGTCTAGTCGTAATACACTGTATGTAATGAACACCCTACTTTTAGATTTTAATGGATAGTCGAATCTAATATTTTTGTAATAAAAAATTTAACATTTGTTTTATATTAGTATTGATGTCTATTCACGTAACATGCGGTCAAGCAAGGTAAGGGGAGTAACTGCAACATATCTGATAGTCATCATGTAGCGCTCTCTAAAAAGAAGATAGAAATAACCAACAAAAATAAACATGACTTACGGTCATTCTTACCGACGAACAATTTGGCTTGTTTTGGGTTTAATGCCGAATTTCAATACTTTTTCATTCATATCCATGCAGGCAGTTTACCTTACCATCTCTCCAGGAAAGGGCTGGTACTAGAAACGAAACTTTCTCACATGAGGATTCAAGGTCGGCCCGGAGTGTGAACACATAGCACTTATCAAACGTTAGTCAAATACTGTGTTCGCTATACAAATTGTGTTTGTTATACAAACCTTGGTTACAAGGAACTAGTTCGCTATACGGATATAAGGAACCTCGGTTATAAGGAACAATTTTTAGAGGTCCCAAGCTGTTCCTTATAAGCGAGGTTTACTGTATTAGGGTTGAGCGTGAAGATTGGATTTTACACTTGACTGATCTGCAAATTACTCGACTCAGGCTTCGGGCTGGCAGTTTAAGTCAAAGACTATTTTCACAGCTTGCCCGTCGGGCAATTCAACAGTCAGTTTTACTTGCCCATCATGGTTTTTTACTTGCCAGGGCAATCGGGCAGGCGCTTATTTCGAACACTGGGAATGAGAATTGTAAACACAAAGGTGATACTGACTGCAAATGCAGAAGCAGTGTAAATATTCAGTAATTGAGAGCACTGAAAGTACAACTGACCTGAATTTGAGATATCAGATGTATATGCATGGTCATATCAATGAAATAAGTTGTGTTCTAATTACAGGTACACTTGTTCTAGTAGAGAGTGGACGAAGGATATTATGGTCCCTACAGGTGGATCATCAGCTCTTCTCACTGAATAAACTAGATGTCACTGTAAGTTATAATTCTGTCTTGCATAAGGATTTCTGGGAGTCAAAGGGACCTCTGTGGCAAAGTGGTTAAAGTTGACTTTGAACTGCTTGCCCCTCACTGATGTGGGTCCAGAACATTGCTTAACATGTTGAATTCTTTCATGTGAGTAAGCCATTTAGCTGGCTTACTAAGTGTCACTGATTCTGCTCAGATTCCTGCCTGTGATAAAATAATTATAGAAGGGACATCTGGGGTCTTCCACCACCATTTAAAGCTGAAATTTGCCACATATCCTGTGGTTGTGTCAGCGTGATGTAAAACCCACCAAAAATCAAAACCTCTGTGGTCAAATTGTTGGATTGTTTTGTTAATTGGTTTGAGTGTCATTTTACAACAGTATTTCAGTTTTTATACCCCCTTTTGAAAAACGGGACGTATTATGGGAACGCCCCTGGCGGGCGGATGGGTGGGCAGGCGGACGGTGTCCACAGAATTTGTCGGGAGCATATCTTCTACATGCATGGAGGGATTTTGATGAAACTTGGCACAGTTGTTCACCATCATGAGACGGAGTGTCATGCGCAAGAACCAGGTCCCTAGGTCTAAGGTCAAGGTCACACTTAGAGGTCAAAGGTCAAATTCAAGAATGACTTTGTCCAGAGCATATCTTCTTCATGCATGGAGGGATTTTGATGAAAGTTGGCACAATTGTTCATCATCATGAGACGGAGTGTCATGCGCAAGAACCAGGTCCTTAGGTCTAAGGTCAAGGTCAAACTTAGAGATCAAAGGATACAAGAATGAAAACTTTGTCTGGAGCATTTCTTCTTCATGCATAGAGGGATTTTGATATAACTTGTCAAAAATGTTCACCACCATGAGGCAGATTGTCATGCGCAAGAACCAGGTCCCTAGGTCAAAGGTCAAGGTCACACTTAGAGGACAAAGGATACCAGAATGAAAACTTTGTCTGGAGCATTTCTCCTTCATGGATGGAGGGATTTTTATATAACTTGTCACAAATGTTCACCACCATGAGGCGGAGAGTCATGCGCAAGAAGCAGGTCCCTAGGTCTAAGGTCAAGGTCACACTTAGAGGTCAAAGGATACAACAATGAAAACCTTGTCGGGAGCATTTCTTCTTCATGCATAGAGGGATTTTGATATAACTTGGCACAAATGTTCACCACCACAAGACAAAGTGTCATGCGCAAGAACTAGGTCCCGAGGTCTAAGGTCAAGGTCACACTTAGAGGCCAAAGGTCAGATACAAGAATGACTTTGTCCGAAGCATTTCTTCTTCATGCATGGAGGGATTTTGATTAACTTGGCACAATTATACACCATCATGAGAGGAAGTGTCATGCGCAGTTCCTTTCTTTAGAATTACTTCCCTTTGTTGTAACTATAAATAGCTTATATTGTAACTTCTTCATTACTAGTCGTAGGGAAAAATCGAGACCACTTTTCTATAGTACAACATGCATGCTACATCCAATTTTGAGGTGTATTTTGACCAATTTCTACCTGGTAAAGATTTTTGTGTGGACTTACAATTTTTGTTTTGGATTTTTTTTTTTTTTTTTTTAAAGATTAACTTCCCTTAGTTGTTACTATAAATAACTTATATTGTAACTTTTGTATAATTGACCATAGGGAAAAACCAAGACCACTTTTCAGTGGTACAACATAGATGTTACTTTCAAATTTTAAGGTCTCTCTACCTGGTAAGGAGTTCTTTTTGTGGGCTTAGAAAAACAAAAGACTTACAATGATTACTAAACAATCACAAAATTAAAATTCATTTGCAATACAGGTGCTAGAGTAAAGAAATTTGCTGTGACGGGCGTATATTGTGACATTCTGGCACTCTTGTTATCAGGTATTTTGGTCAGTTAAGCTAACCAGTATTTCTTGATTCTCTGGCAATATTTACCTGTTCTCTACAAGAAACTGACTACTTCCCAACATGAATCAGAGGCAGAGGTCTGTCATTACTAAGATGTCTGGGATTCAAACCTAGGACCCCATGAAATAATGTATTTTCTCTCTGTTCGGAAATTTTAATAAGTTTAAAATTATCTTGATATTATTCAAAATATTCCCAAGTTATGGCACATCCTTCAAATTTTGCATTTTCAAAGCTGTTCAGTGTACAATCCTCAAAAAGACCCAGATAAATACTTGATTTTGAGGTAAGAAAAAAGAATAAATGTAGTTTGTTTATTTTTGTAAAGCTTTTTAAATTTAATTAAGAAATTGTTAAATTGATGTGAAAAGCTGGAATTAAATAATGTTTGCAAAGTTCAGAGATGATTGAATTATATACTTATTCTTACAATGACTAGGGCAATGGTAAGGAAGAGGTGGTATGTTGTTCCTGGGATGGACAGACATACATCGTCAACCATGGTAGAGAGGCTGTTAGATACCAGTTTGAAGATAATGTTGCAGCTTTCACTGCAGGTAGGTTCCTAGTATATGTGGGGTTTCATTTAACCTTTAGCTAAGTGCTGCTGGCAAGCCATTCTGCCTTTGCGACTAGTGCAGACCCAAGATCAGCATGTCTGTGCAGGCTGATCATGGTTAGTCAGTCAGTAAATTTTCAGTGAACAGCCCTCTGAATAATAAGTGGTACTGCCCATATTGAATGATTAGCCAGTCCATTTTAGAATTTTAGCAAAGTAAAAGGTTAAAAGGGGAAGAAAAAACTTGCTCAAGTCGTTCATGCTGGCTGATGATACAAAACAATGCAGTATGTGAGAAAACCAAAATGGATCATTTGTGCCAATGATATGAGACTGCAGCAAATATGAAAAGAATATCTGTTTTAACTATATATGGATATGTTGCATTAAATACAGTAATACTGGTGAACAGATTTTATAGGCTGAACACCACTAAATCCAGCTGTTCTTTATTTCATATAAAATCTACTTACTTCATAACGGTTTTTCGACACTTTCTAGCATATCAGATTTTCAGAGACTTATATTCCCATAAAGAACTAGATCGCTACTTTAGAAAAACAAAAAGAAAAGGGGATGTTAACTTTTATATAAGAAAACTACAGTTCGTTAAATACAACCCGCTGAATTTACTACTTTTCGCTTCTTTCAATTTCTCTTTACTGGTCATTAAATTCTTACGCCGCTATTTTTACCTAGCATGCGATAGGAACATGCCGATTTCAATAGAATGTAAAGTGATACATACTGAAACGCGGTAGAGTAAAAGTAAGCACGTTGCTGCCGAGAAAATGCACTAGGAAAGGAAAAAAGATCAGTGCTATTTATATTGGACTACTTGTGACTAGACCAGCGGAGGCTTACATTCTATTTGGTAGTGATCAGCCTATAAGAAAAAATTTTTATTTAATCTTTCCATGAATTTGCATTCATTCTCAAGGTACACCTGTTTTACAATGATTCTGCTTAGTTTTGGTGCAAAATACTGAGAAAATCTAGAGAAATGACAATTCATTACAGGCCACCCCCATCATCAAAATTACGCGAAATTTAGCCCTGTGCAAGCAGTAATTCATTTATTTTTTTACCTTATTCGTCGAGTTTTCATTTAAAATTCATTTAATCGTTACGATGTTTGTCATTTTCATTCAGAAACATGCTAATTTCAATAATATACAGACAATTGAAGTGCAAAAATGCGAGAAAAGACATCTACTAGGTTCTAAAACGAACCAAAATAGAACCACCTGGTCGAAAATTCGATCTAAATTCCAGAAACACAAGAAATTTAACAGTTTTCAGTCATTTGTTACCGTTTTACATCATAAAAAATAGATTAATTGCATTTCCAATCATTTTCGAGGAGTTTCACAAAATACCATGTATTGCCCCTTATAGGCTGAACACCACTAAATCCAGCTGTTCTTTATTTCATATAAAATCTACTTACTTCATAACGGTTTTTTGACACTTTCTAGCATATCAGATTTTCAGAGACTTATATTCCCATAAAGAACTAGATCGCTACTTTAGAAAAACAAAAAGAAAAGGGGATGTTAACTTTTATATAAGAAAACTACAGTTCGTTAAATACAACCCGCTGAATTTACTACTTTTCGCTTCTTTCAATTTCTCTTTACTGGTCATTAAATTCTTACGCCGCCATTTTTACCTAGCATGCGATAGGAACATGCCGATTTCAATAGAATGTAAAGTGATACATACTGAAACGTGGTAGAGTAAAAGTAAGCACGTTGCTGCCGAGAAAATGCACTAGGAAAGGAAAAAAGATCAGTGCTATTTATATTGGACTACTTGTGACTAGACCAGCGGAGGCTTACATTCTATTTGGTAGTGATCAGCCTATAAAATAAAACCTGCGGTATAGATAATGATACCTCAAAAGCAGGTACCTTCTTATAAAGGCAAAGACTCAACTATATGAAGTAAAAGTGGAGCTATCCTACTGTGCACCTTAGTTAAACTTTTGATGCACTTTGATTTTATCTTTGTTATAACTTAAAGAAACACTTTGATTTTATCTCTGTTGTAATATTAAAGAATTGGCTTTAGGCTTAAAAAAGCTTTTCCTTATGACCACCAACATCGTATGACATATAGGCTGTAACCCTTGTGGCAATATTTCATGAATGATGTCTCCTTTTACTTAAAAATTTTAGGTTAAAGTTTTATGCATTTTCACAGTTTTTAGCTCGACTATTCGAAGAATAGGGGAGCTATCCTACTCGCCCCGGCGTGAGCGTGAGCATCACACAAATGTTAAAGTTTGTGTACCATCCCAAATATTTTCAAAGTCCATTGAGATATTGCTTTGATATTTTGCATACTTATTTACCATCATGACCCCAGTCTGTAAAAAGGAGGAGGCAACTCTATCAAGCATTTTGACTGAATTATGGCCCCTTTTCGACTTAGAATAAATGTTAAAGTTTTCGTACCACCCCAAATATTTTCAAAGTCTATTGAGATATTGCTTTGATATTTTGCATACTTGTTTACCATCATGACCCCAGTCTGTAAAAAGGAGGAGGCAACTCTATCAAGCATTTTGACTGAATTATGGCCCTTTTCGACTTAGAATATGCTTATTGTAATGTTAAAGTTTTACTCATAGATTATATTATACTATCAAACACTGAGAATAGTCAAGCACGCTGTCCACTGACAGCTCTTGTTACTGAATGGAATTGATTCATGCTTGAAATATTGTATAGCCCTTTATATCTGCAGTGCCAGACAATTCTGTGTATTACAACATGTATCTCTAACAGCAAGTTATTTTATCGGCGGTATCTTACAACGAATTAGTAAAATAATTTATTACGACAGGTTCCAGGCAAGTGCTCTTATAGTTGTTGGTATAAAATGAAACAAGTATGTAATCTGGTTTATGTTGTTGTTTACTTGACTCCAGTTAATTTTTATACGCCCAAAGGGACGTATTATGTTATGACGCCGGTGTCCGTCCGTTAGCAATTTTGTGTCCGCTCTGTAACTCTTGAACCCCTTGAAGGATTTCAAAGAAACTTGACACAAATGTTCACCACACGGAGACGACATGCAGAGCGCTTGTTTCGGATGACTAGCTTCAAGGTCAAGGTCACACTTAGGGGTCAAAGGTCATATGAGTGTGTTTCGTGTCCGCTCTGTAACTCTTGAACTGCTTGAAGGATTTCAAAGAAACTTGTCACAAATGTTCACCACACTGAGACGACGTGCAGAGTGCTTGTTTCGGATGACTAGCTTCAAGATCAAGGTCACACTTAGGAGTGAAAGGTCATATATGACTTTGCTGTGTCCGCTCTGTAACTCTTGAACTGCTTGAAGGATTTCAAAGAAACTAGGCACAAATGTTCACCACACTGAGGCGACATGCAGAGCGCATGTTTTGGATGACTCGCTTCAAGTTCAAGGTCACACTTAGGGGTCAAAGGTCATATATGACTTTGCTTTTTGTATATTGCTTTGCATTGCTGTGCTCTTGTTTTTATTTGGCAGATCGCTTTTTTGTTCTCTTACAATAATTTTTTTTTGTATTACTTCCCTTTTTTGTTACTATAAATAGCTTATTTTGAAACTTTTTTATTATTGGCCGTAGGGAAAAACCGAGACCACTTTTCTGTGGTACAACATGGATGGTACATTCAATTTTTAGATGTATTTTGACATAACTTTACCTGGTAAGAATTTTTTTGTGGATTTAGATTTTTTTTTGGAATTTCTTCTTAGCTCATCTGATTTTTTGAAAAAAAATGATGAGTTATTGTCATCACTTGAGCGGTTGTCGGCGTCGGCGTCGGCGTCTGCGTCGGCGTTGCCTGGTTAAGTTTTATGTTTAGGTCAGCTTTTCTCCTAAACTATCAAAGCTATTGCTTTGAAACTTGGAATACTTGTTCACCATCATAAGCTGACCCTGTATAGCAAGAAACATAACTCCATCTTGCTTTTTGCAAGATTTATGGCCCCTTTTGTACTTAGAAAATATCAGCTTTCTTGGTTAAGTTTTATGTTTAGGTAAACTTTTCTCCTAAACTATCAAAGCTTTTGCTTTGAAACTTGGAATACTTGTTCACCATCATAAGCAGACCCTGTACATCAAGAAACATAATTCCATCTTGCTTTTTGCAAGAATTATTGCCCCTTTTGGACTTAGAAAATCAGTTTTCTTGGTTAAGTTTTATGTTTAGGTCAGCTTTTATCCTAAACTATCAAAGCTATTCCTTTAAAACTTGCAACACTTGTTCACCATCATAAGCTGACCCTGTACAGCAAGAAACATAACTCCATCCTGCTTTTTGCAAGATTTATGGCCCCTTTTGGACTTAGAAAATATCAGATTTCTTGGTTAAGTTTTATGTTTAGGTCAACTTTTTCTCTTAAACTATCAAAGCTATTGCTTTAAAACTTGCAACTCTTGTTCACCATCATAAGCTGACCCTGTACAGCAAGCAACATAACTCCATCCTGCTTTTTGCAATAATTATTGCCCCTTTTGGACTTAGAAAAATCATTTTCTTGGTTGAATATTATGTTTAAGTCAACTTTTCTCATAAACTATCAAAGCTATTGCTTTAAAACTTGCAACAGTTTTTCACCATCATAAGTGGACACTGTACATCAAGAAACATAACTCTATCCTGCTTTTTGCAAGAGTGATGGCCCTTTTTAGACTTAGAAAATCATGGGTAGGACAATATTTCTATTATAAAAAAAAATCAGATGAGCGTCAGCACCCGCATGGCGGTGCTCTTGTTTTTGTTGTTGCTGTCCTGTGCTGTAACACCACAGTTACGTGCCTTCAGAAATATTTGGCACTTCTTTCTCTTTGATTACATTTTGGCAGTGGCTTATAACTGTGTTGTTTGTTTAAAGACAATGTTTAGATTTGGTGCAATTAGTGATGACTGCCAAGAAAGACAAAATAAAAAACCTCTCCAAAAACAGTACTTATAGGGTGTCAATTTCATATTATCACCCACATCATATGATACAATGTCCTTAACTCTGGCACCAGTATTTCATGAATTATGCCCTCTTTTTACTTAGACTTTCTGTCTGAAGTTTGGATGGACTTTTACTTTATCTCTGTAATTACTTGTCTCACCTGGTAGGGGCAGATATATATTGATTTAATGCTCTTTATCTGCCAGTCAGTCTGTCTGTGACAAAGTTTGTCTGCGCATTTCCTCTTTCACCACAAGGCCGATTTACACCAGACTTAGCAAAAGTGATCATTGCCAAACCTTGTTTTGCATATCTATGGCAAATGGATAAATGGATTTTATACAAACTTCAAATAGTTGTTCATCACCACATCATAGGACACAAGGTCCATAACTGTGGCACCAATTTTAATTTACATGAATTATGCCCCTTCTTTACTTAGAATTGAGTCATACTCTACATAGTTGTTCCACATCATAACCACATCATAGAACAGGCAGAAATATTCCATGACTTGTGTTCTTTTCAGTCTTTGAAGTTCTGGTTAAAGTTTTGAAGTTCTTTCACTTTACCTCTGTTATTACCAAATGGAATTTATTCATGAATAGACTTTTGTCCATCATCAGGGGTGGGTATTGATCACTCCACTGATAGCTCTAGCTTCAGAGATATGCTGTATTTCACTATCAGGCCAGTGTGCAGTATCCGCTTACAGCTCTTCCTTTTGTTACAGGATATTATGCTGTGAATACAACAGACAATGTACCATGCTTTGTGTACGCAACATTTAACAACCGTATCTACATTTATTACAACATACGTTTACCACGAGTGGAGTCGACAAACTCCATTGAAGTAATGGACAAACGTGAAGAAACACATGAGTTACTGTCGAAGCTCAATATTCAGTGTAAGTAACTTTTATATTGATGTTTGATGACCACTGCCAGAGATTTTCTATATTCTCTGTTAAGGATCCATAATTTTTCACAGATTCTCAATTTCTTGAAACATGACATGCCTTAGATTCCTGTGCAGTTCTTTTACCACAAGGACCACCTCAAACTATTGGTGCATATTATACCCAGGTATAGATGATTTTCCAACTTCACAGCAATTTTGTTTACAATTTTTCACCTTTCCAAAGGGAAGTCAAATTTTAAAGATCTCTCCAGTGAAAATCTTACAATTAATTAAACATTCAGTGAACACAACTAAGTATAAATGATCAATTGTGGAAGTTTCAAACAACTTGACCAAAACCATCTTAACAACCAGTTCACTGTTATTTGTTAAAAAACAAATGTTCAGTCTTTTCAGACTAATACACATTTACACTGTGTATAGCTATACATGTAGTAAGTGTGTACTGTGTTAAACCTAATGTATAATACTGTTATTAAAGGGGAGTAATCACAACATCTTATTAAAACCAGTAAGATCAAAATGTGTAATGGGTCTTTCTTTTGTTGATATAAGTCTAACAGAATATACAGGAGAGGCAAAATGTCTTAGATGTTGCTTAAATATGACTGACCAACTTTAAGCTGTGCATATGGTATTACCTAGGTTTACACCTGCATAGGAACCTTTATCATTACAACAGAATGAAAGCAACATGAATACCTTTCAATACGATAGAAAACATGAAAGTGCTTTTTTTAGTCAGTTTTGTTTATTGCAGCACCAAGCAACAGACAGCTACAGGAGCTCTATCATTGGTGTTTGTATGGTTGGAAAAACAAATCCTGAAGGTTCCTTGGCTTAATATCTATATGGATTAAAGACTTGTTGAAACAGGTACCAGCATTACCAACAGTGAAGAAAAGAAAAACCAGAAAATGTTTCATCTTTGAGCCTGTGATAATAGTAAGAAAAAAATGTGCATGTATATAATATCCCATGTGTTCTGGAAATATTTCAGATGGATAATATGACCAGGATCCTTTTTCACTTGTGAGGGGTTTGAATATTTATTATGTGTTTATTTTCTTGAAAACTTGCTTACAAGGTCATCTTTAAAAACAATTGTTTGCATGAGTACCCATTTAGTATAATTTAGTATAATCATTTTTTACCTCTGAAAATAACTGTTCAAAGGTCAAATATCATATTCCTTTCTTTCAGTCAAATAGAATTTAGTGCATAGCTGTAAATCTTTAAACTTCTGAAAAAAGTTATGTTTAATGGAATAACTTTACTGGTTGGGACCTATTTTCTGGACAGGACCAGTTTCCGGACACATGTAATATCCGCTTTATTTCTTTGTTATTCATGTAATTGTTTCATCTAGATAATTTAGTTTGTTCCTCATGTCTACAACAAACCACTATTTTATAAGGCTGTATAATGTTTGGGTTTTTGATGATAACTCACCTGCGTTTACAAAACAACTTTCCGTCTTAACGGGGCATGAAGATAGCATTGCGCATGCGCAGTAGTTCACACATGCCGAGGTATCAAGTGGGGAAGAAATAATCAAACTACATAATGATTGTCTGCTGATAACATGTTCTACTTTTAATTTCACGCTAAAAGTTACGTAAGATGCAGGGCTGTCGATTTTTGCATTGATTTTATTCTATATCTATTGGAATTCGTATAAGACAAAATTCGATTTTTTATAGTCAACCTCGGTTTGCTTTCGTAGCTGCTATTGAATGTCGGGTTATGTTTCATGTGCAATTTTGAAGAGATGAATGATAAAGAAATGTGTAGAAATGTGTAGAAATAGTTTAATTACTTATTTTGATATCAAATTAACAAAAAAACACCGTCAAAATATTTGTCCGGATACTGGTTTACCTGACGGGAAAAATAACTTATTTTAGAGACCCCATTTGAGGCCCCATGGAACCCATATTTTACGTCATAACGCGATGCTGATTACTACATCGGATGTGGAAGGAGCTGTAGTTTGTGTAGTGTGGGCTTCATTTATGTCAAATATTTTTTTAGGGAATAATGGAGCCGAACTATGAAAATGTGTCCGGAAATTGGTTCCCAACCAGTATAATTTCCAGGCGTCATGCAATTTCAGTTCACTCTATCTGTATTTTAGCAAGTTCTTTATTGACCAAAATAAGTTTTTCATGCTTTATTATCATTACTAGCCTGAAATTCTGGGTTGGCGCACAGCAAACAAAAGTTATTAATGATGACCTATAATGAAAATAGTTCATTATATTTTTTGTCACAAAATGTATTTCCTAAGGTTATTCATTGTAAGCACTTTTAATGCGCCTTCATTTATTTGAAGCACTTCATATCCACAGGCAGAATATGCCGACATGTTTTTGTAGACTGTGTCTACATTTTTTTTTTTTTTTTCCTTGCTTGTGGTAAAACAAGTCAAAACTTGAAATTGAATATACTTAAGAATCTAAATTCTCATAGGCTATCTCACCTGTCAAATTTACAAGTTTTTTTTGTTCTTTACTGGTATTGAAATCCTTTTAAACTTGTTTATTGAAGTTGTCAGCCTGCTAAATATTATCCTAAAGTTCTCTGTTATGATCTTTCATAATCCATGAAGTAACATATCTACTTGATATTAACAGAAACTTCACTTGTACTTAACTTGTATGTAATATTCTATGTTAATCCCCTTTTATACATTGGATAGATACTCAAGTTGGAAAGCGTATTTGCTGTAGTGCCATCTGGTGTCTTGTTTGCTAGTTGCTACTGTTTGACTGTCTCACCATTGATATGGTCTTCCCCAGAATCAGATCAGCTTCTTTGACCTCTGTTCAGACCAGTTTCTATCAGTTATGATTTTTACTTTTTGTGACACAACTTACACATTTTTGAAACAACATGAAACTCTGGATTTGCCAATAGTTAATGGCTTTTCAAACTTTCAGATCATATTTGTACACAGGATTACTGTCAGCAAGTTTATATATATTCTTTAAGGAGGACTTTATGGCATCAGCTTGGCTCATTTTCTATCAGGGGCCTCACTGTACTCTTGGGGGAAGGGGTCACAGTCCCAACACAGGGGAATTCAAGCAAGATGGGTGAAATCTTCATTATTAGTATTTACAGTAAAAAATAGGGTAGGGGTTTGTAGTGTATATGTTGGGGGTCCAGGCCACAGGAATAGCACCTGTTTGCCAGTGAGTATTGACAAATATTGAATTACAAAAAATATATTTCAACATAAGTGTACCAGGAATACATCTTTAACTCAGTAGTCTGAATATCAGAACATCCCTCTGCAAGAGAAGTGCTTGCACTGGCTGCAGAAACTGTCACAAGAACTTCTAGGTACATTGTCAGGAATTGCAAGACAAGAATCAGCACAGTTATTGTCATCAGAATTGCTAGGTACGTTGTTAGGATTTCCCAAAACTTGTTATCGAAACAATATGTCTATCTTGCAGCAGGATGGTTATCTATTTGCTTCCTGTATGAATTGAATGGTGCAATATTTTGGTTAAGTCAGACTGATGAATACAAATATCTAGATGCATGCATTGGTAAACAAACAGACTGATATAGGATTATATTTGCTTGTCAGAAAAAAGATATTTTTCAGTTTTTTGTTTTGTTTTGTTTTTTATTTTGAGTGGGAAAATCGACATCCATTGGGAGAACAATACTGGACAGGGACCTAATTTGGCATCCCTGTCCATTAATAAATTTCCACCCATTGATGGATTAAGTTTTTAACTTTTTGCTTTCTGATATCAACAAGAGATTTTATCCCTTTTATATACCCCAAATGGACATAATTTGTGATGGCACAGGTTGTCTGTACATCTAGATGTATGTATGTCTCTCAGCAATTTGCTTCTGCACAGTAAATATGAATGCTTTTACTTAAGGTCTTCAAACTTGATATGCACTTTGCTCATAGGCTGTGCATAATGCCAATTTATTTTGAAGTCAGTGGGTCAGAGTTGCAGTGACAATAAGTCCAAACTGAGATTGCCATTACTTTCTGTACTAGGTAAGAGTGTTTATATTTTAAACAAAATTAATTTCATATAAATGTAATAGTATTCTGTAGAGAGAAATATAAAAAAAAACACAATAAATATTGTATTTTCCAGATTGAATACTATACAATTATTGATTCTTGAGCCATCGGATATGATGTGATATTCACTGGAAGAGGGCAATATTGACAAATACATTGTATTGATATATATTGGTTCAGGTTTATGAATAAGTAACAAATATTTGTTGCAACATATTTAATGTTTGAAAGTAACAATAACTGTGTGAAAACTTATTTAAGTTTAAATGAAGACACTTAAAATTTCAGGAATCATTGTGTATACAGTTTCTTATAGCTGAAATATATTGTAGTTGATTGAACCTGAGCATTTTGGCCAGTTATCATTTGCTGGGCTAACACCTGTAGCTGATTTTTCTCACTGTTCATATTGATTGTAACTAGAGCTACATGTCAGTTCAACTGTTCTCATCACCAAATTTCCTTCTCTACAGTCTGAAATGACATTTGTTTCTGGAAGGTTAAAAATAATGTCATCAAATTCCAAATTAGAAAAGTCTTCCATAAACGAAACAACCTGGGAATTTGTCATTGGAACCAATGTAGGGTTACTGAAGTCTGCTTCACGTAATACACTTTCAGAGGACACGATAAAGAAATACCATCATCATGATATGATATTTTTAGCTCGACTATTCATAGAATAGTCGAGCTATTGGACTCGCCCATGCGTCGGCGTCCACGTCCGCATCGGCGTCCGCATCCCAATTTGGTTAAGTTTTTGTATGTAAGCTGGTATCTCAGCAACCACTTGTGGGAATGGATTGAAACTTCACACACTTATTCACTGTGATATACTGACTTACATTGCACAGGTTCCATAACTCTGTTTTGCTTTTTTACAAAATTATGCCCCTTTTTTGACTTAGAAATTTTTGGTTAAGGTTTTGTATGTAAGCTGGTATCTCAGTAACCACTTGTGGGAATGGATTGAAACTTCACACACTTATTTACTGTGATAAACTGACTTACATTGCACAGGTTCCATAACTCTATTTTGCTTTTTTACAAAATTATGCCCCTTTTTCGACTTAGAATTTTTTGGTTAAGGTTTTGTATGTAAGCTGGTATCTCAGTACTCACTAATGGGAATGTATTGAAACTTCACACACTTGTTCACTGTCATGATCTGACATCCCCAAAGCAGGTCCCATAACTTTATTTTGCTTTTTTACAAAATTATGCCCCTTTTTCAACATAGAAATTTTTGGTTAAGTTTTTGTATGTAAGCTGGTATCTCAGTATCCACTAATGGGAAAGGATTGAAACTTCACACACTAGTTCACTGTCATGAGCTGATAAGCACTATGCAGGTTCCATAACCCTATTTTACTTTTTTACTAAATTATGCCCCTTTTTCAACTTTCTTATTCATTCAAGCGACAAGGCTGTTAAATAGTCGAGCGTTGCTGTCCTCCGACAGCTCTTGTTTCATTTGATCCTAGTAAACATGTTTCTGTGGATGCACTTATTGTGTGGGACATGAGTTTTTAGCTCTGAGTCCAAGTCACTCCCATCTAGAAAGGAAATAACTGGTTTCCCATACAGCAACTGCAATTACATATAAAGGCAATGAATCTTGGCAACTAGCTTAAACAGTTTGAAATAAAATATTATGCCTGTCACACCATTAATTGGGCTTTGAAGTCCACTTCGAATATCCCAATTTCCTTGGCATACATAAGCACCTTTGCTTGCAACATTCATGCACTAACACAAACACCTTGTTTCATAACATTGTGAAACCACTCCCACATTAGGTTATTTACTTCTACAGATGATCGTTGCAGTCATTTCCTGTGATTCCCAGCATAGCTCTCAAATTCTTCCATGATCTCTGCTTTACTTTTCAAAATAGTCTGGACCTGAAAATATTATATTTACAGTACAGTGAAATGAAAAGCAAGCAAATTTTGAACAACTTATAAAATCATATATTGTTCAGTTTTCAAAGAAATTGAATACAAATTGAACTGATCCTCTTGTCAAATACATTCATCATTTTGTCTGATTCTTTTCTCAGACCAAGAAAACTGTTCCTCTAATCTTAGAATTACTATTACAACAATCAGTCTTCATTTTCCAGGTAAGATCTATGCCTGGATAAATTTTTCAGCATACTATAGAGTCCATAATAAAACCCTTAAACCTTTTCAAACCTTTAAAATTACTGGGAACAAACCCCAAAATGTTGGTTCAAAAGCCTGGAAAAAAAAAAAAGAATGTCCTCGGAAAGTATCTGTAACCTCTGGTTCAACAGCCCAGAAAGTTAAAAATCTGTACCTTAAAAAAAAGGAAGTTAGTGAGCTATACTCAACTGCCTTAATTTGACAAGAAGCACTTCATATGTCTGTTATACATTACAACCAGGGCCCTTATATTGGAATACAGCTTCCTATTGCCCTCAACTGATAAATGCACACCATCTGGTGAAAAGACTCTCAGTAGAGACTTGACTGACAAATTCCTTTTAAATGCCAGAGCGACTAAGAGATTTCTTTCAAAGAATGGTCATCAACTTTCAAGTACATTCAAAGGTAATTTTGAAACATTACTTGCTGCAGCCTCACGCCTGAGTAACTTCTTCTTGTCCAACTTGATTCCATATTTGGTGTCATCAAGTGACTGTAGATCTAGAGAAGTGATACATCTGTTTGGGCTTATATATTAACATTATACAAAGCTTTCCTCTTGTTTGGTTCCATTAGATTCTTATTTTCACCAGTCCAGACATTGAAAGAGTGTTACATGCCTTTTTTGTCACAAGGCATTCAAGTACGTTCAGAGCTAATTTTGAAATATGATCTCAGCCCTGAGTAACTTCTTCTTGTCCACCTTGATACCATATTTGGAGTCACCAAGGAACTGTAGATCTAGAGAAGTGTTCTGCTATGCATGCCATAATATTTTTACTGTTACTTTTTTACTTCCACATATTATTATTATGAAAATGTATTAAACTTAAGAGTGCTTTGTTAATCCTTTAATATAAGACTTTACAATATATTAACATTGCAACTTATGATGCAAAGCTTTCCTCTTGTTTGGTTCCATTGCATTCTTATTTTTCGCCAGCCCCTACATTGAAAGATTGTTACATTCATCTTTTGTCACCAGGCATTCCAGGACATTCAGAGCTAATTTTGAAATATTACTTGCTGAGTAATTTCTTGTTGTCCACCTTATTTTTGCCAGTCCAGACATTGAAAGAGTGTTACATGCCTTTTTTGTCACAAGGCATTCAAGTACGTTCAGAGCTAATTTTGAAATATGATCTCAGCCCTGAGTAACTTCTTCTTGTCCACCTTGATACCATATTTGGCGTCACCAAGGAACTGTAGATCTAGAGAAGTGTTCTGCTATGAATGGTACCTCTTTGGGTTTACAAGGATGCAGAATGCATTAATTATCATTGTAGAATCTTGCCGCGAAATACACAGGAAATGTTGGCAATATGCTATCTACAAAATTTTTAACGGCTTTTTTGTGCAAAGGAGATGATCCTGCAAGCAGTTTGGTTAAAAGCCATAATATGTTGACTGTTACTTTTTTACTTCCTTATATTATTATTATGAAAATGTATAAAACTAGAGTGCTTTATTAATCCATTAATATAAGACTTTACAATATATTAACATTGCAACTTATTATGCAAAGCTTTCCTCTTGTTTGGTTCCATTGCATTCTTATTCTTCGCCAGCCCCTACATTAAAAGATTGTTACATTCATCTTTTGTCACCAGGCATTCCAGGACATTCAGAGCTATTTTGAAATATTACTTACTGAGTAACTTCTTGTTGTCCACTTTGATGCCATATTTGGCATCACCAAGGAACAGTAGATCTGAATTGTAAATGATGTCCAGTGATTCTAGAACAGTACGTATTGTTTTTCAACTTCAGTCCTATACACTTGTGTAGCTTCTAAAATCCACGTATCATCGGTAAACAATTTGTACACTTCAAGTAATATTTTAACTTTGAACATACTTGTTTGGGGCTGCACTGACAATTGCAGACCTCTGAATTGTCCCTTTGCTGTATCTGTTTGCCCTTGAAACTTCAGCAGAGAATAACTCCTATTGTAAGGCATATTTTGAGTCATGTAGGACTTTTCTTTGTCTCTAGCATATTGAAGATATCCTGATTAATACAACTTACGTCCAAATGCTAGAACAGTGCAATCCCATTCGGCCTTCCCGTATTTGGCTTTACCAGAGTCGCCAGCTTTGTACATGTTCCAAGCCTTCTTTGGTTCTCTGATACACTTCAGATGTTAAACGCTCAATTTGTTATTATCACTTGTCCATTGTAGAAGGGCATATTGCATTTGATCCATAATTAATTAAGTGAAAAACAGTGATGATCCAGTAAGCAGCTGGTTCAAAGCGCATGTTTTGGATGGCTCGCTTCAAGGTCAAGGTTAAAGGTCATACATTTTGGCGTATATTTGCTCTGCATTGCATTGCATTGCTCTTGTTCCAATTCTTTTGCAATGCCATCACCGAAAAGGTTTGATGTTATTGGTATTCTTATGCTGGAAATGTTTGAATATCTAGATTTCAAAGCTGGCCTCAGAAGGTAATGTCTTCTTACACTAAGCAAAAACTGAACCTCGCCTAGGACAGTAATTGAATCAGCAGTAAGGTTTTTAACTTGTTAGAGGGTAGAAACATGTGATTTCAACACCTTAGCTAGATAGCATTATATCATGTTAAATCTGATATTTTAATGGATATCTGAAACGTTTTTAGCTTTAACATTGTAAAAATTCAAGTTGATTAATCTTCTGGTTATTTAGGCATTAATTTAAAAGTATTGATTTGTCTGCCTGCAGAGAAAATAAGTATACTCCCAGCTGGGACTTGAACCCAGGCCTCTTCTTCAAGGAGAAGTGTTCTAACAATTGAAACTACCAGGAGGGACAGTTATTCTACAGTTACGTTCAGTCTTAAATTATTTTTATCCCCCCGAAGGGAGGCATATAGTTTTTGAACCGTCTGTCAGTCTGTAGGTCTGTCAGTCTGTCCGCAATTTTCGTGTCCGGTCCATATCTTTGTCATCCATGGATGGATTTTCAAATAACTTGGCATGAATGTGTACCACAGTAAGACGACGTGTCGCGCGCAAGACCCAGGTCCGTAGCTCAAAGGTCAAGGTCACACTTAGACGTTAAAGGTCATTTTTTATGATAGTGCATTTGTGTCCGGTCCATATCTTTGTCATCCATGGATGGATTTTCAAATAACTTGGCATGAATGTGTACCACAGTAAGACGATGTGTCGCGCGCAAGACCCAGGTCCGTAGCTCAAAAGTCAAGGTCACACTTAGACGCTAAAGGTCATATTTCATGATAGTGCAATGTGGATGTCCGGTCCATATCTTTGTCATTCATGCATGGATTTTCAAATAACTAGGCATGAATGTGTGGCACAGTAAGACGACGTGTCGCGCGCAAGACCCAGGTCCGTAGCTCAAAGTCCAACGTCAACATTAGCCATAACTATTTCATTCAATGATGGGCATGTCCGGTCCATATCTTTGTCATTCATGCATAGATTTTAGAATAACTACACATGAATGTGTGGCACAGTAAGACGACATGTCGCGCGCAAGACCCAGGTCCGTAGGTCAAAGGTCCTAAACTCTAACATTGGCCATAACTATTCATTCAAAGTGCCATCGGGGGTGTGTGTCATCCTATGGAGACAGCTCTTGTTTCTGCCTAATACCCACCAGAAAGAATTTATCAAAATTGAATCAGCTTCTCTCCCTCAGCTTTTTTCATGGCATTTTATATTTTTTGGACATGCCAGCTTTTAAAATAAAAGCTAGGCAGCTTTAGAAGAAGTGTACATTTCTTTAGATGTTAATTTTTCTGTTTATTAAGCACATGATATCCACAGTTATAAGTTCCCTGTCATGGTTTTGTAAACAGTTCATTGCCACACTTGAAAAATAATCTGTAAGAAATTACATATGTTTTGTCACTAGTGCCTGCTGTTCAGTTTGTTGTTTGTCAAGTTTTTTTGTCTCTGCAATTTTCACCCTACACTTTTCCCTCCATTCAGCCTCAGTCCTTTTCAAAGTTTCTGAACATCACCAGTAACCTGAAAAGTGTTTTGGTAGATCTTTCTTTGAAACACTTGCTACATGAATAACATTGGGTTTCACATCTTCTCTTATATAAACAAACATATTCTCCGGGAAGTAATTTATCATGTTGTCTTTTCTTGTACCAAATTGTACTCCGTGAGAGGCCTTGTGTCTAGAGGATTTGAAGTATTTGGACAGTATGAAGAAGGCTGAGGCTGAATGAATACAGGAGGCGGCTTGGTAAATGATGTTACTAAGTGGCTTCTCACTCTGCCTGTTCCTGCAGTAATTGGAGGCAGACAAAACTCATGTTTGTGGCCTGGTGGAACAGGCGCTTGCTGTATTGATGGCAATTTTTCACAGACTGGCGGCAGTGACCTTGTGGCAGTCATAGATGGCTGTGGCAGAAGGATGCCTTGTTCCAGGATCTGTATGCCTTGAACATCAGTTCTTTTTTTCTTTAGCACACCTGTCACTTCGTGACAAGGTGAGCTATTGTGACCGCTTGATGTCCGTAGTGCGTCGTGCGTCGTCCATCCACAATTTCTAAAAAAAATCTTCTTCTTGAAAACCACTGGGCAGAATTACACCAAACTTTACAGGAATGATCCGTGGGTGGCCCCCTTTCAAAATTGTTCAAAGAATTGAATTCCATGGAGAACTCTGGTTGCCATGGCAACCGAAAGGAAAAACTTTAAAAATCTTCTTGTCCAAAACCACAGGGCCTAGGGCTTTGATATCTGGTGTGTAGCATCATCTAGTGGTCCTCTACCAAGATTGTTCAAATTATCCCCCTAGGGTCAAATATGGCCCTGCCCCTGGGGTCACATGGTTTATATAGACTTATATAGGGAAAACTTTGAAAATCTTCTTGTACAAAACCACATGGCCTAAGGCTTTGATATTTGATATGTAGCATCATCTAGTGGTCCTCTACCCAGACTGTTCAAATTATCCCCCTAGGGTCAAATATGGCCCCGCCCCGGGGGTCACATGGTTTATATAGACTTATATAGGGAAAACTTTGAAAATCTTCTTGTACAAAACCACATGGCCTAGGGCTTTGATATTTGGTATGTAACATCATCTAGTGGTTCTCTACCAAGATTGTTCAAATTATCCCCCTAGGGTCAAATTTGGCCCTGCCTGGGGGTCCCAAGTTTTACATAGACTTATATAGGAAAAAAAGTTTAAAAATCTTCTTGTCTGAAACCACAACACTTAGACCTTTGATATTTGGTTTGTAGCATTGTCTTATAGTCCTCAACCAAAATTGTTCAAATTATACCTATTGGGTGAAAAGAGGCCCCGCCCTGGGGGTCCCTAGTTTTATATAGACTTATATAAGAAAAAGCTTTAAAAATCTTCTTGTCTGAAACCATACAACATAGGCTTTTGATATTTGGTATGATGCATTGTCTAGTAGTCCTCTACCAAAATTGTTCAAATTATTCCCCTGGGGTTAAAAGAGGCCTTGCCCTGGGGTCACTTAGTTATTATGTGAGTTATATAGGAAAAATGCTTAAAAAATAATCTGATCCTATTTCCAAGACTGTTTAATTATAATTACCTGATGTCCCCAAGTAATATGATGTCACTTGACTGTGACATTGACCTACTGACATACTTTCTTGTTTTTTAAGATGCAGCCTTGAAATTTTGATGACATACACAGTTTGCACATAAATCGTAAAACTGAATTTCATTGACCATGAATGTGACCTACTGACTTTCTTAATATTTTATCATCAGTTTGACATTTGAAACATGTAGCTCATATTACTCAGATGAGCAGTCCAGGGTCATTATGACCCTCTTGTTTAAGATACAGCCATGATAATTGGACGACATATACAGTTTTGCACACCAATCATAACAGCGTAGAAATTTGGACCATGTCAATAACTTTCGATAAAGATTTCAATACTCATCTTTAATGCTCTTAGCCCTGACCTACTTTATTGTTTTTAAAGCTACAGCAAAGAGATTTGTATAATTTTTTAACAGATTTCAGTACTTATCTTGAAGAATCTTTACCATGACTGTCTCACCTAATTTTCTTTTGTTTTTGAAGCTTTTTGCAAAGAAATTTGTTCAAGCAAGCAATTAAACTCAGGTGAGCGATATATGACCACCCCGATCATGCCTTTCCCCCCTCCTCCCCCAACATTTTTTTTTCTTTAATTTTTTATTTTCCATCAGTGTTTATAATCAACAAGTTTTGTACTCTCACCCAGTCTCCCCCACTCCCCCACCCAAAAAAAAAAAAATAAATAAAAATTTTTTCCATTCCTTTTTTAAAAAAATGTTCAAACCTTCAACATCCACACCCACCCTGCCGCCAGCCATGTTCAAGATATCTTACTTGATTGTGCATCATTACACCCAATAAAACAAAATCAAATTATCAGCCTTACAATCCTTTTCTCACTGATGAAAGACCCACCAGGTACCACTTTTTATCCACCGCTGTGTCTAATTTGCAGACGATTGGGGATCAGTTGTCTTCCTCACTTTTCCTCGAAACATCAAAACATATTTTTTTTGCTTTGCTGGAACCACATTTTTGAGCTGATTTAAAGCCGATACCAACTTTTTAGCTCACCTGAGGACAAATTGCTCATAGTGATCTATTGTGATCACGCTGTGTCTGTCATCCATCGAGCTTCTGTCCGTCAAGTCGTCCGTCCATTTTTAACAATTGTGTTTAAAAGTCATCTCCTCCAAAACCATTGAATGGATTTTGATGAAACTTCGCCATGATATACCTTGGGTGGTTCTCTACCAAAGTTTTTCAAATGGTTCCGCTTGGTTGCACATAGGGGCTGCCAGAGCGAAAAATAGAAATAACTTCAAACAATATCTCCTCCTAAATTGATGGTCTGAATTTGAAATCATCTTCATTCAAATGGTCCTTATATCACCCTCTACCAAGACTGTTCAGATTATACTGACTCGTCAAAAAATATGGCTTCCAGGGGGCATGGTCACTTTTCCCTATATGTACATAGTGGAAACTTTAAAAATCTTCTTATGTGAAACTGCTAGACGGATTTTAAAATAGTTTCACACAAATTGACCTTGTATGACCCTCTACCAAGATTTTCAAATTATTCTGATTTGTCAAAGAACATGGCCACCAGGGGGTGTGGTCACTTTTCCCTATATGTACATAGTGGAAATTTAAAACATCTTTTTGTGTGAAATTTAAAACATCTTCTTGTGTGAAACTGCTGCCCCGATTTTAATTTTACAGAAATGGTTCTTGTGTGACCCTCTACCAAGATTTTTCAAATTATTTTGATTCATCAAAAAACATGGCTGCCAGAGGGCATAATTATAAAAGAAAATTTAAAAATCTTTTATGAAGCTCGTGGCCCAATTTTAAAATAATTTAACACAAATTGTCCTTGTGTGACCCTCTACCAAGACTGTTCAAATTTTTCCAATTTGTCAAAAAACGTGGCCGCGAGGGGTGTGTGCTCACTTTCCCCAGTTCGTATGTAGTGGAAATTTTAAAAATCTTCTCATGAAACTCATGGCTCAATTTTAAAATAATTTTACACAAATGGTCCTTGTGTGACGCTTTACCAAGATTGTTCAAATTATTCCGATTCGTCAAAAAGCATGGTTGAAAGGAGGCATGGTCACTTTTCCCTATATGTATATAGTAAAAACTTAGAAAATCTTCTTGTATTAAACTGTTAGCACAATTTTTAAAAAAATTCACACAAATGGTCCTTGTGTGATCTACAATATTGTTCAATTTTTGTTGTTTTTTTTTCTTTAAAAAAACATGGCCACCAGAGGGCGTGGTCACTTTTCTTAAACAATTTCTTCAAACAACATCTCCAAAACAACTGAATGGATTTTGATGAAACTTTACAGAAATGATCTCTGGGTAGCCTTCTTTCAAAGTTGTACAAATGGTTCTGGTTCATTATGGGTCTTTTTGGTTAGAAATAGGTTTTCAGCTATCAGACTTTAAAAATCTTTTTTTCTCTAGAGCATTGATATTTGGCATGTGATATAAGGGTGTGACTCTCTACCATAATTGTCCAAATTATTGCCCTAAGGTGAAAAATGGCCATGCTCCTGTGTGTGATATGTACTTACTACCAGCTTATAAATATAAGGAACTTTGAAAATCTTCTTCTCTGAATCAGCAGTATTTAGAGCCTTGATATTTGGCATGTGATATCAGTACAGTCTACCATGATTGTTCAAATTATTGCCCTCAGTTTAAAAATGTATGTGACATGGATACAATATAGGCTAACATAGAAGAAACCTTAAACTTTGTACTTGTATCATTACGTTACACAAGCACACTTGAAGCCTGGTACACAGGTGAGCGCTTTAGGGTCAGTGACCCTCTTGTTTGTAATCTTTTCCGTTTGCAGGAGAATCCAATGACTTCGCAGTTTGTCAGTGTCCCGTCCTTCTTTTTAGAAATCATTCGGTCAAACGGTCGCACTCCATCTACAAATTGTGAAGATAGTCGTTCAGTATCCATTTCTGCTGTCATTAAACCCGAGCGACTCATTTTCTTTTCTTATGCCGGAATAAGCAAAAATGAATGATTTTTTATAAGAAAATAATATAATCAAATAAAAAAAAAAATATTTTTCCAACACCAGGTACCACTTTTTAACCACCGCTGTGTCTAATTTGCAGACGATAAGGAATCCATTATCTACCTTACTTTTCCTCGAAACATATCAAAGCATATTGTTTTTGCTTTGCTGAAAACACATTTGCTGGCTGATTTAAAGCTGATATCAACTTTTTAGCTCACCTGAGCATAAAGTGCTCATGGTGAGCTATTGTGATCATGCTGTGTCCCTCGTCCCTTATGCTTCCGTCTGTCAAGTCGTCTGTCTGTCGTTAACGATTGTGTTTAAACGACATCTCCTCCAAAACCATTGAATGGATTTTGATGAAACTTTGCCATGGAATTCCTTGGGTGGTTCTCTACCAAAGTTTTTCAAATGGTTCCGCTTGGTTGCACATAGGGGCTGCCAGAGCGAAAGATAGAAATAACTTCAAACGATATCTCCTCCTAAATCGATGGTCTGATTTTGAAATAATTTTATTCAAATGGTCCTTATGTCACCCTCTACCAAGACTGTTCAGATTTTTCCAATTTGTCAAAAACATGGCCGCCAGGGGTGTGTGCTAACTTTCCCCAGTTCGTATATAGTGGAAATTTTTAAAATCTTCTCTGACTCGTCAAAAAATATGGCTGCCAGGGGTCATGGTCACTTTTCCCTATATGTACTTAGTGGAAACTTTAAAAATCTTCTTGTGTGAAACTGCTAGACGGATTTTAAAATAGTTTCACACAAACAGTCCTAGTATGACCCTCTACCAAGATTTTCAAATTATTCTGATTTGTCAAAGAACATGGCCACCAGGGGGTGTGGTCACTTTTCCCTATATGTACATAGTGGAGATTTAAAACATCTTTTTGTGTGAAATTTAAAACATCTTCTTGTGTGAAACTGCTGCCCCTATTTTAATTTTACAGAAATGCTTCTTGTGTGACTCTCTACCAAAATTGTTCAAATTATTTTGATTCGTCAAAAAACATGGCTGCCAGAGGGCGTATATAAAAGAAAATTTAAAAATCTTGTATGAAACTCGTGACCCGATTTTAAAATAATTTAACACAAATGGTCCTTATGTGACCCTCTACCAAGACTCTTCAAATTTTTCCAGTTTGTCAAAAAACATTGCCGCCAGGGGGGTGTGCTCACTTTCCCAAGTTCGTATATAGTGGAAATTTTAAAAATCTTCTCGTGTGAAACTCATGGCCCAATTTTAAAATAATTTTACACAAATGGTCCTTGTGTGACCCTCTACCAAGATTATTCGAATTATTTTGATTTATCAAAAAATGTGGCCACCAGAGGGCATGGTTACTTTTCTCTGTATGTATATAGTGGAAACATTAAAAATCTTCTTGTGTGAATATGCTAGCCTGATTTTAAAATAATTTTACACAAATGGTCCTTGTGTGACGCTTTACCAAGATTGTTCAAATTATTCCGATTCGTCAAAAAACGTGGTTGCAAGGAGGCATGGTCACTTTTCCCAATATATATATAGTAAAATCTTCTTGTATTAAACTGTTAGCACAATTTTAAAATGATTTCACACAAATGGTCCTTGTGTGATCTACAATATTGTTCAGTTTTTGTTTATTCTTTAAAAAACATGGCCACCAGAGGGCGTAGTCACTTTCCTTCAACAATTTCTTTAAACAACATCTCCAAAACAACTGAATGGATTTTGATGAAACTTTACAGAAATGATCTCTGGGTAGCCTTCTTTCAAAGTTGTACAAATGGTTCTGGTTCATTGAACATATGTGTCTTTTTGGTTAGAAATGCGTTTTCAGCTATCAGACTTTTTCTCTAGAGCATTAATTAATTGATATTTGGCATGTGATATAAGGGTGTGACTCTCTACTTTGTACTTGTATCATTACGTTACACAAGCACACTTGAAGCCTTGTACACAGGTGAGCGCTTTAGGGTCAATGACTCTCTTGTTTGTAATCTTTTCCATTTGGAGGAGAATCCAATGACTTCGCAGTTTGTCAGTGTCCCCTCCTCCTTTTTAGAAATCATTCGGTCAAAAGTTCGCACTCCGTCAACAAATTGTGGAGATAGTCATTCAGTATCCATTTCTGCTGTCATTAAACCCGAGTGACTCATTTTCTTGTCTTATGCCGGAATAAGCAAAAATGAATGATTTTTGTCGTTTAAAAGGAAGCAGCATTCAAAATACGTCTAATACATTATGGGTGGGTGGGGTATTGCGCAATCGGCATATACGGCCAACCCTCCTTATAAATTTAACCCCGCTAGATCTGCGGGTCTCGAACAAATTTCACCATCTTTCTTTTCCAAACAGAAATTTTTTTGTTGACAATTTATCAACACCATGTCAAATTCTGAAACTGATTGATTTTGCAGTACACAAGGGCATTTAATTTCCAAGAACCCTTCCAATCTCTTTCCTTGGATCATACACAAAGCCATCTGGGCTTGCCTCGATTCCAACACGTTCAGAATTAATCCAAAAGCCTGTCGAAGACACCTAAAAAAATTTCACCTTTGACTCCATTTTGCACTTGTACTCTTCAAACACATTTTGCTCTTTTTCAGATCCATATCTCATTGATTGAGTCTGGATTTGACTAAACCATAGTTTTGTCTTTGAAATGTTATACACAGAATGTCTTGAGTGGGCAGATGCAATCTTTTTGTTTTCAGAAGCCGTTACTCTTACTCTTCTCTCATTAAACCATCGTCTGTGTTCTGCTTATTTGTTCCTTCATTTGCAGCAGCAGGATCTGGGCAGCAATGTTGTGTAATAACTTTTTTTCGGCTAGCACTGAAGCACCATCCTGATGTTCATAATCACTATACTCACGAAAAAGAAATGTCTGCCACATTGTTGGCTGCAAGCTCCCACATTCAAGTGCAGATAAGAAGGCTGTAAGGGCTTGTTCTCTTCATCGGGGTTTAAGCATGGGTGTTGAATTGAGGCCAATGATGTTGTCTACCTTACTTTTTTGCACTGGAGTAGCTGGCATTGCTTACACTATGGGGATCCTTTTTCCTTTTCCGACCTTTATTCCAATTACAGGGTTTAGATGTGCATGAAGCGGAATCAGTACCATATTTTTCAATATAGTCCCTAAGGGCAAACAGAGGACCAGTTATATGTGCACACGGTCCCATTGACCTAGCTGCACATGTACATGAGGCATCCTTTACAAATCCACTTTCAACATTTATCTGTACCAATGTTTTGTATTCAGTTTTTGTGTTATAATTACATGACTGCATGATGCAACACTTAACAGCCTTCAGATAGTAAAATCCATGCTTCACACAGTCTTTCACATTCTGCACATGTCTACTTTGAAAATACTCCAGTCCCTTCTTCAAGGACTTTGCTGTGTGGAGGTCTTGTACACACGATTCATCATCACGTTCTAACTGTGAACTGTCATCTCCCATGAACTGCACAGATTCCACACTTTGATAGTGTGTGTGTCCAGTTATAGTTTTGGCAGATTTACTGAGGGGAAATGGATCCATACAGTGATTGGTGGTACAGGTACAGTAATGCTTGTGGCACTTGATGTACTTTCATTCTGCAAAAAGGACTCAAATTTTTCGCGGCAGCCAGGGGCACAAAGACACATTCAAACTATCAAATTTTTTACTATAAATGAATTACATTAACTGTACTAACAACTGTTTCACAACCATTAACCTTACTATCAACTGTTTCGCATGCAACTTATAAAGACATTCCAATACGATTAATGACTGGGTTCACACCAATAGCCTATTGTTATTCAAAATAGTTTCACACCAATAGCCTGTTGTCATTCAAAATAGTTTCACACCAATAGCCTATTGGTAATCAAAATAGTGGCTGTACATCTTGAAGAAAATATTCCAGCCCCCTTTTTATTATGGACCCTTCGAAGAACGAGGGGTATATTGTTTTGCAGATGTCTGTCTGGTGGTCGGTATGTAGACAATCTGTTTCCGGATGATAATTCAAGAACGCTTGGGCATAGGATAATGAAAGTTGATAGGGAGGTTGGTCATAATAAGCAGATGACCCCTATTGATTTTGAGATCAGTAGGTCAAAGGTCAAGGTCACAGTGACCTGGAACAGTTGAACAGTTTCCAGATGATAACAGAAGAACACTTGGGCCTAGGATCAGGCTTAAAATAAAATTAAGTTTGTTTGACCTTTACCGACCGACCCGAAAAAATTGCCGCGACTCAAATAATTTTATTGCATTCCAGAGAAAAAAAAATATTTTTATTTTCTTATCAAAGGGAAAAACTTATTTTGGTGCTTGAAACTGGCGATTATTTTATTTAACAAATGCGTACATAATTATGGCAAGTGAGAAAGTAACCCGCGGTCGGTTAATAGAAATCGATAAAGCAGACTGTTTATCATCTCGTGTATTCCGAAAACGTGTCAACTATGCCGATAACGTTGCCTAAGGCCATAGGGTGCAGACGACAATCAAGCACGACTTTTACCGAAGCATTACTGATGAAAGGACTATAATTACTCTATCTAGTATCATTACTTACACAGCTACAACTTGAAGCCTGTAACCAACCAGTCAATGACCGTCTGTTTGTCCTTCACAGCACGTGCGAGCAATCCGAATACTAATATTTCCATCCACTCGACTCTCTTTTTTAAAATACACCAAAATAACGCTGCCATGTAGTAGTCATTCATATTTTTGTTCATTAAACCAGGCATCATTTTTGTTAGCCGATAAGAAAAATGAAGATTTTTTCGTAAAAACAGCATTTAAAAATATCTAATAAATGGTTGAGCGCAAATCTGATAAAAACGGTCACTTTATAAATTTAGTAGTCTCGTTGTAAAATTTCAACCAGTCTCTTTAAAATTCTTTTTTACATTTCAACATGTAAACTAAATGATGATATTTCTAAAGGGCATAACAAGCCTTCCAATCTTTTACCTGGATGTACACAAACATCTGTGCATCACAACACATACAGAATAACAAAAACTTAAAATAAAAAAATGTCACCTTTATCCATGACTGTACTTTCAAACGACTTTTGTTTTCAACCAGATTATTGATTAGTCGTGCAAAATAGTTCTAGAGGAGTTATCCCACAGAATTTATCGATGCACATTTCTGTCGTTTTCAGTACAGGTTATTTATTCGCTATTAAGAAATGATGACTTTTTTATTGTTATTCATTTCAAGAATCCGGGCGTACGTTATAACTTTTTTATCGGCTCGAACACCACTGAATGTTCATACAATCTCGGGCAATCTGCACATGTTGGCTCGTCCACTTCAATCCCAGATAAGAACTACTTTTCTCTTCTCGGGGTTTAAGATGGTGTAATTGACAATGATAGTTTGTCAACTATATTTCACGATAAGCTGTTGTTACACTTTTTTTTTCCTTTCACATTGTGATTAAGATTTTATGTGCATAAGGGAACTCATACAATATATTTTCGAAATAAGTCCTTGGAAACAGAGACAGTATATGTGCCATACCATTGTTGGAAATGTACAGTAGGTCCTAGCAACATTGTCACATTTATCTTACAAATGTTGATTCAGTTTTTGGTATCAATACATGTGCGTGATTACAAACTTACCCTTTCAGATAGTAAAAATCTGCTGTGACACAGTCTACAATTCTGAAGCTATGAAAATACCAGTCTTCTTCAAGGGACTTATGTTGGAGGTCTTGTAAATTTCACTATGTTCTAACTTGAATTATCTTGAATGCACAGATAACTTATATGCTTTCCATTAAGTTTGACAGATTTACTGGGAAATGATCCATAAGGCATGGTGGTAAATTCATAATGCTTGTGCAAATGTATTTTTGAAAAAGGATTTAATTTTTGGAGGTCACAAAGTCAATTAATCAAGATGTTTTGAAATGCATTATGTTCAAACTGTCAACAAACTCTCACGTTTCCTGAATTTAAAGACATTGCACTGAAGAGGGGTTAAATGCTATTGTTATTCAAAATAGTTCAACCTAGCTGTTGTATCAAAATTTTCAAATAGTATTGTAATGCCAACAAAGATGGTTATCTAAGAAAATATACTTTTTTTGCCCGGACAATTGTTGCAGATTAAATGTCTGAGTGTCGGTGGAACAATCTGTTTCTGATTTATAGACCTTGGCAGATTACAGTGATAGGAGGTTGAGTCTAATAACAGATCCATATTTTGCTTGTCAATACGTGACCCATAACATTCCAATGATAAAAAAACACTTCCTAACAGAAATTGAAAAGTTATATATATCTATTGATTGAGGCATCAACAATGTTGGACATGAACCGACAGTAGATTTTGTTAATGCCAAATATTTCTGCGCATACTAATACAACGTGTTCTGGTACTTTCCAGATTAGCAAATTAATTTATTGTATATAATATAAGAAAAGGGTTGAACATTGAAGAACTAAAAACCGTTGACGAAGCAGCTTCCTTGTGCAAATTTAAGCTCTTTGACGATGTTTCAATGAATAGGCTATCTTTTAGTCTGAAAGCATCTTAACAAAACCAACGTTCTGAGAATTACGCATGAAATATAATTTTAACTAATTAATTTTTAGATATACTGAGAACCAACAATAAAACATATAAGGAAACCTTAACCTAGTAATAAGTTTGTTTTCCTATGAACTCCTAACCACTTAACATACTGCTTTAAAGGTCAAACACTTAATTTTAATTTAGCGAAGGCATAATTTTGAATGTCTGTCGGTGAGTTGTCGATCTGTCCTCAGCTGTCGGCCCCTGTCGATTTTTGTGGTCAACTAGGATCAAATTTCAAGTAACTTGCTATGTGTACCACGTAAGAACGTTCGGGTAAGGACCATTATAAATCTGTTCCTTGATCAATTAAGGGTATTGCATTAGGGGCATTGTGTCCATCTTTGTCACAAATGGATGATTTCTAAATTTGACAAATGTATCACAGTAAGCGATTGCGAAGAAGGTCCGTAGCCAAAGGTTGCAAGTCCATTAGAATAAATAAGTTGCATTGATGCGCTTCCCTGCTTACGAACTGATTTAACTTACTTGCATGATGTTCTCAAAGCGATACGGTCCCAATACTCCAGTCCCTTCAAAGGTCTAAGGTCACACAACATTACGGATTCATTGAGAGTCGCTTTGTCCAATGCACAATTTTCAATATCTAATTGTCCACAGTAACACATTCATGCGAAGACCAGGTCCGTACCACATCACACATGAATATTTTCAATATAATGGGACCTCCCCTGCACCATGCATGGATTGTTAAATAACTAGTATTGTTTGCCGACGCGTGTCCAAGTGAAGACCATCCGTGTAACACACTGCATGGCCAACTTTGCATTAAAAGGGGCATGTGTGCCTTGAACATTTTTTCAAATGCTAATGAACATAGTTTTAATGCCATACATTAAAAAGCCATGAAATATGTATATTAAAACCCTGGTAAAATATATCTTGTTAAAATGACTTTGATGGCCATGAAAAGCTGCTTAAAATAAACCATTAAAATACGTTAACAGGCTCCTTAAAACTCCATAAAATTTTTTAACTGGCATGAAATTAATGTGCCATTAAAAAAATACCCCTTAATTCCCCATTAATTAGTAAGAACTAATGGGGCCATTAATTCTTGTAATACTCTGTTAATGCCCGTTAATTATTAAAAAATTGATTAATGGTCTCATTAAATATGCCAGATTCAGTTTTAATTGGTTCATAATATTTTAATGGTATATCAAATTAAGGGCCATGAAAATTTGCCATAAGAATTAGACATCTCAAGATAATCAACTTCATATTTATTTTTGCCGTATTGATTTAAACTACATATTACTACAGGTGTAATAGTATCTATACATATGTACTGTTTTGTAAGATGCTAGAAGAATATTTGTTTCTTCTTTTTTCTCTCATTATTTTGTAATGTAAACATATGTAACAGCCTCGTACATATTGTCATATTGTATCCTTATTCTGTCATATGTTCATATGAAATGAGAAAATAAATGGATTTTGTATTGTATTGTTTTGTAATGAGAAAGGTTTACAGGTACCGGTTTAATAGATCAAGTGACCATGTGGGTAGTTTTAACTAATCAACATTATAATATTGACCAACATTCTGACCAAGTTTTTATTGGTACAGACATTAGGCATCAGGTGTATTCAAAAAGCAACTGTTGATGACAATGTCAGCACACAATGGGCAATCACAACTTAGCTCTACTTCAGTACTTTGTGCTCAGGCGCATGCACTTAAACAGCTAAGAGCAAATGTTTGAGGGATTGCATCACAAGTTCCCCCCTCCCCAATCAAGCATACCACACTCTTTGATTCATCGGAACGAAGAAGCGATTAATCTGCCCATGCCCTAAATGAATTTAAGGAGGTAGGTTACCTTCGTATTTGTATGTGCGCATGTCCAACCGGAAGCTAACGTGACGATTTACGACGGCGTTTACGACAAACTAAATGTGTCTGTATATTCATTCTTTTGAAAATTAATCATGAAACTGTCTTCGATCTGATGCTTTATGGTTTAATAATGCAGAAATAATGAATAAATTGCCGCAGAAACGCTTCAAAACAATGTTGTCTTAAAATGACGTCATTGACGTCATGACGTTACGTGTCAGTTACCGCGCAAAATTAATAGCTTTTATCTTTAAAGTACGTAATTCTGTGCATGTTCTTTACTTTAACTATTTTCAAATAACCATTATTTGCTGAAATATTTTTATGAGTCTTTTGCTCTGAATAATAATCAATAGTTTGCTTCTTTTATGTAGATATATTGAAATGTTATGCGGAATGTAAGAAAATGGATGATGATAAGCAATGTTATTTGGAATATAGTTGGGTGAAAGGTTACTTGTTACAGCCATTTTCAAATAAAAAATCTAGCAGTTTGATTTCTAATACCTATTTTTCAGGTTCCGTTGATAATTTGTTACTTATGTACTAAAACTAAGATCTAAAATTGTTGCAATTTCAGTAGAAAATTGTGGTTTCTTGAATTTAATTGATGTTACCATAGAAACGAAGCCCGTGACCTATGTATCTAAATTTAAAATTTAAAAGCGTTGACACTGGTCTATTTAAGAAACACAGCTTCGGCTTTTTATTTTCATTTCAACAATATCCATGAGAATAAAAGCAGCATGCTGAACGATTTTTCCATGAAAAATTCCAGACGAGGGGTACTGCTCTTAGTATTCTAAGCTGTGAAATTTGCTTGAATAAATGCAAATAACACGAAAATATAACTTACGTTAGAAATAATATGTTTTAAAGCTACATCAACTAGAAAGATAATCTTATTCAATATTTTTTATAAAAACTTAGGACAAAAAGCAAGATATAAGCTATTTTAAACATCTCTGTTGCCATGGTTACTTTGAACTTTAAGAAAAATAGGGTACCATGTAAAGTGCTTAGTATTTTGCTAATAATATTACCCAAATATTCCATGTTGGTCATTAACAGAATGGCACTGAGGCCGTCGAAAACCCCTATTTTTATACATAGTTGTTTAAAAATGAGAGAAAATGCGTTACCATGGAAACACGAGCCCCGCGACATATACATTTTAAGCTTATATTAGGAAGCTAACGTGCATATTAGTAAAATTATCAATTATGCAGGCTTCTACGGATATCGATGAAACTAAAATACACTGAAAAGTGTTAAATATCCGTATTTTCCTTCTTCTTTCAATATGAAATACCTTTGGAGGGTCATGCTCTTCAAAGCTGGATAAAAACTTAACTTGAAGGGACAGAGACAAACGAAATTGAGATTGTAGCAGTTAAAACTTCATATTACACGAAATACAAAAGAATGCTGCGGTTCAACTAATTTCAATTTACCCTTGTTACAAGGTAACCTACCTCCTTAAGTCAGACTGTAAGTCTTCACAATCATGTGTACTGTTCACTTCTCTATAAACCTTAGTTTCTACTCAAGGATTGGAAATTTAATTTGAAAATCTAAACTGGTCTGAGCACATTTTATAATGTAAATTCCTTACCCCACCCTTTTTCTTATACAAATGCTAATTATTTGGACAGGAGAAACAAAAAACAGAAAAGTGGCATGCATCAATACATATTTACCTTTTCCCAAATAATGTAGATTGATGTTATCAAATAAATTAATATGTTTTCATCCGACTTTCATTGAAATAAATCCGATTTTTTGTAGGAACACAATTTGGCAAACATTTGAAAAACAATGGCGTAACTGCATCAAGGGGAAATAACTTTAATGCAACTAAATATAACATCATGATATATTATAGATAATGTGTGCATAGTATGTATTTATTGTGATTAAAGTCCATTTTAGAACAATATGGGACTGGAATTATAAGCATTCAATGGGAGTGCAAGCCAAAAACCAAAAACAAGAAAATGTACGAATCACATTTTACAGAATGAAGGATTTAATGGGCATCACATTGCTGTTAAGGGCCATTTAATTTACTCTTAAATGAAAGCGTACAGAACCTGAACATTTAATGGGCATTAAATCAATTTTAAGGGCCATGAATAATCCTGTTAAATTCAAAATATACAGAATTTCACTATTTTTTCAAAGCCATTAACTTTTTTAGCTACCAGACTTAATTTTTAATGGCATGATTCATGGTAAAAAATGGGTGTTTTAATGGTATTTTAACATGTAACCCATTAATATTGTGAAACCTGTTAAATAAAGGTGGTAAAAACCTCATGAGTCAAAGTTTTGACAGGTAACAACATTGCCTCAAGGATCCTACGAGCTACCCCTATCATTCGTTCCCAACTGCCACCCATGTGTGAATTATGAGGATTATTGAATAACCACGTAGAACCTGAACGTTGCAAGTAGTTTTGCATGGAAGTGTCTTCAACATTAATAGCCTCAGCTTGAATATTATGAATGGCCCCTACAAAGTTTGTTCCACAATCCGATCGATAGACCTTGACCTTACCCCTTATGGACGTGAACCTAAGAAGAGCATTAATAAATGCCGAGGATGATAGGTCTTCAATGATCGCTATGTGAACAGCTCTAATGGTGAGACATGTAAATAAAACTGCCCAACGTTTGTTTGAAGCCTGACCACCCCTAGTACGTCGAGACAATTTGCCAAGGACCAAAGACATCAACTCCAACATAACTAAATGGTGAAGCTTGCTGAATCCGGTCAAGTGGTAAGTCTGACATTTTCTGACTAGCAAAGGAACCTCTTAACCTCCTACATGTAACACAGTTCTGAATAACAGAAGAAACCAATTGTTTGGCTCCAATAATCCAGAAACCGGCAGTCCTCAAAGCGCCCTCGGTGAAATGGCGACCTTGATGATATACAGACATATGGTAATGTATAACAAGCAATCTAGCTACTGAGTGTTTTCCTGTGACAGTAATAGGTCTTTTTTCTTTGTCTAGTAGTTCACCACGATTAAGCCTACCACCTACATGTAACAACCCATCAGCACCAAACACAGGGTCAAGAGATAAGATACTACTTTGTCTACTAAGATTCTTACCACTTGAAAGATCCTTTATTTCACAAGAGTAAATGTCCCCTTGAACTGTACGCAACACATATAAACTAGCTTCTTGTAATGAGCCCAAGTCTTTTGGACAAATTTACAAGGAAGTCTACTGTGAACTGACCTAGCAATATGTTTAAGTGTAGATATAGCTCTCACTAAACATTGCCAAGTTGAAAACCGCTCGAACCTATCACTCAGTGATCTTTGGTGTAGTACTTTAGTGGCACTAACAACTACCTCTTTACGGATTTCCTTATCACTCTGGGGATTTACAAGAGGAAAGTACTCTGGTAAAACTACATCCCGCAACAAGAATTGAGGTCCACTTAACCACAAACTATTAAACAACTGTGCAACACTAGCTCCTCTACTACCGATATCAGCCGGATTCTTATCAGAACTGACATAACTCCACTGATTTGGACTAGACACAGAAACTATTTTCTGAACCCGATTACTGACATATGTGTAGAACCTTCTAGAACTGTTGTTCAAATATCCTAAAACAACCTTGCTGTCAGTGTAAAATCTTACATCAGCTAAGTCTACTTGTAGCTGTTCAGATACGGACCTTTATAACTCGACAGCTAGTACTGCGGCACAAAGTTCTAACCTAGGGATTGTGTGACCTTTTTCTGGAGCAAGTTTGCTTTTACCTGCAACAAAACCAACATGTTTGTTTCCTTCTTGAGTGAAACCAACTACATACACTACAGCAGAAACAGCCTTCTCAGATGCATCTGAAAAGGTATGTATTTCAGCCCTAGCCATTTCACTTAAAGACCCAGTCAAGTAACATCTTGGAACCTGAAGTTTTTCCAGATCTTTAAGATTTTCCTGCCAACTCTGCCATTTTTCTCTGATGTTATTGGGAGCAGGCTCATCCCAATCAAGCTTTAAAAGACATTAAATCTCTAAGTATAAATCTACCTTTAAGAACTATGGGAGATACAAAGCCTAGAGGATCAAAAATAATGTTTATTGTAGACAGAATACCTCTCTTGGTAAAGAGTTGAACCTCACTATTTGGTTTGAACAAGAAATGATCCTCTACAATATTCCAGACAATACCTAAACTACGCTGACTTGGTAACTTGTCAGAATCAAGATCCAGATCCTTTAAACCTTTGGCAAGCTCTTTTACGGGGAAACATTTCATCACTTCTGGGTCATTTGACACAATCTTGTGTAAGCTTTTTGACGTTCTAATTTAGCCGTTTTCTCAGCATACAATGCTTTTGTTTTTAATGTCTGCAGTTTTGTTGATGAAGTTGACCTTCTTGACTGCGCTGTTTTTGTAGAAGAATTTTCTGCTCTTAGGAGTTTGAATTCTCTGATTCTTTTCAGGAAGTTATCTGTTATTTGTCTATTATTGTTAGATAATTGAACCACATCTTCAAGTAAATGTAGACTTTCAGTTGTCTTGACACCTTGTAAGTATCTTTAATAATCAGTAATTTTTGCTTCATCAATGTTGAACTGTTTAATAATTTCGTCTTTGACATTTTTCAGTTTCAGTGTATCATAGTATGTTAGGTCTTGATTATCGTTGATTATTTGCTGGACTGAACCCCATTGTTTATCAGTGATATCTTCGAATTTCTGCACTCTTTCTTGATAATTCTCCATAGCTTTGTATGTTATGGTTCGTACACTTCTAGACATTTAGGAGCTGAATGTATACATGTATACTTATTCATCAGCACTGTGTTTGTCCCTCTTCGGACTTCAAAGATGCATAGAATCTTCTTGAACAATATCGATCTTTTACTATGCTGCCTCGTTATTGGACCGTGGACCCAGGACAAACGAAAGTCAACAACGAACAGCTAGTATTAAACCCATTTATTCACGGAACATATGTGTATGTACTCATGTGCATGAATATTGCCGTGTTTGTGGTAAAAGCTGAAACAATACAAAAGAATGTCTTACTATTAACACTAATACATTTTGTAAACTAAGACTTTACCAAAGTTACACAATTTTACAATGACATAGCCGTTTTAATATTCTATTCTGCAAATTTCTCTTTTCAATAAAAAACCTTTTGAATATTTTATATGTAGTTTGTAAACCTGACAAATAAATAAATTTACCCATTTAAGTAACATTTACGGTGTTTAAAATATAAATTTCCCAGATTTACTTGTGTACGAAAAGTCGAAGTACGAACTGCCAATTCAACATTCTTGAATAAAATGTTCATACAACTCTCATAGTTACAAATTACAAGCAGAATAACAGTAGGGGATAATGTTTTCTTAAAATACCTACATCAATGCGACTGAGAAGGCATCTAAGAGTAATTACAGGCTGGTTTCTAACAAAATTTTACTGTTGCAGCATGCTACGAAATGCAAGTCACGTGATGTGCCTAAAACCAGAACGACTACGCAGCGGAAAAAATCCAAGCCGGCTATTAGGTTACACAATACTAAATTTCAATCCAGCACAGTCACATAATTGTCAATGGAGTAATCCCCTACTAAAATCACATAAAATGCTTTCTGGTCTGTGTGCACAGTAGCACTTACATTAATCATTTGATTAAAACCCAAAAAAGGTCCATTCTTAGATGGATGTAAAGGTTTTGGTTCCATTTGCATTTCACTTGGGTCAGATAATTGTCCAGAATTTTACAGAGAGTTATGGGAAATCTTTAGAAATTTTAATGTGTGACACTAATTTGCACAGAGCTTAAATATTAGGTGTGTAGCATTGTCATAGAAATGGTCCTTTAACAAGTTTGTTCAAATAATATAATAATATATCTTACAAATTCATGAATAAATTCATGAAGTTCATGAACCTTTTTCACAGGGGTAGTATTTCCAACAGCATTCTCCCTCTTATTGGTAGTTGTTTCTAAGTCTGAATTTGTTATGACAGGTTGACTAATTAAATAACTTATGTCCATTTTGCTAAATTTAACATTGTTTTGTATATAAAAATGATTGTTCTTGTCTCCAAAGTATGTATTTCTACTTTGTTATGCCAAATAACTTGCATTGACTCCTTTTTTGTGTTTATTCGAAAAACAATGTTTCAGTAGTCTAAGTATCGTATCTCTTTTCACAAGTTAAACACATAATATCTAAAATATAAAGGTCTATAAAAGTAGTCATGTGCCTCTCTTCAGGGAATGTGACGTCATCATTTTCCCTATATATTCTATATAAAGCCGCCATCTTGGTCTCGGAGGGTATTTTCAGAGTAGGAAACTTTCAGTACATAAGGAGCGTACAACAATGTTACGCTTCATCTTTTAGGCTATATTGATTGCTTGGCTTGGCTGATTGTATTGATATTAGAATGGAGTTTTGATGAATTCTGTTTTAAAGGTAGATCAATCACGTGTATACATGATTAAGAAATGCAAATATGCCCATCCAAATGTACAAATAGCAGTACATATCCACCCAGTATGGTAGGCTATGGAGTCTAGGTTCAATATAGTATGGTTACATCGGTTGATACAAGGGCCATATAAACATAATACCAACTGTGAGAGTTCTGTTACAAGTATATACATGTACAGGCATATAGTTGATCAATGTTAAGACACAGATCAATAAGAAACAGCATACATTTTCTATTCTTTTTATTAGGACTACAATACACAAGTATAACAGCTTATGTACAATATATATGAAAACTATTCACATAGAAAGAAAGTTCAATATACTTCATAATCTTTAATTGCACACCACTGAAATCTTTTATTTGCAATTACACTTAATCCATTCGTCTTTGATAACGATCAATAAACACATTGTTCATTCAACTGGGAAAGTCTATTTTGCCAATGTTCAGTACAACCAATATTGTCTTTATATCTGTTAAAATCCATATGGATAAGAGATGAAGTTTTCATGAATGACTCGCTTGTCAAACACTAGTCTGTAATCTTTGTTTTGTGACATAGTTAAAAGTTTTGTACTATTTCTTTCTCTACTAATTTTGAGAGGATCCTTAACTGTTATTGATTCTTCGGAACTATCAAGTACCATTGTCTTCATTACATCAAAATTGATGGTTTGTAAATTTCTGTAACTAAGTGTGATTCCTCTGATTTTACAATGTGTTTGTTTTCCAGATCCATCCAACTGATATCATGAAAGCTCACTCACCCACTTGAACACAGTTATTTCCCCTACCCTGAAAAAAACAACAAAGAAAGCAAAAGAAAACATAGGTGCAAAAAGATTAGTCTCATATTGGTCCCGGTCCCCATTTACCCACTCGTGATGAAATAATGCACGGAGGGGCACCTTGGGTCTTCCTCCACCATTAAAGCTAGTAAGTTGCCATATGACCTATCATGTGTCGGTGCGACATTAAATCCAACAAAAAAAAAATATATATATAAATAACCATACAAGAGCTGTCACTAGTGATGACAAATTCCCCCGAAGTATGTCAACTACTGCTTTTTATTCCTTTATGTATATTAAACCAATGAAAACTTTATTCTTTATTTTGACATTTTTAAACACGTTTTTTCCTCAAAATTTTCTTAAAGTTTTCAAATTCTTTTAGAAATTGTTCCTTCTCATATTGACAATATTTCTTCACCTCTTTTCTTAATTGTTCAAATTTTTGTGGATCAATTGGTGGGCGAGGTGTTTCTCCTGTTTTAACAGCTCTGATCCCAGTTCGTGAAAGGTTTTTTAGTTCATCATCTGTGAATATATTTCTTCAAAGAAATTTTAATCGATCTTGATCGCCTTTAATTTTCTGCATCAGGTTCAGTTCCAGTGAGGTGTACAGTCGACTTGTCACTGGGAGTGGACTTAATAGTTGACTTGTCACAAGAAGTGTAAGTGGAGTTGTCGCTTGGGCTTACGTGAAAGTTGTTCAAAAATCATTTTCAATTGCTTGAACATCAATCAGCATTTGTTGAAGTAATTCTCATTGCAATGTGATCCAGAAATGGAAAAATATTAAAACATATATTAGTTTTTAAGAAACTTTTTTTTTTTAATAAGCCCTTCAATTGTAATTTTAATTGTATGTAGGTATTCTAATTTTTGTCACATTAAATTTTTTGATACAGAATTAAGGAAAATAATTAGGGCAAATTGTTTTAACATTAAACACATGCTTTTATGATGGGGAACCTAAACGGCTAAAAAATACTCATTGTGAATTATTCAAACTCAACCCAGTTTTCATATTTTTAGTTCACCTGAGCAATGCTCGGGTGCAACTTTTAGTGTTGTTGTGTGTTTGTCCACATTTAGCTTCGTTTCATTTCTGTTCTGACTTAATCTATGTTTGATTATAAGCAAACTTGCAAATAACATGTACTCTGTTTAAGATCTTGGTCAAGTTCGAAATCCAGCTATAATGATAAGGTATCATAAATGTAAAAATTATAGTCCTTTAAGATCCCAAAATTGTTGGTTTTAGCTTGTGTTGCATAACAACTTCATTTCTTAATGTCTTGTTTTCAATTGAATTTGCAAATAACTTGTATTAAAATAAGAATTAGCTTGTGTGCACTCTCACATTTTCATTTATTTTAAATTAAAAGCCAATTACATCAGTTGTTTTTGGATAGAAGATCTCACTTCCTTTTACAATTTACCTTCACCTTGTCACATAATTGTCAATGGAGAATTCCCCTACTTAAATCACACAAAATGCTTTCTAGTCTGTGTGCACAGTAGCACTTACATTAATCATTTGGTTAAAACCCAAAAAGGTCAATTCTTAGGTGGATGTGAAAGTTTGGTTCCATTTGCATTTCACTTGGGTCAGATAATTGTCTCTAGAATTTTACAGAGAGTTATGGGAAATCTTTAGAATTTTTAATGTGTGAAACTAATTTGCACAGAGCTTAAATATTAGGTGTTTAGCATTGTCATAGAAATGGTCCTTTAACAAGTTTGTTCAAATAATCCCGCGGGTACAAAATTTATCACACCTCAGGGGGTCTCTTGTTTTACATAGTTATGTATGGAAAATTCAGAAATCTTGTGTGAAGCCATTTTCCCAAGACCTTAGATATTTAATATGTAGCATTGGGTAGCATCGGTACTGTTTCTTTAACCATTATTGGACTTCCTTCACATTCACTAAAATTTAGGTTTATGAACCTTTTCTTGTCGATCATCTACAACATCTTTAAAAACTAAGTGAATTTTTTGTTTTAAGGTTCATGAACTTTTTTAAAATGACTTAAGTTCATGAATCTTTTCCTGTAGTTCATGAATCACAATTGCAGTCATTATCAAGTTAATGAATTTCTTAAATTATTCAATGGATTTCCTGAAATGTTCATGAACTACATTTACAAGTTCATGAAATTAAAGTAATATTCATGAACTTGAGACTTCATGAATTTAAGTAAGTGAACTTTTCCTTGTAGTTCATGAACTTTTTGGATAATTCATGAAATTCATGAATTCTTACAAATTCATGAATAAATTCATGAAGTTCATGAACCTTTTTCACAGGGGTAGTATTTCCAACAGCATTCTCCATCTTATTGGTAGTTGTTTCTGTCTGAATTTGTTATGACAGGTTGACTTATTAAATAACTTATGTCCATTTTGCTAAATTTAACATTCTTTTGTATATAAAAATGATTGTTCTTGTCTCCAAAGTATGTATTTCTACTTTGTTATGCCAAATAACTTGCATTGACTCCTTTTTTGTGTTTATTCGAAAAACAATGTTTCAGTAGTCTATAAGTATCGTATCTCTTTTCACAAGTTAAACACACATGATTTCCAAAATATAAAGGTCTATAAACTAAAAAGTGTCTTCTCAATTTTTGTAAAGTTTTAAATTCCTTTTTGCAGTTTCTACATTTTTTGCAATTTTAAGATGTTTAGAGACCGCATATAAAAATACACAGCTAATTCTAAATTTCCGATGACTCTATTTTATAAGATAAATGCTGGTAGTTATAAGATCTTTCTTACACTGAAAAAAAACAAAACTCATTACATGCAAAAAAGTATGAAGTTTTTTTTGTAGAGAAATGAATTTAATGCATTTATTGTGCTAAATTCTTTTGAAAATCTACTGCTTCTCCTGGAGCAACTTTACTAAAGTTTCTAGTGCACTGACTCACTGACATTCTAAACCCATGCGCTCTTCATGCATCTGCTGCTGATCCAGCTGATACTTCTCAAACCATTGAGGTGGTTCTTTGTATATACTTGAGCAGTGACATTTTCATGGGGCATGTGGTATGGATGTGAAAGGCTGTTCATTAGATGGTTCCTCTTCAGTTATCTGAGAAGTATCAACCGCTGGTACAGACTCTACACACATTGAGGACACAACAGTCACTGGTATAACTGCTGGATCACCAGCAAACATTTCTTCCATCACATCAAAATATCTCCATGACTGACGACTGTTTCCTGTCTGTCTGTTTCTTTCTTTGTCCGTTTTATACCTGAAATATGGATATTTATTGTTCTGCTCTTCAGATGGTGCTGCAAATTTACCATCTTGGAGAAAGTCACCAAATTGTCTGTTCACATATTGCGATAATGCTGGCAACACAACACTGAGGATAGCTTCACAGTCATTGTCATACTTACTTTGTTTCATTAGACACTCATAAACATAGCTTTCTTTCATAGGTATGTCCAAAAATGGCTTGCACTTGCCTGTCATGAAGTTATATTCAATGCTGCATCTCTCAAGCCAGTATAAAGCATTGTGTAGTTCATCTAATAACCAATTTATTTGAGATGCAGTAAATTTTTCTGTTGAAGGGACTAGGCATCACAAAGGATAAATAATAAACATGTATAATTTTTGTTGTTAGCATTTATTGAAAATGTTAGAGAATAACATTTTCTGTCTAGCTCCTGGCTCTTTCAGACCCTCCTCCACCTCAACAAATTCTTCCATAGTTGTGGCTTGGTCAATTTCTTCCCCTAGTTATCCTGCTACATTTACATTAGGACCCCCAATACCACCTCCTGCTGCAAGACTGCGTTTTTCAACAAGAAGTGATATTACTCTCTTCTGGAATCCTAAAAATAAAAAGTACCTCATGACTTTTTTTTGCAAGTACTACTAGCAAGGAACCTGAACTATAAAGTAAGCTTTATTGAACAAAAGGTGAAGCTCAAAAATTGCAAACAATCCATCACATTTTAAAAACACAAGGCCGCTAGGAAATATGTAAATTGTATCAACATGTTGTTATGTAACAACTAACAAAATGGTTAAATGTTAACTGCAGTTTAATACTAAACTTATTAGCATCTGGCATGGGATAGAGCGATGAATTTGTCTTCCTTAATCTGTCCTCTGGTTAACGGCTTCTCTGATGATTAGTTGGAATGGTTTGACGGCAGGTTGAAAAGGCACAATTTTCCCTGAGCTATCTTCCTTGGTGAACGTCTCAGATTTTCAGGTGAAATGGAGTTCCTGTCCTTGCACGTTTGAGTCATCCAAGGGGAATGCGAGATACCATCTGTGCATTCTTGACTTCTTTGTTTTTGTGGGGTCTGAGACCCCACATGTTGTATGTGTCCCTGGGCTGTATTCTTTGGAGACCACCTTTGTGAATAAGTGACTCTGTGGCCAGTGTCTCATATTGGCTTCCTAAGAATTTAAGACCTTTTCTTGTCCTTTCTTATACTTCAAAGGCGGAGCTGGTAGACCACTTTGAACTTCATCTGAAATGTCAGCATTCATTGTGCTACTTTTAATATTGCTCAGTTTGTTTGTTTTGTATAATATGTACAAACTAGACAGTAAAATTATCCATCTGATTTATCATAATTCATCAATCTCTTCAAATGTCTAGGGGAATCCATTAATGGCTTAACCTTTAGCCTGCTGGTGGCAAGTGATTCTGCCTTTGCAACCAGTGCAGACCAAGATCAGCCTGCACAGAATCCTGGTCTGCACTGTTCGCTATTCAGTCAGTAAATTTTCAGTGAACATCCCTTCGAATAAAAAGTGGTACTGCCCAAATTGAATGATGGAACAGTCCATTTTATAAATTTAGCAGGGTAAAGGTTAAAGGATTGGAAGGGTAAAATAATCCTCTCAGATATGTATGAGGCAAGCATTTCAGATTAAGGAAATATTTAGTAAATCGGGACTTGCTGACTTGTTAGAACCAGGAGATTTGGTAATAGCCGATCATGGATTTTTGATACCGGACATTCTTATGTCACCAAAGATTGACCTTAACATTCCACACTTCCTTTGTGGCAGGGAACGACTTGCACAACATTTTCTCAAAATTTACGGATCTCTTAATCGTGTAAAAAATACCTAAAAAAAAGCACATGGCCATATACATTTTATTTGCCTATGTAATAGACAGTATCTTGATTTACATTTGAGAAGTTTCATTTAAATCTACTCTATAGTATATAATGTTCATTAATAATGATCAACAATGGATGTCTCTAGACTTACAATTTATTGTAAATGATAATTACTAACATTTTAACTGTAACAGTCTGATGGGGATACTTGCATATCCAAAGAGTAGTATTCAGGAATGATAATTATATTATATAATCCATTTTGCATACCAATGATTGGTTTCAAAAAAGTTTTAAAAAAACACTTTCTAAACATTGAAAATCTAGAAAAAAATTTAGAATGTCACTGTCATTTGTTGTTGTTTTTTTATTTTTGTGCATTTATTGCCTGCGTCGTCTGTTTTCAAATATTGATTTCATAAACAGTCCCAAATGCTTTTTCTGTATTTGTAACCTACAGCTTTGTAGTTTTTCTTTCTCTTTTGTCTTCGTCGTGCCCAGTCGTCCCTTGGGTTCCGAATGGAAGTATAGTTTCTATCGACATTTTCATTCCAATGCAGAACTGCAAGTTGGGATCTCATATTGTATTGCATATCGCTGAAAGCTGTCCTTTTATCTTTGAATATGTTCACGACATTGTTGAAACTTTCAACATATGTTGTATTAGGGCTCAGTAGATAATCCTCTGAACTTCTATAAATCAGCCAAAGATGCTGTTTCAATTTCATAATTACTGTATTCAATCTCTTATACTTGCTCAAACATGCTAGTAGTGCCAGTCAATGGTAGGTCAGTAATAAATCCATTGGCAGATTCTTGTCCATTGCTGGTATCTGGTCTAGGGTCAAAGTTAATAATCCAACCTGGCTTTAATTTTTTAGAGTATGTGGCACTGTGACAAGGTTGTGATTGACACTTTGCTTTGGTTTGCTGCCCACATTCCATTTGCACAGTTTACTTGCTGATGCTGTTGTCCATCAAGGCAGCTACATGGCTACAACATACCATGCTGGATGCTTTACAATTGCATGAAGCATCAACAATTTTTCCTGAAGACTTCCACATCGTCAATGTTATAGAATACCTCTTTTTAGCTGACCAGAGCCAAAGGCTCATGGTGAGCTTTTGTGACCGCTCAATGTCCGTCGTGTGTCGTGTGTCCGTCAACATTTTCTAAAAAAATCTTCTTTTTGAAAACCACTGGGCAGAATTACACCAAACTTCACAGGAATGATCCTTGGGTGGTCCTCTTTCAAAATTGTTCAAAGAATTTAATTCCATGCAGAACTCTGGTTGCCATGGCAACCGAAAGGAAAAACTTTTAAAATCTCCTTGTCCAAAACCGCAAGACGTAGAGCCTTGATATTTGGCATGTGACAATTAATTAATAAAATTGACTGCAAGAAATCCCCCAGAGAGCAGGCTAGGGGCCCAGTTACCTTAAAGCTAGACACTTCCTTATGTAATAGGTCCAAAGATGTTTAACTAAATTTTAATACTTAGAAAAACACATCACGTGACATTTATCCTGACCCTCAGACTACTAACTGTTCTGGTGATCTACCAAAGAGCTCCCCAGCGCCTACACACATTCTCCTCCTTTCAATAATCATCTCATATACCATAAAAATATTTGCTCCAGGTTTCACCTCTTTATACAACTAGAGGGCCATGAAGGCCCTGTATCACAGGCTGTCTAACGTCCCTAAAATTCCTACTTTTTCCTATTTTTTTCAATTTGGCTAAAATTCCTATTTTTTTTAAAAAATCAAAGGAAATTCCTAAAAAGGCCCTATTTTTTCACAAAAATTCCTAATTTTTTAACTTTTTTGCAGTGATCAAAAACAGAAAATGTTTTAAATGTTGTTTTAAAGTTCTTCTAATTCAGAAAAAAAACAGTTTAGCACAGTTCAAAGCAGTTTACCAGTGGTAGACGCCTTTTCTGTAAATAAAGCACTATTTGTGAGTTACTTTTATGTCAGTCACATAAAGGTAAGCACATTACATGGTCTTTAAAGTCCATATTTTAATTTGAAAATTCCTAAATTTAGCCCTAAAATTTCCTTAAAATTGTACCATATTCCTAATTTTAGCCCTATTTTTTTTGTACAAATTGCCCTAAAATTAGCCCTAATTTTTTGTCAGGGTATGCTAGACAGCCTGGTATCACTCACCTGACCTATTGACCTAAAGATCATCAAGATCAACATTCTGACCAAGTTTCATTAAGATATGGTCATAAATGTAGCCTCTAAAGTGTAAACTACCTTTTAATTTGATTTGACCCGGTGACCTAGTTTTTGACCCCAGATGACCCAGATTCAAACCTGACCTAAATATTATCAAGATTAACATTCTGATCAAGTTTCATAAAGATACAGTCATATATGTGGTCTCTAGAGTGTTAACAAGCTTTTCCTTTGATTTGACCTAATGACCTAGTTTTTGACCCCACCTGACCCAGATTTAAACTTGACCTATAGATCATCAAGATAAGCATTCTGACCAAGTTTCATTAAGATATGGTCATAAATGTAGCCTCTACAGTGTTAACTAGCTTTTCCTTTGATTTGACCTAGTGACCTAGTTTTTGACCCTTCATGACCCAGATTCAAAATGGACCTTGAGATCATCAAGATTAACATTCTGACCAAGTTTCATGAAGATATAGTCTTAAATGTGACCTCTACGTGTTAACAAGCTTTTCCTTTGATTTGACCTCGTGACCTAGTTTTTGACCCCACATAACCCAGTATCAAACTCATCCAAGATTTTATTGAATGTAACATTCTGACCAAGTTTCATTAAGATTGGGCCAAAATTGTGACCTCCAGAGCGTTAACAAGCTTTTCCTTTGATTTGACCTGGTGACCTAGTTTTTGACCCCAGATGACCCAATATCGAAATCGTCCGAGATTTTATTGAGAGTAACATTCTGATCAAGTTTCATTAAGGTTTCGATGGAGGCCTTGAGAAACAAAAATCAAACAACACCAAAGCATAGAAAGAAAGAGTTGTTTGGCATGAAAATTGAACAGCATGAAAAACATGTATATTACTTTACGAAACAAGTGTCAGTATACTGATATAAACATTGAATTCCAGAAAAGGGCTGCCTAAAGGGGCTCCACTTCCGGACAGTTAAACGCCTTTAAAAACTCACCATTTTCAAAGAACTGTTACACATGTTCGTTTTGATGCATTTGCAATAGCGTGCGAGTGGTGAAATTTCGCATAACAAGGTGGAACACAGTTTTCAGCAATTGTTTATCTTTATTTCTTTACAAATGGCATTCATTTTCAAAGGGAGACAACTGTTCCCGATTATTTTAAGTACAAATGGCATTCATTTTCAAAGGGAAACAACTTTTTCCGATTATTCTAAGTAATCTTTGAGAAAAAGTTGTCTCCCTTTGAAAATGAATGCCATTTGTAAAGAAAAAAAGATAAACAATTGCTGAAAAACTATGTTCCACCTTGTTACGTGAAATTTCACCACTCGCACGCTATTGCAAATGCATCAAAACAAACATGTGTAACAGTTCTTTGAAATGGTGAGTTTTTTAAAGGCGTTTAACTGTCCGGAAGTGGAGCCCTTTGGGCAGCTCTTTTCCGAAATTCAATGTTTATATCAGTATACTGACACTTGTTTCGTAAAGTAATATACATGTTTTACATGCTATTCAATTTTCATGTCAAACAACTCTTTCTTTCTATGATTTGGTGTTGTTTGATTTTTGTTTCTCAAGGCCTCCATCGAAACCTTAAGATTAGGTCAAAATTGTGACCTCTAGAGTGTTAACAAGTTTTTCCTTTGATTTGACCTGGTGTCCTAGTTTTTGACCCCAGATGACCCAATATCGAACTAAAAGTTTAGAGTCTTCAACAGTATTGTAAAAGTACAAAGTGAATGAACAGTAAAACAGTATTACAAAATTTACAAGCATTTGGCAAGAAAATTCTACAAGTAAAATATAGTTGACTGTAGAACTCAAATTAAATAGTTTATAACAATGTAGAAAGATGCAAACTGCTTGTGAGATTGAAAATATATAAACACTAAGGAGGTTTTTTTAATATGTGTACAGCATGTCGTATATTACATTAATTTTTGACACATGTTCAATGGGAAGTACAGGAAATGTACTAACATAAACTTGTGTAATAAAAGTTTACAGTCTTCAACAGTATTGTAAAAGTACAAAGTGAATGAACAGTAAAACAGTATTACAAAATTGACAAGCATTTGGCAAGAAAATTCTACAAGTAAAATATAGTTGACTGTAGAACTCAAATTTCATAGTTTATAACAATGTAGAAAGATGCAAACTGCTTGTGAGATTGAAAATATATAAACACTAAGGAGGTTTTTTTAATATGTGTACAGCATGTCGTATATTACATTAATTTTTGACACATGTTCAATGGGAAGTACAGGAAATGTACCAACATAAACTTGTGTAATAAAAGTTTTCAGTCTTCAACAGTATTGTAAAAGTACAAAGTGAATGAACAGTAGAACAGTATTACAAAATTGACAAGCATTTGGCAAGAAAATTCTACAAGTAAAATATAGTTGACTGTAGAACTCAAATTACATAGTTTATAACAATGTAGAAAGATGCAAACTGCTTGTGAGATTGAAAATATATAAACACTAAGGAGGTTTTTTTAATATGTGTACAGCATGTCGTATATTACATTAATTTTTGACACATGTTCAATGGGAAGTACAGGAAATGTACTAACATAAACTTGTGTAATAAAAGTTTACAGTCTTCAACAGTATTGTAAAAGTACAAAGTGAATGAACAGTAAAACAGTATTACAAAATTGACAAGCATTTGGCAAGAAAATTCTACAAACAAAATATAGTTGACTGTAGAACTCAAATTACATAGTTTATAACAATGTAGAAAGATGCAAACTGCTTGTGAGATTGAAAATATATAAACACTAAGGAGGTTTTTTTAATATGTGTACAGCATGTCGTATATTACATTAATTTTTGACACATGTTCAATGGGAAGTACAGGAAATGTACTAACATAAACTTGTGTAATAAAAGTTTACAGTCTTCAACAGTATTGTAAAAGTACAAAGTGAATGAACAGTAAAACAGTATTACAAAATTGACAAGCATTTGGCAAGAAAATTCTACAAATAAAATATAGCTGACCACAGAACTTTAATTACATAGTTTATAATAATTGAGAAAGATGCGAACTGCTTGTCAGATCGAAAATATATAAATACGCTTGAGTTTTTTTTATTTTGCATAGCATGCCGCATTGTATGTTATTTTTTGACACATGTGCAATCGGAAATATAGGAAATGTATAAGCAAAAAATAGTGTAATGGAAGTTTACAGTCCTCAACAGGATTGTTAAAGTACAAGGTGCACCGGAGTGCTTTTATTTTTGCATGGCACGCCACATCTTACATTATTTTTTGACGTATGTTTAATGCAACATTTAGTTAAGGTACTAATAAACCATCAAGATGTACCTTACTTGTGTAACAGTAGTTTACTTTCCTCAACAGTATTGTAAAAGTACAAGGTGAATAAGTGAAAAACAGTATTTCAAAATTTACAAGCATTTGGCACTAAATTTCTATAAGTAAAACATAGCACATAGTGTTGCCTATTAACAATGACTTGAATTTGAAATGGTCCCTCAATCATAATTGTATCAACTAATGGCAGCACAATCATAATTGTATCAACTAGCTAAATAGTGGTACTTAATGAGAGGTTCATCACTCATTACGCGGTGGCCAATGAGGAGCTTGGGCGTTTACATAATCATGATTCAATGTCAGTGAATTGAAAAACTTTACCTATGCAACAATAATTTTTTTATTATGAAGTCATTGGAAATATGCATTTGGCATTAAAAACACTAAACAGATGATAAATCTTGACAATACAGAGAACGAAATAAACTATAGTAAAAAAGTCTCTCTTCCACTAAGTTGCATTAATAAAACCGTTACCGTAGACCATTTCTTTTTTATATCAAGAGCATCAAGTAGAGCAGTAGGAGTATTCAACATTTTCTCATTTTTGTAACAATGTTCTCAGTAGACAGGTGAATTTCAAATTTGTTCAAAATAAGAAAGTCTTCAAATGCATCAAGGTCATCTTTTAATTCTGGTTTACTTTCTGCAGTCACAAGGGTTTCTACAGCTTCTGTTGAAACCTGTAGTTTCTTTTGTTGACCATCAATCTGTGCGTAAGCTACAACAGAGATCTGAGTTGGCAAGGAAGTGGTGAGGACTTTGAAATTGCAACTGGAACAGCGAACAAGTGGCTGTTGGTATTCGTTTGAATCTAGTATTTTGAAACAAATGGGGCATGAGATCTTCTTCAGTACTTGTACAGACTGAAGCTGCACGTTAATCACTTGTTCGTGGCAAATTTCTTCGATGTCTGATTTTACATCTTCAAATGGTGGTATGGGAATTACCTTTGTTTGCGGAGTTGTATTAAGCTGTCCTTTCTCAAACATTTTTACCCTGAGGAAAGATATACAATAGAATCCACCTTCACGTAGTTGTTCAAGCAGCTCATGTGACCATATGACAAGCTTCATTGTTTGGGAAGCATCTGCTACTATGGCTGTAGTTATTGATCTTGGTCCAAACTTGGTCATGATTGGTTTGTTCTTTTCAATTGCTTTGATGTACTGAACATTGACAGTGGCCTGAAATAGATAATTAGAAGACTCTGTATGACCGACATACTATTTATTTACCAGTAAATGTTTCAATTTTGTATGCATTTTTGAAAAAAAAAAATGTTTAAGGTAGCTATAAGTATTTATAAGGCAAATAGTTTCTATAACAATACCTCAATTAATTATACACATTATGTCATTCTCACGCAGACACCAGGCCGAACTGGATAGCTTCAGTATTATATTTTCATGACAAAATGGGAGATCAGCAACAAATAATAACAGATTGGTCAAAGGTCTGAAAGAGCATATCCCTTGCGAATTTTTGGTTGGATTTCCTTAGAATTGTTTAGTTTTCTAATGCTTTCTATGGAATAAATCCTTTAGATATCCAAAGAATTCCTAAGAAATTATAGGAATTCTCTGTTGGAAAACTTGGGAAAACAATGGCGGTATTGGCACCAAATTTTCCTAAGAATTCCAAAGTAATCCAAACCTGAAACTTCATCAAGTTCCTAACAAATCCATACTTTTTCAAGTGAGAAAACACTGGAAATCCTAGGAATTCTCTGTTGGAAAACTTTGGAAAACAATGGCGGTATTGGCACCAAATTTTCCCAAGAATTCCATAGTAATCCAAACTTGAAACTTCATTATGTTCCTAAAAAATCCATACTTTTCCAAATGAGAATACACTGGAATACCTAAGTAATCCAACATGGACCAATAGCAGTATTATTAATTCAAAATTTATTCAAACCCAACAAATCCATACTTTTCTGACTATGAAAACATTGGAATACTTGGGAAATATTTTAAATAAAATCCAGGTTTTTTTTTTTCCAAAATTTCTGCAGCAAGTGACATAAAAAACAATGCATTTTTACAGATGCAGAATATTATTTTCACTTTTGCCATGCATAAAGTCAATACATGTATATGATAACATTATTTTAAAAACGTCTAAAACTTATAAAACAACATGTGGTTAGTACAGCATGCTCAACTATTTTCAATGCTCTTTTGTAACAGCTATGTAAATCAATTTGTGGATTAGACATGGTCATTTTGACCATATCTTTTTAAAGAAGAAAAACCCTTGAGCTAATAGAGGCTGGAAATGTTACGCATTTGAAATTTCAATGGTCTAAAACCATACTCCAAAGTCAAAGAAACTCCTGCATTTTATTTGAATAGTTGAGCCTAAAATAATTCAAACATGATTATAATGTGATCTCATTACAATATGGGTTGAAAATCACAGCAAAACAAATAATAAGCTATTTGGTATGTGTAGTCATTCAAAAAAGTTAATCTTGCATTTGATCTTCCCTAAGTCTGAAAGACGCACCAAGTAGCAGAACATACAACATATTTAAAATATGACTAGAATGTATAATACAAACAAGAGCTATCAATGTTCTTGGTAATTATTAAATTATTTAACTGAGAAAAAGGGCCATCATTCAGACGAACTCTTAGAAAAACTTTACGTATACACTCCTGATGGTAAATATTATCAAGGTAAAATCATTCAGTCTGTGTGGGTGCGGTTATTAAGATCTAAAAATGACTGGCAAAATCCTTGACAATGTTGACTAAACTCTTACAGTTTTCATGATGGTAAATGGGCCTTTGATTTTTCAAAGAAAATGAAGATAGGCTTCAATAGTTGAAACATAACAGAATGTACTTTAAAAAAATTCAATATCGCTTAGAAAATCACAGTAACACAAAATATAGGCATTTGGCACAATTATGTCAATCAAAAACATAAAACTGATAGAAAATTCACAAAAAATACTGATAAGTGATCAGTATAACACAATCAATTATTTGGCACAAATGAAACATTAAAACATAACTAGGTTGTAATCTCATTTCAGCTTGACCTGAGAAAATCATAATAACACAAAAAGATATTTGGCACAATCAAGTCTTAAAACAAAGTAAAACTGGTATTTGATCTCCAAACTTAATATCCATTGAAACCATTTACTTGCTATTTGAATTTTACACATTCATCATGAACAAATGTATTAATCACCATTTAGAAAAATACTTTTACATCAGATGTTCATGAAATTGAATTTACTCTCTACTTTTTGGCTGTGTGGGGAGGCTGTGTTTTCTGAATGTTGCTATTCCTGACATGCATATTTCACTTTTTTTACAGTAATTTTCATTATCCAGTCTGTTGTCTGCTGACAATTCATGGCCCATTTGACTGGCATAGCGATCTTTGCGGTGTATTTTCACTGTTCTGGACATCAACTGAAATATATAAATTGTATATAAAACAAGAAACCTGCCAACTTCACTTAAACTTCATAGTAAATTGGTCAACACTACATAATAATCAAGGCAAGCAGTTTTAATCCCAAGGAGAGACTGCAAGTTTGTAATGATTCTTGACCGAGCAAGCTAATAGCCGGGCACTGTAGCGCAGTGGAAGCGGTAGCAAAGTCATTGGCTTTACGATCCAGAGATCGCGAGTTTGATCCTCACCCCGCCACTCTCTCTGTGATGATCTGATCTAGAGCATTGTGTCTAGTGGTCATTCGTCTCCCACCTCTGATTCAAGTGGAAAAGTTGTCAGTTACTTGCGGAGAGAGGTTAATACTCGTTATATATAGCGTTGTACTACAGCTGAAAAACAGGTGTAAAACCCAAACAAACATTTCATAACTAGCTATATAAAATTTAGCAAACTCATTCAAAAAGAGAAGCATAAATGTGTATTGTGTTGATTTGAAGAGCTTATTTCAATTCACTTATTGTTGGTTACTTTACTTATAATTTTTCTTAATGAAAGCAAGGTCTTAATATTTATATTGTTCACACCAGAGCTGTGAACAGCAAATTCTAAAAGCCAGAAATTTATTGTCAAAACATCTTTGCTTGTTATTATGGGATGCAAGTGATATGATGGCGGATTATAAAGAGACATAAACTGTCAAACCTAGGGATTCATAGACCTGTCAAGCTCACCAGTTTCATGAATAACTAGAAATGTGTCCATAGGACACGGATGCCCCCGCTACATAATGCTTGACACAGGAATGGGTGATAGGTGCCAGATATTCGTTATGTGAATACATACAAAGTTTAAAAATAAAGATACAGAGTTCAGTTAAATTATGGAGATGATAAAAAATTTACTGTGACCTTGACCTTTGAGCAAGTTTTTGCACGCGACATGTCGTCTTCATATAATGATCATTTGTACCAATTAATTTCAAAATCCAATCATGTTATGAGAAAGACAAAGTTATGAGCCGGACACGAACATACACTTTTCATTGTATCCTGCACAAAGTTGAAGTGTCCGCTGTGACCTTGACCTATGAGCAAGCGGCACAGTTTTTGCATGCGACACGTTGTCTTGATATGCTGATCATTTGTACAAATCAATTTCAAAATCCAATCATGGAAGACAAAGTTATGAGCTGGACACGAACATACACTTTTCATTGTATCCTGGACAAAATTGAAGTGTCCACTGTGACCTTGACCTTTGAGCGAGCGGCAGTTTTTGCACACGACACGTCGTCTTGATATGATGATCATTTGTACCAATCAATTTCAAAATCCAATCATGGAAGACAAAGTTATGAGCCGGACACGAACATACACTTTTCATTGTATCCTGCACAAAGTTGAAGTGTCCACTGTGACCTTGACCTTTGAGCGAGCGGCACAGTTTTTGCACGCGACACATCGTCTTCCTATGATGATCATTTGTACCAATTTATTTCAAAATCCAATCATGGACTACAAAGTTATGAGCCGGAAATGCCCATACATACATACATACATACATACATACATACATACATACATACATACACACAAACACACACACACATGGACAGGGTAAACACTATATGCCCGTCTGCCTTTGGCGGGGGCATAAAAAATGTGGGTGGTGTAGGATGAAAAACAAAAACAGATTTGATACTTGCAATGTGTTTTTAGCTCACCTGTTACATAGTGACAAGGTGAGCTTTTGTGATCACCCTTTGTCCGTCGTCCATAGTCAGTCCGTGCGTGCGTCAACAATTTCTTGTCTGCACGATAGTGGTTTCATTTATGATTTTATTTTAACCAAACTTGCACACAACTTGTATCACCATGAGATCTCGGTTCCTTTCTTGAACAGGCCAGATCCCATTATGGGTTCCAGAGTGATGGCCCCTGAAAGGGCCAAAATCAGCTATTTTGACCTTGTCTGCACAATAGCAGCTTTTTTTTTTATTTGATTTTTACCAAACTGGCACACAACTTGTATCATCATAAGATCTTGGTTCTTTTCTTGAACTGGCGAGATTCCATTATGGGTTCCAGAGTTATGGCCCCTGAAAGGGCCAAAATTAGCTATTTTGACCTTGTCCGCACAATAGCAGCTTTATTTATGATTTGATTTTAACCAAACTTGCACACAACTTGTATCACCATAAGATCTTGGTTCCTTTCTTGAACTGGCGAGATTCCATTATGGGTTTCAGAGTGATGGCCCCTGAAAGGGCCAGAATTAGCTATTTTGACCTTGTCTGCACAATAACAGCTTCCTTTATGATTTGCATTTAATCAAACTTGCACAAAACTTGTGTCACCATAAGATCTCGGTTCCTTTCTTGAACCGGCCAAATCCCATAATGGGTTCCAGAGTTATGGCCCCTGAAAGGGCCAAAATGAGCTATTTTGACCTTGTCTGCACAATAGCAGCTTCATTTATGATTTGATTTTAACCAAACTTGCACACAACTTGTATCACCACAAGATCTTGCTTCCTTTCTTCAAATGGCCAGATGGGTTCCAGAGTTATGGCCCCTTAAAGGTCCAAAATTGGCTATTTTGGCTTTTGCAGCCATATAGAGACTTCATTTATGGTTTTATTTGATACAAACTTCTAAAATATCTTCAACAACAATAAGTCCTGGATTCCATGACAAATTAGATCCAATCGTAGGTTCCAGAGTTATTTTATATCTGATTACCTCCCCTGATTGTAATCAGAATGGATTTATATCAGTAAGAACTTATAGGACTTATTTGAAATTTCATTATTGTTATTAGTTGGACTGAGACAATCAGGGTAGATAACTATGGACTGATTTTATGTCATATTACCTCCCTTTATTTCAAATTAAAATGGGTATATCTCCATAACTAACGAAGATACTGATCTGAAATTTCATTTATGTCAAAGATTTATTTTGCAGATCCTTCTTTTGTTCACTTACAATATTTTTTTTTTTTAATTACTTCCCTTTTACGTTACTATAAATAGCTTATTTTTAGTAACTTTTTTATTATTGGCCGTAGGGAAAAACTGAGACCACTTTTCTATGGTACAACATGGATGGTACCTCCAATTTTTAGGTGTATTTTGACATATCTATACCTTGTAAGAATCTTTTTTTCTTTTTGGTTAAATTTCTTCCCTTTGTTGTTCCTGTCCTTTGGACTTAGATATTTTTCCGAGGACCTTCTTGTCCTCAAGTGCAATGATAACAGGTGAGCGATATAGGGCCATCATGGCCCTCTTGTTCAAGAATGACACCTATCGTACCTTATCAAGAAATAAAAAACTTCTTACTATGTATGTCAGTGCCAGCATATTGATTCCTAATAATCTTCAGCCGATTCCTGATCTTCATTTGGATGGCTTGCTCACCTACCTCAAACTTCTTCATAAGTAGGGGCCTCCGTGGCCGAGTGGTTAGAGTCGTTGACTTCAAACCATTTGCCCCTCATCGATGTGGGTTCGAAACCTCATTTGGGGCGTAGAATTCTTCACGTGAGGAAGCCATCCAGCTGGCTTACGGAAGGTCGGTGGTTCTACCCAGGTGCCCGCTCGTGATGAAATAGTGCACGGAGGGGCACCTGGGGTCTTCCTCCACCATTAAAGCTGGAAAGTCGCCATATGACCTAAAATTGTGTCGGTGCAACGTTAAACCCAACAAAATAAATAAATAAATCTTCATAAGTAACACTGAAAATGAATAATGTTGTTTAGTTACATAATAATAGAAGGATATCCTTACACAAAGTATGGTACCAATAAAATTCCAGTATTCAGGCACAAAGAAAACAAAAGTTAAATCCCCAAGACGTGGTTTTTGAACAGTTCATTTCAAACAGACCGAAGTTCAGAAATTTTTCTGATGAAAATTTTCTGTGATCAAAAAAGACTCATGTCCAAGGTTTTATCTGACAAGGGATTTGTGCTTGACAAGAGATGCCATTTAATTACTGCTTGATAAAATTATAAATGGCACAAAAATATGGGTTGACAATACCAGATGACAGAGTATATAAAGTGCAGAACCACCGCGATAATGAGACCGCTCCACTAATCAGACAATGCTTTTAAAGAACAGAATGGCATTGAACATCAATACTGAGACCGTCCCCACTAAACAAATGTTCTCTACCGGTATTCCCTTTTTAGCTCACCTGTCACATAGTGACAAGGTGAGCTTTTGTGATCACCCTTCGTCCGTCGTCCATCGTCAGTCCGTGCGTCAACAATTTCTTGTCTGCACGATAGTGGTTTCATTTATGATTTTATTTTAACCAAACTTGCACACAACTTGGATCACCATAAGATCTCGGTTCATTTCTTAAACTAGCCAGATCCCATTATGGGTTCCAGAGTTATGACCCCTGAACGGGCCAAAATCAGCTATTTTGACCTTGTCTGCACAATAGCAGCTTTATTTATAACTTGATTTTTACCAAACTGGCACACAACTTGTATCACCATAAGATCTTGGTTCCTTTCTTGAACTGGCAAGATTCCATTATGGGTTCCAGAGTTATGGCCCCTGATAGGGCCAGAATTAGCTATTTTGACCTTGTCTGCACAATAGCAGCTTCATTTATGATTTTATTTTAACTAAACTTGCACACAACTTGTATCACCATAAGATCTTGGTTCCTTTCTTCAAATGGCGAAATTCCATTATGGGTTCCAGAGTGATGGCCCCTGAAAGGGCCAGAATTAGCTATTTTGACCTTGTCTGCGCAATAGCAGCTTCATTTATGATTTGAATTTAATCAAACTTGCACAAAACTTGTGTCACCATAAGACCTTGGTTCCTTTTTTAAACCGGCCAGATCCCTTAATGGGTTCTGGAGTTATGGCCCATGAAAGGGCCAAAATTAGCTATTTTGACCTTATCTGCACAATAGCAGCTTCATTTATGATTTGATTTAAACCAAACTTGCACACAACTTGTATTACCACAAGATCTTGGTTCCTTTCTTGAACTGGTCAGATTCCATCATGGGTTTCAGAGTTATGGCCCCTTAAAGGTCCAAAATTAGCTATTTTGGCTTTTGCAGCCATATAGATACTTCATTTATGGTTTTATTTGATACAAACTTCCAAAATATCTTCAACAACAATGAATCTTGGATTCCATGACAAATCAGATCCAATCGTAGGTTCCAGAGTTATTTTATATCTGATTACCTCCCCTGATTGTAATCAAAATGCATTTATATCAGTAAGTACTTATAGTACTTATTTGAAATTTCATTATTGTCATTAGTTGGACTGAGCCAATCAGGGTAGATAACTATGGACTGATTTTATGTCAAATTACCTCCCTTTATTTCAAATTAAAATGGGTATATCTCCATAACTAATGAAGATACTGATCTGAAATTTCATTTATGTCAACAGATGTATTTGGCAGATCCTTCTTTGTTCACTTACAATAAAGATTTTTTAATTACTTCCCTTTTACGTTACTATAAATAGCTTATTTTTAGTAACTTTTTTATTATTGGCCTTTTCTGTGGTAAAACATGGATGGTACCTCCAATTTTTAGGTGTATTTTGACATATCTGTACCTTGTAAGAATTTTTTTTCTTTTCTGTTAAATTTCTTCACTTTGTTGTTCCTGTCCTTTGGACTTAGATATTTTTCCTGAGGACTTTCTTGTCCTCAAGTGCAATGATAACAGGTGAGCGATATAGGGCCATCATGGCCCTCTTGTACTTTTATTTTATTAGTGTAATACCTATTAAATAATCTTTCCTTTCTGGTTCAAAGGGAGGCCTCTGGTATCCAGAAGACTTGCCACTTTTTTGACCTTTAAGTGTGCAAGTGGTCAGTTCCTCCATTGTAAAGACCAAAGGCATCAACTCCTTCACAGCAACTGTAAGGGACTGGCAGGTGCCTGCTCTACGCTCAACTTCAGCCTGAAATTTAGAAGAAAAGATTTGAACTGCCAAAAGATACTGTTAAACACAAAACTATATGATCGGTGACCTTAAAACTAATCTGTGAATATGAAGAAACGTACAATGTTCAACCCAATCATCAAGTTAAGTTGTTTGATGCTATTTCCTACATTAACATATCCAAAGACAAATCAGTTACTGCATTACTTTTTATGCCCCCGAAGGGAGGCATATAGTTTTTGAACCGTCTGTCAGTCTGTCGGTCTGTCAGTCTGTCTGTCCGCAATTTTCGTGTCCGGTCCATATCTTTGTCATCGATGGATGATTTTCAAATAACTTGGCATGAATGTGTACCACAGTAAGATGATGTGTCGCGCGCAAGACCCAGGTTCGTAGCTGAAAGGTCAAGGTCACACTTAGACGTTAAAGGTCATTTTTCATGATACTGCATTCGTGTCCGGACCATATCTTTGTCATCGATAGATGGATTTTAAAATAACTTGGCATGAATGTGTACCACAGTAAGGCGACGTGTCCGCGCAAGACCCAGGTCCGTAGCTCAAAGGTCAAGGTCACACTTAGACGTTAAAGGTCATTTTTCATGATAGTGCATTCGTGTCCGGTCCATATCTTTGTCATCCATGGATGGATTTTCAAATAACTTGGCATGAATGTGTACCACAGTAAGATGACGTGTCGCGCGCAAGACCCAGGTCTGTAGCTCAAAGGTCAAGGTCACACTTAGACATTAAAGGTCATATTTCATGATAGTGCATTGATGGGCGTGTCGGGTTCATATCTTTGTCATTCATGCATGGATTTTAAAATTATTGGGCATGAATGTGTACCACAGTAAGACGAAGTGTCGCGCGCAAGACCCAGGTCCGTAGGTCAAAGGTCCTCAACTCTAACATCGGCCATAACTATTCATTCAAAGTGCCATCGTGGGCATGTGTCATCCTATGGAGACAGCTCTTGTTGAAATAGCAACTTGCATGTAAAACTTTAACCAGGATTTTTAAAGTCCAAAAGGGGGCATAATTCAGCCAAAAATACAAGGAAATATTGAGACTCGATCCAGTAAAGTTGGTAATTACCTAGGGAAAGGAAATATAAACTTCAAATAGTATGCTAAATTACAGCCCTAGAATCTGCATGCTAAACTTTAATGAAGATGTGATGCAAATGCCAACACAGACGCCAGGGCGAGGTAGATTATGAGCTAGTCTATATGCGAGCAGTCGAACTGAAAACTGTACAGTTGGCCAACATTCAACGATTGCAAGAACTCTCCAAAAACACAATCTGTGAAAACATTAATACGGAAGAGAAAATAACAGAATAGCATTTATTTATTTTTTTATTAAAAATAAAAAGGTGAAACAGCATACTTTACAGATAACACAAATAAAATAACCTACTAAACAAGAAACTTTAACATTTTCAAAAATGGTAACTTAACAAATGCATGCAATAAAACATAAAATTTTTAAACATTGACCCAGCACTTTCAATAGCCTTTAAACCATATGTACTTGTACTTTATTTTTTCTAAAACGAATGTTTGAGTGTAATACTGTTGCAGCATACCGTATTTTCCCGAATTAAGGCCCCCCCTCTAATTAACGCCCCCCACCCATTTATTTACAGTACTAAAGTCCAATGTATTAAAAATTAAACACACTTTTAAACAGTCCATGTACCGTAAGTCCAAAACATTTGTACTAAGTACGGTACGTAACAGAAAATTAAACGGTAAATACATTTTTGATTTAATTGTTTTTACACCACTTGCGCACACGCTTCCTGCCGACTTTAAACAAACTTGCAGCAATGTGTTTACGATATACCCTTTTCTTCGGCAGTTTTAAGAACTTTTAATTTAAAAGCAGGCACAGCAGCGTGTCAAACCACTGACATTGTGTATTGCGCAATTAGCTACCCGCATGTACTAAGGAAAATGTTATCGGAGTACACAGCTGTTTGGGTCATGACGTTATGTGTAGTGTGGCGAGCGTGTCAAAAAGCAGACATGAAATACACGAGGTACCGTATTTAAATGCATAAAAGACACACTGCATTAAATTGGATGCCAAATAATTACGTTTTGGGGGGATTAAACAACACAGAAACACTTTACAGCTAGTTTGAACGATGTTTTTAAGTTTTGTTAAAATTTTCATTTTTTATTTTTTTACCTCAAATAAACGCCCCCTCTTTGGAAAACGTAACGCCCCCGGGGGCGTTAATACGGGAAAATACGGTAAATTAAACGAAACAATACAAACCGAAAGCTGGCTACCAAATTTATTAACTCTCCAACAAGTTTAATATCATATTGCTGTTTACCATATGTCCTTATTGGTGCAATTGTGCATTTTCAACCTCAGCAATCCAAAAGTTACTACATTACCATTTTGCAACAGTGCAAAAAATAGAAAAACACTGCAGAAGAAATATTATCAACTTGCAAAGGCTTACAAAAAAAAAACATATGTGAAATCTGTGGAAAAGAATGCACAACTGAACATCAAAAATACAAACACAAAAAAACCCATGAAGACCACAACATGAAATACAAATGCTCATGGTGTGAGAAATTATATGTCAGGAGAGACACCCTTAAGCACCATTCCACCAGGATACATGGTTTTGAGGAAAAAGAATTTGTGAAAGTCACAGTGATGAAACATGACAAAGTGGTAACCTTTCCCAGATTACAAAACCCTACTCACAAAACTCTAATGAAGACACCTAAATTTAGGATCATGCTGGGAAAAACTGGAATGCCGTATGTCAAGATGACACCCAAGATGAAACTTAAACGTAGCAGGAAGTCCGAGGAAGAATAACCAATCGGAACACTTACATTCAATATACCATCGCCCTTGTCGCCAATCCAACCAACACCCTGTTCCAGCACGGATACCTTATGCCAGGACGAGTACGGAATGTTCAGTAATGAGAATGAACAATTAATTAGTGTCAACAGAGTTTACGGAATATTTAATTAAGTTAAAATTATTTCTTCTTATACAAAAACTCTAAAAACAGACTCCTTTTACATTTGGACCGATGCCAACATTTTTTGGACAGTTGCCAGAACCAATCTATTTATAGTAACAATTTGTCATCAAAGTCGTCCACATTTTATATACTTCAGTGTAGAAATTTCTTTATATTTTATCCTGATGAAGGTCATTATATGACCGAAACCGGTAGATTTTATTAAATTTGTTAACCACACCCGGTGTTTGATGTGTTGTTCCTCTTAACTCTCTTTTATTATTAGTTCAAAAAAAAAAACATAAGAAAAAAATATTGCAAAATAAAAATATTATGCAATGACTAGCTGGTAAAAAAAACCCCCATAAGCCTACATATCAACACATCTACTCTACTAAGTGGTCCTTTTCAATCAATACTAATAATTATATGCAACACTAAAATGAGCTTTATGAAAAATCACAGATAACAATTTTTTTGAAGATAGTACTATAATCATACATGATTAAAATATTATGAATATTGATAAATATGGTCATGAAGGTCTATTTGCAAAATCACATAAAAAAACAATTAAGTCTGGCAAGGAAATTAAAGTTCTTCATTTTTACCATTGGAAGACTCACATTCTTATACACCCACAAAATATTCTTTCATTTGCAATTCACTTATATATCATATAGTAAATAATGCCTGAAAAAAAAAAAAATTCAGTAACTTTTGTGTTCAAAAGGCACTCTAACAATAAATATTGCATGGGACATGGCTTATAAAATACCAATGGGAAAAAAGTATTGCACTATAATAATATTATGCAAAGACTAGCAGTTATGAAATGAGATCAAACATATTTGTAGACGTCATCAATACCATATAAAAACACAAGAAATATATTTATTACACAAAAAATATATTTATTACCCGTATAAAAACACAAAAATATATTCAACTGTGAAGGTAAGTAGCTGCATGACTTTGAATATATACCTCTCACTGAATGGACAAAATTAATAGTGTAAAACAAGCTAAGTGACAATATTCTATTATGGAGAAAAGTAGCTGCAAATAAAAAATGTAATATCTCTTTAATTAAGTAAACACTTACACAGTATCTTTATACCATACAAGTACTTTTTCTGCGGAAACTTTATTTCTGCGTTTTCTGCTTTAGACAGTAAGACTAGATTTATAATCTGCAGAAACTTTTGTCCTGACATGCCAAGATACAACAATACAAGCCGCCATTGTAATCTGACAATGTCTTGATAGCGTTATCGGCTTTTGCCCCACATGTAGACAAATGCCAATGAAAGCAAGTTGAAAATTTAGTAACAACGGTAATATATTATTGTTTTGCTGTTTAATAATCCATAATAAAAAAAATCAATTTTGTTTTGATTTTCTTTCACCATTTAGCAGTTGGCGTTCGGTTTTAATTTTCTTTATGTGACAAACACAATCCATTGTATCCTTTGCATCTACTGTCAACCGTTCCGTCTGGCAATGGTCATGTTTACCGCTAATTGTATGGGACTTGAAAAAGGCACGGTTAACAAAACTTATCATACCTTTAAATGCACAGATGAAAATGTTTGCAATATATAGAATCAGACATTTTTCGTGTCTGTTTGGCCTGATCATATTCATAAAATGACTGTTTTCGCTTGCATTTAATAATTAACATTATGTGATGACGACGATGTGTCATCAGTATCTGTCAACTTTTATTTTTAAACCGAAAGCCAAAATAAACTGTCAAAATAACAAAAAAATACGTACCTGTCTATTTGAAATAAATAACTACCGTAGAATACAGAACCGCAGAAATAAATCCCTTCAACCTGAGAAGGAAGACACCACAGAAATTTGACATCACCTCATTTTTAGCTCACCTGTCACAAAGTGACAAGGTGAGCTTTTGTGATCGCGCGGTGTCCGTCGTCCGTCCGTCCGTCCGTAAACTTTTGCTTGTGACCATCCTAGAGGTCACATTTTTCATGGGATCTTTATGAAAGTTGGTCAGAATGTTCATCTTGATGATATCTAGGTCAAGTTCGAAACTGGGTCACGTGCCTTCAAAAACTAGGTCAGTAGGTCTAAAAATAGAAAAACCTTGTGACCTCTCTAGAGGCCATATATTTCACAAGATCTTCATGAAAATTGGTCAGAATGTTCAACTTGATGATATCTAGGACAAGTTTGAAACTGGGTCACGTGCCGTCAAAAACTAGGTCAGTAGGTCTAAAAATAGAAAAACCTTGTGACCTCTCTAGAGGCCATATATTTCATAAGATCTTCATGAAAATTGGTCAGAACATTCATCTTGATGATATCTAGGTCAAGTTCGAAACTGGGTCATGTGCCTTCAAAAACTAGGTCAGTAGGTCAAATAATAGAAAAGCCTTGTGACCTCTCTAAAGGCCATATTTTTCATGGGATCTGTATGAAAGTTGGTCTGAATGTTCATCTTGATGATATCTAGGTCAAGTTTGAAACTGGGTCACGTGCGGTCAAAAACTAGGTCAGTAGGTCTAAAAATAGAAAAACCTTGTGACCTCTCTAGAGGCCATATATTCCATGAGATCTTCATGAAAATTGGTCAGAATGTTCATCTTGATGATATTTAGGTCAGATTCCAAAGTGGGTCACATGCCATCAAAAACTAGGTCAGTAGGTCAAATAATAGAAAAACCTTGTGACCTCTCTAAAGGCCATATTTTTCATTGGATCTGTATGAAAGTTAGTCTGAATGTTCATCTTGATGATATCTAGTTCAAGTTCGAAACTTGGTCATGTGCAGTCAAAAACTAGGTCAGTAGGTCTAAAAATAGAAAAACCTTGTGACCTCTCTAGAGGCCATATATTTCATGAGATCTTTATGAAAATTGGTCAGATTGTTCACCTTGATGAAATCTAGGTCAAGTTCGAAAGTGGGTCACGTGCAGTCAAAAACTAGGTCAGTAGGTAAAATAATAGAAAAACCTTGTGACCTCTCTAGAGGCCATATTTTTCATGGGATCTGTATGAAAATTGGTCTGAATGTTCATCTTGATGATATCTAGGTCAGATTTGAAAGTGGGTCACGTGCCATCAAAAACTAGGTCAGTTGGTCAAATAATAGAAAAACCTTGTGACCTCTCTAAAGGCCATATTTTTCATGGGATCTGTATGAAAATTGGTCTGAATGTTCATCTTGATGATATCTAGGTCATGTTCGAAACAGGGTCATGTGCGGTCAAAAACTAGGTCATTAGGTCTAAAAATAGAAAAACCTTGTGTACTCTCTAGAGACCATACTTGTGAATGGATCTCCATAAAAATTGGTCAAAATGTTCATCTTGATGATATCTAGGTCAAGTTTGAAACTGGGTCACGTGCCTTAAAAAACTAGGTCAGTAGGTCAAATAATAAAAAAACCTTGTGACCTCTCTAGAGGCCATACTTTTCATGGGATCTGTATGATAGTTGGTCTGAATGTTCATCTTGATGATATCTAGGTCAAGTTTGAAACTGGGTCATGTGGAAAGAGGTGAGCGATTCAGGACCATCATGGTCCTCTTGTTTCACAAAGTGAACTGCAATGTCTTAAAGCATCGCCACAACTACAACTCAATAGCAGTTCATATTTTAAGGCCAAATATTGTCCTGAGGAGAAATAGCACTTGACCTTTGACAGTTGGTGATATTATCATCAACATAAAAACATAAAATACATAAAATTATGATCATCAATGGAACATAGCTGCTATACTAACTCTATTGATTTATATTGGCAGATCTGATGTTTTTTAGCTCACCTGTCACAAAGTGACAAGGTGAGCTTTTGTGATCGCGCGGTGTCCGTCGTCAGTAAACTTTTGCTTGTGACCACTCTAGAGGTCACATTTTTTGTGGGCCACAAATTGCCTGAATTGATGTTGTTGTTTTTTTCCTGTGTAGAATTCAGTAACCAGGTTAACATTTCAAAAATGATTTCCTAAGACTTAGATCTTCAGCGTCTGCTATAAAATTGGCTGCATTTTTTTTTATTCAATATATATAGAGCTTGACTGCTGTAAAATTGCAAAATTTTATCATAAGGCCTGAGAAAAGTATCATATAAAGGCATAAAACAAATAGTATATACACATTCTTATTTGTGCATATGTTAATTTTTATGAAAATTAGCATGTAAAATTTCAAGTCGAAGTGACTTGCACCAAGTATCAACAAATGGAAGGCTTACAAGAGATGCTAGTACAGATAACATAATATACAAAATTTACAAATATGACCAAGAGAGAACAATGTTACATGGCAAGAAACACCTTGCAAATACTAAAATAAAAACACACAAGAACAACTTATTATTAAAACTACCAACAGCTATCATGCCACTAAATTAATCTGAAATTAAACATATGTACAGTAGCACAAAAAATAAGCCAAAAATCCGTAGGATGGTCAAAACATAGGCAAAAAGAGTAACCCAATTGGAGCAAAAAATAACCGTAGGTATAACCTTCAACCCATATGTGTGACTGAAGGGATATGTCAGACGGGAGCAAATTTTGAACAACTTAACTGTTGAAGTCAAAAGGAACTTAAAAAATCTAAAAAAACCCTTATTTGTATTCATTTTTTTGGACACAAAAATACTTCCAAAAAGTCTCCCTTAATAAAAAAAAATTCCAGACCCACCAACCCCAATTTCTTTTAGCATGTTACTGGAAACAAGGATTTTTAGGCCTGAACAGATCTGTCAAAATACACTTGAAATTGGATGTACCAATGTCATTGAACTCCAGAAAGTTTTCCCCTAAGACCAATAATGAAAGATGCAAAATAAGCCATTTATAGTAATATAAAAGAGAAGTAATAAAAGAAAATTATTGTAACTGAACAGAAAAAAATAGATCTGCCAAGTTAGGACAGCACCGCAACTGCAGATAAATAAACACATGAAATAGTCATATCACCTTTGATCCCATAAGTGTGACCTTGACGCGAGCCATCCATAACACCATTTGCTCGGCAGGTTGTCTACATGTTGTTAACATTTGTCATAGACAATATGTCTAATGAAAATTATTAAAGAATACCATCTTGCATACCATTCCCACATTTATGAACTTCATAGTTTTCCTATGCTAACAACTTCATTCCCCTGCTGTGTTAACCTGAACTCAACTGGACCCTCTGCTGTACAGGACTCGACGTCTGAAGCCTCTCCTTCGGGACTCAAGGCCCCCAGCAACATTTCTGGGTCTATAACAATGGATTCGCCAGCATCTCTGCTCTACCATCGTGAATGCCAACTGCTTCAATTGTTTTCGTCACGGTAATTGCTGGAGCTGTGCACTTCTGCCAATAGGTTAACATAAATTCATAAGCGATTCAATGTAGTGTGAAGCAAGTGATTTTGTGTTCAGATTCTTCAATGTTAATATTTTAACTAAAACATTTCGAAGATGAATATACCAGAATCACTGGGAGATCTTCAGAGATTGCCAGGTTTTTAAAATAGAAAATAACCAGAACCTTTATGAAGGTACATTTTGTGAGATGCATTTGATTGGTCCCACAAACACATAGTAATGACAAGGCAACCCTTAGGTTTTTAGTTTTTATGCCCCCGAAGGAAGGCATATAGTTTTTGAACTGTCGGTCTGTCCGCAATTTTCGTGTCCGGTCCATATCTTTGTCATCGATTGATGGATTTTCAAATAACTTGGCATGAATGTGTACCACAGTCAGACAACGTGTCGCGCAAGACCCAGGTCCGTAGCTCAAAGGTCAAGGTCACACTTAGACATTAAAGGATAGTGCATTGATGGGCGTGTCCGGTCCATATCTTTGTCATCGATGGATGGATTTTCAAATAACTTGGCATGAATGTGTACCACAGTAAGATGACATGTCACGCGTAAGAAATAGGTCCGTAGCTCAAAGGTCAAGGTCACACTTAAACATTAAAGGATAGTGCATTGATGGGCGTGTCCGGTCCATATCTTTGTCATCGATGGATGGATTTTCAAATAACTTGGCTTAAATGTGTACCACAGTAAGACAACGTGTCGCGCACATGACCCAGGTCCGTAGCTCAAAGGTCAAGGTCACACTTAGACGTTAAAGGATAGTGCATTGATGGGTGTGTCCGGTCCATATCTTTGTCATCGATGGATGGATTTTCAAATAAATTGGCATGAATGTGTACCACAGTAAGACGACGTGTCGCGCGCAAGACCCAGGTCCATAGCTCAAAGGTCAAGGTCACACTTAGACGTTAAAGGATAGTGCATTGATGGGCGTGTCCGGTCCATATCTTTGTCATCGATGGATGGATTTTCAAATAACTTGGCATGAATGTGTACCACAGTAAGACGACGTGTCGCGCGCAAGACCCATGTCCGTAGCTCAAAGGTCAAGGTCACACTTAGACGTTAAAGGTCATTTTTCATGATAGTGCATTGATGGGCGTGTCCGATCCATATCTTTGTCATTCATGCATGGATTTTAAAATAACTACGCATGAATGTGTGACACAGTAAGACGACGTGTCGCGCGCAAGACCCAGCTCTGTAGGTCAAAGGTCCTAAACTCTAACATTGGCCATAACTATTCATTCAAAGTGCCATCGGGGGCATGTGTCATCCTATGGAGACAGCTCTTGTTTAGTTTATTTCATTTACTCTCAGTTTGTACAAATATACAAAAACATGAGACAAATACATTCATTATATACATGAGGGCAACAATAAAAACTTCTTAACACACACAAAAAAGAAAATAATACAAATTCAATTCAATTCAATTCAAATATTTTATACAGATATTGCTATTTCTAAATAATATTAATAGTGCTACATCCAAAGCGGTATTTCTTTTCCTTAATTACTAATCATGTCAGTAGAAATGTTAAAAATAGGTCGTGTTCCAAGTTGACGCTATGAAACGTGTAATCGCCTGGGTGTGTTTTTACAACGGTGTGTGTGACTAATTGACCAATTTCGGCATAAAAAGTTGCCACGTGGAAATATTAATTTTATGGATTAATAACCTAGTGAATTAATTAATTACTGTATACTGGAGTATGCTTTCCAGGAAAGTACAATCAAAATATAAGAAATTGTGTATATTCACGGGATTCGTAGTCTTGGAATATGGATAGAAATTATTTTTTTGTGTGTGTGACATCTAGCCATTTATTTTTGATTTTGGAGAGTGATATCTTGGTTCATGGAGACCAAATCAAAAACCTGGAACTTATATCTACGTCAGAATGTAAAGTAGTTTCATTAGTCCTACAGTATTAATGACTAGTGCTAATTTTTTTAAAATGTGATTGGCAGGTGCTTGTATTTTCATAAACCTTGTCAATTGTTTTATGATTATATTAAGTTTACTTTGTCAGGTGTCAGTATTGTACAAAAGGGTTATATTTTGAAAAACCCTGTGTTATGCATAGACTCAACTCTATGATATAATGCCTATATTGAGTATATACTGTATTAGGTAAATGTTGAGTTATAATTTCAAAGACATGAATCCTAAAGAGATGTGTTATTTTGGTATAGGGGTGTGGGGAGGGTATGGGAGTGGGTTGTAGTGTATGGGATGGGGTATAGTACTTGATGAAGGGGGTATTAATTATCCAACTGAGTTCTGTGCCAAATGTGTGTGATTATGCGGATGCATTTAGGATCATAACTTTCTGTTTAAACTTTACAGTTTTGGATTTATTAATTATTCACACTTTAGATGTACTTAAATATAGTGAAAATAATTAGTAAAATATACATGGTATTAAAATGAGTATTAAAATATACAAAGTATTTACGTGCTCATAATTCCATATACAATAATATGCTATTATAATTGAAATAGCATATCCTATGGAAATAATCTATCACAGCACAGAAATGCTGCAAATTTGTACACTCTTGCGAAACGAAATAAAAGAGCAATTTAACTTGCATTTTAAATTGAAGGATAACTTAGAGGTCAATTATGACAATATTTCTGTACCTTAAAACAAGATCTCTCTCTCTCTCTCTCTCTCTCTCTCTCTCTCTCTATATATATATATAACAATATCATATATAAGTTTCATATACTGTACAGTCAGTGTTACCTATAAGAACTATATTATAGTTCAGTTAGAACTAGTTTTGCATGAGTTAATATATATTTAAAACAATAGACCATTGCATGGAATATAACATATACTACAAACCGGTTATATAGTCAGCAGTAGACTACAATAAAATTAACAAAATATTAACAGATTTCAACATGGATTAAATATTATTTGACATAATATTTTAAAACTTACTACCGGTCTCTTCAAATCTTTAAGGATTATTTCTAACAGTTTTCATAACAATATCTAAAAATTTGCACAATCTTATTAATTCAAATTTGTTTCCACTGTTCAAAAGCTGAGAAAATTTTATTATATTGGGGTTTCAATAATTTATACTGTTTTATCAATTGTTTCCTCTGTTCTTGAAAAAAGTTACAACAAAGTAGGTAATGAAATTCATCACCTAATTCAGTTTGTTCACATAGGTTACATTTTCTCTCTACCAATGGTAATCAGGCAATTAGGCAATTCAGTAATAAGCAAGTACACAATTATTGACAATCCACATACTTTTATTGTTGTTCTCTGCGTGGTGGACAAGGAAGTCTGGTTGTTAAATACATTAACCACAACATCAGTGATTTTAACATGGTCACCAGGCCTTACATCTTTTTTGGTGATGTCCCTCCATAGGGTGACTCGCGACTTTCCTGTCCTATCTTCCACAGTAACTGTCTTTATAGTCACCTCCTCCCCCTTGACTTCAACCTTCCATGGTTCATCCTCCTATTTAAACAATAACATACATGTATTGTCAATAAACTGAATTATCATGCACAAATACAGTTACACAGATCACAATATTCTTACGCTCAACATTTTGTTTAACAAGGACACAGAGTCTCAAGGTGGCTCGACAGTGATACATTGCCCGATTCAGCAGTTTTTGAAGACACTAATGCAAGTAAAATGTCTGTAAAAATATTATGCTAAGATTGTTTGTACAATCTTAGTTAAAGACCTACTATGACCTAGCTACCTACTTTTTTCACCTACAAAAACTTCAAGAAAATACAGGTAATATTCAGCCATACTACAAGTTTCCAGGCGGACAGTTTAGATGCAGTTACTGAGTCAACCTATTTTCACCAAAGTTTTAAAATTATAGATGAACAACAGCCTTCCACTGTAGAAACACAATGCAGTTGAAATTTAACTTAATACACTGATTTCTGTACAACTGCTGTAGTAATTCAATAAAATGTTAAGACATCAAACACAGCTTCAGCCTTGTTCTTGTCAATTTGTATTTCTCAATTTCTTCATGCAAAGTATGAAAAATTACCATCATAGAAATACATAAGAATACAGTTATTTTCGTGGTGCCTCTTTAAGGGGACGCATATTGCTACATTCACAGTTCATACAGAAATGCGGAAGGGGTGCATATTCAAGAAATCGATGGTGGGAAAATAAAAAACATATTCCTAAACTGATATAATACTGATGGACACCTGTAATATTCAGTATTTTGTGGATAAGGATGTGGTACTATGAATGTAATAGGAAAACAGAGGTCTTTGTGAAAGTACATTCAACACAAAATATTAAGCTTTTGTATAAGAAAAAAACAGGTTTTTTACAATAACAGTGTTCCAAATAATGTTGAAGGGATGAGATTTTCTTTCTAACACACCAGGTTTGCTTAAACATGTAAAAATTTAACGCCACGTCATTTCAGCTCGGGATGGATGCCATATTTCTCATTGATAAAAATGTAAACAAAAAAATCAGAGTGGGATTAGCATTGCAAGGGCATAACATGACATTCTACACAATGAATACCTTAGAACAGATATCTAAGATGCTACACAGGTCAGGCGGGTTAAATGCATAATGACGATCACTTGAAATTCATCTTGAAAAGGTGGTTAATTTTAGTTTATTTACATTGTTTTTAATTTTCCCACGACTTCTCGGCGATTCACTGCAAATGTATTATTGCGCAGGACGAAAGGTAACTCTAATAAACAACGGGAGACAACTTAGGTGTCAGCACGTGTACGATTTTCAAAAAAACATGTCGATGATTATAATTTCTTATCAAATAATGAATCCTATTCAGATATTCGTCTTTAATATCAGAAAATTATTAATATCTGTGGACATTTGTCAAAAAATATTACTTACATTGGACTACTTTGCGCATCAAACTGGTTTCCGCTTCAGTTGTGAGGCACTTCCGTTATACTTTTTGACAACAATAACAAATCAATAAAATCACTTATAAACCGACTGCTACTTAAATCAGTGTAAGTAAAGTTGTTGTTACAACATTATACATGTTCGTTACGTTATGAGATAAAGTTTATCTTGAACTGCATAATCCATTAATTACGTTTAGATGATATTGCATTTACAACTTATTTGACCCCATTTTTTACGTGAATGACAGCATTCTCGTGCAACTCGTGCAAACAGAATTATGAAAAGTATGGTGGAGAATTCAAGGACAAATTATAAATGACATTAAAGTGAGGATAACTGTATATTCGTCCAGTTTTGATCATTGACATGCCTGCTGTGTATTAGTAACTTGTGAACAAGATTAGAATGTTACTTTTGCACATATACACATTGATTGGACCTCACAACCAAATTTCATACCTTATTTTAGGGATTTTTAAGACTATACATTTTCAAAGGTTTGTTGAATGTGTTTTGATATTTAAGTGCATTGTAGTTCATGAATACCAAGTTAAAAATTAATAATGGCAACATTTCTAGGCCCTTATTGTAAGCCACTAGACTTCTGTAACGATAAATGTTTAATGTATTAAGGGGAATATACTTTTTTAGTTTTGGAATGTGGCATTCCTTGACCACCGTATCTTTTCTTATGCACTACTTAGTAAACAAACTAAATAATGTATTTTAGCTTACATATGCGAAATGAAAAGCAAGACAGTGACCATATTTCACATTCTTTCTTTAAATTAGAATCTGTAGGACATTGATAAATGTTTGGACAAGGTGAAGCACTATTATTTTCACACCAAAAAGTCTTAATTGTTGACTTTGAATGTACACAGTAAGTCTTATGTAATTCAAAAATAACTTTCTTGTTTCAGTTTTCTCATTTGTATTTTAGTGAGCAATCCTTTGTGTACTTATAACAGTTGAAACAGTATCCATTTCATGTACCAAAACCTTGTGCTTTTTTGCAGGGAAATTTTATCATACCCCACCCACTTTTTTCTAATTTCAAAGTATGCGTCCCCTTAAGAGCCAGCAGTGTTGTACAAAGAGTTGCCTGCTAATTGAGACTTTTTTTGTGGAATTTGCAATATGTACATGTACATAAGGAAGTTGTGACAATACATGCTGGCAATCATGTTGGCAAATCAGAATATACTGAACCATCTTGGTAGATGGTTACACAAGCATATTTTTTTTGTAAGTACTGTGTTGTTGCTGTAAAACCCAAATAAATGTATTGTCTCAAAATTAAGGTAGCAGTTTCCCACAAGGTTTCCCAACTATTTGTGTGAAATTATTTCAAAATGAGGTCAGCAGTTAAATACCTGTATTATATAACCTTCAATGGACATCCTTTGTTTTAGTGGCGAAGACAGGGCCTTTGAAATGGGCACAAAGTCTGCAGGTGGTGGATTCAATACCAGTCTTCCCTCTTCTGAATGTTGTTCTGGTATCTCAATTGGCACACAAACAAAAACACGCCAGACACTTGTTATAATCACAACCAGCCTGCCATCCTTAGTTCTCTTAATGAACTCTCGCAAGACCAAAGTAGAGCCCATCTGGAAAAGCATGTATGAATGTTATGGTACTAAAATTTACATATACCAGAGTTCAAATCTACTTCTTTATAGCAGACTAGTGCAAAATTTAAGAAATACTAGATACAACATAACACGTGACTGCAACTACACAGGGCTCTCGTTTGGCAAAATTTGGGGATGAAGATCGGCCCCATTCCCCTTCCCAATGTTTTTCCACCTATTTAAAAAAAATCTCCTCAAAAAAAAAAATTTAAAAAAAGAGGGATATCATCAGCTGTTATGAAACTTTATATACTTACTGCAGCCCGATCAAGACTGACCGAGTTTAATGGAAGTTGCTCTGTAAAATTAACAGGTAGGTTTACGCTGTTGATCAACTACAGCCATTTTGCTACAAAAAATTCATGTTGCTCCAAAAAGTTCTAGTTGGCAAAAACAGCCTGAAGAAGTTGAAGAGAATGTCTGTTGTATTTGTTTGCATTTCTTTTCATATTTAAAATCCCCCCCCCCCCCCCCATGCATGGACCCTGTCCCTAGTTCCAAAAAGCAAACAAGAGCCCTGCTACAACATTTCACAAACTAACAGATAACTGGTGTTGTATTCACTAAACTATAATGTACAGTTGATTTTATACATGTAGTTAGTTGTATTTAATTAAATCTCTTTTTACTCAATAGACGATTAATCCATTTAAATGACTGCCTATATTATAGGTCTTTCACCAATGCGAGGACATACTTTTCAGAGATAAAAAAAAAAAAAAAAAAAAAAAAACACACAGTTCAGAGCAGCGGATGCTTGTGCAATGTAATAAATTGGCATTCAGCAAGTAGCAATCATAACAAGAAACAGGATAGAAAGAACATTACTATTTGGTAGAGTTTATGGCAAACACAAAACAAAATGCAAGTTGCATTGCAACAAACCACACAAAAACTTTCATTATCTCCAAAGTTAAAGCCCCTTCTGCATACATTTACTTTTCTGGTATGATTGACAAACTTTATATCCTTATGCCATGTATGCTGTTACCCACAGAAGAAACTGTTATATCTACACTGATTGAAGTGCATTTTGCCCACAGTTTTCAGCAAGTAATCGAGAAACTGAATATGTTAAATACAACGGTTTGTGATCAGAGTAATATGACTCAAATGTTCCAAAGGAATTCAAGCATTTGTCAGGAATGTTTGTATAAATATGATCAAGGCAAAAGTTGTAGTCTGTTGTAACAGAATTTACAAGCTGTGTAACACTAAGCACGTCTGAAAATTGTTGTGAAAGAGACACATTTCCTGTAAACTCAATTAAAATCCCCAGTCAATACAAGTTTCATCTGCCCAGATATGCAAGGTACAATAGCAGACAAGAACTTGGGAGTAATTAGCTAGGGTGGCACATTTTGGCGGACAGTAAACAAAACCAACAACAATGTTGTCGCTTAAGTAAATTAGAGCACATTCAATACCGAAATACGTATTGAACGAAAATTTGTGAATATTTACAGTCTCTCTGTAATAAATTGCAATTCCATGTGCTGACTGGTCAAGGTTGGAACCCAAAACATTGAACCCATCAATACTGTATTCAGATAAAACACCTTCAAGTCTTGTTTCTACAAAACCTACCAGATTATTACTGAGGATGTTATGCTCCTGCTTGATATCATCAATATGCTTCCTCAGGGATCTACAATTCTGAAAACATACTTTGAAAATGTCAAGATCTGAATTTTCCAAGGTTGGCAAAAGTTCTCTCATCCGCCTTTGTAATCTAAGTCTTTCCATTTCTTCCTCAACCTCTATAGACACACTTATCTTGTCTGAATTAAGTTCAAGAATATGAACTCCAGACAGACTGGTTACTCTACTTATGCCAACATAGTGTACATGGTCTATCTTTCTTGTCCCAAAATGCAGTACAGCACTTTTAAGAGTTGATCCTTGAGCCTTGTGAATAGTTTTACCAGCAGACAAGTAAATTGGAAATTGACGTCGAATTATTAGGTATGTTTTATAATACTGAAAGGTAAACTTTTTGCAAGTCTCCATAATTAGCCTCCAAGACCTACATATTTCCTCCTGATACAAATGTCTGTACTTGTCGTGCCAGCTCTTCCCAATTGATTTGTCTTCAAACTCCGCCCAAACAATACTACACCTGCTTGAGTTCATGACTCTAAAATCAAATTCCCAAACAAAAAATGAAGCACCATTTGTAAGACCATCAGTGGTATCAACATTTAAACACAGCTCACATGCCATACCTATTCCAAGTACAAGCTTTTTTTTGTAAGCTCATTGTTTTATTTGGATCTTGTGGGACCTTTGACAAAATCTTCTCATGTAATGATTCACTTAGATTACCAGACACAGTATCAATGGCTTCTATTTCTATTACATCTGACATAGGTATATCTGAAAGTATTGCTGAATTGTGAAGGTTTGCATCAACTCTTCTGCAGTACAGGTGAGGAAAATGTTTAATGATGTCTCTGCTCACTTCTGAATTCCGAACAACTCTCTTATTCAGTATCTCAAGATCCTCATCTGTGTATATCCCTTCCCTCAATCTATTCAGAAGCATAGTAAATGCATGGTCATCTTTCTGCCTCATAACTTCTTGTAATTCAAAGAAATCAAACAAATCTACCCATAAATTCATGCCAATACTCTCAAGTTGTGGCGATCTGTACACTTGTGAAAAAACCCATGAATCAAGAACAGGCTTCAACTGATATAGATCACCAACTGCAAGTATACTGACATCTCCAAATGGATTAGTGCAACCCTTTATTTCCTGCAACCTCAAGTTTATGAAATTAAACATTCGTCTACCCACCATAAATATTTCATCAATTATGACAACTTTTAAATCATGCAAACATGCTCGCATTGTGTTCAACTGCTGCATATGTATCCAAGGTATATAGCCATGCCACTCTGTGTAGCCTGGATATACAAACATGTCATCGTGGCCATATATTCTGGCCATTATGGGTACAGGCAGACCATCATTGCTATACACTAGGCCAGTATATGCGTTGTGTATGCTCAGTATATAGACAGGTCACCTGAGTGCATACTAGGTAGGCCACCTTTAGTATCCTGGGTAAACAAAAAATCCTGACTAATTACTAAATGTCACCACTACGAATATCCTGGGTATAAATACATGCCATCGGTGTACCCTAGGTATAAAGGCAGTTCTATCTGGGTATCCTTGGTATACTGCCAGGTCTTCTTGGCTATTAATACAGGCCACTATAGAATCCTGGGTACCTCATTTTGTAAACTTGCTGTACTTAAAGACCACTCTGGATATACAGGTCTTCCTGGTTATATAAACAGAAAACTGGGTATCCTAGGTGTACAAACAGGCCTCTCGTGGTTTCCATTGTATACATAAGGCTATCTGGGCTATATATGTATGCCAATACGGATATCCTTGATATATATTTTGTGATATTTCTCATTAGACTATATTTATGTCTCCCCCCTCTGGGGGAGACATATTGTTTTTGCCCTGTCCATCCGTCCGGTCGTCCGTCCGTACGTCACACTTCATTTCCGAGCAATAACTGGAGAACCATTTGACCTAGAACCTTCAAACTTCATAGGGTTGTAGGGCTGCTGGAGTAGATAACCCCTATTGTTTTTGGGGTCACTCTGTCACAGGTCAAGGTCACAGGGGCCTGAACATTGAAAACCATTTCCGATCAATAACTAGAGAACCACTTGACTCAGAATGTTGAAACTTAATAGGATGATTGGTCATGAAGAGTAGATGACCCCTATCGATTTTCGGGTTACTCTGTCAAAGGTCAAGGTCACAGGGGCCTGAACATTGAAAACCATTTCTTATCAATAACTAGAGAACCACTTGACCCAGAATGTTGAAACTTCATAGGATGATTGGTCATGTAGAGTAGATGACCACTATTGTTTTTGGGTAACTCTTTCAAAGGTCACGGTCACAGGGGCCTACAGGGGCCTAAACATTGAAAACCATTTCTGATCAATAACTTTAGTACCACTCGACCCTGAATGTTGAAACTTCATAGGATGATTGTTTATGCAGAATAAATGACCCCTATTGTTTTTGGGGTCACTCCGTTAAAGGTCAAGGTCACAGGGGCCTGAACATTGAAAACCATTTCCGATCAATAACTTCAGAACCTCTTGATCCAGAATGTTGAAACTTCATAGGATGATTGTACATGCAAAGTAGATGACCCTTATTGATTTTGGAGTCACTCCGTTAAAGGTCAAGGTCACAGGGGCCTGAACATTGAAAACCATTTCCGGTCATTAACTTGAGAACCACTCAACCCAGAATGTTGAAACTTCATAGGATGATTGTTTATGCAGAATAAATGACCCCTATTGTTTTTGGGGTCACTCCGTTAAAGGTCAAGGTCACAGGGGCCTGAACATTGAAAACCATTTCCGATCAATAACTTCAGAACCTCTTGATCCAGAATGTTGAAACTTCATAGGATGATTGAACATGCTGAGTAGATGACCCCTATCGATTTTGGGGTCACTCTGTTAAAGGTCAAGGTCACAGGAGCCTGAACATGGAAAACAATTTCCGATCAATAACTTGAGAACCACTTGACCCAGAATGTTGAAACTTCATAGAATGATTGAACATGCAGAGTAGATGACTCCTGTTGATTTTGTGGTCAGTCTATTAAAGGTCAAGGTCACAGGAGCCTTGTCATGTAAAATCATTTATGGAAAATTACTTGAGAACCACTTGACCTAGAAGGTTGAAACTTAATAGGATGATTGGACATGCAGAGTAGATGACCCCTATTTATTTTGAGGTCACTTGATCAAAGGTCAAGGTCACAGGAGCCTGAACAGTGACTTGAGAACCACTAGGCCAATAGTGTTGAAATTTAGCGCGAAGTAGATGGTCCCTATTGCAGCCATCCATCAGTGTCTCTTTGACTTTCGCTCCTGACCCCTATTGACTTCTTGCTTATAGGACTTTGCATTGGGGGAGACATGTGCTTTTTTACAAAAGCAATTTCTAGTTTTATAGGTTATTAGGTTTATAAAAAGCGCACGCTCATGTCACGTGACAAAAAGAAGTGCTGGTAATATTCTTCCGCTTGATTTTGTCAATTTTCAATTGCATAAGCATGTTACGTGTCTTCTGGTGGCCCTCTTCAAGAAAAAAACTAAAACAAATTTAAGTAAAATCGTTTTAAAGCAAAATTTGATATTTTGCCATATAATTTGTGATATTTATCTTTAGACTATATTTCAGTAGGTTCTTAGGTTTATAAAAAATGCGCGCGCTCATGACACGTGACAAAAAGAAGTGCTGGGAACATTCCTCTGCTTGATTTTGTCAATGAAATATTGCATAAGCATAGTCGAAAAAAAATAAATATTTTTTTATGCGTATCTGCTATCTGAACATATTTATATTAAAGATCTTAAAAAATAATTTCTTGAGAGTTTTGTTTGAGACGATCGGAACTTGTTTTTAGGGTGTGATTTGGAATCAAATAAAGCAGGAGTAGATTGTTGAAATTTAGCATGAACTTGGAGGGCTACCACCCCCCAAAAACTAGCCCTTGAGAATTGGGCAAATTATTTTATGGCTCAAATATACAAGATCCCTAAATAAAGGCAGTTCATATCTCCACACACTGCTAAACAAAAGGAAAATCATTATGTGCTGCTGAATATACATATTAAATTTTCTCAATATTCTGGGACTTATATACTTAACTTCTGTCACTAATATCAAGAATAATGCATATGTGATGTTTCATTTACTTGTGATGAGTACTGACTAACTCACTTTCAGACAGCTCACTTCAATAACTGCAGAATACAAGAATTTTGAAAATCTCTCAAGAACTTTGTCCAAGATTATTTAATAGCTCAGTAATGTTATCAAAATGATTGTTTAGAAGCAATTAAAACTACTTACTGCAACTTTATAATTGCTCGATATATTTGACTCCAAACCACAGAGTCAGATGGATAATATCTTTTGTTTGTTTTTTCTGTTTTGATACGAAGATCTTTTTCAACATACATCTTTTCATTTCTTCCACTGATCTTACACCATCCTTCACCAATGCAATAATCTTATCGGCAACACGACCGTCTATATTCAGTGCATGTCCAGCAAACTAAAATGTGATTATTGTTATGTATAATTGCTGTTTTCCTCTATTTAATGATATTACTTGCAACAATTTGAAACTATATCCCTCCGCCTTTGCTTGGGGATAACAACATTAATATTATTTTATATTATGTGACCAAGGTGTGGACAAAGACACCTGGGCAAGTAGGATATCATTCCATAATCTTGGGGTAGTTGAGCTAAAAATCATATGAAATCTAATAAGTCATTAATTAATTAATACAATGGTGTATATCCAAAATTAATTAAACAAATAAATTCCTACTTATGTATTACATATCTACTTAAATACCTCTCCAACTAGATGGTTACTGTGATCATTTCTCATCTTCATAATATACTGGACACAATAGTTTGGTGCATCTAAGTCTAGTCGAGTACAGTCATCTTTCAACTTTTTGGAAGTACATGTAGCATTGTATTTCCTGTTTCCACTCTCAGACAACTTAAAAGAAAACACAAATACATACAGCTTATTCTTTACAATTCTTTCACTACCTTTAATATATTTAAAGATTACTAATGAAAGAACAGGTTCAGTAAATTAAAAATTAATAGCTTACGCGATTCATGCACTTGCCACTCCAATTCAATTGGTCACTGCATATTAACGCTGACAGAAAACTTTCTTTTAAAACAAAAAACCTTAACAAATACTCTTTCTCCTACCTGTTATCAAATTTTAACTCAATTCGTTAGGAGGTAATTCATACATGACAATTATGAACAGGAATAAGTGCTTGCATTCTCACACATTATCTTACGTAAAATCAGTTTAATCTTACCTTATAATCAGGAAATACAATACACACATTAACAGTTATCTTTGCTTCACACCCATGCTTCTTGCTAGTCTGTAATAGCTATTTACTCTTTTTCTGTCCATAACTATGTTCCAATGTAGTCTGCATAATTAATTTAATTGACTTCAGTTACTTTATTACTACATAAAAACACAGCTTACAAACAAAATAGGTGTTTCTTAAACAACAAGTATGTCCACGGGCAAAATATCAGCCAGCTATCTAAGTGTGACCTTAATCTTAGGACCTGGTTTTTGCGCATGACACACCGTCTCATAAGGGTTAACATTCAAGCCAATGTACATCGAATTCCCAACATGCATGAACAAATGCTCCGGACAAATTTCAATTTGACATTGACCTCCAACTGTGACCATGACCTTTGAAATAAGAACATTGGGTTTGCACAAGACAATCCTTCTGATTGTAGTTAACATTCATGTCAAATATAAACAAAATTAGTCCATGCATGTCAAAGCAACGGTTCTGGACAAAGCGGACAGACGCACACGCAGAAGCAAGCACATACACCAACTGCCAAAAATGAAGACCAAGTTGAGCCCACCCAAGCGTACTCAACAAAAATGCTTGTATCTCTGCATTCTTTTCTGATTTTTGGGGTAAGAAATTAACCAGTTCATAAATGATTTATTACAGCCATTATGTAGACATAAATAATAAAAGATCAATAAATATAACTATACTGACAAAATGTACAATTTTAATTTGTACAACTCTGGTCTATGAGGGGCTAGCTATTAATATGAAAAAAAATAATATGAGCAGAGCTCTCTCTGCACAATATATTAACAGAAATAAAATTCAACATAAAGGCATGGATAAAAGTTTGAAATTTGAAAAATCCTGAAAGAAAAAGCAGGGGGCCACAGGGCCAACGGTCAGGTCCAGGACAAAGTCCTGGCTGGGGGTCCAGGGGGCCAGAGGCCCCCGTAAACTCCTGGAATATAGCCATTTTGATGGCTATGGAATGCTTTTTCCAGGCATTAATTTTGAATAATGATGTTTGTTGGAATAAGGTTTTGCAGATAGAAAAAAACAACATTTAAACATGTTTCAATCTATGAAATGGTATACATATGCATTGAATACTGAAAAAAATCCTGCATTAGGCACTATGTATGTCATTTTTCACATTTTGGATATTTTCTTTTATAAATGTTTGAAAAAATATGTCAACAACAAAAATTGTGATTCTAGAATTTATGTTACATGAAAAATTTCAAATAATAAATATACAACACAATGTCATATTATCACTATATACAGTTATATTTGTACACTACAGTATATACAGTCAATAGAGTGACAGGAGGTAAAATGGAGTGACAGGTGATAAAAACTCCTTTACAAGATTGACTATTTTAGTCACTACAGACACTAATGCTGAATCTAAAATAATTTTGCATTGTAAAATTGTTTGAAGTTGAGGTATATTACAAATCTATGATAATATTTTAGCTTAAATTTGTGTAAATTGTTTTAATGTGTGATAAATGTCATTTGTAACTTGTATATGTATATGTGTGTTTTAACCTAGATAAACATCTATCTATCTTTAACAATAAATTAGTTGCACTTTATTCTTTTCCATCTCTTGGAGCAGCTAGAGTCCTCATGTTTTCTTTTGCCCAGCCCCAAGTTCTGTTTTTTTATCACTCTTTTCTTAAGCATGAGCAGTTTCTGCACTCTTTTGGCCTTTTCAGCTTTCAGCTGAAGCACAGAAGCACTTAATTTTTGCTGAATTTGGTGTTGCTTCAGCTCCTTTTTCTTCTGCAGATGCGCTTTGTAAGTGCTGTAGGCATTGATGCAGGATCTCTTCATCAAGACACTAACTTCCATTTTGTAACTTTTTAATTTCTTCTTTCTTAATGTAGACTTCACTATAGCAACAGCCTCATAATTCTCCACTGTGAGACTGGCCCTGTCCTATCCACAATGTCATCCATGATGTTAAAACTCGACTCCACCAGCGGCCTGCTGAATGTGGTCAGGAGAGCAGTCACCAAAGACTTCATTGCTGGATGTTGCTGGTGTTGCTGACCTTTTCCTTCGGAGATCTGGAGGAGGTGGCAGTCCTGAACTAGTACCTGTAGTTGCACTCAAATTTCCTCCAGCTGTTACAGAAGCCAAATTGTATAGTCCAGGATACAGTGTTGTTGTCTGCATTCCTTGAGTGAAAACAGGTTGAAAATTTACTGATTGAGTTTTTGCTGGTTCTGATATATTGGCCAACAATTCTAGGCTATTTTCATTTTGCACAGATTCTTCAGTTTGCAACGGATTGTCCATATAAGTGGAAACTGTAGTCTGGGTTTGAGAGTACAAATTTGCATAATAAGTTCCGGGTGTACTTATACTATAGTTTTGTGTTGAGCTTCCTGGACTGCTTTCATTTTTTTTCAATGACTCCTCTCTATTTATTCCATGTCCAGAATTAATTGAATCACTAAAAGTTGTTGGTTCAGAGTCATTCTTTGAAATATTCTCCATTTTTAGAATTATTGATTTGTAGTCCAAATTTGATCTTGTTTTATATGAAGTTAGATAAATGATATCCGAATCTGAAAATTTAATATTACTGTTTCCTATTAATTTGTGGTTTTCAGTTTTGAAATAATCCTTCTTTCTTTCTTCTATATTGAATACAGTTCTTTCTGGCTGAATTTTATGCTGTTTTGAAAATAAATGTTGAAGTAATTGTTTCTCTGATCCAAAGTGTCTTTCACAGTTTAAGCATATGTAAGGTGCAAAGTAGAATGGTAAGTAACACAAATAATGTCTTCTTAATTTAGCAATGTTTCTCCAAAATTTATGACAATTTCCACACTGTATCATAATTGAAGCTCATTGTTGCAGAATTTTTCAAACACTATTAAACAAAAATTTTGTTATTAACATTTTCCAAGAATACTTATTATAAAGAAATCACAGTGACTTTGACTGTATCAGTTCTTGATTCGCAATGAAGGTGGTATCAGTATATATAACAGTATATATTGATAGGTTCCAAATAACATGGTAAATGTTAGTTCCGGTTCAGGAGGGGCCGTAGAATGTCGTAAATCAGTAGGTCAAATGCAATGTTCTTATCATCATTATGTCCTTGTAGGCCAAAGTAAGTTTCCCATGATTTTCTTGGACCCTATAAATCTAGACCATATTCACTAAGCCTGGTAAAATGAAGTCTGTTTCCTATTTCGAAGTCCTTTTCTTAGTGGAATGGTTTGTGTTACCAGTTTAACTTTTTCAGTTTTTCGCGACTTCCAAGGTTTTGTCTTAGGAACACTGGATAATAGTTGTGGCACAGGCTCCTTATTCCCTTCATTTAATTTTAATTTTAATGTCTGTACCCAATCTGGAATTGAGTTGCTCCTGTAGCTTTTAAGTCTGTCATGATGAACTATTTTAGGCTTTTTGACATTCAACCTAATTTCAAATAAAAGATCACCAAATTTTTTTGTTACTACAAAAGGTCCCTGCCAGATGACTGGCTCCAGTTTCTTAGATCTTCCAATAGTTTTAGATTTGTCAAGGCAATACACTAAATCACCCACAGAATATGAATAAGTGTTTATTCGTGAGTCATAATCTCGCTTTTGCCTCTTGACAGTAGACTTGTTGAATTTCCTAGCCAAAGAATAGCAATGTTCAAGCTTGGATTTTAAATTGTCTACATATTCTGACTCTTTTTCGAAGCTTTGTGTTCTTGGGAAACATCCATATTGTAGTTGGATTGGGAGAGTTACTTCTCTTCCAAACATTAGGTAATTGGGGCTGTATCCAGTTGAACTATGGACAGTTGCACGGTACGCAGACGTCACAAGTGCTAGATCTTCATCCCAGTTGGTCTGATTATCATTTATGTAGGTCGATATCATGTCATATAGACACTGATTAAATCTTTCTGACATGCCATTTCCGGAAGGGTGAAAAGAACTTGTTCTTGTTTGATTTATTTCCAAGAGACGGCATACTTCCCTAAATAATTTTGATTGGTAATTTGAGCCTTGATCACTGTGTATATCTAAACTAATTCCATATCTGCTGAAATATTCATACACTATCTTCCTAGCAACAGTTTCAGCTTTCTGATCGGACATTGCGTAACACTCCACAAATCTTGTGAACTGATCGATCACTACAAGAATGAACCTTGAACCTTGTTGGGTAACAGGAAGTGGACCAATCACATCAGTGCACACCCGATCCAGTGGAAACGAGACAGAATATTCCATAAGACCATGTCGCCCTGGTTTAACAGGTCTTTTCCGAGCTGAACAAGTTGTACAGTTGCGTATAAATTCACGAACATCATCTTTCATTTTATACCAATAAAAGGATGACTTTATTTTGAACAATGTTTTATCTACTCCAAGATGAGCTGATAGCTTATAACAATGACAAGACTTTAGAACATCCTTTCTCAGTAACGATGGTAGTACTAGTTGTTCTGAAACTGAGTTATTACGCGGAAGTTTCCTAAACAAAACACCATTTCGAAGATGCAGCATTTCCCAACTCAGCCACAAATTCCGAACTGCTGGTGACTCCCCAGCAATAGCATCTCTGGCTGGTTTAAGGCCTTTCTCCAACCAAGTGATGATAAGACCCACATTAGCGTCGTTTCTCTGCAACTTCGCCATGCTTTCAGGAGAATGATTCACAAAGAGCGAGGGCTTGAACTGGTCGCTGCTACTAATTGAAGTGTTAGAAGCCTTAGACTCTAATTCAAATGGTTGTCCCCCTTCCACCCCTTTCGGAGATACTCCCTGGTCACATTCTAATTCTCCAGCTCGGATCCGGAGACGAGAAACATTTCCAGTTATTTTGTGAAACATGCTTTTCACACTGCAAATGACTGTGGCTAAAAATACTACTAAAATGTTCCAATAGAAGAGAAATGATTGCACAGCATGAAAACTTGTACACCTATTATTCTTCCTGGAAGCGGTAATGTTCCTGGTGAATAATGGTATCACATCATCTTCTTTGAAAAATTCTGACCACTCCTTGTGGCGTTTAAGGCAAGTTTTACAACCTTGACAGGGTAAATTTTTGAGAATGGAATTTGAATCATAACAGTCGCATTCTTTGGGATCGCATGGGATTCGCGAGAGACTGTCACAATTCACATGCTTTGTTACCTTCCTGTGTTCGATTTTAAAGTTGAACTGGGCCAACATCTCCATCCATCTTGCCATTTGATCTGTAGGGTCTTTGAATGACATAATCCACCTCAATGAAGAGTGATCAGTCCTTACCAAAAACTCTCGTCCAAACAAATAATGTCTGAACTTATGCATGAATGTTACAAGCGAAAGAAGTTCTCTTCGAGTGACACAATAAGATCTTTGTGTTTTTGTCAAAGATTTACTACCGAAGAACACGGGTCTCTCTATTTCACAACCTGCCTTCTCACAAAATTGCATTTGTGATAAACATCCACCAACACCAGTGTTACTCGCGTCAACATCTAATATGAACATTCCCTCATTTTTCGGATACACTAACACATCACTATGGATAAAAGAAGATTTCAGTGCCTCAAATGCAGCTTGTTGTTCTTCACCCCAATAAAATTTCTGACCGGCCTTAATCAGTACATTTAAGGGTGCAGCTATAGTTGAGAATGACTTTATGAACCTGCGATAGTATGAACAAAATTGAACAAAACTTCTGGTTTCAGTTAAGTCCCTTGGCACTGGCCAATTTTTGATACATTCGATTTTGTCACCGTTTGGTTTAACACCTTCACGACAAACTGTAAATCCAAGAAATTTCACAGAGGTTTGAAATAGTTCACATTTTTCTGGTTTTAACTTTAAACCTGCTTGCATGAGGCATTGGAACATTTCTCTCAATCGCCGTAGCTGCTCGCTGAAGTCCTTTCCAAAGGTAATTAAATCATCGAGATAAATTAACAATGACTTCCATTGTATTCCAAGGAAAATCAGTTCCATGCAACGCTGAAATGTGGCTGGTGAGTTCGTCAGCCCCATTGGCAAGGTCACATATTCATAAAGTCCATTTCGACTAGTACAGAATGCTGTTTTTGGTCTATCTTTTTCTTCCACCTCTATTTGCCAGAATCCTGAAGCAAGGTCACATGTACTAAAATATGCTGCCCCATCCAAACTATCCAAACACTGGTCAGTCTTAGGTAGAGGGTACGAATCCTTAACACTAATATTGTTCAATAAACGATAGTCAATACATGCCCTCGTACCCCCTCCTCTTTTCTTCCCAAAGCACATTGGGAAAGACCATGGGCTGTTACTCTCTTGTATGACTCCAGCCTCTAATTGCTGTTTAATAATTTTCTCTTCTTCCCCTTCAAAAGCCTTCGGTACCCGTCGTGGTGGTACCTTGATTGGTCGGTGATTCCCTGTGTTAATTGTATGTTTTACCACATTAGTCCTTCCTAAATCAGTAGGACCACTTGAAAACACTGTTTTAAATTCTTCAAGTAAATTTACAAGTTCAGTTTTCTGGTGGTCATGAAGTTCTTTGATAGAAGATAATATAATTCCTTAAGAGGCTTACACCAATTTCTTACAACCGACTCTACATTAGTGATACTTTTACAAAATGATTGTGAAGTCAAAGAGATGTCATCGTCTTTCATTGACTTTGTAATGTCACTTTCTTGAAGACCTTCGGCATACCCAAGAGTAGATCCTTCTGTTATGGTGACATTTTCAGATGATGTATTTATAATCCGTATTGGAATTGCTTGGCCATCATTTGCTTTGTCTGCGTCAAAAACAGTATTTCCAATAAACAATCCATCTTCCACATAATAATTCGGCACTGAAGTTTTTACAAACTGACCTAGTTTTGAATTAAATTTGTAACCATTAGCTTTAGTTCCTGGAATCAAACATTCAGATTCAGCTGGCAATACAATGTCCTCACGACAAGTAACTCTAACTGCTCTAAGGGGTACATTTTCAATGACAGTTTCATATTTCTTACCATTTAACTTCAATCCAGTTTTGTTTAAATTGTAGTCAAAGTTATGTAAAAAGTCCAATCCAAGAAGTCCATCTTCCCTAATTGTTGCAACAAAAACATCCCATTGAAACAAGTCTGTGCCTATTTGTATGTCCAGTGTGGTAACACCATCAACATTTAAAAGTCCATCATCTGCTACTTCTAGTCTAATTGATGAGTCTACGGGCCGTAATTCTGGTCTAATGTCATCAGCAATTTTATTAAAAAGTGCTGTAGAAATAATTGTTGCACAAGCGCCTGTATCAATGACAAAATGACAAGGTATCTCACTGGTTGTTGTTTTCAGTATTATAGAAGTACCAAAATTAATCCCTCTGCATTTCACAATGTTATATTTTGAACTGTTTTCAGGTTGGACTGATACAGGGCCGTTTGTACCAGTCCTGCCTAGTTTAACTTTTTATTCCAAGAATTTCCACCATTCTTACGTTGGCATTCTCTTGAAACATGGCCATTTAAGCCACAGCTGTAGCAGATAATATCCCTTTGTGGGGACCTAGCAAAGTCCTTGCGGGGTTGTTGAGGAGCAAATGCCTTGATGGGTTGCTGTTTTGACTGTCCTTCAGACCTAGAACCCTTTATCTGATTTGCGAGATGGTCTATCTTCTTACCGATTGTGGACTTTAGCCTACCCTCCGTAACATAGTCAGCAGATGAAGGCTTGTTCCCTTGAACCTCTCGTATCCTGGTGCCAGCTCTTGTCTCTTCTCTAACGCAATTGTAAGTCTCGAGCATTGTTCTGGCCTCCTCTATCGTCTTGGGGTCCTTCATCCCAATATTAAGGGCAGCTGACTGATCCTGTAAGCCCTTAATGAAATAACGAATGTTGATGGTCTCCCTTGTTATTCCATCAGCAGTAGGATATCCCTTGATCACAAGTTTTCTAATGTCAGAGACATATTCTGCTAATTTTTCCTTGGGTTGGAGTTTGCGACTTTCCAACTCAGCAAGATAAGAGGAAGTGTTCCGATGATCTCTGTATCTTGTCTCAAGAGCTGACATCAATTTACCATATGATGCCATGGTATCGGACGTGGACTGGTTGAAGACAAATTCAGCGGCTTCACCTCTGAGACTGCTTTGAAGTCGAAATAGACTTTCATTTTCGTCCCATTTACATGACTCCTGTAAAGCTTTAAAAGGCTTTACAAAGCTTTCCCAGGAATTCTTTCCGTCAAACAGAACTTGACGTGGCATTGGAATCTCATGTCCCTTTTTCCTCTGTATTCCATGATTATTCAACAGTTCAGCTCTAAACAAATCATTTGCTTTTGACAGAATTCTAATTTCGTCATCTTTTTCAGCACGAGTTCTATCTATTTGTTCCTGATACCGATCAATTACATGATTACGCTCCCTAATTGAGTCTTGTAGATTCCTTTCCCTGGTGTCTTCAGCAATTGCTAACTGCCTCCTTAAGTTTTCAATTGTACTATGCAATTCATTTTCAATACTATTATCTTCTTCAGAGTGATCCGGGGACCCTTCCATGTTGGATTTGTATTTATTATAAATCCAATTCCGAAAATATCCACTGATATCCAAACAACATTTAGTTTTGGAAAATAAACTCTACTTTTGTGAACTCTAAGAATATAATGCATTGACTACATTAATTATGTTAATTAATTGTTGCCGATATTGTTAACACTAACATCTAATCAGATTTACCTTCTGAGCGAGCAACCTTGGCTAAGTCTGCCTTAACTTGCTGAACTTCTTTTTTCAAATCAGATATTATACTGTCCATTCTGAAGAATCTGGTTGTGAATAAAAGTTATTAAATTTTCAAATTCCAGTTGAAAATGGGACACCGTATTATGCAATTCCAAGCTAATTTGCAATAAGGTGGCTTCTAGATCACTGGCTTCATTCATTTTGTTTCACTCAATGTCAACAGTTTAAAGAAAAGATATTACATAACTTCATCTTATAGCACTGCAATAAATGCTCATTCAAAAAAATAAATGATAGAAAAACCCAGCAACATTCATCACAGCAAGAATCACAACATTCACAGTGTCTCACTTGTTTCATCACCTTGTTGTTGGATATGTTTGAATTTCTTTAATCCCAACATTCTGAACAATAAACAAGTGGCAAATTAGGATGCACTCTTCTCCTTTCATGAATAGGCCGAAGAAAATACGCCTCAACAAAGTTATTGAAATTTTCCTCAGAATAATTAGGAATTGGTAGCCTCTTAACAGAACGACAAAACTTGATTTCCTGATTTCCTGAAGATTCCACCTTGGTGTTATTCTTCACTTTGTCTTTCTTCTCCATTTCATTCATTATTTTTTTTTTTTTTTTTTTTGTATACTGTTAACTAAACAGATTTCCACTTATTTTTTTTTCTTCGAAGGTGTGTTAAAGTCCATAATCCCACCGCTGCCACCAGTGTCATAGAAATTAGAAATTTGGTAGAAGTGTTAATTATAAGGTGTCGCCATCATTGAAACTTAATTTTCGCTGCCACCAATTTAGAACTTTAAACTGTTCTAAATAAAATCAAGAGAACTGTTTCTTCTTCTAATATTTATTTCACTCATATTCTTTCACAGAGTTACACAGATTCTTGAGAATTCATACTATCAAGTTGTTCTATCAAAAATCCCCTATCCAAATTGTTCTACCTAAAATCCCCTGAACCAAACATTAATTTGGTTTATATACTCTTCTATGAAAAGGGCCCCAGAAAGTCGTAAAAGGCCGCAAAAACTCATTAACCTATTTAAAAGATGGTGTAGAGGAAATACCTGACAGTAGCATTATTAAACAACAATTAACCTATACATTCAAGATTATTTACGAGAATTTGCGGACCATGATTTGGTGGCCTCTCTTACATAATTACTTGTGAGGCAGTGAACTCACTGAACTAATACATTACATTAAAAATTAAAAACTGTAATACTAAAAACAGTAACACTTGTTTAAAATCTTAAAATTTTAAATGATCTTTATTTAATGATGAAAACTTACAAGTTACTTTAAAATATCATACAGATGTATGTTAATTAATATTATATAGTATATTCATATATAATATTGCAGTGTATAAATACCAAAGGCCACAAATGAAAAGAAGCAACACCCCACCTCTCACACCACACATGGTGCTACAATTGTCCATAAGGACACTTACAACCTGCCACCAGTTGACATCATATTCCGCAAGAATATCCTCCACAGACTTCAAGATGTCTATAGCAGTTGAAATGTTCTGTGCTCTTGATCCAATGTGCCGAAGCTGAATCTTGCCCTCTTCTTCGTCAAAGTACTGAACAAGAACATTCAACACTTTGTCATAGCTGTTGTTTGTAGCCTCGTCTAAGTTTAATGACACATACTTTCCCTTGATCTTGTCCTTCACTTCTTCTTTGAAAGTTCTGGCAACACCATGTGTGGTTATGTAAGTAGCACTAGTTGGAGACAGTGTTGCCTTCTCCAATGCCTGCTTGTCTTGGGCAAGTCTCTTAGCCAGACTGAGGAGGTCATCTGCTATGGTGAACGATAGACAGTATTCACTCATGAAAGCGGTGGTCAGAGCTCTCACAGTCGCAACACGATCCTACAGTGATTCTGTTGCCTCAGTCGCCTTTGACGACCCTGGGAGTACCTATGAAAATAAAGTTATACTCCTTAAAGATGTGTACATCAAAATAGAAAACTTTCAAAATTTTGGCAAAGGTCACTTTGACACTAGCTGCAAGGCAGAACTTTTCCAGAACTTGGGCATAGCTTCCCCGTAAGCCGCTGGGCAGATTTAAAAAGGACCATAATTCTTGCAAAAAGCAGGATGGAGTTATGTTTCTTGATGTACAGTGTTAGATTGGCTAAGATTTATTTAAACTCGACAAGATATCAAACAAGTACAACAAAGGGGAGGATACAGGATTTTGTGTTAGAGGGGGCATAAAATATTTGTAGTGTAGAGCAACAAGTGGGGTATGTGCCCCCTCTGGAAGTTCTGAAAATAATGGACCCATCTGGTGCATTTTGGGGTTTCTGAGGTACTTTATCTGGTACTGACAAAAGACAGGTTTTGTGACAAAATCAACACTAACAGCATATTAATTATAGTCATGTTTTATGAATTTTCAGACTTATTCTTTCAAAGTATCTCGAGATTTCTTAGCCCGATTTCTGAGGATTTTTATGGGGAGGGTTTACCTAGGACTAGTTTAGATAAAAACTGTAAAGAGCTTTATAGGAGCTCTTGCAAACTTTGTCAGATTTTAAATGTGCGAGCAGAGCGAGCAAGAAAACAATGCATATTTTTTTCACCCAGAACAGAAGATATTAATTACCTATGCGATTGAGAAAAATTGTATATTGTGTATCTTTAACCCAGAACAGAAGACAAATTACTTATTCGAGCATACCAAGCGAGAAAAAATGTAAATTTTTCACTCAAAACAAAAGATAAATGATCTATGCGAGCATAGCAACCGAGAAAGAAATGCATTTTTTACAATTTTCTGTCAGTACACAAGACAAATTATATACACCAGGGTAGCGAGCAAGAGAAAAATGTATATTTTGCACTAATTTACACAGAACAAATTACCTATGCTCCGGCAATTTTAGAGGGGGTGCACACTGGGTGCCCCCCTCTGAATCCGCTAGTGCAACATATGCAGAAATATGTCAAACTCAGTTGCTGGCCTTGGGTTTACCCTTTAGTGACATGGTTAGTGTCCAGCCAACGGATCACAGGGATCAGAAGTCAAGCTACAGTAGGTACCTGGGTAGTCCAAATAATAGGATGTTTCTGGGATGAAAACTATAAAATATCAGATCATAAGATAAGTCATCCCAATAAGCCAAATGAGTACAGTATGCCATAAGACTATAGGACCTGGGTATTTCGAATTATTTCCTCACAAGGTCTCGGGGTCCATTTGGATAACCACTGATTTATAGTTGATACTGACATATGTTTTTAACCAGGTTTTAAAACCTGAGTTATTAGATTGGGGTAGATGTCGGTCGGGCGGGCGGGCGGCGGCGGCGTCAAACTGGTGTTTCCGGTCAATAACTTTTGTTTCGGTAAAGATATTTGAATAAAACTTGGTATGTATGTAGCTTATATCAAGACAAAGGCTGGGATTGATTTTGGGGTTTCTGGGGTCAAGGTCACTGTTACTTAAAATAGAAAAAGGGTTTCCGGTCAATAACTTTTGTTTCGGTAAAGATATTTGAATAAAACTTGGTATGTATGTAGCTTATATCAAGACAAAGGCTGGGATTGATTTTGGGGTTTCTGAGGTCAAGGTCAAGGTCACTGTTACTTAAAATAGAAAAAGGGTTTCCGGTCAATAACTTAACTTAGGAATGAGCTATCATGATGAAACTTGGTGTATAGAAAACTTATATAAAGTTGTAGCTTGGGATTGATTTTGGGGTTTCTGGGATCAAGGTCAAGGTCATTGTTACTAAAAATAGGGTTATGGTTAGGTTAGGGTTAGGGTTAGCATATCTTCTACATGCATGGAGGGATTTTGATGAAAGTTGGCACAATTGTTCACCATCATGAGACGGAGTGTCATGCATAAGAACCAGGTCCCTAGGTCTAAGGTCACACTTAGAGGTCAAAGGATACAAGAATGAAAACTTTGTCCGGAGCATATCTTCTTCATGCATAGAGGGATTTTGATGTAACTTGACACAATTATACACCATCATGAGACGAAGTGTCTTGCGCAGTTCCCTTCTTTAGAATTACTTCCCTTTGTTGTTACTATAAATAGCTTATATTGTAACTTTTTCATTACTAGACTTAGGGAAAAATCAAGACCACTTTTCTGTAGTACAACATGCATGTTACATCCAATTTTGAGGTGTATTTTGACCAATCTCTACCTGGTAAGGATTTCTGTGTAGACTTACAATTTTTTTTTTTTTTTTTTTTAAGATTAACTTCCCCTAGTTGTTACTATAAATAACTTATATTGTAACTTTTTTTATAATTGACCGTAGGGAAAAACCAAGACCACTTTTCTGTGGTACAACATAGTTGTTACTTTCTAATTTTAGGTATATTTTAAGGTATCTCTACCTGGTAAGGAGTTTTTTTTGTGGACTTAGAAAAACAAAAGAATTGCAATGATTACTAAACAACCACAAAATTAAAATTACATCTGCAAGTACAGGTGCTAGAGTAAAGAAATTTGCTGTGACGGGCGTATATTGTGACATTCTGGCACTCTTGTTTATTCTTATGAAAAGTGTTGAAAACCTGGTTTCTTGGCATTGCCGCGTTTCTTGTTTTACAATTGTTACTGGTTTCATCGCTACATATATTGGCATACTTACCTATACAGATATCTTATTTGTGACTAAAAGTTTAAAAATCAAAATTTCTAGAAACTAAAGTATCGACAGTATAGATCTATCGATCTAAGTTAAATCAGAGAGCCTAAAAACTAACAATTTCATTACCAAATTGTCAATAACTTGAGAACCATTTGACCCAGAACCTTAAAATTTCAACTTACAGAGTAGGTGACCCTTATGGTTTTTGGGGTCTCTTGAGCAAAAGTCAAGGTCACAGGGGCCTTAACATGGAAAACTCTTTTCCATCTGTAACTTGAGAACCAATTGACCAAGAGTGCTGAAACTTCATAGGATGGTTGGACATGCAGAGTAGATGACCCCTATTGCAGCCAACCATCAGTGTCTCTTTGACTTTCGCTACTGCCCCCATTGACTTCTTGCCTATTGCAACTATGCATTGGAGGAGACATGCGCTTTTCTACAAAAGCATCTTCTAGTTATGCTAGAGTCCTAATTGTACAGTTCTGTTCTGCTAAAATAGACTGGCTAAGGGTAACAATTTTTCCACTTTTCTCTTCTGACAAACTCACACTCATCTTAGCAGAATTTAAAATAAATCCCAAAAATTCTATTATTTGTGTGGGAATGAAAACAGACTTTTCAGGTTGAACAGTTAATCCCAAACTATCCAATAATTTTACAGTCGCTGACATTTATCATGTCTCGCCTTTTAAAAGCCCGTTAGGTAGGCTGGTAAACTGATAGAAAATTCCTTTCCAAAAGAATTGCAGAAAATGACGACAATGTGTTTTAACATTTACGCTGTAGTATGCGTCTTTAAGATCACAGCTGGCACAGTAACAGTTCTGTTTCATAAGTAACAATGCTGATTTTAGTATGTCCATTTTAAAATGCTTTGATTCCACGTGTTCATTTAATCATTTTAAATTCAGAATAATGCGTATTGAATTGTTGTTCTTATGCCTGATAAAAACATTAGATACAAAACTATAGTCTAAAACACATGAAGTAACTTCCTCAATGATCTTTATATCTTTAAGTATTTGTATTTCAGAAATAATTTTAATTCCGTCATTCTCAGAAAACTGAATTGGTCGTGGAAGATTGATTTGCATTGGCCACTCTATAAAAGGAATTTCTAAACCACTGACATCCTTTCTTCCGAAACACCTTTTCTAAATGAACTGTTTACAAACTGTGACAGGCCTTCATCCACTCTTGTGTCTACTTTTTCTGCTAAAAGAAACTTGTCTGACAGGCCATTAAATGATGTTCTTTGCTTCTCACGTGGCGAAAACTCACCATAAAACAGCACATTATCCTCCAGACTTTGCTTTTCAGCCGAATTATTTTCACTAGCCTCATTCTCAAAAAACGTAGGAATCATGCTCTTCGTAATTTCAGTTACCCTCGTAATTACTGTCATAATCTTCATACAAATTATCTACTCTGTCTGACAAACTGTTTATTAGCCCACCATCATCAGATGGTGGGCTATTCAAATCGCTCTGCGTCCGTGGTCCGTCTGTCCTTCTGTTCGTTAACAATTTTTCGTTATCGCATCTCCTAAGAAACTACTGGAGGGATTTTGACCAAACTTTGTCAGAATGATGTATTGGTACCCTAGTTGTGTCCCCCTAAAAATCAGACTAGTTCAACAATTTTTGAGTGAGTTATGGCCCTTTGTTTATTAGCCCACCATCATCAGATGGTGGGCTATTAAAATCACTCTGCGTCCGTGGTCCGTCCGTCCGTCATTCCGTCCGTCCGTCCGTCCGTCCGTCCGTCCGTTAACAATTTCTCGTTATCGCATCTCCTCAGAAACTACTGGGGGGATTTTGACCAAACTTTGTCAGAATGATGTATTGGTACCCTAGTTGTGTCCCCCGGAAAATCAGACTGGTTCAACAATTTATGAGTGAGTTATGGCCCTTTGTTTATTTCTATAATTTACATAGATTTATATAGGGAAAAACTTTGAAAACCTTCTTGTCCAAAACCACAGAGCCTAGGGCTTTGATATTTGGTATGAAGCATTATCTAGTGGTCCTCTACCAAGATGATTCAAATTATTTCTCTGGGGTCAAATATGGCCCCGCCCTGGGGGTCACATGGTTTATATAGACTTATATAGGGAAAAACTTTGAAAAACCTCTTGTCCAAAACCACAGGGCCTAGGGCTGTGATATTTTGTATGTGACATCATCTAGTGGTCTTCAACTAAGATCGTTCAAATTATACCCCTAGGGTCAAATATGGCCCCACCCTGGAGGTCATATGGTTTACATAGACTTATATAGGGAAAAACTTTGAAAATCTTCTTGTCCAAACCACAAAGCCTAGGGCTTTGATACTTGTAATGTAGCATCATCTAGTGGTTCTCTACCAAGTTTGTTCAAATTATCCCCCTAGGGTCAAATATGGCCCCGCCCCGTGGGTCACATGGTTCATATAGACTTATATAGGGAAAAGCTTTTAAAATCTTCTTGTCAATAACTACAACATTCAAATTTGGACCACATGTATATTTTTGAGTGGCAAGATGAACCTTGACATGAGTTGACCTTGATTTTGACCTAGTGACCTACTTTCACATTTCTGTAGCTACAACCTTCAAATTTGGACCACATGCATAGTTTTGTGCACTTGAAAAAACTTTGACCTTGATTTTGACCTAGTGACCTACTTTCACATTTTTGAAGGTACAGGTATCAAATTTGGACCATATGCATAGTTCCGTGTTTCAAAATGAAATTTGACATTGATTTTGACCTAGTGACCTACTTTCACATTTTTGAAGGTACAGTCTTCAAATTTGGACCACATGCATAGTTTTGTGTTCCGAAATTAAATTTGACCTTGATTTTGACCCAGTGACCTACTTTCTCATTTCTCAAGCTACAGCCTTCAAATTTGGACCACATGCATGGTTTTATGTACCGAAACAAACTTTGACCTTTACATTGACCTAGTGACCTACTTTCACATTTTTGAAGGTACAAGCTTCAAATTTGGACCACATGCATAGTTCTGTATTCTGAAATAAAACTTGACCTTGATTTTGACCTAGTGACCTACTTTCACATTTCTCAAGCTACAGCCTTCAAATTTGGACCACATGCATATTTTTGTGTACCGAAATGAACTTTGACCTTAAGATTGACCTAGTGACCTACTTTCACATTTCTGTAGCTACAGGCCTCAAATTTAGACCACTTGCATAGGATTGTGTACCGAAACAAACTTTGACCTTGACATTGACCTAGTGACCTACTTTCACATTTTTGAAGGTACAGGCTTCAGATTTGGACCACATGCATAGATTTGTGTTCTGAAGTGAAATTTGACCCTTGATTTTGACCTAGTGACCTACTTACACATTTCTCAAGCTAAGCCTTCAAATTCGGACCACTTGCATAGTTTTGTGTACCGAATTAAACTTTGACCTTAAGATTGATCTAGTGACCTACTTTCACATTTCTCGAGCTACAGCTTTTGAGTTTGGACCACATGCACAGTGTTGTGTACGGAAATGAAATTTGACCTTGAGCTAGTCAGTAAGTCTTGAAATTTGGAACACTCAAAAATGGCACTTGGTGGGCGCCAAGATCACTCTGTGATCTCTTGTTTTGATTTCTAATATAATTTTATATTGTAACCGAATCTACTTCTCACTTGATTCAGCTAGTAGTTGGCAGAACCTCTTCTACCTTATAAATCTTATAACTATTTGCTGCCACCATACAAGATAACTTGGAAACTTATTTAGTAATCAAATAAGCAAAACAGAATATAATGTATAATAAAATGTCAGATATGAATAAGCAAGATTTTAAATACAAATACAAACAGTCAATTATAGCAAGATGTAACTTTCAACAGGATATAGTGATGCAAACTACAAAGTTATAACCTAAACTCAACTTTCTCAAAAGACCCCATCCCCACCACCACTGTCTCATAGAATATGTACCTGACTTTTCTGGTTATTTTAACTGGAAAGCATATTACATAATATATAAACTTACATAAGATACCTGAAGTTTCAGGTCAGCCAAGAGACATTATTACATAATAGATCAGTGGGCCTCTAGGGATTATTGTTCAATATACTGCAGCTAATTACCAAACAATTGCTGGATACAGTTACAGTTATGATTAGCAAACAAAGATTAACCTTCAAATACAGTCATCTAATATAATAACTTAACAGTTTTAAGACTAGTTATTTACTTGCAATTTAAGAGAATCATATAATAGGTAAATCTAAAATTGCAACACTGCCCCCTCTTTGAATTGGAGCCTCCTGGCGACAAATAAGACAATTGTAAACAAAAATAACAAAATCTAACATATCATACATTCTAAAATAGTCATTAACAAATTACTAAAATGAATATAAATATATCCCACAAATTTTCTTTTTGCAAATTGTCCAAAATGTCATTAAACCAACTGCACACATGGTTACTAAAATTACTGTATGTAACATATTCATTGTAATAAAACATATTACAATGAAAACACACAAAGAAAATATATCATTAATTTTGAAAACTGTCCGAAAGGATTTGTACAAAAATCACTGAACTTCAAAAAGTCAAACACAACTTCTCCACATCTGTAATAGTAAAATGAGTATTTACTAAACACTGAATAGTCCTAATACACAAAATTTAAAGAAAGAAACATTCAACATTCTTCGATCTTGTACTGTCTGACATTTAATAGTTATTCCAACCACAGTTTATTTTCTTGTTCTTAATTTGTATTGGAAGTTGCTACTCAGATTCCTACCCATCCAGTGCCGAACTGCTCTTGACAGACATTGGATGGGCTCGTTACCCTCATCGCAACGAGTGACTGCGGCAAAATTGTTTTGCCAACACTGCTGCCACAATTGACTTGTATGATAACTACTGTTTGAATGTTTGCAAAGTGGTCTCTGCCATCTTGACCACATGGTTTTTCAATTTTTCATTTTCCACGTTTGCCCTTTTTAGCCCACCATCATCAGATGGTGGGCTATTAAAATCACTCTGCGTCCGTGGTCCGTCCGTCCGTCATTCCGTCCGTCCGTCCGTCCGTTAACAATTTCTCGTTATCGCATCTCCTCAGAAACTACTGGGGGGATTTTGACCAAACTTTGTCAGAATGATGTATTGGTACCCTAGTTGTGTCCCCCTGAAAATCAGACTGGTTCAACAATTTATGAGTGAGTTATGGCCCTTTGTTTATTTCTATAATTTACATAGATTTATATAGGGAAAAACTATGAAAACCTTCTTGTCCAAAACCACAGAGCCTAGGGCTTTGATATTTTGTATGAAGTATTATCTAGTGGTCCTCTACCAAGATGATTCAAATTATTTGTCTGGGGTCAAATATGGCCCCGCCCTGGGGGTCACATGGTTTATATAGACTTGTATAGAGAAAAACTTTGAAAAACCTCTTGTCCAAAACTACAGGGCCTAGGGCTTTGATATTTTGTATGTGACATCATCTAGTGGTCTTCAACTAAGATTATTCAAATTATACCCCTAGGGTCAAATATGGCCCCACCCTGGGGGTCATATGGTTTACATAGACTTACATAGGGAAAAACTTTGAAAATCTTCTTGTCAAACCACAAAGCCTAGGGCTTTGATACTTGTAATGTAGCATCATCTAGTGGTTCTCTACCAAGTTTGTTCAAATTATCCCCCTAGGGTCAAATATGGCCCCGCCCCGGGGGTCACATGGTTCATATAGACTTATATAGGGAAAAGCTTTTAAAATCTTCTTGTCAGTAACTACAACATTCAAATTTGGACATGTATATTTTTGAGTGGCAAGATGAACCTTGACATGAGTTGACCTTGATTTTGACCTAGTGACCTACTTTCACATTTCTGTAGCTACAGCCTTCAAATTTGGACCACTTGCATAGTTTTGTGCACTTGAAAAAACTTTGACCTTGATTTTGACCTAGTGACCTATTTTCACATTTTTGAAGGAACAGGTATCAAATTTGGACCATATGCATAGTTCCGTGTTTCAAAATGAAATTTGACATTGATTTTGACCTAGTGACCTACTTTCACATTTTTGAAGGTACAGTCTTCAAATTTGGACCACATGCATAGTTTTGTGTTCCGAAATGAAATTTGACCTTGATTTTGACCCGGTGACCTACTTTCTCATTTCTCAAGCTACAGCCTTCAAATTTGGACCACATGCATGGTTTTATGTACCGAAACAAACTTTGACCTTTACATTGACCTAGTGACCTACTTTCACATTTTTGAAGGTACAAGCTTCAAATTTGGACCACATGCATAGTTCTGTATTCTGAAATAAAATTTGACCTTGATTTTGACCTAGTGACCTACTTTCACATTTCTCAAGCTACAGCCTTCAAATTCGGACCACATGCATAGTTTTGTGTACCGAAATGAACTTTGACCTTAAGATTGACCTAGTGACCTACTTTCACATTTCTGTAGCTACAGGCTTCAAATTTAGACCACATGCATAGGATTGTGTACCGAAACTAACTTTGACCTTCACATTGACCTAGTGACCTACTTTCACATTTTTGAAGGTACAGGCTTCAGATTTGGACCACATGCACAGTGTTGTGTACGGAAATGAAATTTGACCTTGAGCTAGTCAGTAAGTCTTGAAATTTGGAACACTCCAAAATGGCACATTGGTGGGCGCCAAGATCACTCTGTGATCTCTTGTTTGTCCATCTAGAAATGTTTGAAACAATGTTTGTTGGTACTTGAGAGATTCATGAAGTTCTTGCAAAATAGAGTTATTCGATTGCAATACCATGGCTTCCATATTCCTCTGGTGAGAAATGAATGATTCCTCCAGGCGAGCCATTTTGTTACAGCAGCTGCTGCAAGCTTCACTCTTTTCATCAAGAAGCGGAGTTGCCAATCTTTTCCTTCTAAAGTCTGGCGGTGGTGGAAGATAGTATTCCCTCACAGTTTCAGCCGGCAAAGCTGTTTGGCTGACACTGCCACTTAGTCTTGTAGCTGTAAGTTGTGACTGCTCCTCGCATAGGGATTCAAAAATGTTTTGTTTTTCCCCAGATGATGGTGGTGAGATGGGATAGTAATCTGGTGTTAATAATATTTCCCACAGCATTCTCTATCTTATGAGTAGTTTCTTGTAAGTCCAAGTTTGTTACAAGTCGAAAGATTTCCTGCGGCCAGAAGTTATACCAGGCTAAAAAGAAACTTATGAGTGCTTGTATTTTTTTTATTTTTTTTTATCATACCATTACGCTTTTAGGAAAAATAACTCCATTCTACATGTTGTACAAGTAGACCTATGTAATATATATTTCTTAATTCTGAAAGTTATTGTTTTGAGCAAAAGTAACTATATTTCCCTTTCATGTATGACATAACTTTTAGCTCAACTGGCCACATTCCTTGACTATTGAAATACTTTACTAGAGCTATCACAAATGTGATTCATGCCTTCATCTGGACTTAATTGACATACAGAGCAAAAAAAAACAAACAAACTCAAGACCATAATCCAAGAAATTAAACAAAGAGGAATCTAAAAAATCCCTTGTGCACAACTAGGTATCAATATTGATCACTCCTGAAAATTTGAATAAATTACATGAAATAATAAATAAGAATTCAGGTCACAAGACTTTCTCTACATATATCATACAAAGTGCCAGCTTTATTGCAATAACGGCGTTCCATAAATCCGATAAGCCAATCGCATATCGGTAAAATATCACGTGAAATCACCCAGTCTCCATGTGCTTTACTACTTGTTGCATTCCAATATACCTGCGGCCTCCAGGCCGCAGGTAACAACAGGCTGCCTTATTAAATAATTTATATCCGTTTCACTTAATTTGACGTTATTTTGAGCCCGCCCGCTTAGCTCAGTAGGTAAGAGCGTTGGTCTACGGATCTCAGGGTCGCGAGTTCGATCCTCGGGCGGGGCGTATGTTCTCCGTGACTATTTGATAAACGACATTGTGTCTGAAATCATTAGTCCTCCACCTCTGATTCATGTGGGGAAGTTGGCAGTTACTTGCGGAGAACAGGTTTGTACTGGTACAGAATCCAGGAATACTGGTTAGGTTAACTGCCCGCCGTTACATGACTGAAATACTGTTGAAAAACGGCGTTAAACCCAAAACAAACAAACAAACAAATCGATGTTATTTTGTCCATAGAAATGATTATTTTTGTCATCAAAGTATATTTTCTGCTTTCTTTTATGTCGACAAACTTGCGTTGAGTCCTTTTTAGCCCACCATCATCAGATGGTGGGCTATTCAAATCACTCTGCATCCATGGTCCGTCGTCCTTCCGTCCGTCCGTCCGTCCGTCCGTCCGTCCGTCATTCCGTCCGTCCTTCCGTTAACAATTTCTCGTTATCGCATCTCCTCAGAAACTACCAAGGGGATTTTGACCAAACTTTGTCAGAATGATGTATTGGTACCCTAGTTGTGTCCCCCTGAAAATCAGACTGGTTCAACAATTTTTGAATGAGTTATGGCCCTTTGTTTATTTCTATAATTTACATAGATTTATATAGGGAAAAACTTTGAAAATATTCTTGTCCAAAACCACAGAGCCTAGGGCTTTGATATTTGGTATGAAGCATCATCTAGTGGTCCTCTACCAAGATGATTCAAATTTTTCCCCTTGGGTCTAATATGGCCCCGCCCCGGGGGTCACATGGTTTATATAGACTTGTATAGGGAAAAACTTTGAAAAACCTCTTGTTCAAAACCACAGGGCCTAGGGCTTTGATATTTTGTTTGTGACATCATTTAGTGGTCTTCTGCTAAGATTGTTCAAATTATCCCCCTAGGGTCAAATATGACCCCGCCCCGGGGGTCACATGGTTTACATAGACTTATATAAGGAAAAACTTTGAAAACTTTCTGGTCCAAACCACAAAGACTAGGGCTTTGGCATTTTTAATGTAGTGGTTCTCTACCAAGTTTGTTCAAATTATCCCCTAAGGGTCAAATATGGCCCCGCCCTGGGGGTCACATGGTTCATATAGACTTGTATAGGGAAAAGCTTTTAAAATCTTCTTGTCAATAACCTACAACATTCAGATTTGGACCACATGTATGGTTTTGAGTGGCAAGATGAACCTTGACATGAGTTGACCTTGATTTTGACCTAGTGACCTACTTTCACATTTCTGTAGCTACAGCCTTCAAATTTGGACCACATGCATAGTTTTGTGCACTGAAAAAAACTTTGACCTTGACATTGACCTAGTGACCTACTTTCACATTTTTGAAGGTACAGGCTTCAAATTTGGACCACATGCATAGTTTCATGTTCTGAAATGAAATTTGACCTTGATTTTGACCTAGTGACCTACTTTCACATTTCTGTAGCTACAGCCTTCAAATTTGGACCACGTGCATAGTTTTGTGCACTGAAAAAAACTTTGACCTTGACATTGACCTAGTGACCTACTTTCACATTTTTGAAGGTACAGGCTTCAAATTTGGACCACATGCATAGTTTTGTATACCGAAACAAACATTGACCTTTACATTGACCTAGTGACCTACTTTCACATTTTTGAAGGTACAGGCTTCAAATTTGGACCACATGCATAGTTCTGTGTTCCGAAATAAAATTTGACCTTGATTTTGACCTAGTGACCTACTTTCACATTTCTCAAGCTACAGCCTTCAAATTTGGACAACTTGCATAGTTTTGTGTACCGAAATGAACTTTGACCTTAAGATTGACCTAGTGACCTACTTTCACATTTCTGTAGCTACAGGCTTCAAATTTAGACCACATGCATAGCATTGTGTAACGAAACAAACTTTGACCTTGACATTGACCTACTTTCACATTTTTGAAGGTACAGGCTTTGAATTTGGACCACATGCATAGATTTGTGTTCTGAAGTGTAATTTGACCTTGATTTTGACCTAGTGACCAACTTTCACATTTCTCAAGCTACAGCCTTCAAATGGACCACTTGCACAGTTTTGTGTACGGAAATAAACTTTGACCTTAAGATTGACCTAGTGACCTACTTCCAAATTTCTCAAACTACAGCCTTCAAACTTGTTGCAGATGCAAAGTTTTGTGTACAAAGAACTTTGTCCTTGAAATTGACCTAGTGACCTACTTTCACATTACTCTGGCTACAGCTTTCGAATTTGGACCATTGCACAGTGTTGTGTACGGAAATGAAATTTGACCTTGAGCTAGTCAGTAAGTCTTGAAATTTGGAACACTCAAAAATGGCACATTGGTGGGCACCAAGATCACTCTGTGATCTCTTGTCTTGTGCTTATTTGAAAAACAATGTTTCAGTAGTCTAAGTTCACTATTGTACCTCTTTTCGCAAGTCAAGCACACATAATTTCCAAAATAAAAAGGTATATATATCAGCCACCAACTTTATGTATGATGAACAGGGTGTCTGTAATAGTCTGGTTGAATGCATATTCGGCAGCCTCACCTCATAAGGCTGCTCTGCAATTGGATTTATCTTCACTCCATTTACAGGACTCAGTCAGAGCCCTGAATGGCTTGGCAAAGCTCTCCCAGGTGCCCTTTCCATCAAAGAGACCTGGCATGGCATTGGGACATCATGACCTTTCCTCTGTGTCATGGTGCTTTGAACCATGTTCCTGTATAATTCATTAGCTCTAGTGAGGTTCCTTACTTCGTCATCCTGTTCATGAGTAAGTCGATTTACTTGATCTTGATATTGTCTGAGCAAGATGTTCTTTTCCTGTACAGACTCCTGGAAGCCTTTCTCCTTTCCCTCCTCACTGATTGTTAATTTACGCCGCAGTTCATATATTTGCCTGCTGAGTTCAATTTCCACTTGCGAACCCTCACGCTCATCTGAATTAGGGGTATGACACTCCTGACCTTCACCACCACTTTGCTTTTTAGGTGGCATTTTGTAAACTTTAAATATGCCGCCAAAACTAACACTAAACTCACATATAAATATTCCACAAGAATATTTGAAATTTTATTTTTAAGGTATTTCCGCAAATTGAAATTAGAAATCCATGTGAAAAATCAGAACCCTCGAAACAGCTTTCGAAATGCAAGGACACAAAAAATATATGATAAAAATTGAAAAGATATATCTGTAGGTAAACTTGCGAGCATGAAAGCTACGTTGAACCCTATCTCCACAGTGCTTTGGAAGAAAATGAGTGAACATTTTTGGTGCAAAATTTCGGTATCGTATGCAACCTAAATTGTTATAAAACATTTATTTTCAAATCAAAGAGATGCCAAAATAGTGCATACGAGCGTTACTTTTTCAAGAAAATGTCGTTAAACATTCTAATGCGCAAAACACGTGCACAGTTTTTCTAAAATATTTCGCCGCCATGTTTATTTCAAGGAATAAAATATATGATTGTTCTTTTACCTGAGATTCCTTACTGAAATATGTATGTCTCCTTATTCATTGTTAGAGATATCCATTTAGTATAGTTTTTCACTGTCCGATCTCCTCAATCTGTTACCGATCCTTCACATTTAAAGAATAAACGCAATGTGTAATGATAGTTTTTCGCTTTACACACCTCCCTTGGACAAGAAAGCCGTTTCACTTAAAATTTGTAAGCATCCGCTGACAAAATATTACTGAAAGATCGATACTTTTTCTAAAATAAAGTTGAATTTCAATCATTTTCAAAAACTGGAAATATTACACATTGTGTTGAATTTATAAATAAAACAAAAATCCCCAAAATAAACCATTTTAGATATTTTCCGGGAACTATACGTTTCAGCCGAACAACGCATTTCAGGATGACACAAAACTGATTTCTCTTCATAAACAATGTCAAAGTTCACCTGAGGAACATTGCTGAAAAAGTAAAAGTGCTTAATTGTTTCAGTTTTACGTCCTGTAGAAAACAATCAACTTTCAACTTTAAATGCATAGATTTTCTATAATTATTCCAATATAAAAAACCGTCCGATCTTTTCCGTGAGAAATAAAACGAAGCAAATTTAACTATTTGTTTACACCTCAACCATGTGAAATTAAAGGCATGTATTATCACGAGACTCCCGTGCATTTTGAACCTCGTGGTGAATAAACTGAATTTACTTTAAATTATGGTGTCTCAGTTGAGCCAGTTATTTGTTATTTCAGAGAACATACATTAAAGAAGTGTTTATGAAATTATGCATGTGTACGAATATTTACTAGTCTACTTTATATTAACGACGATAGAAAACAAGTGTGCACTCGGCAAATAGCAAGTCTATCATTTTCAAGTGTATCCAAATGTTCGTAATTTTCAGATAAAGAACTCGTTATCCTTGGTTTCGTAGACAATCTTAGTACTGGACCGCTGTTTCTGCTGTCAACACCGCAGTAATGTAAAGTCAATGTCCATTTCTATGCCGGAATTTCAATGCACATTTATTATCAGTTTAAATCTATGAAAATGTGAAAAAATATCATTGTTTAACGAAGAACCAAGATGCAGAAAAGTTACTTTTGAGATATTGCTGATTTTAATAATTAGGTTTTCGCGTGAGAAGTTCAACTGATTGCATTTTGTAAAATGTTTCGTAGTTATCTACAACTGTATACAAATTGTATTACCTCCTAACATATTTGGCTGTACATTTTTTCTGCGATTTATTCTCACTGTGTTTTCAAAAACATGCTGCATTATTCTCATATTGTTTAAAAAGTCGATAGATCAAAATTGGTTAGTTTACGACGCATGAAACATCTAATAAGGAATCACTATACACATCGAACTTGTCCCGGACCAGTATGCGGAAATATTGTGGCCTAATGTTTCAAGATTGTCTAAAAATATTTGCATATATCGTGATAAAGCAAATATTTCGATTGTTTTTATAATTTATAAATATACAATCACGTATGAGTGAGAAAGTTACGTTAAGTAATTTCGGTAGTTACCGCAGGAAGTGCCGAAAATTCCATTTCCACCAAATTTTTCGTGAGATAAGCAGCGCGTAAGTACATAAATTCCACTGTAATAAATTAAACCTTTCTTATACTTGACAATCCTTGAAAAGAATTTCGGATCGTTGCCAAATCTTGTTCACATTAAGTCTGAGACTTGTCTTACAATTTTAGGCAGTTTGGTACACCATACGTATAAAAATCATTGTCCGCACATTGCACTGCTTTTATGTATGCTGAAAATAGCAATATGTACAGATTTATTTTAGTTTTAATACATGAGGTGGTCAGGTTTGAAAACAGATTTTGTAATAAGTTTAGTTCTATTCAGTAAGACAATTCTCTATGCACTAATTGAAACTTTGAACTAACTTTTGCCATTCATGAATTTTTAATAAAGTATTTTGAAAGGATTTATAAATCTAACCAAAAATTTGGAAAAATACAGGTAAAATATCTTCTTTATTTATTTCCAAATTTTAGTTTTACTTTTTATACAGCTACTTTTAGTTCAGGTCTTGAAAACTGAGCTGTTTTTGTATTCTGGAACAGCTGCATTTGAAAGCTTTTGTTCACTATATTTTCACACTTCAAATGAAGGTCACTCTAAATTCAAGATGGCGGAAGTACCTTAAATACAGACACTAACACTTTCAATATATCACTGATCAGCAGAATTGTACACTATTAGAGAGAACACTACTCACTGGAACTTTTCACAGAATTTTTAAGAGACACATTTTCTTCGATTTATTCCTTCATACAACTGTCTTTTGTTTCCAAGACTTTTGTAAAACACTTAAGATATTCCATAATTGTGAAGTGAAGATTTAACTGCTGTTGTTTCATATGTTCTAACAAATTTTCTTGTTCTTGATGTAACAAGATTATTGTTTTTCTCAAATCTTCAATTCCCAAATTTGACATATTTAAAACAGCATAACTGATAATATTTTATTACACTAGATGATCAATGACTTAATACATCCACTAAACACACAGGTATTTCATCGCACTTCTTTGTCCACTTTAGTCACTTTTTATTTATATTTTTACACAACGAATTGCTGAACAATATCCTGGATAACTTTTAAGATTGAAGCTACTGTTCATCCCAGAATTCTGTGCGAAAAAAATATAATTGTTTAACATTTCATCAGAAATAAGATAGCGGTATTGTTTTGTGGAACAAACTGTTTTTTTGGTGGTGGACTCCGCTTAAATGAACTGACTTTAGTTTGTGATGACATTTTCAGATTCACATAAGAATCACAGTAAAAATGTGTTTGAAAACACTAGTCTCTTCAAGGATGTGTTGAAGTCCGTAAATCAAAAATTAAAAATCCTCTTAGTCTTTAACTTCAGAAATCCCACCGCTGATCACCAGTGTAACCAAATCTACTTCTCACTTGATTCAGCTAATAGTTGGCAGAACCTCTTCTGCCTTATAAATCTTATAACTATTCACTGCCACCATCCAAGATAACTTGGAAACTTATTTAGTAATAAAATAAGCAAAACTTGTTTCTTCTAATACTAATTTTTACAGTCACTCTGCACAGTCACACATTTTCATAAAGTCCAGAATACAATGTATAATAAAATGTCAGATATGAATAAGCAAGATTTTAAATGCAAATACAAACAGTCAATTATAGTAAGATATAACTTTCAACAGGATATACTGGTGCAAACTACAAAGTTTTAACCTAAACTCAACTTTCTCAAAAGACCCCCGTCTCTGTTTTTCCTAGGCTAAATATACTCAAGTATTATATAATATACCCGAAATATCAGTTTAACCCTTTACCACACAGAACAGAAGCCAAAAAAACCTCCTTTACATAACACTGATAAGTGATAATCAATAATTAATAATCGGTATATGGCTAATAAGCCTGACTGTCTTATCTGAACAGAGGTGTTGGCATTATTTTGTGATTACACACACTTATGTTAATAATATCATTATTTTAATATTTTCTGTAAGTTTGACATTATTTTTGTCAATATAAAAATTATAGTAATTTAAATTCCCTTTCTGATGATACAAAATTCATTATAGTTTCTCTTTGTGCTTCGAAGATATAAAGTGTTTAAGTAAGGGAAATATATTTTTAGGCATAACTTTCTGTTTTGGATTGGTTTCAAATTGAAATTCATATAATTTATTTTTTTTATGCCCCCAAAGGGAGGCATATTAGTTTTCAACTGTCCAGCCGTTTAAGTTCGTCACAACGTTAACTTTTTGCATGAAGGCACTTTACTTGCGAACCACTGCACCAAGGACCTTCAAACTTCACATGCTGATAGTACTTATTGAGTACACAACCCCTACTGACTTTGGGTCACCAGGTCAAAGGTCAAGGTCACAATGGCCAATGTTAACTTTTTGCATGAAGGCACTCAATTACTCGCGAACCACTGCACCCAGGACCTTCAAACTTCACATGCTGATAGTACTTATTGAGTACACAACCCCTACTCACTTTGGGGTCATCAGGTCAAAGGTCAAGGTCACAGGGGCCAATGTTAACTTTGTGCATGAAGACACTTTACTCGCGAACCACTGCACCCAGGACCTTCAAATTTCACATGCTGATAGTACTTATTGAGTACACGACCCCTACTGACTTTGGGGTCACCAGGTCAAAGGTCAAGGTCACTAGGTCAAAGGTCAAGGTGCTGCAGGGGCATTTGTCACCATTAGTGACAGCTCTTGTTTAGAGTTTGATTTATAGTCTATAGATTCGTCTGCCGAATGGGAATCGGTATGTTTTTACATAAAAACGACTTTCATACTGAATAACCCTACATAAATAACGGATCGTTACATCACTGAAAGTAAAAAATTTTTGTCAAAAAGATCGCTGATCTCGAGGCTCGTAACCAAAAAATACTTGGGCTAAAGATAAAAATATTTCTAGGTAATATTACGTAATATTTTGATGATCAATCGCCAGTAAACCACGGGTGACTTCCACTGCAATTAACTCTTGGGGTGTCATAAAATATTTGGAAGTCGCAGTCCTTCTGTTTTGATTAACACTTCCTGTTATATAAGGCCATAAATTCCAAGCCATCATAAACACAAACTGTTGTTTATGGGAACTCGGCATATATCACGTGTGACCTTCATGACCTTACACATTTAAAAGTACTTAGGTGTTAAATGGTTATTATTTTTAGAACGAGGAAAGTCCCGTGAACCGGCCAGTTGCAAGTAGTTTTAGTAGTAATTTTCCATGACTAGCGTCATGCACATGTAGGAAAAAACCCTGGTGTCTTTGGTTGCAAAGTACTCAATAAATTTAAATAGTAACCACATGATCTTTTACATAAATAATGATGACGAAATCCCATACTTTGCATTAGTAAACATCCGGAATTCGTTTCTTTAGGAAAAGAATGAAAATAAAACGATTGATTATGAGATATGGGGATATACGTTTTTGTTCAAACGGTCGATACTCGATACGTTTTTATTTGCTGAATTGTCTAAGAACAGTCGAAACTCGGCATCTCGAATTTCAAGGGACCGTGCTTTTTATTTCGAGATAACCGAAATTCGAGTTATGAGGAGGGACGTAAATGGACGTAGTAAGTACACATTACGAAACTATTTAATAAAAAATATAAACTGTTTCCTTGATGCCGTGTATACGCTGTCGGCACTTTACGCGTACACGATTCCGTACAGTTTGTGTTTATCAAAGTTTTCAGTTTTCCAAAGAATAAAAATGATACTAACCTCAAATGTTTTTGAGTCAAGCTTTCCTTCTGTACCGCGTTTCTCTCCCGGAGGACTGACAGCATTTCGACCTGACATTTTGAACGAATGATGCTTTCCCCAAGAAGTTAATTTTTATACAGTCTCATCGCGATTACCTCTAATTAATCCTTATTAAAGATCCCAACTGTTCAAACTAATTAATTCACTAGTTTAAATTAAAAGCAATTTTCATAACGTCTCAAAAATAAATGACTGCTGATTAAAGAAATCTAATGTTTACATCATACAATCATCATTATGCCACGTGCAAACAAGTATGACATCATCTCACTTTGATAATCGCCGCGCCTTTGATATGTCGGCATCACGGCTTTTTTGGTTAGGCAATAAACATGGACATGAGTTAAAAACCAACTGCATTTCACAATGACATGTGTGAAATTTTATCGCATATAATTATTGTTCTCACTTCGACTTACCGAGTTCATAATGCACTTGAATTTTATTGACGGGATTGAAAATCCATTTCGACACATCCGGAGTATCGGTAAGTCAAATTTTGAAGTAATCGAAGTTGAATTACATATATAAAGAAGGAAAATTGACGGGACTTGCAAATTTCTTCGACTTAAGCGGAATTTCGAGTTAAGCGAGTTTGAGATACTGAGTTTTGACTGTATATTGTGAAGTTTCGAGAAATCAGGGTTTTAACAAATTCTACATTTTAGAAAAAAAATTGATCTTAATGTGCAGAACTACCTTAACAGAACATCAAGCAAAAGTTATATTTACCGATATGATCTTCCCTTCAATGCTTATCTTTTTCTTCAATGGCGAATGAAGGGCTTCTGATATAGCTACCTTTTCAGCTAGTGGAGGGTTTACAAGGTAATCACCTTTGGCGTGTGTCTCTGGCACCACCATTAGTGCAGCTATCAAAACTTTGAAACACTTGTCACTACTGGAAATTGCCCATCCTCATTCTTTCTTATTACATCTGTCATAACAAGGGAGTTTCCTATCTGAAACAAAAACAACATGTCATAACCTTCCTACATATGCAGGTGAAGCTCTCACATATACCAGATTTTTACAAACAAATTCTCAGTATCAGTTAAACACTTCTTAACAGTCTTCAGTTGTGCCCTTAGGTACAACTTCAGCCAATAATCATAGAGGCCGTTGCATTTTCCCCACAGTTTTTTGACAGGGATAATTCAACTCAAGAAAATTTTCACACAAGCAAGGCTGTTATTAATTCCCAACAATGTGCTATTTCTCGCACTGTCCTGTTGATGTCCTTGTCTGAAATTTCCATAATGTTAATTAAATCCTCACATTCTGTTGTTTTTGTATTTGTCTGTTAACTTTTCTGGTCAATTTAGCAACCTAAGTCTCTAACTGATCTGTGTATATCTGCATCTGTTTCAATTTCTGGATCTTCTGGCTGTTAGTTTTGAGTTGGTACATGGCTCATAGTCCAGTCATTTTCAGGCGTGACCAGCCTTTCAGAGCTTTGTGGTCTGTAGCATGTCTGGTAAACTTTTCACTGCCGACATCTCTTACTCATCTGATTAATATGCATACAACAACTTGTAGAGCATATTGTTGGTCCAATGTTGGGGCTTTTTCTAGAGTTTTTGGGAAAAACTCCCGTGGTCGAATTGGGATTTTTTAAACCAGTAAATTGTCACAATTTGGGAATAAATGTACATGTATCTATAACAGGAGCCAAAATATTGTGCTCTGAAATTCCCAAGTTCGATCAATTTTTATGCCCCCGAAGGGAGGCATATAGTTTTTGAACCGTCTGTCGGTCTGTCGGTCTGTCCGCAATTTTCGTGTCCGGTCCATATCTTTGTCATCGATGGATGGATTTTCAAATAACTTGGCATGAATGTGTACCACAGTAAGACGAAGTGCAGTGCGCAAGACCCAGGTCCGTAGCTCAAAGGTCAAGGTCACACTTAGATGTTAAAGGATAGTGCATTGATGGGCGTGTCCAGTCCATATCTTTGTCATCGATGGATGGATTTTCAAATAACTTGGCATGAATGTGTACCACAGTAAGACGAAGTGCAGTGCGCAAGACCCAGGTCCGTAGCTCAAAGGTCAAGGTCACACTTAGACGTTAAAGGATAGTGCATTGATGGGCGTGTCCGGTCCATATCTTTGTCATCGATGGATGGATTTTCAAATAACTTGGCATGAATGTGTACCACAGTAAGACGACGTGCAGTGCGCAAGACCCAGGTCCGTAGCTCAAAGGTCAAGGTCACACTTAGACGTTAAAGATCATTTTTCATGATAGTGCATTGATGGGCATGTCCGGTCCTTATCTTTGTCATTCATGCATGGATTTTAAAATAACTATGCATGAATGTGTGACACAGTAAGCCGATGTGTCGCGTGCAAGACCCAGCTCCGTAGGTCAAAGGTCCTAACTCTAACATTGGCCATAACTATTCATTCAAAGTGCCATCGGGGGCATGTGTCATCCTACGGAGACAGCTCTTGTTTTATAGTTGAATATTTTTTTGAAGTAAAACAAAAGATTCTTTACAGTTCACACTTTTTATTGACCAATCTTCCTGATTGTTAAATTTCAACAAAATAAATTTCAAAACTTATCAAATTTTCAACACCTCAATAAAATAACAAAAATCAAATGTCTGATGTCTCCTAATTTTACTGGTTTTGATTTTAGAAGGGAAAATGAAGCTCAAAAATAAAGCAAATAAATTTTCTATTAAAATATCTGGGGAGAGAGAGAGAGAGAGTGGTTCAGGCAGGTCAGTGAAAAGGAGGTAAACACTTTACCTTTAGTTTCGGTGACCAAGCACAGATCAAACCCACCACTGGGCAAACCTGCCTTATTTATTTAGCCGAAACTTCCTGCCAAAAACGAGGGAAAAGCAAACTGTTACAAGCATAACCAACACCTGAAAAGTTGTGATTACAGTCTGTCTATGGATAAAACAGATTAATTTCTCCCCAGAAACATAAAGTCACAGTTTGAACCATCTAAGGTTTTGTTTGATAGTTAGAAGGCCCTGGTCCTTAACTGAGGTGATCTTGTCACGACAAACGCTCTGCTGACCAACGGTTGGTTCATTCTTCTTGGCCTCCTCCGCAATTCTCTGCCTTTTTCTCTGGAAGTTGGGTCAGTAAGGTGTAGCACCTTTTGGGTCTATGAAGTTTCTGTTATGGACTTAACTGGACTCAGTGGTTGATGTCACTCGATGAACTTCCTTTTGGTGAGATCTAATGTTATACCTCCTGGCAGAGGTTTGAGTAAAAATAGAATGCAGAATTGAATTAAGGTGGATGTATCTCAGTGAATGGTAAAACTTCTTGTAAAGAGTTGAAATAAGAATATACTGACAGGTGTGTATTTTGAAGATATCATTCCTGCTACATATTCACAAATAAACTAAAAACTTTAATTGATCCTTGATCAAAGTTGGAAGCTTGCCCTCTTTCCAATCTTACACATTTTCGTCACTAACACAACCTACTTCTCCGCACATGACAAGCTTGTAAAAGCGTGTCGAGATTTGAATCTTTCAATAAATCCATTTGTGGCTTTGAAAGAATTAAACCCAAGATCTTTAGCCAAACCATCGGCTTTTTTCATTAAGGTAGGTCTATTGATCGGAATGTTCTGTGATCTCGCACCTTTAAACCACTCAAACAAAGTCTCTTCCACATTACTGTTGCTTGCATGTCTCATTTGTTTACTAACTGCACTGAATGCCAAAGTTTCTTATGCTTTTACGACAGCATCCCGATTTTTTAATATCATGCTGTGTTTTGCTTAATTCCAAAATCAGCTGCAATAGCTTGCTTTTTTCAAATCCCTTATTTTCACATGATTTTATACTTAGATTCTATATCTGAAAGTTTTCTCTTTCGACTAAGAGAATCCATTATTTTTCATGTATTGCACGAAACTACATGTACAATTTACTTTTAGTGTAGCAGTATTTTGCTACTATGCCCAGGTTACTCTGTTAGATTTTTAAATTCACTAAACTACAAGGAACACAAAAGCGGTTTACCGGGTTCAAGATGTATTTCAATATTTTCACATGGCTCGTTTTACATCATAGACAAAATACATCAGTGACAGTTTATACATTTTCAGTTCACAATATTCAAAACAACCAAGCCATAATTACAGCCTACAGAAATTAAAGTCCTACACCTAACGAAGCTAACGTAATTTTAAATAATTTCCTCTTTAAATTTAGAGCCCGGTTCAAAATGAAAAATTTATACCCAAAGACAGTAAGGGGGAAATGGCTAGGCTCTGACTAGAGGTAGAAGTTACCTGTCGAGAGTCCGTGAACACTAGCACAGAGACTGCCAAAATCAGGGCTTATATACCCTCACAATGGTAAAACGCATGAAAAACCCATGCAAAAAAATTGAAGTACACATGGAGTGTTCAATAAATTCAGGAAAGTGAAATAATTACCTGTAGCATGAACAAAACATAAAGAATGGTCAAGCTTATGTAAACATTTGTATCAACCCTTAAAACATTGTCATGATGTCTCTCCTTAATGTACTCGCTGTACTGTATTTTTAATATTGGACTGCTTTCAATGAGACTTAGTACAGTATTTTCCATGAGGAGTCCAACATTATTTTAATATTGGACTGTGTATTTAATATTGTACTGCACAAGGAAAACGATTTATATACAGAATCAATGTCTTCATGTAGTCCAATATTTATCAATACATGAAGTGTAATTCCATATAGAAATATTGTAATCAAATGAAAGCAGTCCAATATAATAACACAGTAATGATGATAAAAAGGAAAACTAATATCAAAACTAAGTTTTATGTATAGATCTAGATGCATAATAAATATAGACAAAATCGCAAAATTTTAAAAATAGCATTATGCATGCGTCAGCATAGTCTTACTCCCTAAACGACAACTTCCTAGAGCAACAACTTCCTCAGTACTGTAACCAAACTTAGATCTTCCCCTTAGGTAGCATTGGGAGCTAAATCTGGCTAACAAATTACCGCATGAAAATAATATTCAGCAGGTCAAAAATGAACACACAAGAATATAGATTTTATTTCTACTTCATTTAATCTTCATCCATTCAATTCATCCACACATTTATGATTTTTATAATCTGGTAACATTTGACAATTTTAAATATTTCCTAAAATAAACAGAATACTTTCAATGGATTACACTGGTCCAATAGTTCTATCTTTTTTTCCTCCCTCTTTCGAGGATAAACTTACTATTTATACACTTTACCATTACCTGAACATTTCAGGTATACCTGAGAAAGGATTATAGACTAAAATTTAATAAAAATAGACCATATAATAATAATAATAATAATAATAAAGACTTTATTTATAGAGGCAACACAGTTAGGTCTAGCCCAATCTTCCCTGTGAGCCTCATACAAAACACAGTGTTCCCACTCAGATTTTTTTCAGGGGTAAACTTACCCCCTGGGTACAAAACTGGGGGTAAAACACAAATTTTTGGGGTATGAAATTTGCCGTGAAGCCAAACGCCGAAAGCTTCGACTGCGACATTCTTGCAGATGAGACAGTTTCGGGGGACCCTGATGTAGATTGGTAACCGTTTAATAAGTGTACATTCATTTACCAGTGCGTTAAAAGATACAACCTGTCTACATTTTTTGACGTCAGAGAGCTGTAAGCCAATCGATTCGCAGATGACGCACTGCGGCAGTATTTCCAAGGTTTATTTTTGTACACATAGTGTGGGATTCCAGCTTAGCGGATTCGTCCCCGGCAGTTTCGTACGCGCGCGATCTCGCACCGGGTAAAAATTACTTGCGTGAATTTTATTTTTATAACGTGATTTACGTAGTATTTTACGTGAGTGGAAACTCTGAAAACACATATTTACAACGGTACAAAATGAAACAAAACAGAGGTTGATAATGACAATCACATGGTATTTACATGTAATTAATCATATTAAAGAGAGACCAAAAACAAGCTTTATAATAGATGAAGAGATGCTTCATGAAAAATTTTTAAACGAAAGAAATAGATATAAACATAACATCTCACAATTTCGATGATTGTACAAAACAACAACATATAATAAAGTCATCATAGACAAAATTTGGAATAATTACTTTACAAAAATTTGAATATGACACTTTAATATTATTGCTTATGAACTTTGACCTATAGAATGTAGATAATGTTGCATAAATGACCTGAACATAGTGGGTAGGACCTGAAAATGTCGTAAATTCATTTAGAATGCATGAAGAGAGCATGTTACCCAGAAACTGCAATAAATTTAGATAACAGATTTACATGTATACAGATAACTGACCCTACAACCTCAGGTACTGTGCTTAGCAGACTGACTTATGGATACCTGAAAGTGCAATTAACACCTACTCCAAATTACATGTTATTTATGAAATTAAGTATGTACTTGTATTTAATATAGAGAGAAGGAAATTAAAGAAGAAATTAAAGTCCCTGTTATGATTAAAGGTAAAATAAATCTCCACAATCAATAAACTAAAAACTGTCACACTGCCCCCTCCTCAGCTTGAAGTCTCCTGGCTTCAAAACTTAAAAACGACACATTCATTAGTACACTCATAACTGAACTGACTTTACTAATACTAAGATCTGAGAAATACAACATCATTATTACTTAAAGAAATAAGTTTTAGAAAATTGTCCTAAAGATTAACTGCATCATTTATTTACAGATAAAGCTGTCCAAAAAAAGTTAATCCACTGGCATACACACAGAAAAAAAAAACTGAGAAAAAACAAGTAATCCAGCAGAAAACCATATGAACCGATAGTCTACAATACATTCCCATTTTCAAAGTGCATGGTAATTCACTTAATTCTGATTGTTTCAAAAACAGTTTCATGGTGGGCTTCAAAAGTTTGCATTTTTGTGACTCCGGAGCCGACTTCTTTCATCTGGTGTTGCAAACTTAACCCCAGACGATGCTGATATCTGAGGGGCTTGTCTAAGGCATCAAGCATCTGTTGTCGATGTTGTTCCATTTTGTTTTCCAGCTGTTTGAAATGGGCAGCAACTGCCTGTTCAAGTTTGATGATTTTTGCACAACAGCAAGGATTACTGTCTTCTTTCTCATCCATTAGTGGAGTGGCTGTCTGCAATCTCCTCTTAAGAATGGTAGGAGGCGATGGGAGGAAATCCTCCTGATCACAGTTATTCTGAGTTTGGTGTTCAGAGTGTTCAGAATTGGTCACAGGCAGCTGAATCGCTGTGTACATTAGCTGATCTGTGAACGTAGGCAGCTCAAAGTTACCGTTGCCATTTAGTGCTGGTGAGACAGACACGACACCATCACTAGAAGAAGCCTTTTGGGTACCACACAGATCTAGTTCTTTTTCTGTTGTGTACACTGTGCTTTCAATGTCAATGTTTGTTTTAAAACTTTGATTTATCAAATACGTAATGTCCTCGTCTGAAAAAGTTCCACTGTTAAACCCAAATGTTTTGTTACTGTGATTTAAAAAATATTTTTGTCTTCTTTGCGTCACATCAAAGTACTTGCACTGTGTTCTTCTTTTGTGATTTTTCTTAAAGCAATGTCTGATCAACTGTAATTCTGTATCAAATCTGAATTCACATGTTAAACAAATAAAACTTCCAAAATAGAATGGCACGTATTTCAAGAAATGTTACGGTGCCCCTAAAGTGACATGTTACACACCTTTTTTCCACTTAGGTAATGTGAGACTTTTTTTATTTCGTTTAAACGAAATCATTTCATTTAAATGAAATAACTATTTCGTTTAAAACAAATCATTTCGTTAAAACGAAATAACTATTTTGTTTAAACGAAATCATTTCGTTTTAACGAAATAAGTTTAAACGAAATGATTTTGTTTGAACGAAATAAATATTTCGTTTAAACGAAATGATTTCGTTTTAACGAAATAGTTATTTCGTTATAACGAAATGATTTCATTTAAACGAAATAGTTATTTCGTTTATATGAAATGATTTCGTTTAAACGAAATAAAAATAGTAGTCTCACATTACCTAAGTGGAAAAAAGTGTGTAACATGTCACTTTAGAGGCACGTAAAATGTCTTCTTAATTTTTGGTAATTTTTGAAATCGTTTCTGCAGTTGTTACACTTTGGCATTGTCTGACTATCTAACAAGACTGAAGTGTCTTTATAGCTAGTTATGTATCCCCTAACACATGGAACAATTAATCATGGTCCATCATTTTGTCATTGCAGCTTCCCTGGAATAGAAGGGGCCATTGTGCTCCTTTTACAACTAGTATAAAAAAACATTTTCGTACGTATAAAGTATTACGTGCGCACATAATAACCAATACATGGGCACGTACTAGTACAAAAAACATCATCGCACATACTAGTACGTGCGCACGTACTACTATAAAATAACATCTTCTTACGTATGAAGTAATACGTGCACACGTAAAGGGTTTTACATGCGCACGTATTAGTTTGTGCATGCATAGGTGTTTTTATAATGTCAGACAAGAGGAGGAAAAGTTTTGATTTGAAATGATTATTAATCCAGTAACATGTAACAGAATCACAATAAATCACAAGATACTTTGTATTTACAATGCCCGCAGTCCTATCTACCCTATGTAGCCAAAATATTGCACTTTCCCTGTTTAGCCGACAGTCCTATCTGTTCAATGTGGCTCAAATGTATTGCACGTATTTAGAGGGTAAGAACAAATCACAATAAATCAACGGAAAAAAAAAAACATATACAGTTTCTGTCAGTGTACTTCACTAGACACCATGCTAATTAATCGTCCTCCTCGATTAAGTCATCCCGGGAACTCTCGTTAACTACGCTGGCCGCGTCCTTGATATAAGCTGACAGTGATTCGTTTGTACTTTGTACAAGTTCTTCTTTGGCCAGTACCTTTCTTTCATTTTTAGCTCACCTGAAATTTTGTGATCGCTCGATGTCTGGCGTCTGTCTGTCAACATTTAGTTTATGCATGTGATAGAGGCTGTATTTTTCAACTGATTTTCATGAAATTTTGTCAGAATGATTACCTTGATGAAATCTAGGCCAGGTTTGAAAATGGGCCATCTGGGATCAAAAACTAGGTCACTAGGTCAAATAAAAGAAAAACATTGTGTATGCAATAGAGGCTGTATTTTTCAACTGATCTTCATGAATTTTGGTCAGATTGATTACCTTGATGAAATCTAGGTCAAGTTAGAATATGGGTCATCTGGGTTCAAAAACTAAATTACTAGGTCAGATCAAAGAAAAAACCTTGTGTTTGCAGTAGAGGCTGTATTTTTCAATTGATCTTCATAAAATTATGTCAGAATGATTGCCTTGATGAAATCTAGGTCGAGTTTGAATATGGGTCAACTGCGGTCAAAAATTAGGTCTAGGTCAAATCAAAGGAAAACCTTGTGTATGCAATATAGACTGTATTTTTCAATTGGTCTTCATGAAATTTGGTCAGAATGATTGCCTTATGAAATCTAGGTTGAGTTTGAATATGGGTCATCTGGGGTCAAAAAGTAGGTCACTAGGTCAAATCAATGAAAAACCTTGTGTATTTGATAGAGACTGTATTTTTCAATTGATCTTCGTGAAATTTGGTCAGAAACTAGGTCACTAGGTCATATCTAAGAAAATATTTGTTTTAACTCAAGAGACCACATTTTTGGTCCAATCTTAATGAAAATTGGCCAGAATATTTGTTTCCGTGAAATCACTAGGTCAAACATGTTTACACTGTTATGTTATGTTTCTCAGGTGAGCGACCTAGGGCCATCTTGGCCCTCTTGTTTATTCTGTTGTAAAGGTATTGAAAGAAGGTGACATCGGTCGAGGGTTTGAAATCCGATTGCCAAATATGCTCTTGAACACCTTCCTTTATCATTGAATTAATGAACGCGTCACTTAATTTCTGATTGGTACTTATCAGTTCATTGACCTTGGACTTAACAAAGGCTCGCTGGACAGTATTAAGTCTGTCCCTGCTGGCACATTTCATCTGTTTCGCAAATGGTGGAAGTCTATCTTGCAGCTCGTTCGGAAGGGAATCAACGGCAGTTTATATCCTGAAAGTAGAAAAGTATTAAAGAATGCGCTTAAAGTATATAAAACCTATATGTTACCAAAGTATCACTTTAATACGAAAGCAACTGTACGGTACAAATTTGAAAACGCAAAGATAAGATAAATACAAACGTGGAGTACTAGTATAAAACGTGCTTATTATGCGTAATTTCTCCAACTTTTCAGTCATATCAGGCGGGTAGTGGCCTAACCATCATTCCTAAGAAGAGCCAGTACTGTACCCTCATTGTACATGAAATACAAAGTACACTGAAAAGGTGACAATGGTGGTAAACATGGCCCGCAATCAGTGATAGGTTTGAAATAAGAAAAGTAATACTTACTGGTTCATTGAAGACGTGTTCGAAGGCAACTTTCTTTTTACTTATACGTAGGTGTGTGAAAGACAGGGAGTACATGTTGCATTGGCGTAGTGGTTTGCTGTACCGGTGGCATGGGGGTCAGGCTGTAATGACTGTACTTGTGATGTGTCTATATCACTTAAGTCCAATGGTGGTGCACTGCTCTCATACACAACAGAGTGCAGCACCGACGCAAATACCTTTTCCATGGTGGTGGTACAGTTGCAGTGTGGTTGCTTCCTATTATTGTTATCTAGGTCAGTTTGCAATGCCCTTACTTGCTCCTCTATTAGTATCTTCACTGTCCATCATGTAAATGATATCATGGTATCAAAAGGAGTAAATAGTTAGTAATGGTTAGTAATGGTCCGTCATAAATCTTTCAAATTTGTACTGATGCTACATCAAGTATTCATGTTCCAAGTTTAACTTCAGGAATAAACACAAAATGAAGTTTTGAAATTGTTTATTTAACTTGTTTTTAATGTCTTGTTTGATTATAAAAATGTAGAAAGTATGCATCATTATATATTATATATATTGATTATATCAAAGTGTTAGGTTTTCTTTTACATCAACATTGAACTGTTAACAGAAACTATGTTGTTATGTGCTAAGCATGTTTTGGAACAATACATGTTTTGAAGTTACACAACATAAAACAGACATAAGTTAAATGAGACGACAATTTTGTTTCCATGCCCGTTAAAGGACATGTCAAGATCTTGTAAGTTTTTCCTAGTCCAATAATTCTTTCAATATGTACCCTTTTACTGGATATTTTCCTGTCTTTAAGAACTATTTTCCCAGACATCCTATTTTTCTTTTTGAAAAACTTTGGTACATTTACTCGTACATTCGCTGTAGCAAATAAATCCTCAACGTTAAAATCTTTATCGGCCATGACACTATCCCCGGGGTCACAGGTACTAACAATTTTACACCGTTCAACAATTTGTCTGTCACTTGTAGACCCTCTATAAGCTTCAGAAATATAGTTAACTAATCCACCAGGAGTTGAGCCAACAAGAACTTTTATAGTGTTCCTGTTCTTGTATGTTGAATATGTTGACTGCTGAGCTCTAGGTGCTTTAGGTTCCATCAATAATGATTCTTGTCTTTGGGAATTTTAATTTGAAATCTGACGGCATAAAATATCTCACAAGATTCTGACTTGGCCATATATTTGCTTCCCTCCACTGTTTTGACATAAATATAATCCACGTATAGACAATATTTTTCACACTTGATTCAGAAACTGAGAAAAAAGTTGACAGTTCAAAGTTTGTTGAATAGTGCCTTAACTTCATCAAAGTCATAAATAGCTGATTTTCAACTGATATACCAGTTATTTGAAAGTATATGTATTTCAAACAGAATGCTGCAGGTCCCAAAGAAGTCAACACAAACATAAATTTAGCATATGACTCCAGACCTGTATAAAAATGTATCCGTTTATTGTTTGAAGAAAATCTCTCAATTGAAAACGTTGGGGTCTCATCAGTCTGGGTTAACAGTTTTTTACAGTGAATTCATCTTCAAATAGTGGAGTTGCTGTGTATGTCTCAGTCTCTATTACTTCTTCTGCACATTCAACATGTTCAGTAAAACTTATCTCCAAGTCTTCTTTACAAGACCTATCCAATTCACTTTTTCTGTAATCTCTCTTCAAAGCTCTTTCTTTCCTGTTTTTTGCTGTCTCCCCTTCCGCTGATGTCCAAGGAAAAAAACTAGGTACTGCTGTTGCCAGAAGCGGTTCATATCCAGGTTTCAGTCCTTAAAATAGAGAAATAAGAAAAACATGTTAAATGATTTTATTTTAATTTATAAGCAACATCTGCATTTCAGCACAAATATTGATTATTTGAAGGATAGCAATTTATTATCTAAATTACAAGCGCAATATTTTGACAGAAAAAAAAGGTAATTCATAAATGCATTTGATTACCGCACAGCTAAAAAACAAGCGGATAAAGGTTACACATCCGGTTACGGGAGTGCTAGTAGAACACAAGCTGGGCATGCGGTTACCGGACAGCTAGACACTTCCTAAATAGAAAGCTGTCCTTTCAGTGTCTGACAAATATCGAAACTCAAAGTAGGGTTAAAGACACACGAGACTGGAATTTTAGTCCCTGACAGATTGAAAGACAGTCAAACATGTTATCACATACCCAATAAATACCGCATGGCTAAAAAAAACAAGCGGAAAGGTTACATGTCCGGTTACCACTATCAACCATTGTTTACAGCGTGTTGAAGTTAATGAAATTTGACCAAAAAAAAAAAACGTTAAAAACGCAAGAATTTAGTGTTCTACAGCACCTGTACTCTATGTAGGTCACTCGATAGAGGTAATGTCTAGCTACAGTTATAGGCTTTCTCAGCGCTTAGTTTATATATTTTCTGCCCAAAAAAAGAAAAAAATGGAGGTTTTACTGCTAAATCAGGGGCCGCGACATGGTACCGAAGTTCGAGCCGGCCCGACCCAAGGAGCCCACCTTTAAGCCTGTGTGATACCTTTACTGAATAGTACTAAGATAGACCTTTACGCACATGTTAATTGCTAAGAAAAAAATTAACGCATTGAGAAAATGTGAAGGTTTGAAGTTGCCCATTTTTTCGTATTTTGAGCCTCAGAAACCGGAGTAACAGCCCAGTTTTTCCCCCTAGAGTCAGTTCTTTCCCCGGGGAAAAAACTGACTAGTCAGTTTCTTCCCTCCCCCTAGTCTGTTTTTCCCCCCTTGGAATAAGTTTTCTGATAGGGAAAGAAACTGACCAGTTAGTCAGATTTTTGGCCGGCCGGCTCTTTGGCATCATACGTGACAACTTCTTCGCGGCAATCCGCCCCCTCCATAACGAGGGCATCTCCCAGTGTCACTTCTCGGCGGCGCTTGTTTGCTAGCCTCAGACAATGTTTCGCTCTAAACGGCAGCTTCTCACCTGGGTCAACGACGCGTTCATTTTTCTCCTCGGTCTCTTGAAGAGAGGCTACGATCTTCTGTTTGAGCCTAAGATGGTGGGTTCCCCAATCCTTTCTGAAGAACTTATGCCCAAAGCAAGGACATGTGTATGCCTTCTTTTATTCTAGGTGTACCTGCTCCCAGTGGTGCTGGAACAGGCAGAATTTTGCGTACCCCGCCTGACAACCTGTAACCAGGCACATGGTGAAAACTTCAGGCCAAAGAGGCCTTTCCTTAGAATAGGGCTGGGACAATTTCAAAATTTTGAAACCGGTTAATCGTTTGTATGAAATCGAATCGTACCGGTTAATCGGCTGCCATATTTAGAATGCTGTTTTCTTTCCTGATGACTGTATCAAGGTACTTCCAGCAGCTGACGTAATCAGGACGGACTTTATCGTTTGCAAGCAGTATGATTATTAATAAGTCATATTTTGGTGTATTTTATTTTAAATATATCATGACAGGCAAATCCAAGACTTTGATAACGTTCAAGTTGACGTGTTTTAGCGGAAATATACTGCGGGTCTATCATATTGCATGTGCCGGTCAAAGAAATGTATAAAGATAAAGTACAATTCGTGATGCTTAATGTTTTGAGAGCGAATAGCGGTTTTGCAAAATTGAAACCGGTTTCACCACTTTAGTAATCAAATCAGATCCGATTAACCGGGTAATTGTCCCAGTCCTGCCTTAGAAGCAGGTTGATCCTGAAGCCCATTCTCCTCCAGAAACTGTCAATTTCACCTGCATCCCCAATCAGTTGTGAAAACTCGGCCATACTGAAAGTTAAAGAAAGGGGTGGTCTCCATAAGGCTGTTTTCATGCAACAAACAGATTTTGATATATTTTTGCTAACAGTTAGCCTTATGAATGGGCCTTACATCCCGGAAATAGTTAGCCAATCGGAGCTTTAGTTTTTAGAGAATTATGTCTTAAGTGTAGGTGGAGTAATTCCATACTTGTCCTGCCTTACGTAACAAATAGGTGGATTTCAATGTTTTTATATCAGCTGAACTAAAAGTAAAGGGGTCTAATGTATACACTTTAAACACATACTGACATGATGTAGGACATATGATTCTGCAGCATACCTTTACAAAAATATGCCACTTCATATGCACTTTGTAGAATCTTACACATTTTGCATCTACCAACTTTGGGGAAAACCACAACATTTCTTGACACAAGAAGAGAGACAAATCCCATTTATTGAGAATACTTGTTAATGACTAGACATTGCAGAATTATGGGGATTTTTCTGTGCTTTGCCTGTGAAGTGACTTATTTGCCCTTGACTGCAGAAAAAGACATGAGAAAAATGCATAAAATACCAAATTTTCTTATTTCAGAATTTCAATCTATTTATGTGTAAAAATAAATCTGGCTCAATGAATCATACTGTATTTAACTAAAAAATCATTTTTAGCTCCACTATACGAAATATAAGGAGAGCTATCCTACTCGACCTGGTGTCGGCGTCGACGTCTTTCCGCATCCCCACATTGGTTAAAGTTATTTTTACACTTTCTCTTTTTTTTCTACTTTTCTTTGTAATTACTTGATGGATTTGATTTAAACTTAAGATAGTTATTCCTCATCATCACCTGCATCTAAGGGCCATAACTCTGGTACCAAGTTTTCATTATTTATCCCCCCTTTTCATCTAGATTTTCAGGTTAAAGTTTTGATGCACTTCCACTCTATCTCTGTCATTACTGAATGGATTCGATTCAAACTTAAAATAGTTGTTCAACATCATCACCCTCTCATCATATGAAGCAAGATGCATAACTCTGGCACAGTTTTTTCATGAATTATTCCCCATTTATACTTAGAATTTCAGGTTAAAGTTTTGATGCACTTTCTCTCTAACTCTGTTTATACTAAATGGATTTGATTCAAACTTTAAATAGTTGTTCAACATCATCACCCACAAGCATTTGCTAAATAAAGAAATGAAAGCTTAGTCAGTATTTGACAATACAACATAAAGGTTTGAATGTATAAAGAGTTAGATATATTACTTAAGGCTGTGTTCAAGGCTTTCTCTCGGTTTTCTGTCCTTTCAACTTCCGCCGCTTTTTTCTTCTTTTTTGCAGGACTGAATTCCTCATTTTGTTTTTCACTTTCCTTCAATCTGTCAGTTTTCTTTGAAGCTCTTTTACCAGAAACTACAGATTTAGATACCAGCTGGAAGTCAGAAAGCTCTTCAAGCACTTCAACTGGCTTCACAAGAAGCATTTTTAGAATTTTGCTGTCAGCTGAGTTGCAAATTAGGTGTGAGATCAGCTTCACTTTCTGAAGAGAGAAAAAAAACATATAAAGCATGTACGGATCCAGAGTGGGGTGGGGGTAAAAAAATCACATCAAATTATTTAGAGTATAAAGGCACATGTTTGTCATAGTAAGGGTCCCATTTCTTCTGACTTTTTAAAATCTTTACTCATATCTTGCAAAAGTCTTAAACTTTCCGAAAAGCATTCATTCTTCCTGCCTCGAAGAGCCCTTGAAGCAGAAACACCAAAGTCCAACGAGCTTTGGTCATCGTTGTCTGGAAGCTTTGAAAGCTTTTCTTCCTCTGATTTTTCTTTTACTCTGAGGTCCACTGCATATATGTTCTGCAGGTGAATTGGTTGGGAAAATTAGCTTTCTCACAGCACATGCACGATGGTTAACTATTCAAGCTAAATCCATTATTATGTTAAAAAAAGGTAAATTGTCAAATCAACAAAGTTTTCTTCCGATGCCATGTATTGTTACCAATTCTATAAGAAACACAAGTAGATGATATAACATTTATTCCATATAATTATAAAAGTAGATCTTATAGAGAACACATTATGCACCTGCTCAGATATAGCCCTTGATGTAATACTATGTACTTTGAAAATTGGAATTTCTTGGTTAAAATTTTTGTTTAGGTACATTTTTCATGAATACTTAAGAGCTTTATATTCTTATTTCTTATTTATTATCACTTATATAATAAGTATGTTAAGAACTATAACTCTTTATATTGTTTTTTTTTTTAAGAATTATGGTCCTTTCAGCTTAGAAAATTGATATTTCTTGGTCATTTTTTGTTTAGGTTTACTTTTCTTTAATACTTTAGCTTTGAAACTTTATACATTTTTTGTCACTAGAAGGTTAAGAACCATAACTTCTTTTAACTCAGGCACAAGCTTGTGGTGATCTTGGAACTTGTTTTATCACATAGCAGGAAAAAATGTATTGTAATCATTTACCTATGTTCCATTAAAGGTGGTTAATCAGATTTTGGTCAACCAATGGATTTGTTCAAAACTTTAACAAATGATCAGTTACACAAAAATATTTTCTTAATTGTACATTTTCACTGTAAGTATTTCTAATTTGTAATCTGTGTTGCCCAGCCAAGCGTCATTTTAGCATAAGTATAAATTTAATAAGCATATTTTGCTTAAAGAATTATATAAATATAAGCACTATTATATTAAATTTTTCAAAGATTTGCATTGACAGTTATTAAATAACTATCAATTATTAGCCCTTAAACACAGCATTTGCCTCGTCCGATAATACAAAGGCCTCCTCTATAACAGTGCCAATATCTATATCAGTCAGCGGCCCCGAGCCAAAAAGTGATATAGATATAAAGCCCACATTTTAAGGACTTTGATTGGTTAATTAGACAGGGCCAAAAATGATATAGGTTCGCAGCTGGAAGTCAAAATACCCTGTGATATATATATTTTGATTACTTCACTTAGTATTTCCTTAAAAATGTTTAAAATATGTTGTGTATTTTTGAAGTTGTTCTTTGTTTCAATTAATAAATTGAGTGTTTAAATTTTTAATCCTTTAAGTACATGTAGCTGTTTAATAAAATTGTCAATAAATAAGTGATTTGATATTGGCCCTTTTATTTGTCTTCAGGACAGTCGTATTTGCCCTTGACCTACGGCCTCTGGCCAATACGACTGCCCTCAGACAAATAACAGGGCAAATATAAAATCACTTATTTAATAACATATAATATATATCCAAAATGCATTAGAAATGCAAGTTCATAAAATTATTATTACAGTGAAACACCGCTCGCTCGAGCATCGATGACTCAAACAACCGGGCTCGCTCGAGCAATTCATGTGGTCCCGGCCGATTTCCTTCTATTTTCTATGTGAAATTACCATGGCTGGGTCGAGCATCGATAACTCGATCGCTCGAGCATGTCACCTGGTCCCTGTGTATTAATTTACTCTTTGTTGCTTATGGCAAACTCGAGCAAAGTTGTCAAAATTTTCACACCTTCGGCGGTCAGAATGTATCGGTTAATTTAAATTTTCGCACGCCGTGAGAATTGCATGGTCTATTCCCCGACTATCTTAAATGTTTGTTTGTCGGTATATTTGATCTGATAATGAGATAAATTATTGATGAAAGGTGGAAGAAACATTTTATTGAACAAAATTGTTATTAATTATTACTTTTTTCTGCGGGATCAAGAAAATAATTATGAGATCTTAATATTTTAATCAACAGTCGTTTGCATGCAAATAAAGCCTTTTCATAAAATTGAGACGATAATTATGAGATCTTAATTTGGAGAAGAAAATTGCAAATTCGATTACAGTATTTCAAATAAAAAAATGTTTTAGCTGTTTCTTCACATTTACCATTTACTATCTATCATAAATAACGTTTGTAATACGTCTTTTGAAAATGTCACGAGTGTATTATTATTACACATCACCGTTTCCTCTGCAAATGGTCTCGATGACAATTGGTAAACCAAACTTAAATTTTCTTCGTATGTTGGTCAATGTTTGGGTCGCTCGAAACCATGGATAACTGGAGCATTTTGCTCATCCCCTTGCGACCTCGAGCGAGCGGTGTTTCACTGTACCTCCCTTTGTATATCTTGGTTGCGCAACCAAGATAGAGTGAAAATAGATGATTTCTGAAGCTACACACTGTTTTAAAACTTGCCCTATGTTTCATGTTGTTGAAATTTCCCAATATTTATATTGATGCAAATGTTAAACTAGAAGTTTTATTAAAAATCTTAAGAAAATAGGCCACATTTTAAATACTTTTACATTACAGGGAGGTAATTACAATTTTCATGAAAAGAAATGAAATATATATTTCCAGTAGGGCTCTTACTTTATGTAATTGGTCTTTTTGTTCCTAAAGTAAATCTCTAACAAAATATATGAATACTGAAAAATGTCATAAAATGTTGCTTAAATATGGTCACTTTTAAGCTTTTCATACTGATGTCTGTGTATATTTTATTATGCCCCCCTTCGAAGAAAGAGGGGTATATTGTTTTGCAGATGTCGCTCGGTTGGTCTGTAGACCAATCCATTTCCAGATGATAACTCAAGAACGCTTGGGCCTAGGATCATCAAAGATGATAGGGAGGTTGGTCATCACCAGCAGATGACCCTATTGATTTTGAGATCAGTATGTCAAAGGTCAAGGTCACAGTGACCCTGAACAGTTAAACAGTTTCCGGATGATAACTCAAGAACGCTTGGGCCTAGGATCATCAAAGTTGATAGGGAGATTGGTCATGACCAGCAGATGACCCCTATTGATTTTGAGGTCAGTAGGTCAAAGGTCAAGGTCACATTGACCTGGAACAGTTAAACCCTTTCCGGACGATAACTTGAGAACACTTGGGCCTTGGATCACGAAACTTAATAGGGAGGTTGATTATGACCAGCAGATGACCCCTGTTGAATTTGAGGTCAGTGACCAGGAACAGTATAACGGTTTCTGGACGATAACTAAAGAACACTTGGGCCTAGGACCAGGAAAATTGATGGGGAGGTTGGTCATGACCAGCAGATGACCCCTATTGAATTTGAGGTCATTAGGTCAAAGTTCAAGGTCACATTGACCAGGAACAATTAAATGGTTTCCGGACGATAACTGAAGAATTATTGGGCCAAGGATCATGAAAGTTGTTAGAGAGGTTAATCATGACAAGCAGATGACCCCTATTGATTTTGAGATCAGTAGGTCAAAGGTCAAGGTAACAGTGACCCGGAACAGTAAAACCATTTCCGGACAATTACTTGAGAACGCTTGGGCCTAGGATCATGATAATTGATAGGGAGGTTTATCATGACCAGAAGATGACCCCTATAGATTTTGAGGTCAGTAGGCCAAAGGTCAAGGTCACATTGACCTGGAACAGTTAAACCCTTTCCGGACGATAACTTGAGAACGCTTGGGCCTTGGATCACGAAACTTAATAGGGAGGTTGATTATGACCAGCAGATGACCCCTGTTGAATTTGAGGTCAATAGGTCAAAGGTCAAGGTCACATTGAACCAGAACAGTAGAACTTTTGTTTACAGTGAGCAAATAATTTCTGTTTCTTGTGCAATTACTGAATGTATCAAGGGGGGCATTTCGTGTTCTACTAGCTCTTGTTTCTGTAAATTTTGTGCTTTCATTGTTTGTATTGTTTCTTTGGAAATTGTACTTTTTCTGTTCCCAAAAGGGAAAAGTAATAATACGATAGTTGTTGCAATTGTACATGTACTTGTTTTCCTTGTATGGGATGTAATTCCAGACTATTGAAAAAGGTTAAGTAGAAAGTAGTTTGAAAAGAAGTGCATAGGGTAAGCATTATATGTCTGTATTGATTAGTTTTTATTATCATATTTTCTCCTTTTTTTTTTTACTTACTTGTTTCTTTGTCCAAATGTGCTAGAAACATTTAAATGAAACTTGGAATATAATAGTGTTAATATTATTAGTAGCTTGATCTGGGATGCTGTATTCAGCTCGAGTGAATTGTGCCAGGTTTGATAAGCGCTGAGTGTGATCCAACCTGGCAAAATCCACAAGAGTCAAATACATAATGCCAGATCTAGCTACTGTTATAATGACCAGTTTATTATATACCTTCACTTTTTTGTTTTGTTTATTATGTCTCCCACCACACAGTGGTGTGGGAGACATATTGATTTACTCCAGTCTGTGTGTGTGTGTGTCGGTCTGTCACAAAGCTTGTCTGCACTCTAAGTCGAACATTTCTCATCCGATTTTCACCAAACTTAAACAAAATGTTGACCATGAGACCTCGGCCAAGTTTGATAACTAGCCAAATAGCTCTAGGCATATTGGAGTTATGGCCCTTGAATTACCAAAAATCGGCCTTTTTACTCTTGTCCGCACTCTAAGTCGAACATTTCTCATCCGATCTTCACCAAACTTGAACAAAATGTGTTTGACCATGTGACCTCAGCCAGGTTTGATAACTAGCCAAATCAGTCCAAGCATTTTGGAGTCATGGCCCTTGAATTACCGAAAAATCGGCCCTTTTATTCTTGTCCACACTCTAAGTCGAACATTTCTCATCCCATCTTCACCAAACTTAAACAAAATGTGTTTGACCATGAGACCTCGGCCAAGTTGGATAACTAGCCAAATCGGTCCAGGCATTTTGGTGTTACGGCCCTTAAATTAGCGAAAAATCGGCCTTTTCATTCTTGTCCGCACTCTATGTCGAACATTTCTCATCCGATCTTCACCAAACTTGAACAAGTTCTATAACTAGTCAAATCGGTCCAGGCATTTTGGTGTTACGGCCCTTGAATTACCGAAAAATCCGCCTTTTTACTCTTGTCTGCTCTCTAAGTCAAACATTTCTCATCCAATCTTCACCAAACTAAATGTGTTTGGCCAGAAGACCTCAGCCAAGTTCGATAACTAGCCAAATCTGCCCAGGTACTTTTGAATTATGGCCCTTGAATTACTGATTGGATCCGCTCATCCAAACCATCTAATTGGATCCACTCGTCTAAACCATCTAGAGAAACTAGACATTTATCATAGGGGCAGTTGTGGGAGACATGCGCTTTTCTCAAAAGCATCTCTAGTTTAGTTATGGATTAAAATCTTCAATGATTTAACAGTTTATCGATGTTGAAATAAAACTGTGTGTAGTTTTTGTGTGCACTATTTATAGAACTTTGTCAGGTCATGCATATTAAATGAAAGTAGTCCAGCAACATACAATACAAAAGGTACAATACAGATTTTTTTTCTGCTTGTTCATTTTACTTGTAAAATACAAGCCATATTTTTGACAGAATTTATAAAGGTTTATAATAAAGATTGATTACACAAAGTGCAGAAAACAAGAACTGTACTTCTGACTTGAATGAATATTCATCTCCATTTTTAGCTCACCTGAGCAGGTGAGTTTTTCTGATCGCTCGATGTCCGTCGTCTGTCAACATTTAGCTTGTGTATGCGATAGAGGCTGTATTTTTCAACTGATCTTCATGAAACTGGTCAGAATGATTGCCTTGATGAAATCTAGGCCTTGTTCGAAAATGGATCATCTGGGATCAAAAACTAGGTCACTAGGTCAAATCAAAGAAAAACCTTGTGTATGCAATAGAGGCTGTATTTTTCAATTGATCTTCATGAATATTGGTCAGAAAGATTATCTTGATGAAATCTAGGCCGAGTTCGAAAATGGGTCATCTGGGATCAAAAACTAGGTCACTAGGTCAAATCAAAGAAAAACCTTGTGAATGCGATAGAGGCTGTATTTTTCAACTGATCTTCATGAGTATTAGTCAGAATGATTATCTTGATGAAATCTAGGCCGAGTTCGAAAAGGGGTCAACTGGGGTCAGAAACTAGGTCACTAGGTCAAATCAAAGAAAAACCTTGTGTATGCGATAGAGGCTGTATTTTTCAATTGATCTTCATAAATATTGGTCAGAATGATAACCTTGATGAAATCTAGGCTGAGTTTGAAAAGGGGTCATCTGGGGTCAAAAACTAGGTCACTAGGTCAAATCAAAGAAAGACCTTATGTATGTGATAGAGGCTGTATTTTTTAACTGATCTTCATGAATTTTGGTCAGAATGATTATCTTGATGAAATCTAGGCCGAGTTCGAAAATGGGTCATCTAGGGTCAAAAACTAGGTCATATCTAAGAAAATACTTGTTTAAACTCAAGAGACCACATTTTTAGTCCAATTTTAATGAAAATTGACCAAAATATTTGTTTTCATGAAATCAGTAGGTTAAACATGTTTACACTGTTATAGTGTGTTTCTCAGGTGAGCGACCTAGGGCCATCTTGGCCCTCTTGTTATACTAAATTTTTTTCTCCAAATTTTTGCTAATCTGCAAGTATTTAATAAAATTAATAGAAACATAGCATCATTATTGATGACAATGAGAAGAAGTATAGAGTGTAAGCACCATAACTCATCCTAGAATTATTGCAGAACTGTCTTCTTTTTGTCTTTTTTTAATCAGCATGTATAAGGCTTGTCTATGACAAATCTTAAGAAATATTAAAAAGATTAATTTGAAATGTGCTGGTAATATATACTACAATACGAGGAAATGCATATCAAAAGAACTATAATTTTGTCACAAGTTCTTGTATGGTTTATTTTTAAAGGATCTATATCATACATATATCTGATTTTTCGAGAGCCCTGTTAGGGAGCATGCATCTGGTCCACCATTAGTCTTGTTTTAGAATGTAACAAATTATTGTATATTTAAAGATAATCAATTTTCAATAAAAGAACAGAAAGCATTACGAGTGTGTTTTATATGTTCTATGTAATAAGCCCTTTCCGCAGTTCCGATGTGATATGAAGCCCTTTCCACTTCGAAACCATATCACACCAAAGGAGCTACATAGCACTTCACAGTCAATAGATTCAAAAAGATCTCAAAAGAAATTGTCTCCTGCAACTCCTCAGACACGGCTGGAGGGACTTAAACCAAAATTCACTGCCAAGCCTAGTTGTGCATATTGTCAGCATTTTTTGGTTTGATGATTTTTAGCAGAGTAATGACCTTTGATTCATCAAGTTTAAGTTCTCTTATTTTTATTCCCCCCCCCCCCCCCCCCCCCCACTTCAAAGAAGGAGGAGTAAATTGTTTTGTAGATGGCGGTCAGTATGTAGACCAATCCGTTTCTACGAACTCTTGTATTTGGTAGATTTCCTCCAAGCCTTACAGGAGTTACCATTGCTAAGCCTTACTGTGCATATTGCCAACATTTTCTGGTTCAATGATTTTCATTGGAGAAATGACCTTTGAATCATCGAATTTAATGATGTTTTGGCCACTTCTCTTATATTTTTGAGTAGACTTACAGGAGTGATGAGTGCCAAGCCTTGTTATACATATCATTTGCATGTTCAGGTTCAATGATTTTCTGTGGAGTTGTAGCTTTTGATTCATCAAATTTGATAATATATAAGCCTGTTCTCTTATATAATAGGGCAGATTTCCACCAAACCTTACAGGACTGATCAGTTCCCAGTCTCATAATGCATGTTATCAGCATGTGCAGTGATTTTCAGGAAAGTTACAACCCTTTACTTCTCAGATTTTATGATTTTTTTTTTTTGGGGGGGTGGGGGGGACAGATTTCCACCAAACCTTACAAGAATTTTCAGTCCTAAGCATAGTTATGCATATAATCTACATATTCCAGTTCAGTGATTTTCAGTAGTTATAGCCCTTGATTTGTCATGTTTTGCATTGTTGTACACTACTCCCAGTACACAGGTTGAATTTTACCTTACCTTGATGCTAAAACCAAGCTTGATGAAGCTCCATCAAGCAGTGCATGAAAAGAAGTTGTTTGATGGTATTGCTATTTTTAGTCCTAGCAGCCCCTAAGCCTGTACTTAACATAACGTGATTTGTGTAAACAAACGTAGAAAATAGAATGTTGTAATCTCTGTAGTCTATCGTTTTGGAAAAGGGAAATACAGAACATGGCCCCTTTAATTTCATCATGTGCAAAGTGGTGTAGCTTAATGTTACTGTCCACCGTACTATCATTTTCATTTTTGTATGTAGTCAGTAGATGACCCCTGGTGTTCCAGGTCCGTGAGGTATACAGTAGGCATTGTATTAAACGACCACCTAAGGGACTACCAAAATTTTGTTGCTTAGGTTTCTTAATGCAGTATGTTAGAATACCAGATTATGAACAAGGCAGTCTGAAAGACAGCTAAATCCCCCGCCACTGCTATGGATAGTGAAAGGGTAAAACCTTTGATTTTAGCTGTGACCTTGACCTTGAACTGACATGGCTGACTCATGAATTCTGCACAACGTCTTGGTGAGGTGATCATTTGACCAAAGTTTCATGAAAATCCTTCAAGGGGTTTAGGAGATACAGAGCTGAAACCTTTGACCTTCAGTTGTGACCTTTACCTTGAGTTGACATGGCTGACTCATGAGTTCTTGATGAGGTGATCATTTGACCCAAGTTTGATGAAAATCCTTCAAGGGGTTAAGGAGATACAGAGTGGACACCAAATGGAAGGCTCAAACCTTCGACCCTTAGTTGTGACCTTGACCTTGAGCTGGCATGGTTGACTCATAATTTCTGCACATCGTTCTGATGAGGTAATCATTTGACCCAAGTTTTATAAAATTCCTACAAGGGGTTTAGGAGATATAGAGCGGACACGAAATGGAAGGCTCAAACCTTTGACCTTCAGTTGTGACCTTGACCTTGAGCCGACATGGTTGACTCATAAGTTCTGCACATCGCCTTGATGAGGTGATCGTTTGACCCAAGTTTGATGAAAATCCTTCAAGGGGTTTAGGAGATATAGAGCGGACACAAAATGGAAGGTTCAAACCTTTGACCCAAAGTTGTGACCTTGACCTTGAGCCGGCATGACTGACTCATGGGTTCTGCACATTGTCTTGATGAGGTGATCATTTGACCCAAGTTTTATAAAATTCCTTCAAGGGGTTTAAGAGATATAGAGCGGACACAAAATGGAAGGCTCAAACCTTTGACCTTGAGTTGTGACCTTGACCTTGAGCCGGCATGGCTGACTCATGGGTTCTGCACATTGTCTTGATGAGGTGATCATTTGAACCAAGTTTTATAAAATTCCTTCAAGGGGTTTAGGAGATATAGAACGGACACAAAATGGCAGGCTCAAACCTTTGACCTTGAGTTGTGACCTTGACCTTGAACCGACAAGGCTGACTCATAGGTTCTGCACATCGTCTTGATGAGGTGATCATTTGACCCAAGTTTCATGAAAATCCTTCAAGGGATTTAGGAGGTATGGACCGGACACGATTTTGTTACAGACGGAAGGACGGAAAGACGGAAGGAAGGACGGACGGAAGGACGGACGCAGACCATTCCTATAATCCCTCCGCCACGGCGGGGGATTAATAATCCTTCATACTCGATTTAATCAAAAATATTTATTTTAAACATAATGAACATGTTTTACTTCATTGAAATATGTCAAATGTCTCTAAAATGAAAGACATTTAAAATAATGCATTTTATGTAATAAAGTTGTCCCAGCTTGACTTGAAGTTGTTGTTCTATAAAAAAAGTCTCTTAATACAGTCAGGTGGTCGCATGTACAATGTTGACTGTACTTTGAACTGAAAATTATGGTATATGCACATTTATATCGTAGGGGGAAATGTTTTATTTACCAAGAAAAGAACAAATCATAATATATCAAGATTTATTTTCCTTATTTCTACAGGAATCTTCTAACTCTGTTTAAACATAGAATATTTTTAATAAAGATATGCAATTGTCATATAAGATTGCGATACAAATCAAGGAATGATAATCAGTTAATTAATTACTGAGATTGTATTCTGGTGTGCTAATGGTAGTTTTTACCTGTATGCTGACTTTTTTCATTTGGCTTTATTCTGATCCCATTCAGCCCACTGACTGATCTAGATATCATCACTGATATCATTTATTCTCCCTTATAACTATACTCTACTTATGCCGCCAGACAAAAGTTTATATTTTCTAATAAAAATTAACATATTTATATGATAAAAGTGTAGAATGTAAATAAACATTTTTTTTTTAAAACTATATACCAAAATATTTCTCTTATAATATATAATTTTACAAATATCACAATTATTGCACCAGAAAACATGAGGACCATGCTGGTAATAACACACCTGACCTTGAATATTACGTATGACACACTGTATCAAAGCAACAAAAAAGTTGAAAATCCTATCCTGAATAGAAAAGCCAAAATATATACCATCACGTCTTAAATCAAGAGTGTCAAATAAAAAAGTATTTTCCATTTGAACCAAAGTGGCATCTGTCAATAATATCTTTCAAAACAAATCTCTCTCTGCCATATAAGCCATACTCCCCCAAACCCACCCCAATACATTCCAGGGTATAGTATATACCTCTATGGCCTGTTACACAACAGTTTTCAGATAGCTAGGAGTCTGTCTGAGGTCAGATGTGTCTGTACCAGGACTTGTTTCATCCAGACTTATTCCAGAATCCTACTCTTTTTCACTCCATTGATTTAGATATGTGCAGAACCTTCTCAATAGTCAAAGGAATATAGCCAGAATGTGTCAATAGATAGGTAACAGTATGGCACTAAACATCAGATAATAATGACTGAATATTGACATATGATAATGTCACATGTTTTATCATCAATCACAGTAAAATATCTATAAACAATTTAGGCATACAGACCTATACCTTTTAATTCACAAAATGATGAAATTTTACATCACTGTTTTTTTCTATACACAAAATGTCATCAAAATTGTGACTGTCCCTTTCAGAAAATATCAGTCCAGCTGATTTTTTCAAAGTACATCTTGCGGTTCTGAAAATCTTACTAAATTACTGAATAATTTAACAAAACTTTTTTTTCTATGCAAGATAACTGTATACAGTCGACATTGTATTAAGAGACCACCCAAGGTACTGCTAAGACGTGGTCTCTTAATGGAATGGTCTCTTAATGAATTTCAGTCAAATGAATAGAAAAGTTATTTTTAACTGTTAATGTAACTGTATTTATTATAAACATACATGCATATTTTAAAAATCTGTTTTAACATCGTGAACACTTTACCACAAGTCCACAAACCGTGGAAATTATGGCTAGATTGTTTGTCAGTTCGACTGATACAATTCAGTCACGTGCAAAACGTACTCGCTAATTACACAGATGAATGCCCGGTAGAATTTTGGTACCCGGTCACTTAATAGATACTTCTGTCAAATATTTTACCTGTCGGGACTACATTAATGTGGTCGCTAGTCGTTTAATAAAAAGTCGTTTAATGGAATGAATTTATGTACTGATAACGTTCGGGAGGGATTTTGACCGGTCGTTTAATACAAAAATTGCTTAATAGAGGTGGTCGTAAGTACGATGTTGACTGTACCAAGTTTGGTCTCAATTCCCAAGACCTATCTAAACAGAATCAAGTTAAGTGTAAAGTTTTGTATCTAATTCAAAACTAAATATTTACCGAAAATCCCTTAAATCATTTTTTTTTCTTTCTTTTTTTTTTAATAGCAGTGACCTAGATCTAGATAAAGGTAACCCAACTGAACTTAGGTCTCTATGAAAACTACCCGGTACCTGTTTATTACAATGCTTAGTTGTAATCCCCCAGTCATACCTCAACATTTAGAGAATGGAGTACTGTACAATCCCTACAATAAAAGAACTAATTATCTCAGCTGCAACAGTAATGTAACCTTATGATCTGATATATGCCAATGATGTACAGTTGAAACTGGTCATCTTTAACTCGCTAATCTCAAAATTCCAGCTGCAAAAAAACATGTGCATTAAATACCATTTTAAGACAAATTTCGAAGTAAAACCTCGGTTCCTTGGAATTCAAGATACTGAGTTTCAACTGTCTGTACAATATACTGCTATATATACAATGTGCTATTATGCAGAATGTTTGGATTTGAAATATCATCTCTGAAAATCTATAAATAAAAGTAAATAAAAATGTCCTGCATATCTTAACTTCAAGGACATTGTCATATATGATGCAGATGATGTTGAGCAACAATGTTTGAATTCAGTAGTAAGAGATAGAATGAAGGCACAACAAAAGTAAAGGGGGATTAATTCATGAAATATTGTTGCTGGTTATAACCTACCTAGTATCACAAGATGAGAGTGATCAAATGGGACAACTTTGGAGAGAGGAGTTTGTATGAAACACTTGAACCTAGATTGTCTAAGTCCAAGAAGGGGAATAATTTTGTTAAAATTCACGTTTAAGAGTCATGGGACTTGATGCTGTAGCAATGTTATAACCTGGAAAAAAAAGAGTGTGGAGTTTTAACATAGTATCTGCCATGGTAAAAAACACAGTTTTGTACTTTTGAAAACTAACCAAAATTTCTAAGTTAAAAAGGGACATAACTCTAGAAATACTGAATGTAGAGTTACACATCTTGTCACACTTGACACATTTATGTACACTGTCACTATGAGCAAGCAAGCAAGTTTCAACTGAATATTTTATGTAATGAAGAAGATAATGGACTTCATAAAAATCTTTAACGGACGCCTACATTTGGGCAAATGCAATATCCATCCTTACTTTTCAAACAATCAAGTTAAAACAAACAAAAAAAAACCTTTTAACAGTGAACTTGAGATTTCACATGTACATATCACATTATTACACAAGTTGTGCAGAATGAAAACACTGTACAAATATAAATAGATCTAAATAGATTGTTTAAAAGTATAATAGAAGAGAACATACAACGGATACGGATAACAAAGTTCAAAAAAAAAAAAAAAAAAAAAAATGAGCAAAAACATGTCATTTCTAATCACAATCACTGTGAAATCATTTAATTTCATGAACATAAAATTTTGTTGGCATTGCTAGTATGACAATTCATGGATTTAAACCTTCCATGATAACATGAGTAACAGCTTTGTTTGTTCTTTTGAGATTTAACCTTGAACCTGCTAAATTTCTAAAATGGACTGGTCCATCATTCAGTTTGGACAGTACCATTTATCATTTGAAGGGGTGTTCACTAAATATTTACTGACTGAACAGCCAACAGTCTGCACTTGTCGCAAAGGCTGAATCACTTGCCGCCAGCAGGCTAAAGGTTAATTTCGTGGACAGACACAACCATGAAATGTACAAGCAGTAAATACTAATGATTTCACAGTATGAGCAAAAGAGAAATATTTCTAGAACACTTTGAATGTAATATTTAAATAACAGTAACAACATGAGCATAATATTTTGCATAAACTACAAAACATTGTATCACAACAAATATGGAAAATATACCTCCTTAGAAGTACCCCCGATACAAAATAAACACTACCCCAAAACAACTTAACAATTCCAACACCTTTACCCAAAAACAAAAACTTCCTTTATAGTACAACATAAAAGATTTTGTAAAACTACAACAAGAATGCCAAAGGCACAAGATCATCTGTCACTTCGGTGTCACAGTAAATTCATCTAAATATAATTTATTCTGGTCATTCTATTTGCAAACTGTTAGTTATGATATTCAGGCTGTGAAACTTGACCCAACGTCTTTACAATTTACAATATACTTGTCCCTCACCACTGTGAGCATAAATCCTTGCTAAGGATGCAGAACTCTTTCATTTTAGGAAGCCAGAAGGAAGCAAGATTTCTTTTAGGGAAACGTTATAACCAAGTTACATTAAAACTGAGACAAAATTGTAACATTCAAATTGCTGAATACAGACAACAACAAAGGATGACAAAAAGGTAATCACAATTGCTCAGAAAGATGATGATAAAGATACATTTTAAGTTTCAAGTCATTATCTTATATTGTACTTAAGTTATATCCAGAAAGCAAAGATTGCCAAAAAACTGTATGAAAGGGGCATAATTTTGTCAAAAATATAATTAGAGTTATGGGGATTATAACCACACATGCAGATGATGATTATAAAGAAATAGTTTTTATTTCAAGTCATTACCTTATAAAGTACCAAAGATATGTCTACAAACGAAGCTTTCGAAAAAAATTAACATGAAAATAATTCCAAGTATAACAACTTGGTGACCTTGACCTTGGGTATAATGGGCCCATCCCCTGCAAATACTTTGTTTGTATGCTGGACAATGATCATGTGAAGTTACAGTAAGACATAAGCAATAGTAACAATTTATTTATTCATTTATTTGGGTTTTACGGCGCACCAACACAGTATAGGTTATATGGCGCCAAACAGGACTACAAGTTTTGGTTTCACTTCTCATTTACATCGAAATAAAAACATGAGGTATGGAATCAAAATTTGCATACCTGCTGGAATCACAGAGTTACTGCAAAACCAAGTGTTAAGACCCTATTAGTCGCCTCTTATGATCATGCAAGGGTAAGGCACTGGTTCCAATTCTTTTCATACACAGATCGTCTCAGAACCACATGGGGCAAAAGATATGACAGAAAAACAAGTTGCCAAAAATCTTTAACCTTAAAAATAACCTAAGTATAACACCATTGTGACCTTGACCTTTTGTATAATGGGCCCACTCCCTGCAAATACTTTGTTTGTATGCTGGACAATGATTATGTGAAGTTACAGTAGGATATAAGCAAAAGTAACAAAGATATGACAGAAAAACAAAGGTTGCCGAAAAAACTTTTAACCTTAAAAATAACCTAAGTATAACACCTTGGTGACCTTGACCTTAGGTATAATGGGCCCAGCCCCTGCATATACTTCGTTTGTATGCTGGACAATGTTTATGTAAAGTTACAGTAAGATATAAGCAAAAGTAACAAAGATATGACAGAAAAACAAAGGTTGCCGAAAAACTTTAACCTTAAAAATAACCTAAGTATAACACCTTGGTGACCTTGACCTTTTGTATAATGGGCCCAGCCCCTGCAAATATTTTGTTTGTACGCTGGACAATGTTTACGTGAAGTTACAGTATATATAAACAATAGTAACAAAGATATGACAGAAAAACAAAGGTTTGTCATATCTAACATATGTTAACTCAGATCATCAGGATGTCACAGCAAATCACAACTATTGACTACACAGATGTTGCTAACATACTGAAGATTCCAGTAAATAGATTCAACAACTACGCAGTCAATAATTCGAATGTACAAGACTCTTATTTAATCTACACATTCAAAGGTATAAAATCTTTATTGCAATGAAAAATAAATTAGTTAAAACAAAAACAGTGGAATTCATAACCCTAAGTGAATGTTGTTACCAGAAAAATTATAAACTGTTCAGAAAAGTGAAAAACTATAATAAATAAAGTGTAGACATTGACCCAGAATAGTGAAGGTAACTCTTCCACCTTTGTTGTGCAAATTATACTAGTGCTTAAGACAGAGCTGCTAGTTCTGTGTCATTCTATATCCATTGACTTAAAATTTTAAACATATATGTACTAGACTATGATTTCCGAGTGCACCATACTGCTTGTACATGTACATGTATATACAAAAAGAAGGCTTACTAAGTTGAGCTCTGGACTGCAGTTTACAGTTTAGAATATATTTCGTTACGACCTAATGACCTTTTTTTTCAGAGGAATAAATTTTCTCCAACAAAACAGAAATTCTTCTCATATATAAAATTGTCCTGTTTAACAGTGAAACAGTATCCTAGCAATAAATCTTTTACAACACCATAATTATATAGCAACAAGAGGACCATGATGGTCCTGAATCGCTCACCTCTTCCCACATGACCCAGTTTTGAGTATGATGTCGTTTTTTCTATTATTTGACATAGTGACCTAGTTTTTGAGCTCATGTGACCCAGTTTTGAACTTGACCTAGATATTATCAAGATAAAAATTCTGACCAATTTTCATGAAGATCCATTGAAAAATATGGTCTCTAGAGAGGTCACAAGGTTTTTCTATTATTTGACCTAGTTTTCGAAGGTACATGACCCTGTTTTGAACTTTACCTAGATATCATCAAGGTGAACATTCTCACTAATTTTCATGAAGATCTCATGAAAAATATGGCCTCTAGAGAGGTCACAAGGTTTTTCTATTTTTAGACCTACTGACCTAGTTTTTGATGGCACGTGACCCAGTTTCGAAATTGACCTAGATATCATCAAGGTGAACATTCAGATCAATGTTCATGAAGATCCATTGAAAAATATGGCCTCTAGAGAGGTCAAAAGATTTTAATAATTTTAGACCTACTGACCTAGTTTTTGACCGCAGTTGACCCAGTTTCGAACCTGACCTAGATAGCATCAAGATGAACATTCAGATCAACTTTCATACAGATCCCATGAAAAGTATGGCCTCTAGAGAGGTCACAAGGTTTTTTTATTATTTGACCTACTGACCTAGTTTTTTAAGGCACGTGACCCAGTTTCAAACTTGCCCTAGATATCATCAAGGTGAACATTCTGACCAATTTTTATGGAGATCCATTCACAAGTATGGCCTCTAGAGAGGTCACATGGTTTTTCTATTTTTAGACCTACTGACCTAGTTTTTGACCGCACATGACCCTGTTTTGAATTTGACCTAGATATCATCAAGATGAACGTTCAGACCAATTTTCATACAGATCCCGTGAAAAATATGGCCTTCAGAGAGGTCACAAGGTTTTTCTATTATTTGACCTACTGACCTAGTTTTTGAGGGCACGTGACCCACTTTCAAACTTGACCTAAATATCATCAAGATGAACATTCAGACCAACTTTCATACAGATCCCATGAAAAATATGGCCTCTAGAGAGGTCACAAGGTTTTTCTATTATTTGACCTACTGACCTAGTTTTTGAAGGCACGTGACCCACTTTTGAACTTGACCTAGATATCATCAAGGTGAACATTCTGACCAATTTTCATGAAGATCTCATGAAATATATGGCCTCTAGAGAGGTCACAAGGTTTTTCTATTTTTAGACCTACTGACCTAGTTTTTAACCGCACATGATCCAGTTTCGAACTTGACCTAGATATCATCAAGATGAACATTCAGACCAACTTTCATACAGATCCCATGAAAAATATGGCCTCTAGAGAGGTCACAAGGTTTTTCTATTATTTGACCTACTGACCTAGTTTTTTATGCACGGGACCCAGTTTCGAACTTGACCTAGATATCATCAAGATGAACGTTCAGACCAATTTTCATACAGATCCCGTGAAAAATATGGCCTTCAGAGAGGTCACAAGGTTTTTCTATTATTTGACCTACTGACCTAGTTTTTGAGGGCACGTGACCCACTTTCGAACTTGACCTAAATATCATCAAGATGAACATTCAGACCAACTTTCATTCAGATCCCATGAAAAATATGGCCTCTAGAGAGGTCACAAGGATTTTCTATTATTTGACCTACTGACCTAGTTTTTGAAGGCACGTGACCCACTTTTAAACTTGACCTAGATATCATCAAGGTGAACATTCTGACCAATTTTCATGAAGATCTCATGAAATATATGGCCTCTAGAGAGGTCACAAGGTTTTTCTATTTTTAGACCTACTGACCTAGTTTTTAATCGCACGTGACCCAGTTTCGAACTTGACCTAGATATCATCAAGATGAACATTCAGACCAACTTTCATACAGATCCCATGAAAAATATGGCCTCTAGAGAGGTCACAAGGTTTTTCTATTATTTGACCTACTGGCCTAGTTTTTGACTGCTCGTGACCTAGTTTCGAACTTGACCTAGATATCATCAAGGTGAACGTTCTGACCAATTTTCATGAAGATCTTGTGAAATATATGGCCTCTAGAGAGGTCACAACGTTTTTCTATTTTTAGACCTACTGACCTAGTTTTTGAAGGCACGTGACCCACTTTCGAACTTGACCTAGATATCATCAAGGTGAACATTCTGACCAATTTTCATGAAGATCTCATGAAATATATGGCCTCTAGAGAGATCACAAGGTTTTTCTATTTTTAGACCTACTGACCTAGTTTTTGATGGCACGTGACCCAGTTTCGAACTTGACCTAGATATCATCAAGATGAACATTCTGACCAACTTTCATAAAGATCCCATGAAAAATGTGACCTCTAGAGTGGTCACAAGCAAAAGTTTACGGACGCATGCACGCACGGACGACGGACACCGCGCGATCACAAAAGCTCACCTCGTCACTTTGTGACAGGTGAGCTAAAAATGTTTTTTTATTGCCTTCCATAATTTGAAGTAAAGCTGAAACTATAAATTAGGTCTCTTTTAAAAGTTTAATATCCTGAAAGAAATTTGATGCTAGAAATTACTTTTAATACAAGCCAACCATGATGCCCCTTATTCGCTTTCTAGAGTCCTTTCATGTATTTCTATCATCTGACAGAGTGACTAAGGTTCTATAATGGCCTACAATGTTTTATGAAATTTAAAGTATAAAATTTTCAGATGTTTTTTTTTTGTCTTTCTACCACACCTGAATACAACTTGAACAACTGTAATCAGCCTGAATCTGTTGTGTTTCACTAAAAAATACAGGGAAATCCTTGGTTAAGTGACTACGATTGTTGACTTCAATTTATGCACTTTCCTCTCACAGATGTCAATTGAAAACGAACTTCGTTTGAGATGTAGAATTCTTCATGCAAAGAAGCCCTCCAGCTGGTTTATGGAAGGTCAGTCGTTCTACCCAGGTGTCTGCCCATCCCTGAAACAAAGTCCAGAGCGGCACTAGGGGTCTTCCTCCACTACCAAAAACTGAAAAAACTGCCATATGACCACAATTTTAAACTGTGTTGGTGTGATGCTAGACTGAACAATGACAAAAACAAATAAAACTAGAGATGCTTTTGAGAAAAGCGCATGTCTCCCACAACTGCCCCATTGAAAAATGTCTAGTTTCTCTCGATGGCTTTGATGAGTGGACCCCATTGAAAAATGTCTAGTTTCTCTCGATGGCTTTGATGAGTGGACCCCATTGAAAAATGTCTAGTTTCTCTCGATGGCTTTGATGAATGGACCCAATCAGTAATTCAAGGGCCATAATTCAAAAGTGCCTGGGCGGATTTGGCTAGTTATCGAACTTGGCCGAGGTCTTATGGTCAAACACATTTTGTTCAAGTTTGGTGAAGATCGGATGAGAAATGTTTGACTTAGAGTGCAGACAAGCTTTGTGACAGACACACACACACACAGACAGACAGACTGGAGTAAATCAATATGTCTCCCACACCACTGTGTGGTGGGAGACATAATAAATACAACACAGTAATTTACAGTAACGAAAGTAAATATTTGCTCTTCATAGGATACCTCTATAATATTCTTCAATACTTCTATTATAATTTGGTTCAAAAGATAGCTCAGAATTTATTGCCTTTAATGAGGTCAACAACATAATAAACACAGCAGCTGGCATATTGAAAACAATAAGACATTTCAATATTTGCTTTGATTTCCTGACAGTAAATAACTACAGTAAGTAAATCTTGAAAAACAAAAACCACATACAATACCTTTAAGGTAGCTGTGCATGTAAGGATCAAAATTTAATTTACCTACAGAAATAAAATAGTCTGCAGGTGCAAACACCCTATAACTTCTGACAGGGTAGTATTATGTTCTGATCAAAATTTTTTATACCGAGCAAAATTTGATTAAACCTTGATTTTATCAAAACTTCAGAATATATTAAAAAAAAATTGATCAAAATAAAAAAAATCCAGTTGTGAACTTGTGTGCTGAATGATATGGTAGACAAATTTGAACATATTTTTAGCTCAACTGGGTTTTCGTAATGGAAAGTCATCATTCTGAGTACATTATGAAACCTCATATTTTATACTGTGTGGCAAAAATAAATGTATAAGTCTTGTGTTTAAGACATTTTCAAATTACAGGCTGCTTATAATTATGACTATTTCACAATTATATTATATCTAATCTTTAGAAAGAAATTTATATTCCATGATGTCTCATTTAAAACTCAAGTTGTTATTTATGGAATGATTTACTTTTCCTCACACCAAGTTTTATCATATGTTATTGGGATAAATGATATTACACCACGACTTCTGAGTTTTCATACATGCAAAACTACCTCAAGACACAAATGAAGGACAAATACTTTCAGCTCTCCGCAAAAACAGATTTCTCCTCCCTATTAAATACAATGTTTAATAAAGAACTTCCTTAGAACAACTTCTGAACATATATATATATTTTAACACTCCCAGATGTGCTTGTTATTTTATTAAATAAAAACACAAGCTATTTTCTAGATAATACAGCAACTTGCTGTACTTTCCGACATAATTAAATGCACACCTTCAAATGACTACCGGTATCATAAGCACCTATAAATAGTAAAAATTTGTGCTAGAAACTTTCATGTTTTTTGTATGGCTTGATGTTTCATAACAACCGGCCCAAAAAGGCCATGACAATAGCACAAAAAATTTACATCGTAAACAGACAATGATGTCATGATACTGCATAGATGCAAAACATACAATAGTTCAGTTCTTGCCTTATTCATAATTATCTCAAGTGTAATATAAAGCATTTTTGCATGAAATACATTACTTTCAAAAATCACAAACTACTATTAACCAAAAAGTACAACTATAAAGAATCTAATATTTACCTAGATTTAAAAAAAAAACTAGAACTGTCATTGGAGTGACGAATATTACCACCAAAATACGGCCTTGTCACAGAAGTAAGAAATGGCCACAAGAACGTGCAATTTCATGTTGGAAAGGGGCATTAACTAAGTCAAAGAATGGTGGTTTGTAGGCAAAGTCGAACTTGACCTGTATTTTATGATGTTACACAGTGTACCAAAATTTATTTAAATCTGTCAAGCTTTTCATAAGTTATTGTCCGGAAACCATGAGTCTGGCAATTTTTAAGATGGAAAAGGGGCCATAACTATGTCAAAAATGGTGGTTTGTAGGCAAAGTTGAACTTTACCTGTATTTTATGATGTTACACCTGTGTACCAAAATATATTTAAATCTGTCAAGCCATATTAACATCCATGTTTTACTTACAACCTATCATGACCTACATCTTTCCTGAAACTGAATTAAATTCTTAGACCTAGTTTATTGAACAAAATACAACAAAATATGGCATTTCCTTCATAAAACCCCCTACATGGCACTTATCACCAATGAATTTTCAATTTTCAAAATATTTACTGAAAAACAAAAAGAACAGTCAAAATGCCACTTACTACCTCGTAGAATTGCATACTATAAACTACTACATGCAAAAATATATAGCTAAAATGTCTTTCATTACAACATTTGTAAAAAGGTATATGTATATTTTTTTAATAACCTCAGGTCAATAAATATAACAAAGTTGGTCTTGTCAGTGTTTAAAAGCTTTAGTAATGCGGTTGCACAAATGTGGCTAGGACTAGTTCATGTGAGAAATTTGTAAAAACAAAATTATGAAAATATACAACTTTTCCTGCTTTCACACAAGTACTGTTTTTCACTTACAACCTTTTATTTCTGGGATATTTAATATAATGAACATGTAAATAGCACATTAATACCTTGCAAGTGCCATTTATGCACAAAATGAGCAGCTGTATCATTAATTAACACAATTATTGTTGTTTTACCTACAAACTTTTCATGCGGCTATATTTATAATGGCCGCAGGAGTGTTTCAATTATTCTTGCTGACACTGAATAATTGGTTCATTGCAATGAGAGGGTGTTCTTGTATGAAGAGATGTCTATACATTGGTACAACCGTCATTGAGCATTCACCCTAGCATTTTGCGCATGAAACTTGAAACAACCTTTACAATCACATAAAGTACTTAAACAACATCTGCCTCTCAAATCTTGTTCAACAGCATTTCAATTTTATGTTGCTAACAACACCTCCACTTGTTTCCCAGTTTCTCATTACCTAAAGTACATGTGTACATGGAACCAGCATAGGTTTGACAAATTTAGGACAGTCTGGTTGAGGGTCTGGTACCTGGTATCTTCTGAAACACTACTGAACCATTCAGGAACAAGATCAAACAGACTGTCTAGGAACCTCTACTGGCTTGACTGGTTCTTCTGATCTCTGACCTCCTTCTCCTGCATCAGCGGCTTTCTTCTCTATAAAATACAAACAAAAATCTTATCTACAATCAAAATAAGCAAAACAATACTCTTATATTGCTATACTTCACCTTAATAAAACTTGAATAAAAGAGACAACATCTTCTTGAAAATATAATATCAGGTTGAAAGTACTCAGAGCTGGCTCACTAATCAACAGAAAATAACCTTTGATTACCATACTGAGATGTGGGACTTGCTCTTTGGAAGACAATTTGTTTCACCGAGAGAAAAATATACATATACCAGACTTATGTTAGCAGCCACCTTTATTAAACAACTTCTTTCATTAAGCTGCCCCAATTTCTGCATATTGTGTACAAGGATATCAGTAGGACTGATGGATGCTCCCCTGATGGTTCTTTGTATAGTGATAATATGCAGGTAGCTTTTTTAAAGAAATGTACCAATTCAGAATAAATTCTGCAAGTGACAGAGATATACCTCTTATGCTCTGCACTTCTTTTAACTAGGGTTTATTTTGAACAAATTTCAACACAAACCTCAGTCATGCTTATAAAGGTAGGGAGAAGATTATTATGCAATCACTCAAGAAAGGATATTGGTTCTTGCTTTCTTTGTACATCCACTAAGTTCTATCTAAAATTCAAATTTAGGTAAACAGATGCAAGGTTATCACAAAAAGATATAAAACTAGATGTGTGTCCTTAGGACATTGGTGCACCCACTTCCTGTCACTGCACATGGTTTCATGACTCTGGGTAAGTATTTTTGTTTCAGATATTTAAAACACAAACATTTATGTGTACTTTTCCCTAAGTCAAGAACATATACTCTGTCCTGGCTGAGCGAAATCCCCAACAGAACACCAATAAAACTGGTATTACAGAGTGAAATTCAATGCAAAACCACAAAAATTCATGTGTTGAATAATATTCTTACATGGGTTAATTAATGAAGGTCAAACATTAATCAAATATGTGTATTTTCACTAAGTCAAGGACCATATCTCTAGTCTGGCTGTATGAAATCCCAAACAGAACACCAGTTGCACAATTTCACACACTACATAACAATCGTATTAGGTTTTATGACTCTTAAGTGAAATACTTTTTTGAGATGTATACAATACAAACTTGTATGCCCTTTATGCATGTTTTAAGTAAATCAAGTTTGACCAAAAGAAATCCCAAACAAAACCCACGGTGCACAACTTCACATGCTAAATAATATTCCTTTTATGAGTCATGACCCTAAGTTTTAAGGTTCATGTATGCATATTTTATGCATATTTTTACTAAGTCAAGGTCCATAACTCTGGTCTGGTCAATTGAAATCGCAAACACTCCTCAGGTGCATAACTTCGTATGCTAAAGAATATTCCTAAAATGTTTCATTAACTTTGGTCTAATTTTTAGGCCCTTTTTATGCATAATTCTGAACAAGTAACAGGCCATAACTCTGGTCTGGCTGTGTGAATTCTCGATTAAGACATTAGGTGCACGTAAGTCCATGTACAAAAAGTGAACCTCAGGCAGGACCATTTCAGACCCCTGAGGCAAAGTTTGAACAATTCTGGTAGAGAAATAATAGACAATGCTAGGCACCAAATATCTAAGCACTGGGCCTTGTAGTTTTTGGGAAGAAGATTTTTAAAGCTTTTTTTTTCTGCTGCAATGGCGACCCGTCTTCTGCATGGCATATAATTCTTTGACCAAATTTGATAAAGAATCATCAAAACAAAGTTACATCAACTTTCACCAAATGGTTTCAGAGATGGTATTTGAAGAAAAGTGCTGACAGAGGGATGACCAATGGATGGAAGACCTACAGTGAATGATCACGATAGGTCACATCCATGAATTCCTGTTCAGGAGAGCTAATATTCAAATGGGCCATAATTCTGCAATAAATGTGCTGACAATATGCACATATGTAACTGGTAGTGGAGCTCCAGTGACATTCCCCTGAATTCCAACAAGTGGCTGCTTGGAAATTGCCTAAACAAAGATCTCAGGATGAATTCTACCTGAATGTTATGTCTACAAATCAAAGGGGGAAAAAAACGCAATTAATACTCTGACCCAGATGTACTGCCATGGTACTTCCCATGAAGTTTTGATAAATTCAAGTCAGTGGTTGCTGAGAAATACCTCAGACAAGAATGTCAAGACTGATTGTGTGTAGACTTTGTGACTAACAAAAACTGTCTAACAACAGCACACTCAACTAATTGAAGCCCTTCCACCTAACAGTTACTTACATTTTTGTAAACGCTTCAGCAAAATTTTGAAAAGTTGAAGAAGGACCGTACTTTTAATAAAATGTAAGCCAATGTTATGATGCTTGCCAAGTGAGATCATTTTGTAATGCAAAATACATGTGGAGAATCTGAAAACATATAGTCAGATAATTCCTCATAAACATGTTTAAACACAACACTGGCACAAAATTACTTTGTTAAAATGGGGCATTATTCTAACAAAATAAAAGCTAGGCTGAAGTAACTATCCAAATGGCTCATCTAATGGTGCTGAAGTCATGTCAAAGTGTGATAGCGTTTAGACAAGTACTTTTTGAGAATCCCACAAATACAAGAAAAACTTTAAACCAAAATTTCTAATTTTAAAAGGGGCATAATTTGAGTTATGTATCTTACCCCATGAGGCCATTTCATGATTCTGAAGAAATGTATGTAGTTTGAAAGCATTTGTCTCAGCTGTATTTGAGAAACCTGCTTACATGCAAAATTTTATTAAAAAGGGGCTACTTTGACAAAATAAAAGCTAGCATTAGGATCCTTGTCTTTTGAGGTCATCTCAAGATGCCAACCACAGGTGGAAGTAACATATTTAGAATACAGTTTAGTGCATTAAGACATATACACACTTAAATATATTACAATAATAATGTTTTCTTAGAAAAAAATGCCAAAAAGTCTTATTGAAAATTTTTGCCCCTGTGACAATGAGCCATTAGCAATGTGAAAATCAGCATTTTGACATGTACATTGCTTCCAGTTCTGCAATCTTTTTTAAAAAATATTTCCTTATCAAAGACTGGTGGTCTTCTGGGCAAGTGAATAATCTTACTCCAAAGCCAAGTTGCAAAGCATTTACGCACAACATGCAACAACAGCTTCAGATGCGATAGTTTTCTATCTGAATAAATCTCATGCATTTTTCTCAAACATTGCTATGAAGTTTCAACGTTCAGGTTCAAGTGGTCCCTGTGACCTTGACCTTTGATGAAGTGACCCCAAATATAAAATGTTTCATCTACTCTATAAGCCCTATCACCCTATGAAGTTTGAAGGTTCTATGTCAAAAGGTTCTCCAGTTATTGATCCAAAATGAAGTGTGACAGTAGGACAGACAGACGGGCAGATAGACAGACAGTTGGACAGGGCAAAAACAATATGTCTCCCCCTATATTAGAAGGGGGAGCATACTAAAGAAGCCTTAGTTAAATACCTGGCTTTACTAAAAGACCCCTTTTGTTTATATAGAGAGGATGCTAAAAACAAGTTCAACAGTAGCTTTTATGGCTGAATAATAAATATCCATGGTCACTGAACTGTGGGAAGATAATCTTAAGTACAGTTTTCAGTATCATTAATGTAAAATATCAATAAATACTTGTTATCTCAGGATATATCACCAGATGTTAATCCCTCATTAGGAAACAGCTTGTATCATAATAAATTCTGTACTTTTCAACTGAGTATAACTTTAGAATTCTTCAAGAAACTGGATACCCTGAAATCCCGAGAATAAGCTGCAGCTTATTTTAAATTTTCGTAAGGATTTGGTGGCTTATTATTGAGTCCGGCTTACTTTTGAGTACATATATCCGGTAACGGTTTGAAAACCGGCGTATTTTCGAGTACCAAAATATTGCAGATACGGATGTCATATCTTTTGCTTTTAAGTAAAAACATCAGTGATTACTTCAACTTCTGACATAACTATTTTGTTACAATTTCCTAATGAATGAAAAAAATCGGATGCAAACTGATAATTACCCATTAAAAAGTTTTCTCTGGTATAAAAAACAAATACACCTATGATTAAATCACCCATCGAGTATGAATAACTTACAAAATACGTGATAAACACCCCATTGTGCTATCAATTTAAAGTTTTAATTGTCCAGGTTTTTAAAAATTAGCATTGTTTCGAGCGGTTTTTAGTCCAAAGTGTGTGTACAGGTTGGTAGGTTTTGTTATCTTATATGGTGTGCTAATTTCTGATACAAAAAAGCAGACGGCTTATTTTTGAGTACAGCTTATTTATGAGCCCTTTTTGCCTGTAGTGAAATGGTGGCTTATTTTCGAGACCGGCTTATTTTCAAAACCGGCTTATTTTTGGGATTTCAGGGTATCCTTTGTACATTTCTGAATATCTAAGTAAGTCACTAATGACCCTGACTTTCTGACTCTAAATTTGTGTCACCACATACTGTTCCATAATAATAATCATAAAAATAATGACTTCATTTTATGAGGCAAACATGACCTCCAGATTTTGGCTAAAAATTATCTTTCTTTAAAACTGAAGTTTAGTCATATTATGAAGATTAGAATATGAGATTTTGTTTGTAAACTATCTTAAGAATGCCAAATCAAGAAAAAAAGGATGCCTGTGTTGGGAATCGAACCCGGGCCGCCACAACAATAAAAGCTTTTTTGCTGTTTTACGCAGGATTATATAATTAATGCGTATTAAATATAGATATTTATAATTAAGGCAGTTTACCCCTAGTAAAGCATTAGAAATGCTTTTAAATAATAGATTATTACGATTTTCATTGTAAAAACTAGAGATGCTTTTGAGAAAAGCGCATGTCTCCCACAACTGCCTAATCATCTGAATAGTAACAAGAGGGTCATGATGACCCTGGATCGCTCACCTGAGTATTATGAGCCAAATGTTTCAAATGGCAAACTGATGCTAAAATATAAAGTAAGTAGGTCAGTAGGTCATTTTCATGGTCACAGAAAGTCAGTTTTAAGATATGTGTGCTAAACTGTACACAACATCCAAATTTCAAGGCTGTATCTTAAAAAACAAGAAAGTAGGTCAGTAGGTCAAGGTCACAGTCAGGTGACCCCTAATCACTTGGGGTCATCAGGTAATTATAATTAAACAGTCTGGGAACTATGATCTAATAATTTTTAAGTACTTTTTCCTACATAACTCATATAACAAGTGACCCCCAGGGCGGGGCCTCTTTTCACACCAGTGGTAATTTGAACAATCTTACAAGAGATCCTCTAGGCAATGCTACACACCAAATATCAAAGGCCTAGGCCTTGAACTTTAGGACAAAAAGATTTTTAATTTTTAATTTTTTTCCTATATAAACTTGGGACCCCACAGGGCAGGGCCTCTTTTCATCCCATGGGCAGAATTTGAACAATTTGGTAGAGGAACACTAGGCAAGGCAACATACCAAATATCAAAAGCCTAGGCCTTACAATTTCAGACAAGAAGATTTTTAAAAAAATTTCCTATATAAGTCTATGTAAAACTTGAGACCCCCAGGGCAGGGCCTCTTTTTACCCCAGGGTAATAATTTGAAAAATTTTGGTAGAGAACCACAAGGCAATGCTACATACCAAATATCAAAGGCCTAGGTCTTGTGGTTTTAGACAAGAAGATTTTTTAAGATTTTTCCTATATACATGTAAGTCTATGCAAAACTTGGGACCCCTAGAGCGGGGCCTTTTTCACCCTAGGGGCATAATTTGAATAATTTTCATAGAAGACCATTAGATTATGTCACATGCCAAATATCAGGGCTCTAGGCCTTGCGGTTTTGGACAAGAAGTTTTTCATTTCGGTTGCCATGAATGATGGCAACCAGAGTTCTGCATGGAATTCAATTCTTTGAACAAATTTGAAAGGGGACCACCCAAGGATCATTCCTGTGAAGTTTGGTGTAATTCTCCCTAGTGGTTTTCAAGAAGATTTTTTTAGAAATTGTTGACGGACGGACGACGCACGACTGTCTATGCACGATGGACGACGGACATTGAGCAGTCACAAAAGCTCACCATGAGCCTTTGGCTCAGGTGAGCTAAAAAAAGTACAGTTCAGGAGTAAGTTTTAGGATGAATGGTTCAGTGTTTAGTGAGTCTAGGTGGACTAGGATGAGTGGTTCAGTAATTTTTGGAGCAAGTTTTAGAATGAATGGTTCAGTATTTTTATGAGTCTAGTTATCAGGATGAATGGTTTTTGGAGCAAGTTTTAGGATGAATGGTTCAGTATTTTTATGAGTCTAGGTGATCAGGATGAATTGTTTTTGGAGCAAGTTTTAGGATGAATGGTTCAGTATTTTTATGAGTCTAGGTGATCAGGATAATTGGTTTTTGGAGCAAGTTTTAGAATGAATGGTTCAGCATTTTTATGAGTCTAGGTGATTAGGATGAATGGTTTTTGGAGCAAGTTTTAGGATGAATGGTTCAGTATTTTTATGAGTCTAGGTGATTAGGATGAATGGTTTTTGGAGCAAGTTTTAGAATGAATGGTTCAGCATTTTTATGAGTCTAGGGGATTAGGATGAATGGTTTTTGGAGCAAGTTTTAGGATGAATGGTTCAGCATTTTTATGAGTCTAGGTGATCAGGATAATTGGTTTTTGGAGCAAGTTTTAGAATGAATGGTTCAGCATTTTTATGAGTCTAGGTGATCAGGATGAATGGTTTTTGGAGCAAGTTTTAGGATGCATGGTTCAGCATTTTTATGAGTCTAGGGGATTAGGATGAATGGTTTTTGGAGCAAGTTTTAGGATGAATGGTTCAGCATTTTTATGAGTCTAGGGGATTAGGATGAATGGTTCAGTAATTATGTTCAAGGGCCATAATTCCAAAGAGCCTGGGCCAATTTGGCTACTTATTGAACTTGGCCGAGGTCTTATTGGCAAACACATTTTGTTCAAGTTTGGTGAAGATCGGATGAGAAATGTTCGACTTAGAGTGCAGACAAGCTTTGTGACAGACACACACACACACACACAGAGGAGTAAATCAATATGTCTCCCACACCACTGTGGTGGGAGACATAATTAGTAAAGCAACTAATTCTCATGTGTTTCCATAACATACAGTCTGTCAGTAATTAAGTTTCAAAGCTTTAAGAGGAATATAGCATTAATTTCCTGCTGCCTAATTTTTTTGTATTTTTTTATTGCTGTCGCACAATCTGGAGGCCAGTGCCTTTAACATGAAAATCATATATCAAATTATACATTAGATATGATCCTAAAAAGAAAGAAGCAGTCAAGTGCAGCCATTGAAATAAACTGGAATATAGTCCTTTCAATAATATGCTTCTGACCAAATTTGGTAAAAATCTATCTTACTGTTTATGAGAACAGGTTTAAAAGTTTTTTGCTTTATTAGCTATGGTGGCACTTTGTACAGTCAAGCAGAACAATTTGAACAAACTTCAGGGAGGTCTATTCTAGGACAATGCTACAGACCAAGGTCAGTGAAGATCCATGGAGCAGTTCATGGAAAGAGTTGTTTAAAGGTTTTTTTCTTTATTTAGCTCAAAATGTGACACAGAACAATCCACCTATACTAATATCTTGTCCTGAAATATGTCCACCAGAAAGTGAGTGACACTACAATATGACAGGCTGTACAAAATGGGGCTGTTACAAGAAGCCATAATTGGGCATTAAGACCCCTTAAAAACTTACTTTATCAAATCATGTACATAATTAGCTGTGGAAGTTTTACTCTCTCAGCCAGATAATGGACCAGTTTCATGAACAAATATTTCCTGATATACATATCAAAGTATACATCACATACAGTCGTGGAGAAATCTATACTCTTTTACAAATGAAGTCAATAATTATTGATTATAGACTTGTATTGGGAAATATACACTAGCTCTCTAACAGACATACTGCCGTGACCTTAGCTTCTTGATACAAATCTAATAATTTCATATACACTTACAAGTTATAGACATACTGCGTGACCTTAATCTAATAATCTAATGTACACTTACAAGTTATATACTGTTCAATTAAACAGGTGATAGGAATGCATTATTTTCCTAAACAGGGGAATTTTCCAAACTGGAGAAATAGAAGAGAAAAGTAGAAGATGATTCGTTTGTTTGTTTTGGGTTTAACACCATTTTTCAACAGTATTTCAGTCATGTAACGGCGGGCAGTTAACCTAACCAGTGTTCCTGGATTCTGTACCAGTACAAACCTGTTCTCCGCAAGTAACTGCCAACTACCCCACATGAATCAGAGGTGGAGGACTAATGATTTCAGACACAATGTCGTTTATCAAATAGTCACGGAGAACATACGCCCCGCCCGAGGATCGAACTCGCGACCCCGAGATCCGTAGACCAATGCTCTTACCTACTGAGCTAAGCGGGCGGGCTAGAAGATGATTTGTAGAAAAGCGCATGTCTCCCCCAATGCATAGTAGTTACAGGCAATTAGTCAATAGGGGACAGGAGCAAAAGCCCAAGAGACACCGATGGTTGGCTGCAATAGGGATCATCTACTCGGCATGTCCAATCATCCCAAGAAGTTTCAACATTCTGGGCCTAGTGGTTCTCAAGTTATAGATTGGAAACGGTTTTCCATGTTCTGGCCCCTGTGACCTTGACCTTTGATCGAGTGGCTCAAAGGCTATAAGGGTCATTTACTCTGCATGTCCAATCATCCTATGAAGTTTCAACATTCTGGGCTAAGCGGTTCTCAAGTTATTAATCAGAAAGAGTTTTCCATGTTCAGGCCCCTGTGACCTTGACCTTTGCTCAAGTGACCCCAAAAATAACAGGGGTCATCTACTTAAATGTAAGATGACAGGCAGATGGCCCCTGTGACCTTGATCTTTGATGGAGTGACCCCAAAAGCAATAGGTGTCATCTACTCTGTAAGTCTTATCGCCCTTATTAAGTTTAAAGGTTCTGGGTCAAATGGTTCTCAAGTTATTGATCGGAAATGAGTTTCTATGTTCTGGTCCCTGTCACCTTGACCTTTAATAAACCGATCCCAAAATCAATAATCTGGTTATGCATTGACCTCCAGATTTTGTCTACAATGATATTTTATTTTTTAAATTAAAGTTTGGTCATATTATTAGGTGGGTCGATGGTAACACGCTTGATGGTCAATCCAGAGGTCTGGGGTTTGAATCATGGTCCAGGCACTGGAAATTTCTGAGATGCTCTTGAGTGTCTCCCACCTAATTAAGAAGGCTGTACTGGTTCTTCCCAGGAAAGATGGCTTTGCGTGTATCGGTGCTTTACACCAGGCACGTTAAAGAACCAGACTATTTGCAAAGAACTAGGCTAAGTCAGCCGGACAAGCCTGTATCTAAAAAGGATTCCTCTCTGTTCTGGGGGCTATATCTTACTCTGTCCCTCTGGTCAGATCGCTCTGTGTCTGTACTAGTACAGGATGAATTTCGCGCCCTGTGTGGCTTCGTTTGCTATATGTAAAGCGCCTTTGAACATGTTTATCATGAAAAGGGCGCTATATAAATGGTATGATGATAATAATTATAATAATAATAGGGGTCATCTACTCTATAAGTCCAATCATCCTATGAAGTTTCAACATTCTGGGTCAAGTGGTTCTCAAGTTATTGATCGGAAATGGTTTTCCATGTTCAGGCCCCTGTCACCTCGACCTTTAAAAGAGTGACCCCAAAATCAATAGGGGTCATCTACTCTGCATCTCCAATCATCCTATGAAGTTTCAACATTCTGGGAAATGGTTTTCCATGTTCAGACCCCTGTGACCATGACCTTTGATAGAGTGATCCCAAAAACAATAGGGGTCGTTTAGTCTATACGCCCTACCACCCTATGAAGTTTGAAGGTTCTAGGTTAAATGGTTCTCTAGTTATTGATCTGAAATGAAGTGTGACAGACGGACGGACGGCCTGATGGACATGGCAAAAACAATATGTCTTCCCCAAAGGGCAGGAGACATAATGATTTTACAGCTAAACCTCTATCAAGCAGCCAGCCAAGGGAGCAACACAATCATTTTGCTTTGTACAGGTGGTCTCTTCAGACAAGTTTAAAACTGACAAAAGAATTGATCTGGGAAGTTAACTGATTGGCTGCTTAAGGTAAGTGACTGTTTAATACAGGTGACTGCTAAGTCAGGTTCACCAGTATTGAAGTAAGAAGAAATGTAGGGTGAGATTTTTTTTTTGTATAATTATGTACTCTGCATGTACTCTCTATTTTTACAAGTCTTCTATAATACAGTATCATACAATAGCTTATTTTAAACCAACCTGGTCAAGTGTTTTTGAGATAAAAGTATACAGTGTACCTTTAGTGACCTTTACTAATAAAATTCAACTGAGTGATTAAAGTATCCAACTTCCTCTGACTCTTCAATGGGTTATCTGAATATATATCTGTCCAAAACTCAGACGACTGTCGGCCCTGTTATTTTATTTTGTTGGGTTTAACATCGCACCGACACAATCATAGGTCATATGACGTCTTTCCAGATTTGATGGTGGAGGAAGACAGGTGCCCTTCCGTGCATTATTACATCACAAGCGGGCACCTAGGTAGAACCACCAACCTTCTGTAACCCAGCTGGATGGCTTCCTCACATGAAGAATTCAATGCCCGAGTGAGGCTCAAACCCACAAAAAGGGCAAGGTATCTGAAGTCAGCGACCTTAACCACTCGGCAACAGAGGCCCAGTCAGCCCTGTAGACAGATTTATCTGCCGAAGGTGTTCTACTACAGAGCAAATAATTCAATCTACAGCTTCAGTGAAACTCTTACGGTAGCATTGTCATTATAACTGAGAACTGGAGTATGGAACTTGACCAGTATATCAATCACTCGCAACCATTTTGTGGTGAAAGCCAGTACTGGTGTCTTGAGATTTGTTGTTGCTGCTGGGACACAGTCAATTTTAGGTCATTTGGCAGCTTTCAAGACTTTGACAGTGAAGGAAGACCCCAGGTGTCCCTCCAGGAATTGTTTAAGGCACAGACCTGCACCTGGGTAGAACCACTGACCTTCCATAACCCAGCTAGACGGCTTCCTCATGCTAATAGGACCTACACACGAAGTAAATTTTTGTACAGTTATAGAAGTCAGGGGCATGTAATTTGAGGTCAGCCACCATATCCATTCAGCCACAGAGCCCCGGGTGTTTTAAGAACACGATTTTTATAATATTACACATATCCACAAGCCCAAATTATGAATTATGCTCAAAGAAAAATATACACATGAGGAACATTTGGATTATGTATAGTACATTATACAGTAAGAATTTTCTGCAATACTTACGAAATCTTTTCACAGAAAAGTTGGCAATGATCTCGCCCTGAATTCTGTTTATTGCCTCAATTAATGGTACAAGTTTGAACAATTCTATCACCAGTCGCATGTGGTTACCATAGTGATTTCTTTTTATTTCAAATACAAGGGTATCTAGTAAACGTGAATGCAGCTGCTCCACTTTAGCATGGTCCTCCATCTCTGTCCCAGCTGAAGATAATTAAAAGAATTCTGACATCAAAATCTAATGTAGAGGTTTTCTTTCTACTTTGCTTGAGCTAAAATTGTTAACTAAACAATGCTCATCCTTCATGACAGTCCAAAAATAACATAAAAGACAAAATGCATATGCCTCACATGGTGGCCTGTAGGAGGTTAATGTGTGAGTAATTTTCAATCGTCCAGCTTGCAGTGACCTTAGCCTTAGACCTTATGACACTAGAAACATGGTTATTTACTAACCATAGAGAATCATACACTGAAGTTTGAAAGTTGATAAGAAACCAAGTTTAGTCTCAAAAGAGTCAGTGACCTTGACCTACTGATCCCCAAACCTACTGACCACATGCAATATTCTGAAGCAAAAGCATTCTCTAGTTATTTACAGCCTAGAGGTCACTTTGACTACTGTTGGCCCAAATCTTCTCAACATATTGACTGAGAACCAAATTGTCTATAAATGGACCAACCAACCAACAGACTGACACATTAACCAACAACAGCAGAACAATATACCCCAACATCTTTGAAGGTAGGCACAATTACCAGATTTCATTTTGGTATAAAATGCAACAAAGTGTGTCAAAATCAGTCAATCTGCAGTTCATATCTTATATTTTTAGTTGTGTTTTTCTGTTTCTTTCAGTTTTCTTCCACTGATCCAATTCTACATACTCTGGAAGTTAAATATTACTAAAATGACAAAACCCTCAAAAACAGCTGTAAAAAGGGCGAATGTTCTAATATCACATCACAATGAAGGGTTTCCAGGCATCATTCAGTAAAATACACACATCTCGTAAGTACATCTCATATGTTTGTCAAAGTGATGTTTGTAAACAAAAACTGGCCAATAAAGCACTTTGTCCTCTCAAAAATGCTGACCACAGTCCTTAATTAAGACATCGACCTTAATCCTGAAAGCCGAGAGGTACATACTAAATGCTCCTTTATTGTGACCTTGACCTTTTACCCACAGACCTCAGTATCATTAGGGATCATTCAATGCTTACTTGTAATGTACATGCCAAGTTTGCAGTTATAGGTCAAGTAGTTTCAAAAAGGAAAACAGTTTTTATTTAACAGTCACTGTAACCTTGACCTTTAACATACAGAGTTCAACAGTAAAAGCAGTCATCCACTGCCTATGAGAAATGTCTCTTCCAAGTGTCAAGATTGTAGGTTGAAGGGTTCTTGAGTTAATGAGGAGAAACAATTTTTTGTACTTACACTTGACCTTTAAGCTCAATAAGGTCATTCTTCATCCATGAGCAATGTGCCTGGTTTGCCAATCATAAGTCAAGGGATTCTCAAGACAATGTGTTTTTGTTTGTTTGTTTTGGGTTTAATGCCATTTTTCAACAGTATTTCAGTCATGTAACGGCGGGCAGTTAACCTAACCAGTGTTCCTGGATTCTGTACCAGTACAAACCTGTTCTCCGCAAGTAACTGCCAACTTCCCCGCATGAATTATCAGTGTGCCCATCAGTTTGAGGATCATAGGTTAACATGTTAAGTTATTCAGAGGAAAAGAAGTTTCAAACAGACAAATGGACTGAGAACAGACACCATCATGTCATACTTGAATAATTTTCAACAACAACTCTTGAAGTCAATCATCTGACACCTAATACAATAGGGTTATTATAACAGTAGCTCAATCTGGGATGCTGTTATCAGCTTGAGTGGATTTTTGTCAGATCAGATCTCACTTGGCGCGCAAGTGCCAAGTGTGATCCAACCTTGCAAAATCCACGAGAGCCGAATACAAAATCCCAGATCGAGCTACTGTTATAATGACCCTTTCATTATATACCTCTACCTTTTTGTTTGTTGTTTTGTTATTGAACGAAATCTTCAATGTTTATTGATATTCAAATGGAACTAAGTCAAGTTTTTATATGCGCTATTTATAGAACTGTGTCAGGTCATGCATATTTACGAAAGTAGTCCGGCAGTATACAATACGGAAGGTACAATACAGAATTTAAAAGGTACAATACGGATTTTTTTCTGTCTGTTCATATTTAATTGTGAAATACAAGCCGATTTTTTTACAGAATTTATATAGGTATATAATAAATTAATATATTTCCTACCTGTTGTGGTCAGTCTAACTGCAGAAAATAAAGCTGTTTCCAGGTCAGTGAACTCAAGCCTGTTATAAGCATCAGAAAATGTCATAATAGTGTCAACCATTTCATCATTGAGAATTTTCCTCATGGCCTGAGCTGAGTAGATCTCACCACTTGGAAGTATCCAAAAACTTTCTCCATTTTGGAAATATTCCGCATATGATAACTGTAATATAAATCAATTTAAGGTTTCTCAAACAAGATGGCCATGATGTGTGTGTATGTGTGTGGTTAGGGTAGGTTTACAGGTAAAACTAGTTCCCCCTACCCCATGGCGGACATGCTTTTTTAACTAAACAAAATGATATTAAGGAATGTGATAGGTGGTCACCCAATGAACATTCCTTTGAAATTATTTTAAAATCAGGCCACCACCCAAGAAACATTCTTGTGAAGTTTGCTTGAAACTGACTTGGTAGTTTAGGCAGAGATGTTCTTCAAAGAAACTGTGGATGGCAGACAGACAATCCATCCAGTAATTCTAAAAGCTCATCATGAGCACCATACTCAGGCTTGCTGAAAAATGGCCCTGTTGTTGAAATAATTACACAAAATTAAAAACAAAATTTATGTAATAATTATGAGGTCATGTATGACTTATTAAGGCATTTAATATATTTTGAAATGTCAATTAATTTAAGTAATTTGATGGTTTAGCCAAGACACTCACACATTCATGAACCCCTTGTTTGTCTTTTTCTTTGTGCATGTATTAGAGGTGCATCGATGCAAATTATTTAGTCAGCAACTTAAACAACTGATCCATAAAGCACCAACCCCCATCCCATCAAATTGCCATGAACTAAAATTATAAAGTTTCTTACCGTCCACATGTCATAATAGGATCTTTTCACAAGCTTTTCTTTGTCTTCCTTACTTAATTCTGCAAACCCAGGAACACTTTCACAGAAACCTTTAAAGTCAATAAAAACAGTTGAAATTTTCACATCTTTTGGGATCAAACATGCAAATTACTACATTACATTACTATAAACAAAAGGGCTTCCTAAATTCCTGACTATATCACATGTATCTGGAGGCTGTAAGGATTCAACCTGAGAAGAGCCTATATTATTTATGTGTCAGTTACTATCTATGTTCTATAAACAAGATAAAATTTATTTCAATTTCATAAAATATTATTGGCTTATGGAGATAAACAATACACAAAAATTCATATCTAAGAAATTAATACATTCCTAGATGCCACAATTAAGCTTACAAAAGGTCACTGTAACAGTATCATATAAAATGTTACCTAAAATGCGATCATTAAGGCCTGGAATTCCTTGCATTAATTTTTCATAAATCTCTGCACAATCTTCGTCACTGGCTGTCATTATACGAAGATGAAGCTGTAAAAATATCATCACATTAGAAAGCCTTGAACTTACATTGGAAGCACAAGAGTTTCACTAGAATTAGAAGTTATAATAGTTTAAGGCCTACTTTGACCGTTCTACCAAAGACCGTTGTTGCTGTTAAGGAATCTGATGGTCCTTATCCTTTAGCCTGCTGGTAGCAAGTGTTTCTGCCTTTGCAACCAGTGCAGACCAAGATCAGCCTGCACATGCGTGCAGGCTGATCATGGTTTGCAGTGTACTGTTGGCTATTCCGTCAGTAAACTTTCAGTGAACACCCCTTTGAATGCCAAAATTGAATGATGAACAAGTCCATTGTAGAAATATAGCAGGGTCAAGATTAGAAGTGTAACAAGTCAGCCAATGAATTTCATCATGAAATCTATCAGTACAATTTACAAGGTGTAAAATGCCACTTGCCCACTTGTACTGGCCAGTTCAAGATGGGATCTGACTTAACTGAAACTTAAGTTATACCTGACCAACAACCTAAGTGCATTTACTTAAGTAACATTTCCAAAATTCAGCAAAATATCTTAAGCGAAAACAATTACAAACTAGAGTTGTCACAGGAGTGACAAATTATACCCCCACAATATGGCCTTGTTACAGAACTAAGCAAATGTCAAAGCTGAACTGATTTGACCTTTGACCTACTGACCTCAAAATCAATAGAGGTCATCTGCTGGTCACGATCAACCTCCCTATGAAGTTTCAAGATCCTCGGCCCAAGCGTTCTCAAGTTATTGTCCGAAAAAGGTTTAAATGTTATGGATCACTCTGACCTTTGACCTTTGGAACTCAAATTAATACAGGTCATCCGCTTGTCATGACCAACCTCCCTATTAAGTTTCGTGATCCTAGTCCCGAGCATTCTGAAGTTATTGTCCGAAAACAGTTTAAATGTTCTGGATCACTGTGACCTTGACCTTTGACCTACTGACCTCAAAATCAATAAGGGTCATCTGCTGGTCATAAGCAACCTCCAGATCAATTTTCATGATCCTAGGCCCAAGCATTCTCAAGTTATCATCTGGAGACCGATTAACTGTTTCGTGTTACTGTGACCTTGACCTTTGACCTACTAGCCTCAATGTCGAACTTTACCTGTATTCAATCATGTTACACCTGTGTACAAAAATTTATGATCCTAGACCTAAGCGTTCTCAAGTTATCATCTGGAAACCGTTTAACTGTTCCGAGTCATAGTGACCTTGACCTTTGACCTACTGACCTCAAAGCAGATCTTGACCTGTATTTCATGATATTACACTTGTGTACCAAAATTTATGATTATAGGCCCAAGCGTTCTCAAGTTATCATCTGGAAACCATTTAACTGTTCTGAGTCATTGTGACCTTGACCTTTTACCTACTGACCTCAAAGCAGAATTTGACCTGTATTTCATGATATTACACCTGTGTACCAAAATTTATGATCCTAGGCCCAAGCGTTCTCAAGTTATCATCCGGAAACCATTTAACTGTTCCGAGTCACTGTGACCTTGACCTTTGACCTACAGATCTCAAAGTCGAACTTTATGATGTTACACCTGTGTACCAAAGTTTTTTTAAATCAGTCAAGCCTTTCATGAGTTATCGTCCGGAAACCGTTTTACTGTTCAGGGTCACTGTGACCTTGACCTTTGACCTACTGACCCCAAATTCGAATTTGACCTGTATTTTCTGATGTTACACCTGTGTACCAAAAATTATTTAAATCAGTCAAGCCTTTCAAGAGTTATCATCCGGAAACCATGAAAACCAACGGACCGACTGACCAACCGCCAAGCTCACTCCTATATACTCCTCCCCCACAAACTTCGTTTTGTGGGGGTATAAAAAGCGGGTCAATACACAACACAAGCAGGCCCTGAAGGCCCTGTATTGCTCACCTGACCTAGTTCTTACCCCAGATAATCTAGTATCTAAGTTGGCCTAGATCTGATAAAGACAAACATCTGACCATGTTTTAAGTAAATCAGGCAGATCATTAACCAGTTTTTTTTAATGATTTGACATAGTGACATAGTTTTTGACCTCAGGTGACCCACTTTTGAACTTGACCCAGATTTCATACATTCTGACAAAGATCTATAAAGGGGGTCATTAAAGTGTTATAATAAAGATTTTTTATCATTTGACCAAATGACAGTTTCTTCCAAGGTGACCCAGATACAATTTTAACCTAGATTTTAAACAGCCATTCTAATTAAGTCTCATGAAGATCAGGTAGAATGTGACGCCTTTTGAGTGTAAACAATGTCTTTCTATGACAGAGATTCTTACTAACATAATACAACTGGGCTATAGCAACCAATGCATTAGTTTTGCTGTAAACAATATCAATGCTATACTGGTATTGTGGTCATTGAATTGAAAATTACATACATGACATGGATTTCCTTGGAAACCACATCATAAATAGCCAATGAAGCAATGGGGTTTCCTTTAAATTAACCTATGAGAGCATGCTTGTCCGTCTGTGCCTTAGCACTTTGCTGTCAAAACATATATGAATTTTATGAAATAAACTTTGTGTATATTTTTTATATTTTGACTGAAATAGAGACATCTGATATGTACCAATGCCATTTTCATTGATATATATTCATAATAGTGAATAATAATGATGAATGTGTATAATGCTTTCTAGGTCATGACTTAGTTAATACATTGTAATACAGGTGTATAAACATACATTAAAACCTTTTCAGGCCTATTTATTAATTTTAAAAATCAAGCTAAATTGCGGTTAAAGTCATGGATCAATGACTTAAAAATTGCGATTCATATTGAATATGATCCACTACACTAACATGTGTCACCTGAATCAAAATCTACCATTTACAATCAATGAAACTTAAATAGACCACTGTGATCATCATCTGTTTACCATAATCTTAAATCTGCGTCACAGTGATGTGTCTTTTATTTTGTTTGAAGCGACTTGTTCACTTTACCATTGGTTTAAACAGTATTTATTAGATATATCATGTACATAAATATATACAGTAACATTTACAATCAAAATGATGTAAAGGATCTGAAAACAAGTTTTACCATTAACAAGAGGGCCATGATGGCCCTATATCGCTCAACTGAGTACCACTGCTTTAACCAAAAACAAAAAGAAAAAATTCTTACAAGGTACAGATATGTCAAAATACACCTAAAAATTGGAGGTACCATCCATTTTGTACCACAGAAAAGTAGCACACCCCATTTGAGCAAACTTTGAAGAGGACCTCATAATGACTCTAAAGACCAAGTTTGATGAAAATCCATAAAGCAGTTCATGTAGAAATTTTCTATTTTTAACTCTAATGGCTGCTAAAAAGGGGTAAGTGCCCCCATTTTAAGAAGTTTCTAAGAGAACCTTATAATGATGCAATAGACCATGTCTGAAGCTGATTAATCAAGCTGTTCATAAGTCATTTAAAGGTATTTCTATTTTTAGCTTCAGTGGCCCCTAAAAGTGGCCAAGTTCCTCCATTTAAATACAATGTGGAGTGGACCTTTAATGATGTTATAAACTAAGTTTGATGAAGACTCATCATGTTGTTCATGAGAACACTGTTTCGGTTGGGTTTAATGTCACATCGACAATTACAGGTCATACAGCTACTTTCCAGCTTCAGGCATTATTTCATAATGGGTGGGCACCTGGTTAAACTACAGACCTGTAAGCAAGCTGAATGGGTTTAACATTGCACACACACAATTATAGGTCATATTGCGAAACTGCTGTTTCGTGGGGACGTAAATTCATGGATTTTCAATTTTTTTCATAATTTCCACAGGAATAGATCTAGTATATCATTTTGTTCTAACATGTAAAACCTACACATGTTGAACAGCGCTACCATGGTTACCGAAACTGCAATCTACGCCGCGGGATATTAGTGAGTGATCATGTGCCAATTAACCATTGACCGCGTTATCTATAATTATAAGTCCCCTAATTTGCAAAACTTAATGAAACTGTAAAATATTCAATAAGAAAATTCAGCACCAATTAAAGTGTCAAAACTGTAGCACCTGAGATATAGTCTTGCACAATAAGCATTCATAACCGAAACAAATATAAAGTTCATCACATTGATCATCTGATCGTGTTTCAAACAAGAACTGGTTTTTGTATTGCAAATTAAACAAGAGCTGTCCGTAAGACAGCCAAGCTCTACTATTCGAAATATTGTCCCAGAAGCAGGAAAATATTACCCAAAATGTTAAATATTAAAAGAGTTTTAAGTTCAAAAGGGGACATAATTTGACCAAAATGCATATCAGAGTTATGGGACTTGCTGCTATCAACCAGTTTTATAACCCCGAAGACACATGTGAAGTTTCAATTCAATATCTGCATTAGTTTTGGAGATAGTAACTTGCATGTAAAACCTTAACCAGAATTTTCTATGTCCAAAAGGGGGCATAATTTACCCAAAATACATGTCAGAGTTATGTGACTTGACCCAGTGAGGTTGGTTACTGACATAGAAAAAGAAAAAATAAGTTTCAAATCTATATCCCTTTTAGTAATAGCTGTATGTACTTGCACGCAAAACTTTAACCAGAAATTTCTAAGTCCAAAAGGGGGCATAATTTGGCCAAAATGAAGGTCAGAGTTATGGGACTTGCTGCTATCAACTAGTTTTATAACCCCGAAGACACATGTGAAGTTTCAATTCAATATCTGCATTAGTTTTGGAGAAAGCAACTTGCATGTAAAACTTGAACCAGAATTTTTTAAGTGCAAAAGGGGGCATAATTTGCTCAAAATACATGTCAGAGTTATGGAACTTGACCCAGTGAGGTTAGTAATTGACCTAGAAAAAGAATAAATAAGTTTCAAAGCTATATGCCTTTAAATGATAGCTGTATGTACTTGCATGCAAAAACTTAACCAAGGTGTGACGCCGACGCCAGGTTGAGTAGAATAGCTAGACTATTCTTCGAATAGTCGAGCTAAAAACTATTATAGATTTACTGATTTTATGTTGCTAAAATGTGTTTTTGCACATGATTGATAAAATATAAATGGTTTCAAATCATGAAAGAAAGTTCCGTACATGCCTGTTGTTGAATGCGCGTCTGCATCTAGATTTACAAGCTGCTGAACATGTTTTCTGCCGAGAAATGTGTGATGTAAATTGGGTAATAATGCATCGGACGTAAATCTAGCAATTAATTTATAATATTTAATAGTTCCAAAATAGTGGTAGTTTACTACATGTCCGTAAATATAAACATTGCAGAGCAGGGCCAAAAACAAGAGGACCATGATGGTCCTGAATCGCTCACCTCTTCCCACATGATCCAGTTTTGAGTATGACGTCGTATTTTCTATTATTTGACATAGTGACCTAGTTTTTGAGCTCATGTGACCCAGTTTTGAACTTGACCTAGATATTATCAAGATAAAAATTCTGACCAATTTTCATGAAGATCCATTGAAAAATATGGTCTCTAGAGAGGTCACAAGGTTTTTCTATTATTTGACCTATTGACCTAGTATTTTAAGGCACGTGACCCAGTTTCAAACTTGACCTAGATATCATCAAGGTGAACATTCTGACCAATTTTCATGAAGATCCATTCAAGGGTATGGCCTCTAGAGAGGTCACAAGGTTTTTCTATTTCAAGACCTACTGACCTAGTTTTTGATCGCAGTTGACCCAGTTTCAAACTTGATCTAGATATCATCAAGATAAACATTCAGACCAATTTTCATATAGATGCCATGAAAAATATGGCCTCTAGAGAGGTCACAAGGTTTTTTCATTATTTGACCTACTGACCTACTTTTTGATGGCACGTGACCCACTTTCGAACTTGACCTAGATATCATCAAGATGAACATTCTGACCAATTTTTATGGAGATCCATTCACAAGTATGGCCTCTAGAGAGGTCACAAGGTTTTTCTATTTTTAGACCTACTGACCTAGTTTTTGACCGCACATGACCCTGTTTCGAACTTGACCTAGATATCATCAAGATGAACATTCAGACCAACTTTCATGAAGATCAATTGAAAAATATGGCCTTTAGAGAGGTCACAAGGTTTTTCTATTATTTGACCTACTGACCTAGTTTTTGATGGCACGTGACCCACTTTCGAACTTGACCTAGATATCATCAAGATGAACATTCAGACCAACTTTCATACAGATCCAATGGAAAATATGGCCTCTAGAGAGGTCACAAGGTTTTTCTATTATTTGACCTACTGACCTAGTTTTTGATGGTACGTGACCCACCTTCAAATCTGACCTAGATATCATCATGGTGAACATTCTGACCAATGTTCATGAAGATTTCATGAAATATATGGCCTCTAGAGAGGTCACAAGGTTTTTCTATTCTTAGACCTACTGACCTAGTTTTTGACCGCACGTGACCCAGTTTCGAACTTGACCTAGATATCATCAAGATGAACATTCAGACCAACTTTCATACAGATCCCATGAAAAATATGGCCTTTAGAGAGGTCACAAGGTTTTTCTATTATTTGACCTACTGACCTAGTTTTTGAAGGCACGTGGCCCAGTTTCGAACTTGACCTAGATATCATCAAGGTGAACATTCTGACCAATTTTCATGAAGATCTTGTGAAATATATGGCCTCTAGAGAGGTCACAAGGTTTTTCTATTTTTAGACCTACTGTCCTAGTTTTTGAAGGCACGTGACCCAGTTTCGAACTTGACCTAGATATCATCAAGGTGAACATTCTGACCAATTTTCATGAAGATCCATTGAAAATTATGGCCTCTAGAGAGGTCACAAGGTTTTTCTATTTTTAGACCTACTGACCTAGTTTTTGATGGCACGTGACCCAGTTTCGAACTTGACCTAGATATCATCAAGGTGTACATTCTGACCAACTTTCATAAAGATCCCATGAAAAATGTGACCTCTAGAGTGGTCACAAGCAAAAGTTTACGGACGGACGCACGGACGGACGCACGGACGACGGACACCGCGCGATCACAAAAGCTCACCTTGTCACTTTGTGACAGGTGAGCTAAAAATCAAATAACAGCCGCAGCATAGTGTGGCTGGCACATGACGCTACGTCAAACTTCTGTTTTTAGTATCTACTTTTACTTTGACGTGAATGTCATACACAAACCATGGGTAAATGTCTTAATAAAATAGTCGTTTTTGTTTCGATGCATACCTATGTTTTGTTGTTGATAGAGCCTCTATAAACTACACGAAAACTGCAGGTTATTACTGCCACATGCACACAACTAAGGACCAGAGCGGACGGCTATGGTGTCTTTTTTTTGCGACATTGAGTATAATTTACATTATCGTGGACATTTGTTCGTTGGGACTTAATTTCAAGGTTGAGCTGAACCACGAAATCCACGAAAATTAATCCCCCACGAATAATAATAATTTCACAGTATGCGACATGTTTTGGTGGATGGCTGTGATAAGATATTTATAACATATATAAGATATAACCATGTATTCATAAACTAGATGACTTTGGGTGTTTATAGGTTACTGGTGGTGCCTGCAACACCCCCTCATCCGTCCTGTCACTGTACGTAGTTTCATGACTCTAGGTGAAACTTTTTAAGACAACTGCAACATAATGTTTAAAGCACTTAAAGTGTATTTTTAACTAAGTCAAGGACCATAACCTTGGTCTGGCTGAGTGAAATTCCACACAGAACACCAGGTGCACAACAATGTTATATAATAATCCTCTAATACATTTTTAGACACGTGACACAAACTTTTATGCCCTTATTCCATACTTTTGACAAAGTCAAGGGCCATAACTCTGGTCTTGCATAGTAAAATCAAAAACGAAACTCACATGCAAATTCACATGCTGAATAACATTCCTACAAGGTTTCATGACTAGGTCAATTCTTTTAAAGATATATGCAACACAAACTAATAAGCACTTAATGTGTATTTTTCACTAAGTCAAGGGCAATAACTCTGGTCTGGCTGAGTGAAATCCCAAAAAATACACCAGGTACTCACATGCTATATAAAATCATGTAATGTTTTAAGACTCTAAGCCAAATACATTTTGAGATGCTGGCAACACGAACTTTATGACCTTTTGTACATAATTTTGACTAAGTCCAGTGCCATAACTCTGGTTTGGCTGAGTGAAATCTCAAAACAAGAGGCCTAAATGGTCCCCAAGTTGCTAACCTGATAAAAAGCCTTAACCATCTGACTTTGCTTTTAACTAGGCTTGATGAAAACCTTTAAAGCTGTTCATTAATACAAAAGTCATTTTAAGGTTTTTCTATATTTTGTTGTCACTCACCAAAAACAATTAACCTTCAGAAGAAATCATTTTAAAAGTATCTCTGTTTTAATTCTTGTGGTTCCTTGAAGGGTCTAAGTGCCCCCAACTGAACAAATTTGGCATAAGACCTTATAATGATGTCACAGACAAAGTTTCAGAAGATCCATCAAGCAGTTCATGAGAAGCAGTGCCTTAACCTTTAGCATGCTAGATAAATTGTCGTCTGCTGGCAATGTCGTCTGCTAAAATTGTAAAGTTCATTCAATTTGCTCCAAAATTGGAAGAAATATTGTCAGAGTAGCAAACAGCTTGGAACCTGATCAGACGCCGATTTAATCGGCGTCTGATCTGGTTCCAAGCTGTTTGCAAAGGCTGTTAAATTCGCCTGCAGCAGGCTAAGGGTTAAAGGTAAATGACTTCTTTTTTAAGCTCTAGTGGTGCAGCATGTCCATAATTGAACAAACATGGTAAATAAACTCAAAATGATGCCCCAGACAAGGTTTGATGAAGACCTATCAAGCAGTTCAATAGAAGAAGTTCTTCAAAGGCATTTCTATTTTTAACTATTACAGCCCCTAAAAGGGTCCAAGAGCCCCCTACAAGAACAAATTTTGGGGAGGACCTTATAATGATGCTTAGTAACAGACCAATAAGTTTGATAAACCACTGAGGGTTTCATGAGAAGTAGTTCATTAGAACAAGTCTTTCAAAGCTATTTTTAGCTCTAGTGGCCCCTAAAAGAGGCAAAGTGCCCCAAATCGAATAAATCTGATGAAGATCCATCAAGCAATTTATGAGCTGTTATTTAAAGGTATTACTATTTTTAACTCTAGCAGCCCCTAAATGGGGCGAAGTGCTCCCAACTGAACAATGGTGGTGAAGGGCCTTATAATGATGCTACAAAACAAGTTTGATGAAGACCCATCAAGTGGTTTATGAGTTGTTTAAAGGCATTTCTTATAAATTTTAGCTCTGGTAAACAGGGGCCTATTGTTCCCATTTGAACAAGATTGGGAGAGGACCTTATAATGAATCTACAGACCAAGTTTGATGTAGAGTCATCAAGCCTTTCATGTAATTTTACCTGTCCCTGTTTAAAGAGGCGGATTTTCTCCCGATGTTCTGGCTTGAAGCGATTGAGAATCTTCATTGCTAAGTTCATACAATCAATTATTTGTAACATTTCTTCCACATTTTCTTCTCCTCCTTCTTCTACTAAGTCAGTACTTGTTACAAGATTGTCTGATACTTCCATATTTTTCAGTCCTGATTGTTGTAGAATGTCAATGTCTGACATTGTAGAGCAACTCTGAATTGGAACTGATTGTGCATTTTGGTTGTCTGAAGCAGTTTGAGAATTGTACTGGGCATTTCTATTAGTTGATATACACTGAGAGTTGGAATGAAAATTCTGATTGGATGAAATTTGTTGAGATGGGCTCTGAACTGAGGATGACGCAATTTGAACTGTTGGAATTCTTGAAATAGTGTGAGACCCAGTTTGATTACTATGGTTAACAGAAATCTTCGTAGTTGGAACTTCTGGATAACAAGACCTTGAATTCTCTTGAGAAGAATTGTGAACATGACTACTTCCATCTGGCTGTGGCATGGATGCATGCGGACTTCTACTTGCATTGTTACAAGAGTCATTAAGTCCATGAATTTCAGTAAGAACATCAACGTTAACAGCTCTTTGTACATCCAAATTTTCAAATGATTCCTTCAAATTCATTTCTTCTATGCAACGTTTTTTCCTCAGTAAAGGTGGTTCTTTTTCATTACAATTGTCATTTAAATCATTAAGGAAACGATTCAAACCTTCTGACCTATTTTCAGGTAATTTGCTTAAACCAAAGTTACTATCACCAGTTCCAGGCAATTCTGATGAGCTTTTTCGCCTTTCAGAGGCTTGGTGTATAAGATTCAAAACTCGCTGAAGAACAGTATGATTAGTTTTAGACTGGTCCAATTTCTGTTTCAAATTTTCTGCAAACAAAAAGCCCTGATTAGAGTCAAGCACTTGATCTAGAAGGATTTGAATAATAGCTGGACTATATTGACTTTTTTGACTGGAGTTACTTCCTTCACGACTTATAACACTTCCTGGGGAAGAGCACCTTAAATTTTCAAAGGACTTATTATCTGACTGATCTAATGAAAGTGCAGATGACATGACTGTTTCATTTTCATTCTCAGCTTTCTTTACTTCTGCTGTTCCATTTCCAACTATATTTTTTGCTTCTGAAGAATGATCAGCCCAAGTCAAATCCAAAATTTCATCTGATTTTTTTCCACTCATTTGGAATGTGCTTTCATCACTCAACTGTTCAGGTGTCATTACAGTATCTATGGCAACATGCTCCCTTGCTGAAAAACTGCTTGATGTAAACCCAAAGCATTGTTCTGAAGCCTCATTAGATTGAGTAGCAGACGGCATCTGGTGCTTAATCTGACTTGGACCAACAGGATTATGTTTGTCTAAAAAGTGTCTAAATTTTTCCTCAATTCCTGGCTGAACATTCTGCTGAAAACGCATATTCATGTCTGAATGTGAAGTTGACTGGTTTTGTGCAGGTTCAAACTGATGCTGTGTCTGGGAATAAAATTGTTGCACAGACTGCGAGCTAAAAGCTCCATCAGCTATGTGCTTCACAGGTTCTTGATCTGATCTCCACTGAATTCCATTGCAGTTAGAATCTGTAGAGCAAGAACTGAAATCTTGTGAAAGATGAGATGACTGCGTGATATCTGAATTGAAATTTTGATGATATATTTGATGTCTATCTAAAGTTTTATCATCTGAATGCCACTGAGGAAAACTTCTTTCTAAGTTCCGTTGGTCAACACAAGTTTTAAAAGGAGCAAAAGGCACTTTGAAATTTTCACAATTAGGCTGTCTAAAACTGTTATGTTTTGAAACTGAACCTGAATTATCCTCTGTGTTAGTTCCTGCACACATATTTTTATCAGAATTGGCGAGATCATAGGATGAAATTGTTGCTGAACTATCTGATGACATTTTACATGGTGGGATTCGGACCAGTTCAGGCATCATCTGATGGGCTGGGTACAATCTTAAGTCTGGATGAATTCTAGAAAATCCCTGGACTGCATGCTGTCTAGCAAAGTTCGACATTTGCATTGAAGTACCTTTTTGTAATGAATGGTTATTGTTTCCTTCATTTAGTATTTTTTGTGTATCAGATTCAAACTTATTAGGCACACTCTGGGAAATTCTAGTCTGATTCCAAGAGGGTTCCTGTTGTATTGACCTTTCTGACTCTATGTCTGGTAAAGCAGTCTGGTTAGTATATTTTGCATCTCCTTCTTTAAAACTTTTTTTGAAATCATAAGTCCCAGTACCAGCCCATTTCAACTTAAAAACCTAATTTTTTGAAATCGGGACCCCGCCCTGGTAAAATTTACTTCAAAGGGGTTTTTTCCTTTTTAAAAAATTTTTTGGAAAAACTCCCATTCTCACAGCTGAAAGAAACAAAGACTTCTCCAAATAACTTAATTTATTTATGTATTAATACTTGTCAGAAAATACAAAACATTCTTAAGCAATATAACATTATTGTACAATTTTCTTACTCCATACCTCAAGCTGCTAAAAAATTTAAAAAAGTTTTTTTTGGGGGTGGGAGGCTTTTGCGTGTGGGGGGGGGGGGGTTAAAAGGGGTTAGGGGCGGGGTTTTTTCCCCGCGCAAACGCCAAAGCCCCAAATGGTAAAAAAAAAAAAAATTTGGGCCGAAAAAAGTTTTTGCCGAAAAAGTTTTTCCTAAAATTTGTTTTTCTCTGTCTTAAGTACTCCTCTTTCTTGCTTAAAAAATCAATATTCCCGTGGGCTTTTTCCTTTCATGTACACAATACACAGCTGTCAAAAACCCGATGGTTTAAGCGATTGGGGCAAAAAATTACCCCAACATCCCCCCACTGCCTCTCAAATCTTTGATTTTTCAATTTAAACACGAGAAAAACCCATGACAGTTTGGATGTAGAACGCGGACTTTTTTTAAAGGGGGGCAAAATTATAAGCCCCCCTTTTAACAAACTTTCATCGTTGTTGAAGCAATTTGGCAAGGAAAGTTTACTTTTTATAGAAAAACCCCAAATAAAAATAAAATGTTTCGGGGACTGAATTAAAAGCTCTGCCAGCTGTTTTTAAAACAAGTTTTAACAAGTGGAATCACAAAAGAAAGTTTTCCAAAAGTAGCCATTTCTAAGCCCATATTTTGTAGAAAAATTTTTGGAATAACGACTAAAGGGGACACCCGGGCGATAAATTCCAAAAATTTTTAAAAAAATCATGATCGAAATTTGATTTTGGAAAATTTCCAAGAAAAACTGGGGATAAACAAGCAAAATCAATAGTAAAAATTTTAAACTCGGGTCATAGAAAAAAATTTACTTTTTTTTAATTTTATAAATTAATGCAGTTTTGATTCCCTTTTATTTTTTTTTTGTCACACTTTTTTCGGGGCCCCAAAATTTCCGTTTAAAATGCAAATGGGTTATTCCGATTTTAAATAAAATTTGCCAATGCAAAATAAAATTTATTTGTGTATTTTTGTTTGATTTTTTAAAGCCCTTTTTTAATGGAAATATTTTTTCAAGGTCCAGCTTCAGGCCCGGTCCCCGCCACCCACCCCAACCCCCCCCACTTTTCCCCTAGTTAGGATGCACCAAACGTTTTGGCAAAGGAAAAATTTAATAATAATTTTTTTAAAGGGTTTTTTTTTTCAAAAATTTAGGGGCCGGGAAAAGCACCAGAGGCCCCCCCAAATTCCATACCTATATTTCTTGTTTTTCCCCCCCCCTGACCCCCTTTTCCCTCTCATCAAGACGTAAAAAAAATTTTTGGGGACCTAAAAATCCCACCAGAGGCACCTTTCCAAAACCAAATATTTCATGATTTTCCCCCCGCCCCCCCTTCTCCCTCCATCAAAGGGTACCAAAAATTTTGGGCCCCAAAAAATGCCCCAAAAGGCACCATTTCCATACCAATATTTTTTGATTTTTTCCCCCCTCCCCCCCTTCCCTCTCTTAAAGGGGGTACAAAAAATTTTTGGCCCAAAAAAAATGCACCAGAGGTCACCTTTCCCATCCCTATTTTTCTTGATTTTTCCCTGCCCCCCCCACTCCCTCTCATCAAGAGGGTACTAAAATTTTGGCCCAAAAAAATGCACCAGAGGTCACCTTTCCCCATCCCCTATATTTCATGTTTTTCCCTCCCTGCCCCCCCCTCCCCCCCTCTTTCAAGAGGGTATTTAAAAATTTTTGGACCAAAAAAAGCCCCAAAGGTCACCTTTCCCCATCCCCTTAAATTTAAAGATTTTCTCCCTAAACCCCCTCTCCCCCCATCAAGAGGGTACAAAAAATTTTTGGCCCAAAAAATTTTGGCACCAGGGGTCATGATTTAAATCCCAATATTTAAAAAATTTTCCCAGAGGGAGAGCCCCCGCCCCCCCCACCCCAATAAAATTTTAATTTTTAATTAAAAAAAAAAACACTAAAAAAGGCCCAAAATTTTTGAAATTCATCGTAAAAAACGTTGAAAAATACACATCCCCCCCCCTCCCCCTTTAAAAATTGTCGCTGCCATCGATATTTTGTGGGGGAAAAAAAAATTAGGGCCAGGGGAAACCCTGGGTAGGGGGAAGCAAAAGGGGGGGGTTGGTTTTTGTTTTCAGTGGGGGGTGACGGGGGAACAAAAAGGCCCAAGAAACTAATGAAAAACAAAGGGCCAAAAGGCCCTGGGCCCCCTCACCTGAGAAACCCCACCAAAAACGTGTAAAAAAAGTTTGGGACCTATAAAATTTCATGGAAACAAATATCCGGCCAATTTTTAAATTAAATTGGCCCAAAAAAGTGGTCCTTGAGTTAAACAACTTTTTTTTTTAAATATAACTATGACCTATTTTTTTGCCCCCAAAGATGCCCCCAAAATTAAAACCCTTAAACCTAGATTTCATCAAGGAAATTTCATTTTTCTGACCAAATTTTCATGAAGATAAATTAAAAAATACAGCCTCTATCGCATACAAAATTTTTTTTTTTCTTTAAATTGACCTAGTGCCCTTTTTTTAAAACCCCCCAATAAACCCAAAATTTCGAACTTGACCTAGATTTTATAAAGGAACAATCTGACCAAATTTTTAGGGAAGATCAATTTGATAAATACAGTTTTCTATTCCACAAAACTTTTTTTTTTCTTTGATTTGATCTAGTGACCTAGTTTTTAAACCCCAATAAACCCATATTCGAACGGACCTAGTTTTCCATAAAGGGCTTTCATTCTTAAAATTTTTCATGAAGATAAATTTGAAAAAAAACCCCCCTCTATTGCATACACAAAGTTTTTCTTTTTTTTGACCTAGCCCTTTCTTTTTGCCCCCAGTTTGCCCCATATTCCAAATTTGATCTAAAATTTCTTTGGGAGGCAATCATTCTGACCAAATTTCATGAAGATCAATTGAAAAATAAAAGCCTCTAGGGCCTACAAAAGGGTTTTTTTTTGGGAATTTGATTTTGAAACCTAGTTTTTAAAACCCAGATGACCCAAAATTAAAGGGCCGATTTAAATTTTCATCAAGGAAAATTATTCTGACAAATTTTTCCCATGAAACCCTTAAAATATACAACCCTATCGCATACAAAATTTTTTTTCCTTTGTTTGACCTAGTGACCAGTTTTGTCCCCCAGATTACCCATTTTTCAAATTTTGACCTATTATTCATAAAAGGAAACCCAAATTCTGCCCAAAATTCATAAAGAACCAATTGAAAAATAAAAAGCCAAAAATTGCATCCACAAGGTTTTTTCATTGAATTTCCCCTAGTGACCAATTTTTTGACCCCGGGCCCCATTTTTTAAAACTTTGGCCTAAATTTTCAAAAAAGCAATAATTTCTGCCCAAAAATTTAAATGAAAAACCAATTGAAAAAAACAGCCCCTGTCACAAAAAACAAGCAAAATTTTTGACAGACAAAAGGACGACAGACGCCGGACATCGAGCAAATTACAATAACTCACCTGGGGGGGTGGAGGGGGTGGGGGAGACAAAAAACCCGAATAAAAAACCAAACGGAGGGGGGGGGAGGAAAAAAAAAAATGGGTTTTTTTTGCGATGGTGGTACTGACAGGAAAAAAAAAGGGTTAAAAAACTAAATAAATTTTTTTTGGAGGGGATGGGGGTGGGGGGGGGGGTTTAAAGGGGTGGGGGGGGAAGTTAATGTAGATTGTTGCAGTCTGCACATCGTTTAAAAATCCCCCACCAGCCCATTTTCCCAAAGGGTTTCAAGTCAATACCTTTTAAAAGTTTTTTAAATTGTGCTCTGGACCGAAAAATTTAAGGCAGATTTATTTTTTCGTGACCTTGACCTTTGGCCCCACCACCCCCCGGTTTAAGCACTCGCATATTGTCTCATCAACCACCCCAAACCAAAAAACCCAAGTTTGAAAAACAATATCTTGAAGGCAATTTAAATTTTTCCCAGACACTAAAAGAAGGGAAAAAAATTTACCTTTAGCTCAATTTTTGGCCTTTACCTTTAAAACCCTTCCCCCAGTTTATGCACATTTCACATCCTCCATCGCCACCCTACCCTACAAGGGGGGCCAAGTTTGAAGGCAAATACCTTTTCAAAAGGTTAAATTTATTAACTTCAACCACAAAATAAAGTTTGGGGCCAAACTATTGGGGGCCCTTTTAACTCAATTTGTGACCTTTATCTTTGACCTACTTACGGTTTAAAAGCTCTGCACATAGTCTCATCACCATCTACCAAAACTCAATTTAAAGTCAATACCTCAAGGTTATTAATTTAATCCTGCTCCCGAAAATGATTAAGATGTACGGGGGCGGACGGATGGAAGTCCGGCACAAAGCCAAATTTTATAATACGCCCTGTTTTGGAAAAGCTTCATTTTTAAAGGGTGACCCACCCGGGAATACCTCAATTTCACCAAAAGCTACAAAACAACTTGATAAAGTAAGCTTTGAAAATGTGAAAACCAAAGAAAATTTGGTTTTTAATTGGGCAAATTAATAGTTTACAAAGTTTTTCCCCAAAAAATTTCCCTTTTTGATTACCTCCCCTGATAACTTTTGGGTTTTTTCATAGTATTCCCCCCCTAAAACTAGAAAATAATAATTTTTTTCCTTTCCCTACGGGGGAAATTTTTAAAAATTTTTTTTGATATTTTTACAGAAAAAAAAAATTGCCGCTTTTCTAAACCCCAAAATTTTCTCGAAACCCCAACTTTAGGTTTTCATAATCAAAGAAATTTTTATATTTCCCATAGGCCAAACAATGTTAAAATTTTAAAACCGATTTCTCCCCAAAAAAAAGATAAAATTCGAAAAATTTTCTCGGGGAAACGTTTTTAAATTTTTAATGTCTTTAAAAAGACCAAATTTCATTTTAATTATTTCCATCCCAGTTACAAGAAAAGAAAAATGGGAATTTCAAAACCCTGGGTTTTCCTTAAATCTAATTATAGTTTTGTTTGGAAGCGTGAGATAGTATTTAAAAGAAGAAACACAATAAAATGTTTTTTTACCCATTTTTTTAATTCCCCTAACAGTGGAAACCCTTTTTTCATGATAAAATCATTTTAAATTTTTCAATTTTTTTATATAATTTTTGGGCCCTGCCATTGGAAAACCAACATAGTGGCTTTTTGACCAGCAAAGGATCCAGACCAGCCTTGCCCCATCCGCGCAGTCGGGGCAGGACCATGCGTTCACTAACAGTTTCTTTTTCCCAATTTTTAATAGGTTTTAAAAACGAACAACATGGGGCCTGACCCCGACGCACGGATGCGCAGGCTGGTCTGGTCCAAGCTGGTCGCAAAGCCCCCTTTTGTTGGTTTTCCCATGGGACGGGTCAAATAAAAGTATAAAACATAAAGGGAAGATCACTTTCACCCTTTTTTTTTTTTTCCCTTTTTAAATACTGGCCACAAAAAACAAAATATCAAAATTTTTTACTATAAATGCCCCGTGATTTTAAAAGCAAAGCTCTTGGGATTTTTTTAAACTACATTCTGTACAGCCCGCAATAACACGATAATTGATAATTTTTGGTTTGCCTTTAAAGATCATAATAGGCATTGAAAATTGAAAAATTGTTTTTTATATCTTAAAAGATCAATATTTTTAAATGGGCAGTTTTCACCAGCAAATAAAAAAGATTAAAGATCTGGGGGGTAACAATGGGCCCAAATGATTGAAAAAAAGGGTATTTAAAATTTTCCCCTGGGGAGTCAAAAAAAATTTTATATCACCAAATAAAATGGACCATAAACTTTTTATAAATTTAAATGTTTTTTCCCTTTTTCACTTATAGACCCTTTAACCCCCTTTCCCTGTTTTTTTTCCCATATTGGACTGGTCCATTTTTCAATTTGGGGAAGTACTACTTATTTTCAAAGGAGTTTTCACGAAAAATTTACACGAATAGCGAACAGTGCAGCCAGATCAATGCCGATGTCAGGCTGATCTTGGTTGCACTGGTCGCAAAGGCGAATATCTGCCGCCAGCGACAAGGGGTTAAATGTGGAAAAACAAAGAATCAATTCATTTCAAAGGTAAAACCCCAAGGTTATAAAAATTTGGCTTTTCCGCAGAATTGTTTTACATTCAGCAGTTGAAACAAATCAACAAAGTTGATACATATCCCACAAAAAATATTACAATCATACTTTCTTTAAATTGCCTTTGTTGAGGTCGATATGCGGATTTACGTGTAAAAAAAGTGAAGCCCGAGGGGCAGGTCGTATTGTTTTTATCGGGTCGATAAAATCCACATTCTACCAACCAAAAGGCAACAATTTTTATTATTAAATCCCCTTTTAATTATAAACTTTAAATACAATATCTGCCCCTTTGGTCATTTTTTTATCGGGTAAATTGTGAGGGATTACATTTTTTTGACGTCAAACCGTATGCTACGATGGAGGCAATACGTTTTTTTTGGCTGCCTTTGGTAATACGATTTTTTTCTTGATCATGTGATCATCTAGACCAAGGAAAGGGCTTTAAATTTTGATTTAATAATAATTTTTTTTGTCCCCCCTTGAAGTTTTCTTACTGTACCTATTATTTACTATATTTAATAAATAGTGAGGGTTCTTGGGCTTTTTTATGAATTCAAAAAGCTTACAGAACCCCCTTTCACTGGATTTAATGCTTTTTTTTTAAAAGTAACTGGAAAAAATTAGTACAACAAGGGGGCCAAACTTTCCAAAATTTCCCAAAAACTATCAATTTTTCAAAAATTTTTAAATTCAACAGTAACATGAGAATGGGGGAAAAATCCCGTTTTTTCACCCATTTGGTGGATATTTGCCCTTAAAATTTGAAACCCCAGTATTGTGAACATTGGAAAAAGAATTGCTAAATTTAAGAGAGGGACAACTGTAGGGGATGCTCCCCGGGCGTTTAAGGGTAGTTTGAAATTTGGATCAATTTTTTCTACAATTTTGAATTTGTTTAAAAACCTTCATTTTTCAAAACTTCAGAATTATTTTAAAAATTCAGCACATAAAGGGAAGGGTGTGTGCTTGATTTTTTCCTGACTGTCTGAAAAAAAATTTTCAAAAATTTTCGAAAATGAAAATTTTCTCCCATGTAATTTTAAGCAATTCACCAGTTGAGGATTTGTATATTTGCTGCTATAAGAACCATATTGTTTATCTTGAAATTTCATAGAAGAACCTGCATATTTTCGCTAAATCCTCCCAATATAATCGGGTTTCTGAAAAAAATTTTGTACTTTTTAAGTAAAACTACATTTCTTTTCATAAACCTGGGATATTTTTGCCATGCAACCATCTGTTGTCACAGCAACAAACAAAGAAATCACTTATTCTCTAAACTGCCAATTACCCATGTTAACCTTCATGGAAAAAAATTTCTTTACTTTTAAAGTTATGCAAAACCCCCATTTGTGACTGATAGGACTGCCAAATAACTGGTAAACTAAGAAAAGTTAGTATGAAGGGTAGGTTTAAATCTGTATAACACCTTTTGGGTTCCATAAAATTTTGGGAGTTGATAAAAACAGAAAATTTTGGGACTTTTTCCAAGTGAAAAGGGGAAACAGATTTGTCAAAACAAGTCTAGTATGTTGACTTGTCTTATTCTATTACATTATACAAGACTTATATGATCCTCAAACATGCTTTTAGTTTCAAAATAAGCTCTGAATTGATATGAAAGGAAAGAATGTTGACAGAATGCGATGGACTGGGCTGATTCCTAATTCCCCCCTAAAAATAGTTTGGAGGGGTTTTTAACGGGATTTGATCCCTATCATTGACTGAATTTTTTAAAAAACATAAAAAAAAAGATGCTTTAAACATCTCAAACGGGTTTTTCAGGCCCCCTTTTAAAAAAATTTTGTAGCTTTTTGTGAAAAAGGGCATTGAGGAATGTATATTCCAAACAAACTTGGTATATTTCTCCAAAATATAAAGTCACCTTAAAAATACCCTTACCTTCAACAGACATGCCCACATCTAGGCATCTTTTGAAGCGGCATGACTTGCAACGATTTCGATTTTTCGGAGTCAGATCACAATCCCCCCAAAAGAAGCATTTTTATTTGGGCTCCCCCTAGTATGCCGCTTAAAAAAAGCCCTGCAACTTTTAAAAAACTAAGTGAAAAATTTTAAAAAGAGCACCGCCTTGCGGGTGCTGACGCTCATCGATTTTTTTTTGGTTAACAAATATTGCCCTACCCAGATTTCTAAGTCTAAAAGGGGCCATCACTTTGCAAAAAGCGGGAAGAGTTAGTTTCTTGATGTACATGTCCCTTATGATGGGGAAAAACTGTTGAAATTTTTAAAAGCAATAGCTTTGATAGTTTTAAAAATTTTGATTTTAAATAATATTCAACCCCAAAAAAATGATTTTCAAAAGTCCAAAAGGGGAAAAAATTTTTGCAAAAAGCAGGAGGGAAAAATTTGTTGTTGTGTCAGGGTCAGTTATAGGGGAAAAGAGTTGCAAGTTTTAAAGCAATGCTTTGTATTTTTAAGAAAAAAAGTTGCCCAAAACTAAAACTTAACCAAGAATCTGATTTTTTTCTAAGTCCAAAGGGGGCCAAAAATTTGAAAAAAGCAGGTTGGGTTATGTTTCTTGCTTTTTCGGGGAGCTTATGGGGGTGAAAAAAGTGTTGCAATTTTTTTAAAGAAAAAGCTTTGATGTTAGGTTAAAAAATGACCTAAACAAAAAAATTTAAACCAAGAAAACTGATTTTCTAAGCCCAAAAAGGGGGGCAAATAATTCTTGAAAAAAGCGGGATGGAGTTATGTTTCTTGATTTTGGGGGTTTGCTTATGATGGTGAACAAGTATTCCAAGTTTAAAAGCAAAAGCTTTGATTTTTAAAGGGGGGAAAAGTTGCCCTAAACTAAAAATTTAACAAGAAATCTGATATTTTTAAGTACAAAAGGGGCCATAAATCTTGCAAAAAGCAAGATGGAGTTATGTTTCTTGCTATACGGGTACTTTGGGGAAAAAAAAAATATTCAAGTTTCAAAGCAATGCTTTTGAAAAGTTTAGGGAAAAGGACCAAAACATAAAACTTAACCAGGCAACCCCGACGCAAAAGCCGACGCAGACCCCGACGCCAAAAACCCTAAAGTGATGAAAATAAACTCTCATTTTTTTTAAAAAAATAAAATGAGCTAAAAAAATAAGTTAAAAAAAGATACCCCCAGCTAAGGATCAGAAAAGTTTTAATTTGCAAGGTCACTTTGACTTGACCTTTACCCTGCCCCCCAAATAAGGGGGGCATTTACTGACCACAGAAAATTTGTAGAGCTTTTTATGTTTTTAAATAAAAGTGATAAACATTTTGGTCTAAAAAATGCCCTTTAAATTTCTTGACCATAGATTCAAAAAAAGGTATTCCGACCATGTCTAGGAAAAAATCCCTTTTTCAGTTTTAGGTTTGCGCCTTAAAATTGCCAATGGCCTTCCTAAAAGATTGACCACGACCAACCGACTCACAAACCAAAAAAAACAAAAATACCCCCATTTCTGAAGGGATGCATAAGTATATGCAACCTTTGTCCCCTTAACACTAGTTTGAAAAGGCGGACTTGTTCATAGATTGGTCCCCCATGTTTTTTGTGCAAAAAAATTTTTTTATCATTCTTATTTGGGATAGTAAATAATTGACGCGACCCAAAGGAAATATTGAGACATTTTTTATATGACAATACCTCCATCGTGAAAACACCGAAAAACAAAATAGTAAAGGGAAACCCCCCAGAAATTTTCTCCGCCGCGCTTTACAGCTATAGTTTAAAATTTGCAGTTAGTTAAATTTCCCAAAAATTCAAAAAATCTTGCTACATAAAAGGGGGGATTCAATTCCCTCTTTGATTTTGTAAAAATTATCAAAAATTAAAAATTTTTCAAATTTTCTGGTGTTTTAAAACCCGTTATTTTCTGTCAGATTAAAGTTTACTGTCACACGTAATGTGCAAGCGAAAAACCACTAATTTTTCATGATTTTTGTACGTGATTTATCCCCCTTATTTTGTCCTTAAAAGTTTTGATGTTAAAATTCCCCCTCACAAATATAAAAAAAGGAGGGCCAAAATGGCCTAGGCGCTCTTTGAGAAACACACCAAAAACAGTGTGAACTTTTTGCCCAGTGTTTTCATGGAAAAAAAAATTTTGGACAAAAATTTGGGGTTTTGAGCAAGATGCCCTCATTCAAACTTGACCTAATTTGATCAAGGAAATTTCTGACCAAATTTCTGAGATCAACTGAAAAATACATTCTATCGCATTACAATTTTTTTCTTTGATTTTCCCTGTTTTCATAAAGGCATCATTCTGAAAAATTTTCATAAGATCAATTTGAAAAAAAACCCCTTCTATGCTACAAAAGGTTTTTCTTTGATTTATCCTAGTGCCCTTATTTTTGACCCCAATGACCCAATTTCAATTCGACCTTATTTCATCAAGGCAATTTTTCTGTTTTAAAATTTTCTGAAGTTTAAATTTGGAAAAAATACGCCTTTCGCAACAAAAGGTTTTTCTTTGTTTTGCCCTAGTGAATACTTTTTGACCCCAGATGACCAATTCGAACTCAATCTGATTTATCAAGGCAATATTTTGACCAAATTTCAAAAAGATCAATTAAAAAAAAACAGTATTCGCGCATAGGTTTTTTTCTTTGTCTCCCCTAGGACCTATTTTTTTAACCCCAAAAACCCAATTAAAATTTGCCCTGTTTCTAAAGGCAATCATTTGACAAAATTTTATGAGATCAAGGGGAAAAATACAGCTTCTATGCTACACGGGTTTTTTCTTTGATTGACTGTGACCGGGTTTAATCCCGATGCCCTATTCAAATTTGGGCCTAGTCTTAAAAGGAAATTCTTTCTGATTAATTTCTGAAGTTAAATTGAAAAAAAAGCCTCTATGTTTTCAAAAATTTTTTTCTTTGTTTTGACCTAGTGCCCTACTTTTTGACACCAGATGACCCAATTTCAAATTGACCTAGATTTCATCAAGGCAATCATTCTGACCACAATTCATAAAGTCTTGAAAAAAACACCCTCTTCGCCTAAAAAGGGTTTTTCTTTGATTTGCCTAGGCCCTGGTTTTAACCCCAGATGACCCATATTCAAACTTGGCCTAGATCTCTAAAGGTAATCATTCTGACTTAATTTCAAAAGATCAATTGAAAAATAAACCCCTCAAAGCATACACAAGTTTTCTTTGTTTTTACCTGTGCCTCTTTTTGACACGATGCCCCAATTCAAATTCGACCTAGTTTTCACAAGGCAACATTTGACCACAATTATGAAGATCAATTAAAAAAATACAGCCTCTATGCCTACAAAAGGTTTTTTTTGATTTGACCTGTGACTAGTTTTTGAACCCAATCCCCCAATTTTAAAACTTGACCTAGAATTCATAAGGCAATCATTTGACAAAATTTCAAAAAGATCAATGAAAAATACAGGCCTTCACATACAAAGCAAAATGTTGACAGACGACAGACAGACGCCGGACATCGAGCGATCATTCTGCCCCAAGTTGCAATATGATTGGGAAAAAATGTGACCAGTTTTAAAAGAAAAAATTGTTTTTTTACTGCACATGGGTATCAAATTGCTCATTTTGAACAGGTTGTGCTTACCGTGAAAAAGGATTTTTTTCCCTATTTTCAACCTTCCCCCGGGGCTGCCATAGTGAACCCCTGTTCCCCCTGTCCTTACAAATCCTGCAAATACCAAATGGGAATGGAATGGCTCCTGCAGGCATAATGGTTGCCTCCCTCACTTCTTATCTTCTAAAGTGACATGATGAGGTTGATTCAATGAAATCTGAAAGGAATGATCACCATAAGGATAAGCTGATTATATTTTCAACATTTTTTTTTTCAGATTCACATTTTATCATGATATTACCTTACTATGTTTAATCAAAATTGAAGTAAAGACATTAAAAATGTGTTCAGAAGAATAAACTTAATTTCTCAACAAGATGCTGTACTTGTATTAGCGCAGTATCAGCAGCGCTAAAATAGACAATTGGCAGTATCTGAAACACCAAATACCGATCAAATAGGGAATGGCCCGAACTTTGGGACCGGTTGTATAAAAACAGTTCTCCCCGGGACTAATAAAAACCTTTTTTCTTTAAAAAAAATTGCTTAATAAAGTTTCATATGTTTAAAGTCTTTTTTAAAATAAAAAAAAAGATATATTATGCTGTTGAACAAACTTTTTTTTCTTTCTTTTTACTGTGGAAAAAATCTCGTACTATATTAAATAAATTTTATTATCCCTTTTTTTTCTTTCCACTTTTTTGACGCGATCTTTGGAAATTTTGAGAAAATTCTTCAGGACAATATTTACAGGATTTTGCCTGAGAAAAAATATTCCAAATGTGTATACGTGGGAATGGTGATAATTTGTGTGTTTCAAGTCCCACATGGTTTTAAAAAGCAGAAAAATGTTGGGGCCTCAAAATTAGGCGACCAGACAAATGCCCATATATCAAAGGTTTTAAATATGTTAAATAGATGTTTGGACAAGGCAAAGATAAAAAAATGCAATTTAAAATTTAAAAAATAGATGATTTTTGCACAAGTTCAAACGGGTTTTTATTCTTTTCAAACTTTCTGCGAAATATTAGATGGAATGCAGTTACGTCTATTTAAAAGTAAATAGATTTTCTGTGTTTGTGCATTGCAATTAAGGTATTTTTTAAAACGATAAAAGTTACTTTTTATTGAAAAACCTTCATTTTCAGTATTTTTTTAGCCGTTCCCCCCAACAGCGCGAAAATTTGACTTCGCTAAATTTTAAAAAATTCACTTACAGTTTCCATAAAACATATCATTGACATTGTGTCATGCATTTTACACTGAAACAACCACCGTGTTTTTTAAAAAAAAAAAATTTTAGGCATCCCTCTTCATTCCCATAAAAGAATACAAGGGACCTGAAGGGCCTGAAACGCTCACCTCTTCTCACAGACCCCGTTTTGGTATGGGGCGTGTTTTTTTTTTTACTACATTACCCGTTTTGAATTACCAAAGTAATCAAGATAAAAAATTTTGACCAAAATTTTATGAAGACCCATTTTAAAAAAAAATGGGCTCTAGAGAAGGTAACAAAGGTTTTTTATTTTTCCTTTGACCTAGTTTTTGAGGTATGTGACCCCGTTTTTAAAATTTACCTAGATATCATCAAGGTGAACATTTTCACTAATTTTCATGAAGATCTCATTTAAAAAATGGCCCTTTAAGAGGTCCAAGGTTTTTTTTTTTTTTCCTACTGGCCCAGTTTTGACCCCTTGACCCCTTTCGAAAGAAATAAACCCTCAAGGGAACTTCGATCAATTTTCTGAAAATCCTTTAAAAAAAAAATGGCCTCTAGAGAGGGCAAAAAATTTTAATAATTTTGATATGACCTATTTTTTTTCCGCAGTTGACCCGTTTCAAAATACCAAAATTCATCAAGAACATCGACCATTTTTTATACGCCCGAAAAATTTTGGCCCTTAGAAGGTCAAAGCTTTTTTTATTATTTGCCCCACTGACCCAGTTTTTAAAAGACGGGACCCGTTTCAAAAATGATCTAAATCATTTTGGTGAACATTTGACCAATTTTTATGAAACCATTCACAAGTATGGCCTCTGAGGGTCACAAGGTTTTTTTTTTTTTTAGACCTATGACCTAGTTTTTGCTGCGTTTACCCATTTCGAACTTGACCTAGATATATCAAATGACATTCAGACCAATTTTTTTAAGATTCCTAAAGAACAAGAGGACCATGATGGTCCCTGAATCGCTCACCTCATCCCCATAACCAATTTTTAGTTTTCTACGCATTTTTTTTTTATTATCTGACATAGTGACCTAGTTTTTTTAGCTCATGTGACCCATTTTGGGAAATGCCTAGTTTACAAGATAAAAATTTTGACCAATTTTCTGAAGATCTTTAAAAAATGGTCTTAGGGTCAAAAAAATTTTAAAATTTTAGACCCACTGACCTAGTTTTGACCGCGTAGACCAGTTTCAAAATTTTACTTAGATTCATCAAGATGAAATTAGACCAACTTTTTACAATCCATGAAAAAATATGGCCCTTAGAGGGTACAAAGGTTTTTTTTTTTTTTATTTGACCTAATGACCTAGTTTTTGACCGCACATGACCCCGTTTTTGACTGGATCTTAAAAATTTATAAGTGAAATTCAGACCAATTTTTTACAGTCCCATGAAAAATATGGCCTTTAAAAGGTTTACAAGGTTTTTTTATTATTTGACCTAGACCTGTTTTTGATGGCCCCCTGACCCCCTTTCAAACTTGACCCGTATCTCAAATGAACATTCAGACCAATTTTTTATACAGCCCATGAAAATTGGCCCCTGAGAGGGGCACAAGGTTTTTCTTTATTTAAATATGACCTGTTTTTGACCGTCAGCCCACTTTCGAATTGGCCCAGATTCTCAAGGGACATCTGACCAATTTTTTTTTTATGAAAATTAGAAAATTGGGGCCCCTTGAGAGGTCACAAGGTTTTTCTATTTTTAGCCTACTGACCCATTTTTGACCGCACTGACCAGTTTTTGAATTGACCTAGATTCATCAAGAAAAACATTCAGACCCACTTTCTACACTCCCCTGAAAATATGGGCCCCTAGAGAGGTCACAGGTTTTTTTTATTTTTGGCCTACACCCGTTTTTGATGGATGTGACCCTTTCGAAAATTGACCTAATATCATCAGGTGAACTTCTCACTAACTTCTGAAAATCTTGTGAAATATATGGCCTCTGGAGGTCACAAGGTTTTTCTATTTTTTGCCTAGCCTAGTTTTTTAAAGGCCTGACCAGTTTCAAACTTGACCAGATATATCAAGGTGAACATTCTGACCAAGTTTTTTGAAGATCTTGTGAATTATGGCCTTAGAGAGGTCACAAGGTTTTTCTATTTTTGACCTACGACCTAGTTTTTGAAGACGGTGACCCGTTTTTAACTTGACCTAGATTATCAAAAATGAAATTCGCCAATTTGTAAAGTCCATGAAAAATGTGACCTCAGAGGGTCACAAGCAAAATTTACGGAGGGTGACACCGCCCCGGACGGAGACGGACACCGCGCGATCACAAAAAACCACCTTGTCCTTTTGAAAGGTGAGCTAAAAAAAATGGCCTTTAGGGGTCACAAAGGGTTTTTTTATTATTTGACTACTTGGACCTGTTTTGACGGCCCTGACCCATTTTCGAAATTTCCCCAGAATCACAAATGAAATTCTGCCCTTTTCATGAAAATTTGTGAAATATAGGCCCCTAAAAGGGACAAAGGTTTTTTTATTTTTTTGACCTATGACCTAGTTTTTTTTGGCCATGACCCAGTTTCGAACTTGACCTAGATTCATCAAATTAAAATTCTGACAACTTTATAAGATCCCCTTAAAAAAAAGTGACCTCTAGATGGGGCACAAGCAAAGTTTTTCGGGGGCACGGCACCCCACGGACGGCGGACGGGACACCGCGCGCACAAAAGTCACCTTGTCACTTTGTGACGGTGGTAAAAAACATTTTTCTCGTACAAGTAGAGAGGGGGTGCTGATTTGTAAAAAACAAAAAAACTGAGAAAATAACTTTTGTAAATCAATACTACCCGAGTATGTATATTGTAATTGGTTGCCACCCCGAGTTCAATCAAATTTTTTTTTTTTTTCGTCAGTTTGATGAAAAGGACAGGCATTTTTTGGGGACTGTCTAAAAACCCTATCTTAAGTTTCGCAATACTTTTGAAATGGATAAAACTGAATAGGAGATGAAGTTTGAACAGTCAAATACTTTTTTACTTTTCTGATATAGGGTTTTAAAATTAAAAGCTGGATATTTATTCCCTTTTAAAAAAAAATGATGGGGCTTAAAATCAAAAAGGACAATGGAAAAAAAGTAATTACACCTTATATCTTTGTTTCCTCTTTTTAAAGGACTTGTCTCTGAATATTAGTCAAAGAATCAGTTGGCATCTTTTATCTGCTTTCAAAAGGTGATTCCCTTTAAAGATAATCTAAACACATGTAAGTTTTTATTGCCCAAGTATGTCACATTTACAATTCAGTAAAAATTTTTTGGGGGAATGCCCCCTTTATTTTTATAGACACAAAATTTTAAAAAAATTTGATTAGCTGCAGAGGTTTTGAAAAGATACCCAAATTTCTTTCCTCATTACAAAACAGAAAAATATTTTTTCTGCCATTTTAAAATGCATTAAATTTTTAAAAGCAAAGAAATCTGTTCCAGTGTTTACAAAAAAAAAAAAGTTTCATCATTAATTTAAAATAATTTTTCCCTAACAGCCCATAAAAATATTCAACATAACTTTGGGTACTTTATCACGCCACAAAAATATAATCACCTTTTTTTTTTATCTTTTGTGTCATGAAATTTATTTTTTTGGAAATTTTAATTTAATACTCAAACCGATGGGAGAAATTAGGTTATGAATGAAGTTTATGCTCAAGATTCTTTCCATCTCATTTTCTTCTTCCTCATTTTCATTACAAAGTGACTTTTTTCAGAAAGTTCTTAAATCATTACAGTGAAGAAACCCGAGCCGTTTTTTGGACAAAAAATGGGGTTTTTTAATCCCAAAAAAATAGACCCATTCTGTTCACCTGCAATTTTCATACCTCCATACAGAATGTCATTCTTTATTTCAATAAAAGTCTGAGGTGTGAAGTCAAAACTAAAACCCCTTAAGTCATAAACTTAATGTTTTTTTTGCAAAGGGCCTTTTTTAATTTGGCCGGGTCGTTTTTTAAAAAAAATCAACAGTTTTACTTTAAAAAGGGTCTTATTCAACGGTTATTTATGATGTTTATTAGAATAAAGGGTTCCCGGTACGAGTAAATTTTTGTGTAAATAAATTAGCTTGTTCGCCCAGCCCGTGTAAACGGCCGGGTCTAAGATCTTACCTAGGTTTAAAGGAAGTCAAACGAATGGAAACGGTATTACCCATCCCGATTCAGCTAAAAATTTCAAAAAAAAGTAAACCCTTGCGAACTTTTCTTCCATCTTTTTTTCGTCTGGTCACTGCTTTTAAGATTCATGTTTTAGGCAGCATTTGCGATAACGGTACAGGTCGTGCAATTGGGGCTTTTGGGCCATTTCTGCTTAAAAATTTAGTGTCCGAAACCGCTTTTTAAATGAAGTTACGAATCGGCAAACTGAAAATTCACATGATAAAATGCTAAGTATATCAATACATCCCCCTAAAACTTCCCCCCAATTTTTCAAAAAAGGATTTTTTATGTTTTTTTCGCATGGGATCAGCGCAGATTTGTGAAATTTTTCAAATTTACTGTCCCTTGCCCCCTTAAATACAGCAAACAAACTCAAAAAATTTTTTTCGACACTTTGTATATAGAGATATTACTGCTTTTGTAAAGATACACAAAACCCCAAGTTTTTAAAAAGTTTTAAGTGCTAAACAAATGGCTAGAAATTTGACTTCCCCAAAATCTGAAGCTTTTGGGACCATCTTGCAATTTTAATGGGGAAAATTGATGTGTGGTTCCCCTAGGCAATGGTGCCCCCCCAACTCCCCCCCTTCCTGTCATTGTTTTTGGTTTCATGGTTAAATCGCAAAATAACCCAGGGAAAAACTTCAAATAAATGTAACACCTTAATTTTTAGCTTTTGGGGCAAATTCTTTTTGTACATGGACACAAATTGATTTTGACTTTCTTGTCCATTTGTCAATTGCTATTTTGACTTTTCCATTAAAGGTAGCTTATGGGACGCGATGTCCCCGGGGCAGCAGTAGTCCCCAGAAACCCCCCCGCAACGCCTTTTTCGCGATTCTCAATATTTTTTGTGTCTAACATCGCGCTTTTTTGGAGAAGTTTATCAAGTTCTTTTTTCAAGGTAATCATTTGAGTTAAATTTTTGTGGAAAACCACCAAAAGGGTTTTGTTTACATTTTCACTGGGGGGGCTTCCGTTTTTAAATGCGATGCACAAAAGGGTTTTTAAAATTAAAAGGGTAATGTCTTACTTTACGACTAGCGCGATACTAATACACTTTCAAAAGAAAAGTTTTTTTTTTGGACAACAATACTAATTTGCCAAAATATTTAAAGAGGGGTTATAGCACTACATTGTCCCGATATCTTTAACTTTAAAATAATTATGGTTTTTGTTGTCACAATTTCCTTGGGCTGGGCAATAAATAGCGCAAACTTGTGATCTTTTTACGTTTAAAAATATCATTTGTCTTTTTCATTTCCAGCACAATGGGCAGTTTTTCCCATAAATTTAAAATTTAAGAAAAATTGGTGTCCGGGGAATACTACAGCATGTTAAAATTTACGTTCTTTTTGGGTTGCAATCCCCCGCGACGGACGTCATTTCACAGGGAAAACCCTTTAAATGGTAATACGGGGGCTAAGGTTTGTATATATGTAAAAGTTTTTTTTTTTGATTTGGGTTTTTTTTTTTGCGGCGAAATACATGCGATTTCTGTCTGGGTACTACTTGTTTGCCAGTATAGTAAATTCTGGTCAAATTTCACTTGTCCATGCAGCTTTGGGACACACTGGGTAATACAGACATTTAATTTGCCAAAGGGTTTTTTAGAGTACGGGGGGGGGGCAAAAATGTTTTCGGGCCCGGCCATGCGCCAAACACCCGTGACAATAAGAATAAAAGATTCTCGACAGCCAAAAAATTGGATTTTCGAAATCCCTACTTCACAAAATTCAGCATCCCTTTGTAATTTTAAAGCATAACATTGTGACTTTAAAAATGGGTTTTCCCCGGGGGGGATAATGAGGTCATAAAAAGAAGTTATTTTTCCCATGGGTAAACCCGTAACGGAAAAAATTTTTGACACATGTTTGCTGTTTTTTGATATCGAAAAAAAGAATTAACTTTTTTAATATTTTTTACTTAAAAACTCCAACAACACCATGAAAGTAACCCGACTTTTAACAGCAGCTAGAATGCAAAAAAAAGGGTAACTCTCAAAAAACCCAATTCATCAAAACCCATTCTTGAAATTTTTAAATAGATTGAAAAAATTAGTGCAAATCGACGCCCCCTTTTTTTAAAGTCTATTAGTTACGGGGAAATTAAAAGTTACACATCATGTACAAAGAACATCAATATGCAGGTTTTTTTATTTCTTCCCTACTTTATACCCCGGAAAATTATATCATGCCCCTTTTAAAACAGCATGCCTCCCGATTGGGTAAAAAATAATCTTTCTTTTAAATGAAGTTTTTTTGGTCATATTAGAACATTAGAATTTAATTTTGTTTCTAAAAATTTTTAAAAATTCCAAAAAAAAGAAAAAAAGACAACAACGTCGGGGAAAGAACCCGGACCGCCGAGCAAAAAGACCCAAATTTCCCCTCTCGTAACCCAATAGGCTATACCTAACGAGAAAAATGACTTCAAAAATAATATTATAATCTGAAGTTTACCTGGATAAAAGCGTTTCGTGACAAAAAAGCTTTTTGATTTTCATCGTAAAAAGTAGTAAAAACAGCAAAATTTTAAAGTGTTTCTGTAAAATAAAGTTTGTCGTAATTAAATTTTTTTAAACCTTTCTTAGAAATTGCATTTTTTTCAAGGATCTCAAAAAAAAAATTTTTTTTTTTGTCGAAAGTTGGTGGCTTGCACTTTAAAATGAATGTTGTTTTGTAAAAAACAGGGCCTTTGGGGAGTTTTGATCTAAAAGGAACATTATACGCTTTGTAAAACAGTGGTTTGTTGTAGATTGAAGAAACAAAAAATTAAATGTTCAAGATGAAACAATTTCTAAATAAACCCAATTTTAAAAAGTTATTAAAAGTGCCCGGAAACTGGTCCGTCCGATACGTTTCCCAACCATACAACCGAGATTCTCAAGTCAGTGTATGAAAAGGTGCTTGAACTACCCTTTTTTAAAGTTCTTTTGGCTAAATTTCTTTCAGTAAAAAAAAGTATAGTCCAAAAAATTAGACTGTAGCAGATCTACATCTCACTTTAAACCCCTTTAACTTCTAATTTACATTTTTTTTTTCAATAATTTTGCAAATGTAACCCTGACAAAACCCTTACTGGTTGGCGACCCCCGATTCGGACAATTTTTAAAACCTTTTTTCCCGTAATATTTTTTTTTTTTAATTCAAGATCCTGAAATGTTATCTGAATCAAATTCATTTTCCCGGGGTCGCAAAACGCGAAAATTTTTTTTTGTATTTAAAAAATGAACACCACTGAGGCCCCAAGAGGGTACGTAAATTTAAGATTTTTGGGGTTGCAGGACCAGAAAAAACGGACGTAGGAAAACAAATTTTAATTTTTCATTTCGTCACCAGAATCCTTTTTTGGGCGGCGTTAATGATAAAAAAGACATGTTTACCTTGTTTCATTCAATATTAAAGTTTGATTAAAAGGTGCGGGCTTTTAAAAAAAATTCAGCTGGCCTATATAAGACACAAATTTAATTAATAAAAATTGGTAAAATGCATTTAAAATCGGGTTTTTTGACAAAAAAACCCTTTACACTTTTTTTTAAAACGCAATTTTTTTGACTGAATTTACGATTGTAGGAGACCCTTTGAATAAGTTTTGGGCCTCAAAACAAGTTTTCGCATGCACATGAAAGCCAGCAGTTTCCCCCCGCAAGAGCTGTCCAAAATTTGGAATAAATGTAAAAATATTTCAATTTTTTTTAAGTTTTATTTCTGTTTGCAATGTTGTAAAGGATGTTGCATTTAAAGCAAAGGTCTGTGTACTTGTCAAAAATTTTAAAAAATAATAACGCCAAAATAAGCGTTTAGCGTTGCCCATTTCTGGGGCGTCGAAATTTGGGGGCGCCGCCATGGGCCAAAAATAAAAAAAGTTTTTTTCAACAATATACTAGTATAGATTTTTTTTTTAAAATTTAAAAAGAAAAAAAATTGGAAATCCCCCAAAAAAATCGAAGAACAAAAAATTTTGGGAAGAAAAAAATATGATAGAGTAGAACCCCGAATGTCAATTTTTCCCTTTGACACTAATTACACATTTCGTATATAATTAAATTTTTTTATTTATTCTACTTTTACTCAATGAGATAAAAAGACATTCTTGTTGCTAAAACTTCTTGTTTGCTAAAACTTCTTGTTTACATTGATCCACGGCGAGCATACCTTAACCTGAGACGGCGACACCTGTTATCACGACGTTCAACTGCAAACATCGAGTTTTGCTTACGAAATATTGGCGGTAGTAACCTGGCGACATGTGTTCTCGATAGTCTAACAAGAAATCACAAATTATTTACATAATTATATTCAACTAACCTTTAAAATCATCTGTTTGACAAAATATTACCCCTTTCATATAATCTGCAAGCAAAATCTACGATTATAAGTCTCCGCTGTGCTAATTTATTACAAGTTTTATCAGATGACCTACTTTCCGATTCAAGAAATCACCGTCATGTATTCTCGAGCTATTTTTAGTAACGGATGATTTCCCCATCTACATTGTGTACACTACGGTAGCGCTTTCATACTGTCGCACTGACGTTAGACGGAATGTGTGACGTCACGCTCTATGTATAGAATGTCCCCATCTAGGTTATAACACACTAAATAGTTGTTGTTCTTTATTCTATATGAAACTGACCCATTTCCAATGACCGCAGCACACATCAGGACCCATTTTAAATTCCTGTAACTTACATTTTCTTGAAGAATATTGTCAGTGCTAACTAAAAATCAAAAGAAAAGTGGGGGTCATGTTTGATGCAAGAAAAATAATTTCAGTCAAACACACAAACTGCAAAATCAGCTAAAAAATGAGACCCCAAATTATACTGGTGGTGTATGATCTAAGTTTCCATGAAAAATTTTGTCATGTTGTTATTTCATTATGAAAATGCTACCTACATGTCAAGCATAGATCTGTCATGTGATTTTAGCAAAAAAATTGCAAAGAAAATAAGGAAAATAGCCCTACAGAACAAAAAAACTGAGGACTATTTGTGTCCGCCATTATGCGACTACCATTTTTTTTCGCGCAATTTTTCTATTTAGTGTCTGTATGCCTCTAAAGCTAAAATCACTGTACTGTAACTGCTCTACTGAAAACAAATAAAGTGGTAATGAATATTTATTTTTTATTCAAACTTATTTCTTATTATTTTCTGACATATATATTCAGTTACAACATTCACATAATTTTGACAAAGAATAAGGACTTTTTTCATGGAATAGGAATTAAAGCTCACAGATCAGGAGAAAAATGAAGATATTGTAGTGAAGTTCTCCATGAAACAAGGTTCTATGCCAGTTGCACAGAAACCTAGACCCGGCCCATATTGCTTACAAGCACCACTTAAGAATTAGCAGGATCAAGGATTACAAGAAGACATATCTGAAAGTATAGAACCTGGGGAACCAATAACATGGTGGTCTCCATTAGTTGTCCAGCCAAAGCCAAAATTCAACCAAATAGAAAAAGAGAGTCTTGAACCACACATGATCCGGATTTTACATAATATGTTTCATGATTGCACTGTTTTCTCTGAAATGTTTATGAAACAAGGATATCATCAATTAGTATTACACCCAGATTCAAGATCAGTAGCAGCATTCAGAACACCCTGGGGAAACATGAGACCAAAGAGGTTAATATTCGGTGCCAAGTCGTCACAAGACTTATTTGATGAGGCAATGTACAAAATATTCGGCGATATACCAAAGTGTCTAAACCAGAGAGATGATACTTTGATAGGCGGGAGAACATTAGAAGAATACAACAGAACATTAGAAGTGGTATTACAAAGAGCAAGATATTTCGGAGTGAACTTCAACAGAGAGAAATGTAAGTTTGGCGTATACGAACTTGAATTTTACGGGTATAGGTTTATATATATATAGTTTCCACTCTTCTCTATTTTATAAAAGATGGTTCGAAGCTAACGCCTGAGAAAGTTAAAGCTGTCAAAGAATGTAAAACACCAGAATCTAAAGAGGCAGTGAGGAGCTTCATCGGCATGATTGGGTATCTTTCCAAATTCATTGATAGATACTCTGTGCTGACTGAACCCCTAAGAAAACTGACAAAGGAAGACATGCCTTTTGTTTGGAGAAAAGAAGAAGATAAAGTTTTTCAGAGACTGAAAGAAAGCATCACCGATGAGAAAACCATGGCATTATTCGACCCAAGAAAACCAAATATAGTAAGAACAGAAGCAAGTTTCCATGAAGGGTATTTCAAAGGACAGCGAAGGGTCTACAATAAGTTCATTACGTGAGCAGATCAATGGCAAGTGCTGAAAAACAGATTCAAGATAATTACATCCCATAAACCACTGATACCAATGTTCAACAAAACTATGATCAAACTACCACCAAGAATAGAGAAATGGGTGATGGAAATGCAAGACGTCGACTATGAATTGATATATGAACCAGGAAAAGACGAAGCAGATTACCTATCACGACACCCACTTCCGGAAATAGACAAAGATGAAACCGATCAAGTGATCCGGGTAGTAGTTGAGTCGGAACATGCTGTCGTAACGACGAAAATACAATATGAAACGAGTAAAGATGTTAGACTACAAGATGTTCTAAAGCGGATACTGCAGAGCAATGACTGGGAAAAACACAGAAACAGACCGGAAACTAAATCATACTATTTGGTCAGAAATGAATTAAGTATTGCTGAGGGACTGACAAATAGTTATACCGGCAACTCTGCAGAAGAAAGTGATAAAGCTGCTCACGGAATAGGTCATCTAGGATTAACGAAAACTAAACAGATGCTGAGAGCTAGATATTGGTTTCCAGAGCTAAACGTACTTGTAGAAGATACTGTTGGTAAATGTTTCGAGTGCCAAATCACAACAGAAGAACACAGACAAGAAACAATCAAACCATCGGAGATCCCTGAGAATGAATGGGAAACAGTTGCTGTAGATTTCGGAGGACCTTTTCCAGACGGACACTAACATTGTTGTAATGGATAAAAGAACACGATACCCGAAAGCAGAGCAGACAATACCCACATCTTTCAGTGACACAGCGGAACGATTAAGGAAGACATTTACTAATCACAGTGTTCCGAGAAGAGTAGAGAGTGATAAACGGGCCACCATTCAGTTCAGTCAAGTTTGCAGAATTTGCCAAAGAAATGGGATTCGAACATCATAAAATAACAACAGAGCACCCTAGAGCAAACGGAGAAGCCGAAAGTTTCATGAAAATGTTAAACAAAACAGAACAGATAGCGCATGCCATTCAAGACATGTTGATAGGTTACAGATCAACACGCATCCTGCGACAGGATATACACCATATGAAGTCTTGATGAAAAGGAAGGTTAGAACAAAACTTGACGTAACTCGAAATCAGCGACATGTGGGTTCCAGAGAAAATGGAGCACGAGATCATGCATAGAGATCAACACTATAAGCAGAAATGGCTGAAATGTAATCAGCGGCCAAGATGCAGTGAACATATGTTTAAGGTCGGAGATACCGTATTATTACGACAACACAAAAAGAATAAGTTGTCTACAGCATATGAGGCTACACCATTATATCATATTCAGAATCGGTGGATCGAGTATAGCTGCACGGAAGGTAACAGACACGCGCGAGATTTATAGAGATGCTACACATTTCAAAATTACGAGTAATATCACCGGAAAACAAACAGACGATACCTAGCTGGAGAGAAAAATTACTACGTAGAAGCCGAGGGTCGAACAATACACGGAGACGCTTAGATGAACCACAAAAACCAGTTACAGCAAATAGATCCAGGGAAACAAAAAACACCGGAAGTCGATTGAGACGGGAATTGCCGAGACGTACCAGACGAGAACCTGGTCGATACAATGACTTTGTAAAATAAACTATCAAAAGAACTGTTATTTCTTGCATACCAGACGAGGATTTCCGGTATTTTTACCGGTGCTGGAAAAATCCATCTTACACCCCGGGGCTGTAAGATGACTCTCGTGCTGTAAATGACGTATTACGAACTACATATATGTAGAAGATTTATGTAGTAATTTATATTTTATTTAAAAAACGGAATAAAATTTCAGTTCCTTGACAGTTCCTATTGGTCCCTGATAGTATATTTTTCAATTCAAATTACGTTATTTTATCAAAAATTCATAACGTTACGCTGCAACTGATAAAACAAAACCGGAACTAAACATTGTTATTTGTTTTGAAACGTCATGACGTCTTTCCTGTTTACGGACGTTAGTTTCCTGCGCTTTGTTTAAATACACTGCCATAAGAAATAGTTCTAAAAAGAAAGCCGTTCGATTGATTTTATTTTTATTATTATTTCTTGAAATTAGTATGCAAGAAAAAGATTCTGTCACTGGTTATAGGTGCAGATGGAAATATCCGGCTCTCGGGTAACTGTTTAGGCGGTAACTCGCCAGGGAGCCTCGTTACCGCCTAAATAGTTACCCTCCAGGCCGGATATTTCCATCTGCACCTACAACCAGTGAAAGAATCTTATAAGAAACGCGATTTGTTATTAAATTTTATATATCTGTGCAGAAGAGACTTTAAGTAATGATATAAGATCACTGCATTTACTAAAAGAAAAATAATAATGTAAAAGGAACCTCCCACTCTTGAGTTATTTTTTGAAGATAATTTAGAATGACTGCATGGTATTTGTCTGAAATATAGGAACCGTCACAATATATTGATGAATGTAGATTTATCAAAGATTAACAATTATTGTAAAGATAAGAGCTCAAATGCATGCTTGAATTTATGGAACATATATTACTGGAATTTGATGGTAGTGGAAAAACATTCTTGAGCCCAAAAGGTGATGAATGCAATGAAATAGACTATTTTTGAAGCCTTTAGCTAATAACACTGATGTTACAAAAATAGTGTTGAAAGATATAGATACAAGATACAATTTTTATGACCCCCTTCGAAGAAGGAGGGGTATATTGTTTTGCAGATGTTGGTCAGTCAGTCGGTCGGTCGTAATGTAGACCAATCCGTTTCCGGATGATAACTCAAGAACGCTTAGGTCTAGGATCATGAAAGTTGATAGGGAGGTTGGTCATCACCAGCAGATGACCCCTATTGATTTTGAGGTCTGTATGTCAAAGGTCAAGGTCACAGTGACCCTGAATAGTAAAACGGTTTCCGGATGATAACTCAAGAACACTTGGGCCTAGGATCATGAAAGTTGATAGGGAGGTTGGTAATGACCAGCAGATGACCCTTATTGATTTTGAGGTCAGTATGTTAAAGGTCAAGGTTACAGTGACCCTGAACAGTAAAACGGTTTCCGGATGATAACTCAAGAACGCTTAGGCCTAGGGTCACGAAAATTGATAGGGAGGTTGGTCATCACAGCAGATGACCCCTATTGATTTTGAGGTCAGTATGTCAAAGGTCAAGATCACAGTGACCAGGAAAAGTAAAATGGTTTCCAGGCAATTACTCAAGAACGCTTGGGCCTAGTGTCAGGAAAATTGATAGTTATGTTATATCCTTGGGGTCAAATATGGCCCCATCCCGGGGGTCACATGGTATATATAGACTTAAATAGGAAAACACTTTGAAAAAACTCTTGTCCAAAACCACAGGGCCTAGGGCTTTGATATTTTGTATATGACATCATCAAGTGGTCTTTTACTAAGATTGTTCAAATTATTCCCCTAGGATCAAATATGGCTCCGCCCTGGGGGTCACATGGTTTACATCCCGGCTGTACATTTTCCAGGTTCACCCTGGAAATGATGCTGGAAATACCTGGTATTACATGGTAATCCATGGAAATCCCTGGTAAATGATGACTTTTCCATATTCTGTTACATGAAATGTGGTATAATTTCCATGTAATACGGAATTTTATTTCCAGCCTTTTCCAGCATAGGCTGGACTATGATGGAAAGAGGCTGGACAACAGAGGTAAAAGGCTGGAAACCTCTGGAAATGATTCAATGGCAACATGGAAAGTGGAACTTAGTAATTTTTAAGGCTGGAAAAATATGGATAAAACTTTGAAATTTTACAGACCACCATGGAAAGAACTTAGTTATTTTTTAATCAAAATAACTGAGGAATAAATTTAAAATGCTTCTTTTTCAGTCCAGGGTGGTAGCTATTGCAAGCTTGCAGAAAGCTTACGCAAGCTTGTGTGTATTAACATACAGAATTCTGCAAGCTTGCGATAGCTTTGCAAGCTTGCGCAAGCTTTTTCTGTTAAAGCTGGACTTAGAAAATTTCATGCCAGTTGTAAGGTGGGAAGCAGTTAAAAATTCTAAGTTGAGAAACATGGAAAAAATCTATAAAAATCATTATTTGATGATGATTTATTTTTATTTTAACATATTATTCAAATTAAATGACATGAAACAAAGAATCTAAATATCAGGTAAACATTTATTTTTTGTATATATGTCTATATAAGGGCATGTCACACTAAATACCAAAACTATCAATTTGTCTGTAGCATGCACAATATAAATAAGACAATAAAATATGACAAAAAATATCTTTAACACTTTTTTATACATTTTATGTTGAGAATGTCTGAATTGATCATACAGAGAAAACTGTACAAGTGTACATGTAAGTATATAAGTCATATGGAATAATATATGATATACAGGTGATATTCTCTTAACTTTTACTCAGTAGCAAAGCTGCCATTTTTAGAGGATGGGTTTAGTTATATATAATCTGACATTTTTTTTTCTTCAAATTTTTCTGTCCAGAGAGGAAATCAGCTGAAAAAGGAAAAATCACATCCTTAAAATTTTAAACTAATACTAAAATTTATTGAAATATCATGCTTTTTTCTCCTAGAAAACAACAGCTGCAGCTACAGTAATTGCATGAAATAGTACAATTCTTTTCACCAATTCATTAAAAGTTACCTGGCAAAGGGATTCCTAGATAAGTGATAAATCATTTGGGTCTATTAATCTACTACAGTGTATGTATATTGCTTGTCTCACTACAGGAGATTATCTCATGCAGACTGATAAGATCTGGCATGCTTTATATTTAGAAACTCATAACAGAAATCAACCAATGAAAATAAGTCAGGGAACTACTTCTGGGGGCTGTACATGTACCACAAAAAGTAATCCATAGTTTTTTTCTGTTTTATATCAGTAATCTTCAAAATTTATGAGTATGTGATTGAATGGAATAAAATCTTCCTCTAGTACAAAAATATATTAACATCATAGATGTAACATTACCTTCATTAGCTGACTGTAAATGGCACATTTGCCCAAGAATATCAAAATTTCAAATCTACACAGGAAGTTCTTTGACAGAGAGCAGAACAGAGTAAAAATTTGGGAGAGTGTTTCCCTAAATATTTTACTATGTGCAGCTTATTTCATCTTGGAAGTTAACAATAATTTACAGAATGCACCAGGTGAGTTCATAAAATTTATTTATTTTCAAACAGTAATCTAGATTACCTTTAACAATGTCAAAACTAGAACAATGGATTCTATCAGGAAGCAGGTGGTTTAGTTTTCACTGTGTAATGCAACAAATGATTTTACTTCATGTCAATTTGTTCCACTGCAACTACTATGCAGCTGCAATTTCTAATTTATCATGCTTTTAATTTATAAGAAGGAAAATTGGATATTCTTTTTAAATGAAAATATCAAATGGAGGGGAAAAAAAGGCCAGAAGAGTTATCTCCGCAGGTGGCACTACTGAGTAAACAATGCTACCAGTCTGCTGACTACAATATTACACAGTATATTCAGGGAATATTTGGTTTAAATCAATGTTTTTAACCTGTTATTATATGAAAGTTATTTTTTAACAGGAAGAAATGTTTATGGATAATTTAGTTATTATTATAGATCATTATACCCTTTATTGAAACAGCAGAGCATTATATCGAAAATTCAGCAAAAATACACATATTAAGCAGCTTTTTGTTATTTATAGGTACTTTTATTGTAACTTCTTCTTTTGTTAATTCTGACATCTTTAACTACATTTATCACTTAGTCTAATTCTTTTCAATATTAAAAATGATTTTCAAATTTTCAACAAAAAAAAGTAGCATCTTTAATAATGGGAATTGCATGTCTAGTCCAAGACTATTCTAACTTTTTAGAATTTTTATTTTTAGAATTGTGATTAGAGCCAGTCTATAATTATCTAAGGTACAATATCATATGATAATATTAAAATCTGTAAATTAGACTGGCATTTGTCACAATAACGTAAATTTTTAAAAATCACATTTTTTTCAATTTTGTGACAAGTTCTTTATTATCAATCTTGCGGCTAGTCTAGTCTAGTCCACCTACTTATGATAGTCTTTGTCTAATATTTACCCATTTCAACAAAATAAACTGGAATGCACAAGTAAATAAAACTTCTATGTTCAAGGTTAAATGTAAAGATTTACCTGTTTTCCCTTTAGGAGTCTTACAGAATATTGACATATATTTGCAATGTTCAGGGAGATTATTTGAGCCTATCATACTTTAACTTAAAATATATCAAACTTTCCATGACATTAAAAAGTGAAAAAAGTATAAACAGTACTGTCAACTGATGAATGCATCAAAGACATTTTTTGGCCTCATTATTCATCACAATGTACAGTTTCAATTTTAGATCATTATACCCAATAATAAGCTATGAAAAAATTATAGACATCTAAGTGTTAAATTAAATCTATTTTTCAGGTATAGCATCATATGTGTATATAAAGTATCAGCACACATGAATGAATTGAGATATGTTTAGTGACCCAATGTATTGTGTTCAAAGGCTCCATCCAACAGTTCAAAGACATGTAAGTATATTGGCATTATATATTACTATAGTAATATACCAATACACACACTACCATAGTTCTAGGTCAACTGACAATTTTCCCCAAACATGACTGAATGTATCAACCGATTTTCAGCAGGACCCATAGCAGGTTTTATAATTATTCCCCTTGTTTCAAGTCCAGACCAATATTATTATATATAATGGTTAAAAAAGTACCAAATTAAGGAATCACTTGGCAGTCAACACAACTTGGGATGTCAGTGCAGGTAAATGGTAGAAATAAAACTTGTTACTATTTATACAATAAGAGCAATGCATAAGTCCAACCTATTAATCACTAACCCAAAACACTTAAAATATCTGTCTGCCTTCATTGGAACCTTATTCTACCAACATTTGAAATCAAATTGAGAAATAAAGCTTCGTGAAAATGCAAAAAGTAATGTTATTACTTGTTTAAATCTGCAGTGTTGCTTGTATCATAAAGATGCACTAACTTTGAATACCATGTAAGATATTAATTTTATTTTAAAACTATGAACAATACTAATGAAGAAACTGCTTTAATGGTTTAATATCTAGTGATTCATTATTTCAACAGGTCATAGCAGTGGAGCAAATGATGGCTTTGTGGTGGTTAGTGAAAAACTGTGGCAATCTACATTGGTGGTGGCAAACACTGACAGAAAATTTCTGGACCAGCAGTGACATTAAGTTGAAAATAATGACATATTTTACACTGTACTGAAGATGTAATTGCGAAAATTATTTAAGAAATAATATATCTCATTCAGTGATTTGTCGCTGAATAAATCATTGTTTGGAGTTCAGATGCGAAGGAATTAAATCACGATGGCGCAACATTACTGAAAGGATTTTCTTCAGACTTTCGCAAGTGAACAATCTTGACGGGTAGATACAACTACAATTATATTGCATCCAAAATCAGTGGCACAGAAACCGGTATGAAACCGGTATGGGACTATGTATTGCCTTGCAATACTTCAGCAGCTTGTTGTTTTATATGTGTAACCTGTAAATGATTATTGGTGTGTTTTATAAAGTTAAGAAGTCCTAGATGAAATTTTTAGTTTTTAATTTTAGCCTCACCTATGGACATGCACTGCTTAGGGGAGCTCATTTGTGATCATCCTTTGTCCAAGACTGTGAATCAAACCTACAACCTGCTGCACACAGCATTTTCATTTAGGATATAATCATATGGGATAAAACTTTTTGCTATTTCAGGGCCCTTAGAACTAGGCTGGAATATTTTCCAGGTTATACCAGGCTCATTTTCCAGCATTCCCTGGAAAATTTACCATGGTAAAACCTGGAACATTTTCCAGCCTAATCCAGGCTATGCTGGAAAATGTTCCAGGCTTTTCCAGACTTTGGTTAAAAAACTGTCCGAATACTCCAGGTTCATGGAAAAACAGGAATTTTATTACCATGGTATATTTTCCAGGGATGCTGGTATATCATGGTACTTATTCCAGCCTTGGCTTTTTCAAATTTTCCGCATTGATAATTTGGTTAGGCTGGAAAAGGCTGGAAACTTAGTCCGAATACTCCAGGCTTTTTTTTCCCATGGAATTCCATGGTAAACCCTGGAACTATTTCACCCGGGATAGACTTATATGGAGAAAAACTTTGAAAATCTTCTTGTCCAAACCACAAAGACTATGGCTTTGATATTTTGAAATATAGCATCATTTAGTGCTTCTCTACCAAGTTTTTTCAAATTATCCCTTTAGAGTCAAATATGGCCCTGCCCCAGGAGTCATATTGTTCATATAGACTTATAATGAGAAAAATTTAGAATCTTCATGTCCATAACTTACATCATTCAAATTTGGACCACATGTATAGTTTTGAGTGGCAAGATGAACCTTGACATGAGTTGACCTTGATCTTGACCTAGTAACCTACTTTCACATTTCTGTAGCTACAGCCTTCAAATTTGCACCACATGCATAGTTTTATGTTCCAAAATAAAATTTGACCTTAATTTTGACCTAGTTACCTACTTTCACATTTCTCAAGCTACAGCCTTAAAATCTGAACCACAAGCATAGTTTTGTGTACTGAAATGAACTTTGATCTTGAGATTGACTTAGTAAATTACTTTCATATTTCTGAAGGTACAGGCTTCAAATTTGGACCACTTGCATAGTTTTGTGTTCCGAAATAAAATTTGACCTTTATTTTTACCTAGTGACCTACTTTCACATTTCTCAAGCTACAGCCTTCAAATTTGAACAACATGCACAATTTTGCGTACCGAGATGAACTTTGATCTTGAGATTGACCTAGTGACCTACTTTCATATTTCTGAAGCTACAGGCTTCAAATTTGGACAACATGCATATTTTTGTGTTCTGAATTGAAGTTTGACATTGATTTTTACCTATTACCTACTTTCACATTTCTCAAGCTACAGCCTCCAAATTTGAAGCACATGCATAGTTCTGTCTACTAAAATGAACTTTGACTTTGAAATTGATCTAGTGACCTGTTTTCACATTCCTCAAGCCTCAGCTTTCAAATTTGGACCACATACACATTGTTTTGTACCAAAATGAAATTCGACCTTGATTTTGACCTTGAGCTAGTCTTGAAATTTGGAACATACAAAAATGGCTCAGTGGATGGCACCAAGATCACTCTGTAATCTCTTGTTAGGTTAATAGTTTAAAGGTCAAGGTCAGATTAAACCAGAATGGTAGAACTTTTGTTTACAGTAAGCATATAATTTCTGTTCCTTGTGCAATTACTGAATGCATCAAAGGGGGCATTTCGTGTTCGACGAGCTCTTGTTTTATTTATAGCCGGGTGTCAATATTACAACATTAGCTATGAATAGTTATTGGCCGACTCTTTAGTAACTGTTCTGATTACTACACAATAGCAATATATGTAAAATGTTCATTTACGAAAACTGAAACTAAAAAAGAAGTGAAATACTACACCCCGAGAATTAGATGGGATAAGGTAGATAAGGCAGAATATGCAGCCATGATTACACAAAACCTACAGACTTTGTCGAACGCTCGCTGCAGATCAATCCATGCTGTATGACTTTCTGCTCTTGGGAGGCGTCCTCTATCTCTTGCGATAGGTAAGTGATATGGTCCTCTGTGGAGCAGAATGGTCTGAAGCCAGCTTATTGTGTTGCGAGTAGGTTGTTAGTCTCCATGTACCACTTCAGACGTGCATTCACAATCCTCTTCATGATCTTTCCAACACAACTGGTTAGACTGATTGCACGATAGCTTGCAGCCGTCTTTGGATTCTTCCATTTATTATGGATGGGGATCATGACTGCCTCTTTCCATATCAGCGGAAGTAGACCTTGTGTCCAGCTGTAGTTGTAACTTTCCAGGAGTTTGCAAATTGCTGCAGTGCCTAAGTGAGTCAGCATTTCATTTGTGACTCCATCTGGTCCACTTCAATTGTCTGAGATCTGTCTGTAGCTCATGTAGTTTAAGACTCCGTTTCATGCATTCTGGTGTCACTTGACTTGTCTGCCTTTCCCTTTCTTCTCAGCTTCCCCTTGCCGTTCCCTGTTGATGGGGATGTTGGAAACATCTTTGTAGTTGGAGCAAAGGTTTTTGCCGCTTGTTTGCCCGTCAACAGTTTAACATTATCTTTCAAAGTTGTTAAGCCTTTCCCTGTGTCTTCATCGTTCAGCTATTTCGTCAATCTCCACAGCTTTTGACCATTTCGCTCTAGGTTGAGCGAGGCTGTTTTGTTTCTCAAGCTCTTCCTCTGTGCTTCCAGTTTGTGTCTGAGGATTTTGGCCTGGGCTCGCTGTACATACAGAAAGGTTACTTTCTTGTGAGGGATTGTTTTCTGCTTCCTCCCTGGCTTCTGATAACTTTGCCTGTAGATTCGCCAACTCATCACTCCAGTAGGGCTTATAAACAGACTCAATCAAACCGAGGCTGCAATTTTAACTGTTTGCCTTGTTCTCGGTGCTTCCGAGGGATCCACTTTTCAGATTTTATATTTTACTTTGTTGCTCCCCTTTGAATGGCACTGTAAGCAGCCTGTAGTATACTGGCGTTGAAGTCTTTGACAACCCGGTTGATGTTTCTACCTTCCACTCTGATGTCTTTACAAAGCTCATTACTCAGACTTTGGTAAAAGGTCCATCTGGCCTTCTTGTAGTTCCATCTGGGGATGTTGGGTGAAGTAGAGGCTACACGGTATCTACGGTCCATAGTAAGATGGTTTGGGCGATGGCTGCTACCTCCTAGTTGCTCATCAACTTCCCGTTTGACATGTCCGTGTATGTCATCAGTACATAAAGCAAGGTTAGGAGTTGACGTTGTTCGCCAGCTTCTGGAGTGAAAGGTTGGGGGATCGTCAGGCTTGTTGATAATGTTAAGCTTGTTATCATCTTGCCAGGTCTCCACTTCCTCTCCACGTTTATCCATATGGTCATATCCGCAGTTTTGTGAATGATTGTTAAAGTCTCCTACAATGATGCAGTTGCAACTTTGTCCAGGGGCAGAGCTTTGCCACTCGGAGAGTATATATTCACAAGTTTCAAGTTGAACTCGTTCTTTCTGAGGCTCAGAACTTGGAACCCGGAGTCATCCATATGCGTGTTGGTCTGGACAGCACTGATGTTGTTCCTGACTAATGTCGTGATGCCTCCTTTTCGTCTGCCAATTCTGTTACAGCGAAAACTCTGGTATCCTCTGACTTTGAAGGCTTTTGCAGGTTTTCTGAATGCAAAATACGTTGATGTCTTTCTCGTGGAGGATATGCACAAGTTCAGCCTTCTTGTTGAATGCATCAACCTGAAAGGCTAATGATGATTAGTTCTCCTCCTTGGTATGTTCCTCCTTCTTCTCTTTGCATGTCGAGGATGGAAGGAGGGACCCCCAGTAGCTGTGGGTGGACTCTGTCGAGGCTCAGAGCCCGGCACTAAATCTCCCTGGAGGGACCTCAGAGATTCAGCACCACATTGCTGTACACTGGATGGCTGTGTAGTCATAGAGATATTGCATAGTGCTGTGGTTCGTTAAGAGAGTGCCGAGCACTTCGGTCTTCAAACTCTGTAGGTTTCTGTCGGGGTTACCTCACCCTTAGTTCCAGGTTCATACCCTACCCTAGGAACACAGGGGCTATTTGTCCAATAGCTGGGGGTCTGGTCATAGGCATTAGGCGAGTCCACACACCGGTGAGCCTGGAATACCACATGTCTTGGGGCAACCCTCCTCCGAGTCCACTGCAGTTCATTCTGAGGCCGCAAGGTGTTCATTTACCGTGTAGCGCCATCTGGAAGGCACTGCAAAGAGCTTGTCTGCAGAGAGGTTATGTTCTGGCAAGGAAGACTACTTTCCAGATTTTATTTTATGCACTCGGCTTCTTTTTCGCCAGAAGGCTAGCCAGCGGCGGAAACTGAAAGCGGAAGGTGACAAGCACAGAATACACAGCACACCACACTTGACGCATCAACAGACCGATGTCACACAATCCCATTGCAAGGGATTGGTTTGTGTCCTTCATAGTCATCGCTATAGATAGTATGCAGCTAATGAACCTAAAAATGTGCTCTGACATCCAAGCTTCCGGTGAGAAACCGCCATAATGTTTTTATCTGAGAATAGAAACAAGTGATTATATACGTACAGATTTGGTGGATGTTCTTATTCATGGTTCTGGTGATGGATTAATCGATATTAGAGTATCTTTTTGTGGACAGTTGTGATTACGTGGATTCACGGTTCTTCCATACAGGAGGATAAGACAAAGAAGAAGAAGGATGGCTGACTAGCTACGGGTCATACAACCGCTTAAAATTATTTACGTATGCCATATAATGAAATGAACAGCCGAAATTTCTGGCGATTATTACCGTTAAAACAGGTGTGAAAACAAAGAAAAATATCAAACAGGGAGTGCCACGCACAAAAAGCGCAGCCTCCTCAAAACGAACCCCCCAGCACGCAAACGCGTGCACCACACACACACTCAAAGCTTACACATAAGGACAAAACGAACAACACACACACACCCACAGCTAACACATAAGGACAAGACCAACCTCACTCTTACCCCCACCATGTTCCAAAGACATGGGACAGTGTAAATAAAAGTAATCCCCTCCAGGTGAATCTCTAACACACGTAATGGAAACAAAAAGGCATGGCATGTAAAACACAAAAATGCTCGTGTATAAATATATAAAAAGCAAACCTTAAGAACCAAAAACGTATGTACTCAATGCCTTTTCAGAAGACAGAGCAACAAGAGAAACACCCTTAAGGGCCCGACGAAACAGGCCAGAAGACAAATATCAAAGCAGTTCAGTCCTGGTAGGATTTAAAAACTGCTCATCATAGAGTCCTCCCCCTCTTCCGTCAGACGCAATCAAAGAGGGAAGCGTAGTGTCCAACTGTAAACGGGTTGAACACTTAACATGCGGTATGTCTCAAAACAGTTGGGTCGTAACCTCTTTTAATAAAACGTTTGATAATCTTTTCAAATACATTTGGAAAATTACCATGACCCAAGATCTTACGAAGTTTGTAAACCACATCCCGATAAAAAAAACGGGTTTAGAAATACTGAATATATTGAATTTTAAAACTAAATCAGAATTACGATAATAAAATTTAGTAAAATATTTACGCAATTTGTAATAACGTTAGCCTTGCTGAAGAAGTTTACTTGTAATATATTGATTACGTTCATTGAAATGCTTGAAATGACTACACGCTCTGGCAAACCGAATTAATTGAGAAATATATACCCCATAAGATGTAGCCTGAGATACATCCCGATCCAAATGGGAAAAATTTACAATACTAAAAGTAAAATCATCCCTCTTGTCATAAATTTTGGTATGAAAGTTGTTTTTCGCAAATTAATTATGTCTTTTTAAATATTATGGTGATCTAGCCTAGCTAGATATAATGATAAATTGAATTCAATAGGCGTAGAAACCGATAAGCCTACTTGGTAAAGCAATCCATTTAAGTTGCCTTCCATGGAATATGGAAATATATAAAATTATTTGATCGAAACACATGTTAAGAGATGTTTTAAAACAAACTATTAATCATACTTACTGTTACAAGCCGGGGCTAGGGGGCGTGAGAGGTGTTGAACATTTCATTACCTCTCATGAACAGACTCAATCAAACCGAGTCTGGTTTTATTCTTCTGCATTGTTTGCTTCTAAAAGATCTTTTCACAGATTTTATTAACTATCACAACAGCAATCTTTAAGTGCCGTTTGGCGGCTGTAAAAAGGCTCCCCGTGCTTGGATTCAGTGTTGATACATTTTCTGGTCTTTTTTTTTCACTGTCCTGTGACTTTGGAACATGGCGAGAGTAAGAGTGAGGTTAGTGCACCATAAACCGGTATAAGCTCCCAAGTGGTGGTTTTGCCACTGACCGTTCCAAGGCGGTGTCCCACTGTGTTCCTTTATTTGTTTGTTTTGTTCTTGTGTGTTTGCTTTGTGCGTGTGTGTGGTGTGCGTGTGTGTGTGTGTTGATCGTGTGCGCGTTTGGGGAGGCTGTGTTTTTAGAACGTGGCTTTCCCTGTTCCATGTTTCTTTAATCTGTAATACTCGTCTTTTCGCCGACGACAGCACTCTCGCATAATGAGGAATAGAGTCTAAGACATGCACACAAAATATATAAACATAGCAAACACATAGACACTGTAGACCAAATAAGCATAACGTATCGTTAAAAATTGTAAATTCTAACACGACTCGATTTGTTTTCCTATTAAACAAAGAAGACTGAAAACCGTGTGTTATTATTCAACAATTCATTTTTCTGTTCGGGTATATATTGTTTCTTAAATGATTATTTAATAAGTATCAATAAAGGAACAGCTTGAAAATCTACCTTTAAAGTTACATGTATAGATCTATATCTACTTGCCATAGATATTTTGGTCCGCATTATATGATATAACTAGTCACAAGCTAAAACAAATTTCGGCCCCAAGTGCGTATTATTTGTAATGCTAGGGTATTATGAGACGATGCAAATACTCTAGGTCAAAATGTCACCAGCTAATCTGTAATATTTTCTGCGGTGAAACCTTTCCAGATGCTCTTCTTAAACTTCCGCTCCACCAATAAAGAATTGCAAATCAAAAACGAAACTTTTCAATCAAAGTGTCACATTACCATCGTAGAAATAAGTCTCTACTATGTCTCCTACCGAAAATCTCGGAACAGTAAGTTGATTGTCCAGAATTTTAGCGTCTGTTATTCCTAATCTGTTACCCGACATACTAGTATAACAACCACCAAATATCTAGTCTTCAATGGGATTTAATTTGTAGCATGATCGTCTCGACATCCAGTTTCGGATCTGTAACCACCTTCCTTTAGAAATTCTGTCCGATAACATCCGGTTTTGAATATTCATGGAAAATAAAGAAAGACACCCTACCGAGAATAATTTCGGATCCTATGGTGGCATATTTCTACCAACCACAAATCCACATTATTCAGTTATTATCTGGCAAGTGACAAAACTGCGTGTTTTTCACTTAAGTATCTTAACAGGACAAAACTGCCTGTTTTTGCCCACTACTGCCATCTATTCACTTACGTTAACTATAGGTACATTGACTTTTGTCAGTTAGTTAGTTATGATTGGCAATATCCCGTAATCGTCCCCTATCATTACGGAATGAATGAAAATATATAAAGGGGCATAATAAATACCATTACTTTATGATGAAAATTGTTGGAAACCCCTTTTGTTGATTCTTATAAACTCAAAACTTATTTCGGCTAAACTGCATCAGCTGCTTATTTTTCCCGTTTTTATTCATATCTTTTGGCCGATTCATTGTGTCTGTCGTTGTTAGACAAGGCTTAAATCATCCTTATATAGCAGAGGCCGGTATTCGACCACCAGGGGTATAACTATCTGTGCGCAAAATATGCAGCTGCATACACATGGTCCTAAAAATGGAAACATGAATAGTCTTAAAATTCAGTTTAAACAGTGACGGGTAACGGTTTTCATGCTATTTTTCTTTTTAATACTGTGTTTGGTTGCCTGTCTCCACACCGACACGCATTAAATATGACTTTTGGTAGGTCGTACACTGAACTCCTAAGCATTCATTTCTTCAGTTTTGCTTGTTCTTTCTCCAAAGGTGTAAAAAACAACACTTGTTTCCATTTGTATTAAAATCTAAACATACATACAGACGGAAATAGTCTCTAACATACTGTAATGCAAATATGTTAATTGGACACACTCGAAATGTCCGTTTCATGCGTTTCAGTGGGAATGCATGCAACCCTGTCTTTTACAATTTCAACGAATTACTCTCTCCCTAAAGTTTTTTTAGCTCGACTATTCGAAGAATATGTAGAGCTCTTGGACTCATACGTGCCTCGGTTTCCGCGTCCCGAATTGGTAAAGTTTTTGTATGTAAGACAGTAACCACTTGTTAGAATGGATTGAAACTTCACACACTTATTCGCTGTGATAAACTGACTAAAATTGCCAGGTTCCATAACTCTATTTTTTTGTACAAAATCAAGCCCCTTCTTCGACATCGTAATTCTGATTTAGTTTTAAAATTCAATAGTAATTTAAAGACACTTCTGCGAGAAGGTATTTCTAAACCCGTTTTTTATGGGGATGTTGTTTACAAACTTCGTAAGATCTTGGGTCATGGTAATTTTCCAAATGTATTTGAAAAGATTATCAAACGTTTTATTAAAAGAGGTTACGACCCAACTGTTTTGACCATACCGCATGTTTAGTGTTCAACCCGTTTACAGTTGGACACTACGCTTCCCTCTTTGATTGTGTCTGACGAAAGAGGGTGAAGACTCTATGATAAGCAGTTTTTAAATCCTACCAGGACTGAACTGTTTTGATATCTGTCTTCTGGCCTGTTTCGTCGGGCCCTTAAGGGTGTTTCTCTTTTTGCTCTGTCTTCTGAAAAGGCATTGAGTACATATGTTTTTGGTTCTAAAGGTTTGCTTTTTATATTTTTATACACGAGCATTTTTGTGTTTTACATGCCATGCCTTTTTGTTTCCATTAGGTGTGTTAGAGATTCACCTGGAGGGGATTACTTTTATTTACACTGTCCCGTGTCTTTGGAACATGGTGGGGGTAAGAGTGAGGTTGGGTGCGCACCGTAAACCGGTTTAAGCTCCCCAGTGGTGTTTTTGCCACTGACCGTTCCAAGGCGGTGTCCCACAGTGTTCCTTTGTTTGTTCGTTTTGTCCTCTTGTGTGGGCTTTGTGTGTGTGTGTTCCTTTGTTTGTTCGTTTTGTCCTCCTGTGTTGGCTTTGTGTGTGTGTGCGCGCGTGTGTGTGTTTGTGGTGCACGCGTCTGCGTGCTGTAGGTTTCGTTTTGGGGAGGCTGCGATTTTGGTACGTGGCATTCCCTGTTTGATATTTGTCTTTGTTTTGTTTTTTTGGCACGTTTTGTTTAAGTTTTTAGCTCGACTATTCAAAGAATATGTAGAGCTATTGGACTTACCCGTGCTTCGGCGTCGGAGTCTCAATTTGTTTAAGGTTTTGTGTGTACTATTATAAGCTGGTATGTCAGTAACCATTGAGGGAATGTACTGAAACTTCACACACTCATTCACTGTGATAATCTGACTTACGCTGCACAGGTTCCATAACTCTATTTTACTTTTTTACAAATTTATGCCCTTTTACGACTTAGAAATTTTTGGTTAAGGTTTTGTATGTAAGTTGGTATCTCAGTATCCACTAATGGGAATGGACTGAAACTTCACATACTTATTCACTGTCATGATCTTACATACAATGCACAGGTTCCATAACTCTACTTTGCATTTTTACAAAATTATGCCCATTTTTCGACTTAGCAATTTTTGGTTAAGCTTTTCATTCACTACGATAAACTGACTTACACTGCACAGGTTACATAACCCTATTTTGGTTTTTAGCTAGTGAGATTCTGTTAGGTTTAAAAATTTCACATGCCAAGCTTTTAAATTTATAGCACTTATTATTAGTGACCGGTTTTTATGGTAATAATTTATGTAAAGTTGTTGATACATTATTCAAATACGTTTTTCTCTTAATTCATCTTCTTGGTGCAGATGTAAATCTATAAACCGTACTTTCTTCATTTAGAATATTTATCGAGTTTCCACATGTCGAGATTTAAATTTAATGCTGTAGTAAAATACCACAGACTCTACCGAGGATAAAGGGCTAACCCAACAGCAAGGCTGTTGGAAGTGGCCTTATATACCTACAACCACTACATTCCTCTCCTCTCTAACATTGAAGGACTATGCATCAACTGAACCTCCTATCAATTTCTAGCCCGAGGCATCAACTGAACCTCCTATCAGTTTCTAGCCAAAGGCATCAACTGAACCTCCTAACAGTTTCTAGCCTGAGACATCAACTGAACCTCTTATCAGTTTCTAACCAAAGGCATCAACTGAACCTCCTACCAGTTTCTAGCCCGAGGCATCAACTGAACCTACTATCAGTTTCTAGCCTCATCCAAAAGCATGAATCCGTCAAACATCCTCATCGCCATTGTAGTATTTTTAATACCACAGACTCTACCGGGAATCGAAACCCGGACCTCGTGATCTGAAGGCGGACACTCTAACCACGTCGCTAAAGGGTTAACCCAACAGCAAGGCTGTTGGAAGTGGCCTTATATACCTACAACCACTGCAATGCACTCTAAGACATAACATTTTTGTATTGCATTCAATAATTGTATAGAACATATAATAAATCCTTCTAAAACAGATCCGTAATTCCAGATATTTGCAGCCATTGCAATAACACCACTTCTTTAATTTTTTATGGGGCACTGGTGATTTTTCAAGGCAGCTCTGCCCTTTAGGTAGCATCTAATTAGATAAAAAAAATCTACTCTGACGGATGCCATTTATCAGAGCGTCTGGTAAACGTGAAAGTGTATGGTAGTAGTTTCTAGTTTTCAGAAAAAGAAGAAACGGTTTCAATAGCCTGTTTACAAAGTCAGATTTTTTGTTTGTTATTTATACGGAAAGTTCATATTTTGTTATTGCAAATTATCTGGTCAGTGGAAAAGTTTTACGGCGGGAATTTTCAAGAGTGTTTTAGCCACGAGTTCTAGTATCGATTCGTTCTTGGTCAAGTTCGAAATTCGTACTCAGAAAATGAGAAACTTAACAGAAATTGAAAATACAGTTTGTTAACACCCAGTAAACTAGACAAATAGTTCATGACTTGAATTATAACGATATGGACAGTGCAATAACAGATTTTTTGTATTATTGAAATAGCATGTTAAAATTGACGCATTGAATTGATTGAACTGAATAGCAATTTCCTTGAAGAATTTAACGCCCCGAGTGAGGTTCAAACCAACATCAGTGAGGGGCAAGTGATTTGAAGACAGCGACCTTAACCACCACAGGGATCACTTTTGGCAGATACCTTCCATTTGCCTTGAATCAATGAGATTTTGACAAAATGAATCATAATGTGACTTTTTCTTTTTATAATGAGATTTTACATTGGCAGACAGCCTTTATTACACTGAAAAGCAAACATCTGTTTATTTGAAAGAACAATTTATCTTTATAGATTAACAAAACAGTTCCTTTAAGAGACACTTTGAACATAATTCAAGATTCTGTGCCCGAATAGGTTGATGAAAGTTGCAGCCGAGTGCAGGGCCCACATGCATTTTTCCTTTCAGTAAGCAGTTGACTCTGAGCTTTTACTCATACATTTGATCTCCCGCACGGGAGGGTCAAAATCCGGATTTTTTCACCTTGCCTGTTCCCCGACCAAAACCATACATCTCCCGCTTTTCAAAAAAATTCAATTTTTAGACTTTTTCCTCGCAGCACTGGGTTGATAATTACAGAGGACTGACAAACATGTTTACACAGTAAATCAAAGCGTCACCAACTGTTGTATATTATACATGTTTGACATACATGTATGTAGCTGTTTTCACAGGTGAATTTTGATAACATGATTGTTTTGATAAGGGATTAGACCAGCAGGGCTTTTTCCACCTGTCTCGCGGGGCCGAATATCAGCCCATTCTCAGTGCCATTAGGCTCCGTTTTTTACCAGTTTGAAGCAAAACACTCCCAGTTATAAGAAATAATTCCCAGTTTGATTATTCAAAGAAAAGTTTTTTTCGGTAATGAAATCACATAAATAATTGTTAGAAAATACCAACCAGTTACTATTTTTAGAACATGCCTGTCGTCTGCACCTCGGTAAAAATAAAATGCTCTGATTAAGTTGGTAAGTTGTTTGCTCCAAAGTTGGAAGACAATAAAAGTAATTGTCGCAATTATATCGACAATTTTAGCACAAATAAAATAAATGAATAAATTCTCTTTGCAAATTGGTGAGTAAATAGACACTTCAAAGTCAAAGCAAAAAACGGTAATAAATTTGCTACTTACTTTGGATTTTTGTAAATGATAAGTCCTACTTGTACAGTATTAAAAAAAACAAACATTCAATTTGTCTCCTATTTAGATTGATATAGTAGTCGCAACTTGACCGCGATGGTTGACCTTAGGCTGATAATTCATATCGATTATTTCATTATAGAAATCAAGGGTGCTTAGGGTAGCCGTGTATATTTATATGGAATTAGTTTGTATACAGTGTAGTATCAAAATATATATACTTACATTTGATCATTTAAAGCCTTCCAATACATAATTTACATTTACACAAATTTATAATTCCTTTTTCTCGTGCAGCTCGTGTTTTACGTACACTCCTTTTCAATAATAGGTTGTGCCTCATTATGTATTATAATGCAAAGGTCAACCATCGGGGTCAAGTTGCGTCCACTATATCTATGACACATTTTGATGAATAGCCTGAAATAAACACCAGCACATTGCAGCTAATTATAAACTTCAGAAGGGAGAGTGTCCACAAATTTTCCTTTATTGATTTTCAGCATTGTTCTTTGATGTGGGATGAAAGTTAACTGGTTGGGCATTGCCAGGTGACTGATGTAATTTGACATAATTCTACTCTATTTAGTGTATAAAAATTTACTTTAGATTGTTGTTGTTTTTTTTTGTGTGTGTGGATCTTAAATTATTATATGGCTGAAGAACAGTAAGTTTGTTCATTTAAATAAAATGCAGGCTGTTGCTATAGCTATAATAAAACTATAAAATATTTTTTGTTAAATATAATGTTTTCATCTACCATTCTAGTGGTCCTTTTCTCTAAATTTTATAATACTTTACACATTGTTTTGAACCGATTAAATATGACAGTAATGATGATGATGATGCCAGCTGATGATGATAACGGTCATTGTACAAAGTAATACTAGGACTGCAACAAAATTTAAGAGGGACTCCAAAATCTGAATGTTTGGCAGTCCTGACTCCATGAAACTGAATCCTAATGGAAGCCCTGACTTGTTAAAAGTTGTTAATATACAATATATTTTATCCTTTTAGCTTTTTGAAGTTAAAAGTGTAATAGAAAATAACTCAAAATATCGAATTTTGTCTCTTAAGTTTTGCGTTCACGCGCTTAATTTATGTCGGTAAAAAAAACCCTCCAGTTTTGAGATCCCAACTCCAGCTGAAAAATAGCAAACCTCCAGTTTTGGGATTCTGAACTTATCACATGTGTGCTTTTTCTTCAAAGCTGCGCTGTCCAAGTGTAAGTTCAGTTATATTCTAATCTTTCTGGATCTGATACACTTCCATTAATTTAGGCCAGGACAGCTTTGAAGTCAAACTCATAATGACCCTACCCTCCCCCTCAATTACAAACATTTTGTATGGAATTTTGGGCGTTCAGCGGTTTTTATTTTCTTGAAGGGACTTCACCAGGGGTTTCTCCACCCTATTGTTATTCTCATTGCTACTCGTACGCGAGAATGGAAGCAAAGTTTGGCCTTCCAAACGCTTCAATTTCTTCTTCGGTGGCAGTTTGACACTTCGCGAAAATAGGCGATTTGTGCCTGGTAATCATTATCACATGATGCTCTAAGGAGATAAAAGTGAAATTAAAGCGCCCACTAAACTTCATATGACCAGCAAGTAACGGAAAGTCCGCATTGCAGCGGAAGTCGCAATTTCGGCAAAAGCTCCATAGCCGCGCGGATGCGATTTTTAATTGCATTTGAGCAAAATTGATGCAAATTTCACCAAAAAACTGCGAGAATATCGCCAAATTGCGGCCAAAAGTGTATTTTTTCTATTCAGTACACAGCCCTAGAAATTTCAGTAATGGAACGTTATTGCAGATGCCTAGAATAAAAGATATGTAACGATTCTTTGAAAACGGTGAGTTTTAAAGGTGCTGAACTGTCCAAATGAGTGGCCCCTTTATACTGTCCTGTTACGGAATTCAATTTTTATATCATTATACTGACCAGTTGTTTTGTAGAGTAATATACATGTTTTATATGCTGTTTAATTTTCATGTGAAACAACCCTTTCTTTCTATGATTTGGTGTTGGATGAATTTTTTCTCAAAATGTAAGGCCAAGCGTTATTAAACTCGTTCATACTTGTTTTCCCAATTTTGAATTTGACTTGATCATTAAAAAAGTAGCTAGGGCTTCAGACCACAGTAGCAGGGGGAAATGCACCCTCTGCTACCATACTGGAGTCATCAATCTATAGAAATAAGTAGAATGAGTTCATTTATGCTATTATAACATACAGGTTTAGGATGATTTTGGTTACAATCCACAAATTTTTGCCAGAGTTATGGCCCCCTTTTCGACTTATAATTTTCAGCACTGTTGATGTCAGATTTAGAACTCTTTAAAGGATGAACTGATTGTATTCATTCTTCGGTACACAGGTATGCTTTTGATTAAAATTTGGTCTCCTAAATGAGTAAATGGATTGAATTCATTGTAAGTACACAGGTATACAATCATAGTATACAGGCCAACTTCAGTTTTAATTACTGTCTATCTTTTTTTCTCCTTTTTAGCTCACCTGAGCATGAAGTGCTCAAGGTGAGCTATTGTGACTGGTCATAGTCAGGCGTGGTGCGTCATCTGTCGCGCATCAACATTTGCCTTGTTAACACTCTAGAGGCCACAGTTTTGACCCAATCTTTATGAAACTTGGTCAGAATATCTGTCTTGATGATTTCTAGGATAAAACAAGAAAACTTTGAAATAGGGTCAAAAATCTATGAAGTCTGTCAGGTCTGAATTTAAAAGGGTAAAATGTCATCTGGCAAAAACTATGCACTGGTCAATCAATGAACCTTGTGTAGAATAGAAACTCACTGGATTTAGAGATTGATCAGAATTTTTTCTTGATGAATCTAGGTCAAGTTTGAATATGGGTCATCGGGTCAAAAACAAGGCCACCCAGTCAAATCAAAAAAAAACTTGTTACAATAGGGGCACTTAATTTTATCACCTGTCTTCATGAATTTGGTCGGAATTTGTTTTCGATGATTCAAGGCAAGTTTAAAACTGGTTATGTGGGTTTAAAAACTAGGTCAGTAGGCCTGATCAAAGAAAAATCTTGTTAATACTCAAGAGTCCACAGTTTAAGTTTGAAACTCATGATAATTGGTCAGAATGTTTGTCTTGATAACCTCTAGGTTAAGGTAGAATCTGGGTAATGCGGAATCAAAAACTAGGTCACCCAATCAAAAACCAAAGAAAAACCTTGTGTATGCAATAAGGGCTGCAGTTTACACTGGATCTTCATGAAGTTCTGTCAGAATGTTTGTCTTGATAAAATTTAGATCAAGTTTAAATATGGGTCATCTGGGGCAAAAAAACTATGCCACCTGGTCAAATCAAAGAGAACCCTTGTGTATGCAATAGAGGCTGCATTCTTCACTGGATCTTCATGAGATTTGATCAGAATATTTTTCTTGATGAAATCTAGGTCAAGTTTGAATATGGGTCATCTTGGGTCAAAAACTAGGCCACCCAGTCAAATCAAAGAAAAAACTTGTGTATGCAATAGGGGCTGCATTTTTCACTGGGTCTTCATGAATTTTGATCAGAATCTTTGTTTTGATGAAATGTAGGTCAAGTTCGAATATGGGTCATCTGGGGTCAAAAACTAGGTCACCTGGTTGAATCAAAGTAAAACCTTGTGTATGCAACAGGGCCTTTTTTTTCACTGTATATTTGTGGACTTTGATCACAATGTTTGTCTTGATGAAATCTAGGTCAAGTTTGGATATGGGTCATCTTTGGTCAAAAACTAGGTCACCAAATGTTTTGTCAAAACTATTTGACATGTGGGTTTGAAACTTTGAACACTTGCTTATCATCATGATTTCCATCTTTAGGCAATAGTACATAATTATTAAATATAGTCAACTATTTTGGCTGAATTTATGGCCCTTTTTATGACTTGGAAATCAGTTAAATTTTTCAAACCATTCCATTTTTGCCAAACCTGTTTGTCATATGGCTTTGAAACTTTGACCATTTGTTTACCATCATAGTTTACAAATGTAGGCAAGACTATATAACTAGTACAAGGACTGTAGCTCAGTTATGGCCCTTTTTTTGACATAGAAATTAGTCAAGTTTCGCATCCCATTCCATATTGTGTCTAAACTGTTTAATATATATGGCTTTGAACACTTGCTTATCATTATGGTCCCACATTGCCATTAGTGCAAGACTTATCCAAATCCACAAATACAGGTGCATTGTTTGATCTATTTTTGGCTCAGGTTTTTAGCTCACCTGATCTGAAGGCTCATGGTGAGTTTTTGTGACCGCTCAATGTCCGTCCGTCAACGTTTTCTAAAAAAATATTCTTCAAAACCACTGGACAGATTTACACCAAACTTCACAGGAATGATCCTTGGGTGCCCCCCTTTCAAAATTATTCAAAAAATTGAATTCCACACATAATTCTGGTTGCCATGGCAACCAAAAGGAAAAACTTAAAAAATCTTCTTGTCCAAAACTGCAAGGCGTAGAGCCTCGATATTTGGCATGTTACATTATCTAATGGTCGTCTATGAAAATTCATGTTCAAATTGTGCCTGTATGGTGAAAAGCCCCGGGGGTCACAAGTTTTACATAGACTTATATAGGAAAAAACCACAGTAGGTAGGGCTTTGATATTTGGTATGTGGCATCATCTAATGGTCCTCTACCAGGTTTATACAAATTATCCCCTAGAGTCAAATATGGCCTCGCCCTGGGGGGGGGGGGGTTTCACATGGTTTACATAGATTTATATAGGGAAAAACTTTGAATTTCAAAATCTTCTTATCTGAAACCACAAGACCTAGGCCTTTGATATTTGGTATGTAGCATTGACTTTTGGTCCTCTACCAAGATTATTCAAATTATCCTGGGGTGAAAAATAGAGGCCACGCCCCGTGGGTCCCAAGTTTTACATAGACTTATTTAGGAAAAAACTTTAAAATCTTGTCTGAAAGTGCAAGGCCTAGACTTTTGATATTTGTGATGTTGCATTGCCTAGTGGTCTTCTACCAAGATTATTCAAATTATGCCCCTGAGGTGAAAAGAGCCCCCACACAGGGGGTCCCAAGTTTTACATAGATTTATATAGGAAAAAACTTTAAAAATCTTCTTGCTTGAAACTGCAAGGCATAGGGCTTCTGATATTTGGTATGTTGCATTGCCTAGTGGTCCTCGACCCAAATTGTTCAGATCATACCCCTGGGGTTAAAAGAGGCCCTGCCCTGGGCGTCCCAAGTTTTACATAGACTTATAAAGGAAAAAACTTAAAAATCTTCTTTTCTGAAAGTTCAAGGCCTAGGCCTCTGTTATTTGGTATTTAGCATTGCCTAGTGGTTCTCTAACAAGATTGTTCAAATTATGCCCCTGGGATGAAAAGAGGCCCCGCCCAGGGGGTAACTTGTATATGAGTTATATAGGAAAAATTACTTCAAAAATTATCTGATCATATTTCCTAGACTGTTTAATTATAATTACCTTATAACCCCAAGTAATTAGGGATCACTTGACTGTGACCTTGACCTACTTTCTTGTTTTTAAGATATAGTCTTGAAATTTGGATGACATATACAGTTTTGCACACCGATCTTAATACTGACTTTCATTGACCATGAATGTGACCTACTGACCTACTTTCTTAATATTTTAGCATCAGTTTGACATTTGAAACATGTAGCTCATATAACTCGGGTGAGCGATCCAGGGTCACCGTGACCCTCTTGTTCTTGTCTGAAAATCTCTGGTAATATTTTGACCCCATACTTCCATCGATTCTTCGAATAGTTGAGCTCGCTGTCAACAGACAGCTCTTGTTATAAACTTGCAAATACCTAAGGGCAGTATCAAATGCAATTTATCTTTTAAAATCATCCAAAGTTGACAAATACTGTCTGATTCTTAATGTCTTTTAATAAGTAGTTTAATAAATGGACTGAAAGCGAGTAAATATCGTCTCTCACTTTCTTGGCACTGTGTGTTCACTTAATTATCCAAATTTATGTTCGTCCGAAATACTCTATAGTTTCTGACATGAACTTGCCGGTTTTTGCTAATTTATAGTAATTTTTCATGCTGTGAAAGTATTTAAATGAAAAAGCATAAATACATTGTAATCACTAAACTGCCTGATAATAAAATGTCTCTGAGCCAGTGTATATCCTCTCAAAGCTCGATAAGTATTGAGGTCAGCGAAAAGGATAGTATAATTTGGCAGGTGGCAGTAAAATGATATCATTTTAAGACTGGTTTGCATATTGTTTTGAACATTACGGATCAGCGACTTTGATGCTATTGGATTAGTCTAAAATCTCGCGTGTACATGTTTTTTTGTAAACATTTGTCTTTGGCTACGATGAAACAGTTGCTTGCCAATTTTGACAGTAGGTGGTAAGATAGTTAATGCCTCCGGCGTGTATCACTTGATTAATAAGAGGATTATAGACAACTGTCAAAATTACGTTTCATGTTGCTTTCACGAAAACTAAAGTATTGATTTCAGGGCTATACTTGATACCGAGTTTTACGGTAGCCCAGCGAGTGCGCGCTCTGAAAAATTTAGTAGTCGACAGAATTTTCTGGTAGCCCCTGGGCTGCGGACATTGGATTTCTGAAACCCTGATTGAATTCATTTTAAGTACAATTCACAAATATTTAGCAGAGGTATCTCCTTTTCAACATAAGATAATTAGTTGTCCCTTCAATGAATCTAGCCCTGATGAATGGATTGATTTCATTTTAAGTACACAGATATACGATCATAAAGTTCAGATCATGTACAGTTTTAGTTACAATCAACCAATTTCTGGCAGGATTATTGCTCTTTTGTGACAATATTGATGCCCATTTCATAACTTTAAAAGGATGAATTGATTGAATCCATTGCACCCAGGTAATCCTAGAGAATTATGTTATTCTAAAAATTAGGATCAGAGTAGACATTTTACAGCTGTAAAACTGGTCTTCATACCGGAAGGCAGTGTTTCGGGTGTAACTTTTATCTTCTGAAAGGCTGAAACCTCTGGTTTTATTACTGGTATGTCATGCTTACACTGAAGAAAATCCAGAAAACATTTTTTACATGCATAAATGTCTTCAGTAATAATTTTGTGGAATTTAAGTCATTTGGTGAAATTTTTAATCTGCAATGAAAAATCATTTTAATGTATAGAAATCAAAAGTAAAAAATCTAGGCTAATTATGTCTCCCACCACACAGTGGTGTGGGAGATATATTGATTTACTCCAGTCTGTGTGTGTGTGTGTCTGTATTTGTGTCTGTCACAAAGCTTGTCCGCACTCTAAGTCGAACATTTCTCATCCGATTTTCACCAAACTTAAACAAAATGTGTTGACCATAAGACCTCGGCCAAGTTCGATAACTAGCCAAATTGGTCCAGGCGTCTTGGAGTTATGGCCCTTGAATTACCAAAAATCGGCCTTTTTACTCTTGTCCGCACTCTAATTCAAACATTTCTCATCCGATCTTCACCAAACTTGAACAAAATATGTTTAACTATAAGACCTCGGCCAAGTCCGATAACTAGCCAATTCGGTCCAGGCATTTTGGAGTTACAGCCCTTGAATTATCGAAAAATCGGCCTTTTTACTCTTGTCCGCACTCTAAGTCAAATATTTCTCATCCGATCTTCACCAAACTTGAACAAAATGTGTTTGACCATGAGACCTCGGCCAGGTTTGATAACTAGCCAAATCAGTATAGGCATTTTGGAGTTACGGCCCTTGAATTACCGAAAAATCCGCCTTCATACAATTGTCCGCTCTCTAAATCGAACATTTCTCATCAGATCTTCACCAAACTTGAACAAAATGTGTTTGGCCATAAGACCTTAGCCAAGTTTGATAACTAGCCAAATCCGCCCAGGCACTTTTGATTTATGGCCCTTTAATTACTGATTGGATCCACTCATCCAGACCATCTAATTGGATCAACTCGTCTAAACCATCTGGAGAAACTAGACATTTTTCTTAGGGGCAGTTGTGGGAGACATGCGCTTTTCTCAAAAGCATCTCTAGTCTTGCTATTTGATTTTCAGTCCAGATGCCACGTGGTGTGACACCAACTAGGGTTCGACGCCGTCAGAGTGATGCTAAATGGAGGGCAAGTGTAGCTATGTGTTATAATATTATGAAGAATGTAATACCTAACCAGAAAAAACTTGGGCGGCGGAAAGTTTCCAAGGTAATTATCTTCAGTAATTCATGCTTTTGACCAAACTGGCACAATAGATTTTATTTCTGTATAGAATTTAGGTCTGATATGTGTGCACCTTTAATATTAAGGCTAATACAGATTCTAGCCTTGTAAGGCTTTTATTAACTCAACCTTTACCCTGCTAAATTTCTAAAATGGACTGGTCCATCATTCAGTTTGGCCAGTACCATATATTATTCGAAGGTGTTCACTGAAAAGTTACTGACTGCAGAGTGAGACTATGATCAGCCTGCATGGATGTGCAGGCACTGGTCTCAAAAGCAGAATCACCCACTGCCAGCCTAGCAGGCTAAAGTTTAATCTTAATAGTATTAAGTTTTCAAGTTATGCAATATACATTGTCAAATGAATACAAATGTGTGTAAATATAAGTACTAAAGTTACGAGTACCTTACAACACAAATTATCTCCATGACAATTTTATAGAACACAAAATATATCTTCTTTTCTATAGTTATTTAAATTCTCAATCACAAGGTTGTCATTTATATTCATAGAACAAATTCAGTTAAGGTATTCAGTACTAATTCAGAATCCTGGAACACTTCTGCTGGTAGGTCTACCAGGTAAGGCTGCCTTGTAGGTCTGCTGGGTTGGTTTGCCAGGTAGGTCTGCTGGGTTGGTTTATTTGGTAGGTCTGCTGGGTTGGTTTGCCAGGTAGGTCTGCTGGGTTGGTTTATCTGGTAGGTCTGCTGGGTTGGTTTGCCAGGTAGGTCTGCTGGGTTGGTTTATCTGGTAGGTCTGCTGGGTTGGTTTGCCAGGTAGGTCTGCTGGGTTGGTTTATCTGGTAGGTCTGCTGGGTTGGTTTGCCAGGTAGGTCTGCTGGGTTGGTTTATCTGGTAGGTCTGCTGGTTGGTTTGCCAGGTATGTCTGCTGGGTTGGTTTATCTGGTAGGTCTGCTGGGTTGGTTTATCAGGTAGGTCTGCTGGGTTGGTTTATCTGGTAGGTCTGCTGGGTTGGTTTGCCAGGTAGGTCTGCTGGGTTGGTTTATCTGGTAGGTCTGCTGGTTTGGTTTATTTGGTAGGTCTGCTGGGTTGGTTTGCCAGGTAGGTCTGCTGGGTTGGTTTATCTGGTAGGTCTGCTTGGTTGGTTTGCCAGGTAGGTCTGCTGGGTTGGTTTATGTGGTAGGTCTGCTGGGTTGGTTTGCCAGGTAGGTCTGCTGGGTTTGTTTATGTGGTAGGTCTGCTGGGTTGGTTTAACAGGTAGGTCTTCTGGGTTTGGTTTGCCAGGTAGGTTTACTGGGTTGGTTTATCTGGTAGGTCTGCTGGGTTGGTTTATCTGGTAAGTCTGCTGGGTTGGTTTATCTGGTAGGTTGGCCAGGTAGGTCTGCTGGGTTGGGTGGCTATGTAGGCCTGCTGGGTTGGTTTATCTGGTAGGTCTGCTTGGTTGGTTTGCCAGGTAGGCCTGCTGGGTTGGTTTGCCAGGTGGGTCTGCTGGGTTGGTTTGCCAGTTAGGTCTGCTGGGTTGGTTGGCCAGGTAGGTCTGCTGGGTTGGTTGGCCAGTTAGGTCTGCTGGGTTGGTTTATCTGGTAGGCCTGCAGGATTGGTTTGCCAGGTGGGTCTGCTGGGTTGGTTTGCCAGTTAGGTCTGCTGGGTTGGTTGGCCAGGTAGGTCTGCTGGGTTGGTTTGCCAGTTAGGTCTGCTGGGTTGGTTTATCAGGTAGGCCTGCAGGGTTGGTTGGCCAGTTAGGTCTGCTGGGTTGGTTTATCAGGTAGGCCTGCTCAGATGATTTTGGACTCTCTTGTTTTAAATATATGTACTGGTTATGTCTCCCCCCCCCCCCACCCCCCCCCCCCAGAACATGTAAATCCATTTCCGATCAGTAACTTGCAGAACCTTCAAACTTAATAGGGTGATAGGACTTACAGAGTAGATGACTCCTATTGTTTTGGGGTCACTCCATCAAAGGTCAAGGTCACAGGGGCCATCTGCCTGCCACACTTCATTTTCAATCAATAACTGGAGAACCATTTGACCTAGAACCTTCAAACTTCATAACGTGATTTGGGCATACAAAGTAGATGACCCGAAATATTTTTGTGGTTACTCAATCAAAAGTCATGGTCACAGGGGCCTGAACATGGAAAACAGTTTTTGACTAATAACTTGAGAACCACTTGACCCAGAATGTTGAAACTTCATAGGATAATTGGAAATGTAGAGTAGATGATCCCTATTGATAATTGGGTCACTTTGATCAAAGTTCCAGGTCACAGGGGCCAGAAATTGGAAAGCGGTTTCTGATCAATAACTTGAGAACCATTTGATCCAGGGTGATAGGACTTAGAGTGGATGGCCCCAATTGATTATGGGGTCACTTGAGCAAAGGTCAAGGTCACATTGTCTTGAATATGGAAAACTCTTTCTGATCAATAACTTGGGAACAACTTTGCCCAGGATGTTGAAACTTAATAAGATGAATGGACATGCAGAGTAGATGACCCCTATTGATTTTGGGGGTCACGCAATCAAAGGTCAGGGTCACAGGGGCCAGAACATGGAAAACCGTTCCAATCTGTAACTTGAGAACCACTAGGCTCAGAAAGTTGAAACTTCTTGGGATGATCAGACATGCCGAGTAGATGATCCCTATTGCAGCCTGCACTTTTGGTCCTGTCCTCTATTGACTTCTTGCCTTTTACTCATATGTGTTGGGGGAGACATGCGCTTTTCTACAAAAACATCTTCTAGTTTGATTTTACTTTTAATTCAAAGTCTCAAACAAGTAAAATGATTTTGAATTTTGAAAAAGTTGTCCAGAATCTTCAGTCATACACCTTCAGTCCTAAATGAAACAGTCCCCTGTGTACTGTAAATTTATTTTAGGCATTAACTCTGAAGGAGACAGAACGACACATTGTCAACCTGGAGAGGAAGTTGAGGGAACTCATCGAGGAAAGAGGTAAGGATAATTGGAGCTAGCATTTATAAGAAGAGTAGCAGTTAATTTAACATGTTGCAGACTTCAGGAAAGTTGGAAAAAATGGCCTGACATTTGGTCTAGCAATGCCTAAAAATCTTCTGGACCGAAAAACAGTATGCCAGACCAAAAAAAAGTCGGTGCACCGCATATGTTGCTTTTCTCCATCATATACGAGCCAGGTGCGATTTTGAGTCCATTTCTCGTTAAATGTTCGGTCTCTTATTTTCATACATTTTTAGCTCACCATGAGCCAAAGGCTCATGGTGAGCTATTGTGACCGTTCAATGTCCGTCGTGCAGTGTGCGTCGTCCGTCGTGTGTCAACATTTTCTAAAAAAATCTTCTTGAAAACCACTGGGCAGAATTACACCAAACTTCACAGGAATGATCCTTGGATGGCCCCTTTTCAAAATTATTCAAAGAATTGAATTCCATGCAGAACTCTGGTTGCCATGGCAACCGGAGGGAAAAACTTAAAAAATCTTCTTGTCTAAAACCACAAGGCCTAGGGCTTTGATATCTGGTGTGTAGCATCATCTAGTGGTCCTCTACCAAAAATGTTCAAATTATCCCCCTAGGGTCAAATATGGCCCGCCCCGGGGCTCACATGGTTTATATAGACTTATATAGGGAAAACTTTGAAAATCTTCTTGTACAAAACCACATGGCCTAGGGCTTTGATATTTGGTATGTAGCATCATCTGGTGGTCCTCTACCAAAATTGTTCAAATTATCTCCCTAGGGTCAAATATGGCCCCGCCCCGGGGGTCACATGGTTTATATAGACTTATATAGGGAAAACCTTGAAAATCTTCTTGTACAAAACCACACAGCCTAGGGCTTTGATATTTGGCATGTAGCATCATCTAGTGGTCCTCTACCAAGATTGTTCAAATTATCCCTCTAGGGTCAAATATGGCCCCGCCCCGGGGGTCTCAAGTTTTACATAGACTTATATATGAAAAAAAGTTTAAAAATCTTCTTGTCTGAAACCACAACACTTAGACCTTTGATATTTGGTTTGTAGCATTGTCTTATGGTCCTCAACCAAAATTGTTCAAATTGTACCCCTGGGGTGAAAAGAGGCCCTGCCCTGGGAGTCCAAAGTTTTGTATAGACTTACATAGGAAAAAATCTTTAAAAATCTTCTTGTCTGTAACCATACAACTTATGCTTTTGATATTTGGTATGATGCATTGTCTAGTAGTCCTCTACCCAAATTGTTCAAATTATGCCCCTGGGGTTAAAAGAGGCCCCGCCCTGGGGTCACTTTGTTACTATGTGAGTTATATAGGAAAAAATACTTAAAAAATCATTTGATCCTATTTCCAAGACTGTTTAATAATAATTACCTGATGACCCCAAGTAATATGATGTCACTTGACTTTGACCTTGACCTACTGACCTACTTTCTTGTTTTTTAAGATACAGCCTTGAAGTTTTGATGACATACACACTTTTGCACACCAATCGTAAAACTGAATATCATTGACCATGAATGTGACCTACTGACTTTCTTGATATTTTATCATCAGTTTGATCTTTGAAACATGTAGCTCATATTCCTCAGGTGAGCAATCCAGGGTCATCATGACCCGCTTGTTTCTTTTCACTATGATTGTCGGGTGTTAATCTAAGTTTCTTTCCCATTCTGCCCCAGCATAATCTGTTAGTGTCACCATTTTGATGTGTTGTCTGAGATGTTGCAGTTGTCGGGGTGCGATAAATGCCTGTCAGTCGGACCGCATCTGGATTAAGAAATAGCAGACCACGTCAAAGTTTTCCGGTCCAGTGCCTGGAACAACTTCTGGTCTGACCACTCCACTGTGCTATAACAATAACACACTAACTGTTAATATCATGTTGTCATACTGATTTTCGGAACAGTATGTGATAAAGTGATAGTGATTACCAAAACAAATTGTAAATTGATTGTATGAACATGCTATTTTATTCCTTATAAGTGCCAAGAATAATGTTATTAATACCTCGCCATGAGTTTATAGGAATTGTCTCCGTCTGTCTGTCCTTTGGAGCTTACATTTGCATACTTAGGTGGCTATAGGAAAATAGGTTTCTGTACTTTTTCTGTGATGTCATTCATTCCATAAGCTTTTATGTGGCTATTTTTCTTTTAAGTGGCTAAAAGAACAATGAAAGAACAAAAGAGTAGCCACATAAATACCCATATGTAGGAACATCTGTCTGTAACAATTGTGTCCGCTCCATATAACTTAAATCCTTTAAAGGATTTTCATGAAACTCAGGTCAAATGATCACACTCTGTAACTCCTAAATCCCTTGGAGGATTTTCATGAAACTTGGGTCAAATGATCACCTCATCAGGACAATTTGCAGAACTTATAAGTCAGCCATGTTGACTCAAGGTCAAGGTCGCAACTCAAGCTCAAAGGTTTGAGCCTTCCATTTTGTTTCTGCTCAGTATCTCCTAAACCCATTGAAGGATTTGAATATGACTTAGCTGTAATATTCCCCTTATCAAGACAATGTGCAGAACTCAAAATTCACCCATGCCAGCTCAAGGTCAAGTTCACAACTCAAAGGTTTGAACCTTCAATTTTCTGTCCCCTCCTTTTCTGCTATACCACTTGAAACTTTGGTGAAGTGTTTTCCATATTGAGACGGTTTGTAAAACTCATCAGTCAGCCATGCAGGCTCAAGGTCAAGGTCACTATAATGAATACTTAACAACGTCAGTGCTTCCACGCTTCCACCCAATACCATCAACCCTTTCACTACCCATAACAGTGGTAGGGGATATAGCTGTCTTTCAGGCTGCCTTGTTTAAGAATCTATGAGTGGGAAGAAAATAATGATAAATGTTATTTAAGCATCAGTATGTGTCAGGAGAATGGTAATGTTAATTCAGCACCATGTATGTGGAGTTGATAATAATAATAATGTTATTTTAGCTGTTATGTGTGGAAAGTTGATAGTGATAAGGTTTTTTCAGCACCTATATGTGTGGAGTTGATAAAAATAATGTTATTTCAGCACATAAGTGTGGAAAGTTGATAGTGATAATGTTATTTCAGCACCTTACATTAAAAATTAGGTGCTTCTATGCACTATGGCATCCTCAAAATAAGCGAGAAAGAATATTCACAAAGATTTGAAGCAAAATAGTTTACTAAATAAAATAGTTACTAGTTGGCTTCAGTTTGGGAACATGTGAGAAGTATTTTGAATGACATTATATCCAGTTGTTTCGATTTAATATTTGCAGCAAATAATAACATTGACAAGAATATTGCTGGGATCATGTCAATAAAATGAACTTTGAATGGATGGTAAACTTCAGTATTGCTGGGATCATGTCAATAAAACTAAGTTTTAAATGAATGGTAAACTTGAGTATTGCTGGGATCATGTCAATGAAATGAACTTTGAATGGATGGTAAACTTGAGTATTGCTTGGATCATGTCAATAAAACTAACTTTTAAATGAATGGTAAACTTGAGTATTGCTGGGATCATGTCAATAAAACAAATTTTTAAATGAATGGTAAACTTGAGTATTGCTGGGATCATGTCAATAAAACGAACTTTGAATGGATGATAAATTTAAGTATTGCTGGGATCATGTCAATAAAACTAACTTTTAAATGAATGGTAAACTTGGGTATTGCTGGGATCGTGTCAGTAAAACAAACTTTGAATGGATGGTAAACTTGAGTATTGCTGGGATCATGTCAATAAAACAAACTTTGAATGGATGGTAAATTTAAGTATTGCTGGGATCATGTCAATAAAACAAACATTTAAATGAATGGTAAACTTGAGTATTGCTGGGATCATGTCAATAAAACAAACTTTTAAATGAATGGTAAACTTGAGTATTGCTGGGATCATGTCAATAAAATGAACTTTGAATGGATGGTAAACTTGAGTATTGCTTGGATCATGTCAATAAAACTAACTTTAGGGTTCGCACAGAATTGAAAACTCCTTGAATTTCAAGCTGCTAGATGAAAAGTGCTTGAATTTGCAAAAACCTCCTTAAAACTCCTTGAATTCGTTTCTTGCCTTGAAAACTGCTTGAAAAGTACTTGATTCTATGATAAAAGTCCTTGAATTTCCTTCTTCAGAAATTTTGGTCAGCTTAATAAAAATAGATCATAAAAGACGCTTTGTTATATGTACGCATCGCCATGTTTTATGTCTACATAACCTATGTGTACCGTACGATACAGGTTTTAAACAGACTGGTACTAGGAAAATTACGACGTGTAAAAATTACGGACACCATTTCCGTTACCGATATTGAAGAAGGCTATATACCAATAAAAGAATTTGTTCTTTGTTTCATATAAAATTCAGCTACTTCAGACCAATTTTGTTACAGTTTCTAGATTTTCACTCCGTAGTAGACCTATTTTCCACAAGATATCCATACATTTGCTTCAAGAAAACGAAAAGAAAAAGGGGTGTTGAATAGTATGCAGTGAAATGCAAGTCAGCTGAAGTCAGGTACCCTCATATTGCCGCATTTCAGAAAGCGGTCCGCAGAATAAACACCCTACTTTTGTTTTCAAGTAAACAACTCGAAAACATGCGAGTATTAGCATGAAACGTGTCCTATTTTATGTAAAATTCATTCCACGAGTGAAATAATGCCCATTTGGCCCCTGATTTACGCGCAAATGCGTGAAAAATGGAAAAATTATGATCTATTTATTAGGGACTTCTTTCGACTACACCACGGAAGCACATTTTGGACCGAATTACTGCATTATAACCAGAAAATGTCGTGTATTTTCAACAAAAAGTGGCTTGTATGCTATTCATGTCTGGTCGAGCACGAAAACAAACGGAAAGCCATGTGCAAATATTGTAACAAAGTTATTGACATTAGTTCAATGGGTGAATCGGCGCTGAAATTGCACGTCAAGTCTGAGAAGCACAAGAAAAATGTACCTGATCGAAGGTCACCCACGGCCACTCTTGATGTGTTTACTATTCCACCTTCGCCCCCCAGCAGCCAGAGGCACCTAAAACTTGATGTTATATGACATGATAAGTCACTGTTGATGTAAGAAGTGTTGATCAATTGTTTGCCAGTCATTTTGTGTGTGATAAAGTGTTGATCAATTGCAAATTGGAACTTTATAGAAAAACTTATATCACGTGATAGTCATTTTGGATGTAAGAAGTGTTCACCAGTTGTAAGCCAGTCATTTCGTGTGTAATAAGTGCTTGTTCAATTTTTTGCTTATCCTTGAAAACGTAATAAAAGTCCTTGAAAACTCCTTGAAAACCCCTTGAATTGTCAGTCTGGCTGTATGAACCCTGAACTTTTAAATGAATGGTAAACTTGAGTATTGCTTGGATCATGTCAATAAAACAAACTTTTAAATGAATGGTAAACTTGAGTATTGCTGGGATCATGTCAATAAAACGAACTTTGAATGGATGGTAAATTTAAGTATTGCTGGGATCATGTCAATAAAACTAACTTTTAAATGAATGGTAAACTTGAGTATTGCTGGGATCGTGTCAATAAAACAAACTTTGAATGGATGGTAAACTTGAGTATTGCTGGGATCATGTCAATAAAACGAACTTTGAATGGATGGTAAATTTAAGTATTGCTGGGATCATGTCAATAAAACAAACTTTTAAATGAATGGTAAACTTGAGTATTGCTGGGATCATGTCAATAAAACGAACTTTGAATGGATGGTAAATTTAAGTATTGCTGGGAACATGTCAATAAAACTAACTTTTAAATGAATGGTAAACTTGAGTATTGCTTGGATCATGTCAATAAAACGAACTTTTAAATGAATGGTAAACTTGAGTATTGCTGGGATCATGTCAATAAAATGAACTTTGAATGGATGGTAAATTTAAGTATTGCTGGGATCATGTCAATAAAACTAACTTTTAAATGAATGATAAACTTGAGTATTGCTGGGATCATGTCAATAAAACTAACTTTTAAATGAATGGTAAACTCAAGTATTGCTGGGATCATGTCAATAAAATGAACTTTGAATGGATGGTAAATTTAAGTATTGCTGGGATCATGTCAATAAAACTAACTTTTAAATGAATGGTAAACTTGAGTATTGCTGGGATCATGTCAATAAAACTAACTTTTAAATGAATGGTAAACTCAGGTATTGCTGGGATCATGTCAGTAAAACTAACTTTTAAATGAATGGTGAACTTGAGTATTGCTGGGATTCTGTCAATAAAACGAACTTTGAATGAATGGTAAACTTGAGTATTGCTGGGATCATGTCAATAAAATGAACTTTTAAATGAATGGTAAACTTGAGTATTGCTGGGATCATGTCAATAAAACAAACTTTTAAATGAATGGTAAATTTGAGTATTGCTGGGATCATGTCAATAAAACTAACTTTAAAATGAATGGTAAACTAAGTGTATGTGGCTGCTCAAAAACTGTGTACAAGACATGCAAATCGTTTAAGTGAATAAACAAGAGTGACCAAGTATCATTGTTTCAATTATTTCTTCATCCTACAGCTTCATCTTTTTTGAAAGCATGAAAAATTAATAAGTTCCCACTGAAATGCATTGATATCAAATTTAAGTTAAATTCATTGAGTAACATGTTTTAGAATACCCAATTCAGTTTAGCCAATACCCAATTCAAACCAAAATGATGGGCAAACACCCACTTCACTCAAAAAGCTTACCTACTGATATTGTAAGGTGGTGATGGTAATTTTATTTCAGGACCTCTGTTTGAAAGTTGATAATAATTATGTTATTTCAGCACCTATGTGTGGAAAGGTAATAATGATCGAGAAAGAAGATAATTGTATGGTACCAGCAACATTTGACGACATCAAACAAGATTTTGCGACAAAGCAGCATGCACTCTTTATGTGGTAAGTACATAACATATTTTTTCATATTTAAGAGAAAGTCACATTCCATTTGCATTTTTTTCTTCCTTTTTTTACCAGTAAATTATAGTAATTTCAAGAGGGATGGGTTTAATATACTGTTTTGTCCCCTTCCTTTTTTTCAAAGAAAAAAAGGAGGCATATAAAAAGGCTGTGTCCTTCCATCCTTCTATCTGTCAGTCATACTTCGTGTCCGGTCCTTAATTCTGCCATCCATAAAGGGATTGTGAAATAACTTTTCACAAATGTTTCCCATAATCAGACAATGTGTCTTGCGCAAGAGCCAGACCCCTAGTTCCAAGGCCAAGGTCACACTTAATGGTCAAAGGTTAATAGTGTCTATTTTCTGTCCGTTCCATAACTCTGCCTTTCATCAAGGAATTTTAAAATTAACTCCATAATGAAACAAAGTGTCATGCTCAAGAGTCAAACCCACTAAACCTCAAGGTCAAGGTCATACTTTAGAGTTAAAGGTTAACATGTTCTGTTTCTTGTCCAGTCCATAGCTCTGTCATTCATCAAGGGATTTTGAAATTATTGGCACAAATGTTGCCTATAATGAGTTGATGTGTTATGCTCAAGACCCAGACCCCTAGCTCTAAGGTCAGTGTCCCACTTAGAGATCAAATGTTAACATGATCTGTTTCTTGTCCAGTCCATAAGTATGCCATTCATCAAGGGATTTTAAAATAACTTGGCACAGATATTCCCTATACATGGCTGCTTGAATTGCGGCACTACTGGTGAGCGCTTTGCACACATGAATTTGACAAATTTACTTTTGGTAACTCACTTTTCTTTAAATAGTTCTGTTCTTGAAATAGGATATCACAAATTGGGCTTCATAGTCCGACCTGTATATAAACAAAGACTTATCCTGGAAAATATGTGCTTGATTAGTGAAAGAAAGAGTGAGGTACAATGGAAATTCTGCAGACAGGTACGGATCAAAATATTGTTCAGTGATAAATTAATTCTGTACATAAATGTACATTTTCTTCTTGCTGTCATTCCGAAGGAAAATGTAGCAAATAAATCACAATTTTATACATAATCTAACTTAAAACCGTGTTTTCTTTACACGAAGTGAAAAGACATGGCTGGAATATTTCAAAATTTACCCGGTGCTTCAGTTGCGGCACCGGAGATAGAATTGCGCTAAATAATTATTAGTTTGCAGTGTTATCATGCTTATTGCTCCACGACATTTGACTTAGTTTATACTAATTTATTTTAGCTCGATTGTGATGAAAGCTTTAAGCTTATTTGAACCACTCCCAAGTCCGCTTCCTGGAAAAAAACAGTACTGGTGTAATATGAAAAGTCATGTTCGTGACCCCACTGGGGCTCGAACCCACGACCCCTGGGTTGCGCAGCTGACATCTTAACCACTAGACCACCGCTCCCCTTTAACATAGATGTCAGATTACGAAAGCGGTATGCCTTTTGGAAAAACCAAAGTGTAAGATGCAGTACAACAAAGTTTTTAATGCGTCTCGAGGTGAGTTACTGGAGCTTGCCCATCAATATTTTATAAAACAGGGTTATTGTGGCTTAGATAATATTGACATATTCAAAAGTATGCTGTACACTGCAGGGAATAATGACATCCCTTACAGAAGCAAGCCTCTGTGGCGTACATGCTGCGTATTTGCTGTGTATATGCTGCGAACACAGTAGTACGCCAGAGGAGTACATTTTACATACACCGCATGCCGCGTACTATTTCGACGAGTACACAGCATGTACGCAGGAGGTCACTAGTACACTTCAAGTACGCAGCACAGACTCTGAAAATTTAAGGAGTACACTGCATGTACGCAGGAGGGACTTGTACAAGAAAGTAGTACACTGCATGTACACGGCAGATACTTTGAAATTTGTGCAGTACACTTCATATACGCGGGAAAGACTTGTACAATTTCTTTTGGCATTTATACTTAGTTTTTTTTTTTATAAGTTAAAGTCTGAAGTAAACTTCAAATACGCGGGAGGGACTTGTTCATTTTCTTTTGGTGTTTATACACTTTGAATTTTTTTAGGTAAAAGTCTGAAGTACACTTCATGCAGGAAGGATTTGTACATTTTTTTTTTTTTGGAAGCAAGAACTTGATTTCCGAGTAACTTTTATCTTAATAGCATAGAATAGTAGAATAGTTCAGATTACCGGTATTCTGAACAATGAAAATTTGCCAGACTATTTGCAATGTTCATTTGTGAAGCTTACATCTTAGTGATTTCTGAGCTGCACCTTGCATGCAGTGTAAAAATATATTCTTTTTCATTTTGAATTAATCCTGGAGCTTTCTAACTTGGATAATTGAAAAGCCTTATTTGAACTTCGTTGCATTACATTTTGTAATACATGAAATAATTACCAAGATAATGCCTCAACAGCCCCCGAATGAGAAGAATTAATAGCTCTCACTGTTATTTGAATACTCTTAAGCAAAACACCATTCTATCATGTTTTATAAAGGCTTTAATGCTCATTGTGTTAACTCATTAAGGCCTCACCAAATTAAAAAGTTGTTCATCGGATTTGCCGCTCGTTTATTTTCAGAACGTTTTTGGCTAATTGCGCTTGCCCCATTGGAAAAAATCAATCCAAAATTTTTTGGTGCGCTACTTTTTACTGACGTAAAAGTGTGTAAATGCTTATATAATTCCAGTCCTAGATTGTTCTCAGATGGATTTTAATCAAAATAAATACATACTATGCACACATCGTCTATAATAAATCATAACACTTATATTTAGTTGCATTAAAGTTGTTTCCCCTTGATGCAGTTACGCCATTTTCTTCAAATGTTTACCAAATTACATGCTACAAAAATTGATTTATTTCATTGAAAAGTGGATGAAGAAAAGCATACTAATTTATTTGATAACATCAGTCTACATTATTTTGGTAAGGGTAAATACTTATTGATGCATGTCATTTATATTTTTTCTGTTTTTTTCTGTCCAAATGATCATGCAGTTGGTGGGGTAAGGAATTTACATTATCACAGCAGTTTCGCCACGAGAGTACACAGCATGTATGCAGCAGGAGTACACGGCATGTACACCGCAGGACTCGGGCCAGGAGTACACAGCATGTACGCCGCAGGAGTACACAGCATGTACGCCGCAGGGGTAGTACACCGCAGGCTCATTTGCATGTGAAAAGTGAATGTGCCGCGTACATGCTGCGTACTATTTCCCGCATACTAAATTCCTCCAGCGTACATCCTGTGTACTATGTAGTCCACAGCATGTACGCAGCAAGTAGTACGCGGCAGAGCTCATTTGCATGTCAAAAGTGTACTACAAACGTACTATCGGTGTATGTGCGGTGTATATCCTGCGTACTATTTAAAGCCCTTGATTTCAGTACACATCATGTACGCATCATATACGCTGTATGTACACAGCAAGAGTACGCAGCAGGCCTTTTTCTTCTGTAAGGGATATGAACGTTCTAAGTGAGTAATTTTAAGAGTTCTAATCACTGTGTACTGGAGGTGACATATAGTCTACCTACAACTCTTACATATATATATTAACTAGATATTGATTTGAGTCTGGATAGCTTGATTGTATACCATTTTATTATAAACCTATATAAATTCTGTAAAAAAATCGGCTTGTATTTCACAATTAAATATGAACCCTTACCAAAGAAAAGGGCCTGCCGTGTACTCTTGCTGCGTATATGTGGCGTACTTGTCGCGTACATGATGTGTACTAAATTCTTGGACTTGAAATAGTACGCAGGATATACACCAGTAGTACGTTTGTAGTACACTTTTGACATGCAAATGAGCTCTGCTGCGTACTACCTGCCGCATACATGCTGTGAATATATAGTACCCAGGAAGTACACCTGAGAAATTTAGTACGCGGGAAGTACACCGGAGAAATAGTACACAGCATGTACGCGGCACATACACTTTCCACATGCAAATAGGCTCTACGGTGTACATGCTGTGAACAAGGTGCAATGTATTCTTTTCTGGTATTTTTGCATCGATATTCTTTACACATTCAATCAGTATAACTTTGTGCAAAGACATTTAGGCAATGGAATGCAATGTATTTTAAGTAAAGTAATGAACTTAAGTTTTTAAGCCAAATCAAAATGTAAAAGAAAAAAATTTATTATATTGATTACTATAATTGAAAGAGAAGTTGAATTACTAATTAATATAGAATAAGTTTTGCTGTGGCAAGTTTGTTACATTTAAAATTAAAACCTAAATTATATTATATATATATATATATATATAATATTTCCTTTATATATACTGGTATGTAAGTTGTCTTGATCAAGTTGCTAAGTTATGAAAAGAACAATTATAATTCATTTTAATACAAAAGTCAAACACAGCCAAGTATGAAGTAAATAATTAATTATACTACATGAATATTTTAACTTCAGTTAAAATACAAAAAGTAAATTCAACTTACAAAACTTTGATACTGTATGTTAGTTCTTTATTTTAGTATATTTTACGCTAAGAGACTGCATGTTGTCATTTTAGCTCCAATTTTCAAATAGACAGGAAGTTATTACTGGGCATGCTCCAAAGAGATCACCTGATTGTCTAATCTATAACCAGAGTTACTAGAAAAATCTGTTTTCTTGTTGTGTATATGAAGTGTACTTCTGAAAATTTCAATCACTGTGCCACGTACATGTGTACTACTGTCTCCTGCGTACATGCTGTGTACTCTGTGAAATAGTACGCAGCATGCGGTGTATGTAAAACATACTTCTCTGGTGTACTACTGAGTTCGCGGCATGTACGCAGCAAGTACACATTATGTACGCTGCAGATGCTTGCTTCTGTAAGGGTATTCCTGTGGAAATTATGATTTTTTTAATTTAACAAAAATTGAAAATCCACGAATTTACGTCCCCACGAAACAGCCGTTTTGGCCAAAACCACGAAATTTTGTGCCAACGAAATTACATGATTTCACAGTAGTGCACATACAAACTTCACTAAGATCCATTTTAATACCGATAAACATTGAAGATTTCATTTAATAACAAAACAACAAACAAAAAGGTAGAGGTATATAATAAAAGGGTCATTATAACAGTAGCTCGATCTGGGATTTTGTATTCGGCTGTCGTAGATTTTGCAAGGTCAGATCACACTCGGCGTTTGCGTGCCTCGTGAGATCCGATCTGGCAAAAATCCACTCGAGCCGAATACAGCATCCCAGATCGAGCTACTGTTGTAATAACCCAATTATATCAATGAATATGCTCGTGTTAAAAAAAAGATAACAGACACATAATTTTCTATGTCAGTAGATGTAAACAAGTCAGTTGCAAATTACATACCTGTACGTAATACCATATTTAATTGTTTATTGAATATTGGAACAGAAAGCCATACATTTACGTGACAATATATAAGAGCTTCTTTATAATGTTAGATAACAAGCTCTTGTCACGTAAATACTTAGGACTTTGAAGACAAGTAAAGACTTTGCTTTCTTGGTAAAAACCAACTTTCCCCACTGTTGTGTTTTTTCAGTCCATTAAAGTATATCTTGTTTCTGGTTTTCTATTTCGTGCGAAGTGCGAAAATTACATACACATGATAATTTGATAATGACAGATTTAACCAGATTGAAGAACCAGTGGGAGAAAGAAGATGCAAAAACGTTACTTTGTATGTGTAATATGATTTAGTAGGTTTGTTTGTGCTATAGACTTGATTTTGGAAAGCAGCCATCGTGATATGTTCAGTTTATTTTCTAATAAAATTCTCGATTCGACGGCCATATATTCCTTGAATCTCAGTAAGAAGGAAAAAAAATACTCCATTTCAACCGTCTAATTCTATTACTGGCTAAAATATGTTATTTTTCTGAAATGATAATCTAGAACATAAAATATAACATGTTTCTATAACAATCAGTTGAGTTCGTTTATATTCAAATTCTCAGAAATGGCTTCCTTTGAATTTAGAACAAAACGTTTAACGTATCTGAAAAGAAAATCACATGTGTTCACATCAAGAAAATCTCCTTTTCAAAAGACAATGAAACATTTTAGCACACTCCACAAAAACACGCCTGGTCCACCAAAACTATATTCAAGAACCCGTATTAAATTATCAACCACCAGTTGGGCATCATAATTCTAGTCATTATCCCCCGCCGATGAAATCGGGAGAGGGGATATTGAAATGGCGTTGTCTGCCCGTCAGTCTGTGCGTCGGTCTGCAGCCACTTCTCAGTAACTAGCAGGTAGAATTTCATAAAACTTGAAATTAACATGAACCAACATACTGCGATGATGCCCATCAAGTTTTTTTTTGGATTGGTCAATTTTTCTTAGAGTTATTGCCCTTTAATTGTTTAAAAATCCACAGATTTTTACATAACAAACCAACCAATTGGTAGAATTTCATTAAACTTCTTTCATTCTTTTCCATGAACATTTATTATAAACATGTGAAGTTGTGTATCCACACCTGGTGCCCACCTTGCCTTGGTCACACCCCTCCCCCTCCCAAACCCTCCCCTCCCCAACCCCCCCCAAAAATAAAAAATTTCATTCCTTTTTAAAAAAGTTTTTTCAAACCTTAATGAATATTTATCAACATGCAAAGTTGTACCGTTCCCCCACCTCATTCCTCCACCCAGTCATGCCTACCACCCGATCATGCATCCCCCCTTACCCCATTTTTTTTCGTTTTTTTTTTTTTCATTTTTAATTTTCCGTCAATATTTATAATCAACGTGTGAAGTTTTATACCCTCACCTGGTCATCCCCGCTGCCCTCCTCCCCCCCACCCCACTCCCCACAATAAAAAAGCATTCATTTTCTGTTAAATTGATTTTGACTAATGAAATTATTTGTTTCTTAGTAACATCCTTAACTTTTTGCCAGATATATTTTGCCATTCCTCACCACAAACCCTTTCGACGGGGGATACTAATTCATGGAATTTGCTTGTTTTATTTGTTAGCTCACCTGAGCACAAAGTGCTCGGGGTGAGCTATTGTGATCGCTCTCTGTTTCGTGATCGCTCTCACAGTCTGTCCATTGTTCGTCCACACTTTCCTTTAAGCAACTTCTCCTCCTAAACCACTAGGCCAATTTTGATGAAAGTTCACAGGGATGTTCCTTGGATGGTCTTCATTTAAAACTGTTCAAAGAATTGAATTCCATACAGAACTCTGGTTGCCATGGCAATTGAAGGGAAATATTTAAAACTCTTCTTGTACAAAACCACAGGTACTAGGGTTTTGATATTTGGTATGTAGCATCATCTAGAGGTCCTCTACCAAGATTGTTCAAATTACCCCCAAGCAACTCAACTCGGGTGAGCTATATAGGGCCAACATGAGAAATTTTAAGTCATACGGTCATACACCTCTAATATTTGTATGTGTAGCAAACTGAAGGCAAGAAGAATTCGATATATTTCTACTCTACTAACAGACGCACAAACACGCCAGTGTCCATATGCCAATATGTAATACTGCCAAGGACTGGTTATTGAGTTTCATAAATTATCATGCTTCAAGAGAAATATATCCCAGGGCTTTCCAGAAGGGTAAAAGAACAAGCGTCTGATACACGTGTTGATAGTCTCGCATCTTTTATCGTCAGTCCACACACGGGAACTCTTTCGGAGATTTACCCGTATCATGAGTATGCTTGTCAAAAAAATCTTCAAAAGGTCTTCATTAACTGTTGGATCTCAAAGTCTTGTAGGTATCAAATTATGAATGAGAAAGACATCACTGTTACATGTACTTGTCTCAACCATATGACTTTGTTTTGTGTGTGTCTTGTGACTGTGTATATTGCTCTGCATTGCTGTGCTCTTGTTTTAGTTTGGGTGATCCTCTTTTGTTCACTTACAATATTTTTTTTAATTACTTCCCTTTTATGTTACTATAAATAACTTATTTTGTAACTTTTTTATTATTGGCCATAGGGAAAAACCAAGACCACTTTTCTGTGGTACAACATGGATGGTACCTCCAATTTTTAGGTATATTTTGACATATCTGTACCTGCTATAGATTTTTTTTTGTGGACTTAGATTTTTTTTCTGTGGATTTTGTTGTTCTTGTCCTTTGGGCTTCAACAGTCAAGTTTTGTTTTTAGCTCACTTGAGCACAAAGTGCTCGGGGTGAGCTATTGTGATCACTCACCGTCTGGCGTCCATCCGTCCGGCGTCCGTCCGTCCACACTTTCCTTTAAACAACATCTCCTAAACCACAAAGCCAATTTTGATGAAACTTCACAGGGATGTTTCATGGATGGTCCTCTTTAAAATTTGTTCAAAGAATTGAATTCCATACTGAACTTTGGTTGCAATGGCAACCGAAAGGAAAAACTTAAAAAATCTTCTTGTCCAAAACCGCAAGGCGTAGAGCCTTGATAGTTGGCATGTGGCATCATCTAATGGTCCTCTATGAAGATTGTTCAAATTGTGCCCCTGGGGTGAAAAGAGGCCCCGCCCCGGGGGGTCCCAAGTTTTACATAGACTTATATAGGAAAAAACTTTAAAAATCTTCTTGTCTGAAACCACAAGACCTAGGCCTTGATATTTGGTATGTAGCATTGCCTTGTGGTCCTCTACCAAGATTGTTCAAATTATTACCCTAGGGTGAAAAGAGGCCCCGCCCCGGGGGTCCCAAGTTTTACATAGACTTATATAGGAAAAAACTTTAAAAATCTTCTTGCCTGAAACTGCAAGGCCTAGGCTTTTGATATTTGGTAGGTTGCATTGCCTAGTGGTCCTCTACCAAAAATTGTTCAAATTATGCAAGATTTCAGTACACATCATGTACGCATGATATACGCATCATATATGCTGTATGTACACAGCAAGAGTACGCAGCAGGCCTTTTTCTTCTGTAAGGGATCACCTAACGGAACCAAAATATTGTACTAGTGACCTCCTGCGTACATGCTGTGTAGTCGTCGAAATAGTACGCGGCATGTACGCGGCATGCGGTGTATGTAAAATGTACTCCTCTGGCGTACTACTGTGTTCGGGGCATATACACAGCAAATATGCAGCATGTACGCCACAGAGGTTTGCTTCTGTAAGGGATGCTTTGATAAAAATGATTGCAGAATTTTCATCATATCTCACTTCTTGTTCTTTCACTATTTAAGATGAAATAGGATATATCTTTGTAAGTATACAGGTCAGCCTACGAAGCCTGATTTTTGATATCCTATTCCAAAAATAAAGTAATACAAAGAAAAAGAAACCACTAACCATAAATGTCTATTATTTGTGCGGAAATCGTTCACTGGAAATGCCACAATTCCTTTGAAGCAGAGCACCCATGGTGCTCAAATTGCGCAATTAGCAGCTGTGCCATAATGAGTTGATGTGTCATGCACAAGACTCAGAACGCTAGCTCAAAGTTGAAGGTGACACTTGGAGGTCACAGGTTTAGAGCATCAGTTTCAAGTCCAGTCCATAACTCATCCATTCATCAAGGGATGTAAAAATCATTTGGCACAAATGTTCCCCATAATGAGACGATGTATCATGTGTAACCCAGGCCCCTGTCTCAAAGGGCAAGGTCACCCTTAGAAGTCAAAGACAACGGGTAAATTTTTTTTTTCTAGCTCACCTGAGCACGAGCTTTTGTGATCGCCCTGTGTCCGTCGTCAACAATTTGACTGTTAACACTCTAGAGGTCACAATTTTGGCCTAATCTTAATGAAACTTGGTCAGAATGTTACCCTCAATAAAATCTTGGAAGAGTTCGATATTGGGTCATCTGGGTTCAAAAACTAGGTCACCAGGTCAAATCAAAGGAAAAGCTTTTTAACACGCTAGAGGCCACAATTTTGGCCCAATCTTAATGAAACTTGGTCAGAATGTTGCCCTCAATAAAATCTTAGACGAGTTTGATATTGGGTCATCTGGGGTCAAAAACTAGGTCACCGGGTCAAGTCAAAGGAAAAGCTTGTTAACACTCTAGAGGTCACAATTTTGGCCCAATTTTAATGAAACTTGGTCAGAATGTTACCCTCAATAAAATCTTGGACAAGTTTGATATTAAAACTAGGTCACCAGGTCAAATCAAAGGAAAAGATTGTTAACACTGTAGAGGCCACATTTATGATGTGTCTTCATGAAACTTGGTCAGAATGTTAATCATGATGATCTCAAAGTCCAGATTGAATCTGGATCAAAAACTAGGTCACCCAGTCAAATCAAAGGAAAAGCTAGTTAACACTATAGAGGCCACATTTATGCCCATATCTTAATAAAACTTGTTCAGAATGTTAATCTTGATGATCTATAGGTCAAGTTCAAATCTGGGTCAGGTGGGTCAAAAACTAGGTCACCGGGTCAAATCAAAGGAAAAGCTTGTTAACACTCTAGAGGCCACATTTATGACTGTATCTTCATGAAACTTAGCCGGAATGTTAATCTTGATGATCTTTAGGTCAAGTTCGAATCTGGGTCCTGTGGGGTCAAAAACTAGGTCACCGGCTCAAATCAAAGGAAAATGTAGTTAACACTTTAGAGGCCACATTTATGACCATATCTTAATGAAACTATCTTGATGATCTTTAGGTCAATAGATCAGGTGAGCGATACAGGGCCTTTATGACCCTCTTGTTTTGTTTAGTCAGTAACTCTGCTTTGCATGGATGGATCTACAAGTTGATTTGTTTCATGTAAGACTCAGACCTCTAACTCAAGTTCAAGGTCACCTTTGGAGAACTTTTTTGGTATTTTTTGTCTATCACTTTTTATGCATGTGTGTATATTATTTAAATAACTTGGCATAAATATTCACTATTACAAGACATTGTGTCATGTGCAAAGGTCAAGGTCACAGGCATTCAAGTCGACTTTCTTTATTTTCTTTGTACATGATAAAAATTATATGGTAAAGTACAATACATGTGTTTTTATATCAGTTTTCTCACTAATAAGTTTGAAGTAAGGTGATTGGTATTGATAGATATAAAAAGCTATTAGCGATTGTAGACTTCCAGAATGCAAACCCAGGCGCATGTTATAACTTTATGGTATATAAAGCTAAATAAAGCATTATTATGGTTGCAAAACATTAGGTTGATATATTAGTGCAGCTCTGCATTGACCAACACTTGAATTAACTTTTTTTGGTGTGTAATTTAAAAGCAAGTTTCTTTTGTACCATATAAATGTCATGCATTTCATTGGTTTATTAATTACCTCCCTTTAATATGATAAAAATATTTCATTAAATTATTATTATGCCCCCTAAGGTTAGCAAATTAAAATCGCACTGTCTGTCCGTGCGTCCGTGTAAATTTTTGCCCGGGCTGTAACTGCCATCCATAACGGGATTTTGTAATTACTTGGCATAAATGTTCACCATAATGAGACGACATGTCATGTGCAAGATCCAGACTGCTAGCTCCAAGGTCAAGGTCACACTTAGAGGTCAAAGGTAAACAGGGTCTGTTTCATGTCCGGTCCATAACTCTGCCATTCATCAAGGGATGTTATACACCTGGTGTACGTCCATCCCTCAGTTAGCAATTTTGTGTCCGCTCTGTAACTCTTGAACCCCTTGAAGGATTTCAAAGAAATTTGACACAACTGTTCACCACATTGAGACGACATGCAGAGAGCATGTTCTGGGTGGCTCGCTTTAAGGTCATACTTAGGGGTTAAAGGTCATATGATTTTGTTTCGTTACCACTCTGTAACTCTTGAATTGCTTGAAGGATTTCAAAGAAACTTGGCACAAGTGTTCATCACATCAAGACAACATGATGTGCAAAGCGCATGTTTCGTATGGCTCGCTTTGAGGTCAAGGTCACACTTAGGGGTCAAAGGCCATATGACTTTGTTTTGTGTGTGTCTTGTGACTGTGTATATTGCTCTGCATTGTTGTGCTCTTGTTTTTGTCTGGGTGATCCTCTTTTGTTCACTTACAATATTTTTTTTAATTACTTCCCTTTTATGTTACTATAAATAACTTATTTTGTAACTTTTTTATTATTGGCCAAAGGGAAAAACCAAGACCACTTTTCTGTGGTACAACATGGATGGTACCTCCAATTTTTAGGTATATTTTGACATATCTGTACCTGGTAAGATTTTTTTTTGTGGATTTTTTTTCTGTGGACTTTGTTGTTCCTGTCCTTTGGGCTTCAACAGTCAATGTTTGTTTTTAGCTCACCTGAGCACAAAGTGCTCGGGGTGATCTATTGTGATCCCTCACAGAGCGTCGATATTTGGCATGTGGCATCATCTAATGGTCCTCTATGAGGATTGTTCAAATTGTGCCCCTGGGGTGAAAAGAGGCCCCGCCCCGGGGGGTCCCAAGTTTTACATAGACTTATATAGGAAAAAAACTTTAAAAATCTTCTTGTCTGAAACCACAAGACCTAGGTCTTTGATATTTGATATGTAGCATTGCCTTGTGGTCCTCTACCAAGATTGTTCAAATTATTACCCTGGGGTGAAAAGAGGCCCTGCCCCGGGGGTCCCAAGTTTTACATAGACTTATATAGGAAAAAACTTTAAAAATCTTCTTGCCTGAAACTGCAAGGCCTAGGCTTTTGATATTTGTTAGGTTGCATTGCCTAGTGGAGTTCTACCAAATTGTTCAAATTATGCCCCTAGGATGAAAAGAGGCCCTGCCCTGGGTGTCCCAAGTTTTATATAGACTTATATAGGAAAAAATTTTAAGAATCTTCTTGTCTGAAAGATTAAGGCCTAGGCCTTTGATATGTGGTATGTAGCATTGCCTAGTGGTTCTTTAACAAGATTGTTCAAATTATGCCCCTGGGGTGAAAAGAGGCCCCGCCCTGGGGGTCACTTGTGTATGAGTTATATAGCAAAAAATACTTCAAAAATTATCTGATCATATAGCCTAGACTGTTTAATTATAATTACCTGATGGCCCCAAGTAATAAGGGGTTACTTGACTGTGACCTTGACCTACTGACCTACTTTCTTGTTTTTTAAGATACAGCCTTGAAATTTGGATGACATATACAGTTTTGCACACCGATCTTAACACTGACTTTCAGTGACCATGAATGTGACCTACTGACCTACTTTCTTAATATTTTAAATTGTGACCTACTGACCTACTTTCTTGTTTAAGATACAGCCTTGAAATTTTGATGACGTACACTGTTTTGCATACAAATCATAAAACTGAATTTCATTGACCATGAATGTGACCTACTGACTTTCTTAATATTTTATTATCATTTTGACATTTGAAACATGTAGCTCATATTACTCAGGTGAGCGATCCAGGGTCATCATGACCCTCTTGTTTAAATTTTTCTCCAATCCTCTGATATAACCCTTCGGTCACACTTAGGGTCAAAGGTCATACCTTCAGGGGGTGCTTTTGTTAACCCTGCTGTTACATTCTCCTAGCCCTTTTCTCCTAAAATACCTCTTTCTGGATTTGATTTTTTTACAGTGAAGATTATATGAAAGTTTACTTAGTCTTACATTGTGATCCAGTAGTATGTGATCATACAGTGACGGAAAATTGGGGCGCCTTGTTCCTATGGTCATCTTGTTATAACAGACTTATCTGTTTTCTATATATACATACAGTACTACTACGGGAGGTAAGAAGAGGTACAACGTGCCATCCGACATTGAAGCAAGCTTAGAACAGTTGAGTCAGCAATCTTGTGATTTGACAGCAATGAATCGTAAAGAGTTAGAGGTGTCATTTCCCCATCTGCTCCAAGTGATGGACACCCCAAGATTTAAACCGCAGGTAAAAAATATTCATTGTTCTAGTATAGTTTTAATTTCTGTAAAAAAAAAAGATGTTAAGGTAAAGCTTAATCTTATTAAGCCTTGTTCTTCTTACTTACAAGACCCAGTCTATGACATTTGTTAATAATGTCACTACATTTCATGGGATACATTATTGTTTTGCTTTTGCCTGTTTGTCTGCCTGTCCATCTATCTGTCTTTACTAAGTATGTCTGCCCTTCTAAAATAAAACAAAAAAAACAACAGATTTTTATAGACATTTACAGGAGTTAAAAATTGGCCCCTTAAAGGTCATTCTTTTGACTGCTTCTGTGCTGTTGGTAAGATTTGAATATAGCTTAATAGGAATGATCAGTAGCAAGCCTAGTTATGTATTATTTATGGCTTTTGACTGTTCAACAACTTTTCTTACTTCACAGCTATTTGTTTTTTCTTTGCCAGATTTCAATGAAAATTGGGCACATTGTTACTTTAATGATGACCTTATTATGATAAAATGTAACAACAAGAGAGTCAGACATAAACTCATTACTGTAATGTAACCCTTTCATCAAAACTCACATAATTAGTACACCTCAAAGGACAGCAGTACACTCTGAATATATTTGAACTTTAGAAATTCAGATTATTTTATGCTGATTTCTAAACTATCATAGCAGTTGAGGTGAAATGGAACAACTATCAGTATTTTCAATATCAACATGTAAATTTCATATCAGGTGAGTGACGTCACCAATGGCACCTTAATAATGGATGATGTGACATCTTAAAGTACATTAACATCGACAGTTTTCAAAAGAATAAAATTTGTAAAAATGAGTGTGCAATAAAAAGATGATTAGATTTGCATTTATAACTTTGCACTCTTCTTTTAGCAGATTAATATAAAAAATAATAATAATTATATTACACTGATAGAACTCTTGCTAATTCTTGTAGAATAGTAACCAATGTCAGCATAAAAGTATTCTATCCCTTGAAGAGTAATGTTGGCTGCAGAATTATTTAACGCATAGTAACCAGCACCATGTTGCAACTGCCACTGCTCAATGAATTTACACACAGTTGTTAACTGTGTTATGTTTTATTAAACATAAATAGATAAGCATTAAACAGTGTGTCCAATTTCCATTCAAAATCTCAAAATTTAAAAAAAAAATAAAATAAAATAAGTGTAGAAGAAGAAAAAGTAGTTGAATAAACATTAGTCTGCATAGCTCTGTTCATAATTTTCAGCATGTGTTTCTTTGCATTTAAATACTTAACATATACTTTAATGTTCTATTTTGTAAAAATAAACCTGTCTTACCAAGATTAAGTGCATGGGAATACTTTTTCACTCCAAAAAACACCCAACCAATTTGAATAACTTTCTTTCACAATTAAGACTAATCTTTCAGATCAAATATTATGTCAGTTGCTTTGCACCTGGCTGAACTGCATGTAAATGTTTTTGATAAAGCTTGATGTTCCTTTGTAGATTCTCAGACTCCCTTTCTGTTGCTTTTTGACTGGATTGATATCCAATCTCAAAAAGCTGCCAACTTTTATCAAGAATTTTCATTGGCTTGTTATATGTTTCATGTTTGAAGTGTTTAGCATACAGTGATATCATACAGATTGAGTAGTATGAAAGTAGATCCTCAATATCTAGTTTGTATAAATGGACAAATTCTTTCTTAACTTTCCTTGCCTAGAATCAAAATTTATCACACTTTTTTGTCTCTCATCTGTCTGACACACATGAATTTTTGACATGCTTGGTAGAGTATGCTTGAGATCAACTAAACATTAGAAAAGATTTGCAACATGTAGTCGCTCTTTCAAAGAAATAGTTCCTTAATTTTCAGAAATGCATATGGGGACATAAATGAATAATGCAGCCCAAGGAAGATTGAAAGATTTTCAGAACTTTTTCTTCAGATTTTTTCTTAATTATTCTTTTTTCTAAAACTTGACATTTGTAGTATGTGTTTGTTTTGTAGATACTGATACATATATTGTTTGCTAAGATTTTGTATAAAAATTTTAAAATATACATTTGTATCGTAATTTGAACTTGTGGCTTTTCTTTGCCAGAATTTTCATCATTATTTCTGGACAAAACTTTGTAGTATACTTTTAAGGTAGTTATGCATGTTTTACTAACTTTGTCAAATCTAAAAGAAAGACGATCCTTATGATGTCATTGGGTGACATCATTTAACTAGTCTGACTGATTGAATCATGTATTGCTTTAACACGTTTGCAACTGAAGTAAATCTGAGCATCCCTAGATCAGCCTCAGCACTCAGGTGAAGTCCGACTACGGATGTTAGTTAAGATTGTTTGTATGTGTCACTTTTTTGATAATGTACATAGTGTATAAAATTTATATGAACTTTTATAACACTGTCAAAACTCTGTGTTTCTTGTTCTGTGTTAATTATTGACATTATATTGTTTGTTCCAGACTATATTGTTATATATCTAATCATGTAGAAATTAGTTCTTGGTAATTTTGTCTGAAAAAAGTAGTAAATGTTTTGCAACAGATGTTCTCTTCAAGTGTCAATACTTGATAATAATATGAGCCACGCCATGGGAAAAACCAACATAGTGCATTTGCGACCAGCATGGATTCAGACCAGCCTGCGCATCTGCGCAGTCTGGTCAGGATCCATGCTGTTCGCCTTCAAAGCCTATTGCAATTAGAGAAACCGTTAGCGAACAGCATGGATCGCAAATGCACTATGTTGGTTTTCTCGTGGTGCGGCTCATATCATACTGAAGTATTCTTCTGATGGTGTATTTCTTCTAATGGTGGTCATACGTATTGACGTGTGCTGGATATGTTCTCACCAAGAAAATTGAACGGGCCAGGAAACAATACTTAAAAACTTGGTTTAGCAGCGATTTTTGGCAAAATATTGTACGCCCTTATCAGAATCTTCACGGCAAATATGGCAACCATTGCTAAGAATAGAAATACTTGTTCCAATAGCAACCCTCAGCACTAGCCTAACATTTCACTATTCAACACTTGCATGAACATAGCCAGAGTAGCCAGGATTAGGGTTAGGGTTGGTTTCTGGCTGTTCTGGTTGCTCTGGCTAAATTCCCACACATCTATTCAACAGCTCTACCACAAAACGTTTTACAAAAACATGAATAAAAATTGCTGTGTTAAGTGTTAAAAGACTTATTGATGAAGTAAAGGAGAGATATGGTGCCTGTGCATTGCATGTTTGATCATAAAAATGTGTGAAGATTCAGTCCATTTCCACTAGTGGTTACTAATGAACAAACTTCGCCAATTGGGACGTGATGTAGTCACAGCGAATGGTGATCATGAGTGCAATAGCTCTAGTACCAATTATTTGAATGGTTGAGCTAAAATGCAGCCTCTTTAGTCAAGCCCTTTTGATTAAAAAAAGGAGCTGTACCAAATAAACTGCATTTCCTTATAGTCCATAATAGGTCATGCATATTAGTTTGCAGTGACAGTAAAACAAATCCTATCTTCATTTGATTTTTCTCAAATCACTTGTTTTTTTTTAAATTTGAAGTTCATGAAAATTAAACCTTTTGACTCAAATCAACTGTCTAGATTTTATATATGATATGTTGTTCTAGAGGCACTAAAGTACCCTAAAAAGTACCTGGAACTGGGGTTATTTTGTTTTTTTCTTGCTATTTACAGTATGTGTTTTATTATGATAATCTCATTCTTATGTTGTGCAGAGCCAGTGCAGCCATTCAACTAAATACAGAAAACAAAATTGGCCTTCTTCAGTAACATCTACATTAAATCTAGAAAACCTTCGGATTTAAACAAAGTTACATGCCATATTAAAGACATACAAAGCTTAGTTTGAAAATGCTCCTTTAGAGTTTCAAAATTGCATGAGCATATAATTTTAAATTCTAACCAGTAGTTAGTGCTAACTTTGTTCCTGATAAATGTTTGTAATAACAACATAGACTGCAATTTGATCCTTTTTAGGAAATCAGTATCATTATGATAATGCAAGCTGACTGTAAAAATAAAACTAAAATTCTGATGAAAATTGGAGCAAACACACATATGAAAAATGATTAAATGTTATACTAACATGCCTTTCTTGTTCCATAAAGTCTTCTATTACTATTTTGTGATGGATGTTTGTCATTCATAAGGATTAGTAGTACCAACCTGACAAGAAAATACAGCATGTTGTGCGTTATCGTCAAAATGGTCTTGATACAAGAGATTACTTAAGATTTTTAGCTCAGTTATTTGAGCCATGCCGTGAGAAAACCAACATAGTGGCTTTGCAACCAGCATGGATCCAGACCAGCCTGCGCATCTGCGCAGTCTGGTCAGGATCCATGCTGTTCGCTTTTAAAGCCTATTGCAATTAGAGAAACTGTTAGCGAACAGCATGGATCCTGACCAGACTGCGCGGATGCGCAGGCTGGTCTGGATCCATGCTGGTCGCAAAGCCACTATGTTGGTTTTCTCATGGCGTGGCTCATTTGTAGAATAGGCAGAGCTTTAATAAATAACCATTTGTATGTGTTTGCTCCCAGCTTCCAATTTGGTTATGTTTTTAGCTCACCTGAGCTTTCAATTTTAATCAAACTTGCACACAACTTGTATTGGCATAATATCGCAGTTCCTTTTGAAAACTGGCCAGATTTCATCATGGGTTCCAGAGTTATGGCCCTTTAAAGGGCCAAAATTTGCTAATTTTGGTTTGTGAACACGATAGCCACCACATTTTGCAATCAGCTTTAATCAAACTTGCATACAACTTGTATTGGCATAATATCTTGGTTCCTTTCAAAAACTGGCTAGATTCCTTCATGGTTTCCAGAGTTATGGCCTTAAAAATCCATTTTGGCTTTTGCGGCCATATAGAGATGATTTGTTACAAACTTGCAAAATATTTTCAACAACAATAAGTCTTAGATTCCAAGATGAATCTGTCAGATCCAATCATAGGTTCTGGAGTTACGGCCTCTGATTGACCCCTGAAAGAGCCAAAATTTGTTAATTATTTTTACCTTGTGAACACGTTAGAAGTGACATTTTATATTTGATTTTAACCACACTTACACACAACTTAAGTCACAATAAGAACTTGGTTCCTTTCAAAAACTGGCTAGATTCCATCATGGATTCTGGAGTTACTGCCCCAGAAACTAGGCCTGGATCGAAACTGGATCATGTTGGGTCAAAAACTATGTCATCGGGACAAATCAAAGGAAAAGCTTGTTAACAACCTAAGGGCCACATTTATGACCCTATCTTCATGAAACTTGGTCAAAATGAAGCTTTTCCGGAGCATTACTTGAAAAGTATTAATGGCATTTCATTGAAACTTCACAAAATGATAGAGGCCATTGATGGGAAGTGCAGAACCATAACACTACTTTACTTAGTTTTTGAATTATCTGCCTTTATTATACAAAATAAGGCTTGTCCGGAGCATTACTTTAAAAGTATTAATGGCATTTCATTGAAACTTCACAAAATGATGGAGGCAAAAATTACACTTAATGATATGTCCCTTGCTTTAATTATCTCCCTTTATTTCAGTTTTTTTTCCTTTTTTATCTCCATTTTTTAGCTCACCTGCTCAGGTGAGTTTTTGTGATCGCTCAATGTCCGACATCTGTCTGTCTGTCGTCTGTCAACATTTAGCTTGTGTATGCGATAGAGCCTGTATTTTTCAACTGATCTTCATGAAATTTTGTCAGAATAATTACATTGATATAATCTAGGCCGAGTTCGAAAATGGGTCATCTACGGTCAAAAACAAGATCACTAGATCAAATTTAAGAGAAACCTTGTGTATGCGATAGGGGCTGTATTTTTCAATTGATCTTCATGAATTTTGGTCAGAATCATTGCCTTGATAAAATCTAGGTCGCATTCGAAAATGGGTCATTTGGGGTCAAATACTAGGTCACTAGTTCAAATCAAAGTAAAACCTTGTGTATGCGATAGAGGCTGTATTTTTCAACTTATCTTCATGAAATTTTCTCAGAATTATAAACTTGATGAAATCTAGGTAAGTTCAAAAATGGATCATCTGGGATCATTAACTAGGTCACTAGGTCAAATGAAAGAAAAACCTTGTGTGTGCAATAGAGGCTGTATTTTTCAATTGATCTTCCTGAATATTGGTCAGAATGATTGCCTTGAAATCTAGGTTGAGTTTGAATATGGGTCATCTGGAATCAAAAACTAGGTCACTAGGTCAAATCAAGAGATAGAGGCTGTATTTTTCAACTGATATTCATGAAATTTTGTCAGAATGATAACTTTGATGAAATCTAGGCCAAGTTCGAAAATGGGTCATCTGTGTTCAAAAACTAGGTCACCCGGTCAAATCAAGAAAAACCTTGTGTATGCCATAGAGGCTGTATTTTTATGCCCCCAAAGGGAGGCATATAGTTTTTGAACCGTCTGTGGGTCTGTCCGCAATTTTCGTGTCCGGTCCATATCTTTCTCATCCATGGATTGATTTTCAAATAACTTGGCATGAATGTGTACCACAGTAAGACGACGTGTCGCGCGCAAGACCCAGGTCTGTAGCTCAAAGGTCAAGGTCACACTTAGACGTTAAAGGTCATATTTCATGATAGTGCATTGATGGGCGTGTCCGGTCCATATCTTTGTCATTCATGCATGGATTTTAAAATTATTGGGCATGAATGTGTACCACAGTAAGACGACGTGTCGCGCGCAAGACCCAGATCCGTAGCTCAAAAGTCAAGGTCACACTTAGACGTTAAAGGTCATATTTCATGATAGTGCAATGATGGGCATGTCCGGTTCATGTCTTTGTCATTCATGCATGGATTTTAAAATAACTACGCATGAATGTGTGGCACAGTAAGACGACGTGTCACGCGCAAGACCCAGGTCCGTAGGTCAAAGGTCCTAAACTCTAACATAGGCCATAACTATTCATTCAAAGTGCCATCGGGGGCATGTGTCATCCTATGGAGACAGCTCTTGTTTCAATTGATCTTCATGGAACTTGGTCAGAATAATTGCCTTGATAAAATCTAGGTCGAGTTTGAATATGGGTCATCTGGGGTCAAAAACTAGGTCAAATGAAAGAAAAACCTGGTGTATGCGATAGAGACTGTATTTTTCAATTGATCTATATGAAATTTGGTCAGAATGATTGCTTTGATGAAATCTAGGTCGAATTTGAATATGGGTCATGTGGGGTCAAAAACTAGGTCACTAGGTCAAATTAAAGAAAAAACTTGTGTATGTGTTACAGGCTGTATTTTTCAATTGATCTTCCTGAATATTGGTCAGAATGATTGCCTTGGTGAAATCTAGGTTGAGTTTGAATATGAGTTATCTGGGGGTCAAAAACTAGGTCACTAGGTCGAATCAAAGAATACCTTGTGTATGTGATAGAGGCTGTATTTTTCAATTGATCTTTATAAAATTTGGTCAGAACCATTGCCTTGATGAAATCTAGGTTGAGTTCGAATATGGGTCAACTGGGTTTAAAAAATGGATCACTAGGTCAGATCAAAGGAAAACCTTGTGTATGCCACAGAGGCTTTATTTTTCAATTGATCTTCATAAAGTTTGGTCAGAATGACTGCCTTGATGAAATCTAGGTCAAGTTTGAATATGGGTCATCTGGGGTCAAAAAGTAGGTCACTGGGTCATATCAAATGAAAAACTTGTTAAAACTCAATCTTAATGAAAATTGACCAGAATATTCACCAGGACAAACATGTTTACACTGTTATGGTACGTTTGTAAGGTGAGCGACCTAGGGCTATCTTGGCCCTCTTGTTTTTGTTTTGTTTCTAATACGCTACTTCCCATATTGGGACAAGCACTCGCATCGGGGAGGGGAGCATCCTTCTGTTTTACCGATTCCTTGTTCAGATTGTTTTGATTTGTAAAAAAACATGAATACCAAGGGCTTAAACATTTTATGCTATATATATGTCGTGATACACAAATATTCTTTGGGTGATATTCCAATTTATCAAAAAACATGACCAGAGCTGAAAATAGGAATGTTTTCAAATGCCATCTCTTCCTAAACTACAGATATAATTTTAAAATAATTTCACAGAAATGTTCCTTGGGTGACTTTCTGCTAAAGTTGTCAAAAGCCATCTTGCTTTGTCAGAAAAAAAATGGCTGTATGGGGCAGGTCTAGTTTTCCTAATATGGCTCTATGGTAAACTTTGAAAATCTTGTCTAAATTTGCAGGTCAGTTTTCAAAGTAATTTGACAGAAAGGCTTGTTATCATGCCTGTCCAAGACGTGAGACTCTGTTGAGGGATATAGGATCATCATGGCCCTCTTGTATTGTTTTAGTACAGCATTTAGAATATTTATCATATTTTTTTCCAAATTCACAATATACCTTGAAAGTGAAAAAGTTCCAAACAGAGTTTATTTTGAATTTTAAGAGTTGAAATGTTTTAACTAAAGGACGCTGTGTGTAGATTCTATGAGATATTGCTACCTGCATTGTAATTTTATACAGTTATTGACTTTTCAGGTGTGCAATATAATATCATATGCAACCTTGGTCATTACTTACATTTTTCTCCTGCACATCACACCGTATTGCACTGATGAAAAATCCATAACAGTTTATTATATGAAGTGTAAATTTATTATGAGTGGCTAATTTTAGTAACAGTGCAACATTATAATTTTATGCACAGTTTTTCAGTAGTCCAACATTATACGAGGTAAGTGTCATAATATTGCTTGAATTTGACATGCTGTTTACAGTTACTGTGCAATATCATAATTTTATGCACAGTTTTTCAGTACTGAAGTAGTGAAGTAAAATGTAGTATTTTGTGCACTGAAGAGATATTCTGGCCAATCAGAATGCATTTATGTATTTATATTTCATATAATAATATTTTTATTGTTGAGTCAGATAGGTATTTATATGTTGTTAGGTTTGTAATCAGAAATGGCACAAGCTATTATTACATGATCTTTATGCAAGCTGATACCAGTAATGTTTCTTATTACATACGCTGTCTGAATTATTATGTTGTTATTGATGTCTCCTGTCGACTTTAACGTAAATGAAGATGGAAAACGTATATGTAAGAAATCATTGCTATTCTTCAAAAATCTCTGACAATATGTCAGTTTTGGTCACTTATCAGGAGACACAGGAGACTAAATCATTGCCTTCCTTTTTTTTAAAAATATGAACTTGGGGAAGTAGGAAATCCTGTACATTGTCACATTATCATTGAGCAATTTCCCAAATGGTTATCTACTCCAGATTGTAACAGGAAGTACCATACAGTGGTTGATTCTTACGTCTTCTGTAAAGTGACCAAAATTGACTAAGACAATTCAAAGAACAGTTACAAAATACATTATAAGTATGGAGAAAAAAAAATTATTTGTCAGCCATCACAGGTATGTCAGTGACATTCATAGAAGTAGATATGCCAGGCATAATTATCCAGGAACAATGTTTGAAATTTTATGTGTTTTTACTGTTTGTATTTTTAAGAATAAATAATTATTAGAAAAAATCTCTATTGAAATATTGCTTTCTTAACTATATATATTTGGTTGTTTAGTTACAGCAAGAAGTAGTGCTACTAACAACATCAAAATTCTTCTTTCTTCAAGGTCAGGGTCATATTATCTGTTCACCCGGTTGTTTTGTCCACGGTATATTTTTACTCTGGGGCGTCCGTGGCCGAGTGGTTAGAGTCGTTGACTTCAAACCATTTGCCCCTCATCGATGTGGGTTCGAAACCTCATTTGGGGCGTAGAATTCTTCACGTGAGGAAGCCATCCAGCTGGCTTATGGAAGGTCAGTGGTTCTACCCAGGTGCCCGCTTGTGATGAAATTATGCACGGAGGGGCACCTGGGGTCTTCCTCCACCATTAAAGCTGGAAAGTCGCCATATGACCCAAAATTGTGTCGGTGCGACGTTAAACCCAACAAAAATAAAAAAAAAATATTTTTACTCTCTCTGGGCAAGTACTCACAAATTGGTTACTTGTGATAAGAGGAATTGTCATGACTCTTCATTTGATTTGATTTGCTGGGTTGAAAACCTTTTTTTTGCTGCAGTCATTTAAATTGACCAGTGTCATACCCTTGCAGGATCATAAGAAGTTACTAATATGGTCTGAACATCTCGATGATTCCATTCTTTGTAAAAGTTTTAATTCCATACCTAATATATTTATTTTGATGTAAACAAACTAAACTTTTAGTCCTGTTTTGCACCCCTGGTAATCTGTACTGTGTTGATGCCCCATGTAACCATGGCAATAACCGTCATCCTATCTGTGACTTACTTATATTACATCAATTCAAACTGAAAGAGACAATTGACTTTCAGTGGCGTACATTTATAAACTAATGACCATTATTTGATATTTACAAAATGGCTCAGAAATGTATTTTATAAGATGAATTTTAAGACTTGTGAGTTACCCACTGACTGTCATTGTCTGTTTCAGACATCTGTGTCAAGTGAAAGTTCCGGTAAGCTACAAAGCCTACTAAATACTCCACTTGATGATGTGAGCAGCAGAGCTTCCAATATACATAAAACACCAGCCAAGAAACAGGGCTCTCTCGTGTCTAAGGTTATTATTTGCACGTCTGAGAAAGAAGAGGAGGCATCTACAAAATTGGTGAACAATTTGAAGCCCAGCACTATGAAAGCTTGCAAACAGGTAAGATTTTATTGTCTCAGCTGACATCAGAACCAGTTGGTAATCATCCCCTGTGCAGAAAGGTGAAGAGGGATGTGGTAATGGTGACATCTGTCCATCTCGTTATACTTTTGCTTTGAGCATAACTCCAAAACTATGAAAGTAATTACGTTGAGATTTCACACAATGACAGAGGATATTAAAATATAATGAAGTATATAAGAACTGTAACTCTGTCTTGCTTACTTTTTTAATTATCACTCTTTACTCAAGTCATTTGCCCTATATAGAATTACTAACCCTTATCATGCTGGACAAGATTGCTTCTGCCTTTGCGACCAGTGTAGGTCATGATCAACCTGCACATTCATACAGTCTGATCAAGATCTGCACTGTTCGCCATTCAGTCAGTATCTTTTTTGGTAAGCATCCCCTTTTAAACAGTTAATGGTACTGTCCAAACTGAAAGATGGACAGATGGACAAGTTTGCTATAGAAATTTAGCAGGGTAAAGGTTAAAATTGAGAAAATTTACATTGTCCACTTGATTTATGCAGAACTTTTCCAGTGTACACCACACTTAGTCAGAATGTTTGTGGGCATATTATCTCCACCCAAGAGATATGACCCCTAAATTAGTGGAAAGTGAGAAAATTATCAACTAGAATAATATAGTTGGCTCAGATTAATTGGGGTATATTAAAAGTCGAAGGTAATTTTCTGTGAAGGGTATTATATTGTCTCAGTGTCAGTTGGCATTCTTTTTCAAACTGCTTACAATGATATTAAGTGAAAGTACCATTCTTTGTTTTTGAATTATCTCCCTTTATTTAATTTTCTCATATCGCTTGTCCATAACTCGTACATAACTCCAAAACTTAAGGATTTTTGTTAGAACTTAATGATAGAGAATTTGGAAGCACTGCAGCTGTACTTAATGTTTCAAACCTCTCATTTATTGTTAGGCAGAATTGGCTTCAACTGTCATTGTCACTAGTAATATGCAGTTATGATTTTTGAAGAGGTCATTATTCTCAGTTATGGTCCATTATGGACAAACTGGTGTTTCAAGGGGGCACCTTTTTCTAATGAACACATTTTTTATCTTATCTTTTGTTATTTTCACAGCTGCCATTCACCAGCAAGCCACAGACATCTACAAAGACAAAGCCAGTTTCTTTGCTGTCTGGCAGAAATTATTCACAAACAAGTTTGCAGACTTTCAATCCATCAACCGAGACATGTACTAACTTTTCCCCAAATACACCTTTACAGTCATCATATCTGACATCCAAATTGTCAACTGAAACTTCCAAACAGACATACTCTTCCTCAACCAGAACTTCCATAGAGACATGTACTCAGCCGTCCAGCCAGGAGTCATCAGCATCTTCCAAGGCATCTGACCAAGCATTGGCTACATCTTTAGCTGCAAAGAGCACACAGATGTCAAGTCATGGTTCCGGTGGATTTACGCCAGTTAAACTGCCTTATGGGCTGGATAATGGTGATCCAATGTTGACATTCTCCGGAACCCCAGCTAAATCAACCATTGGATCACCACTTGGCTATTTGTCTATACCAGAGGTAGGAATGTTTAACTCTTTTGTAAACATATTTTTAAAGGGAAAGGAATTTTATATGAAAGCCTTTTCTTAGGCCTTCCATAATGCTGAAAAACGGACTGCCATTTGAAAAGTTGAAGCAGTTTGAAATTTAAGAATATGGCTATGAAGGAGGCCATCATTTTAATGTGTTTATGGTGTCATTTACACACTGTTTAATTAATACTCATTTAAATTGATCAGTTTGTAATGTTTCTTGAGTTTAATATATAAAACCTGGTAATTTCTTTAATCATAGTTGGAATTGACAGAGAGTTATTTAGTGATGACATGACAGTTGTGTGGAATCAAAAAATTGTTAAAAATAAATGTTAAGGAGCCTAAATAGATGTCCGTACTCTGCTTACTGATATGTTCCGTTTGTTGCTTTTTATGTATGGTATTTATGCTTTCACCATTGTGTCAAATTAATAAACCAGTTCCCAGTTTCTACATGCCACATCTATATAAGCTTTGCTTACCTGACAAATAACTAAATTGGTTCAGAATGTTGAAATATCCCAATATCTATCAAATGCAAATGTAGTATTAGAAATATATTGAAATCAAAAGCAGTAGTACAGTTTATAAATACTTCTGTATTAAAGGGGAGTAATTACAAAATTTCATTTAAGAATCATTTCTAATAGGGATCTAGCTCTATGAAATGTGTCCTTTTGTTCCTTAAATAAACCTAAAACAGAAAATACTAATCAAAGTGTTGAAAGCACACAGAAAGGTTGAAACCAGCATTTGCTGTGCAATAAACCGCTCCGCTGTAAGAGCTCAAGTCACTTCTATGAAACAGTATAACATTCAAACCATTTGCATCAATGTTACATTATATACTAGAAATTGAAACGACCAGGAATTTTAACTTAGAAATTATGTACAGAGATACTCGTAAATAATCAATAAAAGTAGTGCGGAAATAGAATCTGCTTCAGAGAAAACTGTTATTATTGATATTCTTGCAGTGTCCAGAATATGATTGTAATAGATTCAACCTAAAAATGAAAAATGTCATAAAATATTGCTCAGATGTGATTGACCACCTTTAAAAGATTCAAGGTTTTAAATGAGTGTATGTTGTGACTTTGCAGACACCAGGCAGTTGTTTCAATGGTGTAGACTATTTTGATTTGACTGATGAAGAAGATGTGGCAGGCCTCTTGTGTACTGAATCAATAGACAGCATGGATCTTGACACAACCTTCTCAGACAAGTATTTTGCATTTAAAGCCGTCTTTTTTATTTCTGTTGAGATTTCATACTTGTATTGATAGGCTTGAATACTGGATTTATATTGATGTATTTTAATTGGTGCCAGCTTTGATCTTCACAGCAAATGAATGCCTCAAGTATTTTACTGTATATAGCAGCTTTGAAATCAATGAAAAGAAAGCAGATGTTAAGGAACACAAGATAAAATAAGATTTGTGGATGCTATTGTAAAAAATAGTTTAAAAAAAAAAAGAGAACAAAAATGGATCCAGTAATACAATAAAAAGTACAAGAGAATTTTTCATGAAACTTTGTACCTAGATTGGAGACAATATGGAGAACATGCATGTTATGCATACATGTGTGTCCATCTGTCTGCTCATCCTTTAGTCATGGGTTCTGCCATAACATCTGAAATGTGAACTTTTCATGAAACCTGAAACATAGATAGAAGGCAATATGGTGAATATGCACTCACCCTGGCGTCGGCATTGGTTTCATACCTTGGTTGAGTTTTGCATGCAAGTACGTATAGCTATCATTTTAAGGCATATATATTTGAAACTTATTTTTCTTTTTCTAGGTCAGTTACCAACCTCACTGGGTCAAGTCCCATAACTCTGACATGTATTTTGGCCAAATTATGCCCCCTTTTGGACTAAGGAAATCCAGAAAATCCTGGTTAAAGTTTTGCATGCAAGTTACTATCTCAAAAACTAATGCAAATATTGAATTGAAACTTCACACTTAGGTCATAGCATCAAGTCCCATAACTCTGACATGTATTTTGCAAAATTATGTCCCCTTTGAACTTAAAAACTTCTGGTTAAAGTTTTGCATGCAAGTTACTATCTCCAAAACTAATGCAGATACGGGATTGAAACTCTAAAAATATTTTAACATTGGGTAATATTCCTGCTTCTGGGACAACAATTTGAATAGTCAAGCATTTACTGACTTGTATTTTTTAGCTCACCTCAGCAATGCTTAGGTGAGTTACTGTGATCGCTCGATGTCCGGCATCTGTCTGTCAACATTTAGCTTGTGTATGCGTTAGAGGCTGTATTTTTCAACGGATCTTCATGAAATTTGGTCAGAGTGATAACCTTGATGAAATCTAGGCTAAGTTTGAAAATGGGTCATCTGGGGTCAAAAACTAGGTCACTAGGTCAAATCAAAGAAAAACCTTGTGTATGCAGTAGAGACTGTATTTTTCAATTGATCTTCATGAAATTTGGTCAGAATGCTAGCCTTGATAAAATAAAGGTCAATTTTGAATATGGGTCATCAGGGATCAAAAACTAGTTCGCTAGGACAAATCAAAGAAAAACGTTTTGTATGCGATAGAGGCTGTATTTTTCAATTGAGGTTGATGCAATTTAGCCAGAATGATTGCCTTGATCAAATCTAGGTCAGATTCGAATGTAGGTCATCTTGGCTCAAAAACTAGGTCATTAGGTCAAATTGAAGAAAACACTTGTTTACACTTAAGAGACCACATTTTTGTTCCAATTTTAAAGAAAATGGGTCAGAATATTTGTTTCCATGAAGTCACTAGGTCAAACATGTTTACACTGTTATGATGTGTTTCTCAGGTGAGCGACCTAAGGCCATCTTGGCCCTCTTGTTTTATGTTTATATCTGTTCATCCATCTGTCTGTCCATCAGTCAGTCACAAAAGATAGATACTGTGTTAACTTCATTACTTGACCGGACTTAGGTTTTACTTGTTCCGGACAATCGGACAAGCGCTGATGTCGAACCCTGTGTAGTGTAAAGTTCAAAATGGCCGTATAAAACAAGATAAGAAATCGATTTTAAATAGAAGTGAGACCAGTGAAAGATTATACAAGTAAGTCATTTGGCGGATATCTGCATACATGTATGCATAAGATAAGTTTATGCCAAGAAATTCTAAATTACATGGTTTCACAAATGTGTCACATGTTTAAGAAAATATGTGTTAGGTGCCTGGTAACTTAGTTGACAGCCTGCTGGAGAGTCAGAATTCAAAGGTCTCGAAATCAAGTGTGAGTCTGGATTGGGCTGAACTTTTTTTTTCACAATTTGAATACCAGACACGTGGTATTTAAATGATCCACTTTGAACTCTGTATTTTACAGGTCTCCAAGTGATACAGCAGAGAGAAAAACACAAACCATACCTGACACAAGGTGGGTTGGATGATTCAGTTTCATACCTGTATTTGTTTGAAGTCTGTTTCTGTTTAATGGGAGGAGAGATATTGGTTTAGTGCTGTCTGTCAGTTTGTCAGTGTGTTTGTTACAAAGTTTGTCCACACAACTCCTCTGACACCAAGAAGTGGATTCATACAAAACTTCACAAAAGTGATCATTACCAAGCCTAGTAATGCATTTTGTTAGCATGATTTTCAGTGGAATTATCACCCATGATTTGTTGATTTGTACAATATTTTGGCTATTTCTCTTATATTATTTGGTGGATTTCCACCAAACCTTACAGGGGTGATCAGTGCCAAGCCTTAGTGCATGTTCCGGTTCAGTGATTTTCAGAGTAACGACCTTTGATTTGTCGTATTTTGTCTTTTGTAACTGCTCAGATACCTCCAGGAGGAATTACGCCAAACTTCATAAAACGATTATAATATTGTCAAGCTTAGTTGTGCATATCTTGAGCGTATTCCTGTTCAGTGATTCTCAACTGAGTAATGGTCCATTATTGTCAAATTTGATGATCGTTTTGTCAATTTACACCATTGGCCAGACCTATAGGTGCGAAGCCTAGTTATGCATATTTATTGCATGATACTGTTCAGTGATTTTCAGCAGAGTTACGGCCCTTGATTAGTTATATTGTATGGCTTATAAACTATTTGCCATATACCACTGGGCTAAATTTCACCAAATCTCACAAGTGATCAGTGTGAAGCATAGTTGTGCATATCTTCAGATTCTTTGTCCTATACCACTAGTTGGAATTCCACCAAACTTCACAATATTGATCTTGTGTGTACTGTAAACCTAGAAATTGTTTTGCGCTATTTAAGTAAGCGACTTGTGTCTCCACAAAATTTTGTAATTGCGAAACAACCACTTACTGTGAAAGCGCAAGTTTGTCGTTTTCATTGGTAGCCAGGTGCAAAGCTTCTCCCCGATATATGCATGTGTATAATTATTAAAAAAAAATAATTTCATTTAGATATATCAGTTTCATACTTGTTATATAAATTCCATAAGGCTTTGACAAATAAAGAACAGCAGCAGTTGTTAATCTTGTTTGACATGGGGAAAACTAAAATAAGGTCATATGTTGATATAGCTCTTGGAAAGTTGGTCGGGTTTTGCAATTTTAGCTCTTTCCGGTCTTGTACTAGTATACAGTGATTTGTGCTAAGAGTGTATTTCGCCAATGATCAAAAAGTGAGGTAAATTGAAAAATGTGTTAAGGACATGTGACCAGGTATTCATGCAAGTTATGTCATTAAGAATAAGGTCAGTAATTCGGTAGAAAATGTGCTTCCGTGGTGTAGTCGAAAGAAGTCCATAATAAATAGATCCAAATTTTCCCATTTTTTGCACAAATTCGTGTAGAACGAGTGCTTTAATCACACTTTTTCACTGCTAGAATTCATTCTGCATGAAATGAGATGGTTTTCGTGTTCATACACCCCTAATAGCAAGTTCTGCAGATAGAAACAAGAAGTAGGTGTTTATTGCGCGGAAGAGAGCAAATATGCGCCATTTTTAGGGTAGCAGTCTCTACAACTGACTGGCATTTCACTAGGAACTATTCAACCCCCTATTTTCTTTTCATTTTTAGCTCACCTGTCACAAAGTGACAAGGTGAGCTTTTGTGACCGCTTGATGTCCGTCGTCAGTCGTGCGTCAACAATTTGTAAAAAAATCTTCTTCTTGAAAACCACTGGGTAGAATTACACCAAACTTCACAGGAATGATCCTTGGGTGGCCCCCTTTCAAAATTTTTCAAAGAATTGAATTCCATGCAGAACTGGTTGCCATGGCAACCAAAAGGAAAAACTTTAAAAATCTTCTTCTCAAAAACCAGAAGCCTAGAGCTTAGATATTTGGTGTGAAGAATTGCCTAGTGGACCTCTACCAAGTTTGTTCAAATCATGACCCCGGGGTCAAAATTGACCCCGCCCTAGGGGTCACTTGATTTTACATAGGAAAATCTTAAAAAATCTTCTTCTCAAAAACCAGAAGCCCTAGAGCTTAGATATTTGACATGTAGCATTGCCTAGTGGACCTGTACTAAAATTGTTCAAATCATGACCCCGGGGTCAAAATTGACCTGCCCCAGGGGTCACTTGATTTTACATAGGAAAATCTTCAAAAATTTTCTAAAAATAAACCAGAAGGCCTAGAGCTTAGATATTTCACATGTAGCATTGCCTAGTGGACCTCTACAAAATTTGTTCAAATCATGACCCCCAAGATCAAAATTGATCCCGCCCCAGGGGTCATTTGATTTTACATAGGAAAATCTTCAAAAAATTTCTAAAAATAAAACCAGAAGGCCTAGAGCTTAGATATTTCACATGTAGCATTGCCTAGTGGACCTCTACAAAATTGTTCAAATCATGACCCCGGGGTCAAAATTGACCCCACCCCAGGGGTCACTTGATTTTACATAGGAAATCTTCAAAAATTTTCTAAAAAACCAGAAGCCTACATCTTAGATATTTGACAGTAGCATTGCCTAGTGACTCTACGAAATTTGTTCAAATCATGACCCCGGGGTCAAATTGACCATGCCCCAAGGGGTTACTTGATTGTACATAGAAAAATCTTCAAAATTTTCTAAAGATTAACCAGAAGGCCTAGAGCTTAGATATTTCATATGTAGCATTGCTTAGTGGACCTCTACAAAATTTGTTCAAATCATGACCCCCGGTTAAAATTGACCCCACCCCAGGGGTCACTTGGTTTTATGTAAGAAAGTCTTCAAAAATTTCCTAAAAATAAACCAGAAGGCCTAGCGCTTAGATATTTCACATGTAGCATTGCCTAGTGGACCTCTACAAATTTGTTCAAATCATGACCCGCGGGATCAAAATTGACCCCGCCCCTGGGGTCACTTGATTTTACATAGGAAAATCTTCAAAAAATTTCTAAAAATAAACCAGAAGGCCTAGATCTTAGATATTTGACATTGCCTAGTAGACTTCTACAAAATTTGTTCAAATCATGACCTCTGGGGTCAAATTGACCCCCCCCCATGAGGTTACTTGATTGTACATAGAAAAATCTTCAAAATTTTCTAAAAATAAATTTAATTACTTCCCTTTTATGTTTCTACAAATAGCTTCTTGTCCTTAAGTGCAATGATAACAGGTGAGCGATATAGGGCCATTATGGCCCTCTTGTTTCGTTTAATGTTGATAGAACTTTCATGAAAAATAGGTGTAGGAAAAAGTGGTTCTCTAAAGAAACATAAAGACCACCTGAAGTTGTCGTTTTCTATATGAAACAAAGAAGGATTTGATTTAGTGACCTTTAACCAATTTTGTCTCCCACCACACTGTGGTGTGGGAGACATATTGATTTACTCCTGTCTGTGTGTCTGTCTGTCTGTCACAAATCTTGTCCGCACTCTTTAAGTCGAACATTACTCGTCCGATATTCACCAAACTTGAACAAAATATGTTTTACCATAAGTCCTCGGCCAAGTTCGATAACTAGCCAAATCAGCCCAGGCACTTCGGAATTATGGCCCTTGAATTACCGAAAATCGGCCTTTTTACTCTTGTCCGCGCTCTAAGTCGAACAGTTCTCATCTGATCTTCACCAAACTTGAACCAAATGTTTTTGACCATAACTTCGCGGCCATGTTCATTAACTAGCCAAATCGCCGGAGGCACTTCAGAATTATGGCTGTTGAATTACCCAAAATCAGCCTTTTTACTCTTAGATGTATATTTGTAGTGAGTAAACAGTATATAAAGACTGACTTACTATTTAGATGATTAGGCAGTTGTGGAAGACATGTGCTTTTCTCAAAAGCAGCTTTAGTTTTTTCTTGCAACTGTTTGTTATGTAAAGCTATTAAGTTTTCATGCATTTCACGTCCAATATATTCCACAAATTTTTTTAGCCACTGAATCAACAGTCATTATAAAAATGCATAATATAGTGTTTGCTAATGTTTCTAGGGTTACAGTATCATTGGAATGTTATGGGTCTTTGATTTTCACTGGAGATATGGTCCTTATTATGTAGCATTTTAAATTTAGTGGTGGAAAACGTACATTTTTCATGAAAAACAATTTTTAGTTTAATAATAATTTCATATACTGTGACATCATTTAATGTCATAGGCATAAAATACCATTGTTTTGCATCAGGTATATGAACCTCAGAGGTAGTTCTAATTGATAATTCTTCATAGCAGTATCTAGTTTTTGACAGAAAAAAAAATGTTCAGAAACCAGTCTAAAAGGATTTAGAATGCAAAGACATGTCTGAAAATGTTATAGAAAAAGAAACAAGGTGCAACCTTTGCCAACAACATGTCTGAGGGACTAACATTAGGCTGCTAATTTCAGTTCCTTTAGATAAAATTCTTAGAAGGTTGGCTTCCAGCGCATCAACCTAAAACAATGTTTTTAAAGTTTTTCCAAGGGTGTCCACTCTGAGAAGTATCAGTATATGTAATGCCTGTCCCTATGTATCTTGCAAAATGTTAATATTTATAAATATGTTTGTATCTAGGTGTGAGACTGTTAGAGACAACAGCAAGAATACCACAGTGCAGACCAAGGTTCGGAGAAGACTTGATAGGTAATAAGTTATTTCTTTTGTTTTGCAGAAAATCAGAGCTGTTGGTCAGATGAGCAAATTAAAACTCTCTTGATCTGCTTAATCTGTACAAGAGTTTCTCCTGTATTGCAGCTTCTATTCTACAATACCCAGATATGTATAAAAATCATTCTAAAAATCATTCTAAGTCTCCCAGGGTAGAATCTTTAGGAATTTTCAAAGTATCTATTAATTTCTTTTATGGCTAAAAATCTATACTTCCCATTGTGAAAATGGGGCAAAATTGCAATTTCAAACTAATTTTTATTTTAAATTTATGCTAACTAAGATATCCTGAAAGTTATATAACAAATTCATTCACAAATGAAGTCAAAGTCATTTTTTATGTGCCTGTTTTGAAAAAAACTTGACATATTATAGAATGGTGAGAATGGTGATGTTCCACCCTCCTTTAACTGTACAGAATGACTGAGCACCACGTTAGGAGGATCTCTTGTTTTTGAGGTCAGTAGGCAAAGGTCAAGGTCACAGAGACTAGAGATTGAAAATATTTTTGTGGACTTCTGGACATGATGTACAACAGCTACATCCTTCAGACTTAAGACAGTCACAAAGTACCACTACAGGAAGATCCCTATTGTTTTTAGGTCATTTGAACAAAGGTCAAGGTCACAGGGACCTGCCTTAATTTGTGGTGCTTTTAGCTTACCTGATCAAAGGTTCGGGGTGCGCTATTAGTATAGATTGGTGGTCTAGTTTTGTGGTGCTAGAGCTAAAGATAGAAATACTTTCTGCATGACAAGGGGGAGGGGGCTTTTAGTGGCTGCTACCCTTACAGAAGAAAAAGGCCTGCTGCATACTCTTGCTGTGTACATACAGCGTTACATGATGCGTACATGATGTGTACTGAAATCAAGGGCTTTAAATAGTATGCAGGATATACACCGCACATACACCGATAGTACGTTTGTAGTACACTTTTGACATGCAAATGAGCCCTGCCGCGTACTAATTGCTGCGTACATGCTGTGGACTACATAGTACACAGGATGTACGCTGGAGAAATTTAGTATGCGGGAAATAGTACGCAGCATGTACGCTGCACATACACTTTTCACATGCAAATGAGCCTGTGGTGTACTACCCATGCGGTGTACATGCTGTGTACTCCTGCTGCATACATGCTGTGTACTCCTGTGGCGAAACTGCGGTGATAATGTAAATTCCTTACCCCACCAACTTTTGTATGCAAATGCTGATCATTTGGACAGAAAAAAAAAACAAAAAAAAGATAAGTGACATGCATCAATAAGTATTTACCCTTACCAAAATAATGTAGATTGATGTTATCAAATATATTAGTATGCTTTTCTTCATCCACTTTTCAATGAAATAAATCAATTTTTGTAGCATGTAATTTGGTAAACATTTGAAGAAAATGGCGTAACTGCATCAAGGGGAAACAACTTTAATGCAACTAAATATAAGTGTTATGATTTATTATAGACAATGTGTGCGTAGTACGTATTTATTTTGATTAAAATCCATCTGAGAACAGTCTAGGACTGGAATTATATAAGCATTTATACACTTTTACGTCCGTAAAAAGTAGTGCACCAAAAAATTATGGATTGATTTTTATACGCCCGTTTGAAAAACGGGACGTATTATGGGAACGCCCCTGGCGGGCGGGCGGGCGGGCGGGCGGGCGGCGTCCACAGACCTTGTCCGGAGCATATCTTCTACATGCATGAAGGGATTTTGATGAAACTTGGCACTGTTGTTCACCATCATGAGACGGAGTGTCATGCGCAAGAACCAGGTTCCTAGGTCTAAGGTCAAGGTCACACTTAGAGGTCAAAGGTCAAATTCAAGAATGACTTTGTCCGGAGCATATCTTCTTCATCCATAGAGGGATTTTGATGAAAGTTGGCACAATTGTTCATCATCATGAGAAGGAGTGTCATGCGCAAGAACCAGGTCCCTAGGTCTAAGGTCAAGGTCACACTTGGAGGTCAAAGGATACAAGAATGAAAACTTTGTCCGGAGCATTTCTTCTTCATGCATAGAGGGATTTTGATATAACTTGGCACAAATGTTCACCACCATGAGGCGGAGTGTCATGCGCAAGAACCAGGTCTCTAGGTCTAAGGTCAAGGTCACACTTAGAGGTCAAAGGATACAAGAATGAAAACCTTGTCCGGAGCATTTCTTCTTCATGCATAGAGGGATTTTGATATAACTTGGCACAAATGTATACCACCACGAGACGTAGTGTCATGCGCAAGAACCAGGTCTCTAGGTCTAAGGTCAAGGTCACACTTAGAGGCCAAAGGTCAGATACAAGAATGACTTTGTCCGAAGCATTTCTTCTTCATGCATGGAGGGATTTTGATGTTACTTGACACAATTATACACCATCATGAGACGAAGTGTCATGCGCAGTTCCCTTCTTTAGAATTACTTCCCTTTGTTGTTACTATAAATAGCTTATATTGTAACTTTTTCATTACTAGTCGTAGGGAAAAATCGAGACCACTTTTCTGTAGTACAACATGCATGCTACATCCAATTTTGAGGTGTATTTTGACCAGTCTCTACCTGGTAAAGATTTTTGTGAGGACTTACAATTTTTTTTTTTTTTTTTTTTTTTTTTTTAAGATTAACTTCCCTTAGTTGTTACTATAAATAACTTATATTGTAACTTTTTTATAATTGACTGTAGGGAAAAACCAAGACCACTTTTCTGTGGTACAACATAGATGTTACTTTCCAATTTTAGGTGTATTTTAAGGTATCTCTACCTGGTAAGGAGTTTTTTTGTGGACTTAGAAAACAAAACACTTAGTTATTACTAAACAACCACAAAATTAAAATTCCATTTGCAAATACAGGTGCTAGAGTAAAGAAATTTGCTGTGACGGGCGTATATTGTGACATTCTTGCACTCTTGTTTCCAATGGGGCGAGCGCAATTAGCCAAAAATGTTCTGAAAATATACGAGCGGCAAATCTGATGAACAACTTTTTAATTTGGTGAGGCCTTAATGAGTTAACATAATGAGCATTAAAGCCTTTATAAAACATGATAGAATGGTGTTTTGCTTAAGAGTATTCAAATAACAGTGAGAGCTATTAATTCTTCTCATTCGGGCGCTGTTGAGGCATTATCTTGGTAATTATTTCATGTATTACAAAATGTAATGCAACAAAGTTCAAATAAGGCTTTTCAGTTATCCAAGTTAGAAAGCTGCAGGATTACTTCAAAATTAAAAAGAATATATTTTTACACTGCATGCAAGGTGCAGCTCAGAAATCACTGAGATGTAAGCTTCACAAATGAACATTGCAAATAGTTTGGCAAATTTTCATTGTTCAGAATACCGGTAATCTGAACTATTCTATGCTATTAAGATAAAAGTTACTCGGAAATCAAGTTCTTGCTTCCAAAAAAAAATAAAAAATGTACAAATCCTTCCTGCATGAAGTGTACTTCAGACATTTACCTAAAAAAATTCAAAGTATAAACAACAAAAGAAAATGAACAAGTCCGTCCCGCGTATATGAAGTTTACTTCAGACTTTAACTTATAAAAAAAAAACTAAGTATAAATGCCAAAAGAAATTGTACAAGTCTTTCCCGCGTATATGAAGTGTACTGCACAAATTTCAAGGTATCTGCGGTGTACATGCAGTGTACTGTTTTCTTGTACAAGTCCCTCCTGCGTACATGCAGTGTACTCCTTAAATTTTCAGAGTCTGTGCTGCGTACTTGAAGTGTACTAGTGACCTCCTGCGTACATGCTGTGTACTCGTCGAAATAGTACGCAGCATGTACGCGGCATGCGGTGTATGTAAAATGTACTCTTCTGGCATACTACTGTGTTCGCGTACAGAGGCTTGCTTCTGTAAGGGTAGAGCTAAAGATAGAAATACTTTCTGCATGACAAAATTGTAAATTTTGAACTTATTTCACACATAAAATGTGAGTAAATCGGGTTGAAAAGTACACACTACTAATCCTAATAATAAGAGTATTATTATAGGAAGGGATAGGGTTTTGGGGTCCTGCCCTAGAGGGTTTGAAATTCTGCAAGACAAAGTCATGTACTTGAAACCCATTTCAGACAGATATATCTGAACAAATCGGGTTGAAAGGTATACAGTATTAGTCTGGATAATTATCTCAGTTGCAGGAAATGTTCTTTCTGCTATCATAGAAACAGTCTGCCCTTCCTTTGGCAAATACACAAGATAAGATAAACTTTTAAAGTATACTGAATGCATCATTGTCAATGCCTGCCAAGTCAACATCATTGGAACAGTGATGTACCTTTGAAAAGTCTTTCATCATGTCTGTTTAATAACCCTGTTGATAAATAATATCACCTATCATTATTCATACAAACACAGGCAAAAACATTTGAGTCATGTAAAATAGGTCATAATAGTTAACATGAAGTCAATTATAAATCGATGTACCGGGTAACTCATTGCAGAGTTGGAGCGGTCTTCTGCGCATGCCCGAAAGTGATTATCAGTTGTAGCGCACGGCAAAAATATGCATATTTTTGCATGTCCGCATGCATTTAGTATACAATATGCATAAAATACTGACTAAAGGTTAGGGTTAGTATCACCATGGTTACAAAATATATACATTTAAGGTATTTTTTGTTCAAATTTAGTTAATCCGGTATGTACCGGAGTCTGTAATCTTATACCGGCGCTCCAAGTCTGCATTTAGTCACATTCATTATAAATTATAGAAACCATAGATGAATGATAAATCACTGAAGAAATAACTGCAGAATGCGCTAAATCGCCATTTTTTAGCTCATCTGATTTTTTGAAAAAAAATGATGATTTATTGTCATCACTTGAGCGGTTGTCGGCGTCGGCGTTGCCTGGTTAAGTTTTATGTTTAGGTCAGCTTTTCTCCTAAACTATCAAAGCTATTGCTTTGAAACTTGGAATACTTGTTCACCATCATAAGCTGACCCTGTATAGCAAGAAACATAACTCCATCTTGCTTTTTGCAAGATTTATGGCCCCTTTTGTACTTAGAAAATATCAGATTTCTTGGTTAAGTTTTATGTTTAAGTCAACTTTTCTCCTAAACTATCAAAGCTATTGCTTTGAAACTTGCAACACTTGTTCACCATCATAAGCAGACCCTGTACATCAAGAAACATAACTCCATCTTGCTTTTTGCAAGAATTATTGCCCCTTTTGGACTTAGAAAATCAGTTTTCTTGGTTAAGTTTTATGTTTAGGTCAGCTTTTATCCTAAACTATCAAAGCTATTGCTTTAAACCTTGCAACACTTGTTCACCATCATAAGCTGACCCTGTACAGCAAGAAACATAACTCCATCCTGCTTTTTGCAAGATTTATGGCCCCCTTTTGGACTTAGAAAATATCAGATATTTTGGTTAAGTTTTATGTTTAGGTCAACTTTTTCTCTTAAACTATCAAAGCTATTGCTTTGAAACTTGCAACACTTGTTCACCATCATAAGCTGACCCTGTACAGCAAGCAACATAACTCCATCCTGCTTTTTGCAATAATTATTGCCCCTTTTGGACTTAGAAAATCATTTTCTTGGTTGAGTATTATGTTTAAGGCAATTTTTCTCATAAACTATCAAAGCTATTGCTTTAAAACTTGCAACAGTTTTTCACCATCATAAGTGGACACTGTACATCAAGAAACATAACTCTATCCTGCTTTTTGCAAGAAAGATGGCCCTTTCTAGACTTAGAAAATCATGAGTTGGACAATATTTCTATTATACAAAAAAAATCAGATGAGCGTCAGCACCCGCAAGGCGGTGCTCTTGTTTAATGTGATGTGGCATGCCCCAGTACCCTCTAGCAGTATTATCATCAGCAGGCCTACAACTGAAAAATCCTCAGCCACGCTACTGCCTATTGTCATCAAACTTCATATAAGAGTTGTGTACTTGGTAAGGAGCAAACAACTGGTAGTCAAGTATCCTTAGGTCAAGGTCATTTTGTTCAAATATTGTAATACATGTGTATTTACCATACGGGGGATGGAACTGGCCATCTCTTTGTTGATGTCTTGTGAAGTGCCTATCAAAATAACCATGCAGTGATTGTTCAGCAGTAACTTTGTATTTTTTGTCGGGTTTAACACCAACACAGTTTATTCATAAGGCAACTTTTTCAGCATTTGATGGTGGAGGAAGACCCAAGGTGTCCCATGTCAGGCATTAGCGGCACCTGGGTAAAATGACCTTCCATAAACAAGCTGGATGGCTTCCTCTTATAAAGAAGTGAGGTTTTGAATCCACATTGACAGGAAGTCAGCTAGCATATTCACTCAGCCACGGAGGCTACTTACCTTTGTATTAAAACCCCCACTTAGTTTGTAGAATAATGGAAATGGCCACTACCCAGTCACTCTGAAAAGAGCAAGAATTTATCTGAACATAAAATTTATACATGTATCATACATCATCATATTCATTAAATATCAATTAACAAAATGGTTTATGAGCACTGGAATTTGTAGCATGTTAATACTGATACTGTGGTTTATATTATTCCCCCCATTAACATATATTTTCTTAACATTGATTTCTCATCGTCTGTCACTGAAGACGATACCTAATTAAGTTCTCTAATGGATATATATCTCCTGTCATATTTATCTGATCTTTTACGTGATCAATCAAGATGTGAAAAAAACCCATAAGTGGAAATGATCTTATAGCTGTAGGCATTACTTGTCTGCATATAGGTTATCCTGAATCTGTGGCAATATTGAGGAGGTCTCAATAGTCGAGCCGTTAAGGTTGCCGACTGCAAATCATTTACAGTTGTGGGCTCAAAACCTAATTTGATGCAGACCTCTATTGGCCGTGTAAAATTTGTAAATAATGTTTTACAAATGAGAGAATACAGTTTGATTAATCTTGATATATTTACATATTAAAATATTTTATTATAATCTTCAAATTTGCTTGACCATCTTGACATAAAACCCTGTAAACCAAAATGACTTACAGTATAAACAGAATAAAAGGGAAATATGATTGGGGAATACCTGTAGAACTTGAAAATAATGTAATATGAAAAAACACAACAGAAAATTACTATGAAATGGAAGGGGAAATAGTTGCAGAGTTATAATTCAGAAATAATATATAGCAAAAGAGTGTTTTAACACTTTATCCACGATGGGCGGTTATATGTCGGGCGTAATAATATTGCAAGGGCGCAGCCCGAGTGAAATTATTTGTATGACGTATTACAGCCAGAGAGTATAAATAGTGAAAGAACACAGTTTTGCTATAAATTATTATGCCCCCCTTCGAAGGAGGGGTATATTGTTTTGCAAATGTCGGTCGGTTGGTCTGTCTGGCAGTCGGTCTGTATGTAGACCAGTCCGTTTCCGGATGATATCTCAAGAACGCTTGGGCCTAGGATCATAAAAGTTGATAGGAAGGTTGTTCATCACCTGTAGATGACCCCTATCGATTTTGAGATCTGTATGTCAAAGGTCAAGGTCACAGTGACCCTGAACAGTTAAACGGTTTCCAAATGATAACTCAAGAACGCTTGGGCCTAGGGGCATGAAAGTTGATAGGAAGGTTGTTCATCACCTGCAGATGACCCCTATCGATTTTGAGATCTGTATGTCAAAGGTCAAGGTCACAGTGACCCTGAACAGTTAAATGGTTTCCAGATGATAACTCAAGATTGCTTGGGCCTAGGATCGTGAAAGTTGATATGGAGGTTGGTCATGACCAGCAGATGACCCCTATTGATTTTGAGGTCAGTAGGTCAAAGGTCAATGTCACATTGAACCCGAACAGTAGAACTTTTGTTCACAGTGAGCAAATAATTTCTGTTCCTTGTGCAATTACTGAATGAGGTCACAGTTACCAGGAACAGTAGAACGGTTTCATAGTGATAACTCAAGATTGCTTGGGCCTAGGATCATGAAACTTGATAGGGAGGTTGGTCATGACCTATAGATGACCCCTATAGATTTTGAGGTCTGTAGGCTAAAGGTCAAGGTCACATTTACCCGGAACAGTTAAACCCTTTCCAGACGATACCTTGAGAAGGCTTGGGCCTAGGATCACTAAACTTGGTAGGGAGGTTGATCATGACCAGGAGATGACCCCTGTTGATTTTGAGGTCAGTAGGTCAAAGGTCAATGTCACATTGAACCTGAACAGTAGAACTTTTGTTTACAGTGAGCAAATAATTTCTGTTCCTTGTGCAATTACTGAATGCATCAAGGGGGGCATTTCGTGTTCGACGAGCTCTTGTTTCGATTCTAGTATGCCCTTAATCTAAAACAGTAGATAAAGTATAGAAGCACTCTTTCTTTGCCACAACAAAAACTTTGACATCACCGCACGTTAACATGACGTCATTCTAGCATAAGAATGTTTTAACAGAGACAAGCATATTAGAATGAATATTAGGGAACATAAAATGGTCTGAAATCATTCGTCCTCCACCTGATTCATGTGGTGAAGTTGGCAGTTACTAGCAGAGAACAGGTTTGTACTGGTGCAGAATCCAGGAACACTAGTTAGGTTTTCTGCCCTATGTTACATAAATGAAATACTGTTGAAACACAGCGTAAAACCCAAAACAAACAAACAAGAGTCGACAGTTACTTTGCTTTTGTGGAGGCCTATGCTTGCAAATGATTTTCTTACAAATTTAAATGATTTATAACAGTAGAAGTTAAGATCATTGCCTCATAAATTGTACTGACTGTATATTTTCAGAGACTATGGTTCCAGTAATGACCAGAAAGTGCCTACTACAGACAAAAGTTGTCTTGAGTTTGATGGGTAAGATATAAAAATATTTTTATGCCCCCGAAGGGAGGTATATAGTTTTTGAACCGTCTGTCCGTCTGTCGGTCCGTCGGTCTGTCAGTCTGTCAGTCTGTCCGCAATTTTCGTGTCCGGTCCATATCTTTGTCATCGATGGATGGATTTTCAAATAACTTGGCATGAATGTGTACCACAGTAAGACGACGTGTCGCGCGCAAGACCCAGGTCCGTAGCTCAAAGGTCAAGGTCACACTTAGACATTAAAGGATAGTGCATTGATGGGCGTGTCCGGTCCATATCTTTGTCATCCATGGATGGATTTTCAAATAACTTTGCATGAATGTGTACCACAGTAAGACGACGTGTCGCGCCCAAGACCCAGGTACGTAGCTCAAAGGTCAAGGTCACACTTAGACTTTAAAGGATAGTGCATTGATGGGCGTGTCCGGTCCATATCTTTGTCATCCATGGATGGATTTTCAAATAACTTGGCATGAATGTGTACCACAGTAAGACGACGTGTCGCGCACAAGACCCAGGTCCGTAGCTCAAAGGTCAAGGTCACACTTAGACGTTAAAGGATAGTGCATTGATGGGCGTGTCCGGTCCATATCTTTGCCATCCATGGATGGATTTTCAAATAACTTGGCATGAATGTGTACCACAGTAAGACGATGTGTCGTGCGCAAGACCCAGGTCCGTAGCTCAAAGGTCAAGGTCACACTTAGAAGTTAAAGGTCATTTTTCATGATAGTGCATTGATGGGCGTGTCCAGTCTATATCTTTGTCATTCATGCATGGATTTTAAAATAACTACGCATGAATGTGTGACACAGTAAGATGACGTGTCGCGCGCAAGACCCAGCTCCGTAGGTCAAAGGTCCTAAACTCTAACATCGGCCATAACTATTCATTCAAAGTGCCATCGGGGGGCATGTGTCATCCTATGGAGACAGCTCTTGTTTACCTTAAATTGGACAACACACAATGGAAGGAAGATACAAACATTTTTAGACAATAAATTCTAAAGAAATTAACAAATATAATCAAGTTCTTGTTGCCAGCATTTGTGCTCTGTAGAATGAACTATTTTCAGGGTTTGAATTTACATTACTGATGGAATGCTGGTGAATATTTCAAGTTGCTAATGGTTTTAGGTGAAAATGTTTGGTTAAATGATCTGCATTTTAATTGACGATATTTATCACTTTTGACAATCCACTGTCAATGTAGTTCATTTTGTCACATTTTAGAATGCTAGGATCTTTAGAGGAAGTTTACATTTGTTAGTCTAAAATCTACATGCCTACTGAAGGGTTTACAAGTACCTGCAACAATATTGATGATTTTACCACACGTACAGTGATTTGATGCCCCTTGAAATTTGTTTGGGGGTGTGGGGGGTGGGGCACTTAGATTTACCCTTGTCCATTTGTCTGTTCATCAGTTCGGGCCTAGAAGTTTATGTCACATGTATGTCAAAAAGTTTTTAGGCTGTGGTCATGAAACATGATTATAGGAATTTTATTCAGCATGTGAAGTTGTACACCTGGGGTTTTGTTTGGGATTTCACACAGCCAGACCAGATTTACGGCCCTTGATTTAGTAAACAATATGCTAAAAGGACCAAAACATTTGTGTTGCTTGTATCTCTAAAAATACTTGACCAAGTCATTAAACCTTACAGGAATATTATTCTTGAGTGTGAAGTTGTGGAGCTGCTGTTTAGTTGGGGATTTCACTTAGCCAGCACAGGGTTATGGCCCCTAACTTAGTCAAAAGTGTGCATTAAGGGTCAAAACATCTGTTCAGAATATATCTCAACCTAATGTCATGAGAGAATTGTAACATATCATGTGAAGTTGTATACCTAATGTGTATATTAGTGAATTAGACATTGTGGGTTGAAAATGCAAATTGTTTTATTATTTGGCGAGTCCTGCGAAAAGATGTAGGTAGAAAGTCTGGCTTAATTCTAACCAGATTGTCTTTAGGTATTTAAAAAGAAATTGAGCATAGAACGCTGTTATAGAATAAATATATGAACATTAGTTTGTCACAAGCTTCTTAGAATAACTATGTCACCCACATGTAGTTGGGGAGACATATTGATTTTAGTGTTGTCCATTTGAGTATGTCACAAAGTCCACTCAACTGCTCTGAGATGACAAGGAGGAATTTTCAGCAGACCTCGCGAGTGTTTGTTAGAAGTTTAGTTGCGCATATCATCATCATGTTCCGATTAGATTCATGACCCTTGATTTGTCAAATTCTTTGATATCTGTGCTACTTTTCCTATATCACAGGTTGGACTTCCACCAAACTTCACAGGAGTTAACACTGCCAAGCCTAGTTGTGTATATCCTTGGAATGTTACGGTTTATTTGGCTTTCCCTTGAGTTTATGCCCTTTATTTCTGGCATTTTACAATTTCTATATGTTAAGTGGTGGGAGACATATGTTATTTATGAAAAACAATCTCTAGCCTTTTAATATATATCATGTACTTCAGGCAAGGCTTTCATTCTGATTTTTTTAATTCATATACTCAGCTTTTCTTGTTTATTTTGTTGCAATGATAATATTATAACTTAACAATTCTAACTAGTTCAACCGCAGCCATGATATGGGATTATTGTGCAATTGGAACTACTTTTAGTGTGACTCTACAGTTGTATCAGTCCACAAAGTAAATTCCAAGGAATAGATTTTATGACCTTGAAAAAAAAATGGTTTTACAGCATAGAACATGTTATATTTTTACAATAGCTGAAATAATTTGAAATCGGTAAGTTAAACCAATCTAGTAGAGTAGGCTCTGAAGACCAGTCTCAGAACTACCCCATCTGATTGGTTGAATCTGAGCTTTTTGTGCCCCACCCCCCCCCCCCCCCCCCCAAACCCATGAGTGGTGGGGGCATATAGATTTGGTCTTGTACGTGCATCTGTGTGTGCGTCCGTCCGCCCGTTCGAAGTTCGTGAGGCGCCTAGCTCGAAAAGTATTTAATACAAATTGATGAAACCTTGCATGAGTGTTTATCATGGTATGAACTTGCGCAGATAGATTTGGTCTTGTCCGTGTGTGCGTCTGTCCGTCCGAAGTTTGTGACGCGCCTAGCTCGAAAAGTATTTGATACAAACTGATGAAACCTTGCATGAGTGTTTATCGTGATATGAACTTGGGCACCTCCTATTTTTCGTCTGGCTCCGCCCCCTATTTTCAGAGTTATGGCCCCTGAAATAGTCAAAAATGCACATTTTCACCTTGTGACACGCCCTATTTTCAGAGTTATGGCCCCTGAAATAGTCAAAAATGCACATTTTCACCTTGTGACATGCCTAGCTCAAAAAGTATTTGATATAGATTCATGAAACCTTGCATGAGTCTTAATCATGATATGAACTTGCGCACCTTCTATTTTTCCTCTGGCTCTGCTCCCTATTTTCAGAGTTATGGCCCCTGAAATAGTAAAAAATGCACATATTTACCTTGTGACACGCCTAGCTCAAAAAGTATTTGATATAGATTTATGAAACCTTGCATGAGTCTTAATCATGATATGAACTTGCGCACCTCCTATTTTTCATCTGACTCCGTCCCCTATTTTCAGAGTCTTGGCCCCTGAAATAGTCAAAAATGCACATTTTCACCTTGTGACATGCCTAGCTCAAAAAGTATTTGATATAAATTGATAAAACCTTGCATGAGTCTTAATCATGATATAAACTTGCACACCTCTAATTTTTTGGCTGGCTCCACCCCCTATTTTTAAAGTTATGGCCCCTGAAATAGTAAAAAGATGCACTTTTTCACCTAATTATGTGCCTAGCTCAAAAAGTATCAGATGTAAATTCAGGAAACCTTGCTGGAGTCTTTATCGTGATGTGACCTTGCACACTTGGCATTCCTCTTGAGAATCTTAGCTCTTATTACAGAGTTATGGCCCTTGACATAGCCAAAATAGTGGATTTTTTGTTTGTGATGCTCATAGCTCAGAAAGTATATGGCCTACAGGGTTCATACGCGTCAGGGAAAAGTCAGGGAAAATTTTTTTTTCAAGGTTAGGGAATAGTCAGGGAATTTTACAAAATGTCAGGGAAATTTTGAAATTTGGAAAATGTCAGGAAAATGTCAGGGAATTTTCAGATCTGGTTAGGCAACAATTTGTAAAGGTTAAAGCAGTTTCTTCAAATATTTCCTTTTTCATGAAAGCTATCACACTTACAACAATTAAAGCATGATTTTAAATTATATGCATATATCTATATTCTACATATTTTTTAAATTCCATTTAGAAGAAACTAAAAGGGATTTGCACCCCTTACCTCCTGAGCAAATCTGGTGATGGCTATATCTAATGATTCGATCCCCTTCTCTCCTGTATAGTGTCCATTACACATAGCCATTACTATATATACATATAGTATATAATAGTATGCAATACTGTCACTTAATTATGCAGGGCTTATTTTATGTGCGATATATAAAATTGAACATAATATTATCTACAATACCTTAAAGACATGCTTTTGCTACCAAGGTGTTTTGCATGGTATATATCCTATAGATGTTACTCTTTTTAATTGGTAATCAGAATGACAATTCCATTTTAATGTAATTTAGTAAAGCTATGTTCAGAAAAACAGTTTGATTTGGCTAATATGTTCAGGTTTCCAAAAGTCATTGCTTTATTGTCTATTGGTCATAACATAAAAACATTTGTTTGTTTGAAACAGTGTATTTGATTACTTTTTAATGCATGATAATCCATGTCATTTTGCTTGCCAATGTGTTTTGTACAATCACCAGCTCCATATCCAGTTGATTTGGAATAAACAAACAAAATATTAAACAATGTAAATGTTTGTCAAAAAAGGAGGTAAGGGTTGGCTGTAGGGGTGGTGGAGGCCAACATTCTATTTTTCATTTAAAATTGAATCACTAAATGTGCACATTTTAAGATAACAAAAGTCATACTAGGTGACTTGGTTTGTATCGTACCGAACCAAAAAGTCAGGGAAAAATGCTTTCATGTCAGGGAAATGTCAGGGAATTTTGTCTGAAAGAATGTGTATGAACCATGTTTTCACCTTGTGACACGCCTAGCTGGAAAAGTATTTGATATAGATTCATGAAAAACTTGCATGAGTCTTAATCATGATATGAACTTGCGCACCTCATATTTTTCATTTGGGTCTGCCCCCTATTTTTAGAGTTATGGCCCCTGAAATAGTCAAAAATACATATTTTCACCTTGTGATGCACCTAGCTCAAAAAGTATTCAATATGAATTGTTGAAAACTTGCATAAGTCTTTATCATGATATAAACTTGCACACCTCTAATTTTTTGGCTGGCTCCACCTCCTATTTTTAAAGTTATGGCCCCTGAAATAGTAAAAAAATGCACTTTTTCACCTAATTATGTGCCTAGCTCAAAAAGTATCAGATGTAAATTCAGGAAACCTTGCTGGAGTCTTTATCGTGATGTGAACTTGCACACTTGGCATTCCTCTTGAGAATCTTAGCTCTTATTACAGAGTTATGGCCCGTGAAATAACCAAAATAGTGGATTTTTTGTTTGTGATGCTCATAGCGCAAAAAGTAAAAGGCCTAGAATAATGAATCATTTTCTTAAAATGATTGTTGAGGCTATACCCCATTAAGACTGTAAACATTTGAATTATTGGTCCTCATTTATGACAAATGTACCAGTGGGGGGCACACTCTGTGTCCTGCAGACACATTCTAGTTTTTTTTTAATTTTACCAATTGCAAGGTTAGACTTCTCCTCTAACACACAATTCTTTCTTTTCTAAGGGATGTAACTACTTTGGGACACATTGCATCTTCTTTGTAGAGTTATCAGTCTAATATTACACTTCCTTTCAGCTATCTTCTGTTCCACAAATATAATGCAGCACTGATGGATCCTGGCTGTAGCTCATCTAAAAAGGCTCTGACCATTGCAGACATGTGGGAGAAACTGGAACCAGAAGATCGTACTCGGTATGCTAGGATCGCTTCCCTGGATCAGTCTGATGATTCCAATGATCTGTCTGCTGATCTCCTCGGCATTGATTTAAAACCTTTACATAAGGAACATACAGGTTTGTTCTAACAATCTCATAAAAAATAGTGTATTTTCTAAAAATTCCCACTGACACTAAAGTAGTTAAACTGAAATAACCTCAAAAAACTTCAGTTAAAGCAGGTTTCTATCAGTTGTTTCTGTTTACACTTTTGGGGCTTATGAAAAAGGTCACAAACACTGGGGTTTGCATCTTTATATTGTAATGTTTCTCCATAACTTGTGTTATAGTGGTAGAGGTTTGTGACATGGAAAAAGTATTGTAAATTAAGAAGCAAAACTAAAACATGAAAATCTTTAATCATTTCCATTTATCCTATATCATTCTGTTCCAGCTCTAGCAGGTATTGGAAATATACAAGAAGATACTGGAAGTCAGGAAGTTCCAAGCCTTGTACTTGACCTGTCGGACGAGATGCACAGGAATTTCGAGCTTCAGTTTATAGAAGGGTATGAGGACCTGGGGGTGTTCTATCACAGTGATGTCTTGAAGGAGGTATTCAGCTGTACTTTAATTTATGTCTTCAACTGTTCGGAGATCCTCTTGTTCCTTGCAGTTGTTCTGTCTGGGGATCTGAATAACCGGGGAGCTGACTCTAATGTTAAATAAAACAAAATATGTGCAAGTTGTTAAAAAGCTTTGTTAACAAATGTAAAGAAAATTAAAATGTAGAAATAAGAAAAAAAGATTTCAGCTTAATGCTAGTGCAGTTCATGGTTTTTCCATTAATTTTGTATGAACTCCAAAAAAATTCATTTCTCAATTGAACTTCCCTTTATTGTGTTAGCTCGTCTATGACACACCTCACAAAATTGTAAGTCGGACATCATTCCAAGTTATTCCCAGCTATTGCATGAAATAGAGGTTGTCCAAAAAGAGCACACTTTTATTACATTTACGGAAAATCGAGACTCCTTCTTTTTGCATATTTTTCATTGGAAGAGAATCATCCAATAGATTCAAGACTATGTTTAATGTTGTATAATATTTTCCAGAATTTGTCGAGAGACTCGAGTGAAGGATTTCATGACTTGGAGCAAGAGACTCAAGTTGTACCACAGATGGGATGAATTCAATAAAAACATTCTGCACCATTTTTATTGATTTCTTTTACTGATGTTTTAGGAAAATATTTAGTTTTGTTCATTGTAATGTAGATTTGTATTCAAAGGGAATGTCTCATTTATATTTCTTCATAAAAGCTTGTTTTTATTTTATTTAGAAATAGAACAAAAATTGTTGAAATAGAACAGAAATTGTTGTTCTCTTAATGGAAAAATGTCAGTATATGTGTTTATTTGACATATTAGTACGTGTTAAACATACAAAATGTTGTAAGATAACATGAAAATTGTAGGTGTGTAAACAAGTTTTACAAACACCCTACATTATGGTAGTTCTGCACATTTGCACACTGGAAGTCATAGTGTAATGTCTTTTATTTCGATAACATACTAGGATAAAGTTTGGAGCCTACATATAAATGTCAAGCCATATGTACATTCATAAAAATGGCACAATTGAGCTGTGCCATAAGAAAACCAACATGTGCGTTTGCGACCAGCATGGATCCAGACCAGCATCTGCGCAGTCTGGTCAGGATCCATGCTGTTTGCTAACGGTTTCTCTAATTGCAGTAGGCTTTGAAAGCGAACAGTATAGATCCTGACCAGACTGCTTGGATGCGCAGGCTGGTCTGGGGATCCATGCTGGTCACAAATGCACTATGTTGGTTTTCTCATGGCATGGCTCAATTTTCTTTTTAAGAAAAGAAAAGGTAAATATGTTGATAAGGGAAATAATTTAAAGCAATGCTTTCAGATCTGCTTGGTTTGCAGATCTTGCCAATTTTGTGTATTCTGAAGTTTTGAAAATTCAGGTTTTAATCAAATTTGTCATTGTAGAAGAAATGTAGATCTGAATGTGCAGAATTACCTTAATCCATTTCTTACGTGTGTTTAGTTGATACAAAACCTGTACTATAAATTATGAAGGAAAATGATTTGTTGGCTCTGCTACCATAAAATGTACAAAATTTGGAATGGCATAATTAAGTTTTACAGGTGTTTTATGAACATGAATGTAGATGTTACCCTGCTAAATGTCTATAATGAACTTTTCTGTCTTTCAATTTGGACAATACCAATAACTGTTTTTACCATGAAGATACTGACGGAATAGCGAACAGTGCAGGTCATGATCAGACTGCATGGACGTGCAGGCTGATCATAATCTACACTGGCCGCAAAGGCAGAATCAATCGTGTCAAGCATGATGAGGGTTAAAATTGCTGGATTTTTACACCACAAGATACTAAAGTGCTTAATATTCCACAACTGAATAGGCAGTTGATATGGTTATAGTTTAAGTCTGACTGTCCGTAACACATTGTCTGCAGCTTAACGCCAAAACTAGAGACAGTTTGAAGGGAATTTGCTTAAACTTTAGAACAGTCCAGCATGGCTCTTGTTATAATACATATTCCCATACAAGTATGAAATCTCAACCTGAATCTCTATAAATTAATAAACAGAATTTCTGGGTGTATTATATGTGTTCAAGAAATTTAATGTGATATACCACATTTTTGCTCTCCCAAGGGTGGTCTTTGTAGACAGGTTTGACTGTATATATATATTTATGTCTCCCATCATATAGTTGTGTGGGAGATATACTGATTTACTGCTGTGTGTTTGTCTATCTGTCACAAATCTTGTCCGTGCTCTATGTCAAACAGTTCTCATCCGATCTTTACCAAACTTGAAAAAAAATGTGTTTACCAATAAGTCCTCGGCCAAGTTCAATAAAGAGCTAAATCGCCCCAGGCCCTTAGAATTATGGCCCTTGATTTACCAAAAATCGCTCTGTACACATTTATCCACATATTAAGTTGAATATTCCTCATCCGATCATCACCTAACTTGAATAAAATGTGTTTGCCAATAAGACCTCGGCCAAGTTTAATAACTAGCCAAAGCGGCCCAGGCACTTCAGAATTATGGTCCTTGAGTAACTGAAAATCACTCTATACACGGTTACCAGTGATACATGTATTGGTGCATGGTTGACTCCAATACTTAACTATTCAGATGATTAGGCAGTTGTGGGAGACATGCGCTTTTCTCAAAAGTAGCTCTAGTTAGTTTTGATTTCTCTGTCTTTTACATTAATTTTTTCTTGAATTTTGCTTACCTTTAAAGTGAAAGATCTCCAAAACAACAAAATTGTCAGCAAACATTTGCTGTTGAAATAGGAAATGTTGTGGTGAAACATGATGTTATGACATCTGTAGTGTTGTGTGACCTCTTGAATGCTCAGTATTTGGGTCGCAAGATTCTTTGGGGATTTTAGACTGTTTGCCTGTAGCCTCCTGCCTTTGCAACAATTGCATACCAAGATCAGCGTGCACATCCTGTTCTGCACTGTTTGCTATTTGGTCAGTAAATTTCAGTGAACACTCCTTCAAATGATAAGTGGTACTGCCCAAATTGAATGATAGACCATTCCATTTTAGAAATATAGCAGGGTAAAGGTTACTATTTGATAATATCACAGCCTAGCAAAAATTGTCAGGACACATTAATATGTAGACACTATTTAATGGTATAGATTACTTTAATGATTTTGTGGGTGTTTAAGTTATTGCTGCAATTTACAACATCTATCATTGAAACTGTCAAAGGGATGCAAATTGCAACAAATAATATCCACGATTTTGTATGTTTTAAATTGATCTTTTGTTATAATTTGGGTGTAAAGTAGTATCACCCTGTGATATATGACTCACCAGCTAATAATTACCGTGCATATTGTTTTTGTTTTTTTTCTAATAATACAGGGTGGAGTGACAGAGCATTTTAGATCTTTTGTAGATATATGATAGCAAAAATAAAGGTAAAAGCTGTATCATGTGTAATCCATAATTTGTTGGAAAAAACAAGAGTTAAACATTCAAGAAAACATTGGAGTTTAGATTCTTTTCTTGAATTTTCTTTTTTAGCCATTAAATATTCATTCTTTAATATTGGGATTGGGTATTGAACTGTTTACTTTTTATGCCCCTAAAGGGAGGCATATAGTTTTTTAACCGTCTGTCAGTCTGTCTGCAATTTTCGTGTCCGGTCCATATCTTTGTCGTCGATGGATGGATTTTCAAGTAACTTGGCATGAATGCGTACCACAGTAAGACGATGTGTCGCGCGCAAGACCCAGGTCCGTAGCTCAAGGTCAAGGTCACACTTAGACATTTAAGGTCATTTTTCATGATAGTGCATTCGTGTCCGGTCCATATCTTTGTCATCCATGGATGGATTTTCAAATAACTTGGCATGAATGTGTACCACAGTAAGACGACGTGTCGTGCGCAAGACCCAGGTCCGTAGCTCAAAGGTCAAGGTCACACTTAGACGTTAAAGGTTATATTTCATGATAGTGCATTGATGGGCGTGTCCGGTCATATCTTTGTCATTCATGCATGGATTTTAAAATTATTGGGCATGAATGTGTACCACAGTAAGACGACGTGTCGCGCGCAAGACCCAGTTCCGTAGGTCAAAGGTCCTAAACTCTAACATAGGCCATAACTATTCATTCAGAGTGCCATCGGGGGCATGTGTCATCCTATGGTGACAGCTCTTGTTCTGACTGTAATGACAAGGCATAAGATGAGGATTTGTATGTTTTGGTTTTAGTCCTATTTTTGAACAGTGGTTCATTTATGTAATGAATTGTTAATCTGACCAGTGGTCCTGGATTCTGTACAAACTTCTTTACATGTATCATTGGTGTAGGACAATATGATTTCAGATAAAAATCAAAATCAAATATATACACATAAATGTTCATCATCGTAATATTATGAGAATTTAGGACAACTTAGGTCATAAGATCAAAGGTCATGGTCACCTACAGAGGTCAAAGGTCAGTATTTCAATATTTTACCATCTCTTATTAAAACTGTGCCTTAGGGTATAAATCATTGATAGCTCTAGTTACATTTGATGGACTTCATTTATTTGGTTCTAGCACCCTTTAATCGTATTTTTTAGTGATTTTTGTAAATAACTTTTGTTAATGTTTGTTAATCATTCTAAAATCTTTGCAAGCTGCATGGGAAAAAATGCTAATGATGAGAGTGCCTTAAATGGGTAATTATTTATTTTGTATGTTTTTCTTGTTGTAAACAGTTGCAGTACTTTGTTTTTGTTGTATTGTTTGGTTGGATCATGCACAAGTAAAAACCCTTGCATTTTATAAATTATTGTGTTTTTTTCTTGTTATATCACATGAAATTGTTGTTAACACAGTAGAGGCCACACTTATACTCTTTCAATAAAGTGTGTCAGATGTCATAGAAAATTCTTGTTAAGGTTTAAGAGTATATCATCAAAACACAGAAATATTTGATAAACGAACAACATCTTTACCAACAATCTACCTGTTCTGCCGAACTGTCCTGTACAATGGATACTTAAAATAGTCTGAAAAAACTGTCCCCCTTTAAAAATGAATGCCATTTGTAAATAAATAAAAGTAAACAACTGCTAAAAACTACATTCCACCTAGTTCTGTGAAATTTCAGCACTGGGACATTATTGCAATTGCATCACATATGTGTAACAATTCTTTGAAAATGGTGAGTTAATGTTTGTCTCTGTGAATATAGGTCAAGTTCGAAACTGGGTTACCTATGTTCAAAAACCAGCTCACTAGTTCAAATCATAGAAAAACTTTGTTAACATTCTAGAGAGTCACATTTTTAGCTTGACTATTCGAAGAGTAGTCCGAGCTATTCTACTCACCCTGGCGTTGGCGTCACACCTTGGTTACAGTTTTGCATGCAAGTACATGTATATATAGCTCATTTAAAGGCATATAGCTTTGAAACTTATTTCACTGGATCAAGTCCCATAACCAGGGCTAGCGCTGGAATGGGCATTTTGAGCAAAATGCTTAAAATGCTAATTTTGGCTCAAGAAAATTCAGAAATGGCTCAAACTCTAAAAAAACCCTTCTTTAAGAATTAAAACCAGGTATGTTATTTTGGACCAAAGAGTGCCAAGACAGACTGTGTCAAAACATGCAATATACAAGAGGCACCATCCACGGTCCATTAACACCATTAAGTGACAATAAACCTATGCCACTGGGGTAATTAAAAGCATCTCTCACAGTTTGTTTAGCTAAATTGGTACTGATTAATGAATATACATGGATCAAAGGTGTTGTTTGTGGCACATGCCATGACTAAAGTTCCTTGATTGAATAAAATATTGAGCCATCTTTTATAAACTCATCAAAAGACAAGATTAAAGAATGTTGAAAGGTATGTGTGTTTGAACTTTATTGTTCAAAAAAGTTTAATTAAATAAAATTATTTCAAATGAGTAATTCATTATTGATGCCAATAAGTATATAATAAAATGTTTTTAAATTAATTTCTTGCTTGTCATTGTGGCTGAAAAATGTAGTTCTGAATCAGGTAGTTTACCTCCTGCATGGAAAGCAAAATCTGTGAAAAGTAAAACTAAACCCTAAATCCAGCTATAAAATGGAAAAATAGATTTTCCTTGGTTGCTTGTGGATTACTTGTAAGTTTGTGTGATTTATTTCAAAACTAATAAATAAAAACATTGCTTAAGAGTTGTCCCAGCAGTTACATGTATATAATATATTGTTAATTTATTGAGAAATGATATAAATTATGGTTAAAAATAAATTTATCCTTGATGCCCTGTGAAGCCCTGTCATGGACACACGAATGGACGTGCAAGCCTATATTGCTAATTTATTGAGAAATGATATAAATTATGGTTAAAAAGAAATTTATCCTTGATGCCCTGTGAAGCCCTGTCATGGACACACGAATGGACATGCAAGCCTATATTGCTAATTTATTGATAAATGATATAAATTATGGTTAAAAATAAATTTATCCTTGATGCCCTGTTTTGCTTATTATTACACAAGGACAGACCATTCAGTTATGAAGCATTTAGTTTGATTTAACATTTATGGATAAATGTGTTTTCTGCTGCAATCTAAGCATTTGAAATACCTTAAAGCCTGAAAGCTTCAGGGGGCAAAGCCCCCTGTGAACCCCACTAAAACCCTATCATGGACACACGGATGGGCGTGCGATCCGTGGCGTAAAAATTTGGCTCAAACTTTTTTCAACCCAGCGCTAGCCCTGCATAACTCTGACATGTATTTTGGGCAAATTACGCCCCCTTTTGGACTTAGAAAATTCTGGTTAAAGTTTTGTTTTCAAGTTGCTATCTCCAAAACTAAGGCATAAATTGATTTGAAACTTGTGTCTTCAGGGTTTTAAAACTAGGTGATAGCATCAAAAGCGTATTTTGCAAAATTGCTCCATTTTTGGACTTAGAAAATCCTGGTTATAGTTTTGCATGCAAGTTACTATCTCCAAAGCTAATGCAGATGCTGGATTGAAACTCAATAGATATTTTAACATTTAGTGTAATATTCCTGTTTCTGGGACAACAATTTGAATAGTTGCACATTGGCCGTCTTACAGACAGCTCTTGTCTACCTGGTCTTTATTTTAATATTTGCTAAAATGTTTTCAATGAAATCTAGAGCAAGTCTGAAACCCCAATTTCTGCTTCAATTCATAAAAGTTTGTCAGATTGTTTATCTTTAAGAAATTTGGCCAGGTTCGTTACCTGCAGTCATTAACTAGGTCACTTGGTCAAATCATACAAAAACCCTTGTTTACCCAATCTAGAGGCCACATTTTTCATGTTCATGGTAAATAATTGTCGGAATGTTTCAGTCCTAGGAAAACCTAGCAAACACACTATAAATCTTTTTCCCATGATGTCGTAACAGGTTGTTAAATTAAATATAGTTCAAGTTCGAAAGTGGGTTATCTAAGGTAAAACAAAAATAGGTCACAAGGTCAAATCATAGCAAAACCTTGTTAACACAGTTTAGGTTACCTTTCCACCTGATTTTCTTAAATGTTTGTAAGATTGTATCCATGAAATCTTGGTCAATTTTGAAAAGTGTTGCATGAGATCGCTAGATCAAATCATAGAATAAAACTTGTTTACATACAAGAAGCCACATTTCTACCAGATCTACATGAAATTTTGTCGGTATGTCCGACTTTATGAAATCTTGGTGAAGTTTAAACTTTGGGAACTAGAGTTAATAAGTAGGTCACTATGTCATATGACTGAAAATCTTGGTTAATGTTCTACCATTCTGACATTTTAAGAAATGATTTCAAATATGTGTGTTGTAATAGACAGTTTGGATACTTTGTTACTTAGGTAAGATCTAGGCCAGATGAGCGATACAGGGCCATCATGGCCCTCTTGTTTTCGTGGGAGTTCTGGTATTTTCAGTGAATAAACGTCGGAAGATCTATACTTCCCGGAAGGGAACAATGACAAAATTTCCATGGATAGATACCTTGCAACCTATAAGAGGGTGTTTTCTGTATGAAAAACTACTTATATTGTTTAGTGTTAAGATTTGTTTAATCTTTTTTTTACATATTTTTATCTTTCTTGAACCATTTTTTCTTTTTAGATTTCTTAGTGCGTTCTTTGCTATCAGATTTCTTTTTTCCCTTTTTCTTCTTTTTATTCTTTTTGTTCGCTTCGGACATTGCAATATCTTTTTCTAACATTTCTACAGCATCTAAATCCAGTAACTTCCATATTAGATCGTCAGCTGCAGGCATGTCACGTGATTTCTCGTGCATTACGTAATAATCCGGATATGGTATATTGTATTCATCGTATTGTGCCCGGATGTATCCGTAAGGGTCTTCTCTAAGGTAGAGGACACGCTCCAACCACAGCCGCCACGTTTTTTCCAAATTTCCGTTCAGATGTGTGTTTGTTAATTCGTAATACCTGAAACATATCTCAAAATTAAGCAGTCAGTCCATCATTGGTGTCTTACAACAGTTGTGTTTAGAAACTACATTCATAAACCCTTTCTGGAGAAAACATTGCAAGCACCTTATTCACGTTTCAAATTAAAAAAAAACAAAAAAAAACAAGCAGTCAGCCTACCTTCTTTTCAAGATTTTGCTTAGAAACCTATATTCATAAATCTTTTCTGGGGAACAATTTCGTAATTGAAAAACTGAGGACCTGCGCTCCTGAAAGACTACGTTCATTTATTTTTTTTAAAAATATAAGCTATTATAAGTAAGTTAGTAATTTAAATGTGTTTGTTACTTTAATACAAACCTGGTTTGATTATACACGCGTATGATGAGCTCGTATCTGAAGTAGGAGTTGTCCATTCTCAGCAGACATATTGGCCACACAGACGAAATTTCAAGGCCATCAAGTTCAAGGTCAACGTCTGTAAGAAAATAGACCTCGGGATCGTCTTTGTAATTGGCGATGTGTCTTTCTGCGACGATTAAATTGCATGGAGTCATTCCAAGAATAACTTGTCTGTAAGTAAAGTCGAAAATATAATTCAGGAGCCGCACCATGAGAAAACCAACGTAGTGTATTTGCGACCAGCATGGATCCAGACCAGCCTGCGCATCCAGGATCGATGCTGTTCGTTTTCAAAGCCTATTGCAATTAGAGAAACGGGCGGATGCGCAGGCTGGTCTGGATCCATGCTGGTCGTAAATGCACTATGTTGGTTTTCTCATGGTGCGGCCAATATAAAACACGTTTATAAATATCTACGGCAATTAAGTCGTCGTAATTGGTTAAGACAGTTATAGAGTGCCAGCTTTTTCCAAGAAGTGAACTTGATTATTTTTCCGGTCGTTTCGGATCATGGGGTCCATTCAATTGTTGTCTTTGAGACAGACTAATGGTACAGCGGCCGATTCGAGTAAGGAAGGTCGTGGGTTCGATCTCCGGCCGCGTCACACCAAAGACGCACGAATGGTACCAGTAGCTTATTTACAGTTTGTATGTTATAGGATAGTATCTTTATGTCGGATACAAGCTTCAAGCTTCTGTTGAAAACCGACGTGTTACAATCGACCAAGAATAAAACAGTAAAACTAAACTCAGATATGTTAAGTTTTTCTCACGCATTAAATACCTGAGCGGATTGTGTTCAGCGTCAATCTCTATAAATTCGCCTTCTGCAATAACTACATCTTCTAGCTCATTATATTCGTCTGACCACAACAGCCGCTGTAAAACTTTCGGTGCTTTGCGAGGCATCCATTTGATATTTACATGTTTGGCATAATTATTACGAAAAACGTCGTTGCCAGTGGTGCCAGTGATTTGGTGACGTCACGTTAACGTCGCCGCTGTTTAGGTATAGCTGCATAAATTTTAAAGAAAAAAAATGCCTTTATAAGTAGTTATGAGCACGCACTGTACAATGAATCAACTTGAATAAGAGAGTCATTGACACTAAAGCGCTCACATGTGTACAAGGCTTCAAGTGCGTTTGTATAAGTTCAGAGTTCTTCAGGTTTCTTCTATGTTAGCCTATATTATATATATGTCACACACACTTTTGAACCTAGGGAAATGATTTGAACAATTATGGTAGACATTACAAATCTGATATCACACGCCAAATATCAAGGTTCTAGCTACTATTGATTCAGAGAAGAAAAGTGACCACACACCCTGGCAGCAATGTTTTTTGACGAATCGGAAATTTTTTAACAATCTTGGTAGAGGGCACAAGAACCATTTGTGCATTTTTTTTTAAAATCAGGCTAGCAGTTTCACACAAGAAGATTTTTAAAGTTTCCACTATATAAATATAGGGAAAAGTGACCACGCCCTCTGGCGGCCATGTTTTTTGGCGAATATGTGTGCAACCAAGCGGAACCGTTTGAACAACTTTGGTAGGAGACCACTCAAGGAATATCATGGCCAAGTTTCATCAAAATCCATTAAGTGGTTTTGGAGGAGATGCCGTTTAAACACAAATGTTGACGACTTGACGCACGCACGCACGGACGTCGGACACATCGTGATCACAATACCTCACCATGAGCATTTCGTGCTCAGGTGAGGTAAAAAATGCTTGTTCGGTACAAAAGTAAATGAGCCGCACCATGAGAAAACCAACATAGTGCATTTGCGACCAGCATGGATCCAGACCAGCCTGCGCGTCCGCGCAGTCTGGTCAGGATCGCTTTCAAAGCCTATTGCAGTTAGAGGAATCGTTAGCGAAGAGCATGGATCCTGATACGCGCAGGCTGGTCTGTATCCGTGCTGGTCGCAAATGCACTATATTGGTTTTCTCGTGGTACGGCTCATATATTGCGAAAACGAACCGTCAAACAAGGACTTTATCAACATTTGACCGTTTCATGATTTTATTTCTGTTTAAATATTGAATCTAATGCATCGAAGATTCTTGGTTCTATGAAAATGCTAAAATATTAAAATTTAAAGTTCAAAGAAAAACATCGAGTCACATCTATATCTTTCTTTACGACCTCAGCTAGAATATGCTTCTTTAGTTTGGGATAATTATGCACAATCGTGATGAAAAAGACACAGTAGAAAAATTACAGTACGAAGCAGCTCGTGAAGTTACTGGCCTAACAAGATCGGTTTCAATACAAAAATAGGCCAAGTTGGGTAACACTCTCCGGCAGAAGAAAAATTCAAAAATAAGTTTAAATTTACAAAGCAAAAACCAATTATTGCCGCTGTAACTGACACAGTTGTTCCCCTTTACAGCTGAATCCCTAAATTGGTTAAAAAATAATGCCGACTACGCTTCAGTAACAAGAAGAACTGAATTTTATTCCAAGTCTGATTTACCATCAGCATTACAACTTTGGAATGGTCTTCCATTAAATATTTGTCACTCAGAATCATTATCTTCATTTAAAAGTAAACTGAAAGAATTATATCAACCCGCCAGTAGTTCCATCTTTTTTACAAAAGGCGAAATATTTTCATTTAAATATTGTTGTGAATCTACCAGTACCATTTCTTACGTCTTAAGTATGCCGCCTTTAGAGATTAACCCTCGCATGTGTATGAATTAAGTTGCTCTGACGTGCCCATACGGTTAGCAAGTAACTGACAAATTTTACGATGAACTATTATGTTAGATTTATCACTATTTGCCCATACCTTGACTTTGATTTGACTGTAATACGACACCAAAACAAAAAGATTGTTGTTAGACACATCAAAATTACTACTTTTTGATGATCTGACCTGTCTTTTAATTTAAAGATAGTAAACTTCAATGAAATGTACACATATATGTTTGTTTTTTTCAAATAGGTCTAGAGAAAGAGATGATGGCGACTTTAAATAGAGACTGGAAATTACTTTATAAGGGCCTGGCACATAGGTAGACCGCGAGTTTGCACGTGAAAGAATCCGACACCACGAGCGTTACTCGAACCTACAGGGTCGCGAATTCAGGTGACTTAGATCCATTGTGAATTAGTCAGGACCCGGGTAGTTGCCCTGAAAATGAAATGGACTTCCCTAAGATCTTTCTAACGCTCAATATTTTGATGCTGGAGCCGTCATGCGGGCTTGCAAAAGTGGGTTAAGTGAAAAACTCCAGGTCGCAGCAATTTCTATTTTAATATTAAAAAGTATTTGACATGTAAACAAGACAGCTATTAACCTTACAGGTATAGTTCAACAGACACCGCATGTTTCATATTTTTGATTTATGATGCTATCAAAGCAGAAGTCAAGGGTTTAAAGTAGACAAGAAAACAAACTTTTGAAGAGGTCTTGACTCTGTGTACCTGGCTACTTTGTCACAATTTCGTATCTATCTTTTTGATATCTACATCTATTTTGATACACAGCCAATTCACCGCTTTTAAGGAGACACTCGCTTTTCTGTTATAACCAAAACTTTTATAGAAACGTAATGCGCAAAACATTTTGACTGAGCACCTTTGGACATGCACAGAACAAAGCATGTATGAGTACGGTACTGAACAATTTCCAAACGTGATTCGCAGAACAAATCACGTGTGTGCACAGAACAGAACAACTTTTAACATGCACAGAACAAGACACGTTTGTCTACTGTACAGAACAACTTTCAACATGCACAGAACAAATCAGGTGTCCGCGCTGAACAACTTTCAACTTGCGCAGAATTCATTACGTGTGTGCACTGTACTAGTACCCGTTTACTCTAAAATGAATTAAAAAGAATACAACCTTTTTAAACAATCGATGCACCGTTGTTTATAGCGTTACGATTCTATACGTGTCACAGTTTCATAAATTCCTGTTGTTGTTTTTCTTCAGTTTTTGCCACACTTGCGCTTGGTGTCATAAAATTTATTTCTGTCGATATTTCGCATTTTGTTGCAATTTTACATTCCATCCAAACATTGGGGAAGATATTCTACTTACCTCTGTAGGGACAGATTTATGCGTTCAATCGCTTGAAAGTTTATTATCTATCAAAACGTAGTGGGGTAGCACACTTCATTGTTAATGGTTAATTTAAAAACTGTGAAGTGTAGCTGTTTATAGTGATTGAAAAATTGTTTGATTTGAGATAATCTTTTGCCCTCCGAACACCTCAAGGATAACGAAGATAAAAAAGGTAGTATTTTTCTTTCTTTTTTTATCAAATTAGGTTTTAATTCAAAAAGGTACTAGTGGCAAAATTAGACAAAATGTTCGTGCGAGGCAAAGTTATAATCTAAATAAATACCAATACTCTTCTAAAATCTTGACATTTAAGAATACAGATATGAGGGGTTTTTTAACTACAAAATGGTTTATATAACTGTAACAAAGTTTTGTTTTGTTTACATTTTTTAATAAAATCATGAAATATAAACTACTAGTATATGTGAGGCATGAATAAAGTATCTAGGAAAGTTCTTTGGAAGCATTTAAGGAATCTAAACAAAATAATACGAGTCTCGGTTTGAGTGAACTCGTTAATGAGAGGTAATGAATGTTGGTGAGAGATAATGAAATGTGCAACACCCTTCACGGTCCCTTAGCGCCGGTTTAAGCGCAATTCTTTTACAGATACATGGACTCCTTGGTCCCAAATTCAACGCCAAGCTCTGGGAAACTTTTAGCACTAAATTAAAGGCTCTTGTTTTGATTAAGAAGATCCTTCGACAATATAGGCTAAAGACGTTGATTGGCAATCTATCGAACCTGTAGGTATAACACTTACACGGAAAACTCTTAAAATAACATTATTTTGCCTTTATGTATAATTAATTACCACAATCGATTTTTTTTGCAATTTTTAAGTGATTGTTTAATTGTAAATATGTCAAAGAAAAGTCTTCCATTTATTGCTGGAGACTCAGTGTCTTGTTCACTTTATTCATAACATTTTTCAGAGCTTTTATATGAAATCACATGTTTTGAAATCAGATAGTATTTAATTGAGCCAAAACACAATAATGTATCTATAAGGAGGATTACATTAGAACCGGGAACATTGCTCTCCAAACAAACTCCACGGCAGTTAGCATCGGGTCAATATACCCGAGTAACATGATCCCAACGAAAACCATTTTTACAATGAAATAAAAATCTCTTTCATTCATAAATTGAAAGAATAATGTAATTATAATACACAAACCACTGTGAATATGTCGATTTATTTAACAAAACCGAACAATTTATGAAAATCGATAGCCGCTTATTTTGAAAAATTAGGGCTAATGACCTCTCATTCATCAACTTACATTGTACAAAGAAATAATTGTTAATGCTTCGATTTGTCTTTGGTTCAAGCTGTAATTATTTCCTTACTTGCTGTTTTGTTTAATTACAATTTTATTGTTGCACACTATGTAATACATTTATATATGTTGAAATCATGTGTGGTCCTTCTATTATTAACGTACTGCCGTATTTTGGTCACCGGGTGACCGTTTTATCCGAAGTATTAGATGACCTTGTTACCCAAAGTTTATATAAACACCGCAATATTTGGTTTCCATTCTTTATACCGTACGAGGTGTTTCTTCAAGTGGCCCGTTGATTGTCATCTTTAATTACTTTGTGTAAGGATATTCTTAATAAGTTTGTGTCTATTTTTGGAGGACACTATTCAATATAAGAGATTATCTGTAATCTCACTCACGTTCTACAAGGTGGAAATATGACCAAAAAATCCCTAACTTAATCTGTGAGAATGAAACAAAATCTTATCTATCTCATGAGATACTTTTCAAAAGTCTCATGTTGTAACGTAAATAAAATTTTCAACATCGCTTTCAAATAGATTTGGGAACCCGAAAGTTCATGAATGAATGCTCTAGCACATTGATGATTTGGACTCTTAGTTCAGTCTTATTTTGAACAAGTATACTAGCCTGTAAAACTAGAATTTCTGCCAGATCTTAATTCTTTAAATAGTTCGTTTTATCGTTATTAATTTTTTAATTGCTAGTGAAAACGATAATCAGTACTTTCAAAAGTAGACGGTCTATTTCATCCTGTGTGGGGCACTTCTTCAATGAAAGAATCTCTTTGTGAACTCTAAACATTCTGATTACATTACACCACTTAGAGTGTTCCGTAGTACTTATTCAGTGCTGTGATATAACGTAATTTATGGCTTTATATCAGTGCCCTATTGTTCGGTATCTACGTTGATGCAGCACCCACTAAGAGAACTATTTCGATTCTTCTGGACTGAGTTAGATTAAAGAGATGGTATTTCCAGTTACATCATACTGCAAAAATTAATATGCTATTGCGTTTTTTTTTTTTTTGACAGACGAAACTTTTAGTTATTTACCTTACATTGACAGCGTTCAGATTATTTGCTGGGTGTTCGGAAAAGGGAAACATCGCATGCTTCGAGGCTATCATTCTTTCGTGTGATATTTCGTCCGAGACATGTAACATTTAGGTATAAGGCTTTCGGCGGAAGCCAGCATTGTCCATCGCCATAAAATATTGTAACCAGTAATTTTGTAGAAATCATTGACTTCGATCTTTTGTTCGACCTAGAGTTAGACTGCTAGTTAATGAAAATAACTACACTCTTAAAAGTTCATTTCAAAGTGCGGTGTGTCGGGTTTGTACGAGACAAATTGATTCGCATAAAAATACAGTTCTAGATGGGACATCTTTGCATTAACTAATTGTACATCTTTTAACATATTTTGCAGTTTACACTCTACTGACTTAATAACATCTATTTCAGCTTTTTATTTCTTTGATTTTTTCCAGTCTGTTTGAATAAAGGATGGTTTCAAATACATATTCATTATATAACACTTTGTGCTTTTGATGTTTAATTTATTCCGTTATACTTTATAGGTTATACTGTCCTAAATTAAGATGTTTTTAGTTCTATTTAGAAATATATGAAAGATATAACTTTGCAAGTTGAATTACGTAAATGTCTAGTGTATCAATTATTTAACATTATAAAATTATAAAACGAGACTGCACATGTCATGGTGGTCTGACACCAAAAGAAGCAGTGTGTAGCTGGCATAGTGGTCTAACACCGGACAAGGACTGACAGTGGTCTATTTTTTCAATACATATAAAAGGCAAGAGTAGACTACCTGGAAGCATTAAACGCAGCCCGAACCACACATCGCAAAGTAGTCCAACCAAAAAATGAAACAATGAATATTTGACGACTACATATTACGGGTTGTTTTTGTAAGGAGATTCAGGGTCAGTGCTGACTGACTAACCATTAATGTCTTTTAATGGCATACTTCTGTGATCAGGTAAAGTCTGTGCGTTTAAACCAGCACATCCTTTGATGTTAAATGCCTATGACAATATAATACCTTCCCACTGAGAGATATATATTTCATTGTACTGTTTCTATTCAGGAGGAGCAATTTATCAACATCGCATATGTATTAGCGACAGAATTATCATAGGCAAGTGACAGCGAATTGATAATATTTCGGGTCATCTGAAAGGTATTTGTATCAAAGAAGATTGTCATTTTCATGACCGAATGTCGATAACTCCATTCACGATTTCAATGAAGACATTTCATGAGTGTATGTTTAACGATATCGAACGAACGACAGTATACATATTAGGTGGATAGTCGACTGGTAGAAAAGTATTTGCCGGTGTAACATTAAATCATTTACTGACCGCGTTGAAAATAGACCCCATGGGTCCTTTTTCATCTTTCAACGTCAAGAATTGACCCCGCCAACATTTCAACGTTGAATTTTGATCAGTGGGGTCAATTTTCAACGTGGTCAATATTTAAAGTTACACCTACTCATATTTTAAATCATCTTTTATGGTTTAATAATAGTCTTATATATCTTATTTATCTTATCTAATATATTAATATAACAGTTGTTCCTCAGTTTATATCTTTCATCAATTTTATTGTATCTATCTGTTTCCTTAATGCAATTCTAAAATAGTGAATCGGGTGCCATTATAGTAAATTAAGGGTAAATAAAGAATGTGTTGATTTGAAATAATCTAAAATATTACGTATTTTATATCGGCAGCTGGCATCTTTTATTGTATTTGTTTAGGTTGGCGTGGCCCTTATAGACAGGGACCCTCACCCTTTATTCATGAATCTTGCAACTTAAGCCGTAATAATGAAATGAATGAACTGGCACGCAGAAAAGTGCCATTCAAATATTCCAAATTTAAATGTAAACACAAAGTCACTGCATCCAAATGTTCAAATGAAGTAAACTTTTGTATAATTATACTTTAGTTGAGCACTACCACACTAATGCATCAAGCACCACCACAATCCGATAATATTATAATACAAAATTAATTCAGAATTAACAGTTCTGTCAGTTCTGTATTCACTATATATTATTCAATAATTTTAAAGGTGAACTTACGTTTTTAAAGGGGTATCACTGTTGAAACAAAACTGCATGTCCCTTTTTACTAAAATAATTAACCTTAATTCATCTTAAGATAGCTGTATTATTTTTAAGGTAGCATTCCACAGACAGCAATCTGCATACATTTTAAGGTATTGATATTAATTTTTAAAGTAGCAGTCCTAAGGTAGTGAGTTTTATATACTTTAAGGTATTAATTTAATAGGAAACGAAAATAAAGTAAAATAAGGTGTCATGCATCCTTAGCTAGCACTACAGACACTATCTTTCGGTTCAGCCTGTGCTGGAAAAAAAAACAGTTTCAGTTTCAGTTTTTTATTTGGCAAATCGGCATACATCATGCCTTTGGCCAATTTAACAATTTTCAATGATGAATATGGCCAAGACATACAACAACATGCAAAAAATACATTTAAACAGAATTGAATAATGTGTTGAAGAGTATTTTACAAATATACACAAACATATACATATAGCTTTTAAGAAGCAGCTTCTGTTTCAAGGGTTGTCTTTCTAAACTGAAAAGCCTCATAAATATATTTTGCAGTTTTATATAACCTAAATTTACTTTTAGATGACCAAGACTATATGACATTATACATTCCTTGTGAAAATGTAGCGGTGCCTTAAACATGTTTTACTCAGCTGAAACACTCGGCACGCTAATGTCACACATTCAAAATGCAATCAGCACACCAGACATCACTGACTAAGAAGAAGACACAAACAAAGGATAATGGAATATTTGAATAAAGTAAAGATTCTATCTATATTGCCCAGTTTCTTTTAGTGAAGACTGTGCTATTCTTTGATTTAAGTTCCCAGTTGTGTGGGTAACAATAGTTGAAATTACTATCTATATTTTTTTGTTTCTCTTGAAAATAAAACAGGGCGGAGTGTTGGTCCATAAAATTTAGTTTCTTTTAGTGTAGACTGTGCAGTTCTTTAATTTTAGTTTCTACTTGAATGGGTAATAACTGTTGAAATTACTATATATATATATATATTAGTTTCTCTTGAAAATAAAAACAGGGGGGATTGTGTTTTATGTCAATTTAATTTTATACAATTTAGGGTCCCTGTCTATAAGGGCCACGCCAACCTAAACAAATACATACAATTCTAAAAAAGTGAATCGGGTGTCATCATAGTAGATTAAGACTAAATAAAGAATGTGCTGATTTGAAATAATCTAGAACATTACGTATTTTATATCGACAGCTGACATCTTTTATTTCATTGACCTTTGATAAAGACAATTATTGAAAACCAATCGTGTATGTCGTGAGAATATAAAAACGGTGTTTATTTCTCTGCAAAATTAATTTTCCACACCATAAAAGTAGTTAATTCAAAGTTACCCAGGTGAAACTGTTGGGAAATGTTGATATTATGGGCTGCATTCTTCATTATGGCGATAAATAGTGCCAAACACGGTGGCAATTTCTCATATCTAGCCCTATTAGGCTCGTATCAGATAATCTTACTCTCCCTAGGGCAAATATTTCATTTCGCCGACAACACACTATCAGTAATGGGGGTACCGAGCTCTACCTTTAACGAGCATCTAGGATATACTGTTGTGGAAAATATTTCGACCTCTGAAAAATATCTTTAAATAAGGAAAGTCGTACAAGCTGTTAAAATAATGACTAAACCTCAAAATAATTTATCCATTTGAAAAATGGAGTAAAGATGATGATGATGATGATTATTATGACGGTTGTGACAACGATTCAGAAGACGATACAAAATAATAATATCTTTTTTAATAATAATTGATAATGACACCATTAACAACAAATCTTAATATACAATTTTTGATTTTAGACAATGATATTTTTTGTGGTTTACTTCAACTTTGCCTTGTTATTGTATATTCAGACCATATATATATAGTTCATAAGAGGTAACTCCTGATTGTTTTATCATGCCTAATTTCTTGTCGAAACAACTGAAATAGACATTTTATTAGTAAAAGCGAAAATTTAGAAAAATGTAATTGTAGCAAAAGAATACAGGCTCGATAGCCTGGTGTTAGCCGGAGCGTCCGCTTCGAGTAAGGGAGGTCGTGGGTTCGATCCCAAAGACGATTACCATAGACGTAAAAATGGTACCAGTAGCTCCCTTGCTTGGCGCTGGAAGCATTAAAGGGACACTGGCTTCTCTTCTCTCACACCCTCGTAGCGATGGCTTGATTAATATAAGTTGTAGAACTTGATTCACAATTGACCTGATTATTTAAACGGCCGCCAGACAATGTCTGGGCCATTGTCAATGTGAGGAATAGTTTTGCAATGAGGATCTACTGTACATAGATCTAGTTCAGTTTAATTCAGTCGGTAAACAGAACAACTTTTGACATGATTGTGCTGAAAAGTTAGCCATATATTTTTACGCTCTCCTCTATCTTGTTGCAATTGTTTCCTCAAAAATCGTCATTTAAAAAGTAATTAAAAAAATAATAATTACAATGTATATACCCCACAACACTCACGGTGTTACATTAATTCATGGCACACTGAGGTACACGCCAGATAGGGACATTGCGCACAAATAAATGTAGAGCTTTTTGCATTTTCTTATTACTGAAATCGCGTGACAGATCTACACTTGACATTCGCATAATATTTTTATCATGAAAATAATTGCTTCACAAAAGTTGTCGTGGAAAACTTAAGTCAAACAAAGAAGTAAAAATACATTTAGTTTTATATAACTCTTTGAGTCAAACACCACCCAGGATACATTTTAAGCTGATTTTACAGTGTACTTGTAATATTTTTCTTGCATCAAACATGACCCTATAGTTCTTTGATTTCTTATTTAGCCCTAACAATATTCTTCAAGGAAAATTAAAATTCGGGCATGATGCGTCTCAATTTTTATGACAACTATTTAGTGTGTTCGTGCCAAACTTTGAATGAGTACACACATCATGACGGGCCGATAGCACAGAACACCGTCAAATAGTTCCGCTCCAGTGATTCGCTAAAGAAGTTTAGTTAGATTGACAGAAAAATACTAAGGTAGCCGGTTGCTCAGGTGTGCGTGATATTACTTTGACAGAAGGTAATTAAACCTAAACTACAGGTTTTGCATTAAAGTAAATGTGCAATAATTGTAACAGAAATGTAGTTTTGGATTTATGAAACATTCTGACATAAATTTCGGATAAATAATCTACATCGTAGAGCTTTATTTGCACGTTTCGTGTGACGGGTAAGGCTATTTTCCATAGGGCAAACGAACCACTGTGGCCATAGTCGACCTAACCCTAACCTTTAGTCAGTATATTAGAGTCATAATTTTAGTGGTGCAAAGCCTGGACTATGGCCGACAAAACTATAGAAAGTAGTGTTTCCCTCGTGTGACAGGTGCCCGAGTGGACAAAATTAAGGTATACATGTTTTTTTCCAACCTTTTTTCCACTAGTTAAGGCAGTCAACAGGAACCCCTACTGGCATTATTTTTGGCATTGGATGACACCCGGTGCCAAAGGACAGTCTCTAATGTTGTCAGAACTTGTTGTCCGACCCTTTTGCCCTTTGATTATGTATGTTTGAATTGTAAATTTTAATAATATATCAAAGAGCAATAAAATATGATTAAATCAATCAAACCCGGGTGCGGGTTGAATCAATTAATCGCCTTTCATAAGCAAAACATTAGAAAAATTTAAAAGCATTTATTCCATTTTTTTCCGCATCCCTTGCACTGCATCATTTATTATAAGTATTAATGATATGTCAGTGGCTATATTCTTATGAAAAGGGGCCTCCGTGGCCAAGTGGTTTAAAGGTTGATGACTTTGAATCACTCGCCCCTCACCATTGTGGGTTTTAGCCTGTCTCTGGCATTGAATTCTTCATGTGAGGAAGCCATCCAGCTGGCTTACAGAAGGTAGGTGGTTCAACCGAGGTGCAGCCCCTGATGAAATTATGCATGAAGGGGCACATGTGGTCTTCTTTCTTAGTCAAAGCTGGAAAGTCGCATAGGACAGGTCTAAAATTGTGTTGGTGCGACATTTAATCCAACAACAAAAAAATCTTGTTAAAAAGCATACAAAATCTTTTGCGTGCTCTGTTCTCCAGGCAACAAACAAAACCTTTCTGCTCACATAACATAATTATCTATAATTATGTCACTGGAATTGAACAGAGCAAAACAGTCATGTTTAACATCTTAAATATAGCAAGTAAACATAAACGTTAAAAGTACCATATGTTCACACCCTTATCCCCCAACTCAAAGTCCTGGATCCAAGCCTGGTAAGTCAATTGCACTGTAGTAAAATTAAGCTAGGGAGAACTTAATAATAAGCATGATAAGTGAAGGATAAAATTTTAGTCTCAGTTTTTCCTAGGAATGATCAGTATTTCCTGAGAATTGCCAGTATTTTCCACTCTTCTGGAAAATATGAGTATTTCCTGCTTTAATGCTAATCTTCATTTTGCCGAGAACTCCATTGTGGTACAGATTTAAGTTGATATAATGTACTGTATATTAATATTTCTATTAACTTAAGAATGCTTAGAATGTATTATTTTTTAATAATCATTGCCTTTTAATTCATTAAAACTTGCCATTTTCGTCATAGCCCCTGGTTTCCTGTCACCCCGTACTTTGTAGGGGATATGATTTTACCAGTTCAATGAAATTTAATTGTGATATTTCATCTTACTTTGGTTATAACTGGACCTTATAATAAAGAATTTACTAGAGACTTGTTCCTAACACGAATATACATAATACTCACAAACTGTTTTAGTTTGATAAGCATTTATTTCCACTGACTAGGAGAGTGGTTCATTTAGTAACTAGTTTTACTACAAGGCACATGTATCAAGCTCTCTTCTGATAGTATACTAAGTAATATATAATTTGAACATATTTGTACAGTCATTACAATATTCTTTAACTTGTGTCATTATTTATTTAAAGTCTTGCAAGGTGTTTAATCTGCTTTGAGACATGATTGTTTTAAATATTATGCAGTGGTCTTTAGTTTAAATTTCTCCAAAATGCATTCAATTCACAATCTATTGTCTTTTCTTTCTTTTAAAGTTTATTGAGTTTATCAACATTCAAGGACTAAGCAGACAGCAGTTGGCATATTTTGAAAATGGTCCACTTTTTTTCTTTAAGTGGGAGTATTTTCTCTACTGAATTAAAACATTAAGATAAGAGTGTGGTCGTAAAGTAAAATCAATTGTCAAATCAGGCATGAATTTCAATTGTTTTTTATCTAATAAATCAGTAGTTTAAATGACTAATTCACTCAATGTATGTCGGCAATCATGGAACAATCTAAGGTGATGACCCTAGAGGGTCTCTTTTCCGCTGAAGTGTAGAGTATCGTTTGCTTAACTGATAGACATCAGCGGCAGATCTTCCTATGAAAATATAGCATATTGCCACCCATTCGTTGATAAAAATCTTTCTATATCGCTACTTAGATCGAAATTATATATCTGGGCCTTCACCAGTATTTGTAATAAAATTTAATCTTTGCCTAAGGCATAGACTTGACCTTTCGCAAGGAAAATTAGAAAACTTTTTCAATATGAATCTAAAATTAAATCTAAAGTATTTATTCAGGAATTTTTCGCATTGAAAGACTGTTTGCTCACTTAATTTATCATAACAAATATCCTGAAATATGTTTTTGTTGAAGGATTCATAGTTATGTCAATCTTTATAAAATAATGGCATAGCTTGTGTGTGCAGTATGTTTTTTTTGCTAGTGCTGTCATGATTTCATTGAACACATATGCTTTATACAGTCTCCAGGAGAAATTAGCATTTATAAGTTATTTAAGAATTGAATGCTATTTTTTGTGTGCGTTTATACGGGTATGAACCACATTGGGACTTCTTGCAAATCCATATATATATACATGTATTCGTATAAATGCACAAAAATAGCATTCCATTTTTATATTTACATTTTTTACAGTAGTTCTGTTACAAAAATAAGTGGCTTGCTTTTGATGAGTAGAATCTACCAGAACAAAATCAAAATAAATGTTAGGATATCAATCAGTCAAAAAGACCCGCCCAAGTTCAATTGTAATCCACCTTCCGAGAATTCCTGGTTTTTATTTTAAAAACATTGTTAAATCCTATGAAATCCCATATAGTCGTGTCGATTCAGTTTTTATCTTTATGGTGACGAAAATAAGTTTTAGCCATAATTTACAGTTTGTTTTGAATAGCTATACATGTATAATTACTAAACAGTTGATTCATCCACATGTACATACATTTGTAGTATTTTTACTTTGTCACAAAGCTTTTGTATCATGTCACACCTACATGATGTATGGCAAGCATTAGTAATGACATCATGTAGTATGTTGACTTACCTTAAAATCTGACAAAGTAGATATATGTAGTTTCTGTCTTGGGAGTTTATATTAAAGACAGATAGTCTTGTTATGAACCTTTTGATCGATATTTTGTTTTAATACTTCCCTGTGCAATATCATTGCCTCTGAGTTGTGCCCTGATCTTTTTAGGAAATGTGTGTTTAAAGATATTTTTATTGAAGAAGAGTCTTATTTTGTAATTACTGAGCAATTAGTGAAACAGGGTAATTTCTTTATCTTGTTCATTAGCTCTAATTACTGTACCAGTTGTAAGTAGTTCTTGTGTTAGTCCTCGCGTTTTGTTCCTGAAATAATATGAAATATTTACATTCACCATATTCTTTTCCATTGAAAATTATGACATTCATTTCGTATGAAAAGCAAAAGGAAAGGTGCGAAAGTTGCGTCAACGCCAATGCAGTTCATGGATTTGCCGATCCTAATTCCTATTCTGTCGTTCATTCCACATGAAACCGAAAAAAATTCATTTCTTAAATAAACACAGTTACACTACAATACTAGATTGATTACTTTGAGATGTGGATTTGGATTAAGAACATGTATTCAAAAATGTTACGCTTTCTGTTGAAAGCTTTTAGATGTGCTTCAGTTAAACCATAGATAGTGCAGTAAAATGTGCTTCAGTAAAACAATAGATGGTGATCTTTCTTTCGAATGTTCAGTAAAGTGTACTTAAATAAGACCTTTGAATGCTAAGCAAAGTGTGGTTTAATAATACTATGGATGGCCCCTCTTTCTTCAGATTTGCTCAGTAAAATGTGCTTCTGTCAGTAAAACAGTAGATGGAGATCTTTCTTGATGAAGCCAGGACTCTTTCTTTTGATTAGTCATGAAAGTGTGTTTCAAAAAAATTATAGTTGGTGCTCTTTACTTCAAATGCTTAGCAAATTATGTTTCAATGAAACCATAGTTGGTACTTCTTTTGAGTGCTCATTAAAGTATGCTTCAGTACTATAGGCAACGCTCTTTATGTTCAATGCTGTATAAAATGTGCTTCAATTAAGTTATAAAGTATGACTTGGGCACATTTAATCAAGTAATGCAGCACAAAGTCCTACATAAATGACTTTTCAATATGAACTACTGTAAATAGTTCAAATAATATTTGTTAACAAATTCACCATTTTAGTATAAATTATACAATTTCAGGGTATACTATAATTATTCATAATTTATTAATGTGATTTTATGAGTTCTTGGTTCAGAGATTTTATAACAATGTTTAGTCATATGTGACACCAGAATAATACAGAGGAGTGGGTGGCTAGGTATGTGTTTCGTCTAATTGGCAGTTACAGCAAGTTAAGGATATGATGTGTCAGTGTGGTGTATAGACAATTTAAACTTTGTAGGGGGGTTTTGTCTAAAATTTTACTTGGAGCCAAATTTTTAACTGTAAAATTGTGCATTTTTGATGCTATGTCATTGAATGTCTTAATTTATGAAACACTGGAAGTAAGGACTGTAGGTGTGTCTTCAATATCTTTTCTCATTTCCACAAAAGTTAGATTGTCATTCATAAGGTCATTGCTAATGCTGAGCATGTTTGCTTTTTGGGTTGTGCACTTAAGATGTTATGTTTGTGTCCAGTGTTATATTACTGTTACAATAAATACAATAATAGATTCGCTGTGGTTCAAATGCTTGTCATTGTGACAGCCCTTCAACAGGTCTCCATTGTTAGATCTCTCCAAAATATAGGTGATATTGCATATATATTTGGATCTATTAACTCTTCAAAATAGATAGGCCATCTTCCAGTTTGAGTCCAATTGATAGGAATGTCCATTTTGATCCAAGTTAAGGTGTGTTTGCTTTACTTTGTCCTTAAGGTGATGAAGGTATTATGATACCAAGTGATTTAAGTACTATATGCTGACAAAAATTCAGATATAGGTTGATAATTGTGCCAAGTTTGCCAGATAACTTAAACATTTTGAAGGCCAAAATGTTGGCAGAATTTAAGGTGTTACACAGGTACAATAGTTTGTCAAATTCAAGGCATGAAAGCTGGCAGAATTTGAGATACAGATTGTGTGTTGGAAACATCAGGGTTTGTTTTTAGAGGATATTACATGAGTGTCTTTTCATATTGAATTTATAAAACAAGTTAGATAAGATAATAAAATGCGAGGCTCTGTCACAAATGTAATATTCTTTTTATCACATGTTAGCTTTTCCTGTCAAAACATCAAAAATACGTACCACTCCATAACTATTATAAACAAGTCAATATGACCAATGTCTTCTCTTATTGTATTCGTTAAGCACTAACCAAGTTAGATTTTTACTGAAGGTATTTTCAAAAGTTGATTTACCTACTATTTCAATGCTCAACTTTTTAAATACTTTCATAATCAAGGGGGGGAGGGGGGTAGTTACAAAATTTTATATAAAAAGAGCCTATAAAACTTACTTTTCTAATAGAGATCTAACTCAGTGTAAGAGGTGTTATTATTCGTCCTTAAATGAAACTCTTAACAGAAAATACAAAAAGGGAAAAATCTCAGAGATATGTTATCAATGTGATTGACCGCCTTTAAAGTTTAATATGAAAATCCTATTAACAAGAGATAATGATTGTATGGCTGCATATCTTGTTATAGCTTGAAAACCTAAAAGTCTTACAGCATAGATTTTCTTAAACATCTATCAAATTAGGAGGACAATTTGAAACATTTTAGAAAATAAAGGATTAATTAATGAATCGTGAGTACATATTTATATATATATCTTTTGCTGAGAATTTATATTTGCTATGCCCAATAACTGCTGATTCTTGATGCCTCACCATGGCCGTCTACTTGATTAAGGGGATCGTAGAGATAGTCGACAGGTGCCAGTTTTATAGTTCTCTGGATCAGGAGTATTACATCCAACCTGTTATAACAGCTATTTTACCCAGCCTATTGAAAAATATTACCTATTATATCATTTTACCATAATCCTAATTTTATTATTTGTTATTGTTGTATAGACAAGTAACTGTCTGGACATTTGAGTACATATATGAGACACATTGGATAGATAGTGGTCATTTTTTACTGTTATTTTATGTCCACTTTGACAGTTGTACTTGTTAGCATGAACACAAAAGTCAAAGTATATGGCAGATGCAGACAAGAATAGATTTAATTGTTATAAATGGTTAGTGTGATATCGTTTATTGATTATCAATTATTAGCAGTTTTAATGACCAGCAAGAAAAGGTGATTGTGAGGACAGTTTTGAGAGATTTTTTTTTAACTTGATTTCCGGAAATTATTTTAAAAAATTCTCCGGCGGATTGTGGGGAGTGGGGTATTAGGGGTCTTCATAGTGGGGGAGAAAATTTATTAAAGTGATCAGAGGAAGTTACGATAAGCTGAAATCATTAGGAATCTTGCCTCGGCTTCAGTTTGCCTGCAGCCCGCCCGCTGAGCTCAGTAGGTAAGAGCGTTGGTCTACGGATCGTGGGGTCGCGAGTTCGATCCTCGGGCGGGGCGCATGTTCTCCGTGACTATTTGATAAACGACATTGTGTCTGAAATCATTAGTCCTCCACCTCTGATTCATGTGGGGAAGTTGGCAGTTACTTGCGGAGAACAGGTTTGTACTGGTACATAATCCAGGAACACTGGTTAGGTTAACTGCCCGCCGTTACATGACTGAAATACTGTTGAAAAACGGCGTTAAACCCAAAACAAAAAAACAACAAAAAATCAGTTTGCCTGCAAGCATTGGACCTTGGCCCTATATAAAAACTTTCCAAATATTCTTATTCAATGAACTGCTTTTATGCACTTCCTGAATGTATTCTCAATTACCTGAAATACAGTCATAATAAAATGATAATGTTTGTTGAAATTCTTCCCACATATCAGCATGTTTGTCGTACATGATATATCTTGTTTCGGGCTAGGTAAAGTCCTACTGACAAGGAATAAAGCATGTAAAACAAGTAAATACTTTTTCAGGTCATGTTTCGGAGCTATTGTTTTATGATATACTAGAAGCTTTATGTTGTTGTACCAGAAATTATCGATGACCCAGATGCCCCAACATATTTGTACTGCATTCAGGTATATCATGAGTATATAAATCCTGTTGCTATTTGTTAAGAATTCGACTGTAATTACTTAACATCCACTGGTGCTCGTTGCATGCTAGACAAAAAATTTTGATATAAAATAACATATAGAAATCCTCCCAAGGTTTGTTGGCACGGCTAAAAGAGGAAAAAGTTCTTTTATTTTGACTATTATGAAGTATAATTATGAAGAGCTTCCTACCCATATTTCCTACTCGTACTCATCTGCATCCCCATCCACTGATCTTGGTTAAGTTTTTAATTCTTGAGTAGTAATTTGTCCGACACCAAGTACTCAACCCAGCCGAAATGAAGGTAAATTTCTTCACTTATTTGAATTTATCTTGTCAGTTAAGAAAGTTTACTCATGCAGTGTTTTATTTCAACTAACCAACCAGTATTACGCGGGTATTAATCACTCAAGTGATAGCTCTAGTTTCCTCAAATTTGCATAAGTTGACTATATCCAGCAGCGAAATAGTCATGGCCGCTGTCTCCTCTTACAGCTCTTGGTAGTGATATTTCTAGAGCGACGCAGCAGGGCGCCCCGCCCTGCCCTTTTTTACTGTCGCCACGCTGCCCTTAAAATGTGCCCTCCTGCCTTGATTCTGTGCTAATCGCCAATTCCCTGTGAACATGCCTTTGCAATTTTAATCACAATATGCACGGTAGGTTGCCCCAGATAATGATGAATCAATGAAGTGTTAAGTTTGATGGAGCCTTGAAAACCAAAAATCAAACAACACCAACAAGAAAGAAAGAGTTGTTGACATGAACATTGAACACATGTAAAAATGTATATTACTTTAACGAAACAGATTCCAGTATATGATTACTAAAACAATTGAAATTTGTGAAAATGCTCCCCTAAAGGGGCTCACTTCGCGTACAGTTAATACGCCTTAAAACACTCAACCATTTTAACAGAACAGTTTACACATGTTCGTTTGATCTTTGCAATAGCTGAGCGTGTGTGAAATTTCGCATAACAAGTGGAACACAGTTTTATCCAGTAATTGTTTATCTTTATTTCTTACAAATTGCATTCATTTCAAAAGGGAAACAATTTTCGATATATTAAAAACAAATGAATTCATTTTCAAAGGGAAAATACTTTTTTTTCCGATTATTTTAAGAATCTTTGAGAAAAAGTTTGTCTCCCATTGAAAATGAATGCTCTTGAGTAAGAAAAAAGATAAACAAATGCAGAAAACTTGTTCACACCTTGTTATCGTCGTGAAATTTCACCACTCGCACGCTATTGCAACTCACAAACCAATACTGTTTAAACAGTATCTTTTTCAAAATTGAGTTTTAGGCTGATTAACGTCCGGAAGTTGGTAGCCCCTTTAGCAGCCCTTTTCGGAATTCAAGGAGATCCGTATCCCCTGACCTTGTTTCGATAGTATAAATGTGCTTACATGCTTTCAATTTCTGCAAACCCCTTTCTTTCATGATTTTGTATAATTTGATTGTTGTTCTCAAGGCTCATGGAATCAATTTAAAACTAATTGATAAAGAGAATGGATCCTGTGTAATGTCAATTCGTAAGCGGCCAGCTGATTACCGAGCACGTGAAAAGTGCCCTATAAGATTTCTTTGTGCCAAACGTAAATTAGACCGTTGTTTAGTATAATAATAAGTTTATATCAGTGCACTTTGATTCTACTGAAATTTCAACTAGAAAGTGTACATCTTTTCATGAATATTGAAAGAAAATTAAGTTTTAGAATGTCCGTTCACGAGTCTTATTACACCCGATGTTTGAAGAACTATCTCTTGTTTACCATAGTGGGTCAATTAAACTGAGTAAAAACTACTTTCAGACAGCATTTCAAAAGTGTACCAGTATCCGGATAGTATATTTTGGATATACGTGTATACGTTTCTTACAGACTCAGACTGTAAGTGTTATAGCGCTTTTCTGTTAATGAAATATTGATGAAAAACCTGATCAATGCAACATGACTTTTGATAATTGGTATATAGTTTACAGATCTTTTTACTATGTTGTTTACAACATGATCTTGGTTTCAAGCTTAAGCTTATATTAAGGTTGTCCATTATATCATATTCTTATGAATAAGTTGACATTCTTGGTAACAGTTTTTATGAGAAAGGCTTGAATGATTTAACCAAAATTTTAAGTTAATAAAAACCCTTTGTAAACTCTCTTCCTGGTTTTGGGAAGATATCATTTACCACTTTATTCTGTGACATTTATTTTAGGTGTGCAATTAAGATAAATGGAATAACTAACTATAAACATCTAGAAAGGCAACTACTGCTATGGTAACTCACGTCTAAAAGATAGAGGTTCTTACAAAATTGTTCTCATTTGTAATTGCATCCATAACATTCAGACAGAATACACCTAGGACTTGAATCAAACTTATACGTACTTTACAAAAATTTGGTAGACCTGCTCCAATCATTCTGTTATAACCTTTAATTGTTAACAAGTGACAAATATTCTGTATGAATGGAGTAATTTATCATAATTAAAGTGAATTCATAAAAACATGCTTAAATATACAATAATATTGTAACAGTAAAAAGTAACTATTATTTAGCATTCTTCAATATACACTTATTGAACCAATTTTAGATTTTAAGCTGTTTATTGTTATTGAAGGTTGTTGAAATTTGATCTCAAAATTTCATGGCACATTAGTCTATCAATTGGGGGCATTAAGAAAAGAAGACCGATGTTCTTTGTTATCACAGGTATCTTAATATGTATTGTCATAAGCTTTCTTATCTTCTTATAATGTACATGTAGTCAGGTATTATATTTTATAATTGTGTCTCCACAGATCATCTAGATTTTCCCCTTTTTGTCAATATACTGTAGAATTTGTGATAGTTACGATGATTAATTTCACTAGTATTTGCAAAAAAATCCACTTGACTTCAGAATAATGAAAATGAGCCTCAGATGAGGCTGCTAACCATGACAATATTTGCTAAATAAAGCTGACAGAAAAGTTGCCCAATCTTTAGTTCTCTGATTTTTAGCTCACCGGAGCACAAAGTGCTCAAGGTGAGCTCCGGTCATTGTCTGGCGTCCGTCATGCGTCAACATTTGCCTTGTGAACACTCAAGAGACCACATTTGTGACCCAATCTTTATGAAACTTAGTCAGAATGTTAGTCTTGATGATCTCTAGGGCAAGTTCCAAACTGGGTCATGTTGGGTCAAAAACTAGGTCAATAGACTAGACCAAAGGAAAAGCTTGTGAACACTCTAGAGGCCACAGTTGTGACTCAATATTTATGAAATTTGGTCAGAATGATTGTCTTGATGATTTCTAGGTCAAGTTTGAATCTGGGTCATGTTGGGTCAAAAACTAGGTCACCTGGTCAGATCAAAGGAAAAGCTTGTGAACACTCTAGAGGCCACAGTTTTGACTCAATCTTTATGAAACTTGGTCAGGTCAGAATGTTTGTCTTGATGATCTCTAGGTCAAATTTGAAACTGGGTCATGTAGGGTTAAAAACTAGGTCATAGGCCAGATCAAAGGAAAAGCTTGTGAAGACTCTAGAGGTCACAGTTGTGACCCAATATTTATGAAACTTAGTCAGAATGTTTGTCTTGATGATTTCTAGGTGAAGTTTGTATCTGGGTCATGTGGGGTCAAAAACTAGGTCACATGGTCAAATCAAAGGAAAAGCTTGTGAACACTTCAGAGGCCACAATTTTGACTCAATCTTTATGAAACTTGGTCAGAATATTTGTCTTCATGAATTCTAGGTCAAGTTTGAAACTGGGTCATGTGGGGTCAAATACTAGGTTACTATGTCAGATCAAAGGAAAAGCTTGTCAACACTCTAAATACCACAATTTAAGTTTGAAACTCATGAGAATTAATCAGAATGTTTGTCTTGTTCAAACCTGGGTCACGTGGGGTCAAAAACTAGGTCACACAGCCAAATCCAAGGAAAAGCTTGTGAACACTCTAAAGGCTACAGTTGTGACCCAATCTTTATGATTCTTGGCTAGAGTGTTTATCTTGATGATTTCTAGGTCAAATTTGAAACTTGAAACTGGGTCATATGGGGTCAAAGACTAGGTCAGTAGGCCAGATCAAAGGAAAAGCTTGTGAACACTCAAGAGACCACAGTTGTGACTCCATCTTAATAAAATTTTGTCAGAATGTTTGACTTGATGATTTCTAGATCAAATTTGAATCTTGGTCATGTAGGGTCAAAAAGTAGTTCAGTAGGCCAGATCAAAGGAAAAGCTTGTGAACACTCTAGAGGCCACAGTTGTGACCCAATATTTATGAAAGTTTGTCAGAATGTTTGTCAAGTTGATCTCTAGGTCAGGTTTGTAACTGGGTCATGTGGGATCAAAAACTAGGTCAGTAGGCCAGATCAAAGGAAAAGCTTGTGAATACTCTAGAGGCCATAATTTTGACTCAGTCTTTATGAAACTTGGTCAGAATGTTTGTCTTGATGATCTCTAGGTCCAGTTTTAATCTGGGTCATTTGGGGTCAAAAACTAGGTCACATGGTCAAATCAAAGGAAAAGTTTGTGAATGCTCTAAAGGCAACTGTTGTGACTCAAACTATATGAAACTTGGTCAGAATGTTTGTCTTGATGATCTTTAGGTTAAATTCGAAACTGGGTCATTTGGGATCAAAAGCTAGGTCAGTAGGCCAGATCAACTCTGATGAGCGATATAGGGCCATCATGGCCCTCTTGTTTTGTTTTGTTGGTTTAACTTTGCACCAACACAAGTTAGGGCATATGGTGACTCTCCAGCTTTGATGGTGGAGGAAGACCCGGGCAGCTGTGATGAAATATGGCACGGAGGGGCACCAGGGGACCCCTGGTGCCCCTCCATGCCATATTTCATCACAGCTGGGCACCTTGGTAGAACCAGCAACATTTCATAAGCCAGTTGGATGGCTTCCTCACATGAAGAATTCAATGCGCAGAGTGAGGCTTGGATCCACATCGGTGAGAGGCAAGTGATTCAAAGCTAAGTGAGTGACATTAACCACTTGGCCACGGTCAGGACCCCCACAGAACTGTTCCAAAATTTACACTCATTATATGGCAGAATTGTCTCTTAATTCATTCAAATGTTCACCCATGACTTGTATAGGTATATGTATGGAACAAATTATGGAAAAAGATAATTTACAGACATATTTTCACTATACAATGGAGAAAGCTTATATTTTGAGATGGTGTCCCCATTGGAAAACAACATTTCTTTGTTTGTTGTTAAGAACTTCGTATATATCAGAATTTAAGTATCACTATACCCAACATTTTTTGTACAGTGTGAAGAATTTCTTCTAAAAGGAAAAAAAGAAGGCAAGTAACATTTGTATATCAGCTGAACATGGGCCTGCTGGTCCCAAAGCCAGTTGTTCTGTCAAGACCAGCTAGTTCGAAACTCTACATTTAAAAGTCAACAGTCAAATCTAATATGACATCACACAGTTAAAAAAGGGTTAGGGAGAGGATTAGTTTTTCAATAGGTTTATAGTATTAGTCGCAGCTAGTTCACTCTTTGGTTTTGGGTTTTCGGACTGGTAGACAAAAGGTAAATGTAACAGGATAACCATAAACAAATATATCACATCAGTCTGGCACTTGTAATGATATAAAAGTTATAGGTCGCTTTTTTTATTACATACATAATAGCCATTTCCTTTTTTTTATCGATGAAATAATACTGAAATATACTTGATCTGTAACTTCAAAGACACAGGTAGACAAAGTGGAAACATATTGACAGTTATTAGACAAGATAGACCAGTATCACTTCGATCAACCTGTCTACGCCCTAGCACCCAAACATTTCTGATATATCGTTTTTATTGAAACATTGAACTGTATCGTGCACATTGCGTTAGTTATTAAATGGAAGACTATCATAAGGTGTTTTTAAAGTTCTTTGAATTACGGCTGTTTATCATTTAGTCCTGAGTATATATTTATGCTGAGTTATGAAAGGTTTTAATAATTGCTGTGTTTATCATTTTCAGTAATCTCAAAGCTTTCAGACTATGCACTTGAATATTTGCACTCAATGTATGTTATTGAATTGTTTGATATCAAAGATAACATTTTAAGAAAATTTGAAAAAACCACCTAAGATCATGAAGTTCAACATTTTAAGAAAATTTGGGGGAAAAAACCACCTAAGATCATGAAGTTCAACATTTTAAGAAAATTTGGGGGAAAAAACCACCTAAGATCATGAAGTTCAACATTTTAAGAAAATTTGGGGGAAAAAACCACCTAAGATCATGAAGTTCCTTCAGCTTTCGGCTTTGAATTGGAACCACTGACCTTTCACAAGTAATCGAAGGTAATGGAAAGGTTGCTTTTTAGCGTGGGAAACATTGACAAGAATGGAATCATTGGAACAACTCCAGTTGATACCACAGCATTTGTCCCATTTATCTCCCTACAGCTAGGTAAATCCCGCAGCATTGAACTGTAATCAGGATGTCAACAATGACTGGGAATCATACTAGATTGCTGGCTTAAATTGTAATATATCTTAGCTGACCATTGCTCTGATCACGACTGTTTCTGTTCTTTAAAGTTTTTCCAAATTTAAATACTGTTGATAAAGATACACTAAAATATGCAAATAGTTTCAAGCAAATTTGGCTGCTGGCACTTGTAAATGCTGGCTTACATTAACATTTTTGTACTGCATTTAAATGCCATTTTGAGGTGAATAGGCAAGAAAACAGAATTGAAAAGAAATTTTTGATGCGTTACCATTAATGTAACATGTTCAAAAATATGAAGATTTTTTTTCTTGCTAACTGTACAGTTAACATTTTTTTGGTTTCATTTAAATGTTAAGATGTTAAGTTTTGCCAAGAATACAGAAGTACAGAAGTTGTAAGCAGGTCATTTCAAATTGTTCAGTCTTACTGAATGCTCATTAGCATATTACATTGTAAAGTTTTTCAAGCATAATCTTAACATTTCGGACATTTTTATGACATTAATAAAACAAAAAATAGGTTGTGAAAAGTTTTCATTACAGTCATAGTAAAATATTCTGATGTTCATTTAGAGAGTGAATAATCATTATAAAGTCATTTTTGATATTTTGGTTTCAGGTTCTTGTTCTTTCATACTTGTTTTTCCTAAATGAACACCATTTTTAAACACTTATCGCATTGCAGTCAAACATGCCTATGAAGACAGCCTCTTGAATTTTAAGATAGGGGTCAGTATGAACAGGTTGACAGAAGTCCAGAGTTTAAAGTCATTTTGTTGGGAGGCAAGTGTTGGGCAGTCATAAATTTTGCCACAGAGGGTTTGACTTATAATCACTCTGATTTTATGTGGATGGAGTGGGGTGTTGGGTGGAGTAGCAATTACTGAGGAAATTGCAAGTTGTGAAAAATTTAGGAGAACCTAAAAGTGCATTTACCATTATTACTAGGTACTTTCAGCATTATTTTGCTCACTGAATTGTTTTTATTTTTCAGGTACACAAGCAAAACTGTAAATGTTGGCCAGTCTATAGTGGATTACTCAAAAGGAACAACTTGTGGAGTTATCCAGGTAAATCAAAATCTTTTATCATATATTATCATTATTGTTGCATGAAATGTAACTGAAAAACATGTTATAAATATGGCATTCAGGTCCCTCTGAAAAGGTTGATCTTTAGACTACTGTATTTGGACTTCAGTGTGGTAACTCTAAGGTTCAGCAAGATGGTACTTAAAGACGCTGCAGTTTCTTGTGTGAGAGATGGGGCAAAAATACCCCAATAATAAAATTTGTTCAAACATTGTATATGAACACAGTTTCATGTTAGAAATAGAAAAAATGCAAAAACAATCTAAAACTGGATTTTTCTTCTAATTTGCATATTCAAGGGCAGATAACTCCTGAGCAAGCATGTTGACCTTCGATATTTTTTTTCATAATTCTGTTTCTGACATGACACTTTCTACATATACAAGTTTGAACAAATTCTATTTTTGGGAATTTTTTAACTCAAAAACTGCAGCATTGTAACGTCCTTTAAAGCATTCCCCTAATGAATGTTACTCTATAAAATGATAAAATATGTCTGTTCAATAACAAGAAACTATAAAACATAAAATCTATTTTTGTCTATAAATTTCTTAGGGTACATTAAATGAAATCTTTTGATAAAGTAACCTTACAAAATGTTCAAGTCATAACTGTTGTACTATTGATATACAGGCAATGTTCTCGCTCATTTTTATCCTTTAACTAAATTAGATGAAAACTTTGATTAAACATAAAACTTTGTGAAGAAGTCAATCAAACTGACAGTTGTAATGTATCAACATTCAGTTGTTTTTGTAATTAATGATTGATTGCTTTGTTCGTGGATATCCGTGTTTAACCTTGCTGTGGACATTGTTTGGATACAGCAACAAGTTGCAAGTTCCAGCCGGACCAGTCGGGTGTATATAATTGAGCCGTGCCATGGGAAAACCAACATAGTGGCTGTGCGACCAGCATAGATCCAGACCAGCCTGCGCATCTGCACAGTCTGGTCAGGATCCATGCTGTTCGCTAATGGTTTCTCTAATTGCAGTAGGCTTTAAAAGCGAACAGCATGGATCCTGACCAGACTGCGCAGATGCGCAGGCTGGTCTGGATCCATGCTGGTCGCAAAGCCACTATGTTGGTTTTCCCACGGCACGGCTCAATTATATACACCCGACTGGATCCATGCTGGTCACAAACCCACTATATTGGTTTTCTCATGGCGCGGCTCAATTATATTGTAGAACGTAAGACAGAATGTGCATCTTTAGGATTAGGAAAAGATATTGAATTTGATACTGCGCTTCTTTTTGGGAAAGGTGAAAATCAAACAATTGGACATAGGTTCAAATGCTGATGGAAATTCAAGTTATATATCTGCAACAATGATACTATCACTAAAATTTGTCTTACTGGACTTCACCTTGTAGGTTGTTTTACCATGCTGAGTATTACTTTTTTAAGCCAGATTTTTGTATACAATTTGCTTCTGGCCAAACTTTGTTCTAATATAATGTTTGTATTTTTACAAACTGTTAAGCAGGAGTGCAGTTTGGTTTTTTTGCAAAACTGTTCTGTTGTGCATTTTGTTCTTTGAAAATTTGTTGTTCTAAGTTGCTTTTTGTTTTTGAAAAAAATACTGTTTTATTTTGCACGAGAGCATGTTGTTTTGGTAAAACTGTTTTGTTCTTGGCAAAACTGGGATTTGTTTTGTCCAAACTGTTTTGAAGTACAATAGCTGGTGTACTGCAGCTTGTTCTTGCGTTGCAAACCTCTTTTGTTGTTCTGGTAAACATTGTTTCTTTCTTTTTTTTGTGGTGGGGGGAGGGGGGTGGAGACTTATTTGAAAAATAACTGTTTATGAGATCTAAGGTACAAATGTATTTCACTTTAAGTAATAGAAAGAGCATTGAAACTCGAGGGTAAACGATTTGTAGGAGGGGGCATAGCCCCCGAGTATAAATCATTTACCTGAGAGTTTTAATGTTCTTTCTGTTTTGTATCATAGCCATCCATATATGACAATTGTAGGCTTCCACATTGCCATATACAGCAGTTCAGTGAGTACTTAAAATCCTTGCTCTACAAATGTGTAAAGCCCAGGTAAAATAAACCAATGCTAGAGCAGAAAATCAAAGAAATACACTGCGCTGTCTACTGTTCCAGACATGCTGGCATACTTTCCTATCCAACAGTGCGGTAACTAGCGTGCGGGTATTAAATACCTGCACACTTTTAGTTACCGCATCCTACGCTCAGTGTATACGAATTACCTGCACCAAATTTGTTAAGAAAAAACACCGAGCTATGATACAAACTCTACTTAGACACTGCTTTGTCAAGTTTCCTGGGATAATGCTTGGTAACCTTGTTATGCTGGTATCTAGGTAATTCTGTTTTGTAATAGAATGATACAATAGTTACAGTATTATAGTAGTAAAAAATGTATGATTTATGTTTCACAAGTTAGTCGACACCATTGTTTTTGCACAAAAGTCTGTACCTTTGTTGTTTTGTTGTGTATAGTAAATGACAAAATCGTAAATGACAGGGTCTTTTTTAAAAAAAAATCAGTTTAAGTTGTAGGAGACAATAGGACAGTCATACTATTGCAAATCAGGTCATACTATTTAGGTAGACAGTTCTCTTATGTTTCACACAATACTAAATGTGTCACAACTATTGTTTTAAGTATAGGATATCATATGCAGTTGTGATCTACCAAACTGCTATTATCAGTGTACTTGGAGGTGGAGTGTTGGCCAAACAGGCTGAAATATATATTATAGCATATAATCTTGTTAAGAGCATTTTTTACCTATATTGATTTTAAATAATTGGATATGTGCTGTTTTGCAGGTACACTGTTTGCTATTGTCCCTCTTTTATTAAAGTTTAACTTTTCCACTTCAGATTTTTTCAAGTTTTTGAACAGTTTCGTGTATTAATTTGCCTTATTCATTTAGATGTGGAATCCATGCTTAACTGATGAAGCGTAAACTATTTTCTAATTTATTTAACTGTTATTATTCAAATGAAATTGTATGTTATCGGAAATTAGTTCCCTTTGAAACATTTGGAAAAAAATCACATAGTTTAAAAGTTAAATATGTAATTTTGAACACAAAAACAAGTAGATTGAAAATGAGTAAATCAGTTTTTGAATAAGTTTGTATTTGGTTAAATGTTCATTTTGTAAAAAAAAATGCCTGAAATACTTGAAAAAGGGCAGATAGAATTTCTGCTTACATTTAATAAGCAAAATAATGATAGAAACAATAAATGAAAATACAGAGATAGTCAAAAGCTTTTTAGTAGCTACAATGTATATTGCTATGTATTTTAGAGAACTATAATACCGCTTGCAAGTGAAGAATGTCTTTCACCTCTCCCAACACACCAGGCGGAATGGTCTAGATTTGACTTAACATTTTGGTAAAATTTCATTCAAGATTGTTAAAAAACAAATAACATACAGACAGACATTGAGATCGCTGTTATCTTATGACTCCCTCAGGAGATGTGACAGAGGACCCTCGGGAGATGTGACTACCTAAGAGATGTTGATTAGACTTTTAAATTGACAGTTTATGATAATGGCCAAAAAATAAATTACAATTTTAAATTCTTTCGTTTTTACTTTTAAGTAGAACTTAACTGATTTTTATTTGAATGTTATTTCAATATCTTCTATTGTTTGAGATAGTTGTCAAAATGATGGACCTGTACCAAGTGGCTGAAAAAATTTGGATTTCTTGTCAGCATTAAAAGTTTTAATTGAAAGTACAGTTGTCAAAACAACTTTTATGGAAAATAGAAATGGAGAAAAAGAGACATTTTGAATAATGTATTTTAAAAATCTGACACAAAACAGTTGTTAATTTATATTTTTTTTTACCTATGGATGAAAACAAAGCTTTGATTGAAAGAAGCAATAAATGTAATTTATTTTATTCTAAAGCATGATTTGATATGATAATTGTATAAAACAAAAGTTTGATTTTGAGTGTATCTGACAGCTTCCTCACAAGAAACAGATGTTGGGGGACAAGTCATGTCAAATCTTCACACAGGGCTTTCTGCCTCCCCAAGGAATGGACTTCTAGTTTGTAGATGGGGCAAGAGGTCACAGTCTTATAGTTTGTAGATGGTGCAAGGGTCAGAGAGTCTTATAGTTTGTAGATGGGGCAAGAGGTCACAAAGTCTTATAGTCTGTAGATTGGGCAAGAGGTCACAAAGTCTTATAGTTTGTAGATTGGGCAAGAGGTCACAAAGTCTTATAGTTTGTAGATTGGGCAAGAGGTCACAAAGTCTTATAGTTTGTAGATAGGGCAAGAAGTCAGAAAGTCTTATAGTTTGTAGATTGGGCAAGAGGTCACAAAGTCTTATAGTTTGTAGATGGTGCAAGAGGTCAGAAAGTCTTACAGTGTGTAGATGGGGCAAGAGGTCACAAAGTCTTATAGTTTATAGATGGGGCAAGTGGTCACAAAGTCTTATAGTTTGTAGATGGGGCAAGAGGTCACAAAGTCTCACAGTGTGTAGATGGGGCAAGAGGTCAGGGTGTCTTATAGTTTGTAGATGGGGCAAGAGGTCACAAAGTCTTACAGTGTGTAGATGGGGCAAGAGGTCACAAAGTCTTACAGTGTGTAGATGGGGCAAGAGGTCAGAAAGTCTTACAGTGTGTAGATGGGACAAGAGGTCACAAAGTCTTACAGTTTGTAGATGGGGCAAGAGGTCACAAAGTCTTACAGTGTGTCGATGGGGCAAGAGGTCACAAAGTCTTATTATTTGTAGATGGGGCAAGAGGTCACAAAATAATATAGTTTGTAGATGGGGCAAGAGGTCACAAAGTCTTATAGTTTGTAGATGGGGCAAGAGGTCACAAAGTCTTACAGTGTGTAGATAGGGCAAGAGGTCACAAAGTCTTACAGTGTGTAAATGGGGCAAGAGGTCACAAAGTTTTACAGTGTGTAGATGGGGCAAGAGGTCACAAAGTCTTACAGTGTGTAGATGGGGCAAGAGGTCACAAAGTCTTACAGTGTGTAGATGGGGCAAGAGGTCAGCAAGTCTTACAGTAAGTAGATGGGGCAAGAGGTCAGAAAGTCTTACAGTAAGTAGATGGGGCAAGAGGTCACAAAGTCTTACAGTAAGTAGATGGGGCAAGAGGTCACAAAGTCTTACAGTAAGTAGATGGGGCAAGAGGTCACAAAGTCTTACAGTGTGAAAATGGAGCAAGAGGTCACAAAGTCTTACAGTGTGTAGATGGGGCAAGAGGTCACAAAGTCTTACAGTGTGTAGATGGGGCAAGAGGTCACAAAGTCTTATAGTTTGTAGATGGGGCAAGAGGTCACAAAGTCTTACAGTGTGTAGATGGGGCAAGAGGTCACAAAGTCTTACAGTGTGTAGATGGGCAAGAGGTCACAAAGTCTTAACAGTGTTAGGATGGGGCAAGAGGTCACAAAGTCTTACAGTGTAGAGGGTGCAAGAGGTCACAAAGTCTTACAGTTTGTAGATGGGGCAAGAGGTCACAAAGTCTTATGTGTAGATGGGCAAGAGGTCACAAAGTCTTACAGTGTGTCAATGGGGCAAGAGGTCACAAAGTCTTACAGTGTGTCGATGGGGCAAGAGGTCACAAAGTCTTACAGTGTGTCGATGGGGCAAGAGGTCACAAAGTCTTAAATTGTAGATGGGGCAAGAGGTCACAAAGTCTTAAGTTTGTAGATGGGCAAAAGGTCACAAAGTCTTATAGTTGTAGATGGGCAAGAGGTCACAAAGTCTTACAGTGTGTAGATGGGGCAAGAGGTCACAAAGTCTTACAGTGTGTAGATGGGGCAAGAGGTCACAAAGTCTTACAGTTTATGGGCAAGAGGTAAGAGTCTTATAGTTGAGATGAGCAAGAGGTCAGGAAATCTTACAGTAGTAATGGGCAAGAGGTCAGAAGTCTTACAGTTGATGGGACAAGAGGTCAGAAGTTTACAGTAAGTAGGGGACAAGAGGTCAGGAAGTCTTCAAAAGTAGATGGGACAAAAGTCACGAAGTCTTAAGTTTGTAGATGGGGCAAGAGGTCACAAAGTCTTACAGTTTGTAGATGGGACAAGAGGTCACAAAGTCTTACAGTGTGTAGATGGGGCAAGAGGTCACAAAGTCTTAAGGTTTGTAGATGGGACAAGAGGTCACAAAGTCTTATAGTTTGTAGATGGGGCAAGAGGTCACAAAGTCTTACAGTGTGTAGATGGGGCAAGAGGTCACAAAGTCTTAACAGTGTGTAGATGGGGCAAATGGTCACAAAGTCTTGCAGTTTGTAGATTGGGCAAGAGGTCACAAAGTCTTATAGTTTGTAGATTGGGCAAGAGGTCACAAAGTCTTATAGTTTGTAGATGGGGCAAGAGGTCACAACGTCTTATAGTTTGTAGATGGGGCAAGGTGTCACAAAGTCTTACAGTGTGTAGATGGGGCAAGAGGTCACAAAGTCTTACAGTGTGTCGATGGGGCAAGAGGTCACAACGTCTTATAGTTTGTAGATGGGGCAAGAGGTCACAAAGTCTTATAGTTTGTAGATGGGGCAAGAGGTCACAAAGTCTTACAGTGTGTAGATGGGGCAAGAGGTCACAAAGTCTTACATTGTGTAGATTGGGCAAGAGGTCACAAAGTCTTACAGTTTGTAGATGGAGCAAGAGGTCACAAAGTCTTATAGTTTGTAGATGGGGCAAGAGGTCACAAAGTCTTACAGTGTGTAGATGGGGCAAGAGGTCACAAAGTCTTACAGTGTGTCGATGGGGCAAGAGGTCACAAAGTCTGATAGTTTGTAGATGGGGCAAGAGGTCACAAAGTCTTATAGTTTGTAGATGGGGCAAGAGGTCACAAAGTCTTACAGTGTGTAGATGGGGCAAGAGGTCACAAAGTCTTACAGTTTGTAGATGGGGCAAGAGGTCACAAAGTCTTACAGTGTGTAGATGGGGCAAGAGGTCACAAAGTCTGATAGTTTGTAGATGGGGCAAGATGTCACAAAGTCTTATAGTGTGTAGATGGCGCAAGAGGTCACAAAGTCTTAGACATTGTAGATGGGGCAAGAGGTCAGGATGTCTTAATTAGTTTGTAGTTGGGACAAGAGTTCACATTAAATCTATTTGTTTTTGAATGGGACAAGAGGTCACAAAGTCGTTTTAGTTTGTAGATGGGGCAAGATGTCCAGGGTGTCTTATAGTCTGTAGATGGGACAAGAGGTCAGGAAGTCTTATAGTAAGTAAATGGGACAAGAAGTCAGGAAGTCTTACAGTAAGTATATGGGCAAGAGGTATAGGGAGTCTTATAGTTTGTAGATGAGACAAGAGGTCAGGAAATCTTACAGTAAGTAAATGGGACAAGAGGTCAGGAAGTCTTACAGTAAATAGATGGGACAAGAGGTCAGGAAGTCTTACAGTAAGTAGAAGGGACAAGAGGTCAGGAAGTCTTCCAATAAGTAGATGGGACAAGAAGTCACGAAGTCTTACAGTATGTAGATGGGACAAGAGGTCAGGAAGTCTTACAGTAAGTAGATGGGACAAGAAGTCAGGAAGTCTTACAGTAAGTAGATGGGACAAGAGGTCAGGAAGTCTTACAGTAAGTAGATGGGACAAGAGGTCAGGAAGTCTTACAGTGTGTAAATGGGGCAAGAGGTCAGGGAGTCTTACAGTAGGTAGATGGGACAAGAGGTCAGGAAGTCTTACAGTAAGTAGATGGGACAAGAGGTCAGGGAGTCTTACAGTAAGTAGATGGGACAAGAGGTCAGGAAGTCTTACAGTAAGTAGATGGGGCAAGAGGTCAGGGAGTCTTGCAGTAAGTAGATGGGACAAGAGGTCTGGAAGTCTTACAGTAAGTAGATGGGACAAGAGGTCAGGAAGTCTTACAGTAAGTAGATGGGACAAGAGGTTAGAAAGTCTTACAGTAAATAGATGGGGCAAGAGGTCAGGGAGTCTTATAGTTAGTCTGTAGATAGGAAAAGAAGTCAGGGTCTCCTAAGAAATGTTTATTTTCTTGTTTACATAATCATTTCACTGACAAAGATAGCGTCTCACCTCATTCAATGCCCATGCAGTGATATATATTGCATAAATATAATGTGATTTAATAAACCTTCTTGCCATTTCTGTACTATATGGTTTTGTTGATGGAAAATAGATGACTCCAATTCGGTTATGAATTGAAATCTGAATCTGAGCCCAGTGGGGTTTTGAAGAACTGTATTTTGTAAAGAAATTGATTTGATAAAATCTTGAGTCTATTCAGTGATGTAGCTCAAGGTTTATTTTGGGTTGAGAGAAAGGTCTCCGCATGAACTTCACGGGTAATAGACTGTCATGGGTATATGATTAGTGAATTATGAATTGAATATTTAAAGTTTGAAAAAACAAACTTTCTGTTGATGTGAGTTACTATAAGACATATATATTTTTATGCCCCCGAAGGGAGGCATATAGTTTTTGAACCGTCTGTCGGTCTGTCAGTCTGTCCGCAATTTTTGTGTCCGGTCCATATCTTTGTCATCAATGGATGGATTTTCAAATAACTTGGCATGAATGTGTACCACAGTAAGACGACGTGTCGCGCGCAAGACCCAGGCCTGTAGCTCAAAGGCCAAGGTCACACTTAGACATTAAAGGATAGTGCATTGATGGGCGTGTCCGGTCCATATCTTTGTCATCGATGGATGGATTTTCAAATAACTTGGCATGAATGTGTACCACAGTAAGACGACTTGTCGCGTGCAAGACCCAAGTCCGTAGCTCAAAGGTCAAGGTCACACTTAGACGTTAAAGGATAGTGCATTGATGGGTGTGTCCGGTCGATATCTTTGTCATCGATGGATGGATTTTCAAATAACTTGGCAAGAATGTGTACCACAGTAAGAGGACGTGTCGTGCGCAAGACCCAGGTCCGTAGCTCAAAGGTCAAGGTCACACTTAGACGTTAAAGGTCATATTTCATGATAGTGCATTGATGGGCGTGTCCGGTCCATATCTTTGTCATTCTTGCATGGATTTAAAAATTATTGGGCATGAATGTGTACCACAGTAAGACGACATGTCGGGCGCAAGACCCAGGTCTGTAGGTCAAAGGTCCTAAACTCTAACATCGGCCATAACTATTCATTCAAAGTGCCATCGGGGGCATGTGTCATCCTATGGAGACAGCTCTTGTTTTTTAATATCTCAGCGTTCATCATGGTAAATGTCCCAGTTACTAAGCTTTTACCGAACTTGTCAGAAAAGTTTATAGAAGCATGGTTATTACATGCTTATTTTCAGTGAATTATTGAAGTAATAAACAGTGGAAATTATCCCCTGTGAAACGTGAACCATGGTCAAGCATGGTCGCCATATCCAGTCATTGTCAAATGGCAGAATGGTCATGGTCAAGCATGGTTTAGTTATTCCATCTCCATCTAAATAATAATGAAAACTGTATGATTAACTTTTTCGAGGAGGAAAGAATGTCTGTAAATCTGTCAAAATAAGGCCTGTTGTGCAATTTTTGTTACTGGCATTGCATTGAAACAAGCAAAATCTAATATTTTCTAGCTCTACTGCACTAGTTTGATACTGAAATAGAGCGATATCTCTCTCGGTGCAGTGACCTTGGGATTTCAATTACCAGTTAATATTTTAATTTGATTAGATTCTAAAGTCATTAAACAGTCAGAAATAGCAATAAAATTTTGATATGTTTTTCTGTCCTGTACTAGTTTGACTCACAGATACATATTCAATTAGCTTTAATTGATATGAAAATACAGTTTCAGTGCATATACTGTGTATTCATTTGATTTCATAGGCATGATATTTAGTCAGTAGTTCTTTGCTAAAACAGCTGTATTGTGAGGAGGTCAGTTCATGAATTTTATTATTAATTAACTTTTGAAAATTAAATATTATCCCTAAATATCATGCTGGACACGATTGATTCTGCCTTTGCGACCAGTGTAGATCATGATCAGCCTGCAGTCCAATCATGATCTGCACTGTTCGCCATTCAGTCAGTATCTTTTTGGTATGCACCCCTTTTAACAGTTAATGGTACTGTCCTAAATTCAAAGATGGACAAGTTCATTATAGAAATTTAGCAGGGTAAGGGTTAAATTTGATTTATAATTGCAACCACAAAAATTAGTCCCCTACAAATGTTGAAGTTTTACTGGTATGTAAAAAAAAGTTTAAATTATTGACAGCTGATAATACCAATTGGCCATATTTATATAATTTTGTTCCAATTATTATAGACCCAAAACTATGAAATAGTCAAACAAATTGATCAAGAAGTAGAAACTACGTGTAGATTACTTGTAAAAAGTCTGAGGTTGCAGGAAAAAAGAACCAAGCAGACATTTTGATATTGTATATTGAATATTGAATGACTTGTTTTCATATCCAAATATTTACAAAGATCTTAATTCACACACAAGTGTCTTGTTTGGGGCTTTAAACCTTCCATTTGGAGTTTTGAAAGATTATTTTCAACTTTCAATATTATTTGTACATATCCTTATAAAATTTGAATGACCAACCCCGTTTTGGCATTATATCAAATTGGGTACAAAAACCTGGTTGTCTTTGATCAAATATGCTTTGACAGAAAAGGTTCACATGCTTCTGAATTTAATTTAAGAGCATATAACATCTTATGATCTGTTTTTATGACAGAGTATAGTCGGAACATTTCATTGCCAAAAAAAAAAGTGTGAAAGTTTTCCCACTAAGCTGAATCGTTTAAAAAGTTTATAATTGTGCAAGGTCTGAACAAACTAACTAAACTGTTAGATATTGATTTGTGCTTTATTAAGTTATAAGTATAAGTCTTAGTTATTCTTTGATTATATTTGAGAATGCATTTACCCATATAAGTCAGATGGTTTTTAGCTCATCTGATTTTTTGAAAAAAAATGATGAGTTATTGTCATCACTTGAGCGGTTGTCGGCGTCGGCGTCTGCGTCGGCGTTGCCTGGTTAAGTTTTATGTTTAGGTCAGCTTTTCTCCTAAACTATCAAAACTATTGCTTTGAAACTTGGAATACTTGTTCACCATCATAAGCTGACCCTGTATAGCAAGAAACATAACTCCATCTTGCTTTTTGCAAGATTTATGGCCCCTTTTGTACTTAGAAAATATCAGATTTCTTGGTTAAGTTTTATGTTTAGGTCAACTTTTCTCCTAAACTATCAAAGCTATTGCTTTGAAACTTGGAATACTTGTTCACCATCATAAGCTGACCCTGTATAGCAAGAAACATAACTCCATCTTGCTTTTTGCAAGATTTATGGCCCCTTTTGTACTTAGAAAATATCAGATTTCTTGGTTAAGTTTTATGTTTAGGTCAACTTTTCTCCTAAACTATCAAAGCTATTGCTTTGAAACTTGGAATACTTGTTCACCATCATAAGCAGACCCTGTACATCAAGAAACATAACTCCATCTTGCTTTTTGCAAGACTTATGGCCCCTTTTGTACTTAGAAAATATCAGATTTCTTGGTTAAGTTTTATGTTTAGGTCAACTTTTCTCCTAAACTATCAAAGCTATTGCTTTGAAACTTGGAATACTTGTTTACCATCATAAGCAGACCCTGTACATCAAGAAACATAACTCCATCTTGCTTTTTGCAAGATTTATTGCCCCTTTTGGACTTAGAAAATCAGTTTTCTTGGTTAAGTTTTATGTTTAGGTCAGCTTTTATCCTAAACTATCAAAGCTATTGCTTTAAAACTTGCAACACTTGTTCAACATCATAAGTTTTTCTCTTAAACTATCAAAGCTATTGCTTTGAAACTTGCAACACTTGTTGACCATCATAAGCTGACCCTGTACAGCAAGCAACATAACTCCATCCTGCTTTTTGCAATAATTATTGCCCCTTTTGGACTTAGAAAATCATTTTCTTGGTTGAGTATTATGTTTAAGTCAACTTTTCTCATAAACTATCAAAGCTATTGCTTTAAAACTTGCAACAGTTTTTCACCATCATAAGTGGACACTGAACATCAAGAAACATAACTCTATCCTGCTTTTTGCAAGAATGATGGCCCTTTTTAGACTTAGAAAATCATGGGTAGGACAATATTTCTATTACACAAAAAAAATCAGATGAGTGTCAGCACCCGCAAGGCGGTGCTCTTGTTATTTCAGTTAAAATTGTTTGAAATCCCACTAGTTTAGATCATCAGTAGGGAAAGCGCAGCTGTAAGAGTTATCATTGGGTCGTGAGTTTGATATTCGAACAAGGAGTACGTTCCCCATGACGATTTGACATTGTGTCCAAAACCATTTGTTCTTTACCCCAGATTCATAGAGAGAAGTTGGCATTTACTTAGAGAGAACACTGGGTAGTAACTGTTAACTGTTTGCCATAAGTTATAAAATTAATGCTAAAAAAAGGGCGCTATTTAAAGCGAACAGACAAACAAAAGGTGTGCTTTTTAAAGTTTCTACACATATTGTACTTTAAATATTTGATGATTTTTAATTGGGACTGTGTTAAACTTTGTCAGCCGATAGTATTAATTATGAATAAATATTTTTAGGTATTAATTTTAATCCTGTTTGATTGTGTTAAACTTTCTGAATTGATATTTATACATTTATATTTTTGTAGATATTATTTGGCCAGTTAGTTAATTATGTCTCCCCTAGGAGACATATTGTTTTTGCCCTGTCCGTTCGTCCGTCCGTCCGTCCGTCCGTACGTCACACTTCATTTCCGAGCAATAACTGGAGAACCATTTGACCTAGAACCTTCAAACTTCATAGGGTAATAGGGCTGCTGGAGTAGACGACACCTATTGTTTTTGGGGTCACTCCATCAAAGGTCAAGGTCACAGGGGCCTGAACATTGAAAACCATTTCTGGTCAGTAACTTGAGAACCACTTGACCCAGAATGTTGAAACTTCATAGGATGATTGGTCATGCAGAGTAGATGACCCCTAACGATTTTGGGGTCACTCTGTGAAAGGTCAAGGTCACAGGGGCCTGAACATTGAAAACCATTTCCAGTCAGTAACTTGAGAACTACTTGACCCAGAATGATGAAACTTCATAGGATGATTGGTCATGCAGAGTAGATGACCCCTAACGATTTTAGGGTCACTCTGTGAAAGGTCAAGGCCACAGGGCCTGAACATGGAAAACCATTTCCAATCAATAACTTGAGAACCTCTCGACCCAGAATGTTGAAACTTCATAAGATGATTGTTCATGCAGAGTAAATGACCCCTATTGTTTTTGGGGTCAGTCTATTAAAGGTCATGGTCACAGTGGCCTGTTCATGTAAAATCATTTTTTGGAAATAACTTGAGAACCACTTGACCTACAATGTTGAAACTTAATAGGATGATTGGACATGCAGAGTAGATGACCCCTATTTATTTTGAGGTCATCTGATCAAAGGTCAAGGTCACAGGAGCCTGAACAGTGACTTGAAAACCACTAGGCCAAGAGTGTTGAAATTTAGCGGGATGACTGGACATGCCAAGTAGATGATCCCTATTGCAGCCAACCATCAGTGTCTCTTTGACTTTCGTTCCTGACCCCTATTGACTTCTTGCCTATAGGACTTTGCATTGGGGGAGACATGCGCTTTTTTATAAAAGCATTTTCTAGTTTAAGCTTTGTATCAGTGTTACAAAGGCAAAAGAATTGTTTTCTGCAATTGTTTGATCAAGGATTTTTTCATAATTTTATAGGTTTTTAACATGATTTCATGACTCATGATGATGACAGTCAGTGCTAAAAGTCCGATGTATTTTCTATACTAAATTTTTTTGGTCTTAGTTAAAAGTCAGAATGTGAAGAGAAAAGTTAGGAAGAATTATGTCTGGTGCCATGTAATAGAACACTTGAGCCGCGCCATGGGAAAACCAACATAATGGCTTTGCGACCAGCATGGATCCACTGCCAGCCTGCGCATCCGCGCAGTCTGGTCAGGATTTATGCTGTTCGCTAACAGTTTCTCTAATTGCAATATGTATTGATAGCGAACAGCATGGGTCCTGACCAGACTGCGTGGATGCGCAGGCTGGTCTGGATCCATGCTGGACGCAAAGCCACTATGTCGGTTTTCTCATGGCACGGCTCACTTATTGAATGGCTTGCCGGTCAATAGTCAAAACTATTGGCCATTGGTCCAGTCAGCAAAACATCCATTAAGTGTATATGATATACTCTTATTAAACATTATGAGCACGCTTCCCTCATTGTTAATTGGCAGGAAAGTCTGTAATTTTTATATAGCTTTAGAAGTGCCAATTACTCAAGGAAAATGCTGCATGTTTTAATGATTTGACATAACTTCCAAAAATTATCATGGGACGTGGCGTGTCAGTTAACGGTTTTTGTGCCTGCTTCCGGCTATTTGCAAGATTTTAAAGATTCTGTCCTGTACTATTCTGTTTCTATATTTATAATAAAGTATATCGCAATGCTTTGTATGTATACATGTGTATTGATAATACTTGAGATTTTTAATCTTCCATGTCAGACATACAGTTGAAACATATTATGCAGAGTTCAGTTTTGGTTCCCAGTCTGCAGGTCGTATGTTAGAATCCAGTAGGGAAGAAGGCATCGTGCATATAGTTAACCTAACTTGTAAAATATTCATACATTCAATGTTTGATAAATATGTTTAAACTTTATTTAATCACCCAATTTAGCATTTGTATTTGATGCATTAATACACTCAGATAATTCGTGACCTTCAAGATGAAGTTTTTCGACCTCTTTTAAGATGAAATTTAATGAATGGATGAAAAACATGCCAATGAATGTAAAACTGTATCAAGATTTAGATACTGTTACAACCTAATTAACGTCTGAGCTACAAACCCCCCTGGCGACTAAGCTAGACAACTCAGATGCTGAAGTTTTTGCTGATTGTACAGATTTTGTATCCCAGCTGTGATGGATTTGCCCAAGCTTGCCGCAGGTCAGAACTTTTATATCAAACTGGCAAAAAAATATGATTTACAAAAGAAAAAGGAAGGCAGTGGCAGGAAATTTAATTATTTTATTTGATATAAATAATACAAATTATACATGTACATCAGATAAAAGACAGGATTCCATGAACCTCCCTGTTAATTTGGACTCCTTTCTTAGAGTAATAAAAGTTTTAAGTTAAAATCATAATTCTAGAATTTATAGTGAAGGAAAATCAGAAAAAACTAACACCAGCATAGTATATGTCTGTAAAAATGTCTGTATATTGTGTAGGTTCAATAAAGAGCATGTTCTGTTCTGTTCTGTAGGTGCATGTGATTCAGCATTATTGAAGAGACAAATTGCTAAGTTTGTTCGTTGTACAAAGGTTTCATGTTCATATTCATAAGAAGTAATTTAGCTGATTTTTATACTTTTTGCATGGATTATAAGAGGATTAGCCCAATTATTTGCTTATGTTATGGTGAATTAGATTATATTTGCATTCAAGCCAGATTAGTCATTTTTTTTATGGTCATTTCGTGAAGAATAAGTGTGGTCAAAAAATAGCAAAGCCATTCAAAGACTGTATGATACAATTTCATGAACAAATTGTCTTCATTTCTTGTAAGATTTAACCTTTAGCCTGCTGGCGGCGAGTAATTCTGCCTTTGCGACCAGTGCAGACCAAGATCAGCCTGCACATCCATGCAGGCTAATCATGGTCGACACTGTTCGCTGTTCAGTCAGTAAATTTTCAGTGAACACCCCTTTGAATAATAAATGGTATTGCCCAAATTGAATGATGGACCAGTTCATTTTAGAAATTTAGCAGGGTAAAGATTAATGATTTTTACTAATAAATCGCTTTAAAAAGTAAGGATTATGCAAATGAAGTTTTGCTAGAAAAAAGCTCTTGCTGGGGGCGAAAGATTCATTTAGTACAGTGTTTTATACTCCAAAAGGTGATAGTTTATAAAGTTTCAGTCAACTTAATCGGTAGGTCAACAAATCTGTTAGAATGTTTATGCTCTATTTGTGTACTCCCCTCCCTGACATAGGGGACATTACAATTGGTCTATGAATGTCCCAGGTAAATTAATTACGTTGATTGTATCCTGGAGAAAATCTGATGAATTATTGATCAGATAAGCCGAATAAAAATAATTGCAGGAGATAAAACCACATTTAACTAGATGATAATTAAATCTTTTAAAACTTATGATTGACATAGCATTTTTCTATGCCGTAAAACATGTAAATGTTGAATCAGTGAACTCTGTTAAAAGTGTCCAGGTAGACATTTTCATTTCAAGCTATTACATCCAGAGTAGTATGAGGCATGCTTGCATGGGATAGTGAGAGATTATAGAGACTACATATAAACATGCTTGAGATTAATGTACAGTTCATATAATAAACAAACGTGTTTGTAAACATGGACGGATCAAAACGGAAGGGGAAGAAGCATTTATAGAAATATTTCGATGGCAAAATACAATACATATTGTAGCCCTGACCAACCAATAAACCGGGCCAGTCTATTTTATAAGTACAACAACACAGTTGACCCATTTAAACAAGTTGTAAATCTGCTGCTTCTAATGCAACAAACTCAGCCTGTTCGACTCTGCTGTTACATCTTTGGGGACTTTTTAAGCTTGCAGCAACTTTTGCATCAACCTTTAAAGGCTAAATATGAGTAAGTTCCTTGCTATAAGTTTTAACTATGCAAGAATACAAAACATTATTTCTGATGCTTAACAGGGAGAACTTTAATCACTAGGTTTGCTTTTTGGTCATTTCAAAAAATATCAGCTAACTTGCAATTTGTAATGCAACACTAAAATATAATACTAAAAATCTAATACAATCTTCGTTTTCTATGTTAACTTGAAATTTGTAATTCAACACAAGTTTAGTTAAACACAGTCGTTACTATATCAACTTGCAGTTTTTAACACTGTAGTCTTGCAATGTTAAATCGTTAAATGTAACACTAGTTTGTTGTACATTATTTACAGTTATACCATATTTCTTTTCTAATGCAGTTTCTGACTCAGGCTTAAGTATATAGACAGTCAGTGTCTTATACCTGACACATGATATTTTAATATTTAATCATTATCAAAAACCTATATAGTAGAAAGATGTTCTACTTTGATAAGATTGCAAAAGAATCAAATTCTGCATAAATCAGCTATTTAATTATGAATAAGATAAATTGTTATTCATACAGGAAATATTAGGTGTTTTACTTTAACCTTTACACTGCTAGATTTCCAAAATGGACTGGTCTATCATTCAGTTTGGGTAGTACCATTTATTATTCGAAGGGGTGTTCAGTAAAAATTTACTGACTGAATAGCGAACAGTGCACTCATGTGCAGGCTGATTTTCCAGGTCTGCACTGGTCGCTAAGGCAGAATCACATGCCGGCAGCATGCAGGCTAAAGGTTAAATTGATCTTCCTCTATTTTTCCTCTGTGATCTTTTTGGAAAAATTGTGTTGGGTAAGTTGATCAACATAACGCAGTGATCTCTCTTAAATATTTGCTACTTAATTATTAGCTTGACTATTCACAGACTATTCACAGAATTGTCTGAGCTCTTCTACTCACCCTGGCATCGCCGTCACCGTCACACTTTGGTTAAAGTTTTGCATGCAAGTACTGTATAGCTGTCATTTAAAAGCATATAGCTTTGAAACTTATTTTTTCTTTTTCTAGGTCAATTATGAATGTCACCATAACTCTGACATGTGATTTGGCCAAATTATGCCCCCTTTTGGACTTAGAAAATCCTGGTTAAAGTTTTGCATACAGGTTACTTTCTCCAAAACTAATGCAGATAATATTGAATTGAAACTTCACATGACATGTGTTTTCAGGGTTATAAAACTAGGTGATAGCATCAAATCCCTTAACTCTGAAATGCATTTTGGCCAAATTATGCCCCCTTTTGAACTTAAAAATTTTTTGGTTATAGTTTTGCATGCAAGGTACATAAACCTAATGCAGATGCTGGATTGAAACTCGATAGACATTATAACATTTACAGGGTAATATTCCTGCTTCTGGGACAACCATTCGAATAGTCGAATAGTCGTGCATTGGCAGTCTTCCAGACAGCCGTTGTAACGGTCAGTTTTTTCCCCAGTCAGTTCTTTCCCTGGGGAAAAAACTGACTAGTTAGTTTCTTCCCCGGGAGAAAGAATTGACTAGTCAGTTTTTTCCCCGGGGAAGAAACTGACTGGTCAGTTCTTTCCCCCCCTAGTCAATTTTTTCCCCCCAATCGCAACTGGTTACTCTTGATCATTCTTATGGGGGAAAAAAACTAACTAGTCAATTCTTTCCCCCCTCATCAATTTTCCTGGCAATTATTTCCCCTGTTAGTGAATTGGAACTGGTTATTCTTGGTTATTCTTAACTAGCCTGTTTTTCATTTCCGATAGTCGGTTTTCATTTAAATTTCATATAAAATAAGAAATATGTTTCGTATTTTGTGTAAATTAAAGAAATGTTTTTAAATGAACTTATTTTAATTTCTGTTGTATTTTTTTATTTGCCTTTTTCCTATTTCAATTTCTTCTAAGGTAAGGAAATTACTGCTGGTCAGTTCTTTTCCCACGTAGCCAGTACTTGACCAGTAAGGTGGGGGAAGTAAATTGACCAGTCAGTTCTTTTCCCCCTAGCCTGTACTTGCTCTGTTAGGTGGGGGAAGAAATTGACCAGTCAGTTCTTTCCCCCCTAGCCAGTACTTGACCTGTCAGGTGGGGAAATGAAATTGACCAGTCAGTTCTTTCCCCACTAGCCAGTACTTGCTTTGTCAGGTGGGGGAAGAAATTGACTAGTCAGTTCTTTCCCCTCCAAAGCCAGTACTTGCTCTGTTAGGTGGGGGAAAGAACTGACCGGTCAATTTCTTCCCCCACCTAACAGAGCAAGTAATGGTTAGGGGGGAAAGAACTGACTGGTCAATTTCTTCCCCACCTAACAGAGAAAGTACTGGCTAGGGGGGAATGAACTGACTGGTCAATTTCATTTCGCCTCTTGACAGGTCAAGTGCTGGCTAGGGGAAAAAGATCTGACTGGTCAATTTCATTTCCCCACCTGACAGGTCAAGTACTGGCTAGGCCGAAAGAACTGACTAGTCAATTTCTTCCCCCACCTGACAGGTCAAGTATATGCTAGGGGGAAAGAACTGACTGGTCAATTTCTTCCCCCACCTGATAGGTCAAGTATATGCAAGGAGGGAAAGAACTGACCGGTCAATTTCTTCTCCCCACCCGACAGGTCAAGTATGCTAGGGGGGAAAGAACTGACTGGTCAATTTCTTCCCCCACCTGATAGGTGAAATATACGCTAGGGGGGAAATAAGTGACTGGTCAATTTTTTTCCCCACCTGATAGGTCAAGTATATGCAAGGGGGAAAGAACTGACCAGTCAATTTCTTCCCCGCACCTGACAGAAGTTAAATAGTAATGGCAATCAAACAGAAGTTAAAAAATTCTATTTGACAAAAAAAACATTGATTAAAGTTACAAAAAAGAAACATACAGGTTTATTCAAATGAAAAACAATACCTGTTTCATCTGAAATTTAAATGGAAAATGAATAGACACTTGTATCCCAAATAACAATACCGAAAGAATCCAGTACTTGAAGCTAAAACTAGGGGGAAAGAACTGACTAACTAGTCAGTTTCTTTCCCTATCAGAAAACTTATTTCAAGGGGGGAAAAAACTGACTAGGGGGGGAAGAAACTGACTAGTCATTTTTTTCCACGGGGGAAAGAATTGACTAGTCAGTTTTTTCCCCGGGGAAAGAACTGACTGGGGGAAAAACTGGGCTGTTACACCGTTAAAAATGTGCGAAACAAGCAAAATTAGATTGAACAGATTGATAGTTTTTAAAACCTTTGATTGTTTTTGAAGAAGCATTGTAGAGTAATGATTGTAAGTTAATTACTGGTGAAAATAAAATTGCAATGACTGTCACATGATTCTGTCAAGTCAAAAGAAAGGTGTGCTAAGGGATTAATTAATGTGATTTGTTAATGATGCATATCTGTGGTAGACCTATGTATTATATTGCAAACTAATTATGTCTTTGTACCCACATATTTGCATAAATATTTTAGTGTCAAGAGTTGTGTGTTTTTTTATTTTACCGAAACAATTTAAAATATATCGACTGAATTCAGTATTCAGAACTCAGCAGCAGATTGATTATGTCTCTGTACCCAAAAATGCGTTTTAGCTAATTGGTGTAATACATTTTCGCTTGAATATGCTGACATGTGATGTTGAATTTATTGAACTGATTATTCAATTTATAAACTTGAATTTTTTGAAAACAATAAAAGTGAGCACTCAAAGATTGATAGTGTATTAGTACCCTCCTGTATTCCTTGCATAATAATTATATATGTTTTTCATTATCATTAGCATTTTCTTTTCAGCATGCCAACCTGAGTGGCTGAATTCTTTTGTGCGATAGTGAACTTATCTTTACAGATCATTTAAAAAAAGGAACTTTTGGCTTTGAATTAATTTTTGGCTTCAGTGGCCGATGTTGAAGACCTGGAGGGAAGTAGTTAGATATTTAGTTGTCCGTCTGTCCGTCACGCATTCTTGTATACTCAGCTAGGTCCTCCTACAGTTTCCAACCACCTGAAATATCATTAGCAGGAAGTGGACATGCGCATAATGACTTTCATATCCGATCATTATTTTTGGAGTTATGGCCCATGGCCATTCTTTTGACTTTGAAATACAACAGCTAAATTTTGACGATTGTGTACTCAACTTCTCCTACAGTTTCCATCCAATGCTTATGAAATTTGGTATACTTCATCAACATGAAATGGAGATGCGCATATTTTAGGCACTTTCAACAGTTCGTTTGTTTTTTCTAGAGTTATGGCCCTTTTTAGACTTTGAAATATAACAACTATATTAGAACATGTTGTACTTGACTACTACAGTTTTCATCCAAAATGAAACTTGGTATAGGTCATTAACATGAAAAAGACATTTGCATATTTTTGGGACTTCCATGTCCGATTATCATTTTTGGGGTTATGACCAATTTTTGGTTGAGTTGAAAGGATATCTGTTTTACAAAATGGGTAGAATAAACATAATTCACAAAATGTTAACAAATATAGAGCATATGTACACGTATATATATATTTATGTTATGGCTTATTTCTCTGAAGGTAGACTTCCATACTGCTGTAAATTTGTCTCGAACGGGAGTTCTGGATTTTGTTGAATTGAAACAAGTTTTACAGGCAAATAGTGTATGACCTGGAAGAATTACCCTGCATTTTAGTTTTTCTTTTGAGGACTTTGAAGGAATAATATTATTGTAATAAATTCACTCTATGTGAGGTGCTGAAATTGCCAGTTTGATTTATTACATCTACGGTTCTTATATTCAAAGCTGTCTGATTAAAAGTTACATAAAACCCATCAATCGTTTACTTGCAAATTGTTTAATGAGGCATTCCTTCACTGTACGGTCCAATGAGATGGAGACATTTTTTGTCGCGTCTTCAGTTTGTGCAGAGGTATCCTGGCTTGAAGTTGATTTTTATCGGGCTGTGACGATTGACAACTTCAGTCTCAGCAATCATACACTCAATATCAGTACATGAATTGTGGTTTAATATGCATGGATAGTTTCTTTTTCCATGGTAATGGATAGCTGATTTCATTCGGGTATTTTTAAGGATTGGAAAACAAGCTGTTTATTAGGTATGATTGATGAAATAATAAAATATAAACTCTAGAAGTCCTTTCACACGACACTGAGTCATTTATAACATGAATTGTGGATTTACTTTACTTACGTACACATTTTCTTTATAATGGAATTATGTAGCGTAACTAAATATATATCTGTATGTAAACATGACAATGGTGGTCAGACATGGTTTAATTTTCATACAAGTGAACACGATTAAAATGGCTTTGTGATTCATTAAACAGAAGTGTTTTCTTTCTTGTGTTTCGGTTGAAGCATTAATTAAAGCGTTACTGTATGACAAATTGTTGACAAGAATTGGAATGGAAATTAGTTTTTGAGGTTTGACTTTGTTTTCTGTAGCGGTCTTGTTTTGAATGATTTTAAAAATTTAATCTGTGATGTATACAAACATGTGTCTAAATCTTATTTTAATCTGAAATGAAATTTGTTACACAAAATTCAGTTGAAATCTTAATAAATAGACTAGTTTTATAGAGTGAAGATGAATAATATTCGATTGTGTAAAATGATATTGCATGAAACTGTATATGAACCGCGCCATGAGAAAACCAACATAGTGGCTTTGCGACCAGCATGGATCCAGACCAGCCTGCGCATCCGCGCAGTCTGGTCAGGATCCATGCTGTTCGCTTTCAGAGCCTATAGCAATTAGAGAAACTGTTAGCGAACAGCATGGATCCTGACCAGACTGCGCGGATGCGCAGGCTGGTCTGGATCCATGCTGGTTGCCAACCCACTATGTTGGTTTTTTCATGGCACGGCTCAATTATCTTTTCTTAAAGAAGATTTTGTCTCATAATATTTGGTATATATCCAAGTATTTATATTTCAAGTTACGCAGTTACTTTTTTTTCAGATTAGGTGTAAGAAGGAAGTGAAAATATATATTGATATTGTGGAACCATTTAAATTAAGTTTAGTGGATTTCATTTAAGTACAGAATTATCGAGTCGTAAATTAAGTATGCTTTCTTTTGTGTCTGTTTAAACATTCCATGTATCTCAGGTTACAAAGGTTTAAAATAATACATTCTTATTGTGCATGAACATGCAACAATTACATGTAAAAGTGTCATATAACTCGCCTTGAAATTTGAGAGGGTGTATTTGTCGGAAAGATATTTAGGAAAATGGAAATGTTTGAATAATATGTTACAATAAATGGAATATTTGATATCACTCTGAGGTAGCATGTGGAAATGGATAAGTTTTGTTTTAAATTTTAGGCTGTCGTTTTATGCTAATGTTTGTATCTATAAAAGTTTTTACATGAATTATTAGTATCAGGAAAAAGGGTATATTATTATAATTAATGATATTATTTGAAGTAAATAAGCACCATTGAAAAGTATAAAGCCTGATTGTAATTCTTTAGTATTTTCACTGAACAGACGTGTGTTATTATAAACTTCAAGTTATTTTGCTGATATTAATACAGAGGTAAATATTTAATACTTTTAGTTTACGTATAATATTTCATGCAATTTTACCATAAATTTGGAGTACTGGTACTTGTTCAAAATGTATACATAATAGTCCACTGTGCTCATCTGACATGAACTACACAGGTTCCATAACTGTTTGGCATTTTTACCAAATTATGATCCTTGATTGACTAAGCAGTTTTTTGTTGAGTTTTTGTATGCAAGTTGGTAACGCATGCAGTAGCCACTTGTGGGAATGAGCTGAAATTTCAGACATTAAATTTGTTGACGTGTATGCAGAGATCCAATAATTGTTGTTTTGCATTTTCACAAAGTTATTCCCCTTTCTTAACTTTTTGGCGTGATCTCTTTATCTCATCAAGCATCATATGATTTAAGGTCAAAATTGTTGCCCCTTTTGTACTTGACTTAATTATAATGCACGTACAGGTTTACAATATTTTTGTGTTTTAGTGACGTAGTTCATTGTTTCATGCATTTCCTTCTACCTGTTGGTGTTTCAGACTTGATTTTCATGGAAAATATGTGCATATGTTTATTAATAAATTTCAAAGTGATTCCGAAAGGTAATTATGTAATCTTGGTAAAATACTTTTTGCAATGACGATAAAATGTTTTTGTTGTACATTTAGTCAATATAACCACTCTTCCGGGTATGTGACTGCTTAAATATAATGCAAAATACTATTTTAGGATATTTCAACAAATGAATCATAACTTAAAAACATTCAGAGTTTCCCTATTTGGTTATACACTTAGATTTTAGAGATTATTCCAAACTTTTTACATCCTAAAGCAGCCTTTAACAGATGTTCACGATAATGTTAAGTTAAAAAATCTGAATTGAATGTGATCGAGGTAAAAGCTCATTAAAAGTATGTATCATAACTTCTGTATATACGTAAATATTTTAACGACCACTGATGTAAAAAGTTCTCAAATTGTATTGGTTAATATATCGGTTTATTTCACATCGCAAACTCTGTAAGAGGATTGTCATGTATCCGTCTTGTGATTTTTGTTTATTGACTTTGATGATGGATCCAAATCGTGACATTAACGAGACTTTCCTGCTGGCTTGTCCGGTATGGACATCGTGTTACAACCGCTACATTGTAGAAACATGTAAAAAAATTATATACTTTCTCAGAGATAGTTTTGTTCAGTTTGTAAGACATAAAAACGATTTTCATCAGTTTTTTCATTCGATTGTTTTTGGAAGTTGTTGATTGTCAGCTATTAAATTGTCAGTTATGGGAATAAGCGTGTAGAGATTAGATTCTAATTTTACAGCAAATTGTAAGGTTGATTTGCAATATGTTACCTTTTATATTGATTAAATATCATATTGTACATTTGCGTTTTTCGATATGTGAACATCTGACATGTACTCAGACCATGCTGGCGAATGTATTACATAAGAAGTATGTAATCTTATAGAAAACCAATGAATCAAGACTGAATCTCAGCATGCTTAATATAAAAATAGGGATGTTTCATCTTTAAAGTATGTATCATGGGATCTGTTTTTCAGTACACAGATCAGTTTTTAATTTCAGACTGCATTACTGAGTTCAGTTTTCTGAAATTAGCTAGTGTATTTTATTCGTAATCAGATTGAGTTTAAACATCAATGAAAATCTAAAGTTAGATACTGTTTAGACAATATACTATTCTATATAAGGTAAATTATGGTATAATTCTAAAATATTTTTGAAGACTGCAACAAAGTCTTTTTATTTAATATTTAACTCTGTCAAAATATCAGGCTCCTATAGTTTCTTTAAGATGGCTTTTTGTTTTGTTTGTGTGATTTTTATAGTGTAGTTTGAAATTTTCATAAAAGGTATTGTGGGACCTCTATGGCAGAGTGGCTAAGGTCATTGACTGCAAATCACTTGCCCCTCAAGCTGTGGGTTTTTGGACCTGGCTTATTTGAGATGTAGAATTTCTTTTAATGATAGGAACTCATTCAATTGGCTTATGGATGGTCCATGGTACTGCCAAAGTTACCGCCTGTGGCTGAAATAATGCCTGGATGGGTACCATGGGTCTTCTTTCTCAGTCAAAGTTGGAAAGTCGCCATATGACCTAAATTGTGTTTGTGTGATGTTAAACGCAACCAAAACAAGAAACTAATAAAAGCAATTATGTTTATTATCATATTCAATTTATCTTCTATCAGTATTTGTTTGATAATTTGTACTATTACGCTGTTATACTATTATGGTTATTTCGAACACAGTGTCATTGTTCTTTTTTATTATGTTTAAGATCTGATAAACTAAGTGGTAACATATTTTGTCTTCATTTCAATCAATAGCTATCCTATTTTGCTGCAGGTAATGTTTTGTTTTGTTCTGTAATTGTTTTTATGTTTCAGTAACAAAATTTTGTGTTTTTTGTAAAGTTTAAAGCTGTTTTTTTTTTGTATTTCAGAGACCGGATGAGCCATATAGAGCAATATGGGTAATAATAACTCTCAGCAACCTCCACCATCTTCTGTAGATGTTGTACGGCGGCCACCATCACGTCCAAATGCTCCCCCCAGTGCACGACCCATTAGTGACCTGGGTCCGCGGGGACCTAGTTACTACAGCCCTGAAAACCAAGTGTTACCCAAGGAGCTACCTTCGATCCTCAAACTTCGACCTGTATCTATGGAACTTAGTAAATATAACCCAGACTTTCAAGATATTTATGCTCAAGAGAGCAAAGAAAATTTAGATGACAATGAAAATAAGATCGAAATGAATGGCAACATTGGTGATAATACACAAGATATACAGAAGGCTAGTTCACCACCCAGACCTCCACCACCTGTTCAGAATGGTCACATTCCACCAGATACACCATTATCACCTGTGTCACAGCTACCAAATGGTCAAATCCAGACATCTGCAAAACCGTCAACAAGCAGTGCAAAAGGTCCATACAGACCTAGCCATCGTCGCCAAATGTCTCTTGGAGAGAAACATGTTATTCTTGAGGAACCTGAGGAATCTATAGAGTCCCGGGTAAAACTTGACCCACTGATGCAGTCATTTCCTGGTGCTACAGGTCCATCACTGCCTGTAAAGAATAATTTTAATCTGGATTATTCTTATCAGTTGACGTATGTTCAGCTTGCGGAACACAGAAGAAGTAAAACGATAGAAGAACTTGAGAAAAAAACTGGTAAAAAGCTGAGTGATCTGAGTGCAGACTTAAGTGAGCACACAGAGAAGCCTGCTTTTAGCAGAGATGCTCCATCTAGAGTTTCCTCTAGAAGTTCTGGAAGTGGGGTGAGTAGCAAGAAAAAGAGAGCTCCAGCTCCACCAGGTCAGGCTCCCCCTCCACCACCTTCAAGTCCACCTGCCAATCATCAGCCATATTCCGTTGATAATGAGCCACCAGTTGATTACGACATAGAGTCACCTAGAAGGCCTACTCCTTCATCTGTTGTCTTGCCAAGGTACTCATCACTTCCTCCAGTTTCGCGAGTGGTGCCATCTGTAAGCATGGTTCCACCACCACCACCACCTCCTCCTGGTTCATCACCAAGGAAACCAGCTGTGAACCTGTCCAGAACCCCTAGTATGTCTAATGGTACACCAGAAATTATCCTGAGGAAAACACCAGATGTTAAACCTGTCTCAAAGGACCAGGAAAGCTCTGATGGAAAGATACCATGGTTGCTTGAAATAAAAAATCTCTCTGAAGTTCGTGCTGCACGGAGGCAGCAATCCCAGGAGGCATCAGAAACTCCTGAAATTCAACAGAGTGATTCTACAGTAAATGATATGAATGAGGCTGAAAATAGTCCACAAGTAGAAAGCAAAGACATTGTTAAGCCTAAACTTGTTTTTGAAAGTTCTACAGATACATTTGCAATTAAACAAGAGAATGAAAGTAAGTCTGTTGAAAGAAGTAATTCCTTTAAGGAAGCAGAAAAACCAGCTGCTGCAAAACTTCTGAGACACCATTCTACTACAGGTTATGATCACGCAACTGCTGCACATCTACAACGACAGACTTCTGAACCAGCTAAACCAATAACTGGAGACCCAGTTCGCAGATTGAGTTCACTTCTGCAGCATGACATCAAAGCTGCTGCAAATGCTAAGTGTCACAAAATTGTGAAGCAGACGACACCAGTTCCACCAAAACCGAAAGATCCTCATACTGTATTTCGTGAGCAACTTCAGAAAGCATGTGCTGCTAGAGATGAAAGGGCAAAGTCTGAAGGAACAATTGATGAAAAACTTAAACTCAACTCAAGTAATGCAAGTTTCGACATGGAGAATGATGAAAATGAAATTACTCCAAAATATAACACAACACCGAGAAAAGAGAAAACAGAGTCAAATGTGAAGGAAGGTCCAAATACACTGCCTAAACCTCCCAGGTATCATAAAAATGTGACAATGAATCGTAACTCTTCTTACAATAGAGTTCAGAGAGGAAACTCAACTGAGAAATCACCAAGAGAAAATAGAGACAGACAAGCAGTGTCAATGTCTCTTGATTGGACCCCTGAAGATGACTTAGATTCTGATGATAACTTATCAGATCGTGAGGTTATGACAAGGAGACTGAATTCTACAGATGGATTCAAATCAACAATTATACCTAACACAATGACTGACATGAAAACAAAAAAGAAAAAAGGAAAGAATTCTCAGAAAGAAAATGGTCCTTCTGATGAACAGAACAAAAACAAATTTGGCAGTGTTCGTAAACTCAAGAAATCAGTGCACAAAAGTGTGAAAAATGCTTTTGGATCTATAAGCAAAGCTTCTGGGAAAATATTACGCAGGCAAAGATCAGAAGATTTCGAAGCTGTTGAAGATGCTCCGAAAAATTGGAGCATGACAGCAAATGCTAATGGACAAGGTGACCGTTCACACAAATACCGGATACCTCTCTCTTATGAGCAAGATGAAGACACTGATTCTGACATTGAACCTTATAATCATGATCATGAATTTTCAGAAGTTGTTTTTCGACAAAATGGTAGAAATGATTCTGAGGAGAGTAGTGACTCTACATATGAAAGCGAAGATAAGGCCCCTCAGAACATTAAACGTGCTGGTGTTGCTTACATAAGTGCTAAGGGACAGTTGGTGTTGATGAAAGATGAAGATGAGGAAGAAATGATAGAAAAACTAAAGAAGAAAGATAAGAAAAAGAAGAGCAAAGATAGAAATACTTCAGCAGATCGCAGTAGTGAAGAACTTTGGGAAAAGGAAAGAAAACAGGAGGAGGAGAGAAGGAAACAGTTAGAAATGGAATTGGAAATGCACAAAAGACGTGAAGCAGAAACAAGAGAAAGATTGCAAAGGTTAGAAAATGCTCATCTACAGCAACAGCTTTTACAACAGCAACAGCAGCAGCAGCAACAGCAACAAAACTTAGGTGTGCTAACTGCACCACCATTACCTCCTGCAGGGAGCTTTCCAGGTTATGGAACACTTCCAGACCCTGCAAGAGCTCAAACCCAGGGATTTACCAACATATTTGGGCAGCAACTTCCTCAGAATGGGTACCAGACTAATTTCGGACTTTATTCACAGACTGGTACTTATAATCCGGTAACTAGTATGCCTTATGATTTAAATGACTATATGAGAATGCTTGGAGTACAAACTCCCCCTACCTCTCAACAAATGGCATTCTTTTTGAATAATATGACATTAGCGGGTCAACCGTTAGACCGGAAGTCAAATCCGGCATTATTAGATATGTTTAATCAGCAATACCCAAACGGGACCATGAATTATGGTGTGGACACTAGTTTGAAGAAATCGGCTTTTCAGAATTGGGCAAGTACGCCAAATATTAATGTGTCAAGTAGCGTCGCAAATAGTGTTCCCTTGAATGACTTTGTCGCAAGCTATAATGGTGCTAATAATAAAAACAATGAGAAGGATGATGCTAAAGTGAAATCTCGTAATCCTTTATATGATAGTGATGACTCAGATGGGGGACTTTCCCCGCAAAAAACGGTGGCACGCGCGCAGGTGAAAGACTATAGAAAATTACCTGTACGCACAGAGTCGGGAAAATTCATGAAAAAATATGGTAGTGAGACTTATATTACACAAAATAATCAAGATACACAAAATACATTTTCGGACACAAATAAATCGTTAGCAAGGATACCATACGATGAAGGCCATCCTCAGCAGCAACGAAGTGTGTCGCCTAGCAACAGTGTGTCAACTGTAGATAGTGCCATGTCAGCTACATCAGTAACCCTCAGTACACCCTCGTCACCATCAAGGTCGACAGGTGCACCTGCATCACCAACCTTGATTTCAAGGTCACACAACTCAGCACATGGATTTAAGACAGTTCTTGACCTGACCTCGCCAGAAGGAGGGTCTATGCAAATTATTTCGTAAGTATGAATAGTGATAAAATTTGTTTCAAAATGCTAGTTTATAACTTGAAATCCAACTGTGTGAAACATCAAGCCCTCATTAATGAAGAGTTTGAACATTGCTGAACTGTGAGATATTCATTGGTTACATGGGTTTTATGACCAAGTTTCTTTCTACTTTGTTGAAAAAAAAAGAATTTGTAAAATGTTCATTCAATGTATGTTTTGATAACTGTCTCTGACGTGACCATATGAAACAAGTTTAAATAAAAAAGCTAAGGAAAAGTTTTCAAAAGCACCAATTCCTAATTCATAAAAAAAAACTTCTTATATAGTAAATTAGGCCTCATTAAGTTCATGATTTATTAGTTTGCTTCAAAGTGACAGATATAATAAATTCACTTCATTTATCTTTGATGAATAATAAACCAATGAAGCTTTTAAACTATCTGCAATTTAAAAATTGTACCGAAGAAACCTACTGCTCATCTATAAGCAACGCAAAGCTATGTCTTCAATTTAGAGTTTGTTTAGCATATTGTGGGTTTGCGACCAGCATGGATCTAGACCAGCCTGCGCATCCGCGCAGTCTGGTCAGGATCCATGCTGTTCACTAACAGTTACTCCAATTCCAGTAGGCTTTAAAAGCGAGCAGCAGAGATCCTGACCAGACTGCATGGATGCGCAGGCTGGTCTGGATCCATGCTGGTCGCAAACCCACTATGTTGGTTTTCTCATGGCACGGCTCATATACATCTGACTTACAAAAGGCCGATGGTTCTACCCAGGTGCCGTCCATGCCTGATATAATGCCTGAGAGGCATGAGATGTCTTCCACCACCATCAAAAGCTGGAATATTTAGTTGCCATAATATTATGACCTATTTTTGTATTGGTGTGATGTTTAACCCATCAAAAACAAGACTTTAAGTTTTAACTTTATGATTTTGATAATCAGTTTTTGCCATTAATCCATTGGTCTTTACTTGAGCTATCTGTCTGTTGTAAATTAGGCTTATATAGTTTAAATTCAGTTTCCTGCAGACACCCTGCAAGTTATTGGTGTTTTTAACTTTATCATACGTTCCTTTGGGTTTTTTTTGGCTGTACTGTTATACAAATTTTCCTGAAGCCAATCTTTTTGGGCTGCACCAATTAAAAGTCTAAATGGGAGTTACAGACAAGAAACCTCTTTAAAAAACACTAGTTAAATTTCTTACTTAAAGCAGCATGCCTCCAGAGCCTTGTTACTGCCTAAATAGTTACCCTTGAGTCATGCACCTACAGCCATTGATTGAAAATTAAGGTAGTTTCATTTTGAGGCTGTCAAAAAAAGTAAATGTCAGAAACTAGCAGTAATAAATAAATACATAATTAAGTAAATAAATATGAGCCGTGCCATGAGAAAACCAACATAGTGGGTTTGCGACCAGCATGGATCCAGACCAGCCTGCGCATCCGCACAGTCTGGTCAGGCTTCATGTTGTTCGCTTTTAAAGTCTATTGGAATTGGAGAAACTGTTAGCGAACAGCATGGATCCTGACCAGACTGCGCGGATGCACAGGCTGGTCTGGATCCATGCTGTTCGCAAACCCACTATGTTGGTTTTCTCATGGCACGGCTCATATATAGATGATTGATTGATGAATGAAATTTGTATTACTATACAAGTGTAATTAACATTAAAAACAGGTAAATGAAGTCATTAAGTTATTTAGTTCAGTATTGTTTTCTTTAATTTGCATTTCTAATAAGAAATATAAAGTTGTGAAGTGTCCTTTTAAGTATTAGAAATAAAAGTCAAAGACTTTAAGTTCATTGTCAATTAAATTGACATATCAACTTTTAAGTTGTATGATGGAAAGTACTCAAAAAGAAAATGAATATTTATATTTTTCACATTATACTATCTATGAAAGTTGAAATATTAGCCATTTTCACCCAGAGATCCCTGCATGGTAAGCTCAGCGGGTAGAGCACATAATTTTTCAAGGCACAAAGTCACAGGTTTAAATGCTGGGTGTCACAGGCATAGATTAAAATGTAGCGATTGACTGGATCCCTCCGTGTAAGTTATGTAGTAAATAGCTGCTTTTCCAATTTATTTGTACATTGTGAATTATTCATTATTTTTATACATAACATACAATGAAAATTGTGCTTTGTTTTTTACAGTTATTATCTCATAAGTTTTGCTGCAAAGAATAAAATGAAATGGAACTTTGTCATGTTTTTAAGTTCAGGCATACAAGACCTGTGTCTCAGAATGCAGCTTTACTATCGGTGAATTTAAAGTAGCAGACCCTTAATGAAAAATTTGGCAGTCTTTGCACATAATTGTAGCTAAACGCACGCATGCCTTTCCATAAAAGGGGAAATTCCGAAATCCCGTACAGAGAATCCATAATTTGACGATTGTTATTAAGGCCTTTACTCGTGCACTACCTTAAAAATAATGTGGGGAATGCCGGTATTTCAAAGACTTGTCTCCAGACGGTTCTTGAGTCTAGACTGTTATAATTAGGTGTTCCATTGTAAATACATATTTTATGTAAACAGCATGATGTTGCATTAATAGGGAAATCATGTTCAGTATTAAATCTTTAATCATAATAGTTATGTCGTATTGCTCAATTTAACATGCAAAATGCATTTAATCGTTCAATTGTTCAGGCTTACACAAATTAGACAGGGGTAATGAAGAAATATAAACATGAATTTTTAAGATAGGATTGTTTATGTCCCTATTAGTATTATAAAAACTTTTTACAGCCTTTAAAAGGCGCCTCAGTGGCCTATTATGTTTAAAGTCATTGACTTTGAATCACATGCTACTCGCACTGTGGGTTCAAAATCTTGCTTGGGGTGTAGTATTTTTGAAACCATCATTGGTGGACAAAGACCCTAGGGGTCGCTCCAAGCATGATATCAGGCAAAAGCAAGCCCCTGGGTAGAACAAGTTACTTTCCCTGAGTCTACATGACCAAAAAATGTGTTTGGGACTTAAAACCCTACAGAACCAAAACACAGCCTTTGAGGCAAAATGTTCATAAAAAGGAAATTTTGTATACAGCATTATAACTAATTTGTTCAGAGAAATAATTAGTAAAAAGTAAATCAGTCAAGCAGCCATACAAGATTGAATAGAATGTTGTGATTAAAGTTTTAGTTTTCATTTATAAAAGTAATATTTGAAAATAACTATAAACTTTTATAATACAATAATTTTGTAATATAATGCAGATTTAATATTTGTTTAATTTTCATGGCAAATTCTTTATAGTTAGTTTGAATTATGATGAATAGAAGAGCAAAATTACATTGCTGCACACAGAAATTGCTGCACACAAAAACATGCCAATGTAAATAATTGCTTTCCAAGATTTCTTTTGGTCACATACGGTAAATTAGAATGTTTTGACATAAGGTCATGGACAACCAGCTAATTTCCCACCGACTGTATTTTTCTGACATGCATTTAGTCTAACTTATCAGAATCAAAGTCTTTGTAAGAACTTATATTTGTGCAACAGTTATCTTGGTTTGGCAAAAACCATACAAGAAGTGATACCTTAATATCTTTGGGTAATTTTCACATAAACGCATGGCATGACTCCCTGTTTACACTGAAAATAATGATTGGAGAGTCATGTAGTGTACCACCTTTTCAATACAACTGACTAATCACAACACATAAACCCTTACTTTATTCACGATACTTTCTTAGGGCCTCATTAGCCAAGTGGGTACTCGCTGACATAGAATCCTTACCATTCTGCTACTACACAGCTTGAGCTGGAAAAGAATTTCCTTTCTGACATGAAAATTGTTTTTCTCTCTTGGGTAATTTCAACATTTATAATAAAAAAACTAAAAAAAAGTCAAGCTTAAAATGTACTTCTTGGATTTTTGGAGCAACCCATCTATAATATTTTTCCGTTACAGCTTCTTTTTGTTGTGGGCCGTAACTTTGAAAATGGGTGGCTTGAAGCTGTGTATGTGGTGCTCTGTGCTTCCGAGAAATCTAACCTTACCTATTATCTTTTGTTGTCAAGGTCATTATAAAATGTTAGAGGTCCTGTAAAAACTTACTAAAATCTTCATTAAATTAATAGTATTGACAAGAATTCAATCAAGTTCCCCCCATTAAAATACATTTTGTATGAAATTTATGTAGCATGCATTGTTTAATATTGACAAATTGCATTCATTGTTATCAGTCAAATTTAAATCACATGTAATCAATTAATACCGTGTTCAGACTACGTTTTTAATCCTATATTAACTTGGCTTTATTTTTTAAACTAGTTTGCGTCCACACTATATGTGGTGTTAAACGTGAATTATGTAAAGGTCAAGTGGTTTCTGTAATGTAGCATTAAAACTACCTCGGGAGGTGGTTTTAATACTACATTAAAAAGTAATATTACATTATTTTACAAGTGTGAACGCAAATGTGAGTTATAACTAGTTTTACAATCCCAAATCCACAGATCTTACCTTTTGGCGGAAGAATATCATGTGTTTCTCTTTTGTATCAAACAATTGATGCTATGGCTGGCAAAAGTAGTTGGAGTTGATGAAACAAAAACATTAAATTGCGATATGGAGTCATGCTGATGCTCAAAATAGACTATAGATGGAATGAACAGAAATTCTTAGATAAACAAGAAGTTTAAACATTGATGACTCCTTCTTGTTTCTGTTAACCTCCTTCTATGTAACCATTTTTGCTTATTGCAAAATATTTGTTTACTTTCAACATTGCATGTATATATTTAAACCACATTTCTTTGCCTAGTGTGGACGCAAACTAGATTATATTTTGATGGGTTTTAAATGTCAAATACCAATTATAGCCAATTAGTGCCTGATAAAAATAAAACCGATCCACTAGTGTGAACACAGTATTAGTAAATTACAATGCACATGCATTAAGTTAAACTGGGCCAATTAAAGTATGATGGAGAATTTAGGAGATTTTTGTCAACATCCATAATGTATGTTCATGTATCATGTTATGTCTGCTTTTAAATGTGGAAAGGTTTTATTTTTTATATTTTTAATGTATAAATAGGTATGCTATAGTTTAGTCCTGCAAAAACAGAAAAAAATAGAAGTTTTAGAGTATGGTATGCCTTTTTTCATCACCTTTAACATAGAGAATGCACATATATTGATGTCTCAGCATGCCATGAATTTGAGTTTTTGATTTTAGTGTTCATCTTTCAGTTTTTAGCTCGACTATTCAAAGAATAGTCTAGCTATTCTACTCACCCTGGCGTCGGCGTCGGTGTCACACCTTGGTTAAGTTTTTGCATGCAAGTACATACAGCCATCAATTAAAGGCATATAGCTTTGAAACTTATTTTTTCTTTTTCTAGGTCAATTACCAACCTCTCTTGGTCAAGTCCCATAACTCTGACATGTATTTTGAGCAAATTATGCCCCCTATTGGACTTAGAAAATTTTGGTTAAAGTTTTACATGCAAGTTATTTTGGTTAAAGTTTTACATGCAAGTTACTATCTCCAAAATTAATGCAGATATTGATTTGAAACTTCACATGTGTCTTCGGGGTTATAAAACTAGTTGATAGCAGCAAGTCCCATAACTCTGACTTTCATTTTGGCCAAACTATGCCCCCTTTTGGACTTAGAAAATTCTGGTTAAAGTTTTGCGTGCAAGTACATACAGCTATTTCTAAAAGGCATATAAATTTGAAACTTATTTTTTCTTTTTCTAGATCAATTACCAACCTCACTGGGTCAAGACCCATAACTCTGACATGTATTTTGAGCAAATTATGCCCCCTTTTAGACTTAGAAAATTTTGGTTAAAGTTTTACATGCAAGGTACTATCTCCAAAACTAATGCAGATATTGATTTGAAACTTCACATGTGTCTTCGGGGTTATAAAACTAGTTGATAGCAGCAAGTCCGATAACTCTGACCTTCATTTTGGCCAAATTATGCCCCCTTTTGGACTTAGAAAATTCTGGTTAAAGTTTTACATGCAAGTTATTATCTCCAAAACTAATGCAGATATTGATTTGAAACTTCACATGTGTCTTCGGGGTTATAAAACTAGTTGATAGCAGCAAGTCCCATAACTCTGACTTTCATTTTGGCCAAATTATGCCCCCTTTTGGACTTAGAAAATTCTGGTTAATGTTTTGCGTGCAAGTACATACAGTTATTTCTAAAAGGCATATAGATTTGAAACTTATTTTTTCTTTTTCTAGATCAATTACCAACCTCACTGGGTCAAGACCCATAACTCTGACATGTATTTTGAGCAAATTATGCCCCCTTTTAGACTTAGAAAATTTTGGTTAAAGTTTTACATGCAAGTTATTATCTCCAAAACTAATGCAGATATTGATTTGAAACTTCACATGTGTCTTCAGGGTTATAAAACTAGTTGATAGCAGCAAGTCCGATAACTCTGACCTTCATTTTGGCCAAATTATGCCCCCTTTTGGACTTAGAAAATTCTGGTTAAAGTTTTGCGTGCAAGTACATACAGCTATTTCTAAAAGGCATATAGATTTGAAACTTATTTTTTCTTTTTCTAGATCAATTACCAACCTCACTGGGTCAAGTTTCATAACTCTGACATGTTTTTTGAGCAAATTTTGCCCCCTTTTAGACTTAGAAAATTTTGGTTAAAGTTTTACATGAAAGTTATTATCTCCAGAACTAATGCAGATATTGGTTTCAAACTTCACATGTGTCTTCGGGGTTATAAAACTAGTTGATAGCAGCAAGTCCCATAACTCTGACCTTCATTTTGGCCAAATTATGCCCCCTTTTGGACTTAGCAAATTCTGGTTAAAGTTTTACGTGCAAGTACATACAGCTATTACTAAAAGGCATATAGATTTGAAACTTATTTTTTTCTTTTTCAAGATCAGTTACTAACCTTACTGGATCAAGTTCCATAACTCTGGCATGTATTTTGGGCAAATTATGCCCCCTTTTGGACTTTGAAAATTCTGGTTAAAGTTTTACATGCGAGTTTCTATCTCCAAAACTAATGCAGATATTGAATTGAAACTTCACATGTGCCTTAGGGGTTATAAAACTAGTTGATAGCAGCAAGTCCCATAACTGATATGCATTTTGGTCAAATTATTCCCCCTTTTGAACTTAAAACTCTTTTGATATTTAACCTTTTTAGGTAATATTTTCCTGCCTCTGGGACAATATTTCGAATAGTCGAGCTTGGCTGTCTTACGGACAGCTCTTGTTTCTTTTACAGGGTATGCTGGACACGTGATTTTGAGCTGTAAAGATATTTCTTTATGTCAATGTATCCCAAAAGACAGGAGAATGTATGCATAAATTCTGTATAAAATATCAGCCACATCAACCACAGTTGTAAAGTGTTTTAAAAAACATTATGCCCTGAAGTCTTTTTTAAAAAAGGAAATAAATTGTTCTTTCACTGACCATGTTCATTGTATTTATTTTCAGAACAAATGGGGACCCAGTCAAGTTATGAGTATGTGATACAGTCATTTGTTTCCTCTTGACCAATGATCTGCCTGGATACTAGTCATATGACCCAAGGTCAACACAGCGTGACAGTCTGATTGCAGTTCTGACTGAAATGGAATTCAAACTGTGAAACATGACTGTATAAATGCATTTGTAAGTCTCAGATGCAGGAAGGAAAATGGATTATTATAGGCCCATGAAGAAAAATGTGCGTTTTACAGATTATAGAAAGTGTCAAATGAAAATGCCAAAATGATAATGACTTGTATATAATAAATACTCATATAAAACCAGATGGTTTTTAAGCTGGTTGAGTTGTTCAGTTTGGTTTTTACAAGTGAAGTACACATGTATTAATGCCTACACTTATATTTGGGACTGACTTAAAGTTGGGACTGACTTATGGTCGAGACGACTTATTAAGAAGACGTATGAATAATGTTATACAAAAAACAATGCCAAAAGCAGGAACACTACTAGTAAATCAGTTGTCTTTTAAAGAGCTGCTGATTTGAGCCAAAATGTTTTCATTTTGACAGTTATTACTAATAAAAATGGCAGTTTGTTAAACATTCAAGAGATGTATTTGTGTAGACCTTTGTATACATTATCATCAGCTTGCCTATATTTGGAAATGTGATATAATACAGTAGATCTGTAGATTTTTGTCATTGTAGTTATCATATATATATTATCAAAAAGTGGTGTATTTGTAAACAGAGTAGATCTGTTGCAAATTCTTGTGACAAATTACAGTTACCCTAGATAAGAAATGCTCTGTTTATTTGAACAAAGAGGTGTATTACTAAGAAAAATGCTTTTGAAAGCTGCTGAAAAATTTATTTATTACAGAAATAAGCAGCTTTTAAATGACCTTTGATTATTTCTTTTAAATGGTGTTGTTTTGTAAAGACTGAAATTAACTTGGACCTGTTTATTTCAAAACTTATTTGGCCAAAATATATGTAAATTTCATATGGTATCATTTAGTATATGATGACGAAAGACTACTGGGTACAGTTTTAGTATGTATTTTAACAAATTTGAAATACAATAAAAAGGTCAGCCATAAGTCTGTTCTTAACTACAGAGTTCAACTTTTTAAATTAGAGGTACCAGAATAGTTCGTTCAAAGCAAATATATGGGAACTATTTTCTTGAAATGCAAATTTATAGTTGTTAATGGATATGTTGCAAGTTTGTTAATGGAGTTGAATGTTTTTGTTGAAAATATATTTAGGTGATTCTTTATTGAGATACTTCATATCTGATTCATATCTGTTATGTTTATACGTCAACGCTCCAGGTGTTAAAATATTTGGAGGAATATAGTGTTTGAACTGTTCGTCAGTGTGTCCGTCTGCCACACTTGCATGTGCACTCAGCTCATCCTTACAGTTCACAGCCAATTCAAATGAAACTAAGTATATGTAGTCAACATGAAATGGACATGTGCATATTTTTTGTTACTTTTATTTAGCATGCTCCTTTCTTAGACTTAATGACATGCATCTTCTAAAGCTTTTCTAGGGGGCATGTGTCATACATTTATTAAAGAATAGATTCAAATTCAAGATTTGTTTTTTTTTTTAAAAATCTGTGCATAGACCTCTTGTCATAATTCATGACTGTTTCAGGAAACAGTAAAATGGCTTTTGAATGTGTTTTTCAGTCTTAAGAAACTAATTTATTCCTGCTTTTTGGCAATTTAATTAATATTTATTTTTTTTAATCAATAAAATCTAATAATATTATTACAGTTATCAACCTTTTTCTATGTAAAATGTTGCCTGACACACAGGTAGAATTTCTGTCTTAAAAAAAAAGAATGAAAGAAAATATGTTTTATGTAAGCACTTTAGGACATGATTTGTTTTCTCATTCTATGGATATTTAATACATTTTGCATAAATACCTACATTACGTAGCACTTAATTTAGCTCTTTTGAAATTGTACATATTTAATGCTTGTACAGAATAAATGATCTAAGATTTATTATGTGCAAAAAAATATCTTAAGTGCTTTCGAATCATTTTATGAAATATCTTGGCCAGTATACTGTGAGGATCTTGTGTTTGCAATTTTTTGTCACTTTTTTCGCCCAGTCATTGTTCTTATTGGTTAAAAAAATAAAATCTTAAGATAAAAGGCCAAACTTAGAGTTTATTTTGTGCTATGATATTTTAAGTAACAAGTAAATATCATTCAAGTATTTCATGCTAAGTGTTCCTGGTTGGATTTTAAAAGGTTTTTTAGACACATGCCAAGTTTTGCATTTTTTTCTCTTATCATGGCAAAACTTTAAAAAAGAAAATATGACATCAGGTCCAAATTAATGACATGTCTTTTATGGCATATATAAATAAATTTGCGTACTAAGTGAGTTGTTACCTATTAAAGTCACCTCTGTAACGGTACATGTGACATTGATAAAGATGGACTAAATTTCATTCCAAGATGAACTGCTTTAATTAAGCTGTGGGCGATTCTTAAAGTTCCTGTCATTAAATTGGCATGTAGAGTTCTGATCGCTAATGGACGATCACAAGTTCAATCTATTTTTGCCCCACCTCTTTTATTTGTAGAGAAGTTGTTGGTTATTTGTAGGGAACAAGTTGTTATTATACATTTATTAAATGGTATTTCTTACCGCAAAACTTTAAAAAAGAAATGAATGGTATTGGCATGCCTATAGTGGTTGTTAGCATGTCTAAACCTGTATTTGCATGAGGGTTTAGCCCAAGTGCCAATATAGGCTTAGGCATGTAAGGCAGGTCATTTTTTGTTTAATAAGTTGTTTATTATATACGCATTAATAAACACAATTACGAGTACTTGACCATTTAAATCAAGTAATTTTAATCATATAAAATACTGACGTCCACAAACTTTTTAACTTGAAAATGATGTCAAAAATGCTGTCCGCATATGGCGGTCCAAAAACTGGCTATTGTGCCCGCTTCAGGTTATTAGCCTGGAACTAAGACTTTTTATGAAATACTAGTATTGTTTTACATTGGAATTGCACCTAAAACATTAACAATAAAGCAACACTAGAAAAGATTTTTTTCATGAAAATTGAAAATCATTTTTTTTGAAACAGAACAGATATTACAAAAGTTTTTGCCTCTTTTTTTGACACATCACCACAGCAGAAAAAGCAGTTAATTGCATTGACATTATGAAACAGTTAAGGGATTTTTTTATTGTGTTGATGAATTATTGTATTCCTCAGGATCCTCCAGTTTTGTTATAAACATCTGTAAAGTACTCACAACATTATATTTGTGTTATCTAAAATATTATATGGAATGCTATAGATCTAAAATTGTTTTTTATATATATTGTTATAATATGTTTTTGTATATTTGTTACCTATTTACAAATTCTAGTACCATAATGTTGCAGAGATCTCTAGGTTATAGGTGAAATTATTACAGAACAAATGCATGTTAATATAAATTTTGTGAAAATATGTTTGGTAACATATCCCCTGTTTATATTATACTATACACATATCATCATTTTTTTTATTTTCATGTTATTGTGAATTTCATTTAGTCTCTATCAGGTATTTGGCTTGTATTTACACACAAGGTTAAAATTACTTTATAACATTCATAAACTGAGTGTAGCAGAAATCTGCGTGCTGCAAGCAGTGTTTTTGCTAGAATTACATTTCATATTGTTTGACGGACTTATAAAATTAACAGTTTCTTGCCTTAAGGCTGAAAATTGGTCCTTACAAACTTTACTGCCATTTTTGCTCATAAAATAATGTTACCAGGAGTATTTTTCACTGACTTTCTAAATGGAACAAATTTGAAGCACATTTGTAAAACCAGTTATTTCTTCATTACTTGAAAGGTCATAAAATATTTTATGTTGGCTGACTCCTTGTGCTGTATAACAACTAATATATAGTTAGCAGGAAAACCTTTGAAGGACAAGATTTTGTATCTTTAATTTACTCCCAGTTTACTATTTGTTAGTTAGAGCTATCACAAGGAATAATGGGGATTCTTTTTAAATTTGATTTTTTTTTCATTCATTCAGCAAATGTAATTTTACATTGTAACTACACATATTTTCATCAAATATTGTCTTCATTTAAACACTTTCAAGCAAACACTGCTGTTACAGTAGATCTATTTTGTTTTATATTTTATCAAAAATAAAAACTAATTTAGTAATGGCCCCCATTTTGATCTCTTTGTCATATTTTTCAACATCACATGTCATAAAGTATCCATTTATTGTGTACAAAATTCAATGGTGAAACCAAATTTATTTTTATACATTTCTTTCCTTTTTTTCATACCTTTTCACATAAACTGATACCATTGTCTCTCTACCTCATGCATTTGATAGTTTTTGCATTATAAACTAGGGTTGTTGTAGCACCAACAATATTGTCAATGCACTGGCAAAGTTGTTGTTACCTTGCCACTGTTGTTGTTACACTGATGTTGCTGCCTTCTTAGCTCAGTAGGGAGAGCACAGATCTACAGATCGGGGGGTCACGAGTTTGATCCCCGGACGGGGCGTATGTTCTCCGTGACGATTTGATAAAAGACATTGTGTCTGAAATCATTCATCCTCCACCTCTGATTCATTTTGGGAAGTTGGCAGTTGACTTGTGGAGAACAGGTTTGTACTGGTACAGAATCCAGGAACACTGGTTAGGTTTACTGCCTGCCGTTACATAACTAAAATACTGTGGAAAAAAGGCGTTAAACCCAAAATGACAACAACCAAAGTAGTGTAATTGTTACACCAGAAATGTTGTTGTTGCACCAGTAGTGTTGTTGTAATACTGGCTATTTTCTCATTGCAATGACAATGTGGCATGTCACTGACAACATTGGCATAATAGTATTGTCTGGACATACATGAAATAGTACTTAAGCAGAATCAGGTTGGTTACTTCTGATAGGCAAAGAGGGGCGCATAATGCTCCTTTTCGAATTTCCTGAGGTATTATCATATTTATAAGTTAATCCTTATAAAAATTGTCAAACAAATTTAAAAGAAAGCACAGCAATTATTGTTAAAAGACCTGTGGATACAAGGACAATAAATAAATTACACCTACGGTTAATTACAGGTATTTTCACTTTGGTTTTGGACCTGAATTGATAGCAGTTCTCTCCTCGGCACTCCAACACCTCTGTATTACAAAAATTGAGGAAGTCAGTCATTTACAGCAGTTACATGTACCCTTAATCCAATCTGAAAACAAAATTTGTCATTTTGTGTTACAAATCATTAATCAAGACAGGAAGTTTTAAACATATATTTCAGGAATACATCATTTCATACATTTTCTTTTGTATCCCACTCCCTCTCATTTTTATAACATTAGGAGTGTAGTTCTAAACAATTACTCCCAGCATTCTTACATACGGTAGTCATAATATAGAAACAAATTGTAGTTTTCTACAGTGACTTTTACTAGTGTACCTTTTAAAAAAAAATCAACAACATATTTGTAAGTTTCACCAAGTGCGAGACAAATTTTTAAAAGTTGTTAAGGTTACCTAGGTTTGATGTATTACATATTTATATCTTAGTGGATTTTAATAAGACAAAATAAGCAAATACAGTTTATGATATATGTGCCATTACTACATAAAACTGCCAAACAAAACAATCTTAAGTTCATATGTATAGTTCTATACCTTTTGTCTTTTTACAACAGATGGATCTTAAAAGTGAATTAAACATAAATCATATCATTTATAAAAGGCGCAAAAACATGTGTGACAGCCTGTACCTAAGTTGTTGGGCGTTTGTATTTTTGTGTCATACTGTACTACTACAGAAAAATATCAGATTTTAATTTAATAAAAAATCCTGTAGTTAATTTTCCCATAACTTTTAAATACATTTTATGGGTAGACTGATATTTCTAGAGGTTCATGTTTTTCTAAAGTGAATTTAAATGTAGTCAGCATTTTATCATTGTTTCTTAAAAGTTATGAAGTAGTTAGAAGTATAACAATGAAAGCTGACTACATGTAGTCTTAAAGCCTTTAATTCTATTCTGGTGCAAAGTTTTGGTCGTGATTTAAAGTTGTTATTTGTTAAAATATTTCCATATCATGCAATATACCATTCCGTTATTAGATATATGTGTATTAACATATTCATTATATTTATATAAACAAAACAAGAATAAATGATCTATGCAATCAAAATAACTCCTTGTCTTTATTTTCTAAGGGAACTATCCATACCACCATATACTGACATAGAAGAGATGTGCTTCATTATACTCCAGTGTCCGTCTATCCGTCAGTCCGTTAGCACGTTCGTGTCCGCTCTTTAACTCTTGAACCCCTTGAAGGATTTCGAAGAAACTTGACACAAATGTTCAACACATCGACACGACAAGCAGAGTTCTGGATGGCTCGCTTCAAGGCCATGGTCATAGGGGTCAAAGGTCATATAACTTTGTTTCGCCTGTCCGCTCTGTAACTCTTGAACTGCTTGAAGGATTTTAAATAAACTTGGCAAAAATGTTCACCACATCAAGACGACGTGCAGAGCGCATGTTTTGGATGGCTCGCTTCAATGTCTAGGTCACACTTAGGGATCAAAGGTCATATGACTTTGTTTCGTGTCCGCTCTGTAACTTGAACTGCTTGAAGGATTTTAAAGAAACTTGGCACACATGTTCACAACATCGAGACGACGTGCAGAGCGCATGTCAAGGCCACACTTAGGGGTCAAAGGTCATATGACTTTGTTTCGTGACCGCTCTGTAACTCTTGAACTCCTTGAAGGATTTTAAAGAAACTTGGCACAAATGTTCACAACATCGAGACGACGTGCAGAGCGCCTGTCAAGGCCACACTTAGGGGTCAATGGTCATACCTTCGGGCGTATATTGCTCCGCATTGCGGTGCTCTTGTTGACCTGTATGTACAAGTACCTCGTGTAAACCAAGATCAACCTTTAATTTCATTTCTGATTTTAATATAGCACCTTGGGTCTTCCTCCACCAACATAATCTGGAAAATTTGTCTTATGACAAAAGATATTTCAGTGTATTTCAGTCTTTGAATGATTGAATGCCGCTTTTTGTCTAGAGCATTAACTTCGTACATGTATACAGCTTTCATGGTACTTGATCAAAATTTACAGCAGAAGAAAATATATATCCTCTATACGTGGAGCTATTACATGACAATAACATACAACTGAAAGCAAGTTTACATTAATCAAGTTATTTCTTATTTTAAAGCGCTCTTGTAATGAAAATTGATAGTCTACACAATATTTTATGATTACTGCCTTTTTTACTTGAACAGTTAAGCTATATAGCAGACGCAGATGTATGCTTCATGCAACTATGAATCGCATATAAACAGAAAATGATATTCAGCTCCTATATCATTCGTGTTACATAGTTCACTATTCAGATGTCTCAAAAGTTTGTTTATATTCCATTATAAAACATCAGTGACGATGTATTTACCTTTTTCTCTCCACTGTTTATCGCCGATTCTTAAGAAATATGTACGTTATGCAGGTATAATTTTTTTTCTTATGCTATCTAAAGACACAAGTACTTGGGTATTTCAAAATTGATCTTCTTCTTTTTCAGTCAGTGAATCATGTACAGCATATTGTATATACAAACCCGGAACACTAAAGCTCATTAAATAGAGACACTCAATATAGATTGATCATTGCTTCCATTGATCAGTAAAACTAGTCCATGGATTCATTTAAGTACGTGACAATTTAAGAAGCTTTTTCGCCTCTTAAGGCGCTTGATAACCGTAATTTATAAAAACAGAGCTGTCAGGTGTATAAAGAATTTAGGACCAGAAGGTTACCCTTTATAATCTATTCACTTTGAAAACATTTGTGGAAATACACGAACCTTGAGAAAATTGCACTTTAGATTTAATAAATTACATTTAATTAAATATCTATAGACAGTAAAAAAAAAACAACAACACGTGAACATAACCCCCACCACTGTTGCAATAAAAAAGCACATACATTTTTCGTATTTATTTGGGTTTTAGATAATCGTGTTAAAACGACTTTTTTAAAAGTATTTCGGGACAACTTTAAAACGATTAATTTTGCAGGTCCGTCGTTGCTTTCCAAATACAAAATATAATAAACGTAGTTTCACAGTAACATCTATACGAGTTTGCAAACCAGTCTCAAAACTCGAGCATCGGATTGTTTTGATTTTGATTTTGAGCATTATCATTACCGTTGCTTAATATTATATCCGGTGGAATTGCAAACCAGACATCTGATTGGTTGACTTTTTATTAGGGGGCTGCAAACTTCATATACGAATTGAGGCAATTGGCAACTTACCACGTTAGTTTACATGACACGACTCACTTGAGAGACCTACCCTACAGACTACACTTTTTTAATCATAAAAAACTAAAACAGATGCACAAAAGATAGGCTTTATATAACTCACACATTTGCACAAAAGATAGGCTTTATATGTAAACATTTAACACAAAGGGTACAATAAATCGCATTATTGATAAATATTTAAGACCTTTTTATCAAAGAATATATGATCTTTCAAAAGTACCGCGGAAACAACAAGAATAACAACAACAAAATGGACAAATCTAGATCCATGCATTTTTTACATTTTTTTTTCTTGGAATCATTTCCCATATAAATAGCGGTATGAATTTTGCATCATCGAAATTCAATTGAAGGTGTCGTACCCGAAGCACTCTACATTTTTCATTTTTAACTTTCAGGTAATTTTACATAAATATATTGGGGGGGGGGGTGGGGGCGCTTGGGAGATTAGGATTAAAAACAGTTTGTGTGTTTCGCTTTTTTTTTTTTAAAATTTATATACTAGTGATAAAACTGACATTTTGTGAGGTTGAAAATTTTAATGAAGACTTCAAAAAAGTTAATCATGTTAGTATTTCATGCTTCGACAATTTTCACTTGATGATTCATCCATAAGTATGTAAATTTATTCATAAATATTTTTATAAGTGAAATGAATAACACATGTAATCAGAAAACACCACTGGTAGTAAAGTGATATTACGTTAAAAATATCTTCTTATAACAAAATTGTCGTCGTAAAATAAATGAAAATAAACAAAATTCAAAGGCATCTATTGACAGGTGGAGTAAAATTTTCCAAAAATGTCCTCGTCACTTTGACATATTAAATGCAGTATTTCTTTAAGACAAATAAAAAACTGATTTTGATAAGTTTGTGACTGAGCTTGAGATGTTTTATTGAACTTTTTTTATGAATAAAAAAGACATAAATACAGCTGCATTTAGATGCACGTGTGCAGTAAATCCGAACATCAGTAAAAGTTTGTTTTTCTCATGTTACAAGATGTTTTATAGGCGTTTTATGGACCGTTACAGAAAAACAGAAAGTGTATATATTTTCAACCTTTTTACACTGTAAGAAGAGCAACAAAAATTAAGTTAACAAAAAGTGGAAGTTAAAACAACCCTGGGGGTAAATGCGTGTGTGCATGCGTGTGTGCGTGTGACGGGATACTTAGAGACAATATCAAGAAACTAGAATTGTAAAAGTAATGTGTGGGAGGTAAAACAAAAAAAATATTTTTGGCTGAGAAGGGTTGTAAGAAGGACTGGTGCAGACGAATGGACAGTTACACAGACAGATTATGAACAACATTTCTGCTTCAACACTTCCACTTTACAGAAAGAAAATACGACATATATTCAAGAAAGGCTGAAGAAACAGACGCTCGAAATCTGTTTTGTCTATATTCTGGCTGAGTACAAAAAGAGGCATAATTTGATCAAAACGATTATCAGAGTTGTGGAACCTATCTTATTCGGTATTATCATGGCAAAAAAAAAAAAAAAAAAAAAAAAAAAAAAACTGAGTTAAATTTCATTCAGTTGTGATTTGTAGTTACTGAGCTGACAAGCGTTAAGAGAATTTTATTTAAAAAGACAAAAACAGAAAAAAAGCAGAAAAATATGGTTAAGTAGAAAAAGGAAATTATGAGACCTACATTATTCAGGTGATATTACCATGGAAAGGAAGTGTGTGGAGTTTTATTTAGTTGTGACAGTATTTAATGAGATACATGTACTAACCTGCTGACAATCGAGAACAGAATTTTGCTGAAAAAAAAATGTGTAAGTACAAAAAGTGGGAAAGTTCATCGAAATGAAAGCAAAAGTTCTGGAACCAGTGTCATTCAATCAATAAGATGTCTACAGACGAAGTCGACGCCGGGAGTATCGCAAAAGCTCTTTTGAGCTAATGATTTTTGACGGTTTGCAATACCACGTCCTGCACTTTAAACAGATAGAAACCCGCCCAAGAGACCGTGAGAATAAGGAACTCCTTTTGGCGGTATTTTATGCATGTATATTTCCCAGCAAAATATCTAGATAGAAAATATCAAATTGACACTAATTCAAGCCTCAGATAATGTTCGTGGTTAATTTCAAACTGTGTCAAAATAATCTTTAATATATGAGCCGTGCCATGAGAAAACCAACATAGTGGGTTTGCGACCAGCATGGATCCAGACCAGCCTGCGCATCCGCGCAGTCTGGTCAGGATCCATGCTGTTCGCTAACAGTTTCTCTGATTGCAATAGGCTTTAAAAGCGAACAACATGGATCCTGACCAGACTGCGCGGATGCGCAGGCTGGTCTGGATCCATGCTGGTCGCAAACCCACTATGTTGGTTTTCTCATGGCGCGGCTCATATGCTAATTTTCCAAGCCCCATGCTTGGCATGTAGGTGTTTTCGTAATAGAATTAATTCTGGATGACCTATTTGGCTGCTGACAAAATATCAAAATAGTTTAAAATGTCTATGAAATATACTCACATATTTGCATTAATTTTAGTTTATAACGCTTTCAATGGTAAGGATTTTCTAATTTGTCCAAACCGAAATACATAGAGAATATAACATTAATATTTTATTGAACAAGTTGAATTAAATGCGAAGGTCGGCCAAGGATTTTATCATTTTTATTCAACGTGTTTAATAAATTCAATACATTTGTATATTGTTTTATCACATGTTATCTTTTTTTCTTAAAACTTGGAAATGTCTTCTTTCTTTCAAAATTATATACTGGTTAATTCCCTGACGATTAAAAATGTATATTCCGCTTTTTATTAAAAGATTCAAGAGAAGTTATCGTGAAGAAAATAAATTGTCATACACTGTACAGTTGTCTCCCATTGATACTAGACAAATCCGGAATTTCAGACGACGTCATAAAAGCAGACGTCATCTACTTTGGTTGTTGCCAACGTTATTTGCCGCCAAGTCCTCGAAAGCAGAACTGCATGCAATGTTATCTTTTTAATGCAACGTATAGCTAGGGTAGGGAAATACATGATGTCTTCAGTGACTTCTGTCGGCACGCAGGCGGGCATTTTTGACACCCGTGTTGTTGCCAGCTATATTTTAGATTTGCTGAAGAAATGTCACGAAATTCACGAGCTTTTCAAGAAGAGTACAGAAGAATTGCAAGAAGGGCGTGAAAATATAGTTCAACGTGAGCAGATGGTAGTTAAAATGCAGACGACAGTAAATGCATTTAGTGAAACGATGGATAATCTTGGTGTACGTTTGCTGCAAGGAAACATCGCTGCGCATCAGAGGAACGCTCACATTGATAAGTTGAGAAAGGATATAGGTATGAGAACTCTTATTTTCTAAAATATTTACTTACTTTGTTATCGGCTTCGAACCCGTGACTGACAACGGATTATGAGACAAACGCAAATGCATGTATCAACGGAAATTATAAACATTGTTATTTCATAAATAACTGGACGCACGTACTTCTTTAAGGGGAGAGCGGAATATAATTATGTATTGCAATGTTATCTTAATTTTGGACATCTTCTGTGCATAATCTCAACGTTTCACACACAAAAATCTACTGTTATCTCATTCTCATAATCAGGCTGGAAGCAAGTGCCAGTTAATCACTGATAAATGATTACAAAAAAGGAGAAGCATTTCAATATGATATAATTTCATGAATGTCTTTGTCTCCTATATTTCATTATGACGTTGCATCAAATGTTACGATACTGAAAGCATTATAAGGCGAATAAACAAATGTTGCAATACACAGCGGTATATATAATGTTATATTTAGTATAGTATAATATGGGAGACATTCTTAATAAATTGGCAAGAGCGTCTATACATGTACCTAAAGGGTATTGATGATGTTGCCTATAAATATGATATAAAGAATATATCGTATATAGTCTGTAAATGAATACGTATAAATGAACGCGGCTATAAAGCAAGTATTTGTCTGCTATGAACATTGTGAAATTTTATATTTTTACTGATATAATCGGAAGAAGCAGACACTTCTCCCTTATAAGCACATAAAGTCAGCTTCTTTGATCATTAATTTGTGTCATACTAAAAATATTTTTCAAAAGATATTATTATTTGTGTATTTCTGTTAACATAATTAGATCCTGTATATTGGCATGTGCAATGTTTTCTGCAATCTTCATTATTGGAGGCTAATAAAAGGCTAATACATAAATAAATAAAATTAATAAATAGATAATTTATTGCTCTACAGTTAACATGTTTCAATCATTTTCCTTACAGCTGAAATGACTGAATGCATGGAGAATGCTGAAAGACCAGACCAGAGGAACAAACAGCAAAAGGAGGAACGTCTGCAGGAAATCAAAATGAATCGAGGTAAAAACAGTAGATCTATCGTTTTTGAAATACGAGAAATCCCACAACGACATTCAAACCCCTCTCAGAACTGCTTGTTATTCCATATCTTTAGGTGTTCAAATACGCAAGTAATTCATTCAACTTTAAATAATTATTTCAAAATGCGTTTGAAGTTGATAAGCAACTGGTAAACAACATTTACGATGTTTAAAGTATACAGTCTCTTTATATAATATTTTAATTTTCCAGGGTTAAATTCGGTAGAAATATCATTTTTATAAAGCCAGAAATTCCAGCCAAATGTATGCAGTATACTGAGCAATACGGCATTTAGATATGTCTTCCAGTTTCCAATATATGCAATACGGCGTTTAGCTATGTCTTCCAGTTTCCAATATACACAACAACCTTAAAGTTGCACTGAAATTAAACAGTAAAGAGCAACCGTTTCAACAGATTTATGATAATTATATTTTCCAGTAAAGCTAGAGCAGCAGTTGCGTAAAGTTAACGCTGACATCGACAGCGCGTATGAAGAAATGTTTGAGACACAGGAAAAACTTACCTCCTTGAAGGTAATCACTTACAAACTGTGCTTATATGTACAAAAAAGAAACATATTAATTTTATCTTTCGGGACGCCTTTCCGCCTGTTTATCCTCTCTCGCTCCATTACTTTAAGGTCACTCTCTGCTCCATTACTTCAAAGTCAATGGGCTTTGCAAAAACGTTCATTCCATTGAGATGGCCTCCGTCAATGTTGGATTGAGGTCACGGGCAGGGTCATGGCTAAAGATCAAACACTGTAGAGGAGATGAAATAACACAGATGAGTTCTCCGTCTCCAACTATATTTCAAAACACTGTCTCTTTAGGATAAGCGCTATCTATACTCAGTTTGCATGTCTGGTGAGTATAAGCACCGTTACAGTATAGTACATGTATGAGTGAGAATAATATGCATTTTTATACATGAAGTTTTTATGGTGATGTCTGTCCGTTCGTCCATCCGTCCTTATGTTCGTCCGGACATTTGTCCGTATTTTCTTTAACCATAAATGCGGAGTCATGTCCTTTGCACATAGTCATTTTTTGTTTTCCGCACTATTTTTCACTACTTTTAAAGCTATTTAGCCGACTCTTGGTATGTATGTCCGTGATGAGGGTCTACAGAACGGATGCAGTGCTTCTTTGGTTTCGGTCGAATGAGTTTTTAGCGGAGTTATGGCCCTTGCACAAGGCGTCGAGATATCAAGCTGATTCTTTTGAAAGTATTGAAAGTATGTGCGTGAAGAGGATGAAAAGATCGGACCATATACCTTTACTTTTCAGATGAGTTATGGTTTTTGCACTTGTGTTTTTGTCAGTCTCCGCGTTTTACTTTATTAGTAAACTAGTACGCAAATAATGGACATATTGAACTTAATTTATGTGTTGATGTGCAACCTAAAGATCACCGCATCACATTTCAAACGGACGGGTGTAATTGGTGTAACCTTGTAATATTTTCGTTTCCTGCAGTTATTCACCACACGAAGAAGTTAATTGCCGCATTTTTTGGTGCGGACGCGCATAACAGAAAATGGCACATCTTTTTTACTTTGGCTGTGATCTGATTATTTTCAGTACTGATTTTTTACATTCAGGATGCGCGTGAGTTGAGGCGGGAGGCGGAGAACGAGCATATTGCTACGATAAAGAACAAGGCCACAAATACTAAGGACAGGAAGCGTGATATTCTCACAGTAGTTGATGGAAGTAAGTTGACTTTATTCAAACTTAGTCTAATTTAATCAGGATTTTGTGATCAAAATATTCTTCTAAACGTAAGTTAGATTTAGAACATGTACTATGACTTTATAAATATTGGGAAAATGTCAAGACTTACACAAATCCGGCCAGTGAAACATAAGTTTGCAGCTACCATGGCATGTTTGTTTCATAGAGATTTCAATACCATCTGAGTCATAGACGCTCTCTAACTACACGAACATCTTCTTCCGAACTTTTAATCAAGAATATATCACTTGACCTCCGTGGCCGGGTGGTTGAAAGGTAGTTGACTTCGAACCAATTGTCCCTCCTTCTTGGCACGGGGCAGGGCAGGGCAGGGCAGGGCAGACAGGCAGATTGGCGGGCTGGCAGATAAGCAGGGCGATGGGTCAGCAACCAACGCCAATTGACACAGCCAGTACAGCTGCAGAAAACTACTGCGGTAAAACTCCCAGTTTGTCTTTGTCTCAAATGCACTGTCAGTAATTGACGCTCAGACTAGCAACAAAGGTAACCAAGGAGAAACAACAATAACACCTTTTAAATCTTAGAACTGGGGAGTTTTAGGAAACGAAATATCAGACACATTGACAAAACAGGCAGCTCAGTCGAACCAGCTTTGGCCATTGTTCCTTCAACAGGAGAATTTGCTACCGACGACAACAATCCGATCACGACACAATAAACTGAACGTCACGTCTTCGCATCGTATAAATTGCACTGCCGTCCTTACCAATGTAAAGGGTGGATATGCGAAACAAAGATGGTCATAAAGAAACTCTTTTAATAGGTTATTCGTTAACAATGCAAATTTAATGAATTAAAAATATATTACACAATTTCTGAATAAATGGGAATTGTGCATTTCAATGAAATGGTTATATCATACAGCTTAAAAACACTTGCTGGAGTTTCTTGTATGAGAGATGGGGCAAAAATTTTCCAATATTAGAGTTTTCTCCCCTAGATCAATATCATGTTAATGATAAAAAAACCTTGCAGTTAAGCTAAGCAAGGTAACTATGTATGCTTATTAAGCCGCTTATTTATTGTGTGTAATTGGATTTCTGGAACCTACTTGTCAATTTGTCCTTGTTATTTTCGTACTCGTTTCTTTTTCTTTCGAGCAAGGATAACAAACTATAATACAACTATTAACGATATTAATGTAGACTCAAACATTGCAAGTTAAGTTTATTTACTGATAAGTTACTCAAACAGCATTTGAAAAACTATCTGATCATGTGTACGGTCTTTTCACTGTTAATATATCACTAGTCTATCTTTTTAGAATGGTTTCCATATGAATACAAGATGATATTACTTGAAGATAATGAACAATGTTTATTTGCTTAGACATGTACACTTATACACTTTCAAACAATTCTGGTTTATATAGGTAAATTTATTTCTTTTTTGAATAGACATGTACACTTTCAAAAAATCTTGTTTATGTAGGTAGAATTATTTTTCCAGCTACGCTTGATATTCTATGTAAATATCTTTTTTGGCATATAAAATCAATGTTTGTGATGAATGTATGATACTTTGGATGTGGAAATAGAAATAAATTATGAAAATTTTTTTTTTCCAATATAAGAATTTGTTCAAACTTTGTATATGAACATAGTTTCATGTTAGAAACAGTAAAATGCCAAAACAATCATAGGTCACTGTGCTTTTTAGGAGTTATCTGCCCTTTAAACTGGATTTTCTTTAAATTTGCACATTCAAGGGCAGATAACTCCTGAACAAGTACGGTGACCTTCGATTTTTTTCATAATTTTGTTACTTACATGACACTGTGTTCATATACAATGTTTGAACAAATTCTATTATTGGGAAATATTTTACCCAAAGCTGCCGCATTTATAGAGAAACTTAACATGATAACCTCAAGGGAAACAATTGAGATGCACGTGTGTTTTATTTAAAAAGCAGTTAAGTCCCTTTTTCTTTCTGCAGTTACTTCGCGGAGTTCTATTCAATATGAATTATGTTAACCGGGTATTTTTCAATGTGAGTAATGTTCTCTTAGTATTTCTCATCGTGAGGAATGCTCTCTCAGTATTTCTCATCGTGAGTAATGTTCACTCAGTATTTCTCTTAGTGAGTAATGTTCTCTCAGTAATTCTCTTAGTGAGTAATGTTCTTTCAGTACTTTTCATCACGACTACTCACCGTGAATAATGTTCTCTCATGACTACATACCGTGAATAGCGTTCTCTCAGTACTACTTTACCATGACTACTTACCTTGAGTAATGTTCTCTCAGTACTACTTATCATGACTACTTACCATGAGTGATGTTCTCTCAGTACTATTCATCGTGTCTACTTACCATGAGTAATGTTCTCTCAGTACTACTTATCATGACTACTTACCGTGAGTGATGTTCTCTCAGTACTATTCATCGTGTCTATTCACCATGAATAATGTTCTCTCAGTACTACTTTACCATGAGAAATGTTCTCTCAGTACTACTTATCATGACTACTTACCATGAATAATGTTCTCTCAGTACTACTTTACCATGAGAAATGTTCTCTCAGTACTACTTATCATGACTACTTACCGTGAGTGATGTTCTCTCAGTACTATTTATCGTGTCTACTCACCATGAATAATGTTCTCTCAGTACTACTTTACCATGAGAAATGTTCTCTCAGTACTACTTTACCATGAAAAATGTTCTCTCAGTACTACTTATCATGACTACTTACCGTGAGTGATTTTCTCTCACTACTATTTATCGTGTCTACTCACCATGAATAATGTTCTCTCAGTACTACTTTACCATGAGAAATGTTCTCTCAGTACTACTTTACCATGAATAATGTTCTCTCAGTACTACTTATCATGACTACTCACCGTGAATAATGTTCTCTCTGTACTCCGTTACCATGAGGAATGTTCTCTCAGTACTACTTATCATGGCTACTTACCATGCATAATGTTCTCTCAGTACTACTTTACCGTGAGAAATGTTCTCTCAGTACTACTTATCATGACTACTTAACGTGAGTAATGTTCTCTCAGTATTATTCATCGTGTCTACTCACCATGAGTATTGTTCTCTCAGTATTACGTATCATAACTACTTACCATGAATGATGTTCTCTCAGTTCTACTTACCATGACTTCTTACCATGAATAATGTTCTCTCAGTACTACTTTACCATGAGTAATGACCTCTCAGTACTACTTATCATGACTACTTACCGTGTATAATGTTTTCTCAGTATTTCTTATCGTAAGTAATGATCTCTCAGTATTTCTCATCTTTCTTCGTGCGAGTAATGTTCTCATAGTACTGTTCTCTCAGTATTCTGATCGTGGGTAATGTTCTTATGTCATTTCTCATTGACGTAAGTAATACTACTTATCGTGACTACTCACCATAAAATGTTCTCCATGGCAGTACCACTTACCGTGTGTAAAGTTCTTTAAACTACTCTCCAAAGTCAGCATAAGTTCTTGACTACAAAGACTGACTTGTTCCGCTCAAATCGCAGTAAGCTTATATACAAAAAGAACATACAAATGTCAAATAATATATTATATAAATATATTATATATATTCTAATACAAAACCTGCTTTAAATGTTCAACAACAAATCTTTGTTGCAATATAATTTTAAAAATTTCTGCATAGCAACACAACCAATATGTCATACGAAATGCATTTTGTTTTTCTTAGCAAGAGTACCAAAATCAGCATTTTCATTTTCACATGCAAACGATATTTCGCACCGTATTTTGATTGAAATATGAATAAATACAAAAACAATTTTTTAGACAACCGACCAAACCTAATTGCATTGAGTTTTATTTATTTGCAGACGCATTTGACATGTCTGAAATGTACGTCAGTCCCACGGCGTTCGCAGTGCTAGAAGCTGACATAGAAACGTTGAAACACCAGGTAGGTGTTCTTTATCTGACAGCAAATAGTAGTAAATCCACATTAAATTTATAAACAACCCATTTAATGTGCTCAAATGGCATTTGCTTCACACACTTCCGGTATCTGGTAGAACGCCCGCGCGTCCTGGCGTCACCGTCATAAAGCAACAAATTTGTTGGTCAAGAGGTCAATAAACGGAACGGAGTGTACTTTTTCGGCTGTAATGACACACAAGTTTTATAATGACACTCAATTTTTAGCTCACCTGTCACAAAGTGACAAGGTGAGCTGTTGTGATCGCGCAGCGTCCGTCGTCCGTGCGTCCGTCCGTCCTTAAACTTTTGCTTGTGACCACTCTAGAGGTCACATTTTTCATGGGGTCTTTATGAAAATTGATCAGAATGTTCATCTTGATGATATCTAGGTTAAGTTCGAAACTGGGTCTCGTGTGGTCAAAAACTAGGTCAGTAGGTCTAAAAATAGAAAAACCTTGTGACCTCTCTAGAAGCCATATTTTTCACAAGAGCTTCATGAAAATTAGTCAGAACGTTCACCTTGATGATATCTAGGTCAAGTTTGAAACTGGGTTACGTGTCTTAAAAAACTAGGTCAGTAGGTCAAATAATAGAAAAACCTTGTGACCTCTCTAGAGGCCATAATTTTCATGGGATCTGTATGAAAGTTGGTCTGAATGTTTATCTTGATGATATCTAGGTCAAGTTTGAAACTGGGTCATGTGTGATCAAAAACTAGGTCAGTAGGTCTAAAAAAAGAAAAACCTTGTGACCTCTTTAGAGGCCATACTTTCGAATGGATCTTCATGAAAATTGGTCAGAATGTGCACCTTGATGATATCAATGTCAAGTTTGAAACTGGGTTACATGCCATCAATAACTAGGTCAGTAGGTCAAATAATAAAAAACCTTGTGACCTCTCTAGAGGCCATATTTTTCATGGGAACTGTATGAAAGTTGGTCTGAATGTTCATCTTGATGACATCTAAATCAGTTTCGAAACTGGGTCATGTGCGGTCAAAAACTAGGTCAATAGGTCTAAAAATAGAAAAACCTTGTGACCTCTCCATAGGCCATATTTTTCACAAGATCTTTAAAATCTCTAAGAAAATTAGTCAGAATGTTCAACTTGATGATATCTAAGTCAAATTCGAAACTTGGTCAAAGTGTCATCAATAACTAGGTCAGTAGGTCAAATAATATAAAAACCTTGTGACCTCTCTAGAGGCCATATTTTTCATGGGATCTGTATGAAAGTTGGTCTGAATGTTCATCTTGATGATATCAAGGTCAAGTTCGAAACTGGGTTACGTGCGATCAAAAACTAGGTCAGTAGGTCTTAAAATAGAAAAACGTTGTGACCTCTCTAGAGGCCATATTTTTCAAAGATCTTCATGAATATTAGTCAGAATGTTCAACTTGATGATATCTAGGTCAAATTTGAAACTTGGTCACATGCCGTCAATTACTAGGTCAGTAGGTCTAAAAACAAAAAAACCTTGTGACTTCTCTAGAGGCCGTATTTTTCATGGGATCTGTATTTAATTAGGTCTGAATGTTCATCTTGATGATATCTAGGTCAAGTTCGAAACTGTGTCAACTGTGGTCAAAAACTAGGTCAGTAGGTCTAAAAATAGAAAAACCTTGTGACCTCTCTAGAGGCCATACTTTCGAATGGATCTTCATGAAAATTGGACAGAATGTTTATCTTGATGATATCTAGGTCAAGTTTGAAACTTGGTTACGTGCCATCAATAACTAGGTCAGTAGGTCAAATAATATAAAAACCTTGTGACCTCTCTAGAGACCAAATTTTTCATGGGATATGTATGAAAGTTGGTCTGAATGTTCATCTTGATGATATCTAGGTTAAGTTTGAAACTGGGTCAACTGCGGTCAAAAACTAGGTCAGTAGGTCTAAAAATAGAAAAACCTTGTGACCTCTCTAGAGGCCATACTTTTCAATGGATCTTCATGAAAATTGGTCAGAATGTTCACCTTGATGATTGATGATATCTAGGTCAAATTCGAAACATGAGCTCAAAAACTAGGTCACTATGTCAAATAATTAAAAAAAACGACGTCATACTCAGTTCAAAACTGGGTCATGTGGGGACAGGTGAGCGATTCAGGACGATCATGGTCCTCTTGTTATTATAGTCAGAAGGCAAGCCAAAGTCGTATATTATCATTTGGTCTAAAATAAGAGCTAGCCGAGAAAACGCAATTTGTGAAGATATCGCAAATCTGAAATAAGTATAAGAGGGTGCGATTTTCGGACTAACTATTTTTGACCAATCTTACCATTTTAAATGCATCTTAAAGTAGGCAATGGTTGCAGACTGTTTCTTACTGGACAATAAAGTAGGACGCATCTTGTTAGAAATATTTACAGATAATTGATTGTAATCCCGATCGAAAATACCTGAAAAAAAGTAGAGACTTATACCACATCAGCGTTTCTCTTCCGGTAAACTCATCAGGGACCAAATGGTGACAAAAGTTATAAATACTAAGAACACAAAATGTTCTGCGCTTTGAATGCTCAGAATTGCGAGAAGTAAATGAAATACGAAAGGCTGTCAGGTCTGTTTCAAACTGCCTATATGATTTTGATTTAAATTTGCAGCAGAAACAGGTTGACAGACATATACAGATGCAGATGGAAGAACGTGCATATTTGCGCGATGTTGCTAACTCCATTATTCAGAGGGTTTTTGAACTTGAGAAAAAGGTCAGAAAAGAAACCGGTGATCATGGCTGGGAGTCGGCACTTACTTCAGAGCCTAATTGGCAGCAGGATATGTCAGCACCAAGTATTTGGCATACTTCGCCGCCCCTGTCCGTAGAACAGTTGAAACGATTGCAAGAAAGCCATTACCAGCATTACACGCATGCGCATGCAATCTGCGACCGAGAAGAAACCGAAGCTACAACCGGTGAAACATCAGATGATATTGTTGTGATAGACATTAAAAACGAAGAGGGGTCAGAATAAATAAAATTTCTTTTTATTTCCTTCGTCTTTTCTTTAGCGGACATCTTTCGTTTGTGTTTATATATGGATGATACACGTTTTTTTGTGTATTAACGTCTGCAGAAGCCCGCGGGAATGTTTGTCCTTCGGTCTCGGTCACAAATATTCCTGCGGGCTTCTGCAGACGTTAATACACAAGAAAACATGCATTATCTCTACATTTCTAAGTTATGCCACAACTATAACCGCATTCATTAAACATATTGTTTTACTAAATCTATGCTACTGTCTGAGTACTGATCTCCAATGCCTCTCTTGTGGTGGTCACCAGCCAAGGTCACCATAGAGAGCTGCAAAGACCCAAGCAAAAGCCCATTTTCCGATTTTGCACAGCATGAATACTAGAACAGTACTTAATTTTCCATATATAGGCACTCTATCCTCAGGAACAGATACTTTGAGCACATATTGATGCTAATAATCCACGAACCTAGCCACACTATGTCGTGAGCTTCTTATGAACACAACTTGTCTGGTCGGATATCCGGGCACTTCACCACATCGCGTTGTATAGCAACAAGCGGAAGTGAAAGCAATCTGTAATCTGAAAGCTTTGCATATTTCACTAGTGTTTGCTTAAAGTTACTTATTGTGCAATATCAAGATACCAAAGACTTGTTATGTTGCAGATGTTCCAATAATCACTTGAGAGTAAGAAACCTTTCGTTATTTAGGTTTCACCCCCCCCCCCACCTCCTCTTCCAGACTAGATTTTGTTTTTGAACTGTTTACTGGACTGAAGCACGTGCCACTTTTTTATAATCAAGAGTATGAATATATAGCAACGCCTATTCCAAACTGGAAATATTGCCATATTCAAATGAAAAATAATAATATCATGTCTTAGAAATAATTTTAACAGGTGTATGACATTTAAACGTTAATGGGAGAAAAGTTTAGGTTCCTAATCTATAATAATTAAAGTCATTTTCATTGTAGTTATTGTACTCATTGTATATTTCTACTTTTTGGTAAAATATTAAGATTTTGCAGTTGCCTATCTATACACACAAGGATCATTATCGGTACGGGCAGTAAGTATGTGTTATATATAAATATTTACATTCGCCCTGTTCTTTTCCATTGAAAATTTTTACGTTTATGTCGTATGAACAGCAAAAGGAAATGCGCCTTTAAGTCAACGCTGCTTAAAACGTTCCTTCTAGATGACGTCGCAGTTGTTCCGTCTGGTGAACAGAATGGCCGGGAAGCTGATTTTAATGTTAAATGCAACAAAATGTGTGCAATTTAAAATTATATATTGTTTACAAATGGAAAAGAAATACAATGTAAATATAAGAAATGAAATATTTTTTTCGGTGTTCGTGTGAAATGAACGACAGAATTGGATCGCGATTCATGGATTTGCCGATCCTATTCTGTCGTTCATTTCGCATGAACACCGAAAAAAAAACATTTCTTAAATAAAAAGAAACCAATTTTCTGTCCTGTCTCTTTGATGCACGTTTGCCACCAGGGCTTATGATATTTGGAAGTGTAGCAGGTGGATGTACAGCTAGTTTTGTTATTTGCATGGCAGTGGACAAAAAGATTAATATCACTTTAATAATCCTTAATTACGTATGCACAAACTTATAATCTATTTATAGTTTTGTCACAAATTGACATACGGGCCTTATTTTATCTGTAGTGTAAATGCAGGTATTGCATCATCTTTTTGTAAATTTTTGAGTTATTGAGGTAAATGTCAGATTTCACGCATAAAATACCTCTAATGTTTTTCTGTATTTCATAACTTAAATTTCCATGTAAATTTCATTAAATTCGGTTCAGTAACAAGAAAGTTGATATTTTATAAACTTCGGTAATTTATGTTTTTATCCCCAAAACCACTATAATGGGCCTCAAATTGTCAATTTCAATCCGCGCCAAAGTAGTTAGATTCCCCGGCTATATCGTGAATCCCGTGGAAATACAAATAGTCAAGAATTTACGCACAGGCCGTGAATCCCATGAAATTTAGTATTTGGCGGGGCATTAACCTTTAAATAGACTGTACTAGATATGCCTTGCGCACACCACCTTCCGACATTATAGACGAATCTATGTCTGAATTATTTTCTTGCTAGAAATTTATGCTCGATCGAGGTAAGAAATTCATTTGTTTGATTTTTGCTTTACGATTTTTATTTGGTAAATTTTTGTGCATTCTACAGAATTCTGTAACATTTACTTTTCGGCATATGATTTTTGCTAGTTTCGGTATATCAGGATAATTTATTAAATTTTTTCAGACTTTTGTAAATTATTTCGAAAGAGGAATCTAAAACGTTTCGTTTATATAAGATGTTAGATTTGTACTGAAATTTGTAACATGATAATTGTAAAGCACTGTTTCAAAAACTTATGTCAAACATTTCGTTGTTATGGAACGCCATTACTGCATTGTATTGTTATGTATAAATCTATATGGCAAGTTTAGTACCATGTATGTAATATATTATTGTAATATTAGTCACATTAGAATGGAACTATACGAACTTTGTATCTGGTGATACTGAACTTTTATTTTTTTTCCTTATAATCATTTTTTTTTCATATCATCTATTCATTGTAAATAATCATCTTATGTAAATAAATTTGTAAATATTGTAAAGGGTGTTGATTTGTTCTGATGGTTACTGTCGCCGGTACGGCCATTCCTGTCACAAGTTTTGTGTTTGAAACTGTAAAACATTAAAATAATTTTTGATTTGAGGGACTTTTTTTAAAAAATTAAATTGAAATTGAACTTTATTCCTATAATTTTTATACTGCACATATATTACAAGTAAAAAATGTTTAAACAGATTGAACTGCTTTCTCTTTTTTGCTCGACTATTCAAAGAAATTGGACTCACCCATGTGTCGGCGTCGGCGTCCCGATTTGGTAAAGTTTTTTGTATGTATCCTGGTATCTCAGTAACCACCTGTGGGAATGGATTGAAACTTCACTGTGATAAACTGACTTACATTGCAACTCTATATTGTTTTTTTACAAAATTATGCCCCTTTTTCGACTTAGAAATGTTTGGTTATGGTTTTATATGTAAGCTGGTATCTCAGTACTCACAAATAGGAATGGATTGAAACTTCACACACTTGTTCACTGTGATGATCTGACATGCAGTGCACAAGTTTCATAACTGTACTTTGCATTTTTACAAAAGTGTGCTCTTTTTTCGACTGAGCAGCTTTTGGTTAAGTTTTTGTATGTAAGCTGGTATCTCAGTACCTACTAATGGGAATGGATTGAAACTTCACACTGTCATGATCTGACTTGCAGCGCACAGGTTCCATAACTCTACTTTGCATTTTTACAAAATTATGATTTTTTTTAAAAACTTAGGCGTTTTTTTGTTAAGTTTTTGTATGTAAGCTGGTATCTCAGTACCTACTAATGGATTGAAACTTCATACAATTGTCCATTGTCATAAGCTGATATGCATTGTACAAGTTCCATAACCCTGTTTTGCACCTTTACAAAATTATGCCCCCTTTTGGACCTTAATATTCATTTAGTTGACAAGGCTGTTGAATAGTCGAATATTGTAGTTGAAGCATTGTAGCTAAATCTGTTCATTTCATTTTGAATGAAATGTTTCTTGCAACCTTTATATACAAGTAGCTTTGTTATAGTAACAAATGAAAACATAATAGTGAGGGGAGATAAATATATACAACATTAGATATATTAAATAAGGAACCATATCGTCATCTAGGCGCAAAACAGTATACATGCATCTGCTTCTTAACTTCAATGAACCTACCCGTATTTTGCGCTGAGGTGACGATATGATTACTAAGTAATTAAAACCTCATCTCTCTCATTTGTCTAGGTATTTTAATTTTAATTGGTACAAATGTTCCCCATAATGAGACGACGTATCCTGCGCAAAACCCGGACCCTTAGCTCAAAGGTCAAGGTCACACTTGGAGGTCAAAGGTCAACATAGCTTTTTTCCTGTCCGGTTTGTAACTCAACAGATCATGAAGGGACTTTAATATGTACCCAATAAAAAGACGACATGTCAAGCGCAACATACAGAACCCTATCTCATAAGTAAAGGTCACAGATCAATAGGGTTATTTTTCCTGTCCTGTCCATATGTTCGTCATGCAAAAAAGAATTTGAATATTAGTTTGCCAAAATATTCCCATGAATGAGATGACGTGTCATGAGCAAAATCCGGATCCAATGAGCAAAACCCGGACCCCTAGCTTGAAGGTCAAGGTCACACTTGAAGGTCAAATGTAAACAGGGAACTTTTCCTTTCCGATCTGTAACTCGACAATCCATAAAGGGTTTTAAATAATCCTTTGCACAAATGTACTCATAATAACACGGCATGTCATGCACAACACCCATACCCCTAGCTTAATGACTGAGGTCACACTTGGCGGTCAGAGATCAAGAGGGCTTTTTACTTGTCCGGGCTATACCTCAACAATCCTTAAATGGATTTTGATATTACTTGGCACAAATGTTCCTCTTAATAAGATGACATACACTGCGCAACACTCAGTCCCTGTAGAGTCATTACTGAACGCCTAACACAGAGGGTTTGTCATTCCAGGCCCCGTGTTCACAAAACATTATCCGGCCTCAGCTGAGTTTGAGTTTGAAATTTTAATATCATTTCTACTAAAACTTCAAGGTTAAATTCCAACTGAGACTGATCATCAGTACGGAATAGTCACTTGAAAATAGTCATTGACTTAAAATTTAGTTTCAAACATGCTATTGAGATATAAATGACAAATAAAATTTCATGATCAAACTCAGCTGAGACCGAAAATGTCTTGTGAACACGGGGCCAGAACGTCTAACGCACACAGAGGGTTAGTCATTCCAGAACGTCTAACTCACACAGAGGGTTAGTCATTCCAGAACGTCTAACTCAGACAGGTGAGACAGTCATTCCTTAACGCCTAACTCACACTGAGGGTGTGTCATTCCAGAACGTCTAACTCACACAGAGGGTTAGTCATTCCAGAACGTCTAACTCAGACAGGTGAGATAGTCATTCCAGAACGTCAAACTCACACAGAGGGTGTGTCATTCCAGAACGTCTAACTCAGACAGGTGAGATAGTCATTCCTTAAAGCCTAACTCACACAGAGGGAGTGTCATTCCAGAACGTTTAACTCACTCGCACAGAGGGTAAGTCATTCCTTAACGCCTAACTCACACAGAGGGAGTGTCATTCCAGAACGTCTAACTCGCACATAGGGTTAGTCATTCCAGAACGTCTAACTCGCACATAGGGTTAGTCATTCCTGAACGCCTAACTCAGACAGGTGAGATAGTCATTCCTTAAAGCCTAACTCACACAGAGGGAGTGTCATTCCAGAACGTTTAACTCACTCGCACAGAGGGTAAGTCATTCCTTAACGCCTAACTCACACAGAGGGAGTGTCATTCCAGAACGTCTAACTCACACAGAGGGTTAGTCATTCCAGAACGTCTAACTCAGACAGGTGAGATAGTCATTCCTTAACGCCTAACTCATACTGAGGGTGTGTCATTCCAAAACGTCTAACTCACACAGAGGGTTAGTCATTCCAGAACGTCTAACTCAGACAGGTGAGATAGTCATTCCTTAAAGCCTAACTCACACAGAGGGAGTGTCATTCCAGAACGTTTAACTCACTCGCACAGAGGGTAAGTCATTCCTTAACGCCTAACTCACACAGAGGGAGTGTCATTCCAGAACGTCTAACTCGCACATAGGGTTAGTCATTCCAGAACGTCTAACTCGCACAGAGGGTTGGTCATTCCTGAACGCCTAACTCGCACAGAGGGTTGGTCATTCCTGAACGCCTAACTCACACTGAGGGTTAGTCATTCCAGAACGTCTAACTCGCACAGAGGGTTGGTCATTCCTGAACGCCTAACTCGCACAGAGGGTTGGTCATTCCTGAACGCCTAACTCGCACAGAGGGTTGGTCATTCCAGAACGCCTAACTCACACAGAGGGAGTGTCATTCCAGAACGTCTAACTCGCACATAGGGTTAGTCATTCCAGAACGTCTAACTCGCACATAGGGTTAGTCATTCCAGAACGTCTAACTCGCACATAGGGTTAGTCATTCCTGAACGCCTAACTCGCACAGAGGGTTAGTCATTCCAGAACGTTTAACTCACTCGCACATAGGGTTAGTCATTCCTGAACGTCTAACTCGCACATAGGGAGTGTCATTCCAGAACGTCTAACTCGCACATAGGGTTAGTCATTCCAGAACGTTTAACTCGCACATAGGGTTAGTCATTCCAGAACGTCTAACTCGCACATAGGGAGTGTCATTCCAGAACGTCTAACTCACACATAGGGTTAGTCATTCCTGAACGCCTAACTCGCACAGAGGGTTAGTCATTCCAGAACGTTTAACTCGCACATAGGGTTAGTCATGCCAGAACGTTTAACTCACTCGCACATAGGGTTAGTCATTCCAGAACGTCTAACTCGCACATAGGGTTAGTCATTCCTGAACGCCTAACTCGCACAGAGGGTTAGTCATTCCAGAACGCCTAACTCGCACATAGGGTTAGTCATTCCTGAACGTCTAACTCGCACATAGGGTTAGTCATTCCAGAACGTCTAACTCGCACATAGGGTTAGTCATTCCAGAACGTTTAACTCGCACATAGGGTTAGTCATTCCAGAACGTCTAACTCGCACATAGGGTTAGTCATTCCTGAACGTCTAACTCGCACATAGGGTTAGTCATTGCAGAACGTCTAACTCGCACATAGGGTTAGTCATTCCAGAACGTCTAACTCGCACATAGGGTTAGTCATTCCTGAACGCCTAACTCGCACAGAGGGTTAGTCATTCCAGAACGTTTAACTCACTCGCACAGAGGGTTAGTCATTCCAGAACGTCTAACTCGCACATAGGGAGTGTCATTCCAGAACGTCTAACTCGCACATAGGGTTAGTCATTCCAGAACGTCTAACTCGCACATAGGGTTAGTCATTCCTGAACGCCTAACTCGCACATAGGGTTAGTCATTCCTGAACGTCTAACTCGCACATAGGGTTAGTCATTCCAGAACGTCTAACTCGCACATAGGGTTAGTCATTCCTGAACGCCTAACTCACACTGAGGGTTAGTCATTCCAGAACGTTTAACTCACTCGCACAGAGGGTAAGTCATTCCTTAACGCCTAACTCATACTGAGGGTGTGTCATTCCAAAACGTCTAACTCACAAAGAGGGTTAGTCATTCCAGAACGTCTAACTCAGACAGGTGAAATAGTCATTCCAGAACGTCTAACTCACACAGAGGGTGTGTCATTCCAGAACGTCTAACTCAGACAGGTGAGATAGTCATTCCTTAACGCCTAACTCACACAGATGGAGTGTCATTCCAGAACGTTTAACTCACTCGCACAGAGGGTAAGTCATTCCTTAACGCCTAACTCACACAGAGGGAGTGTCATTCCAGAACGTCTAACTCACACAGAGGGTTAGTCATTCCAGAACGTCTAACTCAGACAGGTGAGATAGTCATTCCTTAACGCCTAACTCATACTGAGGGTGTGTCATTCCAAAACGTCTAACTCACACAGAGGGTTAGTCATTCCAGAACGTCTAACTCAGACAGGTGAGATAGTCATTCCTTAAAGCCTAACTCACACAGAGGGTTGGTCATTCCAGAACGTTTAACTCACTCGCACAGAGGGTAAGTCATTCCTTAACGCCTAACTCACACAGAGGGAGTGTCATTCCAGAACGTCTAACTCGCACAGAGGGTTAGTCATTCCTGAACGCCTAACTCACACTGAGGGTTAGTCATTCCAGAACGTTTAACTCACTCGCACAGAGGGTAAGTCATTCCTTAACGCCTAACTCATACTGAGGGTGTGTCATTCCAAAACGTCTAACTCACAAAGAGGGTTAGTCATTCCAGAACGTCTAACTCAGACAGGTGAAATAGTCATTCCAGAACGTCTAACTCACACAGAGGGTGTGTTATTCCAGAACGTCTAACTCAGACAGGTGAGATAGTCATTCCTTAACGCCTAACTCACACAGATGGTGTGTCATTCCAGAACGTCTAACTCGGACAGGTGAGATAGTCATTCCTTAAAGCCTAACTCACACAGAGGGTGTGTCATTCCAGAACGTCTAACTCAGACAGGTGAGATAGTCATTCCTTAAAGCCTAACTCACACAGATGGTGTGTCATTCCAGAACGTCTAACTCGGACAGGTGAGATAGTCATTCCTTAAAGCCTAACTCACACAGATGGTGTGTCATTCCAGAACGTCTAACTCGGACAGGTGAGATAGTCATTCCTTAACGTCTAACTCACACAGATGGTGTGTCATTCCAGAACGTCTAACTCGGACAGGTGAGATAGTCATTCCTTAAAGCCTAACTCACACAGAGCGTGTGTCATTCCAAAACGTCTAACTCAGACAGGTGAGATAGTCATTCCTTAAAGCCTAACTCACACAGATGGTGTGTCATTCCAGAACGTCTAACTCAGACAGGTGAAATAGTCATTCCAGAACGTCTAACTCACACAGAGGGTGTGTCATTCCAGAACGTCTAACTCAGACAGGTGAGATAGTCATTCCTTAAAGCCTAACTCATACTGAGGGTGTGTCGTTCCAGAACGTCTAACTCACACAGAGGGTGTGTCATTCCAGAACGTCTAACTCGGACAGGTGAGATAGTCATTCCTTAACGCCTAACTCACACAGATGGTGTGTCATTCCAGAACGTCTAACTCGGACAGGTGAGATAGTCATTCCTTAACGCCTAACTCACACAGAGGGTGTGTCATTCCAGAACGTCTAACTCAGACAGGAGAGATAGTCATTCCTTAACGCCTAACTCACACAGATGGTGTGTCATTCCAGAACGTCTAACTCGGACAGGTGAGATAGTCATTCCTTAACGCCTAACTCACACAGATGGTGTGTCATTCCAGAACGTCTAACTCAGACAGGTGAGATAGTCATTCCTTAAAGCCTAACTCACACAGATGGTGTGTCATTCCAGAACGTCTAACTCGGACAGGTGAGATAGTCATTCCTTAAAGCCTAACTCACACAGATGGTGTGTCATTCCAGAACGTCTAACTCAGACAGGTGAGATAGTCATTCCAGAACGCCTAACTCACACAGATGGTGTGTCATTCCAGAACGTCTAACTCGGACAGGTGAGATAGTCATTCCTTAAAGCCTAACTCATACTGAGGGTGTGTCATTCCAAAACGTCTAACTCACACAGAGGGTTAGTCATTCCTTAAAGCCTAACTCACACAGAGGGAGTGTCATTCCAGAACGTCTAACTCGCACAGAGGGTTAGTCATTCCTGAACGCCTAACTCACACTGAGGGTTAGTCATTCCAGAACGTCTAACTCACTCGCACAGAGGGTAAGTCATTCCTGAACGCCTAACTCACACAGAAGGTTAGTCATTCCAGAACGTCTAACTCAGACAGGCGGATTAGTCATTCTGGAGCGTCTAACCAAAATATGCGGGTTAGTCTAACTTTGTCATTCCTGAACGTCTAACAACATGCAACGATGGATGCTCCATTAGGGATGCACACTCCAGTGTTTAAGACCGGCAGAATTATCTACATTACCAGACGTGGAGAAGCGGGAAGTAAAGGACGACTTGGTATATCGTTAGAACAATACTAAATCATTTAATTGATCTGTAAACACTAAGCAATTGGTATGGTTTCCAGTCTGCTCTTGACACTATAAGCAGCAGCAAAGAAGTTTCATCACCGGATCATTTTGGGCTACTACTGACTGTAAGAGGGGCATTTCTGATATATCTATTAATAAAATTATATAAGAAATACCACTTACAGTCTGTTCAAAAGAAGTTTACCGTTTCCAAGAACAGCGGAATGGTAATTAAAATGTGTACCCGAATCTTAGTCGTCACATGTGAAAACGGTCTCACAAACATTCCCGTGGGCTTCTGCAGATGTTAATACACAAAAAACGTGTATTATCCCAAGAATTGTCTAGAACAGACTACTCTACAGTACATTAGAGAACACATGGGTATTCTAAAGTACACTAAATTACACTAGTCTTGACTAGAGTAGAATACTCTGGGGGACTTTAGGGTAGCAACAGAGTACTATTTTGACCATAATGCGCCATTTAATTATTTAGCGTTCGTAAACCTTCAATATCTTTGACGAATAAACTGTACTGCTAAACCCCGATACCCTGAGCAACAATTACCCGAGCAGTGTCTACATGCAGTGGAAGTAACCCGGGTATCTATTGAATCGTACATATGGAAGTGCAGATCTTGTTTCTTTGACTTGTGAAATATTTTAGTCAAATGTAGCGAAGCCATAGGTGCACTAAATGCATATCTAGTAGTTCAAAAAACGGCGTAACAGTTTATGTGATAAGATACCACTACCATTATATTACGTAATGAAGTAAAACAGCACCTTTGCACCTCTTAATGCAACGTCTTGTCGAAAGTAATGATTCGGCAAAGATAGTGTTATGAGTCACTGGTCCTGTATACGTTGTGCACTACTTTTTTTAAAGACTTGGTTCAAAGAATATAAGAACACAGCCACACGATTGTAAAGTAGTGACTTATGATAATGTTACATAAATACCCGTGTAGTAATAAATGCAATATAGTGCAATTAAACATTTGTCAAGATTTAGTAACTTGGGCTGCGGAGATTTTTGTCATAGCAAAGATGTTTTTCAATCATTTCTGCAGACATAGCTTCCACTTCTAAGTGGAACTACATTGCCCGTTTTATGAAATAGGGTCTTACATTTGCTACAGAGAGTAAAAATCAACTTACCCTCTGTGTTTTTCTTATATTTTGTATAGTTCCGTTCATTAGCGCTGCCTCGGAATAATCAGTGGCTCCTTTTTCAGCTCGCCTCCAAAAAAAGGGTGAGCCAGTGTTTACAGCCCGTCTTATAATGTACTTTAATGCTTCCCATAACGTTTTGCATGAGGCAATATTCATGCGCATCTCTGCTGTGCACGAAACGATTCATGCTAGAAAACCATAAAATTGTATTAAACAATACAAAATGACGAATTACCATTTATTAGGAGCATAAAATGATAATGAAAATAACATAAGTTTTGTATGAAATTATGGCAGTTAAGATACCCTCTGATACTTTGATACCGGTGTCATCTGTACAGGTTTTATTGAAGGTTAACGCATCTTCAAGCGGCTAATATAGGTAGATCGAGGCTTCAGTGAGGAAGGGTTTTGCTCAAGGCTACCTTGTGAAACTGTTAGTGTATCCTTTCACGGCTAACATAGGTATATTGAGACTACGTAGTGATATATAATAAATAGCAATATTCTAACACTCAATGGTCTATGAGGTGTAAATTTCCAAAATTAAAATTCAACCTAGAACTTTACATGAACCTTAAGCAATAGCCCATCAATAAAGCCAGATTGAAAGTATATAGCTTTTGCAGAACAAAGTGAGCAGTGCTATACTGCAACTTTTTTAAAGTCAAAACAAAAACTGCAGATATTTTATGATTACTTTCCTCAGAAAAGAGTCTTATTATGATGCTAAAATCACAGGCTCGGGCAGTTTTCTTTATAACAGTTACATGTAACAATGTTATGAATGACATTGTACTTTTTATGAATTTATATTAGTATGTTTGTTAATATTTGTACAATGGTTCGACTCAAATAAACTATAAACTTTATCTGGCTTAATGATCCGAAAGGACCAGAAAATAACATATAATGACATTTATGAACCCAATAAGTTCAATGTGCAATTTAAATGGCCGTGAATAGACAAGCAATGCCATTTCAACAACTCTTCAGAGGATATACAAACACTTTGCACGCCAATGTGTTACTTTACTGACTCTATTTTTTCCTAACAAACCAATAATCATTGAAAGAATGGCGTTATATGAAACTGTCACATCTGCTTCGTTGTTTGTTCTTTTTTTTTAATGTACCTAATACACATTATTCCTGCATTCATTTCCCGAAACTGGGCATTGTTGTAGAATCTTTATATGCTTCAAAGTTTTAATTGATTTGTTTTGGCATTTATTGAATGTCTTAAAATTAATGACACTGCTCAAAGTTTCTTTTAGATTTCCATAAACAAATATTAATCCCTCGCACGAACTAAATGTTAGCTCTTGAAGTATTTCTATTTAGTATTTAAACGGACTTGCCTAGTTGTGACCGGTAAAAGTTTCCACGTACCTAGACTCATTATCCTTTGCTTCTGGCCCTTCGGGATTCTAGAGTTCATTTATTGATATTGAATTATATAAATCCAATGAAATAATTGCTAGGAGCGTGAGGAGTTTTGCACTTTTCATTATCTCTCATGAACAGTCTTAATCAAACTGAATCTGCTATGAAAGATACTCTCGGTTGAGCTCTATGTATAATATGTTCATATGGATGCTTTTATAGATTTAATAAACTGTAGCAACATGACAACATCAGCTTTTAAGTGTCCTGATGTGGTTTATGTAATATGTTCTGGTACTTGGACTCAATGTTGTTATATGTTCTGGTCCATAGACAAATTATTGTATTGGAGAGTTCTGCATAAGCCGATGCTAAGGGCTGAAGATGTGCTTCACTTTACATTACCTCTAGTGAACAGACTCAATCAAACTGAGTCTGCTGCTACTCCGTGCTCCGAAAGAATCTTCATATATATATATATATCTAATTAATGTTTGTCTGTTGCGCGCTACAAACAATCTTACAGACTTTATTATTCAAATAATGGAAGCCTATGACATTCTCCGATATGGATTTTGTTTTCAGTGACGTAGTTTTAACACTGCAGTTGTGATTTATGAAATCAATTTAAGTTTCAGATTTCACGTATTCGCATGTTCAATGGGATGCAATTTATAATGTCCCACTAGTTTTCCAGTTGACAATACTTTACTGAACCATATCAAATACACAAAGACATGAATATCGGTTTATATTTGTTCTGCATTAGTTCTGTAGTTAAGAAAAGCTTTTAGCAAGGTTTCATGTTGTAAATTATCTTCTGATATAGGATCTTTTAAACACCCAATGGGTATTATACAGTGTCATGTGATGCGACCGCTTTTGCTTTGAAAAATGTTTTGTGTTATCTACATAAAATCTGACGAGAACTTTAGAAATTATTCTTTAAACTAGTATTTTAAATATGGTTTAACGTATGGAATTTAATATTACTTCTATGACACTTTAAAGAAGGAAACTGACACTGGCCCATATCACGATTCTTCTTGACTAAAACAGTATGATTTGTCAATCCAGGAGTGAGCAATATCTCACAAATTTGCATATAGACGAAAAGGGAATTTTTGAAAGTAACCTCGTTTTTATACTGTTTTCCTTTTTAAAAATAATTTCTTTAATGTTGTATCACCCAATTCAGAATGTAATTACGATTAATTAACCAGATGTTTGAGATACAGTTTTGCATTCATGACTAAGCTAAAGACACTTTCCAATTTATCAAGCTTTTTAGCACTAGGGTCCAAGGTCATTGTAATACCTAATATGGTAGTGCTCCAATATTGTGTAGATATCTAAAACTTTGGAAATTGGAGCTGAAAACGCATCATGATTACACTGAATAAATTTTGTATTGAAATGTACATTTTGGTTGGAATAAAGTTTTTGAGGACTTTTCAGACTTCTAGCATATCGTACGTTATTTATACCTCAACGGCAAATTCAGAACCTTGACTAACCCTCCAACATGAGCTGTTGACATTACATTTACATTGCTTTGCTCTCAGCAAACGGACAGCAAGACGAAAATGTTCAATCTTTTTGTTGTATTTTAAAGCTAATTGTATTGCATATTTCGTTTAATTCTATCAGTAGGGTGGCAAAGACTTTTGCAATAAGCTCGAGCTGACTTATTGAAACACCAGTATATACAACAAAATATAACCGCCCCTAATACAACAATAAAACATGTTTCAAGGAAATTGTTTCTTTTATCGTATCAAAAACGGCAAACATGTATCATTCATATACTGGGAATACTCTCCAAATGGAGAATGAAATTCCATTTTAGATACAATAAACATGCACTTAATTAAATGGTTATTATATATTATACATTATGGCGTTTATGATACATGTATCTGTAATACTTCAGGAAATATTTAAAGTGAGATGTCTTGTTTCCAGACAAAATCACCAATGTTTTACTTCGTTATCGTTAAAAGACATTAATGACCGTTGACTTACCGGAGTTATAATCAGCAACTCACAAGACCTCAGACTGGTTGAAAAAAATGTACATAGTATTCAGTAGTGTATGTGTACTATGTTAAGTGGTCTGTCATTGGTGTAAAATTTGTATTTCATTCCCTAAAATTGTATCACATAGTTACTGACCAAGAGTACATGGAATGATGTATTTTATGTTAGAAATACGCATGTTTTACAAAAGGAACATTTTCATGAAAAATAACGAAAATCATTGCTGGACTATCGGTAACCTTGTTCAAAGAGAAAAAAGTGTCCAAAAGTGACGAACAAAGGTTATACTTCAAGCAGTTTTATGATAGATCTCGGATAGTTCTTTCATTCTGAGTAGGTGACACCAAAAGCTGGAATGTTAGGAAAGGTCTATAACCTAAAACATTACAATGTGGACCTATTGAAATTCAATTAAATTCTCTGACCATCAATGTACGTTGGATCAACTGTCCTTTGTAAGTTATTCTCAGTGATTGGACTTATTGTATCAATTCTACATGAAACAAGACAACTGTTATGTTCAAGTAATATTCTTTGTTGTAAAGATACAATTATGAAGATCAAAATTAATATAACGAGATTATGGTATTTTTGTATTAACGACATTGGTTATTATAATAACATTATATATCTGTATTAAGTCTATATCTTAAAAGAAATTGGTAGAATGTAAATTTATCATACCTAATCCTTTCTGGATATTGTTCATCTGAAATAGCAAGAGCGTTTTAATGAACATTTATCCCATAACTTTCGAGTTTGGCTTACAAGTCAGCCAACATAATGAAAGAGGGTGGGCTAGCCACAGTTTTGTCACATTTTATGCTTGTCTTATATAAGTTACGCTGTATATGACAATACGTTCTACAGATTGTTTGAAATATGTTCTTGTTTATATGAGCTATTTATATGCATGCGTTTCCAAATCGTAGACCAGAATAGTGGCACTGACAAACAAAAATTGATTTATACCATGAAGTATTCTAATAACCTTTAATAAGATCATTGCATGTTGTGTCTTTCATCGTGTATCGATCTGGTATTATTGAAGTAACTTTAAAAGTCTGCAGCCAAAGAGAAAGTGGTATTATTACAATCATAGAGGCAATTACACCACAATTCAGGTAAAATACTAGCTGTTGAAGCGTTTTCTCAATAACCGAGCACGTAAAATGGTACTTAAATAAAAATGTAATTAAGTACATATGACAAATGCAGACGTTTCAGAACTGGAATTCATTATTAAGGTTTCAAAGGATCTTCTTTAGAATTTGTTAACTTAAAAATAGCAGTTTTTAATGCCTCATGGAGGCCATAGATTGTCTTACCATACATGGACGCAGTGGTTATACATTTGTATTTGCAAACGTAAAAATATTTATCGACATAGTAAGCTATACATACGAAATAAATAAATAAATAAATAAATAAATAAATAAATGTAAACGCTAATGGAGTTCATTTGGTAGCATTAAAGCTACTCGCCTACAGTTTTGGTGAAAATTTTTAACATGTTCATTTCCACCAAGTTTGGCATGGAATGTATATATGACATTAACAATGACAATGTGGCTGAAATTAAAAGTTAGATATTGGTAAAAATGCAAGAAGGATGTAAATTTTCTGCATTATTTCAAAAGTATTGCAACGGTTTACTACCTTCTGCACAATATGTTTTGTTTGTTTATGAGAATATCTGACAAAAATCTTATGTCAGTAAGTTTGTACGATCAGTCACTTTCATAGTACTCACTTTTATGTATTTTTAAGAGAAATTATTTTTCGTCTAAAATATGTGGGTTAGTCCCTTTAAAAGCAATCATGCAAAATAAAAGTATCCTATGTTTGATGTTCGTGAGAGATAACGCTATGTGCAACACCTCTCATGCCTACTAGCGGCGGCTTTAGTTGAAACGCCATCATACCGATACACTGAATGGACTCCATGCTTAGACAAAACCAGAATGTATATAAATAGAAATTTTGAACACATGCTGTATATACACGTTTCAATTATTTTTTGCGGTCGAGGAATTGAATGAGAAATACATATGCATTATGTTCATGAACTCAGTTGTATTATTTACAACAATTAGCAGCAACACAATATGGGTTTCTGTTTTCAGATCATCACACACAGGGGTCTTCAGAATATGCAAGGTATTTGTAAAGGCACAAGACGTCGTATTGTTAAATGCACTGTTTTAGAACTACAAATTCTAAGTTGAATTGTGAAAGCACAATACATTAATATCTTTATCAAAATTGCTTTTGCATGTTCACAAATTTTGTCTACAGCCATTTTGTAATATGCACATGTTTTGTTATTGGAAGTTGACTCTAAACGTATAAAGTTACAATGTACGGTAATGACAAATCTACTATGATCAAATAAATATATTGCCCTCAAAGTTACAACCCTCAGATTTTGAGAGGAAAAATAATTCAAAAGTTTTAAACGGTTGAAGTATTTTTGAAATAATGAGAATATAAGGTTCTCGTTTTTACACAGTGACATAACGCATCTGAAATATTGATCCTAGAGACCTTGAGATATTGCAGGATCGACCTATTGTAACTGACGAACAAACTCATAGACTGACAAGTAGGCAGACAGATCAAATAACGTTCTGATTACCTATATTTGCATGTCGTCTTGACCAGATAAACATTTCAGCCGGTCAAAACAAAACTGACATGATAACCCAAGTTTGAATTTGGCTTAATGGCTCGGGTTTTACATGGCATTTGCCATATTTTCGATGCAAACATTTTTGCGAAATCCGATTTCTCCACGTGTGTTATATTGTTACTGCTTGGATAAAATCTGATATGTTCCTTGCCCATTCCGCTCACGCAAGTGTGACATTTACCTTTCAAATGAGGATGCTCGCAACAGTCCATATCATTTAGGCGAGCATTAAGTTAACTTAAGTATTTTCCAATGCACGACAATATTATGATCTGGCGGACGGACGGACTCAAGCACATGTAGCCATTTTGTACGTCTTAACGAGCCCAACACAAAATCGCGTGTGTATTCTTCATATTTTCCATTTATCTATCCATAAACTTACACATCGTGTCACTGGCGGACTCACTGATGGATTGAGGGTTGGGGTTGAGTGTTGTCAAAAACGGGCAATCACTTCATTAGGGACTAACAAATAATTCATAAATATCAAAATCCTACTTACCTTTCATCACTAATTTAATCAATATATCATAGAAGTGATGTAAGCATGTCAGTCCAGGAGGCATAAAGCCGATGTTTAATGAGGCGACGTTTGGCGGCTCGACATTCGGCGGGGTCCTATAACGTTGTTACGACTTTATATAATAGAACATAAAAGCCGCCATAATTTTCAGTTGTAAAGAGTTTTTAAAGTTATGATATTTTGTTTACCGAGATTCATTCGTGAAATAATACTATATATTTCAGTAAGAGAATATAGAATGGTCGTTGATAACTTTCAACAGGATCGGCTGATTTTAATGAATTCTGCTGTGAGCTTTTCAAAAGTAAACACACAGTCTACTGCAGGTTATTGACAAAATGACACAGATATAAGCATTTTCTCGGGTAAATAAACTAGTTTGCTGCAAAATGTTACCGACCATAGTTACTCTCATTCCAACATGGAAGATGACTTTTATGATAACTTTGTTTAGGTAGATCATGTAAGTATCTCAAGAGCACAGGGACTGCTGTGGTTGAATGGTTGAGGTTGCTCAGCCCCGTTGTGGTTTCGAAACTTGCCAGAGAGTATTTCTTTCATGCCAAAAAAAGTTGAATTTTGCATGTCAGTGGTTTTTTTATTCATTTTCCGTAATATCGATTCGTTTAAGAATGAACTCAATGACTGAAAGTCGTTGAAACCTGTTTTCTCTATCTACAATATAGATCTTTAATACGTCTTGTATCTTGTCAGTTTGTATGCTACTAGAAACCTTACAGACGATTGTTTTCCAGATAATGGAAGTCTGTGACATTATTTTATATGAATTAGTTTGCACTCACGTAGTTTTAACATTATAGTTGTGATTTATATTGAAGGAATCAGAGTTAACGTTTCTGCACGTTTAAACCTGGTAGATCTACTAGTTCAAACAAAATGTAAGGAGAAGATATACAAAATTACTCTACGTGTACTGCAGGCCGTGCAAGATGTTCCCTTTCATATATAGTCATATTGGATTGCGATGTAGTACTTATATTGAGATGTAAACAATATCTTCCACCAACGAATCTTCTCATAGATTTAATTTGCTAAAAGGATGAGAAGGCAGAAAACATGAATGTGTGCCAGAAGTATACAAGAAATTAGTCACGCTTGTGAGATATAATTTCAAGACTGTGATCTACATGACTGTAATGAGCGTAATAAAACTTTGAAAATGGAAGGCACGTTACTCTGGGTAATATTCGAGTGGACTTTATTTTCGCTAATATTCGCTATTAGAGCGACGTGCAAATTCAAAACTCTCAAAACAAACTGTTAATTATTTACACGATAATGACAAAATTTAATGCACACTTTTGATTCTTTCTTCAACATGAGTGGTTTACATTGTCGTATTCATTATAAACAGCCTGTAGGAATTATTACACACCACAGTATAATCTTATACAGTTATTGCTTTGGAATGTTTGTGGTAGGTAAAACAGTACAGAGACATTTCATAAGTTCCGACGAATTAACAAGTCATTTATACAAACATAGTAATATGTAGTTTTATATGCTGTATAGATAAGTCTCATATAATTCTTATAGAATGGCTATATACATGTATATTTGTCTATAGTGTATATGGATGAGACTGGAATAAATAAATAAATAAATAAATAAATAAAAGCAGTACAGAGACATTTCATAAGTTCCGACGAATTAAAGTATAATTTATCTGTAAGTACATGTCTATGAAAATAAAGAGCAATTAATTACCTTGCAGCGGACACTCTCTTTATGCCTCTACCAAGACGCCGTCCATTGACTGCCTTCATCTCGCCACTGTTGATATTAAAGTCGAACTAAAAAGACATAATGAAGTCGTGATTACATGTTCTTTTCGGCACGAAAAATATAATGACAGAAAGTCATTCAATTATAAACACATTTTATAACTGTTTAAAAAAAAAAGAAAATTATCTGTGGAAAAGGAATCAGTACAAATGCCAGAAATTTTGTTTCGGAGGTCTTGACGTGATTCAACTTATTTGCATTACAAGAACAAGAACATTTTTATAGAGTATGAAACATTAGGAGACTCGCATTTTACTATTTATTAGATCTATTATTTAACTCATTTTATCAGTTGAATCTGAAAAGACAAAAATGTCTGATTCTTTCATCTTATGTTATTTTCTTCTGCTGAAAGGCCGAAATTACTTCCAGACAAAAACATTTCGATCAACGTCGTCGATACCTGAAATGACGTCAAAACGTTATTACATTAGTTAAGAAATAATTTATAGCAAACCCGTGTTTTAACACTACTTATACACGATGGTCGGTTATTCTTCGGGCGTCATAATTTAACGAGGGCACAGAACACTATATTTCTTGAGTATCAGACTGGGATTTCCAGTGATTTCATCGGTAATGGAAAGCTCATTCTTGCCTACCCAGCGGGGAAAGTATACATTTATCCGAGCATGCGCCGGGGACAGATATTCCTGTCTTTCCCTAGGGAATAAGCTTGTCTAAAATAGCGTGCACTAATGTGACGTCACATAGTACTGGCACCATTGTGACGTCATAAACTTTATAAATAATGTCAGGAAATACCCAAACCCATTTGTCTTCACGATCTATTTTGAATGTGATAGGCAAGAAAAATGATCTAACATGTCTGCCTGTGTAAGACAGCTGTTTTCCCTACCATCGGGACAGCATGGATAAAAAACCTCGCTAACGCTCGGTTTTCCATTCCACACTGTCCCTCGGGTGGGGAAAACCCCGTCTTACACAGGCAGGCATGTAAGATCCTTATAATCTTACACTAAGACGACTGTCGTACTATAAATGACGTATAAAGAACTACATCTATGTAATAGGGTCTTGCGGTAATTATTTCATTTACGCAAAACTGGATAAAAATCAAATACCTTGATTGTTTGTCATTGTTCCTTATAACATATTTCTCGATTCAAAAACATTATTTTACGTAACAACGTAACGTTTTACTGCAGATAAAAAAAAACAGAAACCGGAACTATTACGTTGTCATGACGTATTTCCTGTTTACGAACGTTAAGTCCCAGCGCTTTGTTAATGGTCAGAGACCACCAATTCTTACTGGGAATGAAGTGTATACCTGGAACTAAGGTAACGTCTGTGCGTTCTGATTGGTCAGTCATGTAAACAAACCCTAGAAGTGATTATGTTTTTCAAAATTGATATATTTTACTGCATTTACAGTGTTTTATTATACATTGTGACAAATTTTGCTACATTTTATGTGTATTGAAAAAAAGTTTTATCAACCGAATTTCTCCCGCCATGCCAACGATGTAAACAGGGGGTCATCTCATTCACACGAAAATTACTTAAATAAAGTATCACTATTCATATGTTTTTCGTCCGATATTTTGGTAGTACTAAGATAGTTCTTGAAATCATGTAATTAAATATACATGTTTCGATTTATGGAAGGCCGTACACGCAATAATGTTATAATGTAAATCTATGGGAAAACAATTGGTGGTCTCTAACCTAATACGCTACTGTAAGAAAAAAGTGCCATAAGAAAGTCATTTGTGTGGTTTTAGTCTAACTATTCTAACTATCATTTCTTAAATATGACGTGACAGAAAAAATATTATGTTACTAGTTTTAAGTGCAGATGGGAATATCAAGCTCTCGGGAAATTGTTTACGCGGTGCCTCAGCAGAACATCGTTACCGCCTAAACAGTTACCATCGAGCCTGATATTACCGATTGCACGTAATCATTGAACGAATCTTATACGATATTAATATAAATTTAATTCTAAAGATATAACAAGCGCTGCAGTAAAGCCAAGATCAGCATTGATATCGTATAATGGTCTCATTTTACCGAAACTGGAGAGACTGTTTTTTTTCTTTACATTGCACATATGATAGAATTCGTGTTTACAGTGGTCGACATTAAGCGTCTTTGTAATGTGTTAATGGGTTCAAATAAATCAGTTTTCTTGACACTATTTGTAGGTATCTATTGAATGTCCATTATGATTTTCTGTTTGCTTCAGGCTAGAATGGCTGATATTTTTTCTTTTAGACTGTCATAAAATAATACAGTCAAATCTGTTTACAAAGACCACCCTTGGAAGAGCCAGAATGTGGTCTTTATAGGGAGGTGGTCTTTATTCACAGGTTAATCTACACTGTAAATGTTAAAATGGGAAACAAAACATGTGGTCTTTAAAGCCAGGTGGTCTTTGTTTAGAGGTGGTCTTTAACACAGGCTTGACTGTATATTCTTTGTGCGAACTAAGGTTTGATCGAACTGTTATTTGTATTATCAAAGATTCATGTATGCACAGCATATACAGGTCGAACAACAAATCTGTTACCATTTTCCTATGAAGTATTTTCAATGAAAGACATAATTAAACATGACTACACACGATGATCATCTCATTTTGCAAAATTAAATAGATATTGCCTGCGATATTTATTCTGATTTATTGGTCCTTAATGTCGTAACTTTGAGAGAGAGAAGCGGTCATTAAGTAGAAATACTAGAATAATGTTTGTATAAGAAAACTAATCGTTTTTTTCCAGGCAATTTATGTTGCTATGTGGTTCGTGCAATATAATGATATACATATGAAGATCTTTTTTGAGCAAAGAACGTAACCAGGCAAAACGATTGCAGCTTTTAGTATGACACCGAACGCTTGACTTCCAGAATTTGGCGTTATCATTGCGTGGAAGGTATATTTTATGTCATTTATGCGAAAAGTTAAATGGATAACATTTTGGCATCAAATATTTAAATAATTGTGGAATGTTTGACACTATTGCACAGAAAAATAATTTAGCTGTTTATTTTGATTCAATAAGTGAAACTGTTTTTGACTATAAACCACTGTATTCTCATGGTGTCCCATGTTTTTGGATTTCGGTTGTCATGACACCACAAATAACATTGTGGTGTCACAACAACTGTCAATAATAATTGCAATGTAGAAAATTATATCATTCATGTCCTAGGAAAATAATGGATTTTCATTTTATATACAAATATAATATATTATTAACATCTTGAGAAGGAACACTTAGAATAGGTAAGTCACACTTGACTGAGCAAATGACCTCGAAAGCTGTTGTCATTACAAGCTGGCCAATCAAACTCCGTGGCCTTAGAAATAACCTCTGACGTTAAAATTATTCTTTCCTAATTGAGGCGACTCTCTGACTGAACGCGCTCCGCGGATTATGTATTACTAAACCCGAGGATGGAAAAGTGTCTTTGTTGAAACATGCCAAACATCTTATTTGTCACAAAGGTTAACATACGTCGTTACCTTCGAATGCATGGTCAATATATGAAAACAAACCCCATTGCGACTCTCTAATTGTGCGCAACAAATTCACGCATCAAATGGTACACTACATGTGGACATGAACTGACCGGGTCAATGTGTATAGCCAGTGTTTCTTAATTGCCGTATTTACTCAAGTGGAAGTGGTAACGGATTTACTTTGTTTTTGGATTTAACAATTTATGTTAGCGTAAATCCTTTGGGAATAGCGGACTTGACATTATTAGGCAGTAGAAAACAACATATTTTCTTTTTCAAAATTTTAGTTTCTTGTTGTAATTTGGTATTGAAATAAACGCACCCTTGGTGCAAAATGTACCGCCCACGGGGATGCTTAAACGGGGGGATACGGAATGTCAGTAAGGTAGAATGGTCTTGTCCTTGTGTCCGATCCTGAGGTTCCACACCACACACTGATGACCAATATCTAAAACAGACATTGCAACCAAAATTTTACAAGATGATCATTATATATTTATATAGATGTGCTCTAGAAGGAACATTTGCTATGCTTTAACTTGTAAAAGGAACTACTTCAGCTAATATTGCTGCTCATTTCGTTTAGACTACCGTAAAATACAGAAGGTGAATTGTGCAGCTTTATGAAATTTTACACGCTAAAATCTCCATAAAATGTATACTTTTTACCATATTTAGAAAGCATATCAACATATGAAATGTATTTTTGGAAAGGTCTTTTAAACCTCTAAACAGATAAAACAAAAACAAAAAAGCAATCCGAGGGTTTATGACTCAAAAAAATACACATAGGTCACTAAATTTTCAAATAATGTACAGATTTATATACTTTCTGATTACGATAAAAATACAAATAGCGAATAAAACTCCATAAAGCGTTATACGCCACTTTAAGTCAGTTCCTTGCATGAGCTAATTGTTTTCCATCCAACTTGTAAACTCTTTTTTTTTTCATGTCATATTTTAATGAAGATCATATGTTTACACAAAGTTTGTCTTTTTTGTTGATAAACATTATAAAGTTGTTTTTAAAATGTGTAAAGACATTACTAAACATCTGCTATTTTTTGTCTTGATGCATAGAAACATGTGCAAAAAGCTTTAGCCAATCTGTATTAAATTATCAATTATTATGAAATATTTTGCTTCTTGAAACACTATATAAATACAATTCGAACGCATGATAAAGAAATATGAGAAACAATTAATTGATATTAAGTTAGTTAGACAACTTAATGTCAGCAGACATGATCCGTTTTATGTCTGATAGTAGAAACAGTATGTTCTCTGTATATGGCTTCATGTCTAGGTAATACATTATTCAGTACTTTTGTCTATTTTTGGAGAACACCTCCTGACCTCTTCTAATTGTGTGGTCGATAAATCACAGAGCAATTAACGTTTTTCGCACTCAGACATATTAAAATAATGCTTTATGGTAAGACAGACTCTCTCCCTTTACTGTTTGTGTCCATTGCCACCTTTGAACTATTTTCACAGGAACCTTATCAATAAATTCTATAAGAAAATCTTTTGAAAACATAGAATGCACCCAAGCAAAATATAAACAGACTCAGTTTATTCATGAGAAAATATATCTACCTTTTAATAATACATCTATATTAAATGGACTCCGTTATCCCAGAGGAGGTTTGAAACATAAAAATCACTTAACGTTCATATGGATATTTGACGTTTTAAAATTTGAACATCATCATATCATTGAAAGGAAGAAATTTGTTTTGTTTACAATGTGCTAATGATCATACATGTATATATTGTTCCGCCGGCACTCCTGCCTAGGACCGGGAACAGTTGTTGAGTTGGGTTCGGACAAAGAGTGATGACATTGTACCTATATCTCTAGCAAAGAGGCAAAATCAGTGTTCAGTCACACACCTTTTATTCAGATACAAAGTTCTAGCAGTTCCAGTATAAAAAAATATTCAGTAGTTTACAAAGTATTCATAAATTCCACATATCTACAGAAGTTACTGTTCTATGACTCTTATACCGTATGCTTGGGTCAGGATAAATTGATATTTGTGGAGCCGATTTTTATGCATTTAACATAGGGGTAACTGTCTTCAGGGTGGAGGAAAGATTGATAAATGAGGAGCCGAAAATCGGGCCTTTTATAGTTTTAGCACAGCTCCGCATACGACAACGGTACGTGAACGGTACGTGACGTACGTGGAGATAGCTACTATCCAATCGAAAATGACGTTACATAAAACGTACGGGAACACCGGAACAACCGGAAGTAAACAAATGTCGCGGAGCGAAAGACCGAAATAAGCGAAGTATTTCTCGCATATCTTTCTAAATAACAGTATTCCAAACGGATCACCGATATAGATTGATCAAGAACAGGTAGGGCTATGTTTTAGGTCTGACATAAAATACGCGCGCCGAAAACGTTGATGTAACTTCTGGTTCTATGCGATCAAAAATATACATGTACAAGTTTCAGGTTACTAATCGTGTTTAGATCAGCTGGACGGCCTAACAATATTATGTCACTAATTGATTGCCTATATTGAAATTGTACAAATGGATATCTAAAGGCAATATCTATTTTAAGGGGTATTTGTCTAAGAATGAATGTGATATTAATTAGGTTATGTGATAGTGTAAATTGTATTTGGTTGTTGTTGTTGTGCCACATTTAAAATAGAGATGCATCATTTGTATTTTGTACTAACCTATATTTTCATGTGCTACCTTCTATAAATAGAGATGTTATTATTATTATTATTATTATCGGAAAATGCATCATCAAGCCCTCCTGAACATTGAGAATAACAACAGTAACAAGGTCTCGAGCCAATTCCCAAACACGTAAAATTATAAAAAAATGAACGTTTTTAGTTGGCACATAAGGCATTAAGTGTTAAGGCTAATTTCATTATGAATCCCATACAATCTCCAACTACTGTTGTTACTGCTACTTTTCAACAGCAACAGCATATGACACAGTTTGTGATGTGTTAAACCTGTTGAGTTCAATAAAAATTAATATTCAAACCATAACAATTATTTGAGAAACCAATTATCAAAAACAGGATGTAAGAAGAAATCAATATATTAAATGTTCATAACGAAAAAAAATGTGGCAGCCACATTATAAAGAAAGGTATTATGAGCCTTTAAAGTTTCAGAGGTCATGTTTTCGCATGTTTTATGACTTACAATTAATTTTCCTATCATTTTCATATTGCATTACTTTATTGAGCCATATCAGGCACGTACACTATGTCGCAATGTCTGCCTAGCCTTGTTCTACATCAGTTCTATAATTTAGAAAAGCTTATTACAATATAACAATATAAACGTCTCTCTCTATATATATAATTACAGCACAGCAACAACAACAGCAACAGCAACAAATTCACACCCCCAATCCCCCCTCCCGAAAAACCAAAAACAACAACAATATGATAAAAACGTGGGGGGGGGGGGGACAATGCAAAACAATAGCAACAAAACAATAATCATTTTAGTATTTTCATTTACATGCAAATGTTACGCATGTTATGCGTTTGGTACGTAAATATCAATAACAATCTTGAAGAAGAATAATACATGCTACTATATGGTAACAAAACAGTGATATGGTAACGCTTGTTATCACGTTTCAAAGCTCTGTGTCCATATTCATCATCATTTGGACTTAAAATCACTATTTATTCAAATTGCCGTAACTTTCTTTCACTTGCATCAACTTAGCTGAAACTTTGTACAACGTTTTGTTCTAGTTGATACTATATGCATTTTAATTTTCATGGAAGTCCGTCCAATGAAAGTGTACGAAATATCCTTTTAGTATAATTCTGGGGGTAACTGGAGGAAATTTTCGGGACATTCAAGTAATTCTGTTGTTAATGGGCAGTTAAAGACACTGATTCTGGTATGCAAGGTATGTGGCCTATGGCCTGCATATTGGCAGTAAGAGCCAATATACAAGACTGGACGATTGATAGACTTGGTTCTGTTTATCATAATAAGCTACTGTATAGCTACTGTGCAGTAAATAAATTGCAGGTGATATTTCTCACCTTTATAGCAAATCAGTTCTCACCTTTATAACCAGTTTAGAAAGCTTGATTGAATTTGGGCTAAATAAACAAAGTGATAAGATACAACAGTGTTTTTATCATATTTTTAATAAATCAAGTTTTCTAACAATTACATCTCATCATTGCTGTTTTTTTATCAAAAATATAAAAAATGCATTCAGGCACATAGCTTTTAGAAATAATAAATTATGTGTATTTTGAACAATGATATATCTTTATTGCTGGATTTATTATACATAAAACTTTAAAAAGAAACATTATTTAGACAACACAAGGGGAGTTATGCATTTTAATATATAAAATCCCTCTGTCCAAATTCCTTTTTTATCTATTAAAAATGCAACTGAACGCTTCTTTAAATAATTTCTAATAAAATCCAGCAATTATCTTTTTTCTGGTTTTATTTTGTTACTTTTGATAAAAAGATCATAATCATTGAATAAACAAACTTGTAATTTCTCTTTAAATAAATATTAAGTTTTAAATAATTATTTTATTGTTGAGGAGTGAGAATTGATTTGCTAAGATTTATAATTTAATTGGCCAGGAAATTATTCAACATGACTGAGCAATCAAAATTAATATATTATCAATTAAAATGATTTTGTGTACATTCTGAAAAAAAAAAAGCACTTCAATCAATAAAATGCAAAACACAGGAAATAACCAATTTATCTGTAGGCAATAAAATTTATGATTCTCTGACAATAATTTGGCTACATGTCAAGTCTACAGGGGTTTTATGGACCCTTATCAGAGTGGACCAGACAGTATCTTGTATATTGGTGATTAAAAAGTCTGGTATTTGGGGGAGGGGGGGGGGGGGGTCACTTATATAGGAGATTTTCTTTGCCTTTAAGGAGTCAGTTTGATTATGTATCCAAAATATCTCTGAAAGTATACCATTCTCTTGCCTTTAATACCTATGCTTCGTGTCGAAGTTTTTGGTATTTTTTATTATGCGGTGGGCCTCTGTGACCGAGTGGTTAAGGTGGCAACTACATATCGCTTGTCCCTCACCGATGTGGGTTCGAGCCTCACTTTGGGCGTTGAATTCCTCATCTGAGGAAGCCATCCAGCTGGCATAAGGAAATATTGCACGGAGGGGCACCTGGGGTCTTCCTCCACCATCAAAGCTGGACAGTCGCCATATGACCTGAAATTATGTCGGTGCGACGTTAAACCCAACAAAAACATTTAGCATTTTTTCTAACAGCAGCTTATACACGAACGTGCGAGCACAAACGTGCACACACGCGGGCGCATTCACGCACGCACGCACGCACGCACGCACGCACGGAGACCTGCTCATCAAAAACATGGTATAAATAGTTGTTAGGCTTGTTGAGTTGAACAGTACTTTAATTTAATAGATTTCGTAATCACTGCACGGGATAAAAGAAAAAAAAAATGACTAGTTTGTACAGGATAGGTGATATGAAATTTTTTGTACTCTTGTAAAATAAACTAATGTCATTTTAGTAGGCACAGAAGCCTATATTTTTACTTATTCTGTTATTAAATTATTCCTGTCCATGTGATACATACGTGTCAATTTCACGCACGAGAGTTTACGGGTGTGGTCATTTTATATTTAAAACCGGTTCATTTCCTTCACTAATTACCCAACAGGCAACTCGCTACTACCCATCCTTCTCATCCAAATACCGTTTTATAGGAGTTTCTGCTGCCATGTTACAAATATCTTCAGTATCAACAAACCAGCCCATGCCACGTACCGCAACGCCAATACACAGTGTTGTTGATAAAGACAACAGATCGTGCCAAGAACCTCCAAATTTACAACCAAGTCTACATAGGTATCGCTATGGATTCTTCAAAACTGTCATTTGATATTTACTGAATATCAGAAACTTTCAGTAATATATTTCGTATAAACTTCTTTCTCGTGCAATACAAAATACATGTGTGCAATAGTGCTCTTGATTATTTTGATGTATCATTCTTAAGTTTAGATAGCTTAACAATTTGATCTTTAATATGACTGACAGCAGTGACGTTTGTTCGCATCATTGCATTACTGCATAAACATAGCTGAAGAATGGTTCAATAAACGAGTACAATGTTAAACGTACTCCATTTCGGCAATTTAATTCTAACTTAAACAGTAACTATATTTGAGCTTCTAACTAAATATGGCTTTCGATACAGCAGATGTATAGTAAAAATCCAAGGTCACTAGGCTGGCAATCTAATTCTAGTGATCGACAGGGCTTCACTGATTGTCCTCTGTCTTTTTCGATGAAAAAAGGGAATTTAGAAATAGGCTACGTGTTTCCGTCCGTCTGTCCTTCCGCATATACAGTAGGATAATTATGTGGCCAGGAGAACAATAAATTACAGTCATTCTGTTCATTTCTCTCTCTCTCTCCGCGCCCCCCCCCCCTCACCCCCCACCCCAACAGAACTTTTGTTTTTTAATTTTGCTTCATTCTCTGATTTACAGCTTCTAGCCTATATTGCCCGACATTACGGAGCTCTTGTTGCTAATATTTGATTGTTATCCTTGTTTTTCTGTCAATATTTTCTTTCCCTTCGACCTTAGGCCAATACGACTACCCTTGGACAAATAACAAGGCCAGAAGAAATTATTTAATCCATAACTATATCTTACATTCTTTTTGAAAATGTAGTTGTTTAAACGAGATTATGATATTGATATTTGTAACATCAAACAAATGCCGCTGGTTCAATATCTTTAATTAGGTAATCAGCAGAATGTAATTGTAGCATACTTAATTGTTTACCAAGCCTATTTGGCTAATGTTCTTTTGATATATCTAGAAAATCTTAATGCGAATCTGATTCCTAGCTATTGATTAGAGACAGGGGTCGCGTTACAGTGTATCCATTAAGAATGACAAATTATGCACAAATTTCCGACATCTCACACGTGCATTTCTCTTTATACGTTACATCATCAATAAAATATCATTCTATAGACATTTTGATAAATAATCTTTGTTTCTGTTGTCTGAAATTTAAACATCTTCGCCTCTGATGTTTAGATACTGTTCGCTTCAACTTCCAAGGTGCATTACGGTAATGTTGGCTTACATCGTCTATGAATTATTATCAAGCCTACAGCCGTAGAAAAGGTGGTATGGCAATTAGATCTCTTTTAGGAGAAATCACACTTGCTGTTAAAGCAGCTTGATTGATAATCGATCACGCAAAGTGGTATTTAGGTGACTTAAGGATGATGCAAACGAATCATTACGTACTTACTGTGTGGGAAATTTGAGGTAAATGTGGCTTAAACATAGGAAAGAAAGATTGGTAGACATAATTCTGTCACAGAAAAACAACTACTGTCTTCTAGGCCAAACGTCTCTAAATTGTATGTGTGTTAGTGGAGGGGAGGGGTAGTGGTAGGGGTAGGGGTAGGGGGAGATGGCTTCCATATTTTATTTGAATTTGACGAATGGTTCAGGTATAGTTTGACACTTTTATATAAAATTTGAATATCTCCAGATCACAGATAAATGAAAATATTATGCAAAAATGCTGAATGTTACGAACTGAGTTTTGTTACTAGCATGTCCTCCATTGTGTAGCGATCAAAACAGAAAAGCAATCTCACTAAATGAGCTAATATCCAGGGAAATGTCTTAATATCATAATCGTTGGAAGGTGTAATACCCTCTATGAAACACAAATATCACCAATTATCTTGATCTCAACCGCTACAGAATGTCACACTATAATCTATGAAAATGTCTTTTTATCATAACCATATGAATTATGAAGGCTTCTCTTATGCCAATTACCATATAGGTATATACCTCACAAACCTGCAGATATAGGTAGAGGTTATGGAGATGTATTTAACCTCAATCTTGGCGTTTCCTATTCCCATCACCAAAACTATGTCCGAGAGTTAGATTTTTTTTTTTGGGGTAACCCCGTTTATTTCAAATTGTATACATTATATAGATACATATAAACACATGATGCAAACGTACAATTACATGAATTAATATTGTAAATATCAAGACATATTGTTCATCATGTAATCTTAGTGATCTATTATGTATACATATTTTTATAACTGCTTCATATACTATCTAAAGTCGTATATTATCATTGACATTTGTTATCAGGCAATTTACAAATTGGGGTAATATTTTACGAAAATATGAAGAAATGTGTATGAAAAAAAATATAGACAGGAAAAAAAGAGCACATATTTAACAGAAATATGCGCAAGTTGTTTAAGAAAAAAAAAGAAAAGAGGAAGAAAAAAGTGAAAAATGGGGGAAACTGATTTAATAAAATGAAAAATCCCTTAATAACTCTTAGTAGACAGTTATGGTTAGCTCTATTAATAAAAGATCGGAATTAAAAAGTATTTATTTTTCAATATTTTGGTATTATTAAAGATGATATTTTGGCAGGTTAGGAAATATTTTACTTTGCTTTATTTCTTAAATTATGTTGTTAATTTTTGCTTAGTTATCTATCGTTTCGATAACTTGAGACCAATTCTTTTCGAATTCAGATATTTTATTATTTATGGCTGAAATGTATTTCAAACTTATAAGTTTATCTTTAAAATAAACTTTGAACATTGGTATAGAGAGGTACCTACAACAGTTTTCTTTAAACTTTGTTTTATAAACATAATACTTTAGAAGTAAAGCAAGATAGTTTCCAGCTCGATTGGTACAGGTATCATACGAAAAAATGATTTTTTTTCTGTAAATTAATGTCAATATTAAATCTTTCTTTTGTCCAATTACTTAAGTAAAATAAAAACTTATTAACATGTGCACATTCAAATGTTAAATGTTCTATTGTCTCTTGTTGTTGACAACAATATGGACATAAATTGCTGTCGACTTTATTAATTTTATACAAAAAAATGATTTAGTTACTAGAATGTTTTTGATTTATCTTAAATTGAATTTTTTTTTAGTTTGACTTTCTTGATTGTTTCTATATTTTTGCAAAATAATTTAAATTCTAAGCCTGAGATATGTCCTAATGTTTGGTTCCATTTATTTGGTATGTATATTTCCTTAATTCTTGTAATGGTATTATAAAAAGAGCTACTGCCCTTTTTATCTTTAAAGGTCCAATACTTAGGAAAGTGAACATTTTAATTTCTTTTAAAAAGCACAGAAACTATTTCATTTTATTGGAAAATGAAAGTTGGTATGCAGAAATTCGAAATAAATCGCAGTATATGTACAATTATTTTTCTATGAAGTGTGAAGAAAGTTAAAAAAACCTGGGGGGTCATTCTGTCGATTCATTGAAATTTCAACATAATACACATACATTTCTTTGAGTTCCAAAGACCTTCTGTAAATTTTGACCTGCCAATCTTCATTATTTAGTGTCTTGCAGAAGTCTATGCACTGGCTATGAAAAAAATTGCCAACTCACTTTCCCTTAGTAATGGACCTTTAACAAGTAATCTTAAGTATGGGTTAATATCTACGTTGTATTTGTGGACAGCTGTTTTATTATTTCTTATCTTTTCTTTCCACTCGTTTGGTATATTATTCATAATTCTATGTAGATCTAAAAATGTACCATTTACTGAATATATACGTTTTAACTAACCATTTTCATTTAGAAGATCTATAACATTGATAATCTTATTCTTGTACCAGTTGTTATTCATGTATGTTTTGAATCTGAAGTTGTGATTATTCCAAAGAGGAGAATATAAAATTTGTTGCAGGTCTGTAATATCAATAGATTCACAAAGACAGTACCAACTTTTAAGAACGTCTTTCCAAAATGGATTTTGTATTCTCCCAGCCATTAACTTGGCATAACTTGCACCTAAAGTAAAAATGTTCTTGAAAGGAAAATTTATTAAATCTTTCCAAGTATCACAATTATTCAATGAAAGTCTTCTTAACCAGCTCAACTTCAAACTATGTATAAATGTGTTAATATTTATCATCTTTAAACCACCGGAATATACATCATTTGTTATAATTGATCTCTTTACTCTATCCGGTCCATTATTCCATAAAAATTTAAATGCTATATTATTTAATTGATTAATTAAGATTAACGGGGGATTTGGTAATGCTATAAACAAGTGCACATATTTCGAAATTACAAGCGATTTGATTACTGTTACTTTGCCAAATAAAGTTAAGTTTCTCTTTGACCACGAGCGTATCAAATCTTTGCATTTTTCTAAAACAAGTGGACCATTTAAATCCCAAATAGCTTTGACATGTGAAGAAAAAGTTACACCTAATATTTTTAGAGGTTAGATTTGGTGAAAAAAAACAAGAACAGAGATCCAATAGGACCTTTATAAGGAGTCAGTTGCGCATTGGTTAGCAGGTTGGACTACAACGCAAGCGGACCGGTTTCGATTCCCGGTCGCACCTGATATCCCGACTAGTGTTCAGTGCTGGGCGATTTACTTAAACTGGTACTGTTTCTAGCAGTTCTCGCCTAAACTGGATGCTGGGGTGGTAAATATGACGTCTGCAATAGGCTCGGCTAAAAAGAAGTTGTTCCATCCATTCCAGATGGGGACTTCCGCCGACTACTTACGTTAAACAAGATATTTGTTTTAGGAAGAGCTAGGTTCAAAGACTGCCCCTTCAAACCGAAATTATAATACACTGAATTTACGAATATGTGCACTAACTAAATATACATAGACTAAGCAAATATTTTGATAATGAAGACAAAACAATCACATTAAGGAATCCCTACTTTAGTCTTAACCAAATCAGGAACCGTTGGTTGGTATAAGCATCATGGCTACTCCTAGAAGAAAAACTTTTTTCTCTGACACTGTGCCAGTTTCATTTGAAATGTAAAAGAACCCTAAATGCATGAAAAAAATACAAGGTTTTAGCTTGATATCAACAGTTTCTAAGGTTTTATGGCATTTTCAGTACCATAAGACAGATTTTGTCAAAAATATCTGTTGCAACATAATTTTGAAGCAGTTATCCTAAATGCAGCCTTGTTTTGCCCTGTTTTGACATTTTCTACTCTGATCTGCATACAAAGTACATATCTAAACTGTTAAATATGTTCACTTTTACCTCTGATGGCCAGAAATTAGCAATCAGTAGGCTATAAATGTGCAGTTTTTCAAAAAACAATACACTCAAAACAGTGAAAATGTGATATTTTTTGGTTTTATCCTCATTTTCAACAAAGTTGCCATAATTTTGTCATTTTCTATCAAATTCTAATCAAAGAAGCCCATTTCTACCATCATCTGGCCAGATTTCAATTTCTACCAATGTCATCTTACAGGTTATAACACACTAAATAGTTATTGTTCTTTATTCTATATAAAATTGACCTATTTCCAATGGCCGCAGCACACATCAGGACCCATTTTAAATGTCTGTAACCTAAATTTTCTTAAAGAATAATGTCAGTGCTAAATAAAAATAAAAAGAAAAGTGGGGGTCATGTTTGATGCAAGAAAAATAATTTCAGTCAAACACACAAACTGCAAAATCAGCTAAAAAATGAGACCCCAAATTACACTGGTGGTGTATGATCTACGTTTCCATGAAAAATTTTGCCGTGTTGTTATTTCATTATGAAAATGCTACCTACATGTCAAGCATAGATGAGTCATGTGATTTTAGCAAAAAAATTGCAAAGAAAATAAGGAAAATACTGTACAGAGCAAAAAAGCTGAGAACTATTTGTATCCGCCATTATGCGACTACCATTATTTCTTCGCGCCATTTTTCTATTTAGTGTCTGTATGCCTAGAATACTCATTTTGGAGCGGAAGTGGAAGAACGACAACTCTCTAAAGGACATGACACCACAATGCTTTAAAGTGTAACAATTGTATAATAATATCATTTAACTAATGTGCTCTTTTAATATATGTATTAAGAGATGTGACTGTTGATTCCATGTTTTGAGCTGTGATACTGCATTTTATATTAGGTAGATATTGATGTAGTGAAATACAGTAGATCTATCAGTAATTGATAGGTTCTCTCAATGGAATTCCATCCTTTTACTTTACATAGAATTATTCACAATATTATGCATTGTGTGATATATTCATTGACCGAAATCTCTATCAGACATTTTGCCACAATGACATTTCATTATTTCGTCAAAGTAAATTATAGTATTTGCAAAACTGTAAAACATTATTCAAACAATTAGAGAGCTTGACGTGTTTGCGTACGTTTAGTAAATCCCTGCACATTACATAAGTGTCTTGTAAATTTATTTGATAACTTTAATTGTAGTTAACTGATAACTTTAATAGTCGTACTGGACCTTTTCATTGTTTCTCTTATTTTAGAGATTTTACATGTGCCTTTATTTTTGGGTTGGTTTTCTGACGTGCACTTGATTACCGTGCAAGTCGGCAAGACTACCATCTATTTATGCCATGTATCCGTGTGTGTGTGCATGTGTGCGCGTGTGTTAAAGACGCTGATAAGTAATACCCTAATTTCCGACATAAAGACATGGGATAAGCTGCTGAAAAGAAGGTCAGTACCACCAAAGCAAAATATTTGTATGCTGTTTAAATCAGAATCAACTGCCTATCAGCGACAAAAGTTAGTCATACCTTTGAATGTCCAAAACATTATCCTCTTATAATCCCCAGGATTAAAAGAAAGATTTTTATTTCGTATAACTATATTGAAAGCAATTTTCATTTCTGAAAGTAATGTCATTCTTTCTGAATATCATTTGCTAATTTCCGCTTAGAAAGCCATATTGGGGGAGACCTGTCGATATTGTCCGGGACATATAAAGGCACTTTATGACTGAATTCTGCATTTACTTACAGAGAAAAATGAATTTAATAGACTGTAAGCTTATAGTTGTTTTTGTTTGTGTACATCGATAAATGAACAGGAGGCAGCATTGGTCAAAGTAACAATTCTTTCATCCCAAATACAATGATTGCCTGCACAAGATGAAAGATTAAGTGGATAAATACCACAGTTAAAATAGATAACATATTTGTAGTCTTACTCATTAAACAAAGTATTAGACAAATAAATCCACCTGTGCCTGACATGAAAAAGGTTAACCCGGTGCAAATGATATAATCGATAAAGTTCACTTCCAAATGAGGAAAAGTGAAACACGAAGTTAATACTATTAAATGAGTTGATAGAATCTGCTTATGTTGTATAAGGCCTGAAATAATACGGTCAGATAAAATGAGTTATACAAATGGTCAGGTGACTGCTTACAACAGAATCAGAGAGTCAGTTTGAAACAATTTATTGAAATGGCCTAGTCATCTATCTGAAATGAGAATGACTGCAATATGAATATCAACCGTTTGTTATTACCACAATCAATGGTCACATATTGGTGTTAGTTTAATTTGAATCATGTGACGTAAATATGTACTTGAAATGACCATACAGTCTATATAAACTTAAGGACTATCGCATGTGTCCAAATGCACGATGATCACGTGTATCATTATAAAGTATCTCGCCAGTCTTAAATGCTTAAAAGTCCAATACACCTACCATGAATGACAATCGTAACATTCGAACCATATCATAACATGAATGACAACAATATCAAAATCAATTCACCCAAGCACCCGTCATAAGGGATAACAATACTTAAAGGCCATATCGCCAACTACAAATGTAAAAACACAACTAAATGGATCAACTCGTCCATATTTGCAACAAAACCACAATAACACAGTGACAAAACCATATTTTAGTAACGTCACCGCGAAATGACCCAAACACTTCAGAAAAAGGAAAATAGTTTAACAAAAATTAAGCCGCTTTATTGATGGAAATAATACGACTTTTTCATAAATGACAACTAATCAATGTGTAATTGACTCCCACAACCCACAACTATATAATATTTAAAGCTTCCCTTACATTTTGAGAAAAAAATCAAATTGCCCCAAATTATAGAAAGAAAGTGTTGTTTCACATGAAACTGAACAACATATAAAACATGTATATTGCTCTACAAAACAATTGGTCAGCAGTATAATGATATATACATTGAATTCCGGAAAAGGACTTCATAAAGGGGCCACACTTTCGGACAATTCAGTGCCTTTAAACAATCACCATTTTTAAAGAACTGCTACATATTTTCGTTTTGGTGCATTTGCAAAAAAAAAAAAAAAAAAAAAAAAAAAAAAAAAAAATATATATATATATATATATATATATATATAAACAATTGCTGAAATCTATGTTCCATCTAGTAATGTAGGATTTCAGCACTGGGACATAACAAGACAGCGAACGTGTAATAGTCAGGTAGAATGTTGGTACAGATGTTGCTCGTTTGTCAAATCTTTTAGTGCTTTGATGATATACTCCTATTATAAATAAAATCTGGAAAGTAGATCCCTCGGAAGCATCGGGAACAAGGCAAATAGTGAAAATTGCAGACTCGGTTTGATTGAGTCTGTTCATGGGCAGTAATGGAAAAAGCAACACTGCCCACGCCCCCTAGCACCGGCTTAACCCTTAAACAAATGATAGGTTGTATGATTACAATATGCGACAAAATACATTTGCAAATGTCAGTGAAAAGTAAACCATTTCGGACTATGATCAAGTTAAGTCACTGTAACTTTATATCAAGTTTTGTTTCTAGAATTGTCATTCTGCAAGACAAACGGTAAATACCCAACCCGACTTATGTTGGACCCCCACTCATCCACCCAATAAAAGTAAAATGCAAACATCCATGTGACACACTGGTAGTTACAAACGAATTTATTACAATATTATTGCTTTAACTGGTAACACCATTTTGCTGTGCATTTATTCCCATACTTATTGATTTAGTATAAATCCGTAACTCTAAAATGCATTTATATACACCATCGTCCTAGATTTAATCCAGCAAATTAAGTGTTTGAATTGTCGTCTGGATCTGAAATTTCTGTCAGCCATTTTCGTATTCTACCGTTACGCAATGTGGCACCTCCGGTTACAGCTGTAACAAGATTTCGTTCTGACTGGCTATTTAAACCAGCACCTTCGACGCGGTATCCCGTTCTCTCTGCTAGGGATTCATCAATATCACAGCCAAGGTCTGACATTTGTTGAAAATTTTCATCTTCGGTCGAGTCACTTCCAAAATCAAGTGAAACAACTTGTTGTTGCATATTTCCCATAGATTTTGAATTTCGTCTCACTGATGAAGTGCAATTTAAAGTTTCGTCATCTTTCTCCGGAGAAGAATAAAATCTTCTCAATACGTTTTTTTGCTTTTGCGCGCCGGACCAATCCATCATCCCAGGCGTATGCACATGTTGTGAACTTTCTGAATTTGAATCGTTGGAAATTAGACCTACACTTCTTGATGTAAATTCACTGTTCAAAGACACTGCGCTACCTACTCGACTCCCTGGACCAAGGTAGTTCAAGTTACAAGCATTAAAATAATCTAAATATGTTCGGGATTGTGTCTGTACCGGTTCGTATGAGGTTTTAGCTGAGCGACGTGGCAATCTAGGAGAGCAATAAACTCTAATCGCTTTTACATCTCTTTCATTCGTGTCATGTATCCCGTCAGAAATTGATCTGGAAAAATTTGACAACCCCTCGAGTTTTCCCGCCATTTCATAATCCCCGACATCTGCTAAAACCGCATCTAAATCTCCAGTAGACCGCGAGTGCGAAAAAACACATTGATCTGCATTTTCAGTATTATCTAAAACAATCATAGGTACCGGTATGCAAACAGAATGTACTTCACGTCGGTCTGTTCGAGGTCTACTGTCTCTGCGTTCCATCACTCTACAAGAGAATCCCGCAAAATCAAAGTCATATGATACAAACCAGTGCCGTAATTCCTGATTCAGTATTCTCACTTTTAAAGTATCTTTCGTCTCTTTTGTACGATTGATTTACAATAAAATATAATTCTGTTTTCAACACGTGTTTTCAATGGAATATCGTCAGAATTGACTGTGAACGCCTGCTGAACGATTTACTCAGCCATTAAATATTGAACTTTTTTCTTTCCTTCACGTCGGTAATCAATAGTTCCAACAATAAGCAGAAGTGATTCAACCTTTCAGCTATTCTTACAGGAATTAACGTTAATTGCCCTACGAATATTTGGATTGTAATCTTATTTTCCTTTAATAAATAAGTTTTCCGTTTTTTGCAATTTAAAATACCATAAGTCACATGTCTATGAGACAACATTCGTTCTTTAACGTTTAAGTTTATTTTCCATAACGGCAATTGATGTTTCAATATTCATCTAATTTCGGTAATTTAACTTCTCATTTTCGAGTGATATCCAAGATTATATTGGTAAGTGTCACATTTACTTTGAATCACTTATCATAAGTGTTCAGTTTCCTCCCAAAATCGGATGTGTACTTAATGAAAAGTGCTTTGTATTCACTGTAGATAAGATATGAACGTATTTCACCAATTGCCACTTCATATTGAAATATTTTTCCCATCTACATAATCAAGTCACAGCTACTGAGTATTGGATCTTTCCCAAGTAAATACAATGAAAATCTGTTATTCGAGATTTTCCGCAAATAAAGTAAGTTGAGCAAAGTTTACACGCACTACGGCGATAAATCAACCCGTAACCTCTTTGCTAATATTTCTGCCAGTCATCGTCCCATTGGAAATTGTAAGTGAATATAATCCCTGGGAAAATGTGCTCCGCATCAGAATAATCCACACCAATGCCTTTATCGACTATAGACAATTATTTTGTGTCGCAATATTCATATCGCATCTATATTATTAATGACATAAGACACGTTTTCATTTGCCGTCGACAATAAGAACGCATTAAGCATGTACGAAAATATGAACTGTGTAACTATGTTGTTCACGTCATGTTTTGTTTCGTTCTCACACCTGGTAAATGTTTTTGCGTAGCTTTGCAACTAAAGTCTTACAAAAGCAATAACGCAATGGCATTGCATTCATTGCAATGTGTTTGCCAGATAGTGACAGATTAGTCAATTAGACGATACACGGGTTTGTTTGTGTATGTATTCTGTTGATTATTTTGCCGACAAACTTTGTTTTGTCAAAGTAATTTCCTTTACAACATGTTTAATCTATAACCTAAGAATACTTATGTGACTGAAACGTCCATATATGTAATGATATATAGCATTCGAGAAGCACTTTTTCGGTATATTCTCAATGCAACACCTTTGAGAGACTGCTTAAAAAGGTATATTAAATGAAGTCCATAGGAACAAAGACAACATAATAAACTAAAAACGCAGTTTATCATTGTTAAAAGTAATGTAAGTTTACTATAAGAAATAATCTAGTCGGCTTATAAATTCCTGAATGGTGCAACCATCAAATCTGTAATCGTATTACCAATATCCATTTGTCAGAGAGCAAATATAAGAGTTTAGCACCAATGTTAAGATCACAAGTTTTCCATTTTGAAAAAAAAAACAACACCAAAACAAAAACAATTTCGTTACAAATAAAGTACTCAAATACTTCATATCGAGACCATAGGTTTCTGTTGAGTGACATGGAAATTATCGACACAACTGTGGGAAATTTCATCAAACTCTACATTGTTGCAAAAATTCTATTCGTGGAGATGTCTTTAAAATTGTAATTTCCCATCATGAAAATATGCGTCGTGCCCATTTTTTAAACCAGTCTAGTTAAAAACTTGACCCTATCTTTTTTTATTTGCCGAATTTTCTAAAGTTATTATATTCTAAAGGTTTGAAAAATAAGGCTTTAATCAAATTCTGCACTGCAGAAAATCTGTTGATCCAAACGTGCACGAATACCTTACGACAATGTCAGACTCGCATATTAATTGTACATTATTCGCAGTAACTATGTGGAAAGCTTCATTAGGATAACATTAACGGCTAAATGTTCAAAGAAACTTCAAAAATTTAGTATAAGACAATCTAATTGAAATTCACTTACGAGTTTTATCTGCCTTTTCCAATCTGTAAAACTAGGCATATAAGAGGTTGGATAAGGAGCTAGAATCAATAGTATTCAATTTGCAACGAAAACATATCAAGTCGAAATTAATTAGAAAAAACCCTTGATATTGTATAAGAGGCGATAAAAATATTCAAAGTACAAACACCTGAGGTTATGAAGCTGAGTTTGATAACCAGTCTCAGAGCTCACTTCTGAAAATTGACTAATAGAAAGCTTTTATTCTTTGATTGGTCACCAGACGCAATGTCTTAGATTTTTGCTCACCAGCCGGGAACTGACACAGCGACAGCACCTTGTAATATCAAATACAAACACTTTACTGTGAAATGCGTTTATACTTACCACATAGGACAAATGACAAAAAAACAAAAAAAAACGAACTGTTTATCATAAAAGACAACATCCCAACTTTCATAAATAACGATTATATCTAGTAAGGATGACAAAATGACCAAATCAAAAGAAATGAGCATGAAACTTTCACTTCTTTTATTAAAATATCTGCAGTTAATAATCAGAATAAAATTTAACATTTACTATGTTCATATATGAAATGACAAACAAATTAAATGTGTGTCTGTTCTACACAGAGTAAATTCGGTTGTTATAAAGGGTAAGACAAACTTTTAAATGATTGATTTTATGCCGTGCCTTTTGTTTATAAAACATTAATTTGGCAAATCAATGATAAATTTTTATGTGCAACATATTTTCCTTTATAAATCCACGTTTGACTGGACAAAAATGCCGTTACGTTAATTTATTACTAAACCTCTGTAATAACCACCTCGGTAGACTAGTGGTAGAGAGCCCGCATCGTCAGTGCGGGAGGTCGTGGTTTCGATCCCTGGCCGCGTCATACCAAAGACGTGAAAATGGTACCAGTAGCGTCCTTGCTTGGCGCTCAGCATTAAGAGAATAGTGCTAGGACTTGTCAGTCCGGTGTCAGTATAATGTGACTGAGCGGGGTATCATGTCATGTGTCTACGGCGTGATATTACAGTGAGGTAGCACTACCAATTTGGGCATTGTGCTCACTGCTACAAGTAGACACCGTCGTTTAAATGACTGAAAAATTGTTGAAAAAGAATTAAACCCGAACACACATACATACCTCTGTAATATTTTGAAATGGGCAGAACACAACGACGAATTTCTAAGAGCGATAACATTATAAAGAGGCAAAGCAAATGGTTAAAATAAATTATATTTACACACGTGAAACAATAATGAATGTGTTTGTCATCGCATTTTTAAAATATAGTAACAGTTAATGTGGTATCGAAGGTGATCAATTTTTTGTTTGATGACATTAAATAAAACGAACTTTCAAATTCACGTTCTTAGCGGGATGAAAAAGGTTGTATACACATTCCAAGAAATATATATTCCATATTCTTTAATATCTAAAGTATTAAAATATCAATGGTGTCTGATTCTAGTTTCTAAATACATATTATAATGATTGATTTGGCATCCCGTGTTTCTTACTCACTTTGCACATGAAAACGTAATTTTTGTAATGTCGGAGCATTCTTCATTTGTATAAATGGATTATGTTTGCCTAATATGGACTTAATCAGAATAAGGCAATGAGATGTCTATGCGGCATGGTGAATTCATCTTCAGACAGTCTCTGAGGGGAAGGTGCATTAGTATCTTATCTCGTATTAAAATTGCCTCACTGAGCCGTGAATGGATTTCAAATCCCAATCAGCTTTGGACGTTTAGGACGCCCGAACACCTCATGTTGAATATTTGATTTGTCTAAGGTTATTAAAACCAAACATTTTTCGACTGTCATCAATATTATATAAGCATTCAGTATAAATTATTATTTCATTAAGGTGATTCTTAATACATTTATATTGTAACGCTTTTGTAGAAATAACCACATTTTAGCATTTACCTTGGCTCGTTGAGAAGTTATTGCTTTTAGAAAGTAGCAGTGGTGTGTAATTTATTTCAAAATATGACATGGGTGTTTAGTAAGTTAACGCAGATGTAAGACTTTCTGCTGAACATATTTTCACAATTATTGCTAAATTATAATGAATCCTCTAACACACAAACTAAGAGTTTGAATTCTCGTCTGGCTCTGAAATTTCAGTTAGCCATTTCCGTATACGACCATCACGAAGTGATGCACTCCCAGTTACAGCTGTAACAAGATTTCGTTCTGACTGGCTATCTGCACCAGCACTAGCACCTTCGTCGATATATCCCGTTCTTCGAGCCAAAGATTCGTCAATATCACAGCTAGGCTCGGAAAGGTGTTGAAAATTTTCGTCCGTGGTCGAGTCACTTCCAAAATCAAAAGAAACGAAATTTTCCATGTCTTCCTGTTGCATGTTTCCCAAAGATTTTGAATTCCGTCTTACAGATGAAGTGTAATTCAGCATTTCGTCATCTTTCTCTGGCGTAGAGTAAAATCTTTTCAACACACTATGTTTTTGCATGGACCCATCCATTATTCCAAGCGAATGATTATGGTATGAATATTCCGAATTCGAATCATTTGAAATTAGACCTACACTCCTTGCGGTATACTCGCTATTCAAAGACACAGTGCTACCTACTCGACTCCCAGGATCAAGGCAGTTCAAGTTGCAGGCACTGAGAGAATCTAAACACACTCCGGATTGTTTTTGGGACGGCTCATCTAAGGATTTAGCCGACCGACGTGGCATTCTTGGTGAGCAATAAAGTCCAATTGCATTTACATCTCTTTGATTTGCGTCATGTATCCCGTCTGACACTGAACCTGAAATTTTAGACAACCCCTCGTGTTTTCCCGCCATTTCATAATCCCCGACGTCTGCTAATGCCGTATCCAAATCTCCAGCAGACCGTGAATGCGATAAAACCGCATGCTCCGTCTTTTCAGGATTGTTTAAAACAATGGTAGGCACTGGCATGCAAACAGAATGTATTTCTCGTCTGTCTGCTCGTTTTTTACTGTCTCTGCGTTCCATCGTTTTACACGGGATTACCCAGGGAAATAAAACTCAAATGACAGAATTGTAGTTCGTTGTTCCTAATTCATTATTTAAAGTGTGACCTTTATGCCACTTTTTTAGTGTTTCCGTCTCATTTTTTGTCTGAATTACAAATAATTGCAGTTCTGTTTAAATACAATATCGTTAGAAATGATTATGTTTGCGCGCCGAGTTCTTAGATTGATCATACAAGTATTGAACTTTTTCCCGTCACTAGTCTGCAATCAATAATTTCTTTGATAAGTAGGAGTGATTCAGCCTCCGTTATATTCTTATAGAAATCAGCACTAATTGCCGTATGAACGGTACCATCACAATTTCATTTTCCTTATGTAAACAGATGTCTCCTTTCATTGACCACGAGCACTTTTTTGCCCAGATAAAACTTTCCAATCAATTCAGCCATATCTTCATTGTTTAATTACCACATCATTTTCATCTTTATATAAGTTTCTATTAATTGTCTGTTTTAATATTTTCTATTTTAAGGTTTAATTAATTACACATCTACTTATAGAGACATGTCCAAGAAGGCGAGTGTGTGACAATTTGGCTTTTCAACTCTTATGATCTTTTCAGTCCAATGTGTACTTGAAACGAAAAGCACCTTGCATTTACAGCTGATAATCTACACACGTATTTCATATATATGTCACTTTATGCTGAAATATTCCACTATTCTGATATTATCTCTCTGACGTGAGTACTATATCTTTCCAAAGTAAGTACGTGGAGACTATATAATCCGAGATGTTCTGCAAATAGTCAGATGAGCAATGTTTACACGCACAACCACCGATAAATCAATCCATTGGAGAAATGCCTGCGTCTTTGCTAATAGTTCTGCCAGTCAGTGTCCCATTGGAAATTGTAACTGAATATAATCCCCGGGAAAATATTTCTGTTCTGTTTAGACGCTTCTATCGACTTTTGGACAACTGTTTTGCGCTTCAGACTACACTACAAAGCAAGTCTTGCCTGTAAATTAATTTTCATAGCCAAGTTTTTATCTGTTGGCACTTGAAATATTGGATATCATAGGTTTTTTTTTACGAAGCCGTGTTACCTCTTAAATAGTTTGTTACCTTTAGAACATGAATACATAGCTTCGTAACGTTAATTATTAGTGATGCATCTATTTTTTCTTTGAGATTTTGTTGTTAGAGAATGACATATGTAATCATGCTAAAAGTTTGTTTTGCTGCGTAAATTGATCAGTGATAAGCAAATACTCAGCTTTCGTATGGTTTCTTTGACGTTATATTTTCTAACAGTGGCTCAAAGGTAAGAGATCACAATCTATTGGTATTTGCTTCTTCCCGCAAGCTACTTCTTAACTTCTTTTCTATTTCATCTCGCACTTGAAATGGTATTAAAACTAGCACATAAGATAATGATTTGAAAACAATTTATAGCTGTAGATAACCAGACATGCCTATACAAATCGATTTGTACTTCATTATACTGATCATACATGATAGGAAGCATACCACGGTTATAATCATAAGGTATGGTGTTGTTAAGTTTTACAATGCTGTTAACTTGATGATTTTCGTTACTCCAATCACAACAGTGACGAGATCTGTTCGTAAAACATTATGCCCGCATGATGGCCTTCCGGTATATTTTATTTTGAATTTTGTGACCTTGACGCTTGACGAAATGAGATCAAAAACAACATAAGTCATCTATTGATTACAAGCAATAATCTTAAATAAGAATACTGACAATACTGTATGTGTCCTTCAGTTATTGAGCGAAACTGTTTTCAGTATCAAAGTTACTGTGACCTTCCATTTGACCTACTGATCTTTAAAACAATAGGGCTTATCACAGGCCTTCATCCTGTGAAGATTGATTATTATAACAGTCAGTAGTTATTGATCGGAATCCAAATAGTCTTCCGACGAACGGACTGACGGACGAACTGACTGACCGACCGACAAGCAATCAGCAAATCTGCAAGTGGGGAGGTGACACATAACGGGAAACAGGTTTCGGGGATTTTCTTATAGACTTTGATATAACTATCACAACAGCAGTTGTAGAATGCGGTGTTGCGGCTGTAAATGTCTCCCCGTATTTGGACTCAGTGTTGTTATATTTTTTGGTGCTTTGAGACCATAGGGTTCATTCAGTAATTGTAAATAACAGAGTTCTAATTAAGCCGGTTCTAGGGGTGGGAGGGGCGATGAACATTTCATTATCTTTCATGAAAATGACTCCGTCAAACCGAACCTTCTCTTTGGTTGTGTTCTATGTTTCTTAAAGATCTTCTAATATATGTATTTTATTCAGTATGTTTAATAACATGATTTCGTTAATAAAGAATCAAAGACACTTTTCCCATTAGGTTTGACACTTCTGTACATATTAGATTTGTCTTATAAGCTACATTAGAACTGTAGAGTCAGAGAATATAAAGCTATGGCAGAAGTTCTACTACGTTCAGTAGATTTGTTTTTGAGTGTATTAGATGCAAATATGCCAAGGTCACACACAATATTTTTTTCAAGAGGTGTAATGCAAAATGCATACCGCGGTACATTTGTTTGATATTTTGCTAAGGAAATGTGTATTCCGTATTACTAATCAAGTTTTTCTTTGTTTCTTTTCAGTAAAACTGTTGTTAACTGTTAACTTAAAAACAAAAACAAAACAAGTAATATCTTAGTTACAGGGCTTAGATAATTATGAAGCATTCTCCTATGAGAAATTAAGTGACTAGTTGCTATGCATGCGAATATTACTTAATAAAATGCCAAAGTTTATTTACTTTTCTATTTACCTTTTTAACAAATATCGACATCTTTCAAACATATAAATGTGTGTGACTGTTCTAATTCCATTGTTCATTGTGAGAAAAGTCAGTTGTAAATATTGTAGAATACTATTTACGCACGCCAATCCTGAGATGTTTCGCTTTTGATAGCAGATATTCTAATTCTTTTATCAAGACTGACAATTGCTGTTTTATCATATAACTTTCTCTTATTGCACTTCTTGCATATCAAATTATTAGTAAAATGTCTAAAACATATTGCCTGTCGTACTTCTAAATGTCATACAACAGAATTATTTTCGGAATAGGCGCAAAGAATATTCATGGTGATGTAAATTAGCGTCTAAATTTTTTTCTACTTGGTATTCCAGCGCAATGGTGCTAGCAGAAAGATTTACAGCAATTCATGCATACGAATTATTAACTCCTACAAATCAAACATTTAACATAATACTTCTAACATACGTCTTACTAATTCTTGCCTGCGTAAGATTTACTAACTCCTACGTATAACGTAATGACTCATATGTGCAACTTTTTAATTCCATTACAGAATTTAGAAACACTTATATATACCATAAGACATAATAAAGGCTACTACTAACGGCTTATCAACCTCTAATACAGGATAGTATTACCAAATTAGCTCTTTGGCGAGTCTGTTACGGCGGGTCTGTTAGTTTATATGTCACTTGTCGTGGATACTGGCGGTTGGTTTGGCGTGAGACGCTGGCGACAATATAATATTTAACTGTGCATTTTTGTGCTATCATTGCATAGTCGTTAATGGTATTTGTAAGTGGATGTGTATCTTGTCCGTTTGTGGCTTTACTTGCGCATGTAACTTTATTTTCTTCTTCCTGGAAAAGATAAACACGTTTTAGGTGAGGACTTATTGTTAATTGATTACTTAATAAGCCGTGCGTTTTAAAACTTTAAAAAGTAAAAAATGACAGTTAATTAATGCTAAATGTCTTAAATGAGTGTGCTGACATCTCTAATAAAAAAGCTGGCGAAACATGGGTTCATTGTAATGAACCGTACAAAATCAAGGCGGTCAAAATTGATAAACGACCTTGTCACTTCTCAATGACAATTGTTATAGTGTAGCTCCATATGACCCCGTTGATTTAATTATTATTTGTAATAGCACATTGGTTCTACATTTTTTTGCGAGTTAAATAAGCGATTGTTAAGAGTTTAAAACACTTTTATCTCCAAATGGAATGAAATTTACATCATGAAAACTATCAAAGTTGTTTTGAACATTAAATGCAGAACTTTATAAAATGACTAGAACATAAAAAAGTATTCTATTACCACCCTCAGAACTATTTAGAATATTGTAAACTACGAATGGTACTGTCATGTTTGTAAAGAGAAATCAAAATAAAACTGTTACGGACACTGCACCAAAATATATTACACACATTGAACAAAAGTATTCACATTTAAAGACTTTGGTATAGACTTAAAGATAATTGCATTGAAAACATAAATGATCATTACCACAAGACTTTGACGAATGTTTGCAACGTTTGAATGTGTCTTTGTTTAGAGTTTGTAACGTCCTTTGTCATTTTGTAACAATCTATCTGTTTTAAAGAAAGCACTTGTAGAAAAAATATTCTAAGGTCAAACACACATTGCATTTCATTTACCACTGCTTGCCTATAATCATTTTTTGAAAACATGTAAAATAACTCCTTTTTTTCTGGAAATACCAAAATGATTATATTTATTAAAAGACGAATAATTTTAATTTATTTATGCTTTTAATTTGATAAATCTAAGTAAAGACATAAATGTAATCAATGTAATAATTATATTAAATGTAGGTCACATTTAGCGACACAGTAACGATGTTGTCAGAAATATATACGTTGTAAAGTACCGGGCTCGGAGTGCTGGTATAGCTTATAGTAGGTTCGTTAGTGAAGGAAAGATATGTGCAATTTTCTTACCAACGTGATCTAACAGTCCAATTGTGATTTCAAAGGAAGAAGTAAAGCTGGGTCTAAGAATTAAATACTTGAAACATATCAACCGTCCGCTTATGTCTGGCCCACTTTTGCCTATTACACGACAACTACCCTATCCACAAGCAAAAACGTGCAACACAATTAGTAAAACCATATCAATCAAACTGAAATTGATAGTCGCCGTTTTTACTCTAATTAAGTGATTTTTCTATATTCGGAAGAAATGTAAACTCCATTTCACCAATATCATCCTTCGATAAGGCTTTTTTGTTAACATTGTATTATATAACGAACAGCTCTCAGACTCTCGTAGAAGAAAGTTACATTTGGCAATGTTTGCTTCTTTGCATAAATATAAGGTAGTTTTGTAAATCTAAAATACTGAAGTTTTGAAAGACGTTTTAATGATTCAACATTTTAAGAGCATGAAATACCGATTTATAGAAATATCGTGCAGTATTATAATGATGCCTATTCCTTTAAAATATGCTCTGTTATTGGAGGGAAGAGAACAGCGTTGGTTTAATCCTCCTTTTTACAGTACTTACAGTAGTAGTAAAACCGTGTAATTATCACACAATCACCGCATTGCCTCAGAAAAACTGTTTTTTGTTATAGTCTCAATTTCATCTGTATAGTACCAGTAATATATTTGCATGAAAAATACCAAGTTTCAGCTTGATTAGATCAGTTTTCAAGCTTTTATGGCATTTTCAGTAACGCCGGTCCCTGTGCCAGTTTTCCTTCAAAATTGATGTTGCGACATATTTTTTAACCAGTTCTTCTGGCCAGAGCTGGTTTTTGCCCTATTTCATAAACTTTCACTATGATTTGCATGCAAATTACACACTAACACTTTGAAATATACCAAATGTCTCCTCTTAAAGGTATATATAGGCAAAATTTAGAGTGTAAATGTGCATTTAAAAAAAATACACCCAAAACTGTGAAAATGTGATTTTTAGCTCGACTATTCGAAGAATAAGTAGAGCTATCCTACTCACCACGGCGTCGGCGTCACACCTTGATTAAGTTTTTCGTACCAGTCCACATTTTGACAAAGTCTTTTGAGATAAAGCTTTGAAACTTTCAACACTTGTTTACCATCATCATGGCCAGTTATAGGCAAGAGCACATAACCCCATCAAGGATTTTGGCTGAATTATGGCCCCTTTTGACTTAGAAATCATGGTTAAGTTTTTCGTACCAGTTCATATTTTGACAAAGTCTTTTAAGATAAAGCTTTGAAACTTTCAACACGTGTTTACCATCACCATGGCCAGTTATAGGCAAGAGTAATTAACTCCATCAAGGATTTTGGCTGAATTATGGCCCCTTTCGACTTAGAAATCTTGGTTAAGTTTTTCGTACCACTTCATATTTAGACAAAGTCTTTTGAGATAAAGCTTTGAAACTTTCAACACTTGTTTATCATCACCATGTCCAGTTATAGGCAAGAGCACATAACTCCATCAAGGATTTTGGCTGAATTATGGCCCTTTTTGACTTAGAAATCTGGGTTAATACTTCCTACCAGTTCATATTTTGACAAAGTCTTTTGAGATAAAGCTTTGAAACTTGCAACATCTGTTTACCATCACCATGTCCAGTTATAGGCAATAGTACATAACTCCATCAAGGATTTTGGCTGAATTATGGCCCCTTTTGACTTAGAAATCTTGGTTAAGTTTTTCGTACCAGTTCATATTTTTTGTAAAGTGTTTGACATATGGCTTATATATCACTTGTTTAGTATAATAGTCTCTATCTGTAGGAAAGAGAACAAAACTCTGTCATGTATTTTGGCTGAATTATGGCCCTTTTTGGACTTTGAAATTGGTTCTGTTTTCATACAAGTCCATGTTTTGTCAAAACTATTTGACATATGGCTTTAAACTTTGAACACTTGTTTATCATTATGATTTCCATCTGTAGGCAAGAGTACATAACTATTTGACTGAATTATGCCTTTTTGACTTTGAATGGCTCATATATGCCATTTAGTGCAAGACTTATCGAAATCAAAGTAATACAGGAACATTGTTTAATCTATTTATTTCTTTTGTCTGAATATCCGTGGAAATATTTTGACACCATTCTTCAATCAATTCTTCGAATAGTCGAGTGCGCTGTCATCAGACAGCTCTTGTTTTGGTTTTTATCCATTTTTGCAGCAAAATTTCAATGAAATGCTCATTTTTTACCAAGATCGGACCAAACTATTCCATTTATATCAATATCTGGACAAATCTCAATTTTTGCCCACATTTTCTTACAGGTCACAACCAGTTAAATAGTTTTCCCTATATATTCTATATAAAACTGACATTTTTTGAAGAACTACCAAACATAGCTAGACCCATTTCAGAGAACAAATCCTTACCTCATTTTAAAGAGTAATGATAAAACTGATATAAAATGAAGAGAAAAGTAGGGGTCATGTATCTTCTAAGAGAGATTTCTCTGGTCACATTTGCTTTAATATATAATGTAAACTGACATCAAAATCACACTGCTGTGACCTGGAAGTACTACTCATACTACAATTGAGATTCACTTCACCAAATACAACCTGCTCTCACATTTTTCCTACCAAAATGTCACAAATATGTCCGCAATGAAATTTAAACAGAAACTAGCTTTAATTTAGACCTTTGTTGCCATGCCAAGTGAAAAATTGATGTTCAAATACCTGGCAGCCATTACGCGACTAGACCAGATGGCTCCCACGCTGGTTCCTTTAGTTAAGTTAGGCCTAAATTTAGCAAACAACTGGTAAGAAAATGATTGCTATTAATGAGGCATTTATTTGTTTTTATCCAATTTGAGGTTTACCGATGAAATTACGCAGGTAATATTACTGCCTTTAAATACATAAATGTCAGACTTATCTTATGTTATGGCAAATGTTTTACCATATGTTAAACATGGAAAATCAGCCGGATTAGTGGTTCTATCTTTGCTGCAGGAATCTGAAGGTCATGTACGAACAAAAAAATCTAATGAAATCTCCGGCTTCATCGAATAGATATATGCTATTAGTATTTTACCTTCAGATCCATTTTTTCTGGTTTTAGCAGCTAATAGTTGATAAGGTATAAATCACCTTTGATAGTATCTGACGTCACAATCAGTAAATCACCTTGGTAAAAAGGGAAACTTATTGTTATCAACATCGCTTGTAATGATCTTCGATGATAGGTTGTGAGAGTACCTGCCATAGCACCACCGCCCCACCCTTAACGCCTGGCAGATATTTAAATTCAATCAGTCCAAGTTCCAGTCTACATTGCATGTTGCCATGGCTTTTTTTATTTCGCTTTCAAACAAAATATTCGTGTTGCCCAGTTATGTTTCCTTTGTGGCGCTTAGGTCTAATATGTACCTTGTAGTCTACATGAAAATGCCACTTCGATGCTGTTGTCTGAGTGACTGCATGATTAATTAAAAGGATCAGTATGCACAAAATTATAATTGTAAATAAACACGAGAATGGTACAAGGGAATATATACATACAGTGAAACCTGTGAACATGGACCAATTCAGCGCTTGTTATTGAGATTGTATTTTTATACTGTATATGCACATATTTTTCGCTTGGTCTAATTTAGCGCACTTGACATTGGATATGTTTGTAAGGTTAATTTTCGCAAAAAAAAGGAAAAAAAAAAAAAGAAAGAAAAGGAAGTGTCATATTCAAATTATACTAAATGTGTCTATTTACGCGATTATTATTTTTTTGCAAGATAGTAGGCCTCGCGAATTCATGTATAGCGACAATTGGACTATCTCGAGGATTTCTGCTTTTACAGTTTACAAGGTCCTTGCGGTTACAGTATTTACAGTAGAAGTAAAACATACAGCGTGTAATTATCACACAATCACCGCATTGCCTCTTCAGCAAACAACGGGTAAGAAATTGATACCCTCCCTCCTCCCCCTAGAAGGCTTCCCTTGCAATTGCAAGCAACATTTTAAATTCAAACAGTCTGATTGTTACGTTAACTGTCCATCTTTTACTAAATTAGGTTTGTTGTTAATGGCTTTTAATGGCAAGAAATCTAGACAAAATTATGTTTATGCCAAGAAACGGGTTACTCCTTGATGCATCAGACACAAAAAAGAAATGCATTACTATCTAATTCTGTAATGATGCAAGTATATTGTCATGGTAGGTTTGAACACATTGTTTGGGAGACGTTGCTGCTGCTGCTTTTTGTCAATTTCAGGATTCAGCATCAAAGGAGACTCAACAAGATGCCTTTGTACAGAACGATGCGGCTCCAGTGTGGAGGATTCAGCATCAAAAGAGACTCAACAAGATGCCTTTGTACAGAACGATGCGGCTCCAGTGTGGAGGATTCAGCATCAAAGGAGACTCAACAAGATGCCTTTGTACAGAACGATGCGGCTCCAGTGTGGAGGATTCAGCATCAAAAGAGACTCAACAAGATGCCTTTGTACAGAACGATGCGGCTCCAGTGTGGAGGATTCAGCATCAAAGGAGACTCAACAAGATGCCTTTGTACAGAACGATGCGGCTCCAGTGTGGAGGATTCAGCATCAAAAGAGACTCAACAAGATGCCTTTGTACAGAACGATGCGGCTCCAGTGTGGAGGATTCAGCATCAAAAGAGACTCAACAAGATGCCTTTGTACAGAACGATGCGGCTCCAGTGTGGAGGATTCAGCATCAAAAGAGACTCAACAAGATGCCTTTGTCCAGAACGATGTGGCTCCAGTGTGGAACATGTGTACTTTGTTGACAGTCTGGAATGTGCCAAAAATGTGTACCTTCTTAGTTGTGTGCAAACTATATCAATAATGTCACACGGTGTAATTTGTCAAATAGACATTTGGGTTGCTAGTAGTCGCCACATCCGTTGCTAGCAACCATACTCAGATATGTACTTCTTTATATGTGTAAAGTGACAGTCAGGGTCAAGCCATCTAGCTGGCGACCCACGCTTAATAATGGAGCCGTGTCAGTTTGAAAATCCGTCATTTTGAAAATCCAAACCTTTAAATAAATGATCGAATATAATTAATAAGAATGATAATAAATGTTCTGTAATCATGAATATATGTTGGGTTATTTGTTTGGAAAGTACAAGTACGTGTGTACTTATGTCGTCATGGTTATGGGTCAAGGTCACTGTCCGCATCTGTTGCATAGCATATGTAAATATAGCAACAGTTCCTGGTTGGTCGTATTGTGTCTGTTTCCCTGTCTGTCTGCCTTTCCAATAACGGGATGATATCCGAGCACCGATTATTCGTAACCAAATGCAGAAAAGGAGACACAAGTTCATTTTTTGTTCCGTTTACTCTGCAGCAGCAACGACTTTCTACTATAATAACATTTTAACATGGAATTCACTAGTCCATTGGTAATCACACTAGATTAGAGAAAGAAGTAAGTTAAGAAGCATTTCTTAAATGCTTATGACAGTTAAATTATTGCTTGTCATCTGAATTGTGTGATAAATTAAATATGATATGTTGATGTAATTGAAATTCATCTCTGATATTCTTTTAAGACCAAAAACATATGCGATTTTTGCAGGGATTTGAGATGTAAATTATTTGATAGACTAGAGGGGCAATGTCATAAACATATTTAAGTATTGAAAGTATTCATGACATATTTTCCTTAAAAGTATTTTTAAATAATCTGAAGTATTATAGATTTAGGAAAGTGTTTAAATTGCTTTGAATATAGTACTGATATCCCGCCCCTTTTCTACTTTAGAAGTATAAAGAACCCCGTTGGAATTAAGTTGCAAGACTTTATGGGCTAACCTTGCACTACATGTTAAATTTATTTTAGTTTTGATTAATTTAAATTTTTTTTTCAAAATATACTGATAAAGTATATTTGATTTTCACTGTTGATTGTTTAAAAGTAGAAGTAAGTAATAGGTTTTTATTTTTCTGTGATTGTATTCTGTGATATTTAAATTATAAGTCTAATTTATTTTATTTATTTATTAAATGCAGAGTAATATATATTTTTAATTACTGAAAGTGTGTGTATTGTTTATATTACTATGAAATAGACATGGTTGACAAATGAAACTATACTATAATCGGAATATAATTCTTAACAGACTTAAATTGGTTTATTCAAGTAGGCAGACTCGGATCGGACGACAGTTTCTGGAATTGGGAAATGTTGAAACAGAAAAGCAGTAACTGTATGGAGATCCAATTGTAATATATTTGGCATGAATATTACCACAAATTCCCTGATGCACTCAGTAATTTGCAGAGGAAACGGAAAATTACATAGAAACCCCAGACGAAAAATAACATGTACTAGAATTGTTTTTCAAATACTTTTAAAAATCAATGTATACACACTTGTGTAGTTGATAGTACATAGAAAATGTGGGCGTAATGGAACCTATTGATAGTTTATGATGTTTGTTTCACGAAAACTATAATACGTAATTAATATTATAGTCTGTTTCAAAGAATTTATAAGGAGGCTTAATTACCCGAAACAACCGAATTTCATACATTGACATACACGTTGTTGGTCAAACCGTGATTTTAACTTTTTTAATACGCAGTTTGTTTTCGATTCTGTAAACATTTCAAATTCACATTTTCCTTTTTACAGCTATACTTTACTATCGAGACAGTCATAATTTCATCTTCACGAATAAAATCTGCAACAAACTATCGTCAGAATGTTTTAGAAAGCATGTCCTTGCAATATTCGGGCCGTCTAGACTGTTTGTACGTGATAGTACTGCATATTTAATGCAACAAAGCAAACTGGAAGGTTTATAAGAAACAATTTAACAAACTGGAAGTTTTTCAAGAAATGATTATTATTAAATAAATTTAATTGTGACTGCAGCTCTTGAAACATCGTAAGTTTATACATTAAGTCGAATAAATATATTTGATGTGGACTTTTTACTTTAGATCAATATTTAACGATAAACTATTTTCATGAAAGATGGGCATATTACGTTTTATATATGCATAATTTAAGAGCCAAAATCAGTACTTTCAAATTGTAATTTCCGGGTGAATTTGTCAGCCTTAATTTACAGAGAACAGGCCAACCTTTTTAAATAAACAGGCTGCATTTATGTGCAACATATGCATGGGCTTGCAAAAACATTTCAGTTCAAACTTTTGAAATATTTAACAATGTCACAAGTATATAGGAGACTTTTTCCGATCGACTACTCTGCGATTTTCCTGGTTCACATACAGCATGAATCAGTACAGTGACTACTGTATTTTCCAGCTTTTAAAAATACTTTACACCATTCTTTTCAAGAAAATCTGTAATGTGTACATACACTCGCACTTAATGATAGAGTAAATAGCATGTTTGAAAGTTACACAGAGATCAAAATTAAGTCCGAATGAAATATTAGACTGTATTGTTATACTAGTAGTATTGCAAATTCCCACAAATTGATTTTTGATGTTATCTAAAGTTTTGCATGCAAATGTTGTGCAAAATGCTGATAATGGTTCTTAAAATTGTGCTCGAGGATTCATTAACTTCTCGTTGTTTTATGATTTAGCATGAAAGGAAATCCTCGTAACTGCTCGCAGAACCAATAAAACGTCTTAGTTATTTGCGTTCTGAATTCTGCAAGAGTGATTTATATGGCAATCTTCATCATGGCAGGATTACGCTAAATAAATTGTGGTTTCTTGATTCGTAAATAAATCACTAAAACAGTAGTAATACAATGTAATCTAGTTTCGTTGAATCTGAATCCTGGATAAATAGATGTGAAACAGCTTTAATAACTATCAGTCTTATACATACATACAAAAATAAAAACAATAACTCCTCATCTGTCATTATTTCATTCATGCAATATGTATGCAAAATTTAGATATTCACATGTTCTATTATTGTGGTTTCTTTTGCAATAATTGAAGTATGATCACCTGCACGTGATGCTCGTCAAAGAACACTTTTTCAAATTTGCCAAATTGTTAAATTAATTGTCCAGGCCCCTATCTATTCCCATCCTTATCGATTTTAATTTTTATTCTTGACAAACTTAAGCGTTACTAAAAATGTTTTATTGAAACGCCAAAACACGACAAGATGAAACACAATCCAGATATTAGATTCTACTAGGGTTCTACATTTGGCACCACCAAGGATTTGCGCCCTAAAATCAATTTTACCTTTTATCATTGGAAATACTGGTCGATTTGCTTATCTTTAACCGGACGGTGTAATGACTTAAATGGATATTCGATAGTATTTTCCGACGACCGAATCTATAATGTATCCGAATAAAGCAAATCCGAATATGAGCTTCACTTAAGGTAGTCACGCTTCGTGTAGCACTGAAAAATACCGCCTTAAAGTTCCATAAGGCTTTTGATTTTTAGTTAAAAACTGGTAAAGCGGATGTCTATTTAGATGTTATGCATAATTACATGGGTAGTAAAGCACTTCTTTCAATATTGCACACGAACTTACACTGTTAGGGCCATAGAGGGAGGTACTCATAAACGATGGATTCAATAATTTTTATGCCCCCAGCATCTACTGATGCAGGAGGAATATAGTGATTGTCCTGTCCGTCCGTCCGTTCGTTCGTTCGTTCGTCTGTCCGTACTAGGTTAACCAAATGGGACTGTTTCGTCTAGCATCAATACCCCTTACTAGAATGACTTCATACTAACGCAGATGTAACCTGTGACCATTCCTCATCTTCAGACATCACCTGACCTCAGTTTGACCTTGACTTTGACCTCATTTTGGACTTAGGTTACTTTATTTGGGCCACCTGTTGGTAAACCAAATGGGACTGTTTCATCTAGCATCAATACCCCTTACAAGAATGAATTGATACTAATACAGATCTAAACTGTGGTGACCATTCCTCATCTTCAGACATCACCTGACCTCAGTTTGACTTTGACCTTGACCTCGTTTTGGACTTAGGTGCAAAATCTATCGACAAGGATGCCACTGGGGACATCAAGTGTATATTGAACGCAGCTTCTTGTTTCTACTATGTTAATTATTAGTCAAACCTTAAGCAAATATATTGAAAACAATTATTGAAAACAGGATTTAACAAGAAATAGACATATTTAATGTTCAGAACAAAAATGTGGCAGCCTCATTTTGAACAAAGGCATTATGGGCATTAAATATCCTTATTGACTACGTATATTTCATAAATATATACACTTTTAAAATGTTTAATTGGGGAGGTTTTTAAGTCCCTTTGTGTAAAATACATTGTTTATTATTTGTTTTTACTATTGATACGTAAATTATATTCCGTCTGAAACCCTGTAAAAAAAAAGCATCATTGTGGAAAAATATTTCTCGACAAAGTGAAAAAAACTTCACATGAAATAGGTTTTATTTTATGCACAGATTTGGGATAAAATTTTCTTTCGAACTTTCATAGATTGCGGTTACCTCTTTCGTGCAAATAACTCCCTAACTAAGCTTCATTTAGTATTTCATCTGACTGGGTCCTCGTGGTATTTTCTTATTTATTAATGTGTTGTGAAACTCGAGTCCTGCGCATCGAACGCACAGTAAGTATATTATTAAATAGGCAAAATTAATAGATCACAATTGTATGAACTGTATGTTATATTTCATGCATGGATGAACTGTTAGTAGTACAGGTTCCACTGCCACCTCCTTTACACAGATCTCGTCCGTGCGTCATTTTGTAGACTTTAATTACACTGTAAAATGAGACTTTTGTAGTTTTCCTGTTTGTGCAAGATCAAAGAATCAATCCCAAACTGCCTGTGTCTACACAGAGAAACGTAGGCGTAATGACTCTTACGAAGTGATTTATAATTTAAGCTCAGGAAGTACGGTGATATCTAAATCAAAACGTAATTAACATTACAGTCTGTTTCAAAGAAATCAAGAAATTAGACGCTTGAGAACGACTAAATGTATAGCTTTGCCGACGGAAGCAAGAAAAAGGATTATTTTAAGTTTTTTTGTGATATTTTCCTAATTATCAGGAAAAGTATAGATATATAATGTACTTCTAGAATGAATTTATTTACATTTTCGGATTAATCATGGACTTGCTAAAATATTCACATAGATTTTTGACAACTTGAGCAAAAGCCACTAGATCAAACCCTGTCTCTCTGTCATCGTTAATCCCGCAATATACACGAACAAAAGTGACTGGTTCCCACATGACACGAATGGGTTTAGTGACACCGTCAGTCTTTACCATCTTTAAAATGAGGAAACAATTAATCTGAAATATGTATATGCACTCACAACACACTGGGTAGTGAGATCAGCACGTTTAAAAGTTGCATATTCAAAAAGAAATTTTTGTTATTCCTGAATTTGATTAATTTTCATTGTTATATAATACCGTGTCTGCTAATGCATGGGTTTGATAATTCTTCTAAAATTGTATTCGGCGAATTGTCAAGTTTTTCTTGAGTTTGACGAGTTTGCATTAAAGATAATCCTTACAACTGCACGCACAGCTAATAAAATGTCTTAGTTTATGGCTCCCTGAATTCTGAGAGGGTAATTTGTATTGAAATATTTTTACAACAGAGAAACCTAAAATAAACAGCGGTTTCTTGATACGAAATAAACCAAAAAGCGGTATTAATATAACTTCATTCAGTGTCGTTAAAGTTGAAATATAATCACCGTCTAGCACTACTGGATGCACATGCCATTAAAAGGGTCATGAAATTGGCCTTATTTTTTTCAAACGTTTTAAACAGAGTTTTTACAAGTCACCATTAAAATTCACCCATTATTTCTTACTATTAAATGGGATTTTCTTTCATGACCATAGTTTTAATGCCATACATAAAAAAGCCATGAAATAAGTATATTAAAACCCTGGTAAAATATACCTTGTTAAAATGACTTTGATGGCCATGAAAAGCTGCTTAAAATAAACCATTAAAATAAGTTAACAGGCTCCTTAAAACTCCATGAAAATTTTTAATTGGCATGAAATTAATGTGCCATTAAAAAGTACCCCTTAATTCCACATTAATTAGTAAGAACTAATGGGGCCATTATTTTTTTTAATACTCTGTTAATGGCCGTTGATTATTAAAAAAATGATTAATGGTCTCATTAAATATGTCAGATTCAATTTTAATGGGTTCGTAATATTTTAATGGTATATCAAATTAAGGGCCATGAAAATTTGCCATCAGAATTAGACATCTTAAGATAATCAACTTCATATTGATATTTGCCGTATTGATTTAAACTACGTATTACTACACATGTAATAGTATCTATACATATGTACTCTTTTGTAAAATGCTAGAAGAATATTTGTTTCTTCTTTTTTCTCTCATTATTTTGTAATGTAAACACATGTAACAGCCTCGTACAAACATTTGTCATATTGTATTCTGACATATGTTCATATGAAATGAGAAAATAAATGGATATTGTATTGTATTGTGTTGTACTGAGAAGGGTTTACAGGTACCGGTTTAATAGATCAAGCGACCATGTGGGTAGTTTTAACTATTCAACATTATAATATTGACAAACATTCTGAGCAAGTTTTTATTGGTACAGACATTAGGCATCAGGTGTATTCAAAAAACAACTATTGATGGCAATATCAGCGCACAATGGACAAACACAATTTAGCTGTACTTCAGTACTTTGTGCTCAGGTGCATGCACTTAAACAGCTAAGAGCAAATGTTTGAGGGATTGCATCACAAGTAGCTTCCCCCCTCCCCAATCAAGCGTACCATACTCTTTGATTCATTGAAATGAAGAAGCGATTGATCTGCCCATGCCCTAAATGAATTTAAATCAGACTGTAAATCTTCACAATCATGTGTACTGTTCACTTCTCTATAAACCTTAGTTTCTACTCAAGGATTGGAAAATTTGAAAATCTGAATTTGTCTGAATACATTTTATAATGTAAATTCCTTACCCCACCCATTTTCTTACACAAATGCTGATTATTTGGACAGGAAAAACAAAAAAAACAGAAAAAGTGGCATGCATTAATACGTATTTACCCTTACCAAAATAATGTAGATTGATGTTATCAAATAAAGTAATATGTTTTCATCCAGCTTTCATTGAAATAAATCCGATTTTTTGTAGGAACACAATTTGGCAAACATTTGAAAAAAAATGGCGTAACTGCATCAAGGGGAAATAACTTTAATGCAACTAAATATAACATCATGATATATTATAGACGATGTGTGCGTAGTATGTATTTATTGTGATTAAAGTCCATTTTAGAATAATATGGGACTGGAATTATAAGCATTCAATGGGAGTGCAAGCCAAAAACCAAAAAAGAGAGAAAATATACGAATCACATTTTACAGAATGTAGGATTTAATGGGCATCAAATTGCTGTTAAGGGCCATTAAGTTTACTCCTAAATGAAATCGTACAGAACCTGAACATTTAATGGCATTAAATCAAATTTAAGGGCCATGAATAATCCTGTTAAATTAAAAATATTCAGAATTTCACTATTTTTTCAAAGCCATTAACTTTTTTTAGCTACCAAACTATTTTTAATGGAATGATTCATTGTCAAAAATGGGTGTTTTAATGGTATTTTAACATGTAACCCATTAATATTGTGAAACCTGTTAAATAAAATGATGCAAGAATTAATGGGGTTAATTAACGGTTTTTCCTATTTTAATGGATATTTTACAGGGTTTTAAACCATGTTTAATGGTATGTGCATCCAGTAGTGTATAGTACATACATAAAAACTATCGTTTATGTTAAAAATACTTTAGAAGTTCAATCTTTCCAATCCCTTTAATCTAGGTACTGTTATCAAAGTAAATATGAATATGAAATGTTTAAAATCACGTGGAATAAATAATTGATCTCTGGAACGGTGCGTTAGTATGTCTCCAGTGTAATTAAAGACCTAAAAACTGGATACTGTCATTTCTTGCCGCAAATCAGTACTTTTTGTGCTCTTCACCTATTAATATGTTTACCTCCCCCACATCACTTGCTTTAAAGGCCTAGATTTTGGCAGTGGGCCAAGGGATTTTTGTCTTCACCAGCACAGTTGGGGGCTAATGACCATCACAGTATGACTCCAATAAACAAGGGTCATTGTTTATTGGAGAGTCAGTCTACCTTACAAGTGTATCTATTAGTGAAAAGGGGAAAAGATGTAATTTATTGTAAATTAATGAATGATTGATAACTTTTAAAGTTATACTAGTTTTTTTTGGCATTTCTATGTAAAGAAAAATATTTGTTGATCAAACACAATAATAAAATAATCAGAAACTTATTTTCACAATAATGAAATAATGAGAAACTTACTTAAAGAAACATGCAAGTTTTATTTTTTCAAATTCTGTCTGGAGAATTGTGATATTTTTGAAAAATGTGACTTTCACTCATCTAAAGCTTGCAGAATACTGTAAATAACATTTGTATAAATTGAAAACAGAATGTGAATTTCAAAGTTACAAAGCAAAGCATGATAAAAGTCCCTTTAGGCAACATACTGAAAATGAAAATCGAGTATAGATGGAACACAATTTTATATTCAAATAATGTTGGTTACATGAATACATGAAAATCAATTTCCAAATCGAAAAATATTGTTTATCAGCACAAAGAACTCAGGAAGTTTTCACTGTACTTCATGTTTGTTTTATTATCATTATTATTTTCAATATTATTACTGTATCTTTTATCATCCTATATGTAATATAATAATAATAATAATATACTAATGATAATATAATATAATAATAATAATAATAATTATGATTATGATTATTTCTATTATTATTATTTTCATTATTATAACATTAAAGTGATAGTTATTATCATCTACAAAATATCAAAATAATAATTATTATAATTATTATGAAGAAAAATCAACTTCTTTCAACTCCACTGCACACATCTTCATGGTCTAGTTAGGGTCCCTGCTGTGCTAATTGCCCTCTAATCAGTTGCTATTACATAATCGTTGATAAGCAGCAGATGAGATGGGAGTTGTATATTGGATTTGGGGGGGGGGGGGGGACACTTATATAGTAGTGAATCTAGGCCTTTAACGACAAATTATGTATAGCAGAGAAAAAGATTTTGTAGAGATGAATATTTACTCATCTATGCAAGTGTCCACATGAGCAGGTTGTTGCATGACACTATTATGTCTAAAATTGCCAAAGACAATTGCTTAAATGTTGTTTATACAGTAAGTATGTTGTTTTTGGGGTTCTTTTTGTGAGAAAAAATACTTTTTAAAAATAACATTTTATCAAAAACAAAAACAAAACAAAAAGACAAACAACAACATTTAATGTTTGAAGAAATGACCCAAGGCACAGTAATAATAATCAATTATCTAAATTTTACAGATAAATTAGTAAACAATTATCAAGACATTTTGATTTTTGTTTTTGTTTTTGTTGGATTTAGCGTCGCACCGACACATATGATAGGTCATATGGCGACTTTCCAGCTTTAATGGTGGAGGAAGACCCCAGGTGCCCCTCCGTGCATTATTTCAACACGAGCGGGCACCCGGGTAGACTACCGACCTTCCGTAAGCCAGCTGGATGGCTTCTTCACATGACATTTTGATCTTTGTGAAATAAATGAAACAACTCGTACTTCTTACTACCATTACATATATATTCACTTTCATTAATGTCTGTTAAAAAGTCAGTTAACCTCCCTGTAGTTTAGCTGACATTTTGGTACTCCTGTCTCTCATTGTACACGCCGTATGCATTTTTAGAATTTTGATTTGCTGATGTGAACATGCTGTTATGACGATTTAGCTTGAAGTAAATATTGAATGATGTTAAACTGATTTCGCTTATTTCCAGTTGTTTTTCTACCAGATATTTGGAGATTTATTTTACAATCTTCTTCTTGGCATAAAGGTGTCAATATATTTCGTTTTTCTGACTCGTAAATAACTAAAGTCATAAATTGCAAAGATCTTCAGTATGTTTTGTATAGTTGGATTCAGATTATTTTCAACATAGAATAAAGACGCAATCTTTTTTATTATTGCGAATGTGTACTTAAAAGCCTCTGGGGCTTATTTTCTTGTAAACGATAAATTTCCTTTGATGCAAGTTTCAGATTTTTAAGCAAGCTTCAAGGTTTTGAAGAATGTTTCAGTTTTTGATACAGGTTTCAGGTTTCGATGTCGTAACAAAGGCCAATTTCTCTCGTTGCGAAAGTAAAAACAGTAGATAAAGCTGCTGTCACAGTGATAATTATCCTTGCACTATCTTGTGTAAACTGAGTCAGACTATTAATAATTCATTCATTTCTAGCGATATAAAAAGTAATTAGACACTTCAAAACAAATGCATTTAATTATTTATTATGGCAGTATTGATTCTGATAAAATATAAAGACAGTAAATCACGACTGTTTAATCAAAATGCGCTACATAATGCTCATATTTTGTCTCAGATACGAATCGGATTGATAGTTCGAGAGAAATAAATATTAGGCAGTAGACAGTGATGTTCAAATGTTACTCCGTTTTCCCGCGCTTTTCAAGACATGTCGTCTGCACAGTTCTCTGCTTGTTGCAAATGACAGCCAATTTTCATTTCAACAGTAAGAAAATGACACACGATTTGGATTTTGGTAAATATGTACATACTTATTGCAATGCGTTTTCAATTATGTGTGTTTGAAAAATTTAAAGTCGGTACAGTACGTTTTATATTTGTTGGGTTTAACGTCACAACGACACAATTATATATCATATGGCAACTTTTCAGCATTTGATGGTGAAGAAAAACCCCTGGGTGCCCCTCCGTGCATTATTTCAGGCAAGAGTGAGCACCATCAGGATAGAACTACCGCCCTTCTGTAAGCCAACAAATAGCTTCCTCATATGAAAGAATTCCATACTCAAAGTGAGGTCTACAACTCATAACTGGTAATGGGCAAGTAATTTGAAGTCAACGACCTTAACCTCTCGTACGCGCAGTTTTCATATTGACGTGTTTAGCAAGGTTGTTTCACTGTTCCAGATCTATGTTTAGAGAACGTAAAATTAAATGATTTGTGACCATTTAGTTAGTGTAAGCTTAAGTGAATATTTGTTACCGGAAAGCTGAGTGTACAAGTAAGACTCATCGGAAATTCCAAATGCTTGGAGTATAATACTGTACAACTTGCATTAACAGACACGCTAAAGGAAGAGCAAAAGTGTTCTTTTAACGCAAATGGTTTCTTAAAAGAACATTACTTGTTCTTCAATAGCACATAAAGGAACTGAAAAAGTGGCACTTAATGCCACTTAGCTGAACATTCGTGGTCTCTCGAGCAAGCTTTACTTTGTTTGCTTGGTTGCGTTCTATGCTTTTAAAGGAAAACAGTCTTTAAGTGCCATGTGGCGGCTGTAACCCCCACCCCCCCCCCCCGCCCCACCCCCACCCGAATTTAATTCCAATGTTGTTATATTTCCTGGTCCTTTTGGATCATGGAGTCCATTCGATTTTACTATAATAGAATTCCGCTTAAGCCGGTGCTAAGAGGCGTTAGGGGTGATGCACATTTAATTACCCCTCATGAACAGACTCAATCAAACCGAATCGGCTATTATTTTGCAAATAAGCTTGGTTGCATTCTATGCTTTCAAAGGATATTCTTACAGATTTTATTTACCTATAATTAGGTTTGCAATATTTTCATTCTGTCACTTTAAAGGGAGAAGTATATTTTTTTTAGGTTATAGTAGAAAAAAGTATGTATAAAAAATTAGGCAATTACAAGACCGTGTACATGCGACTATGTTGGCATCTAGATGGATATTTTATTTTATGTTTGTGCATGTCTTTAATTTCCCATGGAATTGTCATGAACAAAAATGAAAAAGTATAACTATTTAAACATTGTCAACTTTTTATTATATTAAGGAGCATGATATTAACAGCATAAACCCTTTTGGTTGTGTTTTGCTTTTATTGAAAATCACCATCGCATTAAAAAGAACACAACGACCCTTTTCCTGCAATAAAGAAAATTTTGAATGACGACTTTAGTAATAGACAAATTAATGAATAAAGTTTTTCATTTGATTACACATATGTAAGACAATTACCTTTATTGATTGCGAAATTAGTCTGAGACTAGGTGTCTTGATTTTCGAACGTTGGAGCAAAGAACATACTTCATACAAAGTAGCTGGAGTACAAAAATGTTTCATCCGAAAATTTCAGTCAATAGATTGAAAGTTTTCAGTCAATAGATTGAAATTTTCAGTCACAAGATTATCATCGGCATTCCTAAATGTAATTAAGGCATATGGACTGAAAGAAGTAAACTAATCAATATGACCAAGATGAGCAGTTTGTCCAATGCAAAATAATTACTGGAAAGCCACGGACATCGCAGAACAATGAATTTTGAAATATTACAATTTCGTACATTGACGTACACATTGTTTTTACCATGCAAACTGAAAATACGGCATGACATTGCTATGCCATGTTCACAGCTACAGCCGTTCTGCAAGGACATGTGTTTTCAGTGGAATTGTTCTGAAACGTTCAATAAGTACTGAATCCCGGTAATTCAAGGTCCAGTTTATATTATCGATGAATATATATCAGTATATATCTCCCTATATCTGTCTTAGACGCGATCTATTTGTTGTCCTTCTGACCATAGACAAATCTCATTTTCACGGATAAGTAAGTGACTTTTTTTTGGCGCAGCCGTATTAATCTTGGTTTTTTTATAACCTATAATGACATATTCTTCACGAATAAGCAGTTAAATAAGATTTTAGCGATACGAAAGATTTATGCAACAGTCTTGCTAACTTGATGGAAGTGTTTAATCTTTTTGCTCTGTGTCTTGTGCAACGCTAAATGATATAACAAAGCGTTCAGTCTGAATGACAAAGGTATGTGTCGGTCAGTGTATTTAGCCAGTATATTGGTATGTCTGGTACATACTACGCGTTACTTTTCACGCGAAATCATTTTGAATTTACCAGGTTGTGACAATCTTTTCTCTTATGTGTAATGAACTACAGCTATTTTCATGCAATATTTTTGTTCGTCCAACTACACGACCATCTTTTTAAACACATTTCCTGTTTCAATATAAACTTATATGGTAGTGATTGATATCTAATGCAGCTTTTTAGCATATCATTATGGAGGTATTTTGTAACAATACGGCATACATCTTGGAAGATATGTTTCTGAATGTCACAAATCTGACGAACTGAACAACTTTTAAGTAGTCACAAATACACAAAAATGTATAGAATTTATAAACGAGCGGATTCCGTTATATTGCAGGAAAATCGTGACAAAAAAAAAATAAACAAACAAAATAACATTTTTATCCTGTCATATCATGGAAACGAATTTAAATTTGGCTTGATAGTTGACCCTGGTCAGTGAAAATTTAATATGTAAAACTCTGTATCTTTGTATAAATGACATTTGCTCGTTGAATAAAAGCAAAAGTTTCATGACTCTGTGACTTTATAAATAGGGTAGAGGTACTAAAATGAATGAAATCGATGTTGTTGAAATTTAAGTAATGTCTTAACGGCTTATATGTCTAAACGTTCAAGTAATTTCATAAATGTATCAATAATATTTGGAAAGACAGTGCCAAAAGTATCGAGGGGTGTAGAGTACATACGATCAAACAGTCATTATATAATCTTATTAGAAAGGCTAAAAGCTTCATACATTTTCAATATTTACATGTACTTCAGCCATTGTCAGGCCTAGTTTAAACATATTTATTCCCAAAGGTACATAACATAGAATTGTATAATTACAACAACAAGTTAATTAACATGATATTAAGGAAAGAATAAGAATGGAAGACATGTCTTATAGAATTCTTCTCCTAAAGCGGGCAATATGGTTTGTATGGTCAGGCTTTGGTTGATGTCTTCTTTTTTAAATCTAATGTGGGGGTTCGAAACAGTCAGTTCAAGGCCAAGGTAATCAGTTTGCTATGAAAAGCTATTACGATGGCGGATAAGACACAGCACAACTGTTACAGCAGAAATATGCCTATGAATAAAGTAAACAAAGTTGCAGCATTCCTTACTTAGTCAATTTATCTGGTCAATGTGAGAATTTTGAGAAATTTTACTTTTTGTGAATATGATGAACATAGCAGCCCAACAGAAGAACGCCATAGTGCCGTTGTCCAGTTTTGGTAGTTAATACCAAAAAAAGAACCAGAAACAGATTTCAATAAAACCGCTCTTGAAATTACCATATCTCGGAATTTCAGTAGTTGTTTGTCCAGATATGAAAGGAAAACATACACTAGTTTCTTATTTCTAGACATGCATAACTCGTTTATTATCATACATGTATTTTGAAGCAAACAATAAAGAAGCATGTTTATACTTTTGCATAGTTTTTCTTGCTTCTGAAATCGACTCGGTGAATATGTATTAGAGTTTTTTTTTATATTTCTTTGTGACCATTTTTTAAATTGCCATTTGATTTATTATTCATATTCAAACGTAGCAGATTTTAGCTGGCTGATCTCGCCTTGACCAAGTGTCAAGTGAAAATTGTCACACACTTTTGATTGTACTATTTCTGTTGTTCTTGTCATCATGCATATTACTACAGTTTCTTGTGTGATAAGCTTTTTACACTTGGTATTGAAAGAAAATATTGAGAGACTGGCTGGTCGCAATCTTAGTACATATAAAGGTTAAGATCATTACAACTTTGACTCAAAAACGTTTGAAAATAGGAAGTGTCAATCACTTTTTATCATTAGCCGGGTGTTTCTAAACTATTTTTGAATTAAGAGAATTTTTGTACAAAAGAAGAAAAAAAATCTACAAGTTAAAGTTCTTAGTGATAGGTTTGCTTCAGGTGTGTGTAAGAACTTTGTGATTTACTGAAGAATATCTCGATACTTTTGTTCTTTTGTTATAGTGTGTGTTATTCTCGAAAGAAGCTTTGTGTCAAGTTTATACTTGAGACTTCTCTCATTAAGTTTGTTTCGAATGTGTGTATATTTTAAAGGAAAACACATATTTCTGTTAACTTTCTGGTTTATGACATTAAGCTTGCTATAATACCTATTGCTAACTGCTGTTAAACGTACGTTATAAATGGTAAAAGGGTGATTGCTTCTCTTGACCATATCGTAACTGTTACACGTGGTGATCAACGAAAATAAAATTGCATTTCTTTAAACATATATCCAGAGCTGCAGTATTAGCAGCCACTAATATATTTTAATCGTTAAAATTGCTATAAATGACAGTTAATATGCCAACAGTAAACAACAAGTACTTTGTGTGTACGGTAACGTAAGACGTCACAGAATTGAAAAACGTGATACTTACCAGCAGAGTAACATACATTTTCGCACTGCGCCGCGATCGTGATGATCGGTTGATATGTCGACATATTTCATATACTTTGATATTCATTTATACCACTATTACCTCATGTTACTACTTAAACTGAAAATTGAATGCATATGTGTGCACAAGGAAACTTTATAGCGCAAAAGTCCAAGTACTTTTTGATTCGCCCTTGTACATATCATGCCATCAATCAGTATGGGAAACTAAGCGTTTTTCAAAAGCGACGCCTAGTGTCTATAGGAAAATTTTATTAAATCTATTCTAATTCCGTGTGGTAGTTTTTTCCCATAAATGCATTATTGTGAAAGTTTCTGGCGAAATTCGACGTCGGTTATACTAGTTTTGAGTCAATAAATCGCTCGATTCTAATAGGATATGGGAATGAAGTTGACGAAAACAAATAGTACTCGATAAGTTGTTTCGAAACCATTTGAAAAAGAATGCTCAGTTTTTGCGTTTCTCTTTTATTTCATAGAAGTACGCTGCTAATCAGTGCGCTGGTGAAAATATGAAGTCAGTGGTGGTTTGAAGATGTACAGCTACAAAACGGATAACAGGAAAAAAAAAACCCATAGAAATGTCAATGTGTTGTAGGTGGTGGCTGAGGCATATTGAACTTTCAATTTTTCCAATAATCGGTATTATTGATTTTTGACACATTAAATAAAGAAGGATAAATTCGATTTATTCGTTATATCTTTTAAATGGTTTAAAAAAAACGAATTTGCTTCGGCGGCAATCGTTGATTTAATATTTCCTCTAAATGATCATATAATTTTAGAAATTGTAAGTTTATTATTTCACTTACCTTTTGAACCATTTATGTTACCACCCATATTTTCCATTGAAATCAATAGTAAAAGCCCTAATTTGGACAAAATTTAGGGTCACTTTCGTTGATATATTGCTCAAAATACGGAAAGCGGAAAAAATAATCGTTTTCGCTTCGGTGATGTTGCAAAAAAAAATTAGTGCTCGACTCAACTGTGTATATATAAAATTAATATTTTCATTATTCCGCTTACCTTTTGTGCTTTTTATACAATCACTATTACTTTTAAAATTGAGATTGGGGATAGGAGGTGGGATGGAATTACCTTTTAACATTTACGTAACATTTTGTATTACAAAAACAGTACGTCATGAAACAAATGCCGTATACATGTTTTGTTTTGTCCATTTCCATATCAGTTTCCTACGGATCATATTATACATACCCCTCCAATGCTCAAATACACATACTACTTCCATTGTCGTACGGACATCAGACGGAAGAATGTTTTTCATTTAAATCCTTTCTCATTGCGCTTACAGTTTACTACAGAATCACATCAGAACTACACTGCTGTTACTTGTAATTATTACCCCTAGTAAAATCAATTTTGACCTTACCAAATGCAACATTTTCTGTCATATTTACTGCCAAATTGTCAAAATTACATGCACAATGAAATTTTAACAAAAACCTAACTTACATCTTCATGGCGCCTAAAGTGAAAAATAATGATTAGACTAGATGACTCCCGTGCTGGTTAGGTCTATAAATCACGATGTTCATTGACTCCTGAAGGACCGATTAACCGACTCTTTATTCTACCAGACAGTCTTGAATCGGCTAGCTTTTTATATAACCCGGCGTACAGAGGTTCCGATTGTAACATAATTCTTGTCTGCTACAAATTAAACAGGAAAGTTAATGCAGTCTGTGAATTGCAAGAAAAACACTCGGTTGTAAGGATGACTCGAAACGTTTTTTCTATCTCTCGCTGCTCAAATCAAAGCCCCAAATCGGTAAATTGTGACGGGCAAATTTGATTTTAAACAAAGCAGTCTGAAAGACGTCGCTGTTATAGTGAAAGGCTGGAAGCATTGACATTTTTAAGGTATGACGTTCAAAACATTGTTACAGCAATATACTATATCCAGCAAAAGATTAAATAACTTTTACAGTGTCATTTTTCTTTTTATAAATTGTGTAGAATTCATGATATTTCCTCAGGCTCAAGTAGAGACACATTTCAAAGGGATGGCCACCATCCAAAACGTTTGCAGAGAATTCATTATCCCATTAATTTTGATAAAAGGAACGTCAAACTATTGAAAAACAATCATAAAGCACAAAATAAAGCTGTGATGATCATTTTTTGTTTCTAGGGTGTCTCAAGTAAAAGGATTTAATGAGACAGAATTCTAACTCCAACATTGAAAAATTAAGGTCGAGCTCTGTAGGACTGCCGCTTCATTTAAAAATAACCTTGGGGTAGAAGTAAAACCAACCTACATTTCTTCCACAATATGTAATCTAAAGAGTAAAGGCTAAATAGAGAACTTTAACAGCATGTAACTCAGATTTGTTTAAAGATGTTTAACTCTGTCCTCTTCTGTTTCAGAGGTAAATTCACCTTGAACAGCAAGAAATCACGTAACAAATGAACATTTTCTCTTCTGTACAATAAATCAATAATAAGTCTTGAAAAAAGTAAACACTTACTAGAAAAAAGGAATACAAGGGAAAAAATTAGTCCCATTGGAGCCTGAACCTATGTTCCCTGGAAAATTTAAGTCAACGTAGAGGTTTATTGTAGGAATTGAATATTCTTCAAAAGGTGGTACACTATTATATGGGTATTATATAAGTATTTTTATAATCCATGCATGACGACATCAATGAATTTGTTCCAAGCGATATGCCGAGAGATCACTTGGAGTTGTGACCTTGACCTTGAGCCAACATGACTGACTCATGAACTCATGAGTTCCGCACATTGTCTTGATGAGGTGATAATTTGATCCAGTTTTCATGGAAATCCTTCAATTGGTTTAGGAGATACAGAGCGGACACAAAATGGAAGGCTCAAACCTTTGATCTTGAGTTGTGATCTTGACCTCGAGTCGATATGGCTGACTTGTATGTTCTGTATATCGTGTTGATTAGGTGATCATTTGACCCAAGAAAGTTTCAGGAAAATCCTTGAAGGGGTTTAGGAGATACAGAGCGGACACAAAATGGAAGGCTCAAACCTTTGACCTTGAGTTGTGACCTTAACCTTGAGCCGACATGGCTGACTCATAAGTTCTGCACATTGTCTTGATGAGATGATCATTTGACCCAAGTTTCATGAAAATCCTTCGAGGGGTTTAAGTTTTATATAGCGGACACAATTGTTACGGACGGACGAACGGAAGGACGGATACCATTCCGATAACCCCCACCATTCGAAGGGGGGTGGGGGGGGGTAATTATGCTCAGCATAACGCATTTATCTAGCTCTCCGGTTCGTCTGAAGATACATTGATAAATCGATTGCTTTTCGAAAGGAATTTATATGTAATAAAGTATTAGTTTTATAAGAATAATATTCCATCAAACGAATATAATCTCACTACATTGTAATGCAGCCAGTTTGAACCAATACGACTAAACCTCTATTAGTCCCTATGATACATTAGGAAATCTTACGGAAAGTGTTTAAGCAAATAAAAGAAAATATATACTAGCTACAATAGTTCTGGACAGATGATCCCGTTTATTTAATATCACTAAAGTAACAGCCGGTCACATTTGGTTTTGAACATTTTTATGTCAAAATGTAGTTTAATCGACATGATTCTTACGCCAAATTCTATTTTTAATTATTTTGTATTCTCAAGACAAAGGCCAAGCAACCCGTGTCTTCGATAAATACATTTTTAACTAGTCGTGCTAACGCTAGTTTTGGGGGTCTTTTGAAACAATAAACACAAGTGGTAGAGTCCAATCCGCTTTATCTTAAAAAGCCAAAACTAAAATTATATAAAATTATTGACTATTATTGCATATTTTTGATATTCTTAAAGATTTTATTAACTATCAACAGTAGTCTATAAGTGGCATGCGGCGGCCGTAAAGAGTCTCCCCGTACATGGATTTAGTGTTGTAATATTTCCTGGTCATTTGGGGTTATAGAGTCTGTTCAAACTCTATCTAATAGATTCCGCTAAAGTCTTTGTTTGGGGGCGTGAGGGATGTTCCATATTCCATTACTCTCATGAACAGCCTCAACAGAACCTAGTCTGCTATCATTTTTCTTGGTTGCATTCTGTGCATCCAAAAGATCTTCTTAAAGATTTTATTATTGTATATGCTTTGATTTGGGACAAAAGATGACACGTTGTCAAACAGTCTAAGCGTGTCTATACAGGGAACTTATGCATAATAACGTATCATGCATAAGTTCGGTATGGCGTAGTAATTTACGACTGATGCAAGTTGATTAAACTTCAGTGTCTAAAGCAGGTAAAGTGTAGCTACAGTTATAGTCTGTTTCAAAGTCAAAGAAAGGAAATCATGTACAACTGTGTTTATTTCCCTAAACGAAGGAATGAAATAGCTACTTTTTTGCAAGGTCGCATAATTTACCAATCTGACTTAAGTGCACGATCTTCTTTAAAGCTTATAGAATATGATTCTAATCAGATTGCATAATTTACTTTGTTCATATACTCGTAGTTTGGCATTAACTCTTATTTATCAAGCAGTGCCTTTTCAAAAATTTAGAGGATGTTGAGGGAAGCTAGGATACGCGCTCAATATCAACTTCCTACGAAGTGTTTCTCTAGAATCTATATATGGTATGTTAGTAAATTTATCAGCCTAGGCGTAATAGTTGTTAAGAGAGTAACAGAACGATCCAATATAATAATTTGATACCTAAACAAGGGGAAATATTAGCAGTAGTTAATTTGTGTCATGTGAAACTATAATATATTTCCCGCGAGAAAAGATCATTATAGTCCGTTTTAAGAAATCAGGAAATTAAGTAATTCCGCGCATACACATTCCCCGCCTAACAAATTTAGTCCTTTCGAGATGAAATAGCCCAATTTTAGATATGTTAACAAATTCATGTCAGAATAAATATTGTTGCGACAGAAGATTTGTTAAGCGTATAAACCTAACCAAAGATTTAAAAAAAAAATAGGTCTACCCCTCATCAAATCATCAATTTGCAATGTATGTCAGACTTTTATGTTTATAATAAACTTTTACTAAAGTGTTGATTGTATAGATAAATATATAAGCATTGGTTTAGTATCCATATGCTATAACTTGGTTATTTTCTATTTTATCGAGACGAAATTTGCCACTAACATTTGTCTCTATAATAAGTAAGTCACAGATGAGAAATTTCATTTAATTCAATCGCTGAAAATAAAATAAATCACCTTTCTCCTGTACCTTTGCTTTGAGAAAGATTTTACTCGTATATGTAGTTTTATGAAAAGTCATTTGTCCTGCTTGACCACAACAAATGTAACCGTTCCACCTCAATTAGCTTTCTCAACACTTATTCTGTAGGCTTCACCATTTTATAAATTTACTACATTTGACACTCTTATCTTGTTATAGATATTATTCGCACATAATGAGACGACTTGTCATTATGTAACATTAAGATCCCTACCTTGAAGGTCAACGTCACATTTTGATGTCAAAGGTTAACATGGTATTAACACGATCTTTTTCGTGTCATGTCCATAATACTGTATCCGTCAGGGGATTATAATTATATATTAACTGACACAAGTGTTTCCAAAAATGAGACGACGTATCACGCGCAACATCCATACCTCTTACTTTAAGGTCAATGTCATATTTGGAGGCTAAATGTCAACAATGTTTATTTCCGTTTCCGCTCATACCAAACTACATTGCTTTTCTTTTCACAATAACAGTCTACATGCTGATAATGTAGGCGTAAAGACAGCCGGAAAATTGCGCTGTTAATGCATAGATAAGAGATATCTGAAAAGTAGTGACAATTAGTAAGAAATATACAGAGATTGTACATATTTCAACTGTCACTAAAGGAACATGTCTTCAAAGACATACCATAATCTAATGAAATTCAAAGACTGTCTGAGTTAGGCGTACCCTACATAATTTGATGACTACGTGAAAGTTTTTACATGAATAAATACTTAATAGATCTCATCGAATTGATGTGATATTAAAAAAAAATTGCAGTTATAAACTTAATTTAGGAACATGTAGAATAATCTGACGACATTCCCATTTAATTATGCTTTAATAAATAAGGCTGTATCTTATTAAGTATCAGCCATAAACATTTAAAACACTGTTTAATAAGAACTTGTTGAAGCGTTACAGCACCTAGAAATTGCAGTTGCTTTCCTCTTTAGGTCTGATAACGCAAATGTACAGAATAAATTTACTTGGAAAAAAATCAAAAGTTAGTAAATAGCATTTACATCAAATTTTGATATCTATTAAATTTGAAATATGCGTTCACAATTGATATGCCTCCTTTGCCTCAGTGTAATTACAGGATTTTAAAATTGCACATACTTTTATAATTATGATTAGTATTTTAATTTTATCATTTGATAGAATGAACAAAGTATGAGTGCATGGTTTCTGGTTTAGTTGTTATCTCCAGGTTTTTAGTATAAGTTGTAGGTTTTTATATATATGTTTCATGTTTTGATGCAAGTTTCATATTTTGCATTAAGCTTCAGGTGTTTATACAAGCTTCAGTGTTGATGTAGATATCAGGTTTTTGTTGCAGGTACAAGTTTCAGTTGGTGATGCAGGTATCAGGGGTTGATATAAGTTTCAGGTGTTGTTGCAGGTACAAGTTTCAAATGTTGATTCAGGTATCAGGGTTTTGGTACAAGATTCAGGCGTGATGCGGGTACAAATTTCAGGTGGTGATGCAGGTATCAGGGGTTGATATAAGTTTCAGATGTTGTTGCAGGTAAAAGTTTCAAATGTTGATTCAGGTATCAGGTTTGGTACAAGTTTCAGGCGTGTTGCAGGTACAAGTTTCAGTTGGTGATGCAGGTATCAGGTTTTGATACTATTTTCAGGTTTCGATGCAAGCTTCAGACAAAGGATAACTTCGAACGATTCAAAAAGAAGCAGCCGAAGGGCGGAGATGCTCCGGTAAATATTCAGTTCTCGTGCACATCAATATGTAAACTGAACCTAGCCTCATTAATCGTTCGCAGAATATTAAGTACGGCAGTATTGATTCTCAAAACTTTCTTAAACAGAAAATCATGCTATAGAAGTATTACAACTTTATCAAACTGCGCTTCAGAGTTAGAAGTTTGTCTTAGACACGAATGAGGCTGAATTCGCGAGCGCGAATAACGTTTAGGCAATATACAGTGTTTTCATTACTTTACATGTTTTTCATAAGCGTTAATGTTTTATACACCGTGCCTTTCTAATGACAAAAGGGAGTAAGTCTTCATTTCAGCAGTAACAAATTCACAGATACTGTAGAAATCTACTCATATATTACAACGCCTAGAGTAAACATTGATTTGCAATATGGGACAATGTGGAACTATTTCAAACTGGCATCTAGGCGGCATCGAGGATTGAAAAACAAAAAGTAACTTTTCTGTAGCATACCTCTATTGAAAATGTAACGTAATAATTTAATATGTGGACTTAAATAGATACAACTGCTATTGTTTTATAATAGATAATGAATACTTTTAATGTCAAAAAGTTAGACGTTCAGTCCTTTTACAACAAGACGTTGCATTTTTCCCGTCTCAAATGGTGTATCCTTCTGCAAAGCGATTGAGTACATGCTTATATGATCTTATAAGTTGCTTTACATATAATGTTTTATACGAGCTATTCTGTGGTTTACATTTCGTGAAGTGTGTCAAGGATTCATTGGCGGGGATAACGTTAATAAAAGTTGAATGTAAAAGAAACATTCTGGAGAAACTAAAACATATATGGTCATATATTTGACGTCGCGGGGCCGAAATAAATCCATTACATAATCTTGGTATTTCACTAGTGTAATAATATAAGATTCTTTCACTGGTTGTTGGTGCAGATGGGAATATCCGGCCTCGAGGACAACTGTTTAGGCGGTAACGAGGCTCCCTGCCGAGGAAAGACGTCATGACGTTTCCAAACAAATAACAATGTTAAGTGCCTGTTTTGTTTTATCAGTTGCAGCGTAACGTTATGAATTTTTGATAAAATAACGTGATTTGAATTGAGAAACATACTATCAGAAACCAATAGGAACTGTCAAGGTATTGAATTTTTATTCCGTTTTTTTAAATAAAATATAAATTACTACATAAATCTTCTACATATATGTAGTTCGTAATACGTCATTTACAGCACGAGAGTCATCTTACACCCCGGGGTATAAGATGGATTTTTCCAACACCAGTAAAGATACCGGAAATCCCCGTTTGGTATGCAAGAATACTTTGACGTTGACGTCGTTTTAAGTACAGGAGACGTTTGTCAAATAGACTTTTGTATTTAATTGGTAAGAAAAGAAGTAATTTCAATGTTTCAGCAGGAAAAGCTAATATTTGATGAAAAGAATTTGCACTTGTGGCTGTTTGCACTGAATCTATTAAATCTCGAGAAATTCTTTGAAAAGATAAATGGTTATCTTGCACTTTATTTTCACGACTTCTGCCTGAGCTCGCTGGTTGGCGCTGTTGTCTTATTACCCACGCATCTCGGTTGGGTTGATAAATTATTTATCGCTATCTTGATATATGTTGGCTAATAAGTGTCTCAAACTGCTATGTTACAATGTACATAATGAATGAAGCTAGAGTAAACACTGTGATTATTGATTTGGAAAACAGGGTATAAAACTAATTCAGTAAATTCTTTTATTAAGGTTTGAGCTGATAATAAATGAGCTCGAGAACAGTTTCATTGAGGATTATGATTTGTAGAATAAGTAATGTTTGGCATAGACTTTGAATAGTTGTATGGGATATTGAAATTAGTTTCTTCATGTAAAAAAGCAGCTATGATATGAATAGTTCTTGTCTGATAGGAGTTTAAGAATGCCTTTGGGATGATGGCTCTGTTACGTCGGTCATAAAAACACTGTTAAATTGAAAAAACAGCAAAAACAACTAAGTTCAAAAAACGATCTGATTATCGTATTTTGCGGAAGTTTCATCAAAACTTTAATCTAACACATTTTTTTTTTGTATTTCGTTTTAAAAATTCCATTAACTTACAGATTCAATTCTGAATATATAATTTCATTTCATGCACGCAATAGTATAGATTTTAATGTAGTTAAAGAATTTTAAAAAAATCGCGGAATCGTAAAATAGACTGTATGATTACTCTTTATACAGCCCGCAGAAAAAACGTAATGCTTTACATAGTTCTCTTCGTAGTTGCATATATGCAACAGCAATGCAACAATATATCAATTGAATTTTATTTCTTTTTTTTTAATTCAATTTATGTAAAGAAGTAAAAATCAATTCCAACAAATTTAACAAAGTGGCTCGAGTCAGAAGTACATTCGATACCTTTTCAGGCATATAGACAAATTTGGCGTCAGCATATCTCTAATATCCACATGATTTTAAGTTGTATTAAATATAATTAACATCCAATAAGTTTCTAATATACCATCCAACACAAAATTTACATTTATAGTACCAGACAGTTAAAAGCCTTTGCGTGTATAAGGAACAATGTGCCTAGAAATATTTCCATGCTTGATTTTATTTTCGTAAAATTATTGATAGACGTTTAAAAAGTAATAAACCTTAAACTAAACATGCAAACCTAGAGAGAATAAAGGCATGATATAGAATATATATGTAACTCGTAATGGAATTGAAGTCAATGCCTTGTTACTGTCTGAGTGTCCGAAAACGAAATCAACTATCCTCCTTTAATTATTAAGAGACCCAAGAAAATGCATGTGATATATAATTGTGCAAGCTTTTTGTATGCATTTTTTTTCTTGTACAATTATCAAGACGACACATGGTTGAATCTACCATGTTTACGTGATAGTATACTTTTTCTTGTTTTAAATGTTCATGTATAAAGTGTGATTGATATTCATTCGGCCTATATATCATAACACGTAAGATAATGAAGAACATACATTCTTGGCTGGCATACATGAGACAGCATTTATGATATTATCATTCAGATAAGAAACCTTCGTTTTGTATCAGTGTTGAAAATGAAATGTTTGTTTCAATGCCCCCGGTGTCCGAGACCCGGGAGTAATACGGTGTTTGAAACTTTCCGTCAACCAATCCGCCTATCTTTCCATCACATTTTCTTGAGTGCTCAGTCCTCCTAAAGTTTCATCAAATTGAGTTAAAGCCTGCTATATACATGCATCATCAACATGCGCTTATTGTTGGGATATTCGTGTCTGATTGTATTTTTAAGTCAAAGCCCAGTTTGAACTTTCAATTGTCACAACGTCATCAAAACATTGTGTATTTAAACTCCTACAGTTTCCATCCGAATAAAATGATAACTGTCCCGAAGGTTACGTATTATGAAAAAAGTTGTCCCTCTATTAAAAGAATTCCATTTGTTAAGAAATGAAAATAAACAATTCTCAAAATTGCAAAAAACGATGTTTAACCTAGTTATTTGAAATTTCAGCACCGGGATTATTGCAAATACATCAAAAAAGTTCTATGAAAACGGTGAGTTTTCAAAGGCGATGAACTGTCCAGAAGTTCGAACCCTTAATGTGGTCTCTTTTAGCATTTATAACATCAGTAAATTGACAATCGTTAACAGAATGATATACCTATCTTATATGTTGTTCAATTTTCATGTAATCTATGATAAGTTGATGTTGAAATTGCAAATATCAATTGAAGCATTTAACAAGAAGCACATAAAATTTGTATTCAATAATATATTTATTTAGAATGAATGTTTAAAACAGTGTCTTGGAGGCTTTTATGACCGGGTGGTTAAGGCCTGTCCGTTATAGAATCTCTCTAAGATCGAATTATTGCTATCAAGCCGGTTAGAGGAAGATCACTGGTTATAAGTACGTGTACATTAGTACCTTGCATACAATCGCTGTAACAATCTGGGGTCTTCATTGCCATTAATTCTTAGAAGAAAAAAAACGCCGTATATGACCTAAGCTGTTACTGAAAGAATATACTGAAGTTAGTGTAGTTTCGGTTTAGGAGCTCTCATCTTGCTCGTACCAATTTATGTCCCAGACATTTTCTGTTCCTGGAATAGATTGAGAATTCTTCAGCTCTTTTAACTGAAACCCTTTCATTTCACATCGATTCAACAGAACGATTTTACCTTCTTTTGATGACCTTCTTTGCTTTTATGAGCAGACCTTGCAAAATAGTAAGGCATTGCGGGGAGCTTGGTCAATAAAATTTGAAGTAGACAAATAAATCATAAAAGTTTAAAGTGTTGGTCTGTCGTCAATACAATTCAATTTTCTATGAATATGCAGACACTTATGACAACAAAAAATTGTTATGAAGCATGCATTAACTCTGGATATTCGGTTTGCATGTCAGCAAGTTATTGTCTTTACACATGAACATGACGAGTTCTCATATTTTGCTAAACCTATAAAGGCTCATAGTTAAGTAATTCGTTACATAAACGAGTTAACTTCTTGCATTTGTACATTTACAACCACATAAATGTCAACTAAATTTCTACTTCCCATATGCAAATTTGTTTCAATACACTAGATAAGAGAATTTTGCGACCAAATCGATGGAATTCTCAGCTTTATACCGGATAAAGATATTTTATTGCCTTGGGATATCTTCAGGGAAAGACATCATTATATGTTATTCAATCTTTTGTAGACAGAGGAAATTTTATATCAGACTGAGTCTGATTGTATGCCTTGTAGCCCAAGCTGCTGTCGTAAATACTTTGAATCTGTTTCAGAGAAGGGGCGGTGCATCTTACAGCGCAGATCCTGACTGTTATCACAATGTTATGGTTGTGTGCGTGCGTGTGTGCGTGCAAGCGTGCGTTTATTTGTGTAAAAACAGTTATATTTTAATAATGATCCAATTTCAATATTATTAAGGAGAGTTTCAAGGCTATTCTGCATGTTATTAGATGTAAATTCCATGAACTTTCGCCAAAAATAGTCAATTCTATCTCGTAATAAACACATGACAAGGATATAATACTGAAAGCAGCTTACGATATATAGCATATAATTCAAACATGGGGGAAAGATGGGTTCAAACGTAATTGGCTCCGGAGCCATGAATTCTGCGGGTACAAAACAAAATTCGGAGAGCCTCTTCCGGTTTGTAACGTCTTGCCAGACTAAAACCTATTATTTAAATTCTTTTCCTTCTTTTGTGAAACATAGAAAGTTCACAGGATGATAAATATGTATATATATATAAACATAATAAAAACATGAATTTTGTTAGAATGTTACCACTTTGTTATTTTCTTCCGTAATAATTTAACAATTAAGGTAAATGAGGACCTATGCAGAGTTATCTGGAAAAAAACAACAACAGGTACTCAAATATGCATCATATTACTTTTATGAGAAATCTGCTCTATTGATTTTAATCTTTTCCCTTTAAAACACACTTTCCCTTGAGGTATGTTCTTTCTGTGAATAGTATGTGTTTATTCTTTATATGTGTCACGATTGCGAAATCGATAATTTCATTTTTATAGAAAACGGTATATAGTCCCAAGTACGGCGGATTTGTGTTTTAGCCTAGTTTATGATAAAATGTTCTGATACAGCATTTATACAACAAGCCACGCAATGAAAAATGAGAAAAGTGTCGTATAAGGTTCGCAAGAGTTCGCAATGTGGTTTCTCTACCGATTGTGGCGGTGTTTTGATTAGATAATTGGGGTCAACAAACCTAAGTTATATTCGTCTTACACGAATAATCAGGCAAAATGCAGTCTATTTATACAATACTAATCTTGTATTCGCGTTTTGTTTGTGCTGCTGTAATTGGCGGTGTAGGTAAATTGCGTTTTTGGAGCGTGGCTTTCCCTGTTGAATATAATCGTTGCTTTTTTCCACTTCCCCCCAATAAATCAACCCTTTTATCTACCTCTTGCCCGCTTTGGTATTTTAAGAACTGTTTTAAATGTCATTTGTTTGTAGGCTGCCTGTAACGAGACACAAGTTGTATAAATATGTGTTTATCAAGATAATACAACCGACCAATCACATATTATACAATTCCATGCTTCGTTTTATTCTCATCCGAAAGTTTCCAGTTGTTCACTACTTCGTGTATAATTCTAATTATGCATCATTTTCCTTTTATGTGAATCGCTATTGTAATTAATCCAAAAGACCAAAATATCCACCCTTTTAAATATTCATGTTTCGCAAATTTTTCTCAACATTTTCGAAGAAAAATGTCAGAATTTATGATAGGAACTTGTTTACGGACTGCACTAACGGAGCAGCTGGAAGTATCTTATCACCTACTATAGTGTATATGGACACCGTATGTCCACTCTGAGTCGAACTCACTCACGTTTATTACATGAAGCTATTAGGTGACGTTTTTCGAAAAATTTGGAAAGTATTGTAACTGTACAATTTTTTTGTATAAAAAATGGCGTCATTTTAATTATCTAAAGGAAGTATTTCTCCGAGTTGGCCCTCTCGGTAGAACCACTTTCACAATCCCGTTTCGGCTCTAGTTTTTGTATTCTCCCTAAAAGATACTGACTACAATTACACATAAAAACAACGAGGGTCATACGTCATAAGTGTCAATTTGCTATTCGAAGCAAGGATACTCTTTTTTTGTATGGTAACCAAGGAAATTGACCAGCAGATTGTTTTCTTAACTATTGACTATCGCTAACATCATGGTACATTCATGAGTAACCACACCTTGCCTCGAACTTTCTTATAACGATCACAGTAATTGTATAGGAGAGAAATTCGTTTACATCTACTGGCAGACACTGCATTTCTTGAATAGTTTTCTCTATTCCATGATAAACGTAGAAATGTAAATTGACCATCATTGACAAATTATCCCGACAACGAGGACAGTCGACGTTGTCCATCATTCTTAATTGATCGCATTGTTTTCTTGCAAATCACCCCTCACTGATGTTACGAACAAATAGGTACTTTGTTGTCAAACTCATTGTTAATGTTGTGAGTGACAAGGTGGTGCGAAAGCCACCTTTGTAGTATTTTGGGTCTTCCTTATTCTGTCTGTGTGCTGAAAATATATTGTCTTCTGTTTTCATGAAGGTTAATTTGACATTCTGCAGTAATTTATCATATTAATGGCAGCCACCTGACCGATGGACGAATTTTTTCACAAGATGATGTGTCATGCCGTCAAGGAAAACAAATGACCCACTAACGAAGTAAGTCTCCGTATCAACACATTATTGTACATTGTATATATAGTCTTAACTAGGCAGATCAGACTTGAAGGAGAGAAAAAATATAGGCATACTTACATTAGTCAACATTTTAAAGTACACACGAATGTAAAATCTTAGCAGTGGTTGTTAGAAAACCACATAGAAATTATTTTAATTTAATGCACAAGAAAACTGCATCAGACACTCATTCAAGAGCCCAAACATACCATTTAGCATAATTCTTCAAGGCCTGAACTTTTTTAACCATCTACTTTGACAAAATCCGCAAACATCAGACAGAGTATTTCTCTTAGATGAGAAAAAATAATACTTGAAATGACGCAGAAGAGACACAGAGTGCAATAATATCTGTCTATTAATAATTTACGTTTTCTGCTGTTTCTCAATATTGACAAAATATGAAGGAAACCGGCACTTTATTTGTCAAGCTGTCCTACTGAAAGTTTTAAATCGATATTTTCAATGTTAACAAATAGTCTGTTTCGTGCTTCAAGTCTGTTAGAATGAGCTTACTGTGAATGGAAAGGAGTCATTGAAAGCTCTTATGTCATCAGTTCATGAATATCATTTGACAATACCAAATAAATTGTAGCAAATACCTCATCTCCTTACTGGTGACAGATTTATCTTCGCTAAAAACTATCGAAAGCACAATTTTGGCATCCCTAACTCTGTTTATTCATTATTTTGAATTTAGGTCAGCCATATCTAGACGTATGTTAGGAACATTTAGATATTAATCCAAAATACGTTATAGCATCAGTCCAATCGGCTGGTAATCATTATCTAGCTAGCTGATGACGTGCGGATCCCAGATTTCTATAGGAAAAAGCAGTGTATTCCAAGCAAACTTTTAGAGAAGGTAATATTTAAACATTACAACATGACTTACATACTGTGAAACGACGTAAATATGCAAGTATATGATAAAATCTGTGGAGATTTTTGGAAGCATAGAACTCAGCAAGCAACATAATAGTAGACTCGTTTGATCGAGTCTGTTAATGAGAAGTAAATAAATATGAAACACTCTCCACCACGCCTCCTAGCACCGGCCTATGCGGTATCACGGTAAAATTGAATGTTTTCAATGATTCCATAGGAAACACTCCAGTCCAAATACTGGAGACATTTTACAGCCGCTAAAAGGCACTTTGGTATGGGGTAGCCTCCACATGGTATGAAGTTAAGAGGCATGAACGATAGCAGATTATCAACAAAGAACAATTCAATTTCAAGAATGGCATGCGTTTAATTTTTCATCGATTTCATTTTAATTAGCAATTCCAGTTTTTCTTGTCATAAAATCACAATAACCATTATGTTGCGCAACGTGATATTTAAATTCACCATATCTTTCTGCTAATCAGAAGCTATTTAGGAAACATAAATAACTGATTTTGATCATATATATTATATCATACCAGATTCATATTACGATCATTTTATGACAAACATGTTCAACGGACCTTTGCATACAAAGGCAGCCACTCAGGGCGCCAAATGCATGCTCTACCAGTATAGTCACAGAGCTGTCTGACGAGAGGGACAGGGTGACCGAAATTTTTAAGATATAAAAATGTCCGGCTAATTTAGCTTAGCTCTTCGCCAATAGACACTTTTTCTTTAACGTTCCCGGTGTGTAGGACCGATACACGCGAAGCCGTACCATTCTAACAGTAAAAAACATTCAGAATTAATATCCGCTTCATAAGAACGCATCATCCCAAAACAAAACCCCACAGCAACGCAGGTATGTAAATTATACACAAAGCAAAACCAGTAGACTTCACAGACAAAACAAACATACTAAGGAACTCCGCGGGACACCGCTTTGGAACGGTCAATGACAAAACACCTTAGGGAACTTAATCTGGTCATTGCGCGCAAGCCATCACTCCTTGTCGCCACCATGTTTCAATGTTACAGGATGGTGTACATAGTTATTCCTGCTATGTGAATTCCTTACATACGCATTAGGTAAAAAAGACATACTATGTAAAACACGTGGTTTTAAAACATACAAAAGAAAGCCTAAATAACCATAAACACACGTAATCAGTGCCTGTACAGAAATCTGAATAAAAGAAAGCCTAAATAACCATAAACACACGTATTCAGTGTCGCCTGAACAGAAAGCTGAATAACAATAGAAACACCTTAAAAGGGCCCGGCGAAATAGACCAGAAGACAAATATCAAAGCGGGCTGAAAGAAATATCTTTGATAGAGTCTCATAACTGTCTCGTAAGAATAATTTTTATTTACGCTGTACGGTAACTTTGGAACGTACTGGCAACGAAGAGTGAGGTTTGGTGAACAATTACCCTGTTCTTATTTCCCAGTGGTATTTTTCCACTAACACTTCGAAAGAATAGCCCCTACAGTGTTCTTTGTTTTCGTTTCCTAAATGTAGTATTTTGTCTATGCATTTATGTGCATATTTTCGTGATCACGTTCTTCTATAAGGTTTTAGTGTTATGGGGTTTTGTTCCGTTTAACGTGGCTGTTGCCGTCGGATTTTTATTTGTTTTTGTTTAACCGCATATATTTATGATAATTATGTTAAGCATTCTTCTTGTTAAACGATTTAATACCAATAAGTGAAAGTGGTGAGGCTTCTTTAAAAGGTTTATCATTTCGATGTTTTACAAATCTTACCTTTTGTTACAGCTGTGTACTTTAGGGAAACCTTTTTCGTAAGACAATTCGAGCGAGATTAACGTAAAGGCAGTATATAGTTTTGTCATTAATATACACGGTTTCCCCAAGCATTAATGCTGTATGCACCATGCGTTCCTACTGACAAAAGATAATATATCTTCATTTCAGAAGTAACAAAATCCCAAATACAGTAGAAATTTACTCATATATTACAACGCCTACTCTGGGTAAACATTGATTTGCAACATGGGGCAGTGTGGAAGTATTGAAACTGACATCTAGGCATCGAGGATTGAAAAGCAAAAACTGATTTCATTCTGTTCAATATGTAACGTAATAAATGAATAAGTGGACATGTATCGTTTTATAGATGATAATGAATATGTTTCATGTAAAACGCAAGTTTGAGGTCCAGTTCTTTCACAGAAATACGTTGCACTTTTTTTCTGTCTCTAATAGTGTATCCTTCTGCAAAGGGATTAAGTACATGCGTATATGATCCTATAGGTTTGCCTTTCATATAATATTTTATGCGAGCACGTCTGTGGTTTACATTTCGTGAAGTGTGTTTAGAATTCACTGCAGGGATAACGTTTATCTACACTGTTCTGCTACTGGAGCATGCTCTGAGAGTGAAGTTCGGTGCACAAAAATTAATCGGTTGTATTACCCAGTGTTGTGTTTGCTACTGACCGTTCCAAGGCAGTGCCTCACTGTGTACCTTTATTTGTTATTTTTGTCATTGTCGTCGAAATGCTAATTCACATATACACCGAATCGGACACGCCGGGATTTCTTTATTTCACGTCAACTGGCTTTTCCCATTGAATTCATTAAGGTAGTTCTGCACATTTAGATCGAAAAGTTTTGTAGAATTTGATTAAACTTCAGATTATACCTAGAAAATTCAGCAAATAAAAAGAATAGGGTCGTTTGCTTGATTTTATGCTAGACTGATTTGAAAAATTTGGACCTCATGCAATTTTTCATATTGCGAGTCTATGGGAAAATCGTAACTTTCAAAACGTTTTCGCGAATAGAAATGTTTCTACAATGTAGATTTTGATGAAACTTCTCACAGTTGTGAATAAACATACGGCCTATAATGTGGTGAAATAAAATGTATAGGTCCGTGTGCTTATTTTTGAGAGATTCGACCATGATTAAAGTGAACCGAATATTTCACGCTAATTTTAAGACATCATTTTGAATTATTTAACGTAAGATATGTTTTAATATCATATTTTGACATTAGAAATATAGTTACAGTGCCATTTTAATAAATTTACTCACAGGTTGTGATTAATTTTTAAGATGATTTTCATTTCCGTACGCCGAAGCCAGGCTTTATTCTACGTTATCCGGATAAATGACGTTACGCCGTCTTTTCCGGTTTATCAAACGTACAGAACTACCTTAAATCTCGTGAATTTTTTTGAAAAGATAAGTGATCATTTTGAACTTTGATTTAATGACTTCTGTCTAGGCTCGTTGGCTGGCGCTGTTGTCTTCCTACCCACGCATCTCGGTTGATAAAATATTTAACGCTATCTCCATTTATGTAAGCTAATTATTTTCTCAATGAAGCTAGAATGAGCAATGTGATTACTGATTTGGAAAACAGGGTATAAAACTTAGATATATTTCAGTAAATTCTTTTATTAAGGTTTTGGCTGATAATAAATCAGCCAGAGAACAGTTTCACTGAGGATATGATTTGTAGAATAAGTAGGGTTTGACATGGACTTTGAATAGTTTTATGGGATATTGAAATTAATTTCCTCATGTAAAACAGCATCTATAAAATGAAAAGTTCTTGTCCGATAGGAGTTTGAGAATGCCTTAGGGATGATGACATAAAAACACTGTTAAATTGAAGAAACAGCAAAAACGATTAAGTTCAAAAACGATGCTGATTATCGTACTCTGCAGAGTTTCATCAAAATTTCATTTTTTTTTGTATTTCGTTTTCAAAATTCCATTAACTTACAGATTCAATTCTGAATATATCATTTCATTTTATGCTTACGTTTAACTCTCACAGGTCTGAGCCCGCCCGCTTAGCTCAGTAGGTAGAGCGTCGGTCTACGGATCGGGGGTTCGTGAGTTCGATCCTCGGGCGGGGCGTATGTTCTCCGTGACTATTTGATAAACGACATTGTGTCTGAAATCATTAGTCCTCCACCTCTGATTCATGTGGGGAAGTTGGCAGTTACTTGCGGAGAACAGGTTTGTACTGGTACAGAATCCAGGAATACTGGTTAGGTTAACTGCCCGCCGTTACATGACTGAAATACTGTTGAAAAACGGCGTTAAACCCAAAACAAACAAACAAACAAACTCACAGGTCTGATATTCTTGTTCATGTTAATATTCTTAATAGCCAGTCAACGGTCCCCATTCAAGAAAAGCTTGATTTCCAATAATTTTGACAATTCTAAATGTAAACTATAATTGAGCGAACTACAATCTCTGAATGAATAACCTTTTGGTTTATGGCTTAAATGAAACATAACAAACAAGATAGAAATGCTAGATGTAACCAAAATTATCGCAAAAGACCTATTGTCAGTTTGGTGTAATGCAATACGCATCTACTTTTACATGATAATGAATTAGATCTAAATTGATTTTGCTTACCATGTGATACCTGCAATCATATTTAACATGGATAGTATTTAAACAAAATTAATAGTAACAGTCACTTTCTTTCCTTTCACATTTTTCTGTTATTGATTTTAACTGTTTCGTGGTACTTTGCACGCAATAGTATTGATTTTAATGTAGTTAAAGAATTTTTTAAAAAAAATCGTGGAATCGCAAATTTCTTAAAAGACTGTATGATTACACTTGTTACAGCCCACAGAAATAACGTTTAAAATTAATGTTTTATATAGCTTGTTTTCGTATTTACAAATATACAGCAGCAATACAACACTATGTCAATTGACTTTTTTTAATTCAATTTATGAAAAGAAGTAAAAATCAATTCCAACAAAATCGGGCTTGAGTCAGAAGTACATTCCATATCTTTTCAGGCATATGGACAAATGTGGCGTCAGCATATCTCTAATATCCATATAAGTTTATAATATACCATTCAACACAGAATTTACATTTATAGTATCACACAGTTAAAAGCCTTTTCGTGTATAAGGAACAATGTGCCTAGAAATACTTCCATGCTCGATTTTATTTTCGTAAAATTATTGATAGACGTTTAAACAGTACTAAATCTTAAACCAAACAGAATAAAGGCATGATATAGAATGTAACTTTAACTCGTAATGGAAATGAGGTCAATGCCTAGTTACTTTCTGTCCGAAAACGACATTAACAATCCTTCTTTAATAATAAAGATACCCAAGAAAATGCATGTTATATAGTATCGTGCAAGCCTTTTGTACGCAAAATATGCAGTTACCTTTTTTTCTTGTACAATTATCAGGACAACACATTGTTGAATCTACCATTTTTACGTGATAGTACGTGATTGTTTTAACTGTTAATGTATTAAGTGTTATTGATATAAATTATATATCATAATTATAACTTTCACAAAAATGCAAAGATGTATTTTATCTACGATAATGAAGAACATACATTCTTGGCTGGCATACATGGGACAGCATTTATGATATTATTAAGATAAGAAGCCTTCGTTTTGTATCAGTGTTGAAAAGGATATTTTTGTTTCTATGCCGCAAGGTTCGAGACCCGGGAGATATATGGTGTTTGAACTGCCCATCAACCAATCCGTCTATCCGTCCATCACATTTTCAAAACATAGTGTATTTCAACTCCTACAGTTTCCATCCGAATAAAATGATAACTGTCCGAAAGTAAAATATTCTCAAAAAGTTGCCCCCACCCCACTCTATTAAAAGAATTCCATTTGTTAAGAAATGAAAATAAACAATTTTCAAAATTGCCGAAAACGATGTTTAACTTAGTTATTTGAAATATCAGCACCGGGACATTTTTGCTAATACTTCAAAACGAAGATATGTAACAGTTCTATGAAAACGGTGAGTTTTAAAAGGCGATGAACTGTCTAGAAGTTTGAACCCTTAATGTGGTCCCTTTTCTGGAATTCAAGCATTTATAACATCAGTAAATTGACAATCGTTAACAGAATAATATACCTATTTTATATGTTGTTCAATTTTCATGTAATCTATGATAAGTTGATGTTGAAATTTTAAATATCCATCGAAGCATTTAACAAGAAGCACCTAAAATTTCTATTCAGTAATATATTTATTTAGAATGAATGTTTTTAAAACAGTGTCTTAGAGGCTTTTATGTCCGGGTGGTCAAGGTCTGTCCGTTATGGGATCTCTTTTAGATCGAATTATTGCTATCAAGCTGCTTAAAGAGGAAGATTGCTGGTTATACACCAGTACCTTGTAAACAACCGTCGCAACAATCTGGTGTCGTCTTCATCATCATTAAGTCTTAGAAAAAACGCCGTTTATGTCCTAAGCTGTTACTGAAAGAATAAACTGAACTTAGTGTAGTTTCAGTTTTAGGAGCTCTTACCTTGCTCGTAGCAATTAATGTTCCAGCCATTTTCTGTTCCTGAAATAGATTTATAATTCTTCAGCTCTTTTAACTGAAACCCATTCATTTCACATCGATTTAACAGAACGATCTTACCTTCTTTTGATGACCTTCTTCGCTTTTATTACCAGAACGTGCAAAAATAGTAAGGTATTGCGGGGAGCTTGGTCAATAAGATTTGAAGTAGACAAATAAATCATAAAAGGTTTAAGTGTTGGTCTCTCGTCAATACAATTCATTTTTCTATGAATATTCAGACACTTATCACAACAAAAAATTGTTATGAAGCATGCATTAACTCTGGTCATTGTATCTTCGGTTAGCATGTCAGCAAGTAATTGAATTTGCACATGAACGTGACGAGTTCTCATATTTTGCTTAACCTATAAAGGCTCATAATTAAGTAATTCGTTACATAAACGAGTAAATAAACTTGTATTTGTCCATTCACAACCACATAAATGTCAACTAAATTTCTACTTCCTATATGCAAATTGGTTTCAATACACTAGATTAGAAAATTTTGCGACCAAATCGATGGAAATTCTCAGCTTTATACCGGATAAAGATATTTTATTGCTTTGGGATGCCTTCAGGGAAAGACGCCATTACATGTTATTGAATATTTTGTAGACGGGAAATTTTATATCAGACTGAGTCTGATTTTATGCCTTGTAGCCCAAGCTGCTGTCGTAAATAATTTGAGTCTGTTACAGAAAAGGGGCGGTGCATCTTACAGCGCAGATCCTGATAGTTATCACAATGTTATGGTTGTGTGCGTGCGTGTGTGCGTGCATGCGTGCGTATATGTGTGTAAAAACGGTTATATTTTAATAATGATCCAATTTCAATATTATTAAGGAGAGTTTCAAGTCCATTCTGCATGTTGTTAGATGTAAATTTCATGAACTTTTGCCCAAAATAGTAAATTCTATCTCGTAATAAACACATGACAAGGATATAATACTGAAAGCAGTTTATGATATATAGCATATAATTCTAACATGAGGGAAAGATGGGTTCAAACGCAGTTGGCTCCGGAGCCATGAATTCTGTGGGTACAAAACAATATTCGGAGAGCCTCTTCCGGTTTGTAACGTCTTGCCAGACTAAAGTCTATTATTTAAATTCGTTTCCTTCTTTTATGAGACAATGAAAGTTCTAAGGATAAATATATATCCATTACCATAGAAAAAATGAGAGTTTTTGAAACTAATTGTTTATCAACTATCCTATGTGTCGCTTACTAGGTTGACTAAAGTTGTCAAATATTTCTAGATTTCCTTATTTTGTTATGTTGTTATCCCTGCTGGAATCGTGCCATGTTCTCTTATTTCCCAGGCGATTTTGACGTATTAAACATGAAACATTTAGATTACTATAGTACTTTTATTTATTTATTTTGTTGGGTTTAACGTCGCACCGACACAATTTTAGGTCATATGGCGACTTTCCAGCTTTAATGGTGGAGGAAGACCCCAGGTGCCCCTCCGTGCACTATTTCATCACGAGCGGGCACCCGGGTAGAACCACCGACCTTCCGTAAGCCAGCTGGATGGCTTCCTCACGTGAAGAATTCTACGCCCCAAATGAGGTTTCGAACCCACATCGATGAGGGGCAAATGGTTTGAAGTCAACGACTCTAACCACTCGGCCACGGAGGCCCCTACTATAGTACCCGCTTACTCTTAGGTCTCAAGCAATTATTAAACTAGCCAGAAGTTTTAATGCCAACATTTTTAAGAGTGTTAAAATAAAAAATTACCAACAAATGAGACTTTTCGTGTGTAAGCCTGTATCGTGCGAACATATACTTAGTTCTAAATTAATGTTTCTTTACATTATAGAAACTTGTAAGTACGCCATACCACCATTTGCTAAAAAATCAGACTGAGATTTGACAAGAACAATACTTTTTAAAATTACGAAGAGAAACCATACAGAAATTTCATGTAGACGGTACTATTATATCATTAATCAAGTGATTTCATACTGGCATTGTCATTTGTCCGAGGGTTGTCGTACTGGCACAAGGCCAAAGGCTATATTACTATTCCTATTCACCTTTTGAATACTGGGTAGAGCACCATTAGAACTCTTTATCTTTCTTTACGGCAATTAAGCACATTCATATAAAACTGTTTTAGTATTTTTAAATAAACCCTGACGTCTTAAGATCAAACTCTGATTTTGATAGCATTATCATTTCAGCTAGTAAAAACATGATTTGTGTAGGTACGTGTGATTAATTTTTATATTGTGAGATATTGTGATGCCTCGATATAAACAGCAACAAGGGAACTTACCCTATTTATTAGTTTATTTTCTCTAGTTATGTTTCAATTCGATTAACTGATTTTTAATTGCGATAAGAACTGTTTTAAATGTCATCTGTTTGCAGGCTGCCTGTAACGAGACACAAGTTGCATAAATACTTCCTTCGGATGGGGTTATTGCTAATAACTTAATAAATGAAATCCATTTATTATGTTTTTGCAATATGTGGCATAAAGGTTAGATCCCCACCTTTGATGATGCATATCAACTGTTAATATTTGTCTTTACTTGATAAAATTAGTCACCTATCACATATTATGTATGATGCTGTAACAGAACCATTTATTGTTAATTGTGTTTTCAAATTCGTCATTTAGATATTAAATGACAGATTTCAATCAAAGATACGTGTTGGTTTTTGATTTGATTTACTACATCATCAAACAGAGCTCATAAAGTGAGTGTAAGATATACCTTGGTTATATGGAGCTAATGCTACGGAGCTTGCATAAATACAGATTTATTGAAAAATAAATATATTTATGCAAGTACGGGACGGTACGGGTTTTAATATTATTCAATTGCGGAGCACGAAAATCTTACGCGCAAATTATCAAGAACTTCAAACCCTCCCTCCCATCCCTGGTATGCTCAGTATACCTATAGTTGTAGATAGTTCAACATGTGCCAGTCATTTTTGTTGTCTTGATAGATATGTCATTACAGTTTCATTGTAAAATGATGTTCAACATATGCTAGTCATTGTTATAATAGATATTTCTCATACTTCTTAATTGTTAGAATGACATTCAACATACATTTATAAATGCTGTATTGATACTTCGCATGTAAATATATATATATTGATATTATTACTTTTAACTATAAGGCTGACATTCAGCGTGCTATTATTATTATGCTAGTCATTGTGCCTGATTACTTTTTGACCATAAGACTGACATTCAACATAATATTATACCGATCATTGTTAATTAATGGATATGTATTTCAGTATTTTGCTAGATGTAAGACTCTCATTCATTGTTTATTGGCATAAAGGTTAGATCCCTACCTTTGATGATGCATATCAACTGTTAATATTTGTCTTTACTTGATAAAATTAGTCACCTATCACATATTATGTATGATGCTGTAACAGAACCATTTATTGTTAATTGTGTTTTCAAATTCGTCATTTAGATATTAAATGACAGATTTCAATCAAAGATACGTGTTGGTTTTTCATTTGATTTACTACATCATCAAACAGAGCTCATAAAGTGAGTGTAAGATATACCTTGGTTATATGGAGCTAATGCTACGGAGCTTGCATAAATATGTGTTTATCAAGATAATACAACCGACCAATCACATATTATACAATTCAATGCTTCGCTTTATTCTCATCCGAAAGTTTCCAGTTGTTCACTACTTCGTGTATAATTCTAATTATGCATCCTTTTCCTTTTATGTGAATCGCTATTGTAATTAAATATCAAAATATCCACCCTTTTAAATACTCGTGTTTCGCAAATTTTTCTCAACATTTTCGAAGAAAAATGTCTGCATTTGCGGACTCCACTAACGGAGCAGCTGGAAGTATCTTATCATCTACAATGGTGTGTATTGACACCGTAAGTCCACGCTGAGTCGCACTCGAACACGTTTATTACATGAATCTATTAGGTGACTTGGAAAGTATTGTAACTGTACAATTTTTGGGGGCAATGACCCCAGATTTAACAAACCGTCTTTCAACTTTCTTGTCGAGCTTATGACCAACCTGACAACACAGAAAACAAGTTCCAAAGTATTTACCAAACATAACTTTCATATTGCATTTTGCAATTATATTTTTGATCCAGACATGATTAAATAGATCTACACATTTTATATTAACAACAGTATGTGACGAAAACTTAACTGCATTATAAACAAAATTATATTAGGTCTTCTCATGCGTAAGAATAACAAAGACGCTTGATTTGATCACATGATCGATACTAAAACCGACACTTGTTTTGATCATGTGACCTATTCTGAAATCCAATAACTAGTTTCAATACGCTAAAAAAAAGGTGTTCATGATTCTGCGTGAAAATAGCAACTACTTTGGCATTGCAACGCCACTGATAAGCCGATAGATTATTGATTTTTTTCATCGCCGTGCCTCGACACTGTTGTGGATGTGTATTGAGAAACGTTATCAGTTTGCGGCGGTCAGTACCGTTTATCAGTAGGCGAATCTATAAATATGCGGCAACATCCTATAGATCCCGATTCGCAATCTGTTAAAATATCTTTTTTCTAAAATATTGTTTCAGAAAATACAGTGCTGAAATGAAATACTTTTCGCATGTCTAAGAAAACATTTTCAAAAGATATGTTATTGATAAAAATTACTACTATATAAAAGGTAATAATAAAAAATAAAATAAAAAAACTGTGTTTTACTTGAAATAGAATAGGTAGAAAAATCAATACTTATTCGTCAGTTTGAATTTATGACTTATTTGGTTCGGGGGAAGATGGAGGGGGAATTAATTTGACAGTTTGATTTTTTGAAATTATTATCTAATCCAGGAAGGTCTCATTTGTTCCAGTCTAATCTAATAATCGTCAGTAGATTTTTTCTCTCATTGTTCGAATTCGTAAAATCAACTATGAACAGATTACTTCTGTTTTACACGAACTATTAAGAACATTTTAAAGCTTAAGGGCGTATTTATGTACTTGGTCGGACCGTCCTTATTCGTGATTTTATTATGTATAATTACAGATTTTGATCTCGAAATCAACTGTAAATCGTTAATCAAAATGTCTTGTCCACAAAAGTTGCATAAAAATGAATTGAATTTCAAATAGTTATTAAAATTAAATACACAATTGCACGGTGCATATCCATATCGGCGGACCCTTTGCGAAATATGCTTTATCGGCGGTTTCTTGCGTCGGCACCGGCGATTCTTTGCTATGCTATAAACAGGTTGGCAGTTATAAAAAGTCAGATAAACACAACAAATCAATTAAGCTATAATGTTTCCAAAAAGTCATTAGCCCTAGAGCCTCTCTGTGCGTAATGCAGAGAGCCTGCCTGTGCAAAAAAGAAGAAAAAAAAATACTGGTATGCAGAGAGACTGCCGGTGCCACGACAAAATCGAAAGTATGTGGTTTTAAAAAAAATCCATTTGCATTTCGGCCTATTTATCTTTATTATTTGGAAGAATATTGATAAATGAATACAAATAGTGTGCTTGATATCTATGATATCAAAGCAAAAACTGGTTAAAGACTGTGGAAAAAGTCGGGCTAGTGTTCCATGTCAGTACACCATCAACAAATTTCATCGAGTTGCGAGCAAAATCGCTGATAATTAAAAAGTAAAGTCACTATAAAACATAGAAAAGACAATCTTATGTTCCGTGCTCTACTTATTTTTGAGAAGCATTCCTATGATCATGGATGGCAGCTCGATTTTTCGCCTCCCATACCTACCTGGGCACTGTTTATAGCAAAAAATAGCCGGTGCCGACGCAAAGAAACCGCCGAAATTGTAGATTTCACAGAGTGCATCGATATGGATATGTACTGTGAATTGGAGAGAGCATCCTGAATATACGCTGATCAAACTGGTCTTTATATGCAGGAAAATTATCGTTTAACGTAAAAAGTGCGCTAAATACTGCTATAACTGCGCGTACACATACGTTTTCATCATTTTTCAGACCGAGTAATTTTTGCTATGGGAGGTAATCCACCATTCGCGATGATAACTTGCCACAGGTGCCCGTTATATTTTGGTCTCATTTTGTTGGTAATCATCCCTGCAGATGTACATTTATGTTACCAGTTTAATGTATTTCATCTATCCGAGGGTGCAAATATTTTCTGTTGGTGATATTCGAAGGCAGAACCACCAGAAATCTTGTTCTTTTTCCACGGGCGTTTCGTATCCTAATTTACTGGAACCTAACTGTATACGCCAGTTCGGTAGGTTCATTGATATGACGAATCACCGTTTTCATAGTGTTTAATGTATTTCTTATATTATGATAATGATAGTTTGAAATACAAGTGTATATTAAATAACCTAAAATTGAAACAGACAATGTTATTTTGATTAACAAGCATAACAAACAATATGGATAATAATATCATCATATATCATGTGTATTTTTAAGAAAACAGTTACTGAATTTTAGCAATAGCTGGAATGAAAAAAAATCTATAAAGATATTTTTACAGGTGTTTGTGTGTTAACTAATGACGACTCCTTATTAAAATGACGCTTATTTGTAACAAAAAAACATTCTTTGACTTTTTTAATTGATAAGTATTGTACACATTAGAAAACATAGCCTAGATTTTTTTCAATGTCAGTTCACGGAAATCCTGTTCCTTTAAACTTTCACATACTGGAATATTTTGACTTTCTTTCCAAACTTTCATAAAGTGTTACAAAGTTTACCTGTTTCTGTTAGACTGTCAAGAACACATGATGTCAGGAAATAGAGTGCAAACAGAAGTATTGAAGAGATTGAAATACATTGTCTAGCTTTTATCTTTTCATTTTATCAAACCTGGCAATGAAAGGTTTTTGTTTGTCGATGAACAACTGCTATTGGATAAGACTAGATTTTTTATCTTTACCTTTTGAACAAAATATAGAAGTGTATTGAACACAAAGTTAATAATTTTTATTGTTGTGCACTGTTAAAGTTATGATCACTCCATTTCTTGCCACATACAAGTGCATTACATAATGCCTGTATGTACTTCCCTGACATAAATGGGTTACATCAAGTCTTGAAACTGCAAAGCATTGCCCCCATCAGTCCTCTCAGTACTTTGATTATGTATAAAAATGGCGTCATTTTAAATATCTAACAGAAGTATTTCTCCGAGTTGGCCCTCTCGTTTTGTATTGGCCCTGAAAGATTTGACTACACTTCAACATAAAAACAACGAGCGTCATACGTCATAAGTGTCAATTTGCTATTTGAAGCAATGATACTCTTTTCTGCATGGTAACCAAGGAAATTGACAAGCAGATTGTTTTCTTAACTACTTATTATCGCTAACATCATGGTACAGTCATTAGTAACCATACCTTGCCTCAGTCGAACTTAGGTTTCTTATAACGATCACAGTAATTGTATAGGAGAGAAATTCGTTTACATCTACTGGCAGACACTGCATTTCTTGAATAGTTTTCTCTATTCCATGATAAACGTAGAAATGTAAATTGACCATCATCGACAAATTATCTCGACAACGAGGACAGTCGACGTTGTCCATCATTCTTAATTGATCGCTTTGTTTTCCTGCAAATCACCCCTCTCTGATGTTACGAACAAATAGGTACTCTGTTGTCACATCCAGTGTGCATGATGTGAGTGACAAGGTGGTGCGAAATCCGACTTTGTAGTATTTTGGGGCTTCCTTATTCTGTCTGTGTGCTGAAAATATATTGTCTTCTTTTTTCATGAAGGTTAATTTGACATTCTGCAGTAATTTATCTCATTAATGACAGCCACCTGATCGATGGACGAATTTGTTCACAAGATGATGTGTCATGCCGTCAAGGAAAACAAGTGACCCACTAACGAAGTAAGCCTCCGTAACAACACATTATTGTACATTGTATATATAGTCTTAACTAGGCAGATCAAACTTGAAGGAGAGAAAAATATAGGCATACTTACATTAGTCAACATTTTAAAGTATACACGTATGTAAAATCTTAGCAGTGGTTGTTAGAAAACCACATAGAAATAATTTTAATTCAATGCACAAGAAAACTGAACCAGCCACTCATTCAAGAGCCCAAACATACCATTTAGCATAATTCTTCAAGGACTGAACTTTTTTAACCATCTACTTTGACAAAATCCGCAAACATCAGACAGATTATTTCTCTTAGATGAGAAGAAAATAATACTTGAAATGACGCAGAAGAGACACAGAGTGCAATAATATCTGTCTATTAATAATTTACGTTTTCTGCTATTTCTCAATATTGACAAAATATGAAGGAAACCAGCACTTTATTTGTCAAGCTGTCCTACTGAAAGTTTTAAATCGATATTTTCAATGTAAACAAATAGTCTGTTTCGTGCTTCAAGTCTGTTAGAATGAGCTTACTGTAAGTGGAAAGGAGTCATTGAAAGCTCTTATGTCAGCAGTTCCCGAATATCTTTTGGCAATACCAACAAAATTGTAGCAAATACCTCGTCTCCTTACTGGTGATAAATCTATCTTCGCTAATAACTATCGGAAGCATCATTAACTCTGTTTATTCATTATTTTGATTTTAGGTCAGCCATATCTAGACGTATGTTAGGAACATTTAGATATTAATCCAAAATACGTTATAGCATCAGTCCAATCGGCTGGTAATCATTATCTAGCTAGCTGATCACGTGCGGATCCCAGATTTCTATAGGAAAAAGCAGTGTATTCCAAGCAAACTTTTAGAGAAGGTAATATTTAAACATTACAACATGACTTACATATTGTGAAACGACGTAAATACTCGAGACACAGTGCAAGTGTATGATAAAATCTGTGAAGAATTTTGGAAGCATAGAACTCGAGCAAGCAACATAATAGCAGACTCGTTTGATCGAGTCTGTTCATTAGAAGTAAATAAATATGAAACACTCTCCACCACGCCTCCTAGCACCGGCCTATGCGGTATTACGGTAACTGCTACAGCTTGTAAGAGTGAGAGGAGCTGCGTCGTGTGCCAATTTGTTCTTGTTCCCTCATAAGCTGCGCGCATTTATTAAGAAAATCTACCTGGAAAGTAGAAATAACACAAAACGTTTAATTAGACTATGACTAATCTTATATCTGTGAAATTTTGTCATTAGTTTTCACGATCTGTCAAAATTATTTTTATCTCCTCATTCTGCATATGCATTGTTTTGTAAGTATCTTTATAGGACATTGCAGTGTGTAACTTGCTATACATTCCACATCAATATTTGTGCTTGAAATTGTTTGTAAAGCTCACTGACGTCACGTACGAATTTCTATTATTTTAGTTTATTGTTTGGTAATAAAGGTACTAAAACTCGATCTTATGACATAAGAATGGTTTTTTTCTGACGAGTAAAGAAAAACACTAGGATGAATCATAACGTGATATATTGTATTTAAAGTCATGTTGGTTTATATGGTACATGATGATGTGAGAGAGATATCAAAAATTATTTAGAAAAAAATCATAAATCAAAATTTTGCTTGAGAAAAGTAATGGCAGGAGAGAGGTATTTGATACATTTTTTTTTTGTAATTTCAAAAGATAGACCTGCTGGTATGAGGACTTTCAATAACTCTTGTCATTTACAGTAATCTCATTCTGACAGACCTGAAGCACGAGACATACTCTTTGTCAATAAATATCGATCATATGAAATTATTATTGTAAAGACATTTTGACAATTAGATTATGATTTAATGCCAGTTTTCATGTTTCCTCTACCGAGAAGATATTTTGTCAATATTTAGAAACAACACACTTCTTAAATAATGACAATAGACATTCATTCGTGCATCTCCGTGTCTCGTCTGCGTCAATGCAAATAATTGACTTTTTTCTGAGGGAGATATTCTGTCTAATATTAGCGGATTTTGTCGAAGTGGATGGTTTTCGCAGTGCCAAACTAATTCCATATTGTGTATTTATGCAAGTTCTCTGGTAAACTCACTTTATGAGCTCTGTTTGATGGTATTAAACAAAACTAAGACCTAAGTTTGATTGAAATATGTCATTTAATATCTAAATGACGAATATCATAAAACACAATAAACATAAAACTAAAATATAACGTGAGACTAGTTGTACAAAAGAAGACATATATCATTCATTACATATGTTTGATCAAAGGTGGGGATTTAACTTTAATGCCATAGATTGATATGAGCTTAGCACATATCATCTTTTTGTAATAACCCCATCCGAATAAAACGAGTTATATTCAAGACATCTGTAAAAGTTAAATATTGACTAAAAGCGTAATTAATGCAATAATATATAAAAGGAAATATTTACCATCATGAAAAACATTTCAAGAGATACAAGATACCTAAATATACATTGATAATCATATTGAAGTAGTACACAACAGAAGATATTAGAGATCCTTTATCCCATTATACCTTTAACATCAAAAGATATTGACCAAGAGTAGAGTTAATGCTTCAACATGATTTCGTACAGGAAATATCAGTAATAATATAAAACTAAAGACACTATAACTTCGTTATGCACAAGTCCATATAACATATTGTTAAATTGCCTACAGAAAATATTAACAATAATATAAAACTAAAGACACTGTAACATCGTTGTGCACGAGTCCATATAACACATTGTTAAATTGCCTACAGAAAATATTAACAATAATATACAATATAATATTAAAGACACTATAACATCATTTTGCAAGTGGCCCTAAACAAAATCCATGTGAGAGACTCATGACCCCATCACATGATCTCTGTTTACATTGTTAGTTTCCGTACAGAACATATCAACAATAGTCTATGACTAAAGACACAATAACATCATTTTGTACAAGACCTTAAAACAAAATTCACGTGAGAGATCCATGCCCCCATAACATGATCTCCAACAAGTCCATATAACACATTTTTATATTGCCTACAGAAAATATTAACAATAATATAAAACTAAAGACACTGTAACATCGTTGTGCACGAGTCCATATAACACATTGTTAAATTGCCTACAGAAAATATTAACAATAATATACAATTAAAGACACTATAACATCATTTTGCAAGTGGCCCTAAACAAAATCCAAGTGAGAGACCCATGACCCCATCACATGATCTCTGTTTACATTGTTAGTTTCCGTACAGAACATATCAACAACAGTCTATGACTAAAGACACAATAACATCATTTTGTACAAGACCTTAAAACAAAATTCACGTGAGAGATCCATGCCCCCATAACATGATCTTCAACAAGTCCATATAACACATTGTTATATTGCTTGCAGAAAACATCAGCAATAATATACAACTAAGAATACACTATAATATCAAGACACTACAACATCTTATTGCAAATGGCTATAAACAAAATACACATGAGAGACCCCTGACCCCATCACATGCTCTTCAAAGAAGGACCTCTGTTTACATTGTCAGATTCCGTACGGAAAGTATCAACAATAATATAAAACTGAAGACACTATAACATCACTTTGTACATGTCCATAAAAGAAAATCCATGTGAGAGACCCATGACCCAATCACATGACCTTCACAGATGCACATGTGTACAGTGTCAGATTTCGTACAGAAAATATCAACAATAATATATAACTAAAGACACAATAACATCATTTTGTACAAGACCTTAAAACAAAATTCACGTGAGAGATCCATGCCCCCATAACATGATCTCCAACAAGTCCATATAACACATTTTTATATTGCCTACAGAAAATATTAACAATAATATAAAACTAAAGACACTGTAACATCGTTGTGCACGAGTCCATATAACACATTGTTAAATTGCCTACAGAAAATATTAACAATAATATACAATTAAAGACACTATAACATCATTTTGCAAGTGGCCCTAAACAAAATCCAAGTGAGAGACCCATGACCCCATCACATGATCTCTGTTTACATTGTTAGTTTCCGTACAGAACATATCAACAACAGTCTATGACTAAAGACACAATAACATCATTTTGTACAAGACCTTAAAACAAAATTCACGTGAGAGATCCATGCCCCCATAACATGATCTTCAACAAGTCCATATAACACATTGTTATATTGCTTGTAGAAAACATCAGCAATAATATACAACTAAGAATACACTATAATATCAAGACACTACAACATCTTATTGCAAATGGCTATAAACAAAATACACATGAGAGACCCCTGACCCCATCACATGCTCTTCAAAGAAGGACCTCTGTTTACATTGTCAGATTCCGTACGGAAAGTATCAACAATAATATAAAACTGAAGACACTATAACATCACTTTGTACATGTCCATAAAAGAAAATCCATGTGAGAGACCCATGACCCAATCACATGACCTTCACAGATGCACATGTGTACAGTGTCAGATTTCGTACAGAAAATATCAACAATAATATATAACTAAAGACATCATAACATCATTTTGCTTATTGCCATAACGAAATTTCATGTGAGAGACCCATGCTCCAGCACATCATTGCAACATATATAAAGATTCCAAAGATTCGACCTGTTTACAATGGCAACATAGGTATGCGAATATATATTTGCATAAGCATTTGATGACCATCGACCCATCGATTTTTTTCCTCAGATACCTCAGAAAAGGCTGCTTCGGATGCTGCCTCTATACGAAAACTATGACCTTTATAGGCACCCGTGCTATAACCAGCCCAGGATAGAGACATTTGTAGTTTGTTGCAAAATAATGATCTGGATACTGGAACATTATCAAGAAAGGAAAAAAGAGGGCCATTTGACGGTTTACGCCACATAAATATCTATACAAAACATGTACTGGACACATATCTATATCATGATAACAACATGAGATATGTAATGTGTATGTCTTTCCACGACTGTTTTTATATTCTTCAATACTATGCCAACACTATCCACATTAAACCTATCAGTATTAAATAAGACATGTTCAACTCCCAAAGTGTAAGACCCAGATGAGCGGTTAGTGAATTCTCCCACCCTTAGGAAACCGTGAAATTCTAATAGGTACATTGAAGTGAACATAATCCGTAGGAACTCCGAATTGCAAACAAATTCAAGCGAGCGTACCAATTCACAAAGTATTTAATGTGATTGGTAAACGGGCATCTATTTTAGGAACCAATTTATTATAACACTGCATAGCCTTTTTTACTAAAACAATTGTGTTACATCTGTTAATTCTTTCACTTTCAAGAAATTACTGAGTGCAGATATGTGGATACTGTTGCAGCTGCCATTTGTTTGTTAAAACAGAAAGCAATGAATAACAATACATGATCTCTATAGGCATTCCATATTGTATTGTGAATATTTGTTTTAAAACTTCCTGTTGAACAGTCAAGCTCTCTTATAAATATTGCGTGACGATTCCGATAAGGAATTATGCATAAAATGTGACACTAAGCCTACGAGATGTTGAAACTGTCCATTGTTACGTGCTTGCGTACATTTGGCTGGTTTCGGCACATATGTAAGGATTCGTCTATCTGAAGTCGAAAGAGTTAAAATATTTGTGACAACTGGTAAGTGTGTAGCCTTAAACAAAATGTTGTATTTCAAACAATGTAAAACTAATCTTCTAACAAGGCAAAGGATTTTCGGTTCCCGGGATGTCTGTTTATAAACAAGACATACCACAGCCTTATTGTCAGAGGAAAAAATTGATACATTTTTTTTTTTGCATTTTATCAGCCCAGATCTCTACAGCCAATACAATTGGAAACAATCCTTTAAATGTTATATGAAAACTCTGCCATGTTTCAGGCCACTGATCAATTATTTCCCATTATCCGCTTAAACTTATATTTGAAGAATCAGTATGCATACAAAGCGTAATTGAACTGAACCATCTGTCAGACAAAAACATAGATTTACCATTTAATTGTTCTATAAAACCAGATCAAGCCCGAAAATCTACCCTGGCCTCTCTTGTCCGCCGTCTCATATGATATGGTTTACCTAACAATTAAGCGACGAAGAAAGGTTCTGCGTGGTGTTACTACTAAACATGCATAGGAGAGTAACCCTATCCCGGATTGCAATTCTTTCAAGGTTGCTTTCTAACTATCTTAAAAATGGTTCAAAGCTGTGCGTATCTTTAAAAGCTTATCGATAGGAAGACGCTTTTCCATATCAATAGAATCTAATGCTTATTAAAGTTGTGCAGGGTAGAATTGTCTTTTCATTTTAAAGAGGGAGACCAATGTCTTTGGCAAACCTTTAAAAAGAAGACAGAAAACTTAAGGCTATGTCAAAATCGTTGATCGCCACAAATAGGAAATCATCTAAGATGTGTGCACAGCCTGGTATTTTAAATTTTGTCTCCACTATCCAATGCAGTGCCTTGCTAAACTTCTCAAACAATTTGCAGGAGTAACTAAGGCCCATTGATAATGTTTTGTCATAGTAGTTAAAACCGTCTATACAACGTCCAAGCAGTTTTTGACTTTGAGGTGCTATAGGTATAAGCTTAAAAGCAGTTTCTATATCTATTCTTTACAAAAGTGCATCCGGTCCAATTCGTTTTATCAATTCTACAGCATCATCAATATTTTGATACTGTACAGAGCACAAATCTGATAGAATGCCACTGATTTGCCTTCTAGAAAGGACAAGTGGTGTATAACCTGGAATTCCCCCAGGGTCTGTTTTGGTACTAAACCCGGAGGTGATACATTATAATCTATTAAAGGAGGTTCTTTGAAAGGACATGCAACACGGCTTTTATCAATTTCAACTGAAATCTTTTGTTTCAAAATGTCTAAATTTGCATTTGCACATTTTAAATTACTGCACTTTCTACATTTGAGAACACCTTCACAAGGAATAAGAAAACCATTTTTGAAGCCATTAATAAGATATTTTGTCAAATTAGAATCATAACCCTGTGACCCGTGTTGCAAGTTATTTACATTAATAGGTATTACAATATTTGATGCAGGTTTATGAGGCTTACGCAGACACTGTATATATTAACGCTTTATCACTTTTTGAATTTATTGTTGTATTGCACAATTTGTTGCAGTTTCTTTGAACATTGATTTCGTCAATGTGGACCACAGCACTTGTGGCATCTTTGCTGGTATTGCAGGATTTTCTTGTGCAAGACCCATTGTTAAAATCGAAACAGTGTTTCTTTTGTTGAGGTGTTGCTCCAAGAAAGGACAGGTTCTGTCTGCATTGCCAGGGCCTGCGTATACAACTAGGAATTTACAAACCGAAGCCCTAGACTCCTTTAACAAACGAAATTGCCGGTCATAAAAAACAGCAGCCTGGTCCCCAGACAGCCTGGCAAGCTTGTGGACAGTGTCACAATACTTCATAAGTGCTGTGGCAGATGACGGATATTTGTCAGTATAAATACTTGTAAATATATGAAACCATTGGTCTAAGGTCTTAACTGTGTGTGTCAATTTTACAACTTGCTTAAAAACAAGTTCTCCCTCTTGTAATGAACGGTAGACAGCAGTATTCCAGTCACATTGAAAGTGTCATATTTGGGACATATATCAGAATACAAATTATTCATTTTTATTTTTGTACTTTTTATCAATATTAGTGGTTATATTTGAATTTTATATACTAAATGTAAAAAAATATAACATTTTTTCATTTCTTAAAAAGTTAATTTGTTTTGGTTTAGCACCGTTTTTCAACAGTATTTCAGAAAAGTACTGTACATTTTATAGTTTTATTATGTTGTATTAATTTCATTTGATATGGAAAATTAATAGCATATTTAAAAGTTGTCAGAGTCTTTCGAGTCTTTTTTGTTTTATTAATACATTTTAACATTTCAGTGCTTTAACCTGTTTGTATTAATAAATAATCAATTTTGATATTTATTCCCAATTTCTCGGATGATTACTAGTTATAATACAGCAGATTGAAATGTTTGTTGTTGAAAGCTAACTGTAAAAGTTAAGGATTTGCATGCTTTTTTTTAATACCATAACTGTTTCAAGGAAGTAGAACGTTCTTTCTGCTAGTGTAAGTAGATACTATAACAATTTTAGTCTAATGATAAATATGTCACAATCACCTTTCATGGCAAATATATTCTACAGATCCAGAGACAATTTCAGCTCATTCTGCCTCTTAAACCACACCGCAGTAAAATTGTCTCGTAACATCGGATAACATAGGATCTTCGGATTTTCCGTCAAGAATGATACAGAATGATGATAAGTCACAATGGATATAATGTTAGCAAGTAATTACAGCGAAATCAAATATTACATCTGTCTGCCAGTGCAAGAAACTGATATTGTTTCAATGGGAAACATTGTCTTTTAGCATGAGAGAGACACTATCGTTTATAAAAAATATAATAAGCAACAGCTGAGTTTGACATTCTGACTGTGCAAAAGCTCACTTTTCTCATAAAATTATTCTGGTGCGGTTATATAAGGGACTAGAAATACTTTGTTTGGATTAACGAGATAATTCTTGTTCAATTACCTTTGTGACTAGGTTAGCAGGTCATTGTCGAGTTCCAAGAATGGTATCGCATTCTTCGTCGTACATGTATAAGAATTATTTATATATTCATTACTAGAATCATATCTGAAGCTTAGTTTAAGCCATTTCTAAGTACTTCAACTGAAAAGATTGATTGACATGTTAGAATATTATAGAAAACTTGTCACGGAAATACCCTTTTGCTGCTTCCTTACTTTAATGAAATGGGTTTGGAACTAGTTTTTTCTTGGCATTTTTGTATTCCATTACCAGGATGTAAAACATTCTGGAAAATAGGTTACACAAATTGCAATGTTTTTATCCTAAGAGAAGCTTAAAAGTTTAATTGCGCGCGTTTCCTACAAAATGCCTGCGACTTAGTGTCCACATTTTAAGATACATAGAATTTTCTTTAGTCAAACGGCAGTTTGGTTTCCATCGATGTTTGATTTGCTGTTAATACCTTCCAAATTAAAACCATCTATACATGAGCGTGAAGTGGATATTCGTGCATGTTAACGGATCAGTTGTTCTCAATGACTGTGTTCATTAATTTTGTTCATAAGTTAGTGGTACACTTATGGTGTTTATAATCTAACGTTGCTTGCAGGAAATTGAACAATAATGTGATGACTGTCGGAAATGAAGAAGCTGATAGCTTCTATCCATACGGTTATTGCAAATCGCAAGTTGGTTACAAGAGATTAAACTGAAATCAGTTTAATGTGTATACGTTTGCAAATATCAATAAAACAAAGAAACAACTGAAATATTGAAACCATGAAACCAGTATATCCCTCTTAAGACAAATATTTTAGTTTCCCATTGGAGAATATTTTATTTAAACGAAGAAGAAAGTACAGTGATTAAAGTATGATTAAAGTATTGTTAAATTTAACAAAATATAGAATCTCCTATATATTATGCTTTGAAATTTATGCATGTGAAACAACGTATCAAGCAAAGACATTCCCTCCGTTGCAATATATTGTCTTTGCTATTACAAATCACGAGACTAGCTTTCCGAAGAATTATGATGAAAATTTGGGTCGTACATAGTTTGTTATTTACGACTGACTTTTTGACCTCAGTTATATTAGCTATCTCTCATTCTCTGTTTCTCCGAGAAAACAGCGAGAATAAGTAATCTAAATGCTGTTGCAAATAAGAGTCCTCATATTTATATATAAACGTTTTTTATTGTTATCTTGTGTGTGTTGTATTACCTTTTTCAATAAAGTAAGCCTTATTTGGCATTAACAGAAATGTTTATGCATAACTGTTTATAGAGTTTTCTTCCTTGCCATATTTGCAATGCGCAAATCAAGGAGAAATAAACAATTTAAAGTGTCAACTGAAAAAATGCGTACAGAGAAGTTATGCAAACTTGTACGTTCCAGCGTTTGAGCAAGTCAGTACTGTGAAAGAATATTTTAATAATTGGCTAAAACAAACAAGTATGGACATTCATAAAATTAACAAAAAAATACTAATTATGCTGCCATTTTGTTTCCATGGCAACATAAAAGAAAATGGCGGAGCAAATGAAATCAATTTACATTTACTAAATTATAAAAAAAATTGTCAACTAACATATTAGTCAGAGTATGTGATGCATTACTTAAAAAAGAAATTTCGGGTAGTTTCAGTAAAAAAGGAGACATTAAACTACTTAATGCCTAAAAAGTCTGATATTGACGTCATAAACTTTGCTAGACCAAAATTTATTCATTCTTTTCTTCTTTTGTGAGGCATAGAATGGTCTCAGGAAAAAATATTACCAAAATACATTATCAGTAGACAAATCTTTAAGAAGATACTTTTCTGCCACTTTCTTTCGTAATGATGTATTATTTCAATGTAAGTAAAGACCCATGTGGAACTAGAGGGCAAATAAATAATATACCGTTCATTTGTAATGTCGCGGTACTTGACATTCGACGTAACCACATTAAACAAGAAACAACACAACAGTTTATTTCTTGTCTTTACCACAATATTTCATGTCATATGCATCAATAACTGTGTGAAAATGAATAAGATATCATTCAAGAAACATCCATGTGTACTTCGAACAACAACAGTCAGCCATTGTTATCGTGTGACGTCACATCACTAATGTCGCGGTATAGGTCAACAATTGTATCAATCAAACTATCATAGGTTAAAAAACACCAAATATAATTCAAACATTGAAAAGCTATCCAAGTCAGACTAACTGGAACACTCAAAAGTCATTAAACGCCAATTTAAACGTTTTATATTATCTGTTTACATTGGCACTATCGAAAATATTCTCCTCTGGGCAAAGACACACCAGATATTTTGCAATTAAATCACAAGTTCGCGGGCGTGGTCATAATGTAGCGGAGCCTAAAAATCATACTATTACTTAATATTTTCTATTTGATAGTTATCTAACATGTTAAAATTCACTGCTAAGTACCATGGGTATATTTTGAGGAGATGGTCAGGGCCCCGTATCCCTTCCTCCCCCTTAAAATCCGTCGAGTTAAGACGTTTTGATGTTTCGCCTGATACCGATATTTCATTCATTTTTGTGTAGCTGGGGTATTTTACGTAATATTTTGTGTCCTCTAACCTACAGGCGGGACTTAATTTGCATAATTAATGAGGACAAATGCCGATCAGCTGGTAGACGAACTTATAAACATTGCTAATATTTGCTTAATTCATGGGTTTTTGCAATAGATATGTAAAAAATAGGATTTTAATAAATATTGACAGATATTTAACAATGTAACTGCAGGTAGGAACATTTTTCGCCAGCATGAGTAAAATAGGTCACAAACTTCCCCGGTAAACACCACGTAGGTGGCGCAACTCAAATACCGCGAAATTAGTGATGACGCGAGATTAGTGATGTTTAGTATATATGTAATCAAATGACTTCTGTATGAGATATCATGTGTTACTTAACCTTTTCTCGATCAAAATCATTTTCCCTTGAGGAATGTTCTGTGGAAATTTGTGTATTTTTCATATATGTCACGCTTATGAAGTTGATGACTTAATTCTATAGGGTACACAAGTACTTCTATTTCTCTTTTATCCACAGTAAGGAACTGACTCAGATTCACAGTAGTAACTGGCTCATTGGTTCCTCGTTTAGGACAAGACTTTTGTTTAAATTAGGGAGCAAACATTGCGAATTCCACATTGTGTATCACTGAAGGTTCTATTAGTAAAGGCCTTTTATGAAAATAGGGGAAAAAACTCGCAAAGAATTGATTTTTGGTGTAAGCATTCTTAAAGACGTATGTAACAACATACTAAAAGTATAGAAAAGTATCATGGTGCAAAATGCATTTTTTGGGGTAAAATATTAAAAAACATAATTGAAACTATGAATTTCTGGAATCGACCCATAATAATTTCATTGTTTGTATTAAGAAAGCGAAATTTTGCATGTTAGTAGAGAATTATAATACAAAAAAATTAAGCTCAAGATTATTTGAAAAAAAAACAAGATGGCCGCCAAAATCCAAGATGGCCGCCATTAAATTTTCATTTTACATGAAAACCGTTTAAGTATTTCAAAAACTTCAAAAAGTGTGAAAGATGACCAACATCATAGTACATACATACATTTTATATCAAAACGCACAAACTTCAGTCTTAAACAAATTCAAGATGGCTTCCCGATTCCAAAATGGCCGCCACAAAATTATTTAGGAATACATACACTGAATAGGAAAATGCCTCTAAAATGGTTTGACTGAAATATTTTTCCTATATCAAACATGATCCCCGCTTTTCTTCTGATTTTTATTCAGGACTGGGGATATTCTTCAAGAAAATGTAAGTTAAAGATACTCAAAGTAGGTCCTGATGTGTTCTGCAGCCATTAGAAACATGACAATTTTATCTAGAATAAAGAAGAACAGCTATTCAGTGTGCTGTAACATACAAGGGCATATTGGTAAAAAATGAAATCTGGCCACATGGGAAAGGTTTTCTTTGACTAGAATTGATAGAAAATGACAAAATTTTTGCAATTTTGCGTTAAATATTGATACAATACAAAAATATCACAGTTTTAATGTTTTGGTTGTACGGTATTTTTTTCTCAAAAACTGCACATTGGTATCCTAAATATTACTGATTTCTAGCAGTCAGAGGTACAACCGAACATATTTAACAGTTACTGTTTAAATGTGTAATTTGTATACAGATTCGAGTAGAACATTACAAAACAGGGCAAAAGTAGGCTACAGTTATGATAACTGATTGAAAATTATGTTGTGACAGCTATTTATGCCAAAATTTGACGAGTTGTCATACGTTACTGAAATTACCATAAAACCATAGACCCTGTTGGTATCAGACTAAAACCTTGTGTTTTTACATGCATCTGGGTTGTTTGTACATTTCAAATGAAACTTGTACAATGTTAGAGAAACAAGTATATCTTATAGGCATAAAGACACTAAATAGGCTAATAGCGCGAAAAATGGTAGTCGCATAATGGCGGATTCATATAGTCCTCAATTTTATTTTTGGCTCTGTAGAGCTATTTTCCTTATTTTCTTTTCAATTCTTGCTGAAGTCACATGACAAATCTATGCTTGACATGTTGGTAGCATTTTCATAATGAAATGATAACACTACAGTATTTGTCATTTATACTTAGACAATACACCACCCTCTACAATTTAAGGGTCTCATTCATTAGCTAATTTAAAAATTTGCAGTTTAAAAAATGTGTGTTTGACTGAAAATATTTTTTCTCTGCATCAAACATGACTCATGCTTTTTTCTTTATATATAGTATTTGACAATATTCTGCAAAACAATTTGAGTTATAAAAATTTAAGATAGGTCCTGATGTGTGCTACAGTCATTGGAAATATATGAATTTTGTAAAGAATAAAGAAAAACGGCTATGAAGTATGTTATAACCTTTACCAAGAACATAAATTGGTAACATTTTACAAAAATATGCTTTGCAAAAGCAAAGAAACCTATATCATAACAACACTTCCACGTAGCATATTTATATCAATATTATGTATGTCAAATTAGAGTTATATGGCCCAGGAGAGTGCCTATGCCTTTAGTATCTTAAACATTGTAATGGGTTCAATCACTAAGGTGACAATGTCTCAGACTAACTGACAAACTATGTAGAATGTCCTTTGTTAAAACATGTAGAGCTAGTGAAACCATATACCTCATATATATTTTTTTTCTCTTACTATCTCGCCTAACTGATTTGTATTCCAATATTTCATAAATAATTGCAGTTATCAGGGATATAAACTAGATATTTTTATTTAGGGATAAATATTTAACATTAGGTAAATAGGCATTTTCTCCAACAATTTAGGGGCCCAGCCAAAAATCTATTTAGCCATGAGCTACTGGACCCCTGCTAATTTGTATCCCTGGTTATGAGCTAGATAATTTCAGGGATCAGGCAAAAATCACTCAATGCTTCAAACTAACAACCTTCAAATAATGATAATCAGCTCAAACTTCTATAGGCTGGGGATGCTATATTGACAGGTCTTTTTGTTGAAGTTCCCGTCAGACAATGTCTTTGAATGGTCAACATACAAAAATAGAAAAATGGAAACTCCACAGGTTGCTCAACACAACAAACACGAAAATGTTGCAGGCTCGGTTTGATTGAGCCTGTTCATGGACGGTAATGGAAATGCATGCTACCGTCCACGCCCTCTGGCCCCGGGTTGAGCAGAACTCAACATTTGCACATGCTTAAAGTACAAAAAGTAATCCAGAGACATCCATAGATGTGTTTTAACATAGATGTTCAGCCGATGTTCTCTTACTTGAAGTTGCAACTAAGTATGATTGCCCTGGCTCTTGGATGCTCAGTGTTTATATGCTATAACATATAGCATTAAACCACCATATTGGTATGAATGTTGAACCCCGTCTGTGAGCGGGAACTCTCTTACTGATTCAGAAGGTTACCAAACCAAACGTCTCTCAACTTTCCAATGCTCAGCCTCTATTTGCTATTGTCTATCCCGTAAAGGTTTAATTTCTATGTGCTGGCCCTTAAGCTCGAAACCTAGTTACAATACTGCAACACTCTTTTGTTACAATACTGCAACACTCTTTTGTTACAATACTGCAACACTTTTTTGTTACAATACTGCAACACTTTTTTGTTACAATACTGCAACACTTTTTTGTTACAATACTGCAACACTTTTTTAGTCTCAAGTCTTCTTTTCTGTAATTTATCTGCCATTTCAGTGTAGCTGTAATAGCTCATTTAAGGTACTTGGATAAATTATAAGTTGAATCCTCAATGTGTTTACATCAATCGCTGGATAGAAAATGACTTCATTGTAATCTGTCTTATTAACTTACCTAGCAGAGGTGTATTTTAATTGCAGCTATATCTTGTTTCTGATAGGTTCAAATTCTAATATATTTTACAACAAGAACATGAGTACTTGCTCTAATAAAAAGTTGGTTCCCTTTACTATTGTATATAACATCATGTGTGATGATGAAATCAAGTTATCACTGTAATTAACCACATACGACACACTAAATAGCTGTTCTTCTTTATTCTATATAAAATTCACGTACTTGCAATGGCCGCAGCACACACCAGGACCAATTTAAAATGTAAAATGTCTGTAACTTACATTTTCTTACAGAATATTGTCAGTTCTGAATAAAGATATATAAAAGTCGGGGTCATGTTTGATGCGTGGAAATATTTTCAGACAAATACTCAAAGTACAAAATTAGCTAACAATGATCGAGACTCCAGATTGTAGAGGTGATGTATGATCTTAGTATACATGGCAAATTCTGTAATGATATTATTTCATTAGGAAAAGGCTCCCTACAGATCAAGCATAGATCTCTCATGTGATTTCAGCAAGAATTGAAAAGAAAATAATGAAACAAAACCTGAAGACTATTTGAATCCGTCATTATGCAACTATCATCTATTTCGCGCCATTTTTCTATTTAGTGAAAACAGAACTGTAAACAATTTCAATGTAATTTTTCCCAAAAACATGATTATCAGGTAGGAAATGATCCTACTAAGAAAAGATGGGAAATGAGCCTACTAAGAAAACAAATACTTGAACTTTTATATGTTTTGTTAGTAAATAAGGAAGTTATCGCTGTTTAACGATAATTTCTACTGCTGAATGACTCAAAAATGTTGTCTGTATACTGCACTATTGCCCCATATTGAATCTTCTGGCAGTATGTTTTCCATCTTAAGCTGCATATAACAATAATCAACTTGTTGTGTGTAAAAGCAAGGATATGAGACAATTTAACATAAAATCAATGATAATTCTGGTTTAAATGTCGTTTTTATAGCGGCCATATTGGATTTAGGACGCCATCTTGCTTTTTTCAAAATTTCTAATTAATCTACGTTTTGTACAATAAAGTAATCTAATGTTGTGCCAAATTTGGATCTCTTAAGATGCATAGCTCAGTTTCTATGGGTCGATTCCAGAAATCCACAGTTTCATTTATTTTTTTAACATTTTTACCCCAAAATAGACATTTTGCATCATGTTACTTTCCTATACTTTTAATATGTTGTTACATACATCCTGTAAAATACTTACAAAAAAAATCAATTCTTTGCGAGTTTTTTCTTTTATTTGGCATTTCGGCCATAAATGGCCTTTACTATATGTACAGCGTCGTTTGATAACATCTGCGGATGTATCTGGTTTCTTTTAGTACTGGTAACACGCGAAAATATTTAGTCCAATTCAACCCGGGGCTAGAGGGCGAGGACGGTAACATTTTCATTTTTGTCGATCTGGGTTTATGGGGCCTGGGATAGTTAATTTGAAAGCATTGATACTTGTGCTACAAATGTCGCGGTAGAGTAATGTTAATATGTAATATGTTCAGAAAATTGTCTATCAACTGTTTACGTGTATCGCAAATCTGAGCTGAATCTAGGTAGAAAAATTACCGTTTCCGCTTCGGCTGACTTCCGATACCTCAGGTAAGATTTTAGACCCAAACGTCTCCAAGGAGCTAGGAAAATCTATTCAAGCATTTATTTCTTTTACACAACATATATTCGTAGGAAAAGATGAGGAAAATGTTGTATAAAGTTTGCAGCGAGTTATTGTTTTATTTGTAGTGTCATTAGTCCTCTACCGGGAATACCCTCCGTCCGTCCGTTTGTCTGTCCGTAAATCTGGATCCTGAAAATTACTCAAATGTTCTTATAACTTGGTATGTGAGTAGAGGGCAATATGTAGATTATGCACGTACATGACTTATGCTTTAGGTTACTTTGAAGGTCAAGTAAAAATTGTTTCCGCATCATAACCTTTATATGCATTGTTGGATTATCTTAGTGCTACACACAAATGTTCTCCATGATGAGACAATGTGTCAACACACGGTTAAATGCCAAGGTCAAGTGAGAATTTGTTTCCACTCCATAACTTTTAATTGCATTGAAGAATTTTTTATTACTACACAGAAATGTTCCCCATGATTAGACAATGTGTCGCGCACAACACCCATAATTGCCGGTGAAAGTTCGAGTTCACTATTGAAGGCCAAGTAAAATTCTTTCTGCTCCATAACTTTTATGTGCATGGATGGATTATCTTAGTACTGCATACAAATGTTCCCAACGATGAGACAATGTGTCGCGTACATCTTGTAGGTCAAGATCATATTCAAATTTAAGTAAAAAATATATTTTCTTCTTAGCTCCTAAATGCCTTGAAGCATTTTCAGTCCTAACACTGTTGCCAACAAAGAACACTAACAAAGTTTACCACCGACTTCTGTATTGCCACTGCGATACTCCGTCACTTGTTAAACAATTAAATTACTAGTATACTAGTATTCAACCAGCATTAAAGAACACTCGCCTTATGCTCATTCATGTGGTCTTGTGGCACCAAAACCAGTAACTTGACTTGTGTAGTGCCGAAAATTATGATGGAATGTTATAGGTACTAAGCCACAACTTATTATGTCCAAATAATAAAACAAAGTTCCAGATTTTCTTCTTTATTTTTCTTCAGTGGAAAACCACACAGTTTAAAGTCAACAATAAACAATTTTCACACGGTTATCCGTAGAACATAACAATTTGACATCTGTCATGAAAACATAAAAAAAATTCATTATTTTAAATTTTAGTAACATAAGATTATTGAATAATTTATTCTTATTTGATATTACTCGAAATAAAAAACAATACATACAGCCTTCTCTAAATTTATTAAACATGTCACCAATCTGTACCGACAATATATTCAAATAGATATAGGTACGTGATAATAAAACCTTGAAATATTGCTTACGAATTACATGTATATTCATATCATTTCAAATTAATAAGTTTGGTTGTGTCGGCCGCTCAAATTTGGTAGCTAGCTCATCGACCGGAAGGGATTAAGCGTGCCAAACATTACAAGTGAAATTGCCAAAAGGATCCCGGTCGCCGAGTCACCTTTGAAAATATTACTAATGGCATCAATTGCTACGCGTCGCATTACCAAAGGAGTCCCACTGATCGTGCAATCATAGACCCCAGGTTCCAAGTTGACCGTACCGTGAATCGGTACCAACCTTGAAAGCAAAGGACCCATAATCACACTACCAGCTCGATACGAGGTTTGCCGGTAGAACCTGTAATGCGTTACTGGCAGCAAACACGTCGACTAGGCCTTACCAAAACTACATGGGCCAGACCTAGTGACCCGAAGCAACATTCAGGTCAACGACAGACTACAAACAAACCCGAAGCAACATTCGAGTTTACCACTACTTAGTGACCCGAAGCAACATTCGGGTCGACAACAATAAGTAAACAAGTAACCGGAAGCAACAGTCCAGTTGACAACCATTGAAATAACCTGGTGACTCAGAGTAACAATAACAGCTTACATAAAGTAGTGACCTGCGAAATAAGATAGAAAAATCCGAATACGGACGGGAGAGAAGTCACGCCCATATTCCGAAGTAAGCGAAATTTGAAATTGTAAATAACGATAACTTGTTAAATTTACTTCATAGAAACTGCAACGCCTGGTCACCTTCCGGCCAATAAGAATTTTACCGCAATATACAACATATAAATAGAGCGACATATATGAATGAAACCTTAAGATAGACTGTCCGACTCTTTATATACATACATTTATATTATTTGGCATAGAATTACGTCTTCATGAAGTAAATACACTAAATGTCCAGAATTATGCTGCTTAGTATACATGTAATGTCAAATAATTGTCCCATTAAGCTAGCACAAACTGTCACACGATATAAATGCACATAAAATGTGTAATAAGAACAAACAAATACCCGAGCACTATGATCATTAACTGACAAATCACTTCCAATAAATCAGTGTCCACACTAAATACGTATATTACAAATGACTGTTCACATCAGCATTAATTCCAGGCACCGCTAAGGCGCCTGTTACCGTCTATTTGATAAAATCACAGTCTTCATAACAATATACTGTTTTCACATCTGAATTGCATTCGTCTTATGGCTCTGGGTACATGAGTTGGTGACACCGTCAGAATTCAACATTGATACAACAGAAATTTGTAATGTGGTATCCTGAAAATATATACAACCAACAGCAATTCCTGACCAAAAATAGTTATCACATGGTATAGTATAGGTGAAACAATCTTAGTAATCAAAAATATGGTAGCTTTTGCGGGCTGAGGCGGGCGGGGAAAAGTTGTAAGTTAGATGTTCTTTACAGGTAGACTACGACGTAAGTGAGAAAGGCTGCACGTGTTTTTTGCTTCTATAAGCCGTTATTAAGATTGTTCTCGGCTCAGTAATTATGTATCAGTCAGAAAGACGGGAACCAGTTATAAGAAAAGACCGAGAGATAACCGTGTGACCATGGCAACGAGCATAACAAGTATTTCTTGAATAAATAAATCAAATTATTTTTAATTGAAAATAATTTATCTTATTTGATATTACTCGAAATAAAAAACAATACATACAGCCTTCTCTACATTTATTAAACATGTCACCAATCTGTACCGACAATATATTCAAATAGATATAGGTACGTGATAATAAAACCTTGAAATATTGCTTACGAATTACATGTATATTCATATCATTTCAAATTAATAAGTTTGGTTGTGTCGGCCGCTCAAATTTGGTAGCTAGCTCATCGACCGGAAGGGACCAAGCGTGCCAAACATTACAAGTGAAATTGCCAAAAGGATCCCGGTCGCCAAGTCACCTTTGAAAATATTACTAATGGCATCAATTGCTACGCGTCGCATTACCAAAGGAGTCCCACTGATCGTGCAATCATAGACCCCAGCTTCCAAGTTGACCGTACTGTGAATCGGTACCAACCTTGAAAGCAAAGGACCCATAATCACACTACCAGCTCGATACGAGGTATGCCGGTAGTACCTGTAATGCGTTACTGGCAGCAAACACGTCGACTAGGCCTTACCAAAACTACATGGGCCAGACCTAGTGACCCGAAGCAACATTAAGGTCAACGACAGACTACAAACAAACCCGAAGCAACATTCGAGTTTACCACTACTTAGTGACCCGAAGCAACATTCGGGTCGACAACAATAAGTAAACAAGTAACCGGAAGCAACAGTCCAGTTGACAACCATTGAAATAACCTGGTGACTCAGAGTAACAATAACAGCTTACATAAAGTAGTGACCTGCGAAATAAGATAGAAAAATCCGAATACGGACGGCCATGTCTCCTCTTGAACGCAAAATAGAATGCCATCGAGGAGAGAAGTCACGCCCATATTCCGAAGTAAGCGAAATTTGAAATTGTAAATAACGATAACTTGTTAAATTTACTTCATAGAAACTGCAACGTCTGGTCACCTTCCGGCCAATAAGAATTTTACCGCCACAATAAATTTCAATTTATCCCCCAAAATTATTATTGAGACGCACAGAGATTTTTTATTATGGCAGACTTCAAATAATACAGATAAAACTCCAACCCCACCTCATTTAAATGGACCCCGTCAGATCTGAAAAAATTAGTAGCCGTATCAATATCTGGGCTCACTATATCACTCCTGCCAGACCGACTTGTAATAATCCGGCCCGATCTATTTATTCGTTTGCGTTTGACGTCAATAGCTTTGAGATTACAGGCCCCACTCCAGACCCTCCTTGGTAAAATATCTACCCAAATGATAATTGTTTCGGGGAAGGCATCGCGTAGATATTTCACTTCTGTCTCTATTAACTCCCTTAGCTCGATAGAAGATAAACTTGTCAAATCGTTACCACCTAAATGTAAGATGATAGCCCTTGGTGGCGGTGACAGTAATACTTGAGTCTGTACTGAATGGCGAAATGATGTCCATCGAAGTCCGCTTATTCCCCACCAAGCTATAGTTATATCGGGTAACGAAAGGTTGGGTTTACCGGTGTCTGCTGCTCGTTTACCAGCCCAGAACGGAATTGAATCTCCCAGGACCCACACATCTACAAATAGTTATTAGATGGAATTGACAAGAATACCTTAAATGTGGAAAAATTCGCTTTAAACGGAATAACTACCAGGAAAAACTGACTTCAATGTACTTTTTTAAAAAAGAAATGTTGTCCGCTGATACAGTTAAGAGTGGGAAAACACCTCTTTACTGTAGAATTACGTTCGGATGTATACTTTATAGCAATTAGATTTCCATCTACCAAGTTTCATAATTACACTCGCTGAATAACCCTTAGTTGCCAAGTCTGTAGCCCGACCGATTCTAAAGCTATGCGATTTAAATGTACCAGTAATTTGATTTTTACTCAGACATTTATACAGAATGGCTGAAAATTGAGTTCTGGTAACCGGGGTGCCTTCTTGATGACAAAATAATATTCCTTCATTTTTGGTCTTACGGCCAAGAAATCTATTAATGCTTGCACTGCACAGACAGGCCCAGATTCTCTGGGTAGTTTTAATACAGTCGGTTTTCCCCTTTGGTTTGTTTTACTATGCCGAAGTTGAATTGTAAGATATTGGTTATCAATCACGAACAAATCTGATCGTTTAATTGGCCCATCAAATTGTACCTTAAAGGAGACAACTAATTCGCTAACCCTGAACAATCCAAAGTATGCTAAAGTAAAGAGGGAAGTAAACAGTTTTGTTTCATACGCATTGAAGCATATTTCTCTTAGAACTCTGCAAATAGATGTCAAAATAGGCAGAGTTAGTGGGGCTCTGTTATCATGTGTGATACGGTTCCTATGGCAACCCTCTAGTAATTTATTAACAATGAAAACCTGGGTTATATCATAATATCCAGAAAGTTTGTGAAAATAATTTAGCCCAGCTATATACGTCGTGATTGTCTTGGGTGACAACCCTTTTTCGAAACAATAAGCCATAAATAAAGTGATTTGTTGTTCTGGTATAGGCCAACTGTCTGAAAGATTGTATAACCGCCTAAAATTTTCAAATGCCCGAAAGGCAGTATTATATGTTAGCCTCGAATTCATTGAAATCCCTGACAGAAGCAGCTGTCTAGCTCTAGATCGAAGATGTCCCATAGAAAAGTTGGTATCGAATGGGGGCTGACGTCTGCGTCTGGAGCTAATTCTCTGAACTTGTTCAACTGAAAGCGAGATAAAGCGTCGCAGATTTAATTGCTACAACCCGGGACATGAGAGGCTTTGATTAAAATATTCAAGTTAAAACATCTCAACGTTAATATCCTGACAATGCACATAACTCGTTCTGATTTAGAGGATAATTTGTTAAGAATGTGAACCACAGCCATATTATCGCTGTTAAATCTTATTTTTTTATTCATCAGATCCTTTCCCCAAATGAATATAGCTACCAAAATCGGGAACAATTCCAGTACTGTTATATCTGACGTGATGCCGCACGTGTGCCACGTGTCCGGCCACTTCGCCGAACACCAATAGCCTTTGAAGTATATACCAAAGCCTAATCCCTTGCCATCCGCACTATCAGTGTATAACTCTGTATCGGTGTTCGTGATCCAATAACGGTCATGAAAAACGGAGATACCGTTAAATTTTTTTAGAATAACTAACCACATTGCCAAATCAAGCCGTATCTCTTTTTTAATTCGAATGCGATGAAAAGGCTTCGTGAGACCACAAACTGAGTTTATTAGTCGGCGTATAAAAGGCCTACCCACTACTATGGCTCTGCAACAAAAGTTTAATGACCCAATGAGAGACTGCATTTTCTTTAATGTTGTTTTATTTCGTGAAAGAATTTCTTCGATTTTTTGTATAACCTCCTGCATTTTTGCTATAGGAATTATTACCGTCATATGGTTTGAATCTAGTTCTAGGCCTAAAAAGATCAAAACCTCTGTAGGGCCTTCAGTTTTGTCGAGCGCTAAAGGCACACCAAGTTCAGACATTGTACTTTTAAAAATTTCTAAAGCACGAGTACATGATTCAACAGATTTGTCTCCCCCTAGAAAGTCATCCAAATAGTGTATCAAGCTATCTGACTGTGGTTTTAATTTAACACAAAATTCAAGAAACCTAGCAAACCTTTCAAAAGTTATGCAGCTTATTGATGCCCCAAACGGGAGCGCTTTGTCAAAATAAAAATGACCATCATAGCAAAATCCCAGTAATTCAAAATCATCGGGGTGAATCGGTATTAAACGATATGCACTTTTAATGTCCGACTTGAAAAGTTTACAGTTTCGTCCTAGATCTTGAACTAACTTAACTGCCTTGTCGAAGCGAGTGTATTGGACTGAGCATAAATCTGGGTCAATAAAGTCATTAATTGAGCCGCCAGGGGGATGTGACAAATGATGAATCATTCGGAATTCTCCCGGTGTTTTTTTGGGAACTAAGCCTATCGGTGAAACTATTAAATTAGGAAATGGGCGATGAAAAAATGGACCAGCTATTCTTCCTGCTTCTAACTCTTTATTAATTTGAGATTTTATTATTTCCGGACTGAGTGTAACAGAACGCAAATTATTTGAATCTCGTGGTAAGCGAGGACCTGTGTACTGAATGGAAAATCCTTTCGTAAAACCGTCTAGTAAAAACTTAGATTCACTGGTTTCGTACAAGAGTGCATATTGTTTCAAGGCTTCCACTTTTACTGGTGATTTTGCCAAATTAGAAATATCAAAATTGGTGAGCTGTTGAACTGATGGGCTGTTTGTTGAGTTAAAGCTTACAGTTTTACTGTTTTCTTGGTTGACCTCGTTTAGGTCCTCTGAACGGTCGGCGAAAGCCCCTGCCACGAAAATTAAACTGAGGGCTTGTCATTTGACCTTGACCTGAAGAACCGGACTGGGAACAGGTGACCTCAGGATGTGGTGCAAAACATTTTGCGCATATATAAGGGTATTTACAGTTTGACCAGAAACAACTACCTCTGTTAAAATCATGGCACGTGTACCTGAGAGGATTTATAACTGACTGATTCGCAGACTGATTATCATTGACCTGTATACATCGCCACCAAAGTTCGTTATTTGTTTGTGACCATGGGGACGGACATATAGCCTGGCGAAGGCGGAATTGTTCGTCATAAATTCTCCACCCGTTGCCCCTTGGCGCATTGCACAGTCCCGTATGTTAAACATATAGTGAAGTAACTCGTGAACTTTATCACTATGTGTCTGAAGGTAAATGGAAGCATAAATTATAAATGCATTGGTCCATTTTTCTATAGATGTAATTTTATCTTTGCACTCTTTTTGAGATGACTCAATGTGGCCATCCGCCGAGAGTTTGAAAACACTACCCTTACAAAATTCAGACAGTTCGATAGCCCCTTTTAAGAGTAAGGCCAGATTAACGTATTCTCTACGACAGATTTGTTGTTTTAACGATGATGGTACATGTGCAGTCAAATCATCATTTGATAAACGAACGGATGGAAAGTTATGATTAAAGGAGGCATTCTGACACGTTTCATTGATCTGACGGGGTGGCAGAGGTACATTTTTGTCGTGTCCATTGTCAAATCCTATATTAGAAGTACTATTTGACCTTGAACTAGTCTCATTACCGTTACAAGACATAAGACCTGAACTACGAAAAACCTGTTCAAAATCAATAAAATTAGACCCACCGGCATTTTCCTGTAACAGTATATTGCCTCCGTCATCTATATCTGATGGCTCTGCCGGACCACGTGGCGGTGTCCTTTCAGCGTGCTCAAGGTCATCGGCTCTTCGTTTCTGCCCGCGGGTGTTTGGATGGTTATTGCCTCGTTCCGCCTCATTCTGCTGGCCGCCTGCTTCATTCTGCTGGCCGTCGGCATTTCTGTTTGCCCTGGCTGGCCTTCCTGCCCTAGCCCTGCCGCCTCGCTGTCTAACACGACCACGCGGCATTAGAATCCGAGATATATATATATATATATATATACGTAGCAAATGAAAAGTTGTAAGTTAGATGTTCTTTACAGGTAGACTACGACGTAAGTGAGAAAGGCTGCACGTGTTTTTTGCTTTTATAAGCCGTTATTAAGATTGTTCTCGACTCAGTAATTATGTGTAATTCGTATCAGTCAGAAAGACGGGAACCAGTTATCAGAAAAGACCGAGAGATAACCGTGTGACCATGGCAACGAGCATAACAAGTATTTCTTGAATAAATAAATCAAATTATTTTTAATTGAAAATAATTTATCTTATTGTAGTTTCTATATTAAAAATATACATTTGTTTGATAACTAAGATTTTTTACGATTTTTCTGATTTTTCACTGCACAACACTTGCCTTTAAATTCTAAATATAGAATATTGATATTATGCATAAAATTTATGTTGTTTGTCTGGCAACCGACTATATAAACTTTTCAAATATGTTTTAATCTTTTCTCTAATCTAACTTGATCTTTCTTGGCTCTGATTATTGAGAAGTAAAGGGACACAGTTATACGAAATTTGAACAGCTTCAGGAGTTATCTTCTTTGACCAAAAACATAGGGTCTGAACACAGACTAGTCTTTAGCATGAACCAGTCATGACTTGTATGAAGTCCTGTAATAAATTTTCAAATATTTCACCGCCAGATATTCTTATATGAAAGCCAAATAAAAAGACCAGCAAACAATCACGATAAAAATGTTGTCAATATTTACCACAAGACAAGATAAAATGTCTTAAATATATATAATTATTCATGTACTTTCAACTCAAGTACAAAATAGCAGTGAATCCGTTTTGTGAACATACCATAAAGTGACATTGATCGAGGATGTTGTAGGTTCTGCATTTTTAACATCGATCCTGCACTATAGTTTATTTACGTCATTAATTTTTGAAGTCTTTTCTCCCACTGTTTCGCTTTTTTGCACCGTTTTACTCTTCCAGATTTACACTAGCGAAAAAACAAAATCATTTGTTCTTATGTATTTAAACAAGTTTTATGTTGTTATACGAAATTAGAACCGAGTGCCAAATGTAGAAAAAAAACTTTATCCAAATATTTGAACATGGCAAATTTATATTACTCTTAATTTTTCTGCCTGACTAACACAGTAAACAGTTTTGCTAGAGGTGAATATTGTGTACATCTATGCTGTCAAAATCTCAATTTCAATGTGTCATTGACAGTTACTTACAAAGACAAATACTTTACAGATTTCAAAGTATTAGTCATAACACTTTAGGGCGCCTCCGAAATGTAGAACTTACTAAACTGAACTGTTTATAATGAAGCAAATAATGAGTTATCATTCTTCAAATATCTTTTGTTAAATGACTATGTGGCATTTATCTGAAGCAGTCCTCTTTAAAGTGTATCATGTTGTGCTAGAAAACCTCCCGTTATGTCTTACATACCTATACCTGTACTCCTAAGGCGAGAAAGTGATAATTAATGCAAAATGTTGAAATCTTATAAAGGATTTGTTTCAATTATTTTCTCTTACAATATAATTTTGCTTAAAATTCTTGGGTATTTTCTGCAGACCTTTTTGGTCAGATATAGATAATGTGTATTTCATCAGGTAGCTTCATGTATCTTGGGAGTCAATGCTTACCAGCCGGCTCGGAAAGCATGCCACAGTTTGAGTTGGCATTTAAGAATATTCAGTGGGGACAATCAACTTCGCCAGTTATCTACATAAATCTTTAGGAGTCAATGCTAACCAGCTGACTGGACTAATGTTCTGGTTATGGGATAGCACGTCTTATATAATGTTGATGCATGTACAAAAAGGATTGATCCAGATATTTTGATAGAAGAGTAGGAATTATGAAGTCTTTGCGAATACTGCCGTTTGAGAATTTACAAGAGATTAGTCCATATTTATCCAAAGCTTATTTTTTTGTATAGAAAAACAAGAAAGTCAAAGTTGTTGTCAAAAGATTCACGGCGGCAACAATACCAACGTTTTGCACGAGAGCAGAGGGTAAACTATTACCAGGAAGGAGACTATGTATTCAAATTGATGAGCAAATTCATTAACTTGCTGAAGCTCAAAGTAGTATTCATACATCCAAAATATCGATTTTAAAACTTTCTAACAGACAAATTGGCAAAAAGTATGACGCATCCTTTCGTTCTTTGATGAGGCATTTTGTCAATTTTGAGAAACAGCACCTTGCATAAATTATAATCAGGCAGAAGTCTTGCATCACAAAGCAGGGTGTACGTCAATGCAAGTGTGACATTCTGTCAGGTATTAGCGTTTTTAAAGCAAAACTAGACCGTATAGAATTACAATGCAATGTGTATAGGTCACTGAATGGTGTTTTGGTTCTGTTTCCATGGTCTCGAGTTCAGTAGGTAATAGCCCAAACAAAACACTCATATGGAACACTTCTTATTGACATATGTGGTTTTCTAACATGCTGTGATTGTTCTCACAGTGCTCACAAAAAGTATAATTTAAAATTTAGTTAATCCGCTGCTGGATTTTATAACAAGGAGAAAATTTCGGCTTCCTTTCAATAACTGTAAGTTGCACCTGGTTATAGTGGTCCTATTTTGTAAATTGATAACTACAAAATATTAAATTGACCTTCATGACAATTAATTAAGAGACGCACACAGAATAAAAAAGCCAGGTGACTTGTAAGTATTTTTATTATTTTTTGTCATTTACAATATTCATATGGTAAACAATATTTATAGTTCCCGTTGTTGTGGGTACTCTGTCAGTGATGAAAAACAGCATTCTACATGGATACACTCTGACATTTCGTCTTCCGACCCAAATATAGCGAACGTATAAGAGGTATAGTAACTGCCAGTTTATCACTAAATGGCAATCTGTCTGATACAGTCATTATGTAATGGGAGCCCTTTCTGATGTAACATATTAATTCCATAAGACACTAAACTTCAAAAAGATGTGATCGGTGTGTTTTACTTGGTGAAACAAAAATATTGACGATAATGATATTAAAGAATACACATGTTCATGAACAGACCCTGCTATTATTTTGGTTGTTGCGTTCTATGCATCCAAAGTTTTATAGAGTCTTTAAGTGCATATGGCGGCCGTAAAATATCTCCCCGTCTTTGAACTCGTTACATTTTCTGATCCTTTGGGATCATTTTATCTGTGTACATTTCCGCTAATGCCGGTACTGGAATTGTGAGAGGTGTTGCACATTTCTTTACCTTTCAAGAATAGACTCAATCAAACCGATGTTGTAACTCTGGAAGAACGCACTACGAGTAAGTAATGCGCAAGTGACTAGTTTCATCTTGCCGTAATATGACTTCCTTGTAAGTTTTTACATATAGTTGTTTTGCTCACATTGCGTATTTGGGAAATGCATTTATTTACAACATTCTACAATTTGCTTTGTTCTGTATATGTTGTCTTCATGCTTAACTCTGTATAGTTTGCGTGCATAACTAACATCTGTATATACGCTATTGTATTGTAGGGTTTCGATCTCATTGGATGAGTTTTAGAAGTTTAATATTTGTTGTTTTTTCTTTTGTCTGTTGTTTGTTTTAATGTTTATTTGTTTGTTTTGATATGCAGAAACATTGAACTGTGATCAGGTTATTTGTATATCCCTAAGTGTGTCTTACGAAATTGAAGAAAAACCCTAAGTGTGTCTTACGAAACTGATGGAAAAATCCATGAGAAGCACTATTAAAAGTTCTAAAAGACAACTTGGACTCAGCTGTTTTGGTATTTGTTTTTTTTCCTATAAAATATTGTTTATCGTGTTGCTCTGTCCTCTGCGAAGACATTTATTACATTCGACCAATCAATAATGACCATAGCTGGCGGTGCAATGTAAACCATGTTTGTCAAGTTGAGAAATAGCAGTCATCACGAATAAACTCTGACATTTATACGCATCTGTCTAGGAATGTCTTCCATTGCGCATCAATATAAGACTTCCTTCAATATAAACATTTTCTTGTCTACTGAGAGAGAAAGCATCCCCTTTGAGTGGCAATTCGCTGTTTTAACTATGCAAAAGCTGACTATTGAAAAAAATTGTCATGGTTAATTGATAGACCAAAAATACTTCGTTGGGATTAACGATGAAATAGTTCCAGTGAGAAAATATGCTTGTACAAATACCTTGTAACCTTGATATGCAGGAATATGCTCTTAGGAATATATTTCATTTTCACTTGGTAATACCTACGAACATAATTGAACGTTTGTACTATATCTATGAACTTTAGCAAATGTAATGATCATTTTTATTGGATTACATTTCAGATTTTACTTGTAATTTTTACTACTGAAGTGGTATCAGCGATTTAATCTGGTTCTTGGTTTTATTTAAGATCAAATGATTCTTAAAAATCCGCCAAATATTGACCTTTAAGCAAGTTATAAAAATCATTGAAACTTCTTTTTTGGTGGTTCCTGACTTAGATTCGAAAGTGCAATTTTGTATTCCATTTTAAGTAACATGTTTCTAGGATGCAAAAGATCTGGAAAACAGGTTATACATATTAAAGTGTAATCAATGAGATGTAGTTAAACGTTACTTTGTCTGCAATTTCCATTAAACGCACGCATTTTATGCTACATTAGCTTCATTGTTTGGGCTTCACTCCAATGTTTGGCTTGAAGAAACCTAGAATATATTTCAAATTCAAATCATTTGCGTGTTTGTTAGTAATATAATACATGTAGATTATTTATTTCATTGATCTTTTTTGATGATTTGACAAAAGATATGCCTTTTTTCAAACAAAAGTAATGGTTTTAGTAAGCGTCTTTAAGATTAACAAGTTAGATTTAGGAAACAGACCCACTGGAGATGTGTCTGCCGTTAAGTAAATCACTTGCGGTTTACATGTCACAGTACCCTTTCAGGATAAATATGAAAATATGCTATGATTCCCACTGTGATAGATAATAACATGGCAAACTACAGTAGCTGTTTTGTTTTCGGTAGCGACTCCTCATCTAAAGTAAACCCATAGATAGTGTTATTTCTAGAGTGACGCAGCGGGGCGCCCCGCCCTGCCCTTTTTTACTGCCGCCACGCTGCCCGTAAAATGTGCCCTCTTGCCTTTGATCTTATGCTAAATCCCGCCAATTTCCCTGTTGACATGCCTCGACGATTTTTTGATCAGCAAACTACGTCACGGCGAGTGCTCACAGGTAATGAGAATCAATGAAGTGTTAAAACAAATTGATAGGCTATGGATCTTGTCAAATGTCAAAAAAGCGTGCGTAAGCGGCCAGCTGATTACCGAGCACATGAAAAGTGCCCTAGATTTCTTTGGGCAAAATTTAAATTAGACCGTCGTTTAGTATAACAAGTATATATGTCAATGCAGTTTGATTCAACTGTAATTTAAACTAGAAAATGCACACATTTTTATGATTATCGAAAGTAAACGAAAGTTTAGAATGTCCGTCCACGAGTCTTATTACTCCCGATGTCGTATGCAATTTTTCCATATTTCCTTCAAAAAAGCTGACAGTCGGTGTATTTTTTATGATGAGAAACATCAAAATATGTGGAACTATCTCTTGTTTACCCTAGTGGGTCATTTAAACTGAGTAAAAACTACTTTCAGATAACATTCCGAAAGTGTACCAGTATCCGGATAGTATGTTTTTGATATGCGATTTAGTAAACTTTAACCTTACTATAATAGCACTTTTCTGTTAATGAAATATTGATGAAAGACCTGATAAATACAACAGAACTTTTGATAATTATCAGTTTACAATGTGACCTGAAATAGGCCTTTAACTATGTTGTTTACAACATGATCTTGGTTTCAAGATTAAGCTTATATTAAGGCCCTCCACTATTTCACATTAATATGAATAAGTTGACATTCTTGGTGACATTTTTAAGAGAAAGGCTTGAATGGTTTAACCTAAACTATAAAGTAAGTAAAAAGCCTTTGTAAACTTTGTTACTGGTTTTGGGAAGGTTTAGCACTTTATTCTGTGACATTTCTTTTAAGTGTGCAATAAAGATAAATGGAATACATATTAACTATAGACATCTAGAAATGCAACTACTGCTATGGTAACTTTCACATCTAAAAGGGCACCCTGCCCCTTTCGGACAGCACCCTGCCCCTTTTTGGCAGCACCCTGCCCTTTTTGAGCTCTAGAAATAACACTACCATAGATATTGACAGAATATTCTTATCTGCACACATTGATTAAGATAGAGAATCAGTTCACTGGTTACAGTTTCCAGTGGCAAGAATGTGTGTCAACTTGAGAAATAGCATTCTTCGCAAATCTTCTCGGTCCACGCGCAGGTTTTACATTAGTCACGACAAAACACCTTTTATAAGACAAATTGTCCGCCATTCTGAATATATACAGTTATATCAAATATATATTTTTTTGCAATTAAGAGAACAATATTATTAACTGCGTATTAGCAGAGGCTGAAATTAAAATCAGCTTGATATTTCTGACAGTGCAAGAGCAGACTGTTTATGAAACGTTGTATGTCAAATTCCAAAGAACTATTTTTTCCTTTCGATTGTTTGTTTGTTTTTTCTTTTTTTATTTCTACGAATTTTCTATCAAAATACAATATATACTTCTGTAACGAATACAAAACCATGTTCTTAGTTCCCATCGGATACGGATAAAAACACATAAATGTTTGTACTGCCTTCTTCAGCTATGACGTCAAATATGATGTAAAAAGGACGTAATGATGGATGGCGTCTCATTACGTCTCAACGTTCTATGCGTCAAAAAGTTCACCATTTCAAACCAGTTTTCATTCTTATTTGCCTAAACTTATAGCCAATTTTGACTGATGTAACACTAGAAATAGCTACAAATGTATATGTATATAATAAAAGGCCATTAAAGCAATCCCTTGATCTGCAATGATGCATTCGGCTCTCATGGTATTTTGTGAAGCCTGGCAAAATCCCACTCGAGCCAACTATTGGATATGGAACTTGTATTGCTATGAACTATTCTATATTCATATCTTGCATACTTATTTACTTGTTAAGGAGGTAGGTTACCTTGTTACCTGGGTAAATTCAAATTAGTTGAACCGCAGTGATTTTTTGTATTTCGTGTAATTTAATGTTTTAACTGCTACAATCTCAGTTCCGTTTATCTCTGTCCCTTCAAGTACAATTTTTATCCAGGTTTGAAGTACATGACCCTCTTAAGGTATTTTATATAGAAAGAAGAAGGAAAATACGGATATTTAACACTTTTCAGTATATTTTGGTTTCATTGTTATCCGTAGAAATCTGCATAATTAATAGTTTTACTAGTATGCGCATTAGCTTTCTAATAAAAGCTTAAAATGTATATGTCGCGGGGCTCGTGTTTCCACGGTAAGCATTTTCTCTCATTTTTCAACAATTACGTATGAAACGGGTTTTTCGATCGGCTTCATGTGACCATTCTGTTATTGACCAACATGGATATTTGGGTAAATATGATTAGCGAAATACCAGAAACTTTACATGGTACGTATGTTGTTCTTAAAGTTTAGAGTAACATGGCTAACAAGAGTTTAAAATAGCCTTTTTTACTTTTATGTAATTTATACTATAACAAAAATATTTATAATATATTACTTTCCTGTAATGTAGCTTTTTAAAACATTTATTCTAACGTTAGGTAATATTTTGAAATGAATTCGTTAATTTAACAAATTTCACAGGCTTAATAATACTTACAGAGTCACAGTCTTCTGAACTTTTTATTGAAAAATCGTTCTGCATGCTGCTATTAATTCTCATGGTATTGTGAAATGAAAATAAAAAGCGAAGCTGTTTCTTAAATAGAAATGTTCAACGCTTTGAATTTACAATCTAGAAATAGGTCACTGGCTTCGTTTCCATGGTACACAATTTCATTCAAGACACCACTTTTATGGAAATCTTGACCAATTTTAGAGCTTAGATTTATATTTATGTAACAAATTATTCAACGCACACATGTGGAAATAGAGTATTTAACAAATCAAAACTGGCCATTGTTATTTGTAAATGACCCGTATCAGTTACCATTAGTCCAACAAAAATTTTCCAATCACATCAGTTCCCATCTCCATTTTCTTATCATCCGCATAACATTTCAATATATTACCATAAAAGAAGCAAAATATTGATCATTTTCAGAGCAAAAGACTAATTAAAAAAGTATTTTTGCTAATTGGCTGTTTTAAACATGTTTCAGATTTAAGAAAACACAGATAATACTTTCAAAATAAAACAGTATTAATTTGCGCGGTAAATGACACGTAAGTTCTGTACGTCATGACGTCATATATGTGTAACAATGTTTGAAGCGGTTCTCGCGGCAATTCTATGCATATTTCTGCATTTTAAACCATTTAATCTTTTCAGATAGAGGCATGTTTACAGCTTAATGCCATAAGAATGGAAAATACATAACACATTCTTTGTCTGATAACGTCGTGTCGCAAAATCGTCACGGCAGCTTCCGGTTGGACATGTGCACTTAATATATCAGAGTACCTATCCTTACTTTAATAACAAGATTACGTTGGTCACCAGGTCAGAGGATACGTGTAATTGTTATGGTATGTAGAAACAATAATATAGTTCAAGTTCAAACTGTGGATATATGTGTGAGAGCGGATTGCTGGTACGTTATTTGAATCATTTGTTTTGACTGTTGAATATACTCGCTTATCCATCATCTTAATCATTTTGTTACTTTTTTTTCTAACTTTCAGTTCTTTCCAAAAAAAAAAAAACCAGAACAAAAGTGTTGTGACAGCTAATATATGCGCGTATCTAAATATTTGTTATTTTGTCGCAATAGTTTTTAATTGCAAATTAGAGGAACTTTACATTCAAACAACTTGAGCAGCAAAAAGCAAAGTGAAGAAATCTCACTAAGAGAAACGCAGCATTTGAGGTTATCACAGTGACGGAGTTAGACAGCAGAAACGCTCTCGTTTTGTAAAGAGTGGTTAAGAATGATTTAAAATGATAATTAAATACTAGTATTGGCAAATTGTTTGTTTGACATTTGTGCATCCATGAAGTAAGAGTGATATATTCAACAGTTATTGTATGAGGGTGGGGTAAATATTATGGACCTGACCTAGGTGATATTCACCGAAGCCAATAGGTCAGGTCTAAAGATTTATATCATGTAGTATGTGTTATATATTTTTACTACACCTAAAATAAGGAATATGATTAATATTTTATTTACGAAAATACGAGCACTTAATATACACTTTTATTGGAATGTAATGAGACTACTGATTGGATTACGCATTTATAGAAACAATAGTTTGATAGATCATTATTTGGTAAAGGGCGTGAGTTTTTTTATTTATTGTTTTTTTGAAGAATAGTTGCTCGTTCAAGTTTGTTAACTAAAATATTAATTTGTTGTCGGCATTACTTTGTATGAACCTATATGTGACAAGTTACAGATCAATGAGATAAGCAGAATTTACAAGTCATAAAATAAAAGGAAATATACTATCATCCAGTAGAATTCTGTCCGTTAGAATATATTAGGAAATATAATTCCTCTTTGATTGACATAGTCACGATAATAAGTGTACATGATATTTCTGGCCTTTAAAACCAGAATTATGAGGTAAATGATGAACTAAGGTCATATAAGATTATTTTGATATTGTCGTGCTTCGGAGATTAACGATAATCTGTTGTAAATGACAAAATGATGTCTGTTTAATTACCGTGGCCATTGGGACAGAAGGCAATTATGCAAGGTAAAAATAGCATGACAGACACATACCATTGTTCTTATAATAATTACTGCCTAGATGGGACGTTATTCTACATTTTGTTTTTGTCTGAGTATATTTGGTTCCTAACTTGAAGGTAATTAAGCTAATGCTATATATTTAATGCGTTGTAAATGGCATGGTAGATTGGCCTACTGACGGCTAAAGTAAATTCTTTGAGAGTCAGAAAACTGACTGTAAGTCTCTATAAGACTTAGGATCTTTTTCATAGATTTTATTAGAAAATCGGAAAAGATCGAGTATAAGATTTATTTACATACTGAGTTCAATAAATCCAAGAATCGTATACTAAAATTTACAATGGTGATTGTTTCCATTGACATATATCTCTGTCAATGTTGAGAAATAGCTATTCTGACATTTCTGCATATGTCTGCTTATGAACATGAATATTCTGCATATCAAGGAAAGTTCACGAGATATCAAGAGACTGCAGTCTATTTCAATATAATAGTTATGTGAGATGGAACATATAATGAAATATGTAAATATGTTATGCTTGGATCTGTGAAAATTGACCATAGATTTAGTTTAAGTTTGGAAACTGAGATTTCTATACTTCTCAGATATAAGTTAATCTGTAGGTAATTTCTAGTTGTAGAGAATTATACATTGAGGTTTAGTAAATAACTTAGTAACACTAAAAACAATTAGGGTAGGTAGGTCGGATTTTTTTATTAAATGAGACTTTTCGGAAATTATTTTTTAGTCAATAAATGAATACAAAAAGGGGGAGTGGGTATGCCTTAAGAGCATCAGTAAGTTTATTTCTAACATCACTGTCCATGTTTAAAGCATAAAAAGTGCAGTTTTGCAACTTTTTGTTAAAAAGTTGAAAAAATATTCTCCAAGGCCATAAAAACACCTACGGTCGGGCCAAAAATTTAGGGTAGGTCGGGATACCGGAAACGAACAATTTTTTCCCCCTAAGGACAGAAGGTTAATGTCAGTACCATAATAGCAATTTGTCAAAATGTACAAGTTCATCGTTTACAGGAGAAACATAATAAAGTGTAATCAACATGATTTATTTTGTTGTATTGACTGCATCCCACTTGGTGACATCCCCATTATCTCCATGAGCTTACAATAATTGTAATAAATCGGAATTTGAGTGATTAACACTCAGTATAATTTCAATTCCTTTCTTGGTTTTGTTTTCTAGAAATAATTGCACTTGTAATTCTACCTTGTATACTCAGTTCTTCTCTTAATACTAATGAAACCAACATAAAGTGGACATGCGCAAGTTTCGTGTCTAATCATTGATTTTTAGTTACGTCTTTTTTGAACTTCATTTTATTATTCTATGAAGACTGCACAGGGAGCATATGCCATAAAGTTCTCATTAGAAACCGCTTAAACCGGTACTAGAAAGCTTTTGGGGGAGGGGGTTGCGCATTTCATTACCTCTGTTTTTTTACATAAACAGACTCAGTCAAACATTATACGTGGTATATTCTATGTTTCTAATGAATCTTCCTACATGTTTTATCTATGATGAAAATGTCAGGATTCTATGTCCATCATTTATTCAGTATATTCTTTATTTCATCATTGTTTAAATAATTTTATCTCTGATCACTAGTTAAAAATATTTAGGCTTACAAAAATTCTTGTGTATATTTTTTTATTAATTTGGACATAACGATCCTATTTGTATATAATTGAATTAGTTTTTGAGACAAGGAACATCAGAGGAATCATATATAGTGTGTGAAGTTGTGCATCTTGCTGGTGTTCAATTTTAGATTTCACTGTCCGTGAATTCGTAAAAATATGAATAAATCGTTGAAGTGTTTTTGTCGCATTATCTCAAACATATTGACCTAGAATCAAGAAATCATTTAGGAATATAATTCAGCATGTGAAGTTGTGCACATGGGGATTTAAAGAGCTGACTGGGACTTCACTCATATGGCCGTTGGCTCGTCGATATATGTATTGAGGACCAAACAGAATCTCAAAACGAATTTGTCATATTTGGAGTGACACTTTATACTACTGTAGGTTGTTCAGCATGTGAAGGTGCGCCCTTAGTGTTTTATTCGCGATTTAACCCGTCTTCCCCCTCCTATCTCCCGTATCCCTTCAGTTTTTAAGTCTTCAAATTTCTTTTATCTTGTGTTTCTAGATGGTGTTTTTATTATACACATGCCCAAACGCCATCCACTCCCAAACCAAAGTAACATATAAGTTAATATAGTCTTGCGTTGTCACAGGCAAAACAAGTAACATATGACCATGCATTTCCAGGAAGTGGGGGCACCAGTATCCTACAGACACGCATCTAGATCAAACATATAATACTAAGTCGTAAAAACTAAAAATTCCAGGTCGACAACATTATGATTATAGTGGGAATTAAGTTTAATTACGGTCCATCCGCCCTTTCAGACACAATGAAGCATATAAATACCACGTAGAGTATAGAGATTATAGTGGGAAAATACAACTGACCCATTATGAATGACTACTATTTTTCATCAGCTCATTGAAATCGAAGTTGAACAAATTTCAATGGAAATTCTTATCGAAATATCGCAGATTGTTTGCAGCATCTTAGTCAAATCTCTAATATATCAAACCATTCATAAGAGACACAAAACAAGTTCATAACATGATGAAAGCATGATTTTGATAATCCTGACAACAGGTTTATACTTTCCCGAGGAGTTTATTTTCACAAGTATTTGGCTGGGATACAGCTTTCTTAACTAATGTCATATTGATAAACAAACGGAATAAAACATTGAAGATTTAAAAAAGGATTTTGTCTCACATTTCTGTCAAATTATGTATAATTTTATGTTTCTTATTCTCCAACTAATTATTATGTATTTTTGAGATATTTTTTAAGTATAAAATAATAATCTAACAGCTTATGTTTTGAATATGCTAAAGCGGACGGAAAAATTCAGATGCAAGAATGACAACTGATGTTTGCATGGATATATGACTGTCCGTTAATAAGTATATGCGCAGCCAATCAATTATGATATTTTAGTGTGGTTGCCTTTTTGTTATGTGATGTTATTTTATTGTTTTGTTCCTGTATACACATAATCAACATTTGGCTCCTGATCAGTTAATAACAATAATATTGTTTCTATTCTGTTTTCCATATGATAATAAAGTTAATGCAGAATATGCCAAACATGTTTATCAGTAACTGATATGTGACCATTATTGTTTCCAATATAAAACTTCTTAACATTAACTTCTTATCATTAATTATGACAAAGGGGTCTCCGTGGCCGAGTGGTTAAGGTCGCTGACTTCAAATCACTTGCCCCTCATCGATGTGGGTTCGAGCCTCACTCGGGGCGTTGAATTCTTCATGTGAGGAAGCCATCCAGCCGGCTTACAGAAGGTCGATGGTTCTACCAAGGTTCCCGCTCGTGACGAAATAATGTACAGAGGGGCACCTGGGGTCTTCCTCCACCATTAAAGCTGGAAAGTCGTCATATGACGTATCATGTATCGGTGCGACGTTAAATCCAAAACAAAATGACAAACAAGAAATCCAAGAAAGGTTTTTCTACAGTAATCAATGATTAGCACACACAAAATTATTTAAGTACAATCATTGCGTTTGCATCTAGCAAACATATATTTTGCTTCTTTTTCTGTATATGCCGCTTAATAGGTATTATCAAACATGAAACTTGTATTCAGTTATCAACATTATATCTTTATATCAAGATGGCTGTGATTGTAAACATTGTTTGTTGGTAAGGGTTTCCGTGAACAGACTCAATCAAAACGAGCCTGCAACATTTTCGTTTATGTCGTACTGGGCGACCTGTGGTTTTCCACTTTTTTATTCTTTGTCCTTTTACACAGACACAATTTAGGGTCATGTGACGACATTTCAGCTTAAATGTTTGAGGAAGACCAAGATGGCGTTCTGGACATTACTGCACAGTCACATATAATTTATAAAACTGGATAGTCCTTATGTGGAAGAATTCTACGGTGCATCTTGGGACTTGGTCATGGAAGCCGGTGCGGCGCTATAGGACCCAAATTGTGTTACTTAAAATTGAACATAATAAGCATGCAAACCTATGTTACATTAAATTAGTGAAATGACAATACAATATTTTAAGTTCTGCTGGAAAATTTGTTGTCCTACATTTTATTCTTTACTCTGCTGTAAACAACGTAACGATTGTTTGAAAACAATATTAAATTTTAGGACTGGGACGATTTCAAAATTTTGAAACCGGTTAATCATTTGTATGAAATCGAATCGAACCGGTTAATCGGCCGCAATATTTGAAATGATGTTTTATTTACTGACGACCTTATGAAGGTACTTCCAGCAGCTGACTTCATTAGGAACTTACGGACTTAACGTTTTGGAAGCAGCGTGATAATTGATGAGTCATATTTTGGTATATTAAGCAAATCCAAGACTATTGATTATGTTCAAGTTGGAGAGTTTTAGCGGAAATATACTGCGGGTCTATGTGCTGGTCAAAGAAATGTATAAAGATAAAGTACGATTCGTGATGTTTATTGTTCGAGAGCGATTAGCGGTTTTGCAAAACTGAAACCAGTTTCACCTAGTAATCGAATCGGATCCGATTAACCGAATAATTAAATTTTAATCATTCACGCTCAGGAAATAATGGAACACGATTGACGCTGGCTAGCTACAGATAGAGCAAACCTTAGATTTGTAGAAGTGGTTGGCAAGAACAGAATTTCTCTGGGATAAACAACAATGATTTAAGTAAAGGATTTTATCTATAACAGGGGTTAGGTTGTAAATGGTGTCTTTCGGTGGTTTAAGTGAGAAACATGTGTTTATTGGGTAAAATATGGCGGATTTTGTTGACAAATCATCACTCTAGGGCGGCAATTTTGCCAAGTATGTGAGTTTTTCTTTTACTTTGGAAATATTGCATGCGTGCATTCTGTGATCACGCTATTTATCCCCTCCCGACAATTTAACTTGAGTCCTGGCGCCGTAAAAATGTTATTGAACGCTTTATACGGAATTAATTAGTTCAAATCCTGCTCAAGTCCACTTTTCTAACGATTTTTGTAAAAAAAAAAAACAGTACACGTCCGACCAAATTTATGATAACCAAGGCTTTAGAATTATTAATTCTTACTTACGACTGCATAGCACATGTTGCAAGCTAGCAAGACAATTTAACAAAGAATGATTTGTTTCATTGGGAACCGAGATCTAATGCTTTAAGCACTAAACCCGCAACTGGGAAACGACACTTTTATGTATCAGACGGTACGTGGTAATCACAATTTACTATTCTAACGTGTAAATGTCATAATCTATTCACAATAACATGAACTTAAAAAACACCAAAAGACACCATTTACGTCCTTCCCCCTGTATAAAGCAATACTTTATATATTGACATGTGTAGGGGTCATCTTATTACGAGGTACATTTATTCCAAGTAATATTAAAATCCCTTCATGGAGGGGAGAGTTATGGACCGGACAGGAAAAAAGTCCTGACCATGTATTAGAATTGGCGTACACAGTAGAGAGTGTGCGTATGATACAACCGAAAGCAAGGAAGATGAAAAATCTATGTACGTGCAGATATATTTGGTTCTAAACAAAATACGTGCAAAATGGCATGATAATACTTTAAGAACCGGGTTGTCTATATCTTGCTGACGTCTACTTGTTTACTTCAGGTTCGCATGTGGTCTTGTTTCGTTATGTTTTATTTATAATATCGCAACAACAAATAACTCCTCGGGAGGTTTATAATAACAAAATTATTATAACATCTCTATTGTTTGTTTTTCTAAATAATAAAATTAATATGAAAAAAAAAACAAGACCATTAAACAAGTATGATCTTGGCATGCAAACTTGCAGTTTACGTACAGGTATATCAATAGTCGCCGGTAGAAACCGGCTATTATATTTGATACGCTTTAGGATTCTTCAGTTATTAGAATGTGACAATGAAACAAAAATGATATTGTAAATAAAAGAAAAAAAGACAGTTAATGAAAGGCTTACATATGAGCTGAAATTTGCATATGTTTTTTCCATTATTTTAAAAGATAGCTTTGTAGAAAAACATGAAAAATGTATAAAGAATTTATCCCTACAGCACATTCTCAAATCAGCCCCTCTATTTAGTTTTAGAATGATCTGATAACAGCCAGGATTCATACAAACATAGGGTGATGTGTGCTGTTTATGTAAACTCAATAGATTGTGTGATGATTGTATGATGTATACATATTATTTTTTCTGTAAATGCATTTCAAACATGTCCTAGAAATTAGCAGTCTGGATTACAGAGAACATTTACTTTTATTTAACTCATGTTATAATTAACTTTCACAACAAATAGCTCCTGTTAGTTAGATTATCTTATTCATTTTGAAATTTAGTTTGACTATGCTATGACTTTAGTTATAAGAAATTATATTTCAGGTAATTAACTCTATGTGCTATAGAATTCTACTGTCCGAAAATCTCTGTGCCATGTATGTTTTTTTTACTACTAATAAATTCAGTTCTCCGGCGACTTGATGCTCTGCATCAAAATTTTACTAGTTATCTTATTTTAGAATAAAAGAAGAGTACAGTGAATTCGATAAAAAACAATTGTTCTCTGAAATAAGATTTTAGGACTGACGCTTTGGATTTACCCTATTTATATGTTTTATTTTATACAACTGGGTATTTTTTTCTCTTACATGAGAGCTTATCTCGGTCGGAATTTTAATTAAAATATCCTAATAAGTAAAATATAGGTTAGGTGCGATGTTGTCATGTCTCAAACGCGTTTAAGTCCCGAGTTCCTTGCGCTATCGCAAATTTCAATCTGATTCTTTTTCGTACTAATAAATATGCTGCTAACGATGTATTGAATATTTGTTGTGTTACACCTCTTCCTCCCGCTGTTTCTAACCTTCCACCCACTCCCCTTTCACCACTCCGTTTTGCATAAACCATTCCCCTCCTCTGCCACCGTGCAACCCCGGCCTCCAATTTTCATTTCAGTTTCATACTGGTAAAATGTATCTTGTTGACGGATATTCGTCTGCAATCTCTGTCTGCTACAATTTCTGTTTGTGGATGACATGCTATGCAGAGTGTGGCATTTGCTTGATTTATTGTGATCAAAGCTTCCAGGGATTCTTATTAATACTTTCGTTCTTTGTTGATTGCGAAATAAACGGACGGAAATACACACCATGCTTAAAGCAGCTGATCTTATTTTACTGCTTAACAACCAGTGTAAATAAACATACAAACCATCCGATCATGCATTATTATCTGCTGGTAGCACAAATTTATTAGTAATATTAGCCTGCTACTAGCACTAACAACAAACGTCTTTTAGACTGTACAGTATATATGTTAGTGCTACCAACGTTAATAGGGTCCGCTATAGCAGATAGGCTGGATGTCAAAATGTAACTTTGAATTTAAGGTTCTCAATACCTTACTTTCACCCACTTCATTCAAATAATTTGCCGTTTATTGTCTTTGAATCCGATGGAAATTGTAAACATACTTTAGCTCTTAAATAACAAAAATATTCACCAGTAAGGAAATTATGGTTATCAGTCTTGTCATCGAGGCTGAGTACAAATACTTCATTTTATAAAATGTATTACTTACTCACCCGGGGAAATTAGAAAGCGTGAACTTCGAAAACGTATTAGCAAATAATGTAAAGCAAATACGTTTTGTTTGTTTATTTGTTTTGGGTTTAACGCCGTTTTTCAACAGTATTTCAGTTATGTAACGGCGGGCAGTTAACCTAACCAGTGTTCCTGGATTCTGTACCAGTACAAACCTGTTCTCCGCAAGTAACTGCCAACTTCCCACATGAATTATCAGAGGTGGAGGACGAATGATTTCAGACACAGTGTCTTTTTTATCAAATCGCCACGGAGAACATACACACCGCCCGAGGGTCGAACTCGCGACCCCGCGATCCGTAGACCAACGCTCTCCCTACTGAGCTAAGCGGGCGGGTAAAAAGCAAATATGTAACATAAAAAACAAATGTTTAGGAATCTGTTTTATTTCAATGTTCACAGCATCCACAGAATGCAATATTTACAAATATGTTATATTTACAGGTATATGCATAATTAGTTTTGAAGTTAAAATAAGTAACATTATATCACAATGCATACAAAATATATAAGGTAAATCTTGAGTAACCTGGAACAATATGGGAAAACAAGTGCTACAATACGATACGTTCGCACAACTCACCCATCTATCGTTACACGTGATGCACCATCTATTACATTCATAGTACCACCTTCAACAACGAAGATATTAAACATATGCGCGCATGGATCATAGATTTTAGCACAAAAAAAGGTATGTCGATAGGTAAAGATGGTTTAACACTTGATAACATGCAATTTCAATTTAAAATAGTGATGGTAGCACCTGAATATAATCTTTACAAACAGTAGAAATGCATTTGTTTTTAATTTATAAATTAGGTAAAACAGACAATATATTGGCATGGTTCAACAGGATGTGTTTTAGCAAGAGCCTAAATATAGTTCGCTCATATACAATATTCATTAAGAAATATACTGCTGGGAAATACGGACTTCGGTTTGAGGCAAACATGCGGAGATCATTATGATTTTTTTCGAGTGATTATCATGTAACGACTAGCAACTACCAATGACTGGCTGCTAAGCAGCATTACTCCAGTAAAGGTTATTGATATCATAGTTACATTTAAAGACTTTCAGCTACATGATAAAATGTGTTGTATTTATGTCTTGAGCCCATACAGAAATATGAATTAAAATCAGAGCAAAGACACTTACAAGAGGTAACATAGGAAGGGAACCCGAGGAATACAGCGTATTTTCCACCTGATTTTCATATGCGAATTATTACCTTAAAATGCATAGTTTTTAACAATATACGCAACATCGTGGCGGCTTTTCCTGTTGTTGTTGTTTTAATGGTAAGACTTAAACACATAGATATGCCTTAACAGTCTTGAGACAAAGATTTTTTTATCTAATATTAGCTCTTTCGGAGGAAAAGTCGATTTAATTTCGAAAATTTCACTCTTTCAGTTGTATATCCAATGTGTATATAAGTAGAAAATCAGAGACATGCCCTCTTTTTGCATTTAACTTGTTTTGAAGGAGAACTTGGAACCATCATCCTTACATTAGTAAGAGCACTGTATCGGCACATCTGACCATCTCTTTCATTCATCTTTGTCAACAAAATGGCATATACTAGAATACAATTATTGTATCTGTGTTTTAAGTAGCATTCAAGTCTTAAAACAGTTTACCATTTGATCGTAAGCCTGCATTTCCTTTAGTTTATGTCTTACGAACGTAAGTCTGTTAAATCATCAAAACCATTGCAGTATCATTTCTTTCTCTTTCAAACTTAGACATCCATTCAACTGCTATCCATATTTTTCTCGGTTATAATTTTACGCCCATGCGTTTGAGTGCTAACATGGCATTCACCGCCTTTTGCCACTTCCGCCTGTACACAAACTTTTTCAAGCGCTTGGTAGACAGAGATCTGGTAGGAATGCGTTCACGTTTAGCAGATCGCTGAAATCCATGAAACAAAAGGTTTATTAATAACATAATATCTCGCAAGTTTCTTAATATAATATTTTGAATTTTTTTTTTTTTCAAATGTCTAATACTTAATCAAATACTAACAAAACGCTTAACACCTGTAGCAACTTAAACTTTGCATGTTGTAATTATTTTTCTCGGTGTTATTATATTTTCTGGTCTTTTGGGACCATGTAGTTCAATTGATATGATAAAGTTGACCTTAACCTAGTGCTAAGGAACGTGAGGGGTGTAACTTATTTCATTACCTCATAGACACAATCAATAAAATCTGTAAAAAGATCCTTTGGAAGCATTGAATGCAACAAAGAAGAATAATAGCAGATTTGGTTTGATTGAGTCTGTTCATGAAAGGTAATGAAATGTGCAACACCTCTCACGCTCCCTAGCACCGGCTTAACCGGAACTCTATTACACAAATGTTGAATGGACTCCATGATCCAAAAAGACCAAAAAATATAACAACACTGAATCAAAGTACGGGGAGACATTTTTACAGCCGTCACACGGCACTTAAACCGAGCCTTGATGTTTTTGTATGCTTTTCGAGATGTTATTATTCATATTGTCCGCATGTATCAACTTGGGGTCATTAAAGCTTGTAAAGTGCATTATTCTATACCTATTTTATCTATCCAATCGCGAACGCATTTGCAACACGTGACCGTACAATCTATTAGGTATTTGGATGCACGTGCGTACACAAATCCTGTATTTTCTGTATTTGGACTTACGCGCGTACAAAATATCCTATATTTTCTGTATTTGGACGGTTCAACAGTCCCATGTTAAACACACGACAAAGCGTGAAAATGTTCCGAATGTAAATCGGATGAAGTAGGCGCTCTATGAACAGAGTTTGATTAGGCGTCTTGAAATCTGGATTTAATTTGAGCTTTTTTTTGTTATAGGCATAATGGCGGATACAAATAGTTCTCAGTTTTTTTTTGTTCTGTAGAGCTATTTACCTTATTTTCTTTGCAATTTTTTTGCTAAAATCACATGACAGATCTATGCTTGACATGTAGGTAGCATTTTTATAATGAAATAACAACATGACAAAAATTTTCATGGAAACTTAGATCAAACACCACCAGTATAATTTGGGGTCTCATTTTTTAGCTGATTTTGCAGTTTGTGTGTTTGACTGAAATTTTTCTTGCATCAAACATGACCCCCACTTTTCTTTTGATTTTTATTTAGCATTAACAATACTCTTTAAGAAAATGTAGGTTACAGACATTTAAAATGGGTCCTGATGTGTGCTGCGGCCATTGGAAATAGGTCAATTTTATATAGAATAAAGAACAACAACTATTTAGTGTGTTATAACCTACAATTAGGTAGCAAGGTACACTTAGATGCGAAAATTTTGGGCACGGACGGTCTTACATATAGCGAGTCGCAATATTGCACTTCCCCTATGAGCAAAATTTGGGTGGCCATTTTATAAATTGCGTGCATGTTTTGTGCTTTTAATTAATGGCAAGATCAGGATTCTCATACAAGAATAAAGAAAGTTATCAAAGCGAAAGGTTTACATCATCCATAAAAAAAAAGCGTGCCAAAATCATCAATTTTGCACCTTTTGAACAGTCTACAATGATCCCGCTGCAAGAACAATGTCCAATTTTATTGCATTTCTTAATTAAATAGTCCTTACTGAACGTCAGGACATAAACGGAATGGGGGCCCATCCAGCTCGTTTTTTTCAGAAAATAACGAAAATGTTCCTGAGTATCAATCAACAAGCACAGAACCCTTCCGTGAATTGAATTTTTTCGCGAAATGGTGTCTCATTGATCATACAAAGCTACAGCAGTTAGTTTTCAACGACATCGATTTAATGTATCGGCTGTATAAATTTTCTAAAGAATTAATAATCATTATCTCTCACCTTAATTTACATCCAAAATCACGATGTTCTCTTTATAACAAATATTGACGGGGGCCAAAATTCAAAAGTGTACCCTGCTACCTTTACAACACACAAAAACGATTCAAGGGATAACAATGCTATCTGATTTAGATATTAAAGCGTTCGTTAATAATCAAAAACTTAAAAATACAGTAAAAAGGATCATCAGATGTTGGAATATTTGAAAAGTCGCTCAAAGAAGCCGTTCCGGACGAAACTTAGAAATTGGTATCAGCCCAGACTGTCTGAATAGCTACCTCAGCAGTTTTTATTCAACGGTTAAGAAACAAAATGGAGAAGATTATGAATGGCAACGGACGGGCGGTCAGCATCCAAAACATGTCTACTCTATAATTCAGTTTTCGTCGGATCTTCACCAAACTTGCCGACAATGTTTGTGGGCATTACATCTCGGCCAATTTCGATAACCAGCCAAACTGTACCAGGCACTCTTTGATTATAGTCCTTGAATTACTCGAAAAACGGGGAATTTAGCCTTGTTCGGTCTTTTAAGTCGAACAGTTTCATCCGATCTTCACCAACCTTGCTGACAATGTTTGTGGGCATAATATCTCAGCCAAGTATTATTACCACCCAAATCGCCAAATGACTGTTGTAGGGAGGTTGCAAAATATACTTTTTTAATGATGATACGCAGAAAAAAACAATATTCAATGAATTACGTATATTAGGTATGAAGTGAAATAAATATAGAATGAAAAGGTTATTTAAGGTCTAACATTGTTCTGTATAATATATATTTGCACTCGTACCAAGCTGGGAAAAACTAGAAAAGGCAGCAATACAATATTCAGTGAAACATTTTTAATTTAAACTATTATTATAGTAAGATAAAATACATACAGAATAAAATATTTAACATTGTACTGTACAATACGAGATATATTTGGACTCGTACCCAGCTGAGAAAACCATATTGAACTCGCCTAGCGGCTCATCCAATATGGTTCCTCAGCTGGGTACTCGTCCAAATATATCTCCGTATTGTACAGAACAATGTTAAATAACCTAATAATATTACCGTTGTTGGATACATATATTAAGTTTGAAAGATTTTGTCTTACCCGCAGCCATTTATGTTCCAGACATTCTGTGGCTGTCATACGCTTCCTGAAAAAAGATAGATATAACTGTCCAAACACGTTCAATTCACGATTTCAAAACTTTTATAGGACTTTGAAACGTGTATAACATTTTTTCTATGAATTTTCAACGTTTTGATAACCAGTTCTTGCGATTTAGTGCGTGGTCATCTTGATTTTAAGGTTCGAATGAATAAACAATAAAATTTATAGGTATTGATGAATCTCGTCAATACAATTCAAGTTTAATTTGGGCAGGGTATGTTGTCTCGACATATCGTTGCATCTTCGAGCTTCTGTGCTTGCCTTAATGCATACAATTCAGAAGTTACATTCCATTGAGAGTAAAATATGATATGATACAGAGTTTTGACATTTTGCTGAACCAATGAAAGTTCAGAAGTTACTTTTCTCAGTTGTTACAATATCTCTCAGACAAATGGATGTTTCAATACACTAAATTAGAGAAATGTTCGCCGCAGTGTGATTAAATCGATGGCAATTCTCAACATTTCACCGACTTAAGATACTATATTGCTTAGTGATACCTTCAGCGGACGACTTCATTACATGTTATTTTGTCTGTTGTTCAGCCGAGGAAAGTATCAGACTGAACTAGTAAGCATCTGCCTGACTGCATGCATGCGTGGAAGCATATTTGTTGTTTTCCCGGTAAGAATATATCAGTCATGTGTTTTTGTAAGAATGCTGTCGTGAATAATAACGAAGGTAATTCCGTTTCAATAAAAGGGTGTTGTTTCGTTGTCAATGTACTCGTGTTCGTCATTTAAAAGGGGCAGTCATCAAGTTCTCAGATGGCAAATTTATGAAGCGTAAGCTAAGAAACAATGGCGAGTATATTTAACAATATCTGAGTAACTAGTCATGGTCTACTTAAATTACTGTAGTGAATATATTTATTTTCAATGCTTCTAGGAGCTTCATATTCAAATTTAAAAAGTCGTGTTTTATGTGGACTTTCATCAATACGCAGAACTGTTTTTGGAGTTGCATAGTCACTGTGGAGGAGGTTATTGTGTCTCGACAAACTACGTCACATTAGGTCTTAAGGTGTATGGTTTGTTCTGGTTTTACTGGCCAAGTTGTTGAGATCTTTATTGATTGGTCGTGATATAGAGCGCTCGGGTATCTAAATTACATTATTCCACTGTGTTTAATTACGTGTAATGGTTGAAGAGAACACTGATATAAACCCTAGAAACAGATGTAAATATTTATAGCAGTTTAACAATTACAAAGTTGTAGGACACTTAAGAAAATCTCTGAAGTTTCATTAATGTTAGCGTGAAATGTTAATTAAAGTATACGTATGAACAATTGCAGACTTTCAAAGCTTATAAGATCTTAAATTAAGGTTAATGTATTTTAGCATAATATGCCTATTTCTAAGATTTGAAAAACTTTACTTACGTGTGATCTTTTAGGATTAGTTTTGATATGAAGTCTTTGGCTTCTGCTGATATACTTTCAAACTCTTCAGCTTTGAAGTCCCATTTGGCCTCAGTTATATTACCAATCGTCTCGTTCTCACTTTCTCCGAGAAACGGCGAGAGTCCTGACAATCTAAATGTTTATACAAACTAAGCATAAATGTTGACAGGTTTTAGAACTTAAGATAATAACGATGCTTTTCATAAACTGCCACGACTTTTTTTATTATGATTTTAAATGCAGCAAATACTTCAACGCTATATAATTATGTTAGAAAGAGAATCTTTTAAAATTAATTTTACAGGTATTTGGGCATTTCTTTTACTTCAAACATTCTTATATGAATTTGTTGTCAAAATCGCCAGTTTTATCTCAGAATAAAACAAATGAAAATGGCTGAATCTTGAATATCACTCTGACAACAACTTACAATATGTAACATATAATTCCAATACTCCACATGTCAGTTGAAGGAAAGATTGGCTCAAAGTTTGCTTGTTCCGGAGCCATGAATTCCGGGGTGCCAAACAATATTCTAAGATCCTCTTCCGGTTTGTAACGTCTAGCAAGACCAAAGTCTATTATTTTAATTCGGTTTCCCTCTCTCGTGAGACACAAGATGTTCTCAGGCTAGAATATGATGCATAAAAACATGATCAAATATAGATGATTTGGAAAAAAACGATACCACGGTTCATTTTCTTCAACAATGATATATTTCAAAATGAATCAAAACGTCTTTAGAATTGCCTGATATAAATGCAACAATTGTAAAGATATCAAGTGACTTCTGTGACTGTTTGACTGCATTGCCTAAATCTCTCTCGTACAAAAATATTGCCTCTTGAGTTAGGTTCTGTGAAAAAATTGTGTTTGTTCTTTATATTTTAATTAATAATAAATTCAGTTTTAAAGTAGAAGGAAAATAAAGTCTAAAGCAAATTGTATTTTTCTTTTATAGCCGTTAGAAACTGCTCTGTGGTAATGAATAAGATTAATAAGATAATGTTTTCAAGTAAAAAGTCCTTGCAACAAAAAATGAGAAATAAAAAAACAAGGACAAACATACAACAAGAACAGCAATGTTCACAGAACACAGTCCTGTCACACTGAAACACTACAACGGTGTATGTATGAATGTATACGCACATGGTAATACAGGGGCAGAGTAAAACATTCAGACAACCAGGATAAACATAAAAGAGAAAAGGGATACAGTGGGGCACCGTCTTGGAACTGTCTTCAGTTATTATTCCACTGATGTGTTTAAACCAGATAACCGTGTACCAAACCTCACTTTTAAACCAAACTACATTGTATGTTCTAAAGTTACCGGAGAATAATAGCAAGTTATCCCATACCGGTGAATCCCTTACACAACGTATGGTTGTAGAAAGCAGAAACGCAAATATATGTATAAAAGAAAATTAAAAGTACAGTTGCAGGATGTACTCAATGCCATAGATGACAAAATCATTAATGGTCCGGCGAAATAGACCAGAGGACAGAGTCATGTTTTATCAAGAAGAGTTTTGAAGTTCACCAAAATTTACTTAGCTTCTAACTGAGTTACGCTCAACTAGCATAAACTAAAAGGACAAACTCTTTGCTAATGTATATGATGTTGCATGAAAAACAGAAAATAGAATAATGACACGCGATTTACCTTTAAATCTAAATGTAGAATACTGTTATTATGCATAAAGTCAATGCCTTCACAAATCTGTCGCATGAACATAATACAAGCTTTCTCGGTGAGAATGAAGTCGTCATTTATCACACGTTCAAATAATTCACCGCCTGATATCCTGAAATAAAAGCAATCATAATCAGAAATAAATCACGATTGATTAAAATATCAATATTTACGACAGGTTAAAACAGACGAGTTTCCACTATTCCATTTTGTTAAAAGTTTTATATGTTATCAACAATATATCTTATTAGTACAGAACAGAACAGATCAGACTATTTATTTAGATTTAAGCATTAGAAATGAATGGCAAGTACAAATATGTATACATATACATATACATGGGAGTGTAAACAAATGGTTACGTCTATTGTATCTTAATTGAAATGCCTTAACAATATAATTTGATAGTCGATGTAACAGTACTTAATTATTACTATTTATCATGTTTATAAACATTATTATAGTAGTGTAAATACTTAAAACTCAATATTCAAGGCGGTTCAAGAAGTATTCCGTTTTAGTGAACACATTGTAAAGCTGCAAAAACTAAGGATGTGGAAGTGTAAAAACGTACAACTCAAGTACAAGACAGAAGTGATTCCGTTTTGTGAACACATCATACAGTTGCAACAATCGAGGATGTTGAAGGTTCTTCATCATCTCAATTTCATTTTGAACATCGAACCTGTCCTGTGGTCCGTTCACTTCTATAAATTTTGCAGCCAGTTCTCTCCCAGTCTTTCTTTCTTTGCATTGTTTTACTTCTCCAAATTTACCCCTGAGAAGACAAAATCATATACTTTTACAATGATAGCATTACAATAGGAGCAGCATAATTCAAAATGTACTAAACTATAATCTTGAGACACTGCAGACCATACAAAGACAGTAAGACATATTTTTATGATATCTCTGCGTAAGACTTTGATTCAAAGCACCCAAATAATATTCTATCTTAAGTGATATTTGTGGATTTAACAAAAGCAAGCAGTCAAGAGTGTAACTGGTCTTGAATGGTTATATTTGGTATAGTTGATACTATGTGGTTGCCAGGTACCAATAAAAAACACATGGAATTTATTATCAAACAGTTGTCATATTTGTGGTAAAATCTTTGTTTGCACATGTAGTATTTCCAATGATATTCCACTGCTGCATTTTGAAACTATGAGGTTATGTTGGCTGTCTTTCAATAATTGCAGATTACAAATGATCTGCCAAATTAAGACCTTGTATATATGTGTTGTTAAGGGGGATTGTGTCTACGCAGAGCGCAAACTTTCTTTATTAAACCGTTTGTCTTCCTCGACGACCTGATAAAACATTTTGCGGACAAATTCGTCCTTCGGTCACATTTTCTAACAAGGTAGCTAACTTTTATTTCAGGTGGCTGTCACTGTATACATTTGCTGCAAAATGTGAAATGTACCTTCATGACAAATAAGAAGACCAGAATAAATCTATTGCACAAAGACAGATTAAGGAAACCCAAACGGTAATTTTGACATCGCCATGTCACCTACATGAAGTGAAAAAACTTTCAACCAGTGAAAAATGATGAACACTAAAGTAGGTCCTCATTGTAAAGATACTTTTTGAATGTGAAAATTATCAGTATACACGTATACACGCTGAAATGTCTTCATCCATCGAGAAATAGCGAAAGCTCAAGAAATAAATGTAGTACATGCCAATGAATGCAATTGCCAAATAACTCTCTGTCTAATAGAAAGGAAATCTTCTATAATGATCCTGGGGCCACCGTGGCCGAGTGGTTAAGGTCGCTGACTTCAAATCACTTGCCCCTCATCGATGTTGGTTCGAGCCTTACTCGGGGCGTTGAATTCTTCATGTGAGGAAGCCATCCAGCTGGCTTACGGAAGGTCGGTGGTTCTACCCAGGTGCCCGCTCGTGATGAAATAATGCGCGGAGGGGCACCTGGGGTCTTCCTCCACCATCAAAGCTGGAAAGTCGCCATATGACCTACAATTGTGTCGGTGCGACGTTAAACCCAACAAAATAAATAAAATCTATAATAATCCTTGTTAATGTTACAAGAGGCTTGCGTAATGTTACAAGAGACTTGCGCCCAGATGAAAATGGTCAAATGAAATGAATATTTTATGCACTAATGTCTAATATAACAAATAAAGTCATATAAATCGTTTCCGAGTTATCACAGGTATGCCCATTTTGCCATTTTTGTATGAAACACCGAAATCGTTCGGAAGGAGCCGTAATATTGAGAACTAAACAAAAAAAGGAGAGTTTCTTTAAAATAAATTCTTAAACGGAGGTCTGATATTTCGGTGATTTTGCATAGTATGTGGTGTTTCCATTACAGTTACTACATGTAATAGTCTTCCTGTCAAACCAAAAAATTGGCTTCCCTTCAAAGTAACAGAGAACTGTAATATCGCCCAAAGTTCAAAACATTTGTATTTATGTAAGGAGCAGCATGCCTGTACGTTATTTAGGTCATTTGTTTCCTTGACTATCTGTCAAAACACTCATCATGTTTGGCTTTTCTTATTCTAACACTGAGGATTTTTCAAACCTTACATTACTTGCAAGGAGCTAGAGCACTGCTATTGTGATTTTCGTTACAATTAAGTATCGGTTGATATGTAGCAATTGTCCTAATTAGCAAATATGAGAACATGATGTAAATTCCATTACGCCAAAATAAGACATATTTGTCGCACGAGAGGTTTTCACAGAGCTCTATCAATTGTAGTAAACCTCTGGAGTTAGACAGCTGAATTATTCTTAGTTAGCACGCATAATATTGTCACCAAGTCATAAAAAAGACCAAAGATCTGAAAGGAAAATCTACGTTCTAAGAACACAGTCGTCCTCTAAAACGACCTGTAGCAGTGAACGTATTGGCATATACATAACGTATATATTATCCCCGCTAGCTGAATCACTAACACATTTAATGACAATGAAAGGTAAAATATGTTATCACAGGAAAGACCTGTATTTATGACAACAAATCAAATTGAAGACAAACTTTCAGGAAGGACATTCTTTTACCTATCGAAGTATCTAATGTGAAAAATGACGTGTAGCAGTAAACGTTTTGGCATATACATAATGTATATGTAATAAAAAAATCATAGTTAAAGAAAAAAAAACAAGTTGACAGCGAGAAGAAAACTAAAATACGAGTAAATGAATATAATGAGGAACCACCTAGCAGTTTTAAGCGATTAACTGTGCTCATATAGTAAAAGTTGAAACGTTGCAGTTTCGGTTTGTTTTAAATGTTATCACAGCTAGCTGAATCCGTTACACATTTAATGACAATAAAATGTAAAATATGTTAACCTCAGGAATGCTTATTCGTGACAAAACCAGTATTTATGACAAAAAAATCAAAATGAAGATGTATCAGACTATTCATGAAGAACATTTTTACCTATCAAAGTATCAAATGTGAAAAGTTATATTCACTATCTCGAGATATATAATACTTTAAATTAAATACCGAGCCTCGTTTGCTACCCAAAATACGTTCCGCGCATGATGATATCAGCCGGTAACACACTTGTATGTATTATCTAACTTATACGTAACCATTTTGATATTTTCATTAGCATTGGGGCTTTCAACAACCTATTGTCAGATAAGTAAATTCTTTGAGTCAGAAAACTTTATGAACCCGTACATCGAAGAAGATCGATTTTAAGATTGACGTAGAGAATGTTGGACAAATCGAGAATCTTGTACAATAAATTACAATGATGATAGTTTCCACTGACATCAAATGTTGAGAAATCGCAGAGTGCATGAAAATATTCAGACGTTTCTACATTCATCAAGAAATAGTGAAGGTTCTAAAGACATTTTGTCTACTAACAATCTCTTTGAAAGGATGTTTATATGGCCAAATTGACTCAGTTGGAGACTGAAAAGAAATCTAAAATGGTTAGCATTTTTAAATTCCGGGGAGGTAGCTTCGGCTGCTATATTTCACAAAGTTAATATTATTTGTAGATAATTTCTGGTTAATGGCAAACTATATCTTTCTTATGTTTAGTCTAACTGACATGGTTAATATTGCTTTTTCACTATGGCACATTTTGTGCTTTTTTCACATTTTCTCTCTCGCATATATTAGTAATATTCTACACCAAGATATAGTATTCTTCCTTTTCTACCACAGTATGAGTGTATAACTAGCTTTCTTTCAATGTTTGTTTGTTGGAACAGACGCTGCAAGATTTGTATGAGTTTGTATGAGCTTAAGCTTGAATGAGCTTGCGTTTGAATGTGTACAAGTACGGTTTCAACATGCAGCTCAATAAGAGGTCACGTGTTCTTCTCTATAACCTGACGACCACTTTGTTGACTAGTTTTCAATTTGAGTTCTTTCCAGTAATGAATATTGCAATGTAACTAAATCAGGGTTAAAATTTAAGACGTGACATATTTCAGAATCGGTGAATTTACCTCAAATGACGGAAAATCCAGAGTGTTCAGGAATTTAACTAAGTTTCCACTGCTGGACAAACGTTTCTATATAGTGTATAGGGCTTGCCAGCTAAGCCCATTATGAAAAGCGCATATATTGTGAGTTTGATCCCCGTGTGTGGCGTATGTACTCCGTGACGACTTAATAAATAACATTGTGTCTGCAGTCGTTTCGCCTTCCATCTCTCATTCATGTGGAGAAGTTGGCAACAGATAAGCACGGGTACAGAATCAAGGAACATTGCTGAGATTAACTACCCCCCGTTCAAAAAAACGACACGACCCAAATCAAACAAACGAATATAGTGTATATGTTATATCACAAATACTGCATGACAGAAACTTTATGGCCTTTCTTTCCGTTATCTTTACAAACTGCAAAACAAACAAACCTGCCAAGCAATATTTCAGAAACGTCATATTCATCCGTTATCCAACAGCCATTCCGGATTTTAACATCACGTGACTCGAATGGCACCTCCTCATCTAAAATGTACAAAAACCGATAAATCACGCTACTGATGTCTAGTGTATCAAAGCTAAGCCAGCTTCATAATGTAGTTTTAATACACATACAAATATAACTATATGAACAAGAGATCTAAGTCAAATTTGGTCAGATATATTTACTCTAATCTATCAAAGTAGTTTGAAAACATTCATTAAAAATCATATCAAAATTAAAATATCCTTGATTTGTTTTATTGGGTATTGCAGCCTTAAACTTTGACAGGGGACCATCAAAACATATATTGTTTACGTTCAATAAAACAAGTAATTAAGATCCAGTTAACTTTATTCAAGTTTTTGAGCAGACTGTTGATAGTTTACTTTCTAAAACAGCTTCATAGGTCATACTCTCGGAGTACTGTCCCACCGTACACATTAATTATAAACTTTTAAGGTCAAGCTAAAATCACAAAAGCTATCGAAATTAGCGCGGCCACTTTCGATTTTTGAAAACTGCTTATTGAAACTGATCTAACTATTTCCGTATATTATGATAAAATATACAAAAAACAACAACGACCGTTTGTTGAATTCCTATCCTTTTTATAGCTTAAGGTGACAGTATAGTTATTTCAACATGTTACATAAAATACCTACGTCCAGTGGGTTCACTTTCGTCTACATGTACTTTGGAATGATTCATTTTGTTTTGGTCCAGTGCCATACACCTGCAAATATATGAATATGCACTATATACAAACTGATTCGGTACATTATATTCTGTAAGCACAAGCGTGAGCCTTTATTTGTCAGGTTGTTTTGCTCGCTTGCTTTCTTTGCAAAGCATCTTCATGGTTTACAACGTCTGTCTTAACAAGTTGATGACTTTCTATAATCATTTATTACAATTATGCAACTGTTGTTTGCATTGTTTAATCAATGTATCGTGCGAAGGCAGTACTTAGTTTCAAATCGTTACCCTTTTTGTGTGTGGGGCCGGGTGCAGATTATAAAGTCAATTCAATGACTCAGAGATTACTCATCAGATTATTCAAATATTTGTTACAGTATCACTAATTGCTTCTCAAAACACTAGTAATAGGGGATGAAAATGCCTCTCAAAATAAATACTGATAACAGGGGATGGAAATACATCTAAAAACACTGGTAATCGGGGACGGAAACGCTTATCAAAACACAGGTAATCGGGAATGGAAATATTTCTCAAAACACAAGTCATTGGGGATCGGCATGCTTCTGAAGACATTGGTAATCGGGGTTGAAAATGCACCTCTGGTATTCGGGGATCAAAATGCATCTCAAAACACTGGTAATCGGGGATCAAAATGTTTCTCAAAACACTTATATTCAGGAAATCTTCTCAAAAAGCTGGCAAAAAAGGATGGAAAGGAATTTTGGTAAGACATTAAACAGTTGAAAAAAAATAAAGTAAATCAAAATGGTTATCTAGTCAGTAGCTTTACTAACTCGCGGCCCACATAAGAGTCTTGTTCCGCCTATTTTGCCTTTGGACGGTATTAAAAGTTCGAAACATTAACCACAACAGCAGTACACGAGTATATAAAACGAACTTAACATGACCCAGGGTATAGATTATGGATTTGAAAAAAAAAACGTTGGTTTGGTATCTCATCGTATAGTTGTTCTAGTTTTATCTCTTCTTCAGCATGTAATTTGTTATCAAAATTTGAAATATTTGTTATGATTACGTCAACATTTGATATGTTATCTAAAAGTCTGTGTGAATTCCCTGATACCTTGCTACATTTTATAGTGTACGAGTAAAGAGATGATGATGCTTCCAATTTGTTGCAATGCATTTTTTATGACGGAGGATCTGCTCGTTATATTATATAAAAGACTAGCATACAATTTAGTTTTCATCAACCTTATTTTGGAAACAACTTTTTTGCAGGCAACTGAATATGATTATTGAATAAGTGTTGGTACATGCAACTTAATTTGAAGTATGGATATGCAATATGCAATATCAATATGCAATATCAAAATATCATTTTCATCAGCGATAATTGTTTCTTTTTCATTTAATGATATAATCACCATAATAATAGTTTGCGATATTGCTGCAAATCTTCTGAATTGATATAAACTTTAAAAGTTTGACAGTAAACATTTTACTTCTTTGGCAAATATGTGATTTTCTGATAATTAATACAAATTGTTGTATTGATTACATCTATTTCTAAAACACTACTTTAAAATAATTATTAATTCAATTCAATTTATTCATTGCGAAGACGCCTTGTAATTCTGATGAGTTTTAATTCCAGATTTAGATTCTGTATCTGTCATAAACAAATAAACTGTAAATCGAATTTGCCGACTGCATTAATAGCAGTGTATTCCCGCTGCCGACCAATGATACAGTCCAGTTCTTATTCCATGATTTAGCACCTGAAGGAACGCAACGACATGTTAATCTTGTTTACAGTTGCTAATGTTGATTTAAAATTTTGAAAAAATAAAACTGGAAAGTAATTTCGATTATATAAAGGCAAAGGGAGCTATAGTCCGTCTACCTACTAGATAATCTCAATCTGAGTTTTCAAAAATTATTGTTCTAAATCTCCGCTCTCTTGCTTTTACTTTCTCAGCAAATTCCTCTAAAGTTGATTATCAATGATTTGAGAAGAAAAGGGGCATAATTATAAAAATTGAATAGCCTCAGTAGTTATCTCCTTAAATACAAACTACAGAAGTTACGAGGAATATGTACTGAACTTTCTAAATAAAAGTGTTTTACACAAGTGCTGGCTAGGGATTATTTTCTTAGTGATAAATCAAGCTATAAAACATTAAAGACGCTGTAAATTACATTATCTAAATGTCTTGTCAAAATAATGCATAAGTGTTTCCGAAAGCTATTATGTAAATGTCTTTTTCCCCAGTGAGGTTTATAAAATGTATAATGATAGGAAACCAAAGGCCTATCTGCTGATAAGCAATATTTTAAATGCACGAATGGAACAAATAGTTACAGATGATTGTATATTCTAAACAATCACAAGTGCAGCAAAATGTCAGGTAAATATTTCAAAAATGGTTGCCTTTTGTAAATAAGATATTATGTTTTAGTTTTTATTCATGCACATGAAGTTAAAGTATCAATATTTCAAAGCACAAAACATTGATATTGTTGAAAGCTACTGCAACTTTCTGATTATGAAATTATTTTTGTGTATTCAGGACGTATTAATGTTCACTGTCTATTTTGATTTTTCTTTAGGTCTTAAGACAAACACAGAAAAAACGAGTTCATACACACTTCAAAAAAACACCAATTTATTAATATTTTCAGATACTGCAGAGGGACCTGCGTGGACGAGCGGTAAAGGGCGATGACTTTTAATCACTTACCCCTTGCTCTGGGTTCGAAACCTCGCTTTAGATGTAGAACTGTTTCATGTTAAGAAACCATCGGGCCAGTTTGCAGAAGGCCATTGGTTCTACCGAGGTGCCAGCCCGTGTTTAAGACAACTCTCGAAAGGGCACCTCGGTTTACCTAACAATGAAAAGCTGGAAAGTCGCCATATGATCTATACATTTATCGGTGTGACTTTAAACCAATCAATTACAAACAAAAATTAAATCCAGCAAAATACAGCCGACGAATATGCATCAACAATTTGACGATCCTTCTTAAAAAAACAACTTGTGAAATATAAACTTTTATTTTAACTAAGATTCTGTAGAACTGAAACCTAAGGTTACGTTAATTCTTAGTTTCTTGTTTGATTTACGTACCAGTTTTTGTCAGTTCAGTTCAATTCATATTCTCAATTCAACGTCTTTTGACAATGACCATTTGTAAACTTTACAGATGCTCATAACTTTGAAGGATAGATTTTATCAAATAATCCACATTCTTTAAAAAAAAAAAAAAACGTCTCGCAGACTCAATAAAACTGAACTTATTTTAATTTGTTTGGTTATGTCCGGAGCTTCTAGAACATCTTCTTACAATTTCAGTTTAGTTCCTCTTAAATCGATGATTGATCATCGAAAATTGAGATACCGAATTCTCTAAACTGAAGATGGTCATTGGCGTAGCATCCTGTAGGCACTGCTGGCCCGGGCCTACACTTTCCCCGAAAAAAACGCTAATACTTCCAGAATGCACATGAAGATTACACAATTTAACATTTATTTTCATTATCTTCCTGCGAGACATACCTCCAGACCCCCTAGCTTATCGCACCTTCGGTGTTCTTATGTTTGGGCCTACTACTTGAAATTCCTCAGCTACGCCGCTGATGGTGCACTCATAAAGTATTAATGAAATAATGAAGTTTATCTTTTCTGACAGACGTTTCAATTTTTCACAGATTTCACTGACAAGAACTCGTTTTCTTATCATGAAATTAAGATATAAACACCATACTAATATTGTGCAACATAATCATCTCCGAATATTTCTGCTAATCTAAAGCGATCTAGAATACATTTATTACACGCTGAAAAGGTGATGTTTTCCAGAACGTGATGCAGCAAGGGCCAAGGTAGCCACAAATTATGGACTTTATAATAAACTGCCTCAATTAAATAGTTTTATAAAAGTGGTTGGCAAGGGAAGAATTTGAGTGTCTCTGGTAAGTGAGTAAATAAGTAAATAAATATTTTATTTCTATAAACAAAATATATATAATAATATTTCAAACATATCGAAAAGTACCCGGTCCATGGCAGTATTTATAGACGCAATCCGTTAAGAATTTGGGCCGCGTCATGAGAAAACCAACATAGTGGCTTTGCGACCAGCATGGATCCAGACCAGCTTGCGCATCCGCGCAGTCTCGTCAGGATTCATGCTGTGGTCTGGATCCATGCTGGTCGCAAAGCCACTATGTTGGTTTTCTCATGGCACGGCTCATATGATCTATTATATTTCCTGTAAAAGTAATGCATGGCTTCGAATGAAAAAGCAGAGAAAACTTTCATCTAGAGAGTTTGGGGTTTCAGTTTTATGATGACTGATTTACAATGGCATTTAACCTTTAACCACCTAAATTTCCAAAATGGTCTGGTTCATCATTCAGTGTGGGCAATACCATTTATCATTCAAAGTGGTGTTCAATGAAAATTTACAGCGAACAGTGCAGACCATGATACCACTGTCTTTAAAGTCGATGTTATCGACAATGAAATAGAACAATTATATATAATTGTGTAAATTGCTGTAATGAACGCATATTATAAAGCTGCAAACATCATGACTAACACATCATGTAGCTCGTTTTCAATATGTTATACAAACTACAAATGTGTGTTGTTTTTTTTTTTTTTTTTTTAAATCATCATTGCATATAATTCATTTTGTTTTGAGTTTTTGACTTTCTTTAAGAAAACAAATGAAGGCAAATTCAAACTTCCGAAACACTGAATAGAGGTCTTGAAGTACTTGAATGTTCTATGACTCTACCTGTAAAATATCTATTCATGTTCTGGACATAAAGCTTGCCTAGTTGAAGCATCACCTTTTACTATTGTTGCCAAGATACAGGTAGTGAATAGAAAAATAGAAAACAACAACATAATTTTGCCTATGCAGTTAGTTTTAAAACGGGACATATGGAAGTAGAAAAATGCTACTTGAAAACGGTGTGCGTGTGCATACATTAAATTTTTCATACCGCACACATTCCAAAAATGAACAAGGATGGTACAAATTAATTTGAATTATGCCAAAGTTTTTAGTTATTTAGAATAGACTTTATAGAATTATTTTGATAATGAAAACTCTTAATTAAAAGATAATTATTTGCCTGTGTGTAACTGCCAAGAAAGAGTTCAGCCAAGAAGATACGTGTTAATAGAACTTCTTTTCTATATTGATTCTTTTATTATCTATGGAAAAAAAAAACAAATTAAGATGCATTTTATAGATCTTGCTTCTCTATAATAATGTTTTAATCATCTAGAAAAACAAATGATAGAACAATAGCATCATTATTGTTATTATCAACCTCCCGGTGAGGTCTTTTTGCGTAATTATAAATGAAAACAATAATGAGAATTATTCCACATGTAAGCATGAAGTTAACTGACTGATGCCAATAGAAAAATGGCAACCATTCTTAAAATATTATCATGAATTCATTGTTACACATGTGCTTGTATAGAGTCATGCATATCTCCACGCAACCAGCTGTTCCAATACTCCTTATCAGCATGCCATGCTTTTGGTAATCTTACATTTTTTTCATTCTATATATAAACACAGTGTCTACTATCAATGCGAATAAAAGGCATTTACAAATATTGTTTTTATACATTAGGGGCAAATTTCATGAAAGAAATGTTTAACAAAGTCATTTACGGAAATGTTTGATGATGTTTATCAAAGAGGCATTCTGTCCCTGCCAACCACTTGTGTAAAATTATTTCAGTGAGAAAGTTTACTGGTAAATCCACATGTTGTAGCCAGCGTGACTCCGAAAACCTCTATTCCTGCCAACTCTTTCATTGAGAACGTTTACTATATAATCCACAGGTTGTAGCCAGCGTGACTCCTGGTGCATTAGCTTCTGTAGAATTATCAAAATCACTTTCTCAGCGTGTTATTAATTGGTTCTTCCCCTCTTATGAGTGATTAAATACCTTCAAGTTATGATTAAGATGCTGCAAACATTATTATTCTGTATAGATAATCATTTCAAGAAAAGCAAAAGAAATACGTTGCTGGTGTAGCTTTTGAAAATATGAATGATAAGACTGTACTTGTAGGTACATAAAATATGCCTTTTTTTCAAACAGGTTGAACGTTTTTCAAATCGATATTGTAACATTGTGTTGTCAGTTCACTTATTAAAAATCATAGATGTTTGTGTTTGTGTGCTGAATTTTAAGTCACAAAATGTGGTTTGATATATTGAGGTTTTCAAGCTTTCACTGCTGAAGAAGGCATGCCCCTTCGGACATTTTTTCACGAACGGACTATATTTGTAAAATTCCTTCTCCATCTAGAATGTCGGTGGGTAAATTATATCCCCCCGTATGTGCATTACAAAATGACAAAAGATCAGGAAGAAAAACTTTGTCTTCTTCTATCATTAAAGTTGAAAAGCCACCATATGACCATAGAAATGTCGGTATGGCTTGAATTTGCACAATCATTTACAGTATTTAAAACCGTGGTTTCCTCATTGTAAAGAAAAAGTAGTAGAATACTGATATATGTATCATGTTATAAAACATCCATAAATCGTCAATGTATATTTCTTAAAGATGTCCCGAATAAGGAGCTAGAACTATTTTCTCTAAAATGCTAATGTGGTGAGTTTCACTATTTAAAATTTTGTGTTTTGGCTGTTGTAGAAAACTTGCTTTTCAAATTTCTTGTTCCTAATGAATCACTACGGGGAATCACATGATCAAAATAATCTCTAAACCAAAATAAATATATGAATAATATGGGAAAATTATGAAACAGCTTTTGCTGTAAATCTAAAATACAGCCTATCATATGGCAACACATATGTATCATAACACTACATATATTTCAATCACAATCACCTTCTGACTATCTGGACCACTTCAAGAAACTGATACTTCTTATTTTCCTTAGTGTTTGTAATTACAGGATATCTATCATTATTGTCAACAACATGATAATTTAACAATATTCATTAGTCATATGATAGGCTATGTTTAAATTTCGTATCTCATCATGATAGGGAATTTATTCATTTTCTTCAAAATGTAACTTTGGTTTGAGATTATTTGGATCATGTGATTCCCCACAGTGTGAATACTTCTTCAGTTATATTTTGGAAAAGTTAACATGTTGGCATAATTCCTTATTTCTTGTATAACAACGAGGAAAACAATAATCAAAACAATAAAATAATTACAATGTTATTGTTATTATAAACCGTACCAGGAGCTTAATGATGCCATTGTATAGTTAGGAACAGAACAATACAATAACACCACATGCGTTCCTAAAACATCAAGAAGTCAGAAGCAAAACAGCAACTACACTTTAAATATCATGATTGAATGGTTTTCACGTGTTTGTTTCCTGGAAACAGAAATTTTTGTAATATCAACAAAGTCCACGAATAGCTTTTCCGTTATGTTTTCATGACATAGCCAGAAATCTTAGGAAATACCTGCTAGAAAACAAAAGTCCTTGCATAACACGGACTTAATCCTCCTGAAAAACTCCTTTTGTTCCTTCATTTAAAGTCATGTATTACTTTGACAGAAAATTTAGATAATCTCTTTCTGGTATCTTTGATAGTTTATGGCTTTCATATATATTTATCACAGACTCACATATCCAAAAAAGCCAGTCGTGTTTCTTATTTCTCAAAAACGTATGTGAGCATTTAGAGGGTATTTGAATCTTTCATCTAAATCATAACCATACATACATTCAGCATAATTCTGTGACGTGAGGATAAGATGCAAGATAAGGTAAAAACTAATTCCATACAGGGAATTCCCTATCTTATATTATAAAACAGTCGACTGCAAGCTTTGACCTAATTTCCAGTTGCAAGCATATATACATTTTACACGCTCAAAATAGCATCTTGATGATATTGTTGCAAAATGACTTTTGGCTACACACCTTCGAAATAGTTTTGTAAATATATTTTAGAGTGAAACACCATTACAATATTATGAAACACCCTTATAATAGTATCATAAGGTTTTGTTGTAAATATACTTGAAAATTAAATACTCTCAAAATAGCATTTTGAGGTTTATGTTGCAAAGATATGTAATGGTCAAACACCCCCAAAATAATATCAGGCGGTTTTTGTTTCAAATAAATGTTAGTGTCAAACACCCTCAAAACAATATATTGAAGTTATATTTAAAATTTTAATTAAACGGTCGAACATCCACAAAATAATGTATCGCGGTTTTTGTTCTAAATGTATTTGTAAATGTATTTTGAGTAAAACATCCATTTTTGTTGTCAAGATATTTTAGGATCAAACACCCCACAAAGATCTATCTTGAGATTTTTGTCGAAAATGTATTTGCTTATAGAGTCAAACATACCTCAGTTAATATCATACACATAGTTATTTGCTCCATAACAAACAAAAATTCAGACGCAAACTTAAGTCTTATTTTTGACGGAAATGATAGATAAATAAAATCTGGAAAGTAGATCCCTCGGAAGCACCGAGAACAAAGCAAACAGCAAAAATTGCAGACTCGGTTTTATTGAGTCTGTTCATGAACAGTAATAAAGTCATTTATGGAAGCTTTGCTGTTGTACAGCTTTCATTCATAAAAATAATCTCTAAGAAATTATCCTAAAACGCTATTTATTTTTGTCGAGAGAAAATTTTCTATTTATAATCTGTAGCATGTTGCCACCGTGCCACCGTGACTCTTGCTGGACTTATCTAAATTACTTTCTCAGCGTGTTATTAATTTGATTTTCGTCTCTTACGAGCGATTAAGGATTTTCAGAGATTTAATTAAGATGTTGCAAAAAGATTGCAAGTATTTTGTTAAGATGATCAATTACACCCGCTAAGGTATATTGTCTACGTGTCATAGTTTACACTTTATTTAAGCTCAGGTTAGATCTACCATTCATGATAATAAATATAATACAGTGTCCAATAGCCATTAATTGTTTCATGAAAATCAAGTACCAGTTTAGTATATTTTTTATTAGACTATAAAAGTAATATAAAGTTTTGATTGTCGGAACGGCGAGATTATAATTCTATCACAACAGCTTAGCAGAACCCCGTTTTTGGACAAATTTTCAACCACCAGAAAGTTGGGCTGAATTTCTCCATGCACAAGTCAACTGCATGGTAGGTAATGCTCTGTATTATAGGTGAGGCAATAGCTCATATCAACTGAGGATTGAAAATGTCTGACATCTAATCAATTTCCTTATTAAATGGTAGTATAGAAATAGTAATATGACCTTGAAAGACTTACATAAAGTTTGACCAAGCAAAGTCCAAAATCAATATACAAAGTAAGTCGGAATACTAAAATCAAAATAGCTTGAAAAGAGGTGTGGCGGGTGGATAAGTGGAAAACTTAATTTTAATAAGTTAAACTGGTTCGTATATTACTTTGTTTTCGATCTCATTTCATGGATGGACTTAACCTAAGATAGCTCCAAAGGACTGTTATGTTAATTTAACGTTGTTTTGTGTTTCTAACCGGCAATTATAAACTACTTCATGTTACATCATTACACTGTATGAGTTTCAGTTATATATTTGTGCTCCTCTAACAGTTTATAATGTCACAATATAATCACATAGTTAAATAGGATATGCATTCGTAGCTGATCAGTTAATTTTCCCCACTGTGTTTTGTTTGGATTTAAGACAAGAAAACTATTCGTTTCTTGTTTCTGAAGTACTTTAATTAATAGTTTATGAGAGTATATTGAGGGTTTTTGAAATAAACTTTCAAGGGAGTTTCAGCATACTAATATATACATTCACCGTGTGTTAAGTGTAGAATATGTGGTAAATCAATCCGAATTCTATAAATGGGATTCCCTGTTTTATAGCTTAGCATTAGATAATATTATCAAAGAAATTGTAAAACAAGGCACAGCATCACTATAATGAGTGAATGAAAGACAACCAATTGAGAACTGGGTTGATTTCTTTATTAGAGATGGTAATTTTATACATTTTTTTTTCTGAATACGGACAAATTTACTCGTCATATTCAAATACATGTTATTTCGTAATTTAAGAAACTGCAATTGTAGCCTTTAAATTGATACAGAGCCATGACCTATACATTGTTGAATTCATACTAATGAATGTTGCTATAACATAATTTTTTGATATCGGAAAATAGTAGTTTTTAGCTCATCTGATTTTTTGAGAAAAAAAATGAGTTATTGTTACACTTGATCGGCGTCGGCGTCGGTGTCGTTCGCGTTGCCTGGTTAAGTTTTATGTTTAGGTCAGCTTTTCTCCTAAACTATCAAAGGTATTGCTTTGAAACTTGGAACACTTGTTCACCATCAATTGCTGACCCTGTACAGCAAGAAACATAACTCCATCCTGCTTTTTGCAAGAATTATGGCCCTTTTGGACTTAGAAAATATCAGATTTCTTGGTTAAGTTTTATGTTTAGGTCAACTTTTCTCCTTAACTATCAAAGCTATTGCTTTGAAACTTGCAACACTTGTTCACCATCATAAGCTGACCCTGTACATCAAGAAACATAACTCCATCATTCTTTTTTCAAGAATTATAATCTCTTTTGGACTTATAAAATCAGATTTCTTGGTTAAGTTTTATGTTTAGGTCAGCTTTTCTCATAAACTATCAAAGCTATTGCTTTAAAACTTGCAACACCTGTTCACCATCATAAGCTGACCATGTACAGCAAGAAACATAACTCTGTCCTTCCTTTTTGCAAGAATTATGGCCCCTTTTGGACTTAGAAAATATCAGATTTATTGGTTAAGTTTTATGTATAGGTCAGCTTTTCTCCTAAACTATTCAAGCTATTGCTTTGAAACTTGCAACAGTTGTTCACCATCATAAGCTGACTATGTACATCAAGAGACATAACTCCATCCTGCTTTTTGCAAGAATTATGGCCCTTTTTGGACTTAGAAAATCATCGGTAGGACAATTTTTCTATTATACAAAAAAATCAGATGAGCGTCAGCACCCGCAAGGCGGTGCTCTTGTTTCATTAAGCACAATCTGTTGGTTGTTATACAACGCTTTCTTTTTCTCAGAAATGGTAGATGACTCACGTAGTCGTATGGGTTCAGTCGTTGCTTCGAAACACTTGTCACTCACCGCTGCAGGTTCGAATTTCCATTCGGAATGTATAAATCGTTCATATGAAAAAGTTGACCGCCTACGCCTAAACAATGCCATAAATTGCTGTAACGGCTTCATTGACTTGAAAGCCACCACAACAAACAATGCTCTTGGATATTTCTTAATCGCTATATGGTGACTTAACACATTGTTAACTCAATGTTAAGCATGTAGTTTTATCCTTATTTTCATTATTACAATTACGAAAAAAACACCAGAAAACTGAGAAATCGTAACTTTGTCGTTATCATAAAGGTTACGGTGAACTTATTTATGCTTACTATTAATACAAACAACAGTAAGAATGAGATCAGCCTCTTTCTTGAGAAACGTCTAGAAGTCGGAAGCAAAATTGCTGCCACACATGACTGGTGAAGTGTGTGTGTTTGTTAAGAATAACCATGTGTTTCATTCATGAATTTTAAATAATCCTTATCAGCAGATACGAGTTCTTTTATCTCACAGTTATGACATGCCATACCCAAAATATCTCAAAATACCTACTGTAAATTACATGGAGAATAAATAGCACGTGTTTGTTTAGAGCCAAATATATCTCTATACAAACAACGTTTACATGATTGCATTTCAGATCTTCTGTATGAACTAGTTCATTGAAGCTTTCAGATTATTATTTTATGATATATAAAAATATCTCAAAATGCCGATTAGAGAATAAAACCTCTAAATTACAGTCAATCTGAAACGTTGCATCTTTCAAAAATTTAAAACATTCTGCAGTTATCTTTTATGTTCTTTATGCATATCACATCATACAGGAAGCAGTTAACACCGGGAGATAACATGATCTGAGTTATACAGACACTTTATGTGTATCAGATTTTCACAGATAACACTGCTTCTGTTTTACTTTATAAAAAGGATTTACGAGGTTTGATTATATTCATTATTTTATTCGAAAAACTCTTGAAGTTATAAAAAAGGACTGAGGCATCTGTTATTGAAATTAATTGCTTCATTTAGCATTAAGATAAGAAAATAAATCAAACTATTAGAGCTACTTTTTGAGAGAGAAAAAATGCAAGCATGTTAAAGACTTATTCGCAAGATTTATGCATCTGTATACGAGTAGTGTTTCAGATGTTATGGTATCTGGTCCAAAAATTCATAGTATTGAAAACATTGTCATTGTTTTTCATTTCATACCTCCAAAGTATTCCCCTTTTTATCAGATCTTAATGCATTTTCTTTGTCAGATTTAGGCATACCCAACATACAGTGGTAAACAGCAGATCCTACTGATTGCCTCAAGCCAACACGTCAACCAGATAAATAGTAGTCTAGAATGGTGTCAGGTCTATTGACCAAGGTGTAGGACAACACGGGCCTTCAACCCCTTCAATAAATCATTAATAGCAGCTATTTACGGGAAAAGACGTTGTTTTGCAACGGGGACATGCAGTTAATGCCTCGAAATGGTCGGAGCTAAGAATAGCATTATTAAATTTGTTTTAGCTCGTGATTCCTTTAAAAAATTCCACTTACAGCTTTGGGCACAGCTTTTTGAAGAACCGAAAAATATCGCATAAATTACTTTCTTCTGGTGATCTTTGTCTACGGCAAACATTTGTTGCCCAGCATTTGGTGTTTACTTTCCAAGCTGGCTAAAAAGTTGAAACAACCTTAAATGTCAATAACTAGATTGTTTTTGTCAAATTTAGGATATATTTTCAATATTTTTCACCGAACGCGCTTTTGTTTGTCCTTCAATAAATTATTGATCAATCTTGTAAACTTTATATCCCAATGTTTAGGACAAAATGACGGTCTGTCTGTGAAAAGATTTAAAGACATGGCCTCGTGCCCATAAGCTCAGTTTTATGAATTTGAAGCCTATTTAATGTACATGACTGTCAAATTCTATACAAGGGCGATAATCTAGAACTGATTTAAAAAGGATTGCACGTTGATTATCAGTTACCAGAAGCTCAGAATTTCTGGAAATACGGATTCTTAAGCTTTGTTTCTGTCTATTGTTCAAGTTCATACAACGTTATTAATCAGAATAAAGAGAACCATTTGTTAGAATTAACTGTTGTTAACAAGCATTCTCTTTAGATTAGTCTGTCTGTTCCTTGGAACATTGCCATTAGCTACTTTGCATCTGTGTGCATAGTTGCACAATTTCTAGAACTTAAGTATGTAGTGCATGTTTGAAACTAGAAGTAATGACTGAACACCCAACATAAGTTAGAATAAGGAAATATTGTTGTTTTAAACAATTCTTTAGAGTGTTATAACATGAGTTTGTATATGGAGGGCTTTCTCTAAGATTTTCTCAAAACTAGGCACACTTCCACAATTTTCATATAGTTTGAAAGGGCATAGAAAAAATGTTTACATCTGTTAGAATTTAAATCAAGATAAGACATCTGTTAGAATTTAAATCAAGATATACGCCAAAGATTTTTCATGCTGCAAAATGTCAAAAGGTTTTGACTTTCTCATAGCTCCTCATTCAGAAATCTTTTCAAATCGACAAGCAAAAACAAGACAGTATGATCGTCTTCGAGTAGAAACAAATTTAACAATACAGAAATAAAACCACTTAATTTTCTTCTCCGTTTCCATGACAAAATGAAATATAACATTAATACGTTCGTGAACTTTAAAGAGATAAGATATATATCTAATGATTGACAGGCACTAAATTGAATATTTACAAAAGATATTTAGAACGTCTGTAAATAAGATAGGTTGCCATAATAAAAACAAAAAAACTGGGCATGATTTATTTCTTTGTTCATAATTATAACTACTAGATATCTTTTTCGGAGGCGTTATGTAATTATGTCTCGGAAAGCTTTATGTAACCATCTGATAATTTTGTGGCCATACCTTATTCGTTTTCTTATGCTATCAAATACTGTTATATTGTTGCTTAAGTGGTATTTTAGCTCTGACATAGTTGATATGATAACAAAGACATTTTGTTTTGTTTTTGCTTTGAAACTTCTCAGTGCAGAGAAACCCTTTCTCTAACGAAAATATGTCTTGTGTGTTGATGAAAAGTAATTTTATTATACTCCTGAGGTGATGTTCAATTAACAGTCATCCATGGGTTTACCGGTGATCTGAATAGAGCAAAATGATTCTAAAACATATTATTTGGTTGGATAAATATCATATACTTAACATGCAAATGTCATTATAGAGAACTTTGTTCATCATTTCTACGCCGTTCATACAGATATTTAGCTAAACAAAAATAACATGTCAATTGTAAAAAACTTATTTGTAACAGATTGCACACATATAAGACCTTGCTCAGAAGCTTTATTTCTAACTTCAACAATACCATAACAGGATAATATCAATAACGTGTTTCATGCGACTGACACAGGATATTGTCGATTCAGTTAGATGTTTGCTCAGCATCCTCCATTTACTAAGTGGCTAACCGCACCATAAGTGAAGTTGCCAGTGGTTGAGGTTGATACAGTGTTGTAGACATTTTGTTCTCTTCTCTGGCAAGAGCTTACTGAAATATTTGCCAAATCACTGTTACAATAATGTGTATACATTAGCATTAATACTTACACCAAACAGATCCGTAACTACAATTACACCAATTAAGAAATCATAGAAATACCTGAAAATGTGTCGGAAACATCCACTACTCTGCTAACCTGAATATTCCAATCCTCACTGCACAGTTTTTGTCATTTTCGACAGTTTTTTTTTCTCGAATAAAATGCTAACTCTCCAGCAGTTTCACTATTACACTAAATGCATAATAAAGACAACTTAGCATATCTGAGTATATCTCGGTTATCAGAGAATACATACGTACCTGGAAAAATATGAGGAAGGAGAATTCCAGAGATTTGGGTTGCAGGCCACGTGATCATAATATAAACTTTTATCTTAGATTTTCAGGCGTTTGGTGTGTATATGTTCGACATAGAACAGATGTTGAAGATGAATATGTTATATTTATATCTGGTAAATTATTATGTATTGATTTTATCCTGTGCTAGATGGTGATGATGATAAAGTGTGGGTGGAGTAACTTCCGGTAATGCGAGGGATATTCTGTATGCCCTATGGACACTGTTTATTACATTTCTGACGTACTTGTATAATATGTTTTAGTAAATCAAACGAGAAGAAAGGTCAAGACTCTCTACGGATAAAATATTGTACAAATTATATTGATCAAATCATATAGCAGTAATCTTGATATAAATCAGTTCACATAAATCTCGTATATTCTCACGTGATGTTCTAAAATGGTGGTGTTAATAATTTTATCCATTATTTACAATCATTCTTGTACGCTTGTTCTTTAGAATCTAGTAAGTAAGTCGACTTGAGTTTTGACAGTCATTCATATCCTGTAGTATTATAAATTGAATTGGGGTACTGTATCATAACATCACCTAATTAATTTTATATCTGTACGAATTATTCTGTAATTGATACATCAACAAGAGTCACAAAATATGAAGCTAAACAAATCATACAGTGATCTTCAGATAAGCAGAAGAAAATTTTATACAACTGTCAGAGGTAATTGCTTAAGCGGAAATATTACTATATCCAGTATTCATATTTTTAAACCGTCTTCTTACCTTTTATCGTAAAGGTCGAAAGTATAAATATTTTAGAAGTAAAAATATTATTACATTACATATTACAAGGCCTTATCAAAAACATGTAAAAGTTCAAACTCGTATATAAATAAATTAAAATTATGTTCAGTATATCATTACTTTTTCAAACAAGAAAAAAATATATAGAGGATAATCATGCAAACATAAATTTAGAATTGTTTCAATTATATCTAATACCAAATTACTAAAGCAATAGATGACAGACCTATGAAGAATGTTACGTTTTTCAATAATTTCAGTTTAGAAACCTGACAAAACCTTTCAAACAACACATCTTCCTACAGATATTACATATATTTCTTATTTGTTGGTGTTTAATGTCTGGTAAAACGTTCAGTCTCTATAGCACATTTTTCCCATTTAGGGCAATATAAAATGTTAAAAACAGACAGCTTTGTCTTCAGTGTAAAAAAAAACAAGACAACGTTTTAATATGAAATTAATGTCAAACTTTTCATGACCAAAAAAAAAAACAATCATAAGAGGGTCATTATTGGCCACATTGTTTCTGACTTAGTTTAAGTGATTCATATAAAGATGTCATTTAAAAATATTTCTGTCTCTGTCAGCCTGAAACGCAGTCAAGCGAACTTTTTTAATAAATCCGTTTTGTGTATTCTGACCAGTAGTTTCAGTGAAAATGTTCACGGTGGGCGAAACACACCATACTATCCACCTAGCCTAACAGCTCAACCTGAAACTGAACAAATTGTTTTCAAAGGGCATTTTCATTTCGTAAAGGCAAGTATGAAAATGACCCAAAAATTGCAAAATTCAATAACAATTAAAGAATTCCTCCTCTCCTTTATTAACATATAATGAGATATAACTCATTGGTTTTTCTACTATTTCGAAAAAAACGCAAAAATGGATTTAGTCACGGAATCAAACAGAAGAACAATGTATCATACCACAGGAACCGCTCCTAGCGTAGGTTTACAAGCAGCCAATTTTTGCTTTTGAGGTCGATCTGAGTACACACCAGGTAAATTCTGCAGAACTATAGAGCTTTTAATTGATTTGAACACTATCGATGCCAGTTAAGTGGAATTCCAGACAGTCTAATGTGGGCTAAACAATTCCGGAGTAAAGTATACTTTGACTTTTGTAGTAAAACATTGAAAATAGAAACCATTACGTGTGTATTCATGTAATCTGGCTATAAATATTCTGACTTTATCCTTCTTGGTACTGATTTTTTGAGACAAAGAAAAGAAGACAAAATCATATAAAAACTTGTAGTATCAGGAGCAATATCCTATGAACCAAACGTACGGTCTAAACACAGACTCGTGCTCATGGCTAATAATACTGTTTCCAATAAATCGCCTGGTCAAGCAACATTGTTAGCTGTTTTGCTCCATAACTCCTATTCACAGAATATTTGGAAACAAACTGAAAATGGTGCCGTCTGCATAACACATCACAGTTTTAATTCATGTCAGTGTTAAAATATTTTACACAAAAGTGACAGTGTTTAGGGAACTTCTCTTTTTACCGCAAAAGCACATCTTTGCCCTTTACTTTCGCAATAGACAAACTAGGTTTTATTATTACAATAATGTGGTTAAATTGGAATGTATGGCATTTGGGAATAACAGAAATAATTCAATTAAACTTCTGTTTAATTCAAATTCAAATTCAGCGCATGACGGAATCTCATGTCTGATGAAATAGTGGTATTTAACCGCACAAGTAGATTGGAATTTTCCAGTGAGAGCTACAAATGAATTACTGGGTGCCTTTCCAAATTGTTCGTCATTGCTGTCAGTAAAAGTTCCTTCGGAAACAAACACTTCCTCATTCACTATATTCTATCGTCGTTTAATATATACATGGTATCTCTGTTCCAATTTACAAGTAAAAAGATTGTTGGTTATTAATTATTTTAAGTGAAAAATATTTTAAGTTAAAACTGTCTTTAAAGACCGGGATTTTTAGCCTTCTATCAAAGGCATTGTCTATTTTCATACAAATTTCCTCTAAATGCGGGTCGGAAATGAAACTGAAGAGAAGAAGAAAATGCGTACAAAACATTATAAATACCTATTCCGACCAACTTCCATTTTATGGAGACAAAAAGAATAGACAGTTTATGACCTGTTTCTTAATTCAGTTAAACCTCGCTTTAAGATAATCCCTATACTGAGACCAGCCCTCTATTATGACCAGAATGTTTTACCTCGTGTAAAGTGACTAAGGAAGCAGTCATTACCTACTTTTTCAATGGTATGAAGGTGTGATGCTGTTATGCTACTGACTTACATTCCATGACATACAACGAATCATGTAAATAAAGGTGAACAGCTTGGCATTGAACTAAATTTCCACGCAGTGATATTTTCGTGTTCTGTCGAAAGTATTTTTCTGTTGATTATATATTTTGAAACCGTACCGGGAGCACAGCACCGGTTAACAGCAGCATTTTAGGAACGTTATAGTTTTGTACTGTTTCTACTTATCATTGCCCTATTTTTACTTATCACTGCTGGTACTGATGTAATTCTGCACTACTATAACTTCACATTGGTGGAAGAATTTTATAAATGGGAGTAAATAAAAATATAACTTGACTTAATAATTCAATGTTAAGGGTTTCCGAAAAAATCTTGAATTAGATTTAGATATACATGTATTTCGTTAAAACGCAATAAACTCTTACTTGAAAATTTAAACGATGGTTCAATGTGAATTCATGTCAGCATGCCATTTAGTGTCCGCCCATTGCCGTGATTTCGAATGTTAATTATTACATAATGGCAGGTTAATGAGGTATAGTCTATTGTCAAATCACTATCTCCGAAATATATCGGATGTTAAAAAGTTTTCAAAAGATCCATTCATTGACAAAAATCAAATTGCTGGTAACCACTTTAAAGTCAAAACATGCAGAAGGGTAAAAATGTATAGAAGTCTCAAATGGACTCAGTGTTATTACATTTTCTAGTCCTTTGGAATCATGGAATCATACATTAGAATTCGATTTCAACTGTGCTAGAGGTCGTCAGAGACAACTCGGTCAAACCGGGTCTACTATATAAATTTTCTTGGTTGCACTATACGCTTCCAAAAGATTATCTTGTAGGTTGTAAGATGTTTATATTTTAAGAAAGAATTTAGCAATTTTCCACTATTTTACTATTTGGAAAAAAGCTGTTATGGATTTAGTCACGGAACGGAATTAAACAGATGAACAATGGTTTATACCACTTGTACCGCTCCTAGCGTAAGAATACAAGCTGCAAAATCGTGTTTGTGATGACAGTCACACTACAAACCAGCTAAATTCTGTAGAACAATAAAGCTTTTAACTGATTTGAACTTGAACACTGGTGATGCCAGTTAAGTGGAATTCCAGACTGTCTAATGTGGGCTAAAACAATTCCAGACTAAAGTGTACCTTGACTTTTTTACAGTAAAACTTTGAAATTAGAAACCATTGCGTAGGTGTTCTTGGCTGTTTTTAGACAGTTATAGGGTAATAAAGTGAGATGCAAAATAGTTGGCTTGAAGCTTCCATTCACAGAATACGTAACATATACTCGCATCAGACTGGAAATTATGCAGTCTGCTAAGTATACCCTAGTTTCATTATATGCAAGTCTTATTGCAGCAAAGAGATTGTCTTAGGGGTCCATATCCTGCTCACAAAGTCAAATCTTTGTCTTTTTCCTTCATTTCTGATGAAACATGATAGGTTTTTAAGTAATCAAACAGTTTGTATTTCATTAAAGTTCCATAAACTTATTCAAAAACCTATATTTCGGTAAAAGACATTCTATGTAATGTATGCACATCATGGAGAAACATGCAATTCGAAGAATATTATTTGTGTCTGGTTAAAGTCGAAGCTACTACATGTCATATCACTCTAACGTTAACTTAATAACCGGGAGCAAGCTAATAATTTCGCACAACTGATAAGTAACATAAGTAACCTAGAAGAATGTCATTGAAGGAAGGCGTTTTCTATTATCAAAATAAATAAGGAAGACTGAAAAGGGGGCGGATTACATTTTTGCTTATTTAAATGGTAAGTGAGACAAGTTATATAAATTCGAATTGAAATTATTCGCATATCTTAAAGTGATTCCGAATATGTTCCGACAGGAAGTTTCAATCTGTAAAAATATAAATAGTCCGTAATCAGATAATGCTCACATTGTTATCTGACCCGAAAAATCTTTTGCACTAACTCTATATACTTATGTGTTCGTACTTGAAAAGTTCGTAGTTTTAGGTGTAACGCATTTTTCTCAGTTTACATTACTCAGCAAAAGAGTCTAACATTTATTTTCAAGAATAAACCTGTGTGTTCCATTTCTGTTGTTTCTATCATATGGGAAACACAACAATCTGTTTATGATGATGTTGCGCGTAATTTCCAGTATGACACTGACTTACATTCCCTGACATGCAATGAATCATGTAAAAACTTAACGACTTGGCATTCAACTAATTTTCCTCCCAGTGTTTATACTGAGTTCTTTCAAACTAAATTTACCTACTTGTTCATCTGGAAATATTTGGAAACATAAACGAAAGTATGTAAGAAAACAACAAAAGCTTATGTTAACATCGCTACCGTGGAGCAAGGTGGAAAAGATATTTTTCTATCCGTTCATCTTCCCGTCTCTCCTCTCTAATTCATTAAACCATCAAGTGATTACAAATAACTTGGAAAAAATGTTAAACTTCCGAGAATAATATTTTGATAACGATTTTATGCATAGAAATTGTTTATTATGAAATTATGATTTACAATCAGTAGGAGGCAATATCCGCATCCAAAGAAGTATAAAATACACAGAATGGCAACTGGCTGTAATCTCGCGTGAGCTCGTGTTAGAGCGTGATTCGGCGTTATCTTACTAAAAACAAACATCGGCGAGAATGGAGTTACAATTTGTACCTTTAAAACTACATTTAAAATACATATTAGGTTCTAAAACAAAATTAGTTAAATTTGAAATGGTCTTAAGACACGAAGTACACGTTTTTATTTTTATAGCTCTTTGCCGCATCAAACTTAAAACAGTTTTGTCGTTCGGTTTGAGGTCACTTGGTACATCAGACTGACAATAATAAGGCGTGTGGATCTTTTATCTTAAAATTTGAAAAATCCGATTTTCTATCTTTTCCTCATGGCCTTAATATTATTTTTTATAGAGAAAATAAAAATGCCAAGGTCAAATTTGTGAACATGCAGTAAATATATCTCGCTTTGCCTATCCAGAAATTACCAAAACAGAATGGAAATAAATGAATTCCGAAACTATTTGCCGTTTTAAAACTTGCCTATTGGTTCATATGGTTGGAATTTCCAAATATCTATAAAAGAAATGTAAAAACTGAAACTTTATTGAAATCGAACGAAATTCTAAGCTTTTTAAATAGTTACATGTTAACAGGGTAAGTACGATGATTATATATAAAGACAATAAAATCAGTTTTTCTAGTAGGGATGCAACTATTTATCGTTTTGTTCCTTAAACAAATCTCTAATTATACGAAAAGTAAAAAATATCATAAAATATTACTTAAATGTGACTGACCATCTTTAAAGAATACAAATTTCTAGCTATCATGAGCATAACATGCTTTCCTTTATTAAATAAAATATCTTCTGTGTTTCAGAAGTTAAATTCATATCGTTTTGTTCGGATCGTATTCAGTTATAACTAGCTCTATATAAAAGTTGCAATGGCGACTGATATACTGCTTAAGTTGAACTTCTAAATATAGTTTGCAATTTAATTGCTCTTAATACGCTTGTTGTAAGACAATGTCTAGCTTAGTTGTAATGCTATCAGTTATGCTGGAAAATGCTAAAAATTCCCAGAACTCTTGGCGGAGAACAAAAGCATATTTTTGCATATGATTCTATGTACTAATAATGTTTATAGTTCCGCAGACTTATTACTATGTACCTGCAGTCGTTATCAATTTAGACTTACGTATTCATTGCCAGATACTTTACAAGAATTGATCTTACTGTCGAGATCAACTGTTTGGAAAAGATGAGGTATTCTGTTTATTGTCATTTGTGACAGCTTTGTCTCTGCTTCGAAACAAACTTAAATTAACAAAGGAAACGGAGAAGAGAAGCGGAAATGAAACTGTTTTCGCTCTCAATAAAACTGCCTTTTTTTAATTAATTTCGAAGTAGATAGATATAACTAATTTGTCTTTAACTGTTTTAAAGGATATCGTCATTCAAGCTTTCTATTTAACCGAATCATGAAATGCTCGTTTTTCGAGGTTCAGTATAATTTCTCTTAACAACGCTTACAATGCGTCGTCTTATTTCCACAATGCCGTAAGTCTATTTTTTGCAAAACTGAGATTTTAGTGTCATTAGGTATGTCTCTTTGACCTCTGTATGATGATGAATCTGTGGCCTTGTAGAAATAACATAAACAGGCTAAAGTTTAGTTCAACAAGGCTGTAAGTAGTGTAAAGTGATTAAAAGTCCTTAAACATCGTTTCCCAAAACTATCAAAAAAGCTAGTTACGGCATTGTGGAAAAAAGGTGATGAATGACCATACACCTCTATACAAGGACAGACAATTTCCTCTCCCTTTAGATAGAGTTCCTAGTACATTAATCAATCTAGAAAAACAATGTCTTTGCAAAGGTGTTTGCTCTAAAGAGGTTGTCTTGTTTATTGTATGTTTGATGTACATTTACTTGGTTTCTCCGGATACTGGTAGTCATTCGGTATAGTTGCACTTTTTTGTCACACAAGCAAGATCAACAAACTAAAATTCCACGTTTTTTGTACTCACTGACTGAAACATTTAATGGTTATAGCTATCATTTTATTAAGAATGTACAATATAGCAAGAATATCTGAATGTATAACCACCCATTTTTATGTGAAAACAAAATGCAGGTAAAAAGGTATTGAAGTTTATTTCCGATATAATGGAATGTATACATCTTAAGTAACAGTAAAACAGAATTATTTCAAACTTGACATTGAATTAATTATCTATCTGATTAAGTACCTGTAGACCTAGGTACTTGAACAACCCTGCTGGCCTTAATAAACCTTCAAGACCATGATTGTTTCTAGAGCTGTGCTAGTACTACTTCAGATTCTTTTTTGAAATATGCTTCACTTTTAATAACATTATAACATTTCAAGACCGCGTTTTTTTCTAATAAGTAGAGAAAAGATAGATATACCAGTTACAATACCTGACAGAAGAGAGATTATGGAAATCAATTTCAAGATAAGATAATTTACGTCAGTCGACGTGCGCTATTGCAATCACAGCAGGACTTATTATGTTGAATAAAAAGGTTCACTCAATTATTTTATAGAAAATATCTAGTATAAGATCTATCAATAGTTTCCATGGGAGAAAACCCGCCAGGTGGTACCGATTTCTGGAAATATTTCGACCGGAACTTGACAGAAAACGGCAATTACCACATTCCTAAACAAAATGAGCCGTGCCATGGGAAAACCAACATAGTGGGTATGCGACCAGCATTGATCCAGACCAGCCTGCGCATCTGCGCAGTCTGGTCAGGCTCCATGCTGTTCGCTAATAGTTTCTCCAATTCCAATAGGCTTTAAAAGCGAACAGCATGGAGCCTGACCAGACTGCGCGGATGCGCAGGCTGGTCTGGATCCATGCTGGTCGCATACCCACTATGTTGGTTTTCTCATGGCACGGCTCAAATATGTTTCGGTATATCTACACACGTTGCATGAAGGGTTAGGATCAACCAAATGGTTATAATCATAGGTTATGTTTTATGACTGTACTACTGCTAAATACAGCATATAGCAATTCGATCAAATTCGCGAACCATTTAGTTTTGTGTTGGGGACGTGCGAGGTATATTCGACCACGGAAACACGTGAATGGCTGAGACTGGTCACCTGTGTGTAGTGAAATGTTTTTTGTTCGTTTTTGTTTGTTTGTTTGTTTGTTTGTTTGTTTGTTTTGGTAAATTCATAAAACTAAAGCCGATAGAAGGTTTGCAGGTATGGCCCAAAAACACTTTATTATTTTTAGAAAGTTTGACTGGTTCTCTGCAAATATAGGGAAGGCGACTGCGACTGGAAATTACAGTATGAAAATACTAGTTTGTCTTTGACAAAGGTGTCTGGTTTTATGCCTTTAATTTGATTCCGATGATAAAGCGAAACACATTGTTATGAGCTAGACATAGCTTAATTCTGTGATCATTCATCTTAAATGTAAATGTTTACCTGACAGATGAGGCCTAGAAATGCCTAAAAATGGCATGTCATAAACCGCATGGTCGACGAAGACGTATCTTTCTATTTGTTGTCGCTACATTTTAAGAAATTGTGTTGCAGCGGAAGTACAAATGCTGAGAAATATTACAGAATACGTCGTTGCTGTCAAATTTTAATTCATCCTAATAAACCAACTGACGGATGGTCGTCTTCAAAAAAGGCTATCTTAAATGAAATATTTTGTCAGGGCTGAAGTACACTAATATTCTGATAATGTATATAAAAATGTTCATGAATGTCTTGTATATGAACAGGTGTTTGTATTTATACCAGCCTAGAATGGCCTTCCCGCTGGTCAGTGAGTCGATTTATTTTCCGAACACTTGTTTCAAATTACTGTTTACCTAGATAAAAGTAGTTCGGCTGACAAGATAAGATGTATACCTATCTACTGGTATAGATAAGCAGCAACTTGGCAAGATGGAGGGAGATATTCTAGAATAGTTTGATATTGATCTAGATGACCAGACTGCTATCTTAATCACCATGTTCGAGTGAAAACACTTAGACCGTAATATCTGTTCTTATATTAACGGTATTTTAAGAGTTCATTATGCATTTAGGTTATGTCTGAAATATAAACTTAGACATACAATGTCTCAAACAAAAGGCACATAAACTGTTTAAACTTTGCTTAGCATTATGCCGTATTACATGCTGCATTCAACCCAAATTTCATTAATAATTAATAATTAAATATAGTTTTAGCATTTCAGTGTCTAAGTTTCTGACGTAAACTGTTGTTGAGTATGGGTCCTGTTCTCTCTTTTTTATGATTTCATGTAAGCTTTTGCAAAGGTTATTGTACTTATTATTATTATAAATAAACATATATCAATCTTAAATGAAACCTAGCTGATATTTGATATAAATAACATGGACTAAAGACAGGAGTTTTAATGGAGATAAATCCATCTAAAATGTTTGTCACAAACACTCTATATGTTGGTCGAGTATTGCATGGTTATTAAAGCAATGATTAAGAAATCGAAATTCAATATGAAAACTTTTAAGAATAACCTTCTGAAACAAAATATACCTTTCGAATTTTTCATCGGTTAACGAAATTCAATGAAACCCACTAGGTTTTCTTATTTTGGCTTTTCAAAATGCTAGAAATTCCTTCCCTAACTGTAATTAGGAAATCCTTATAATGACATGTAAATTCAAAATGACAATTTCAAATTATTATCATAAAATTGTTAAAAAATCTTAAATGTAGAGAAATCGAATACATTGTAATAAAGAAAAGGTACTGTCAAATCTTATCAATTCTCCTAATAGTTCAAGAGACACTTATGGAATTTATCTATACATTATCATTTGGTAAACAACTCTTAACCATTAACTTGAACCTGGACTGCTTTTGGAATCTCTTTGTTTGTTTTCATAGATGTGAACTGCGGCCAATATCAATTAACTAACATTTACTGTAAATTACTGCATGTTTAAACAAGAATTCAGCGGCCCTCTTTGTTTATTCTTTGTTAGTGGAAGTGATATAAGCTTAGATATATGATATTGCTTATGTTGGGTTCATTAACATCTATATGTTGGTAAATAAAGCCAGCCTTTTTTCTCCGAAAAGCAATATTTTGCTCTGGGCTTTACTGTAATTATATCATAAAGCTGTTTGCAAGTCAGTTCTGATTGCAAAAACAGGAATAGCCTACGCATAGTTAATTAATCTGTTTTTCTGGGGATAGTTATGGCACGCACTCTGGCTGAACTTCTAACACAACGAGCTAATACAAACAATTGGTACAAAAGAATCATTAAATAAACTACTTAACTCATGTACGTAATGTCAGAAACTACGTAGAAAAACAAAGCCATTGACCAGTATTTGTATGGTTTGTGCCAAGAATTGTAAATTGTATTCAAATCACGAAGAGGTTGACGGATACTCAATATGATAGTTCTAATATTTGGCAACACCCTGGACAAAGGCTGAGTCATAAAGCATTGATATACATGCATATTACACTCCCAGTCTCTTATAATTCAAACAATTAATTGCATTGTACTTTTATAGCGGTATGTTTTTGCTAATATGCGTAATAATACGCGTATAATGATCATGATACGTACATATAGAATAAAGCGTTTTATTCCTCCATTTTAAATTCTGACGTTCGCTATATGGAGGCAGAATTCTGTATGTCTAGCTACGTAATTCTACAGATTTTTACAGGTAAAAGATAAATTATGTCATTCTTTCATACGGCCATAAAATAAGGCTCACATTGCTACACATGTGTACATGTATAAGAAGTCAATGAAATGGAATAGTTATTGCAAGTACTTGCATAATATTCGTATTTAAGGAGACCGCAGAAATTGTTTTGGCAAACATGTTCATCAATGCGATTGATAGAGTATGCCTCCAGGTTACCCCAAAAAGTAATCATGTACCTCTGGTTCTGTTACATCGTCTATAATGATTAGCATTATAACATTTATCGCAACTTTGAACATGTCTGAATCAGCAGGCCAGCAGTACTACCGCAGCAAGTAGAGTTAGAACCCCTGTGACAGTCCTGGAGTCCAAGGCGTTCCAGGTTCTTGTATAATAAACACCTGTTATATCACTTGATACTATATTTTTGTATTTTGCATCAAGGGAGCTAAAATAAATATTTCATTCGCAGCAAACTACATGCAAAATATATCTATCACTGTGTATAAATATGTACGACTACCACCATTAACTGCCATGTAAACTAAAACTTCTGCAGTTAGGTAACATTATTACATAAGTACAAAAAATGTTTTGAAAACAATTTTCCATAAAAACTATAAAGTTTTGTAAGATTACTTAAATGATATATACCATGATACTAAGAGTATATTTATTTCTTACTGGAAGACTAGTTAACTTCTTTTGAAATACGTTATTATACATCCTTTTTATTTTGCATTGATATGAAATACATCATACTTACTTTAATTTATACTGACATATAGTTAATCCATCTAAAAAAGACTTTGTTAATCCTTTGGAATTATTTTCTTCTTCGGAATCATCGGAATCATTAGCTTTATCACTTTTGTCAACTTGATTGTCGTTATAGTTTACTTCAACATTAGTTCCAACCGTCTCCCTAATTCCGGACACACTGGACACGCTATATTCCGTCACCGTTTCTTCTCCGGTTTCACTGTCCAACGTCATATTAGCTGTTGTCGTTGTTTTTGTTGACGTGACTTTAGTATGTATTGAACTAACATTCACAATTTCTTTATAGAAAACATGATTTCCATTTGAAATATTTCCATTGCTGCATTTTTCGTATTTTCCAGCAATACTTGTCTTCATCCATTTTGTAGCGGAACCATTCATGGTTAAGTATTTCCGACAGAACTTTGTAACATCGCAATGCAAGGGCACATACCTGAATGACAAAAGATATGGCGGAAACGAGCATAAAAGTCTTGGGAAGGTGAGAAATTAATAGAAACAATTCCACTATGTGCAACAGTACCCTATAGCAAATGGTTACCTGGTGACGAAACTTACCTGTGTTAACTCGCGGTTAAAGAATAAATAATTCTCAGTAGCCTATGCAAGATGTTAAATGTATAAACAGAAATAAAGAATTAAAACTAAAAAGACATCGAACTAATGGGTTTTGAAGTTAATTCTTTAAATGTATATAACATAAATACAAATACAATATTACAATATATTTTGTTGTTGTTGTTGTTATGTTGTTTTTCTGTTTTTTTTTGTTTTTTTTGTGGGGGGGGGGGGGGGGATTTTTTGTTCTTTTTTGGGGGGGGGGGGGGGGTGGGGGTGTGGGTGTTGACTTTTTGGTTGAAATAATCTATTTCGTATGATAACTAACACTTCTACTCTGTCCTCAGTAGTGCACACATTTCACCATCTGAAGAGTGCATAAGAAATATCCCAAATAGTGCTACTTATTTATCGTATAAAGAAATTGATTTGGATTCACAGTCAGAATATCTTTTCCGAATATGTAGCATACTGCATATCAGATTGTAAATACGCTGAGTATTATATATTTAATACGTTTTTTCTTGGCTTACACTTTACTTTAAATTTGAAAATAATTTTAGTATTTACTGACCAAATGATGACTGCAAATTGTTTTATTAACTTATTGAATAACAAACAATTTTACGTTCAAATATATTTAACCGATACCTCCTCTGCTACGGTTGACATCAACGCCACAAGCCGTCCAACAATTACACCGGTTAACCACGGTGGAAATATTCCAGCCAACATTACCTGTACAGGTTGTACTATACTCAAATCTTCCTGCAATACTTGTTCTATTAAGATAACGATCAACTCTAACCACTAAAGTTCGGTGCGGGTCTCGTAAGTAGTTGAAATAATAAAAAGCGATTGTAATCGAATAAAATCAACTGTTTTATCCCCACTTACAGCCCTCTAAAAACAGGTTGCATCGTCTATCAGCACTACGCTTTAAGAGTAAATGCGGCACAGTTGCCTATATGTATACAGGGCAAATTTTCCTACAGGCAGAATTTCTTTAAACTTTGTGTACTGACTGAGAATCAAGTTTAAAACGGAAATACATATAAAAAATCATAGGTACCCAGGCTTGATCTTGAATTATCTGCCCTTGAAAGTAGATTTTTCAATATTTTCCGACTTTCAAGGGCAGATAATTTATGACCAAGGCTGGGTTCCTATGGTTTGTTTTATTTCATATTTCTGTTTTTTATTTGATTCTCTGTCAGTAAAAACAGTTTAAAGAAGACATTCTTTCTGTAAGAATTTTTTGCCTCATGTCAATACAGAGACTGTTGCAAAATGATACCGCAAAGTCCTAGTCTTTCCCATAGACCAAATGTCTTTAAACTTTGTATACTGACTGCAAATGAAGTCTGAAACAGAAACAAAAATTAAAATGCACAGTTCTCTTGCCTTGATCTTGAATTATCTGTCCTTGAAATTTGGATTTTTTAGTATTTTCTGATTTTCAAGGGCAGATAATTCAAGATCAAGCCTGGTTACCTATGATCTTTAATACATATTTCTGTTTTTAAACTTGCTTCTCAGTCAGTACACAAAGTTTAAAGAAATTCTGCCCGTAGGAAAGTTTTTGCCCTGTATACATACAGGCAACTGTGGCATTTCCCTTTAAGAGTTAAATGATGGCAGTTTTTCATTACTGTTTATAGTTTTATTGTCATCTGTCTAATCATTTTCGTGTTGTTGATTTTATTTTTGAAAAGTTCGTCTGTTTTTCAAATGATCAAATAAGTAAATTTGTTTCCATTCTTGCTGTAAATATATCGTATAATTATGCACATAAAACTTTAAGGAAGTGCATAAAGATCAGCTTAGGAACAAAAGATATTGAGTGTATAAATGAATGATCCCGTTGAAACGTCATTTTTTTAGGTAGTGGATCCGTAAAAACGTTCGGTATTTCGACATTCTCCGTTCTTACTGTAACCATTGCCCGTATGAGCTATATTGTTGGTCTATGGATCTCTAAAAGGAAATCGCACTGATAATGTCAATTTTTATTGTTACAAAAATTACAAAATGTAGACTTTGTAACATTAATTTCATGAATCCTGCTCCAGTTTAGTAAAATTCATGTTCTATACGCATATGTTTTATGCGCAAGAGGCTGCACCAAAACATTCAGCACTATAGAAATAATACTATGGACATTGAAGTCCTTGTAAATGATTATTACAAAATAACTTGTGTTACCGGGTATTTTTAGATAATCGTTTGCATGAGTCTGGATAAATGGTAGGTAAATTTTATGTTATGGTGATGTCTGTGTTAATCGGTTCGAAATGTTTCCGCTCTGTTTTTCTTAATGCGTATATATGTTCTGAACTGACTTTTGGTCCGATTCTGTGTAATTAGGATATAAGATTAATCTCTATTTTGATCTTGGCCTGTAAATTTTAGATTGAGGTATGGCCCTTGCACTTGGTATGTTCCCGCATTTTCTTTCGCTTCATACGTGAAGTAAATTAGAAGTTATTGTTGTTTTTCGGAGTCATATAGTCCTTGTGCACAGTACCTGTTCTTGTTCCATGTTTCTTTTTCTTTCCATCCATGCATTTTCAATCCCATTTGATTGTTTTATGATATTTCATAATTTGCTGATGTAATTACTTTACCAGGAAATGTTTCAGACAACAAGCTAAATTCTAAACCAGTTCTTACCTGTCCCATACAAGTATAACTGCAAACTCCTTACATGAATCGGAGGTGGAGAACGAATGATTTCAGACAAACTGTCTTTTATCATTTTTTTTAAATTCTGGACATTTATTCATAGTTGATACAGGTACTGGGTTGATTTATTTTGCATGCAGACTATAGGGCCTACATTCATTTAAAGGTTTGGCGGATTTGTATGCCCTTACACGTAGGTAATATTGCATGTCTAACTTTTACTATGGATTTAAAGTTTTTGTCTTGAAAACAGTTATGTAATGTTTTACTTCTGTGTTACATAAGTGCATGGATAAGTATCCGACATTCAATTAAATTACCTGAAAAACATATGCATTTACGTAATAAGAACGCTGCCAATTTTATTGATTACTATTGCAGGAACGCGGTATAATAAAAAAAGTCTCATTTGACGTATTGCCACTATAAGCAACCTGGTTGTGTGTTAATTACCAGGAATTTTCTGGAATATGTTTTGTGATTAAAGATATTGCAAGACTCTTCTCCCAGTGCTGCAAACTGCAGCTGTTCTGTATATAAACATAGATACTAAACGGTAGTTAACTCGTAACAAAATTGTTTTACAAGTAACGTGCCTAGCTTCCTGTGGTTTTGTCAGAAAGTTTGATCTACGGTGTGCGTGTAGGACCATTGACAAGAGTCTCGAGTAAATTCCGCAAAGACGTGTATATATTCAGTCTTTAATTCGTTAGCGCTCACATATAGTTAAATTTGGATTTGAGAATATGCCAGAAATAAAAACACTGTTGCAGAAACGGCAAAAACTACTTTGAAATCGTCCCAAAACCAGCCTGTTTCACCAGTAATTAATAGCCCGTCTTTATTGAAAGCTTTACCGAAACGGCATTAAAAGAACACTAGTGAACACAAGAGTGAATGGCAAGGAAGCTTAAAAGATTTTTCCAAATGCTGCACTATTCAAATCTATATAATTACGCTGACAACAACATCATTACTTACCAGCACAAGGGTCTAGATGTTGTGTAATCTAAAAGTCAAAGCCATAGTAAAGAATCGTTTGGTTCAAATCAAATACATGCTAATCCCGAGAAGTTTCAGCCAATTTTAATTTACAGCTGAATGTCAACTTATACAAAAGAGCAGTCGAATGAAATAATGTTTTGTAAAGACTGAGCATGTTTCTGGATAAAGTATTTTAATGACAAAGAATCGTTGGCTCTTAGGACTGTTAAAAAAGATTATACATCTTCTTATGAAACTCTTCCTTACTGCCATTTAGACTTTAAACAAGTTCATATTTTTTCTGTCTTGGGTAACAATGAAACAATGAAACAATGAAACATTTAATAAATATCATTTCAGGTATTAGAATAGTTATAATGTACCTCCTCAAGACACAATAGCAAGATATGGAAAAAAACTCAAGTAGACTTGTGGGTCTCAATGTGTAGAACAGCCCGCAAAAAAGTGTGCATTTCAGACAGTCAGACGGGTCGGACATGGCCGGTGGATATAATTGCTCATTCGCTTGTTGTTTCTTTAAAGTTGTATATTTATATTACCGGTTTTGCTGATTTTTGCTTTACTCAGTAAATTACTGTGCTGTTTAAGTTTTTTCCAGTTTTGACAGTAATTAATAGTTAGTGCATCGTTTCCTTTCTTAAAGTTCTAAATTTAACCTTCATGTGATTAATATGGTGATGTGTGATCTTGATTTTTAACTGTATCCTATGGTTATCTTTGTGCATCTGTGTTTTTACTTTGCAATCTTTTAAAACATTAGGGTTGGAGCATCTTCTTTTCTGTTATTTACTTTTTACGATTTATTAAGCAGCTGTAAAAGAGCTGCTTAATATTATATTTATTGGAAAATATATCTTGAGTTAATGTTGTTTGTTCGTAATATCCGACGGCAAATATTTTTGTTCTATCTCGTTTTGCTCTCAGTCTGAGGAAACTGTTGTGCTATAAATATGTTCGGCTGTTTTGCCTGATTGTGTTTCTTTGTATTTAAGTTTACGGTATAGTTGTTAATTCAGCTGGTCGTCGAAGATCTGATGTCCGCTATCGCTGCCGGGTATCCATGCAGTATGCTTGCTTCTCCTGTCGGCAAACCAGCTGACGGTCGGGTGGAAGAAAGGGGAATGCTCCCAGACAACCTCTGGCATGTACCACTACGTGAGGCCGAATTACATGACTTATTCTTGCTGCAGTCCCGCCTCAAGCGATGCTTTCGGTATGGGCTATATGCTGCAGCTTATCATGTGTGGTACTCCAGTGTCAAGTTGGCGTACATAACAGCTCTGATTCAGGAGAGAAGGCCGACGTTATTATCCGGTTAACTGCCAGTCCAAGGATGGTTTCAATATGTCAGACCAGTATCATTAACAATATTTGCGCACGCACCTGATTACCTTGACGTACACGTTGTGGTGGCATTGTCTTTTGACGTTTGCGATGCCAGTGTGTCATAGAATGAAGCCATAGTAGCATTCATTTTTTTTAATATCCTCTGTGTACTATACAAAGATGATACATTTTCATCAGGATATCACAAATAACTTTGGAATAGAAAATATCAGCAATGAAGACAATGAAAACTTGTTTCAGAAAGTATATTGTTTTATCAAAACAACGTATCGTTTTGAATATAATTAAGTTTTATTTTCAAAACTGTTGTCTGATTTATCAATAGAGTATCCCCCGGGCTACTTCTGTATTTGTTGTTTTATTTGTGTTTTCTGCTCTAGTTTCGGTTATGTTTTTGTTTTTGATTAGTTTAAAAGATGTTCAATAAAATGGCTGTGATTGATGTTTATTTATTCAGCTACCTTTAGTCATAATATTAGAATGTAATTATAACTTTATATGTAAACTATTTTAGCAGTGTTCTGATAAATTATGGCAATAAACAAAACGCTCAAGTATGGCCAACTTTCTATTGCTCTTCAAATACATGTTGCTTCCAAATTATAATATGCACCTTCAATTCATTATTGCATGTTACGACAATATTTGGTACTAGGAACAATGGAAACTATAAAAGGTCAAACTTATCAAAGGTTACCGTGTAATAGAAAGTTGTATAGATATTTAACTGAAAATCAAGCAAACTAAAAGGTGTCGTTTATCAATACCTGCGATCTGAATACAATTTATACTGCAGTTATGTTCAATAAAAAGAACAGCTTATGTTGTGTATCAAAATTTCGAAAAGCAACAATGGGACCATTACCACACCATACAAATATATATTTTTTTATAAATCGGTTAATTGCATAATCAAATGTGCTTTTAAGTGCTTCTTTATTGCACAATGAACATTGTTACAAGCGGATTCACATTTTACTTGCTTCTTTATTAATACCCAGAGAATTCGTTTTCCTCTAGTATATAATTACGCTATAGTTTAAGATATATTTTTTGATTTTCTGTTTGATAGTTTTACATAGTGTTTTAAGTTTCATATTTAAATGATTCTATATCTCAGCACACTTTTTACCTGAAGATGATTTTGTTCGACCACATTGGGTTTTTTTCTCTTCACTTCTTTGTCGATAAGTGCATAAATGTATTTCCGTGTCTTGTATCTAAAATCAGTAACACCATGAACGACCTCTTAATTCATTGTACTGCACGTTAAATGCATGACCTTCTGAATACATCGAATCAAAATATTACTGGTCATTTGATTATCGAGCCATTGAGGCATTGCATATCATGTTGCAATCCATGCCGAGCCTTGCGTTTGAGATCAATGCATGAATGAAAAAGGCGTTAAACTTTACTTCAAATATATAATGCATGATATTCAGTTACAAAGTACAGCTGAACTTCATAAAGTGTGACTGAGTCATTGATGCAGGAGGGATTACCGTTTCATTGCTGCGGTTTTCAATCTATGATATTTCCTAATTTGCTGATGTAATTACTTTACCAAGAAATGTTTCATGCAACAATATTTCCTACTTGTATGCAGATATAAAATATTTCACTGCCAAACTAGATGTGTCGGGGAAATGTTTTATTCAAATTTGCTCTTTGCGCATTTGAACTAGGTGCATTTTGTACTTAGAGCCTTCAGAGGCCGATAAAAAATTTTAAGGATCTGGATCGGACTTTCTAAACAAGTCCGGGATATGTGTTCCCGGGAAAATAAGTGATATGTACTTAATAGTTATTATCGGTGTCTGTGAATGAATATCTAGCATACCACATATGTCCAACTGTACAGTACTAGTATTTTGTTTTCAAAAACAGCAAAGGTGCTTTCGTCATCTTAAAAAAAACGTTTATGTTCGGAATAATACAATTTGCCAAAATACTACCAGCCTTCACTTGAAAATCACATCAAATGTATATCAAGGGTTTGAGGAGAGAGAGAGAGAGAGAGAGAGAGAGAGAGAGTCTTAAGCATGGGAGATATTGTAAAACATGTCAAATATGTACAATTTGACGATCCTGTACCATTCGTACAAGAACCAGTGAGAACCAGTGTTATATGTAATTAAATTAACCATGATTCGTAGATATACCATTGTAACCGGACATCGCTACTTTATATTGAGTGTTGCGCAGACCTGCAAAATTTAGCAGTAACAGTTTTGTAAGGGAGAAAATTTGCCTTCGACTACCCAGAACCATCGGATTGTATCCTATCAGTTTAGCAAAGAAAATCCGAGCTACTCAAAGTATTTCAACGAACAAATCCTAAGGCTTACAAAGGAAACTGAAAATGCTAGTACAAATGTAGTTTAAAACTGTTAATAAATAAACACCGACGTCAGTGTTTCTTTGTAAACACGTTGTCTTTCGTAACAGTTAAAATGTTCGGATATTTTTAATCCGAGATGAACTGTTAGTACAAGTTTGTCTGCGGTTCATTTGTTCTGATTTACAACACGAGTTAGGCATCTGACTGTGCCAAATCAAAAGGCTATTTTTGACGGTTTTTTAGTATATTTAGAAAAGGTCAAAGAAAGAAACTACTTTAAACGTCGGCTGAAAACACATGTATTGATGGAAGGTATAGAAATGAACCATGAACTTTCATTACTCACCTTGTGAACCTAAATTTAGATAAACCGCAGTTTCCTGATATAATAGCTAACTGCCATGGAACTGGAAGCCAAATTTCAGTTTTATAATACAACTGATATTGGCAAGTCTGCTTTGTTGGACATTATACTCTGAGCCAAAAACACGTAGTGTGTATGGGATCTAACCTGTAGCCACTAGAGGACCAGCAATAGGAAACAAAAAAAACTGTTCTAACATCATAACAATTAAAACTTCCCGCCTTCTTTCGAACAGTTCAAAATATATATTACATTATGAAATATCTGCAAATACGTACAGCTAGATATGCTTGTACAATATTTGTACAATAGAAATCTTTATTCCCTGGTTAAGAAGAAACTTGTCAGCATGTATAAAGCACATTTCGTTCATACTATGTCTCACATTTAACAAACATGTCAGTTAGAAAGTTACGTACATATGCATTGTTTAAAGACACAGACAGTCAAGAAAAAAAAGTTCTTTGCTGTGATAAGAGAGAAGTTAGAACTTTTTCTGCTAATTTTAGAATTAGCTTTCACGGAATCATTGAAATTGGTAGATATAAAAAAAGTTCCTGTCGACATGAGGTTTTGTGATTTCTGACATTCTGGAGAAATCGTGCTGAATGAGATACATTTTGTTACGGGCTGTATTATATCTACATGTAACGCGCGGCGTGAAAACCTATCTAAGACAGTCGGTAATATTAATACGCATTTCTTAAATATATCCAATGAGAGCAAATTCGTAAGGCTTATGAGTAAAGAAAATGCTGATACATGTATTATATTAACTATTTTGCAAGTTACATATATGAATGTAATAACTTGAGGTGTGAATTGTTCAAAATGTCTGTATTACAACGTGATAATTTGATTTATATAAGTCTACTTGTTCAGATTAATAGTTTTTGAGAATACTTTTCAGGTGGGTTTGTGCTCGGCTGAATTTTCACATTTAATGGAGGGTCAAAACTATAACTTTAATTCCTTAAATTAACTACTACTGATTGTTGAAGTTCTTTCACTTTCCTAACATTATCTAGATAAATTCAGTATGGTATGATCTGTCCCTGGTTACTCATTCTATGTTTTTGCGTTTTTTTCAGTAGCTGTTATAAATGTCATTACAGACCATAAACTATTCTATTCTATTCTATTCTATTCTATTCTATTCTGATTTGGTAGCCAGTGTTATCATAGCCTAACGGTCAGACAGACCCATAATGCCCATCTTCTTCTACAGAATGATCTACACGCACTAGAAAAATGGGCGAACTTATGGGGCATGAAATTTAATGCCAAGAAGTGTTATATTTTAAGTATCCGCCAGAAGTCAAATTTCTTCTATGAACTAGATAAAACCATCTTACAACAAGTGGACTCAAATCCCTATCTTGGATTAACTATATCAAAGGATCTTACAATGGGAAACACATATCACCAATATTTGTAAAAAAGCAAATTCAACTTTGGGATTTTTAAAACGGAACCTTAGGAATTGTGCCCAAGACTGTAGGAAACGTGCATATATTTCACTTGTCCGGTCAACACTTGAGTATGGGTCAATTATCTGGGATCCCTTCTACGTTAAGGATATCAACTCCCTGGAGAAAATTCAACGCCACGCGGCAAGGTTCATTTTAAAAGACTAACACTCCAGAGAAGATGGGCGTGTTACTGACATGTTACAAAGACTCAACCTGGATAGCTTGCAGGAAAGAAGACAGCAGGCAAGACTAATTTTTATCTATAAAATCATCAGGGGTATGGTGCCGGTGTAATGAAGTATTTCGACCCCCATAGAATAATGACCCCCCGGTCATTATTCTATAGAAAAAGTGACCCCCCGGTCATAGTATTATGACCTCCAGATCATAGTACTATGACTCCCCCACGTGAAGTAAACTGAACCTCGCGAAGAATATTGACTCCCATAAAAAAACGACCCCCGGTCATTTGGTCAAATTTAGTGATAACTCATGTATCCAAGGCCTAATTGCTGCATATTATGCCCCCACTCGGGGGAGGGGGCATATAGATTTGCTTTTGTCCGTCCGTCCTTCCGTTTGACCATTAGCCCCAGATACCATCACTTGACACAGAAATCAGAGCATTCCGCAACGGGAAAAGGGATTCTATTTCTAGACGCTGTATCTTGGTGTATACATTTTTTTCAGGAAAATAACAATTCACAATACGTTCACAAAACACACCAGTGTCAATAATCCCTGTAAACTTCGGTATAAAGTAATTCTTCAGAGGAAAACTGCACAAGAAACTGCTAGCATAGAACTTAGTATTAATAGAAGTTGCAATACTTAGCAGTGGCAGTAAAGTACGGTAGCGGCAACAATAGAAAGTAGTAGTAGTAGTAGTAGCAGTAGTAGTAGTGGCAGTGGTAGTGGAGGTGGTAGTGGCAGTTGCAGCAGCAGCAGCAGCAGCAGAGGAATAAATGACAGCAACAACAGCAGCAGGAGAAGAAGAGGTAGATGTACAAGATGTATTAGTGGAAGCAGGTATAGTAGTATCAGTAGTAACAGTTGTAGTAGTAGTAGTAGTAGAAGTACATGTAGTAATAGCAATAGAAGTAGTGGCACCAGTAGTAGTAGTACAATCAAAATGTTAACTATTGGCAATGGATGGTATTAGAGTTGTAGATCTAGTAAAATTGTCCGTTAGGTTTGGTGGGGATCACTTTTTAATAGATATTATCGTCGAAAGTCTTTTTAGGAGCCGGTGTTTTACACGGAAAGAGTAACTTTTTTAAATAGAATAGTGTCCGGGAATCGATATTGTATGAGAGTTCGAATGTAGTAATTTCGGCAGTGAGTATTTTACATGGAAGGAGTCACTTTTTCTATAAAATAATAACCGGGGTCGTTATTCTATGAGAAGGGAGTCATCTTTAGGGAGTCAGTATTTTACTTGGAGGGGTCAGTTTTTCTATAGAATAATGACCGTGGGGTCGTTATTCTAAAGAGTTTTCAAAGGGAGTCAGTTTTTTATAAGGGGAGTCAATATTTTACAGGAAAGGAGTCACATTTTCTATAGAATAATGACCGGGGGGTCGTTATTCTATGGGGGTCGAAATACTTCATTACACCGGCAATTAACAAGAACAGTTATTTAACACCAGTACTTAATAAAAAGGCGAATACGCCCTAAAATTATAAGTGACAGCATCAGCTCAAACATCGTTGAAAAATTCTGCTTTAACCACTCAAACTGTTTCAAAGCAGGGTCTTTCAAAATTCATTTTGAGTGACCCTGTTCAAAGTAAATATAACGCCAACTTAGATCAATACAGACATTCTTTTTTTATTAAGGCAGTGCAGGACTGGAATAAACTGAAAGACAATATCGCATGCGCAGAAACAGTAGAGAGCTCTAAAACAGCTCTCACACATCGTTACTGAACGACCCCACTCACCCCGGCGCCTTATACCAGAAGTGGTCCTGCGTCGAATACAGATACAGATACAGATCTCGTTGATGGCAACGATACCTGAACTATTCGATGGTTATTAATAAAACCCGGCCCGGCCCGGCCCGGACCAAACCACGGAAATAGCCGATTCTGATTGTACGGAAACCACCGGAAACTTACGGACGGAAGGCTAATATAATTACGAATGAATGGTGATACCGTCATCTTAATCAAGGCAAATTTATAAGTATTTTATTTCATTATTACAAAAGTAGAAGCAAAGTATTCAATATTGATGATACGAATGTTTGATGAAGTATTGCACTTAACATAAGCAAAGACCTAAAATAACAAGATATTTGAATCACACTCAATCAAAGAAGTAATACGTTCGGCAGTCACGGCGATTTGTCATTTTGTGTACCGGGGAACGTCGTTATTTCACACCTAAAGATGTGACACTATGTTGTGTAGTACGACGAAAGGGTCTACAACGTGCACTGGAAGTATTTATAAAATTTGTTTGCCCGACCAAGATAGCGTTTTAGCATATTAAGTATCAATTTAATAGAAATATCTTGCCTTAGGGAACATATAAATATAAACACTCTTATATTTAGTTTGTCAAAGATTTGCATTGATAAGTACACATTTTGCGAAAATTAACTAGAAATGTAAGTTTATGAAATTATTATTATACTCCTTTTGCCTATCTCGGTTGCGCAACCAAGACAGATCGAAAATAGATGAACTTCGAAGCTATGCGCTGTTTTCATACTTGCCATATGTTTCAGGTTGTTGAGGTATTCAAATTGAATATAAAACTATAAATTATATCAAAAGCTAAAAAAAATAGTCCACTTTTACATTTTTTCATATTAAAGGGAGGCAATTACAAAATTTCATAAAAAGTGTCAAAGTAAACATTTCCAGAAGAGGTATAACTCTGTGTAATAGGTCTTTGTCCTGAAATACAAGAAAAACTGAAAAAAATATCATAAAATGTTGCTCAAATGATAAATCATATGATTTAGCTTTAAACAAAAACGGGTGATATGTATCTGATACCTGGTACAGTAAATTGTAGAAATGAATAAACTGGAGTATAAAATATGAAAGAGCGGTCGCAAAGTTTCGACCCGGACCCCGCACACCCCCCCCCCCCCCCCCCCCCCCCCCCCCCCCCCCCCCCCCCCCCCCCCCCCCCCCCCCCCCCCCCCCAACATGCCCGTCCTCAGCGCTCAGTCTGTTTAAAACAAAACAATAAAAAAAAACCCGGTAAATATCTAATATGGATAAATGGGAGGGTAGTGATAGCGATGAACTTTCGTGTTTTAACAATTTACTGCTAACGTTATTTTTATTTTTAGATTATTTATTTTTTTATTTCTCTTTCTTTTATATTTGAAATAATACTAGCATATCTTTTAACACAGAATTAAAAAAAAAACCGGTCTGGTCGGACTACGAACTTTTTCAGCTTATGCTTATACAACTATTCACACGATGGTAACTTTTTGTTTGTAAAATGGATTACAAATGTGTGCAATTCAGATGTTAAATTATTTACCCCACACAATGTCCAATGCAATTTTCCCATAGTTTAACTTGAATAATATATCATATTTACAAGTGTTTTTATATCTCGTGCGCAAAATCGTTATTTTCAACTTCTGCGCAAACTAATCATATTATACAATAATTGCCTTTTGGTGAGGTCGATATGAGCCGCGCCATGTGAAAACCAACATCCGCACAATCTGGTCAGGATCCATGCTGTTTGCTAACGGTTTCTCTAATCGCAATAGACAATGTTGGTTTTCTCATGGCGTGGCTCATATGTGGATTTATCGGCCTGATAAAAGCAATATCAACCTCAGGCGAATTTATCGACTTGATATCGGTATACAGGTCGATAAATCCACATATCGATCACACATAAAAGGCGACAATTGTTTTATTATTAAATCCAGCCTACTCATAAGTATAAACATTAGATACAAATGTCTGCAGCCTTAGGTCATCTTTGAAATTCGTAGTTAATTGTATACGACGTCGCATTGTTTTAACGTAATAACGTGTGGGCGTCACAGCTGGAGGTCAATATGTGTGTTTGACTCCGCCTTCGAGAAAATACTCTCCGACTTTTTATCGTTGAACATTTGACTGCATCTAGAAAAATGGAAAGGACTATAAATATTGATTTAATGATAAAAATAATTATTCTTATATCCCATGCGCAACAACGCTATTTTGTTTTTCTGCGCATGCGATATTACATTTTCATGCCCCCTATGAGAGATCGATACTTTCGTACTGATTACAAGACGATGCGCTTATTTATACATAGGATTAAATTACTTTATCTTGTGTTCATAGATGTGTAAACCCGGCCTATTTTTCTTTTCTGTTTTTGAATGATTTGTTCTACATGCAACATTTTGAAAACATTTTTTAATCAAATATTAAACTGAAACTATCACCATCGGATTGGAAATTAACTAACTACTAACTACTAAGAAAATGAGTGCTCTCATTAAATGTTCCGTAGTTATCGCCGTTTTCCGAATGTTACTGCTGTTGATTTTGTTGAAGTATGCCCATAAATACAGCGATATGTAACCTCAAGACTATACTTATCAAAAAGTCTTTTTATACAGCACAGTCGCGACAATCTAAATGCTTACTAGTAAAGCCTCCTGAATTTTGTCTTCATTATTTGGTAAGTAATAACTTTTTTAACGTTAAATAAACCATTTCATTATTTTCCGGTATAATAAAATAAATAATGTATTCTGAGAGGGTGATCCCTCGAAATAACTCTATCCGTGACTAATATTTTTCAATGCGACAATTGTAAGTTACTGTAGAGAAAGAGTTTAGTATTCAAAATGTAAAATGTATAATAAAATGTGACGAAAATGGGCTTAAAATCCTAAAAAGCCACAACATGAAATAATTCTTCCGGCTTATTCTGACTTTTAAGTTGGTCGGGACTTTGATATGCACAGTCAAAATTTTCAAGCACTGCAGCATGAAAATGAACCTGGTAGTCATTTTATAATTTTATTCATTCAAAAACATTTCAGGAACATTTTCAGAAAATAAAAGATACATACTGAGCGGCGAACGATCAGTAAAATGTTTAATAAGAAGTACTATATTATGTTTTTTCATTACGCCGCTTTTGTGTGTAACATGTATTCAGGTATACACCTCGTACAATAAAGATCGGAAAAGAAATCGAAAAATGGCTAAGAAAATAAGAATATAATTAAAATGAATTTATGCTGTTGTAAACTTTTTTTGGTGATTAACTTATTTTTCCCTCAGATACAAGCATTTGTATATGTAAAAATTGAGGGTACAATACCTGCGCGTGAAAATAGGGTAGGAGAAAATTAAGACAATACCGCGAAAACGAAGGAGACCCCATCTTTCGCTCATATTACAATTCAATTTTTTTATCATAATTGTATTTGTTAAAAAAAAACGCACTACTTAGCCATTCCATTTGAAAACATATAGGTTTCAATGGGCCTGTTACACCAAATGAAACATAATTACCGTTTGGATATATTGGACAACTCCAAAAATAAATTAATCTCCGTAAAAACAGAAACGTAACAACTATTATATATTTAGGGTTGAGGGCTAAAATGTGATTTCTCGACGCGATTTGCGTAAGAAGTACGAATTTTACCTTTTCAATACAATGTTTTATCGGGTGATTTGTTTGTTTTGGGTTTAACGCCGTTTTTCAACAGTATTTCAGTCATGTAACGGCGGGCAGTTAACCTTTCAAGTGTTCCTGGATTCTGTACCAGTACAAACCTGTTCTCCGCAAGTAACTGCCAACTTCCCCACTCGAATTATCAGTGGCGGAGGACTAATGATTTCAGACACAATGTCGTTTATCAAATAGTCATGTCCCGAGGATCCCTCTTACCTACTGAGCTAAGCGGGCGGGCCCTTTTATCGGGTGAAGATCAACTTTTACTATTATTTAAACAAGTTATGAAGGATACAACTTGTTTTTTTGGAAAAAACCCGCTCATTACACTTTCTTTACCGTAAAGTTGAAAACATGTGTAAGGTTAAAACTTTTCTGAGATGCTTTATGGATTTGGCCCACACATGGGCAGTTTAACAACCTTTTTAGCTGGAGAATACTTCGAAAACTTTGCGACCGATCTTTCATATTTTAAACTCCAGTTCATTCATTTCTACAACTTACTGTAACTCCGGGTTCATCTCCATACATATCACCACGTTTTGTTTAAAGCTAAATTATATGATTTATCATTTGAACAACATTTTATATTTTTTTTCAGTTTTTTGTATTTCAGGAACAAAGACCTATTACATAGATTTATACCTTTTTAGAAATGTTTACTTTGATACTTTTATGAAATTTTGTAATTGCCTCCCTTTAATATGAAGAAATGTAAAAAGTGGGCTATTTTTTTTTTTTAGCTTTTGATATAATTTATTGTTTTATATTCAGATTTGAATACTTCAACAACCTGAAACAAATGGCAAGTATAAAAACAGCGCATAGCTTCGAAGTTCATCTATTTTCGATCTATCTTGGTTGCGCAACCGAGATAGGCAAAAAGGACTATAATAATAATTTCATAAACTTACATTTCAAATTAATTTTCGCAAAATGTGTACTTATCAATGCAAATCTTGACAACCTTAATATAAGAGTGTTTATATTCATATGTTCCCTAAGGCAAGATATTTTTATTAAATTAATACTAATATGCTAAAACGCTATCTTGGTCGGGCAACCAAATTTTATAAATACTTCCAGTGCACGCGGTATAGACCCCTTCGCCGTACTACAAACCTAGTGTCACATCGTTAGGTGTGAAATAACGACGCACCATTAACTAACCTGTCCAGTTCTGTTGAAAGTATCCTGCAAACTGCTATCTCGTGTCTGTCCGGTACACAAAATGACACATCGACTGTCGAACGTATTACTTCTTTGATTGTGATTCAAATATCTTGTTATTTTAGGTCTTTGCTTATGTCAAGTGCAATACTTCATCAAACATACGTATCATCAATATTAAATACTTTGCTTCTGCTTTTGTAATAATAAAATAAAATATACATGTACATAAATTTGCCTTGATTAAGATGGCGGTATCACCATTCGTAATTATATTAGCCTTCCGTCCGTAAGTTTCCGGTGGTTTCCGTACAATCGGAATCGGCTATTTCCGTGGTTTGGGCCGGGCCGGGCCGGGCTGGGCCGGGTTTTATTAATAACCCTATTCGATATTGTTTTAAGAATTACTTCCCCTACAAACATGGCAGCCTCCTGCGAAAAAAAAATATAGAAAACGTAAATAACTCGATCCATCTGTTCTAGCCGAGAAACAACATTCAGATTTCATTCTCGTATTTGCTTTTGTATAACACACCAATCTTTAACATGGATTCACATGCAAGGTCGAGGAGGAAAGCGCTGAAAGTGGCTGTAGGTGCTTTGTGTAAAGAAGTGGGTTTTGGAATGGCAGAGGAATCGGCTTTAGAGACATTAACTGAAATGTTACAAAGTTGTAAGTGTCAGAGACAATGTTTTAAAGCTCTCTTGGAAAATGTTGTTATTAGCCCTAATTTGTAAAAACTACGTCACTTGAACTTCTGTGTTGGCGTCAGTGTTTGGTTAAGGTTTAGCAGTATATCACAGAACACCAGATTTTTTTAACGAATGAACAGCATCTTGACACACAACTTATCTGTCCAATACATGTTTTACTGTTCTGTCCCACAAAGTTGGATACTTAAAATATTCTTAATGAGTTGTTCCCCTTTAAATAAGAATGCCATTTGTAAAGAAATAAATGTAAACAATTGTCAAAAATCATGTTTTACATAGTTATGTAAAGTTTAAACACTCGCACGATGTTGCAAATTCATCAAAACGAAGACGTGTAACAGCTTTTAAAAAATGGTGATATTTAAAGGCGCTGAACTGTCCAGAAGTGTGGCCCCTTCATGCAGTCCCTTTCCGGAATTAAATACATATATCAGTAAATTGACAATGGTTTTGTAGAATAATATAAATGTTTTATAGGCTGTTAAATTTTCAAGTAAAACAATGCTTTCTTTCTATGATTTGATGACGTTCGAACTTTTTTCTCCAAAACATGGACCTATACCTTAAAACTTTGGAAGTGGCTATTCTTACGGTCCCGTAAGAATAGCCTGCGTCTTACGGCTCTCCTGTAAGAATAGTGAAAAGCCCGCAAGTGGTTATTCCTACGGCAGTTTTGTATTACAATACATTGTACTGAAGTCATTCAACTGATATATTTTCAACCGATTTCGGAAATGAAATGTATTCACATTTGGTCATTGTGTTACAAATAAAATGTCAGGTCTGAATTGATGCAAATTAACATGCCAAGCTGATGTGTAACAAACGTCAAATATAAAACTATTAAAGGGCAATAAACATGTTTAGAGTGGTAAGAGATTTGTACTGTTGTGAAAAAATTGCATGTATATACACAAAACATAGATCAATAATTCTCTAACTGTTTTAGATGAAAACACTTGGTAAATATTATTTAGTGTTTCAATATTAATAATGTATGTAGATCTATTTACATCTACATATGTACAATCAACAATTGTTTTCCGATTTATTTAGAATAAATTTTTCAATTAAATAATTATTTTACACTTACGATAAATTCGTTGTATTAAAATTGTTTATTTATGTTACAAATGAAAGTAATCATAATTCGTACAGGAGAGCCGTAGGAATAGACACCTGCTGGCTTTTCACTATTCTTACAGGAGAGCCGTAAGAATAGCCTGCGAGACTATTCCTACGGGACCGTAAGAATAGCCGCTTCCTAAAACTTTTGCAGTGGCTAGGGGTCTGGTAAGCGGATCTCTAGACCCGGTGTCTAATGCACCTCTAGACAACCCATACAGGGCTGTCTAGAGGTCCGGATATCAATATGAATACTGAGAACGGTATTTACAAAGAGGAGACTATAGGAGAGATTGCCGTGACTTCACGCATTAAACATCTGTTTATCTGCGGGGTGGCAAAAACAATGTTTTTACACCATTTGTGTAGGGTGTCTGTGTAGCGGATCGGAATTTTTAAATTTTAATAACTTTTTTTTCCGCTCATTTATGGATTTTCAAAAATTAAAAAGTTTTGAAATACTTACAATTTTCATATTTTCTTATTCAAATTTATATCTTTTTTAAATGAATAACCGTTTTAAATGACATTTAATTTTAATAGCTCAAAACTTTTAGAAAAACACTGTAAGTTGAGTGTTCATAATTAATCCATTTTATTTCAAAATAATATTTAAAATTATTTAATAAATTGCTTGTTTTATAAGCTTTCCATTGATCAAAAAATTATTTATATAATTTGTGTTTTAAAAAAGTTTAGGCCATTAGAAAAGCATCACTTTTTACAAAAAACATGGACGTTCGGCGTCTGCCCACCAGATCTGTGTCTTATCAGTTCTAAAAATAGAAAATGCTACGGATTTGTATACAAACATGATCTCTCCTATATTTTATCTTTAAATTTAAAATTGGTAGTTGATTTCAAAAGTTTGCTCTCGTATTTTTCTCTTTGTTTTAAACACATTGTAAGTGACAGGAAACAGAAGTATTTATGTTAAAACTATAATTCTTTAATCCCGGGAAAAGTACGATCGCAAATACGATAAATAATTAATAAATAGCAATTTGTATGCCGTAATCGGAAGCTTTTATCAAATTCTTGCTATTCTCGGGACTGATAAATTAAAATGATAAACTTAATGTTTTCTTTAGTATTTAAGACATGGTCTGTGCTCATGAATTGCTGAATTCGTTTTGCTGCTCAAGTAAATAAATAACGGTGACTACCGGAAATTGCTATTAAAATTTCATATTCAATAATTATGCCTTGAACCCGAGTGAGAGCTAATTATAAATAAGATATCTACAAAAAAAAAAAATAATAGCAACTTTATGACAACTAATCATAACTACCTTATACACTGGTAATACAGTACATAATAGAACATGTATATTGATTACCAGACCTCTAGACTCTGGTTCTAGAGATCCGGCTACCGGACCCCTAACCACTTCCTAAAATTTTTGTTTATGTCCACCTTTTCTAACAAACCATATCAACTATAGCTTTGAAACTTTGCACACTTGTTCATCATCATTAGGTGACTACGTAGGCCATGAACCATAACTCTGATAAGCACTTTGCCAGGCTTATGTTATGGCCCATTATAATTTTATACTTAGAGAAAATGTTAATATTGTGATTTTCTTGGTTAAAATTTTTGCTTAGGTCCACTTTTTCCCAAATCCTCTAAGAGCTACAGCTTTGAAACTAAATGCACTTGTTTATCATCATTAGATGAGTAAGTAGACCAAGATTCTCAACTCTAACAATTAAATGCATTTTATTTGAATTATGGCTCTTTTTGTACTTTCAAAATTTGAATTTCTTTGTTATTTTTTTTTGTTTAGGTCCACTTTACTTGAATATACCAGTACTATAAAAACACTAGCTTTGAAACTTTGCAGACTTGTGTATCATTATTTGGTGAGGATGTAGGCCAAGAGCCATAAGTCTGATATGCTTTTTGTCTGAATTATGGCCCGGCCTTTTTGTACTTAGAAAATTTGAATTTCTTTTTATTTAGGTCCACTTTTTAAAAAATTTGAATTTCTTTTTATTTAGGTCCACTTTTCTTGAATTCTATAAGAGCTGTAGCTTTGAAACTTTGTACAATTGTTTATGAAATTAGATTAGTAAGTATGTCAAGAACCTGGTTACCATAACTCTCTTGCATTTTGTCAGAATTATGGGCCTTTTTAACTTAGAAAATTAGTATTTCACTGTTGTTAGCTGGACTATTCGAAGAATAGTCAAGCTATTCTACTCACCCTGGCGTCGGTGTCGGCGTCAGCGTCACACCTTGGTTAAGTTTTTGCATGCAAGTACATACAGCCATCAATTAAAGGCATATAGCTTTGAAACTTATTTTTTCTTTTTCTAGGTCAATTACCAACCTCTCTGGGTCAAGTCCCATAACTCTGACATGTATTTTGAGCAAATTATGCCCCCTTTTGGACTTAGAAAATTTTTCCAAAACTAATGCAGATATTGAATTGAAACTTCACATGTGTCTTTGGGGTTATAAAACTAGTTGATAGCAGCAAGTCCCATAACTCTGACCTTCATTTTGGCCAAATTATGCCCCTTTGGACTTAGAAATTCTGGTTAAAGTTTTGCGTGCAAGTACATACAGCTATTTCTAAAAGGCATATAGATTTGAAACTTATTTTTTCTTTTTCTAGATCAATTACCAACCTCACTGGGTCAAGTCCCATAACTCTGACATGTATTTTGAGCAAATTATGCCCCCTTTTAGACTTAGAAAATTTTGGTTAATGTTTTACATGCAAGTTATTATCTCCAAAACTGATGCAGATATTGATTTGAAACTTCACATGTGTCTTCGGGGTTATAAAACTAGTTGATAGCAGCAAGTCCCATAACTCTGACCTTCATTTTGGCCAAATTATGCCCCTTTTGGACTTAGAAAATTCTGGTTAAAGTTTTGCGTGCAAGTACATACAGCTATTTCTAAAAGGCATACAGATTTGAAACTTATTTTTCTTTTTCTAGATCAATTACTAACTCACTGGATCAAGTCCCATAACTCTTAACATGTATTTTGAGCAAATTATTCCCCTTTTTGGACTTAGAAATCCTGGTTAAAGTTTTGCGTGCAAGTACACACGGCAATTACTAAAAGGCATATAGATTTGAAGATTTGAAACATATTTTTTCTTTTTCTAGATCAATTACCAACCTCACTGGGTCAAGTCCCATAACTCTGGCATGTATTTTGGGCAAATTATGCCCCCTTTTGGACTTTGAAAATTCTGGTTAAAGTTTTACCAAAACTAATGCAGATATTGAATTGAAACTTCACATGTGCCTTCGGGGTTATAAAACTAGTTGATAGCAGCAAGTCCCATAACTGATATGCATTTTGGTCAAATTATGCCCCCTTTTGAACTTAAAACTCTTTTGATATTTAACCTTTTTGGGTAATATTTTCCTGCTTCTGGGACAATATTTCGAATAGTCGAGCTTGGCTGTCTTACGGACAGCTCTTGTTTTTAGTTACAGTTCACTTTTATTGAATACTTACTTTACCTTTGAAACTTCATACATATTTTTATCATCAGTTAAAATGAGTAAGAAGGCCAAGTACCATAACTGTTTTCTGGCATATTGTCCAGCACTTGCATATGAGCTATGACACTTGCAGGTTGTGTTTGACTTTGAAAATTTTATTGAAGTTTTGCATGCAAGATGTTATTATTACCATAATAAAATTTAAATTTGTATTAAATTATAATAAGATAACTCAGTTACGTAAGTCTTGCCAAGTTATTGCCCTTGTTTCACTTAGAAGTTGTTGGTTAGTTGAGTAGCTGTCTTACAGAGAGCTGTTATTGATTAAATTTGCTCTATTCTTAATATGTAACTATGTAACTATACTTTTTTGCGGAACTTTAAGGCTATCATCTTTCATTATTTCATTTTGCTCTTCATCTTAAAATATTAATATTGAATGAGCACAAATAAAATGGTAGATGAGTGGGTAAAACAGAAAAATCCAACCTTAACAAAAAGTATTTCTATCAATTAGAAAGCACATCATTATCATCATCATCATCATCTTTAGTGATTGCCTCCCTCCATGTGGACCAGGAGTATATTCGCATTTGGGTAAAACTATTTTACACATGAACAGCAAGCAGGACTGAATTCTTCCAAATAAAAGTTCCTCTATATACAGTAAGATAAAATCTGATAAAAACATCTCTGAGTCTAATAAGTGTGTTGATTGGCCAGGACAAGTTGGAAACCTTCCACGGTTGTCTGAACAACAGCAGTTTGAGGAGTTAACAATGTATTTTCCTTAAAATAGGATAAGTAGTTCAATCAAAATGATCAGTCCCCTAAGTATTTAACCTTGTGAAAGTGACTGTAAGTAGATCTCTTGCTTGACTGCCATAATGCAACTGATTAATGCTACGGTATATGAAATTGATATCCATAATGAGACAGCTTCACACACATGATTGTTTAATTTTTATGTTGAAGACAATGTCTCCTTCCTTATTTGTATGATTTTTTTTTAATCTGTGTCTTATCTAATCTATATTATTTTGGGATGAGATTTTCATTCTAAATACAATTGTTGCTTTCCACAGTAGAGTGTGTCATGACATATACGGTATTCAAGGTAAATGTCAGGTGAGTGGCTTAGGGCCACCATAGCCTGCAAAGTTTGTGTTGGAATTAATGTATTGAAGTGATCAGTCTGCATATATGTTAGAGTTTTTCTCATTTCAGTAATTACAGAAACTGGTAAGAGTACAAAGGCTTACACAGAATTAAGTGGTCGCACAGAGGTTCTAGTGACTGATGTTATAACAGCACTTATTGATCAAGGTAAGGCACAAAGTCCTGCTAGGTTTTGGCGTTAACTTGTGTAGGACAAAACCCTTCCCATTCAAATTTCAGTGCAAACAAAACCCAGCTTCGGCTTAAATATCAAGGTGGATAAAACCTCTTCCATGATTGTAAACAGATAGAAAAAAACTTGTGCCCCTGTGTTCCAGAACCATTAATGAAAATAGAAGGGTTAAAGTTCCCAAGAGGGGTTTTGTCTGCTCTGAATTTTTATGGAAAAGTTTTCATCCACCTTGTCATTTTAACAGGAGAGTGTTTTCTCCAATCTGTTAAAACAATTGGAGTGGTTTTATCCTCTTTATCAAAAGTCAGTAGGGATGGCCTTATGCTCCCGGTATAGACAGGTAAACTGTATAAACAGTGCGAGGAATGTGCACCTTTATGTTTTAAATTTATATCGTGAATAAGTTTGTTGGATAGAAGGAGCTACCTCTCCAGACCTTGTCTGCTTCATTTGATCCGATAGTACAGTGAGTACATGTTAGGGCTGTCATCGATAGAAACGATATCGATGTATCAACTATTCTTTTTTGTCGATCGATTATCGATTCCCATTTTCAAAAATCGATATTTTACAGGGAGAAAAAACTACCCAAATAAACACTCAGACTCTAAAAAACAACTGAAGTTCACAAAGTTGTAAATTTGGATGAATGCAGAAAAGGAGTGAAGGCAAAATAAAAATGAAAGATGTTATTAATTTTTATGTATTTTTTTATTTCATAAATACAAATACAACACAATCAAACAGAAATATGGAAAGTAGGCAATAAAACTTAAAATAGCATTTACAGGAAGGTATATAGTATTATATGAACAAATAGGTCGTTAATCTAACTTAATAATCAATATATCGATGTATCGTCGATATTTGTCTTCTGATATATCGGTATCGTCGATACGCCTAAGACCCAATCAATGACAGCCCTAGTACATGTACATTGTATGTACTGAAAACTGTTATTGTAGGCACTGGAACTAAACATACAAACTTCAGGTAAGTACTGTCTGTTTTAGATATATGTGTAGCTAACTGCATCAAAGTATACAGTCTGAAAAAATATTTGAAATATCATTTTCTGAAAAAGAGTTATTTGAGCTGAAAAAAATGATCCTGGTTAAATATTTGAAAAAAAAATGGAGACAACTCTGCTAAAACTTTATTGTAGCTTAGGTGACTGTGTACATAGTACCTCATGCAAACCATGCACTTTTTACCTCTAGGCAGGAAAAAATCATGCATAATTACTGTACATGTATTGGTTAGCACTTTGTATAGAAAATTATGTAAAGATCAAATCGTTTAATGCCTTAGGGAAAGTATGACATTTTTTGTGGTGAAATTTGTCTACAAACAGATGTTAAAACCCACAGAATTTCACAAGGTAAAATATGTTGAGAAAGCTATTGCTGGAAAGCGAACAATCTCTGCTACCAATATAGATGCGTCAAAGTATGGGAAAAATATCAAGAAATATGAGAAAATTAAAGAAAACATTTTCAGGACTGTTAGATTCAGGACTGTGTTATCCTGTATAGCAGGTAACATAGATATCTTACTTTTCCATTGCATTGATATAACAGGGACAGGATTATGATTTGATCATTTGAAAGCAAGACGAAGTTACATGTAGTATTAAGTTTGTTTTTAGCTTGACTAGACAAAGTATATGGAGAACTATCCTACTAGACCTAGTGTTGGCGTACTTCTACGTCCACACCTTGGTAAAGTTTTGATGCAACTTAACTTTATCTCTGTAATTGCTTGATGGATTTACTTTGAACTTGAAATAGTTATTCCTCATCATCACTCACATCATATAACACAAGGACCATAAATCTTGCACCAATATTTCATGAATTACCCCCACCCACAATTTCAGGTTAAAGTTTTGGTGCACTTGCACTCTGTCTCTGTTATTGCTAAATGGATTTGATTCAAACTTAAAAAGGTGCTGTCTCCTGTGACAGCTCTTGTTCATTTACTTGCACTTGAGTCTATTATAAGCTATACTATGGGCAATATTTTCAAATGTGTATGTATTTGAGCTTTTATATGAGCAGTCCAGAAATTGCTACACATATATATTGTTATATTTAAATAAATATTTTTTTCAGGAATAAATGTAGAGTCTATCCCAGCCCATGCTGTCAGACAGAATAAATCAGTCTTCATCCCACGTGAGTTTGTTTTTTAGTTTGACCCTTACAGAAGAAAAAGGCCTGCTGCGTACTCTTGCTGTGTACATACAGCATATATGATGCGTACATGATGTGTACTGAAATCAAGGGCTTTAAATAGTAGGCAGGATATACACCGCACATACACCGATAGTACGTTTGTAGTACACTTTTGACATGCAAATGAGCTCTGCCGCGTACTACTTGCTGCGTACATGCTGTGGACTACATAGTACACATGATGTACGCTGGAGGAATTTAGTATGCGGGAAATAGTACGCAGCATGTACGCGGCACATACACTTTTCACATGCAAATCAGCCTGCGGTGTACTACCCCTGCGGCGTACATGCTGTGTACTCCTGCGGCGTACATGCTGTGTACTCCTGGCCCGAGTCCTGCGGCGTACATGTTCTGTACTCCTGCTGCATACATGCTGTGTACTCTTGTGGCGAAACTGCTGTGATAATGTAAATTCCTTACCCCACCAACTTTTATATGCAAATGCTGATCATTTGGACAGAAAAAAACAGAAAAAAGATCAGTGACATGCATCAATAAGTATTTGCCCTTACCAAAATAATGTAGATTGATGTTACCAAATAAATTAGTATGCTTTTCTTCATCCACTTTTCAATGAAATAAATCAATTTTTGTAGCATGTAATTTGGTAAACATTTGAAGAAAATGGCATAACTGCATCAAGGGGAAACAACTTTAATGCAACTAAATATAAGTGTTATGATTTATTATAGACGATGTGTGCGTAGTATATATTTATTTTGATTAAAATCCATCTGAGAACAAACTAGGACTGGAATTATATAAGCATTAATACACTTTTACGTCCGTAAAAAGTAGCGCACCAACAAATTTTGGATTGATTTTTTCCAATGGGGCGAGCACAACTATTCTATGCTATTAAGATAAAAGTTACTCGGAAATCAAGTTCTTGCTTCCAAAAAAAAAAAAAAATGTACAAATCCTTCCTGCATGAAGTGTACTTCAGACTTTTACCTAAAAAAATTCAAAGTATAAACACCAAAAGAAAATGAACAAGTCCCTCCCGCGTATATGAAGTTTACTTCAGACTTTAACTTACAAAAAAAAACTAAGTATAAATGCCAAAAGAAATTGTACAAGTCTTTCCTGCGTATATGAAGTGTACTGCACAAATTTCAAAGTATCTGCGGTGTACATGCAGTGTACTATTTTCTTGTACAAGTCCCTCATGCGTACATGCAGTGTACTCCTTAAATTTTCAGAGTCTGTGCTGCGTACCTGAAGTGTACTAGTGACCTCCTGCGTACATGCTGTGTACTCGTCGAAATAGTATGCGGCATGTACGCGGCATGCGGTGTATGTAAAATGTACTCCTCTGGCGTACTACTGTGTTCGCGGCATATACACAGCAAATACGCAGCATGTACGCCACAGAGGCTTGTTTCTGTAAGGGGACTGTTCAAAGTATAGGTAGAGCTATTGGACTCACCTGTGTGTCGGCTTCACAATTTGGTTAAGTTTTATATGTAAGCTGGTATCCCAGTAACCACTAATAGGAATGGATTGAAACTTCACACACTTATTCACTGTGATAAACTGACTTACATTGCACAGGTTCCATAACTCTGTTTTGCATTTTTACAAAATTATGCCCCTTTTTCAACTTAGCAGGTTTTTGGTTGAAGGAAAAACTTAAAAAAATCTTCTTGACAAAGTCCAAAACCACAAGGGGTAGAGCCTTGATTTTTGGCATGTGACATCATCTAATGGTCCTCTATGAAGATTGTTCAAATTGTGCCCCTGGAGTGAAAAGAAGCCCCGCCCCGGGGGTCCCATGTTTTACATAGACTTATATTATTATAGGAAAAAACCTTAAAAATCTTCTTGTCTAAAACCACATGATGTAGGCCTTTGATATTTGGTATGTAGCATTGCCTTGTGGTTCTCTACCAAAATTGTTCAAATTATGCTCCTGGGATGAAAAGAGGCCCTGCCCCGGTGGGGGGGGTCTCAAGTTTTACATAGACTTATATAGGAAAAACTTCAAAAATCTTCTTGTCTGAAACTGCAAGGCCTAGGCTTTTGATATCTTGTATGTTGCATTGCTTTGTGGTCCTCTGCCAAAATTATTCAAATTTTGCCCCTGGTGTGAAAAGAGGCCCTGTCCCAGGGGGTCTCAAGTTTTACATAGACTTATATAGGAAAAAGCTTTAAAAATCTTCTTGCCTGAAACTGCAAGGCATAGGCTTTTGATATTTGGTATGTTGCCTTACCTAGTGTTCCTCTACCAAAATTAAAAAGAGGCTCCACCCTGGGGGTCACTTGTTATGCGAGTTATATAGGAAAAAATACTTCAAAGATTATCAGATCATATTTCCTAGACTGTTTAATTATAATTACCTGATGACCCCAAGTGATTAGGGGGTCACTTGATTGTGACCTTGACCTACTGACCTGCTTTCTTGTTTTTTTAGCTCACCTGTCACAAAGTGACAAGGTGAGCTTTTGTGATCACGCGGTGTCCGTCGTCCGTCCGTCCGTCCGTAAACTTTTGCTTGTGACCACTCTAGAGGTCACATTTTTCATGGGATCTTTATGAAAGTTGGTCAGAATGTTCATCTTGATGATATCTAGGTCAAGTTCGAAACTGGGTCACGTGCCATCAAAAACTAGGTCAGTAGGTCTAAAAATAGAAAAACCTTGTGACCTCTCTAGAGGCCATATATTTCACAAGATCTTGATGAAAATTGGTCAGATTGCTCACCTTGATGATATCTAGGTAAAGTTCGAAACTGGGTCATGTGCGATCAAAAACTAGGTCAGTAGGTCTAAAAATAGAAAAACCTTGTGACCTCTCTAAAAGCCATATATTTCACAAGATCTTCATGAAAATTGGTCAGATTGTTCAACTTGATGATATCTAGGTCAAGTTCGAAACTGGGTCACGTGCCGTCAAAAACTAGGTCAGTGGGTCTAAAAATAGAAAAACCTTGTGACCTCTCTAGAGGCCATATATTTCACAAGATCTTCATGAAAATTGGTCAGAATGTTCATCTTGATGATATCTAGGTCAAGTTTGAAACTGGATCACGTGCCGTCAAAAACTAGGTCAGTAGGTCAAATAATAGAAAAACCTTTTGACCTCTCTAAAGGCCATATTTTTCATGGGATCTGTATGAAAGTTGGTCTGAATGTTCATCTTGATGATATCTAGGTCAACATTGAAACTGGGTTAACTGCGGTCAAAAACTAGGTCAGTAGGTCTAAAAATAGAAAAACCTTGTGACCTTCATGAAAATTGGTCAGAATGTTCACCTTGATGATATCTAGGTCAAGTTTGAAAGTGGGTCACATGCCATCAAAAACTAGGTCAGTAGGTCAAATAATAAAAAAACCTTGTGACCTCTCTAGGGCCATATTTTTCATGGGATCTGTATGAAAATTGGTCTGAATGTTCACCTTGATGATATCTAGGTCAAGTTCGAAACAGGGTCATGTGCGGTCAAAAACTAGGCCAGTAGGTCTAAAAATAGAAAAACCTTGTGACCTCTCTACAGGCCACACTTTTCATGGGATCTGTATGAAAGTTGGTCTGAATGTTCATCTTGATGATATCTAGGTCAAGCTTGAAACTGGGTCACGTGCCTTAAAAAAATAGGTCAGTAGGTCAAATAATAAAAAAAACCTTGTGATCTCTCTAGAGGCCATACTTTTCATGGGATCTGTATGAAAGTTGGTCTGAATGTTCATCTTGATGATATCTAGGTCAAGTTTGAAACTGGGTCAACTGTGGTCAAAAACTAGGTCAGTAGGTCTAAAATTATTAAAATCTTTTGACCTCTCTAGAGGCCATATTTTTCAACGGATCTTCATGAAAATTGATCTGAATGTTCAACTTGATGATATCTAAGTCAGTTTTGAAACTGGGTCACGTGCGGTCAAAAACTAGGCTAGTAGGTATAAAAATAGAAAAACCTTGTGACCTCTTTAGAGGCCATATTTTTCATGAGATCTTCATGAAAATTAGTGAGAATGTTCAACTTGATGATATCTAGGACAAGTTCAAAACAGGGTCACGTACCTTCAAAAACTAGGTCAATAGGTCAAATAATAGAAAAACCTTTTGACCTCTCTAGGGACCATATTTTTCAATAGATCTTCATGAAAATTGGTCAGAATTTTTATCTTGATAATATCTAGGTCAAATTCAAAACTGGGTCACATGAGCTCAAAAACTAGGTCACTATGTCAAATAATAGAAAAAACGATGTCATACTCAAAACTGGGTCATGTGGAAAGAGGTGAGCAATTCAGGACCATCATGGTCCTCTTGTTTAAGATACAGCCTTGAAAACAGTTTTGCACACCGATCTTAAAACTGACTTTCAGTGACCATGAATGTGACCTACTGACCTACTTTCTTAATATTTTAGCATCAGTTTGCCATTTGAAACATGTGGCTCATATTACTCAGGTGAGCGATCAAGGGTCATCGTTACCCTCTTGTTACAAAATTATGTCCCTTTTTCAGCTTAGCAGGTTTTTGGTTAAGTTTTTGTATGTAAACTGGTTTCTCAGTAACCACTAATGGGAATGGATTTTAAACTTTACACACTTGTTCACTGTGATGTTCTAATATTCACTGCACAGGGTTTATAACTCTGCTTTACATATTTACAAAATTATGTCCTGTTACTGACTTAGCAATTTTTGGTTTAGTTTTTGTATGTAAGCTGGTAAGTCAGTACCCACTAATGGGAATGGATTGAAACTTAACACACATATCAACTTTGGTGAGCTGACATGCATTCTACTTCTACAAGTTACATGACTCTCTATTACATTTTTACAAAATTGTTCCCCTTTTTCAACTTATATATTAATTCAGTTGACAAGGCTGTTGAATAGTCAAGAATTGCTGTCCTCCTACAGCTTTTGTTTAATTTTAAAAATTCCATTTTTATGTAATTTCACAACTTTTTAGAAGACAGACCCCAATGTCCTTTAGGACGTTTTTCAGACATTGATGGACAACTTGGTAGAACAACCACCTTTTCACAGGTCAACTTATTGGTTAACTCATGTAAAAGAATTTGAATCCATTGCAAGGCTTGAATACACGATGCTTACATTGTGTGGAAAGTGTGTGAAAGTATTTGACATTATTATTTGGTCATGATGGTCCCTTATCAATCAGGACCTTTTAAACACAAATATTTTTCAATATTGTAGATCATGTATGTTAACCATGTTTAACATTCTATGTCTATGCAAGGTAGCCATCAAATATTCAACAATTTTTTGTATCAAAATTTTACATTAAAATTGGCATGTCATGTTTGTTCAGTAGATACTGTTACTTGGGTTCAGTGGTTTACAAATTAAAACACTAGCAAGACCTGTGTTACACTTAAGACTTGTTATATAACTTATGCTTTAACTTTGTTTCTTGTGGAGAAGTTGTCAGCTAGTTGCATAGAATTGAAAGTATACTGGTTTGAAACCAAGAGATGCTTTGAATGTTTCTGACTCACATTACATTGGTTTGATGAAAACAGAGTGTATGAATTGAGCAAATATTTCGATCCATTGGATTTCGATTCAAGCTCATCAGATGGAGTGCCACATCAAAGGTAAAAGCAACTAGTAATGTTTTAATGATCTTCATTGTGAGTTTTTCAGGGCCTCCCCTGGGTCTTATAAAGTTGTAGCCACTTTTTGAGAGAAAGTGCCAAATTGAATCTGAATTACTGAAATTTTGCCACATTTTAATAAAATTCTTGTCGCCACTTTCAAAAATCTGTAGCCAGTTCTTTGAATTTGTAGCATTTGCTACATTGGCGAATGGCAGAGGAGGCCCTGGTTTTTGCCTTCTTCTTGCATGTCAAAAGTGTTGTAAACAAATCTAAAATATTATACTGGTGTTTTTTTTGTAATTTCTAGTAACAGATTGTTCTCAATTTACAGCTGGTCAGAGTTTGCCACAGCCCACACAGAAGGTATTATCGGCAGGTGAGAAACAGAATCATCCGACGCATATACCTGACCATTTGCCACCCTTTCCAGACCCTCACACTTACATACGTACAGAGGTATGGTCTGTAAAATGAACTGTATTTTAATAGAAGTCCAGTTTTTATAATGCAGGGAAATACCGCTCACTCAAGTGTTGACTGTGGGAAATACCGCTCACTCAAGTGTTGACTGCTAAGGCAGCAGCATGACTTTAGCTGTTCATATAGTCTCCCCGAGTTTTCTTCATATATATTTTAAGTTTGGATTGCTTGAAACACCCAGTGCCATGATCATTTTGCCAATTCTCTTTCGACTTTGAGTGATCAGTATTTTACTGTAACTTGTTGTTCCTTCCCCTGCTAAATTTCTATAATGAACTTGTCCACACGCATACATTTAGACGGGGTGACCCCTGACTATAAACCAATGCAAATGCGACTTTCGTTTTCAAGTTTAGCCTGTTTATGACGTCATTTTCTGTGTTGTCAAAAACATACGTATGCTTTTTGAGATTGCATAAAAATGTGTCGGCAGTCCTAAGGATATTAGGAAAAAAAATTCTTTTCTAAAAATGAATGGTTTTTTTTTTACATTTTTAACACATTTGTACGAAAACAGACGTTTGAGACAAAAAGTAGGTATAAAAAATGCATTTTAGGAAATCTGTATATCCTTTCTGCGGCCGTAACATGGTAAAACGTATTAGCATCTGATGCCCCTTTCACGCTTCCATAGAATCAACATTTATTACACAAAATTCATTTTGAAAATATTTCTGAAATGTCTAGGTCTGCAGCTCTCAAATACAGAAATATCTTACATCGGAGGCATATAATGACACTTTCAGACAACACCAAAAAGGACCTTTTGAACGATTTGATGAAGTTCCATAAATGTCCATATACCCTTGCTCCGTTACGGACCCCTGTGGGATTTGTGTTTATTCAGAGTTCAAATATTTTTTGGTAGATGAAAAGTTGACATGTTGTGCTAAAGCCCAGGTATTTTCAAATTGTTAGAAAGTGCTGAAAATTGACTCCCCATTAGCAAAAAAAAAAAAGAAGTCCACATGCATACATTTAGACGATGTGACCCCTGACTATAGACCAATGCAAATGTGACTTTCCTTTTCAAGTTTAGCCTGTTTACTTTCATTTTCTTTACTTCGGAAAAAGCTGAAGGTCGTCTGACATCATTTTCTGTGTTGTCAAAAACATACGTATGCTTGGCGAGATTGCATAAAAATGTACCGGCAGTCCTTAGGATATATTGGTTGCTTTTTCAGTCTCATAAACAGCCAGTGTCAGAGTACCAGCTGATACGAGAGAAAGTGGCATCCTACAAACGTGACACAGAGAGAGCACTGACCAGATACGTTGCTAAGACTGGTTTCACACAGAGCTTGTTCAAGGATGATACATCTTCATTCCCATGTGAGTTATTCTTTTTTCAGTTGTGCTTAAATTCATAAATGAAGTTATTCACATGTATATTGATTTGTACAGTAAGTGAGTTCCCTCCCCTGATTTGATTTATGCTCTTTTCAGGTATTTTCAAAAAAATTTACATTATTATTATTATACCAGATTTATATAGCGCCCTTTTCATGATAAACACGTTCAAAGGCGCTTTACATATACTGCAGCCACACGGCGCGAAATCATCCTGTACTAGTACAGGCACAGAGCGATCTGACCAGAGGGACAGAGTGAGATAAAGCCCCCAGAACAGACGGAGAGAACTTTTCAGATACAGAAGTGTCCGGCTAACTTAGCCTAGCTCTTTTCGAATAGACAGTCTGGTTCTTTAACGTGCCCAGAGTATAGCACCGATACACGCGAAGCCATCTTTCCTGGGAAGATCCAGTACAGGCTTCTAGTTAGGTGGGAGACACTTGAGAGCATCTCAGAAATTTCCAGTGCCTGGACCGGGATTCGAACCCCGGACCTCTGGATTGACAGTCAAGCGTGTTACCACTAGACCATCGGCCCACCCATACATCAAGTTCATCATCATCTGCAACAGGTTCTAAGGGATGCATTCTGTAGATGTACAGTTGGCTAGATTGTTACTTAATTTTCCAGGCTGTAATAGGTTGTAGGTCTTCTATCCTTCCTGAATGTACTGGTTGTGGATATTTAGATTTGATGAATTAACATTCTAAACTCTCCTATTTTCAACCAATATGCACTAAAACCAGCCAATATGCCTAAATTACCTCTGTTATGGCTAGAAAAGTTACCATTTTAGCCATAAAATGAAATAAAAATTTGACATATCAACAGTATTGATTTTGTCAGTGTCTTTAAACACTAGAATTCAAATTTTGATTTTCTTTCTCATTTGTTTCAGTGATAGCAGTGCAGCCCCATCCTCACCCCTATCTGATGGCTCTCCTACCAAAGGACCATGATCTAGACACCCTGGAGCCCTCAGATATTCCAAGTGTGAAACAGAATGAGGGTATAACCTCGAGAACTGAAGATACAGAGTCAGGGCAGAATAAAACTGAAAGCATAGACACTGATGCGATAGACAATCCTTACCTGCTTCCAATTAAAATGCCGAGATATAAAAAGTTAAGACTTTCATAGTGTTTAAATCCTACTGTATAATATCTTTGTGAATTGAAAATAAGAAGGGAATCCTAAAATGAAATGAAAGAGGTAATATAAAAGATGAAGGAATACACAGAACATGTGATAGCAACAGGTGAAAGAAAAGCAAAGTTTATTCAGTTGTTTTCTGCCATACCAGCATAATGCTACCTGAAGAATAATTCTGGTACCTGGCTGCTGTTGGCTGGTCCCAGTGATGTTTCAGATGTTACATGTACCATAAGACATTGTACAGATGTGCTCACACCTTTGTGTTCAGTCTTATAGTAGCTTCTGAATTATTTAGTCAGTTCCTTATTAGACATGACTAGCCAGCTGATTTTTGTCTTGTGTGAACTGGTATGAAGACAGTAACCAATTTTTACATAACATAAATATGAATTCAAAAATCCTTGGATTGCATGCAATTGTCCATATATTTCTAAAGAAATTATAATATTGTAACCAAAAGTTCATTGTTGCAAGCATTTACTATTTTTATATATAAGAAGATTTTGTGATCAAGGAAATGACAATGTAACTCTTCATAGACAAAGGGACATTATAAAACTGAATATTTTCTATTTGTGGGTATTTCATTTTACATTCAGTAGTGATTTGTATTCAATGTGGCAGCATGAGCCCTGGATTGCTAATCAGTGGTCCAATAAACTGTTTGCTAAAAGTTTAGAACATGCAGAACAATCCAATAAAATATTTAAGGCCCAGGACTTTATCGTACCTTGGGCCTACAATGCCAAACCGCTATAATAGCAGTTTCTATCACTGGGACAGTGTAAGTATACCCGTATTGTCAGCTTCACTATGTTATGTGAACTGGAACAATATTGTAACTCTCACCAACATGTTCAGAGTACTCCTGACCACTGGTGTTTTGATTTTGTGAGCTAACAGCAATTTTCATGTGAACAGAAAATAGAGTCTAGTTTTCCCAACATTTCTATTTGGCAATATGATGGTTGATCAATCATAACATAGACTTTTGTTGTCAAAAGCCACCTTTTGTGTACTGTATAGTGCAATGTGAGACATATGACTGTAATTCGCAATCTTTGTGTAATTCGGTCATACATTTCTTATAAGATTTTTGTCTTTATGGGAAGCACTTCAAAGGTTTTAATTAGAACAGGAATGGTTGCTTTTTTGTGATTGCTCACCATCCATCCGGCATTCGTCAGTCCACACTTTCCTTTAAACAACATCTCTTTCTAAACAGGCCAATTTTGTTGAAACTTCACAGGGATGTTCCTTGGATGGTCTTCTTTAGAAATTGTTCAAAGAATTGAATTCTGTACAAAAAATCTATATAAATCATGTGTCCCTGGGGCGGGGCCATATTTGACGCTAGGGGTATAATTTGAAAAAACTTGGTAGAAGACCACTAGATGATGTTTCACACCAAATATCGAAGCCCTAGGCCCTGTGGTTTTGGGCAAGAAGATTTTCAAAGTTTTTCCTATATAAGTCTATGTAAACCATGTGACCCCAGGGGGGGGCCATATTTTACCCTAGGGAGATTTGAACAATCTTGGTAGAGGACCACAATATGATGCTGCATACAAAATATCAAAGCTCTAGGCCCTGTGGTTTTGGACAAGAAGATTTTTATAGGTTATAACACACTAAATAGCTGTTCTCTTTATTCTATATAAAATTGACCTATTTCCAATTACTGCAGCACACAGCAGGACCCATTTTAAGTGTCTGTTACTTAATTTTCTGGAAGAATATTGCCAGTGCTAAATAAAAATCAAAAGAAAAGTGGGGGTCATGTTTGATGCAAGAAAATATTTTCAATCAAACACACAAACTGCAAAATCAGCTAAAAAATGAGACCCAAAAGTAAAGTGGTGGTGTATGATCTTAAGTTTTCATGAAAAAATCTGTCATGTTGTTATTTCATTGAGAAAATGCTACCTACAAGTCAAGCATAGATCTGTCATGTGATTTTAGCAAAAAAAAAAAATGCAAAGAAAATAAGGAAAATAGCTCTACAGAGCAAAAAACTGAGGACTATTTGTATCCGCCATTATGCGACTACCTTTTTTTTCGCGCCATTTTTCTATTTAGTGACTGTATGCCTTATAGGGAAAAACTTTGAAAATCTTCTTGTCCAAAACCACAGGGCCCTGGGCTTTAATATTTGGTATGTAGCATCATTTAATGATCCTCTACAAAGTTTGTTCAAATTATCCCCCTAGGGTCAAATATGGCCCCACCCTGGGGGGTCACATATTTTATATAGACTTATAATAGGAAAAACTTTGACAATCCTTTTGTCCAAAACCACAGTGCCTAATAGCCTATGGCTTTGATATATGGTATGTAGCATCATCTAATGGTCCTCTACCAAGATTGTTCAAATTATCTCCCTAGGGTCAAATATGGCCCCACCCTGGGGGTCACATGGTTTACATAAACTTCTAGGGAAACTTTGAAAATCTTCTTGTACAAAACCACATGGTCTAGGGCTCTGATATTTAATATGTAGCATTCTATAATAGTCCTTTACCAAGATTGTTCAAATTTTCTCCCTGGTGGTCACATGGTTTAAATAGACTTGTACAGGGAAAAACCTTTTAAAATTTTTTTGTCTTAAACCATAAGACCCAGAGCTTAGATATTTAGTATGTGACATGCTCTAATGGTTCTCTAACAAGATTGTTCAAATCATGACCCTTGGGTCAATATAGGCCACGCCCGGGTGGTCCGTTGTTTTACATTGACTTATTTGTCATTTTGAAGCAGTGGCAAAGAAATTTGCATTACAAGAATAATGTTTGGTACAGATTTCAATATTCATCTTGAATTGTCTTAATTTTGACTACTGACCTATCTGAAAATTAGCCAAAGTGCAGCTACATGTTGAGGCATTAGCTAAAGTGCAGCACAAGGTTATAGCGACAGACACTGAATGTACGTCTTTATTTGGACATGGGAAGAGCAAGTATTTGAACTGAGTGAGTATTGCTGTTGGTAAGGCTCATAAAATTGTCGTCATCTTGCATACTTAATCATATATCTGCTTAATTAATATGAGATTTTGGCAAACACCAACTGATATTTATAAATTAATGAAGCAGATGCTATAACAATATTTGGTCATCTGTGTCTTGATCTTCAAGTGGTAAATTAAATTAATAATAAAAAAAATTTGCAAATGGCTCAGAATTGCTAAAAGACAGGGTACGGACACACAGGGCAAAACGGGAGTGGGGAAGACATAAATATATACAATTTATAGAAATAAGGAAGTGTATCTTTTGATTTTTTACTAAGAAATCTTTAAATTTCACACATAAAATGCTCCTTTATATAGTGACGGAAGCAAAATATGCGCATGCACAGTTTTGGTTTGCTGCCCACATGATGGTAGTGTCGAAAATTAGTCTCATCTTGTTCTAAATTTATGTGTTCACAGAAGTAAATCATTGCAATGGTTTATAAAAGTACATGAGAAAAACTGCGAAAACTCCAATGTTCCTATAAGTCTGGAAACTAGAAACTAACCATTCAGGTTCATTTAAATATATGAAACAGTGGCAGCAATAATAATTATTATTATTTTAAAAATCACAATATGTGAGTTAGTCGCTTTAAGCTATTCACCAGAAGTCATTTAAAGGCATTTCTATTTTAATTTAAGTGCCCTGAATGAAACAATTTTTTAAGTTTGAAGCAAACCATTGCGGACCTATACTTGACATTTTGGTAGCATTAATTTTTCAAAGAGATATTTTACATTTCTAGAAAATTAATTAATGTAAACAAACCTGACCCACATTTTAGCTGTCAGTTGACCTGTCAGACAAAAAATCTCTTTTAGAAGATACATGACCCCTACTTTTCTTGGTGTTTTTTTTTGGTGGTTTATAGGTCATTTAAGAACACAAGGCTAGTGATTCTTTTTTAAAATGGGCCTGGTTATGTGTTACAGCTCTCGGAAGATTATTAGTCTTATATATATGTATAACATATAGCAAATTTATTTACTACTGTACTATGGAGGGGATTATCCGCCACTTCACATATTATAGAAGTTGAAATTTCAATATGCTAATTCATTTCCCATGTTGTTTTTTAGAAGTGCATTATCCCTATTTCTACGTAAACTTGTGATATTTTACTTATAACACTACTTTTGATGTTGTAGCCAACGAAAATTAAAATGACTTTTATAATTCAGTCGTAAGAATTCATATGCAGATATCTTAATAATAATCAAGTATTCAATTTGCTAACTATCCCAACAATATGAAAACCATTGAGTCAAAATTAACTTAAAGGACTTTATATGCAATTATTTTGATTATTATTAAGAATTTATTTTGCTAACTTTGTCATTTTAAGTATACTTAAAATGGCATTGATAAACTTCTTATTCCTATATTCAAGTTTATTTTGAACTGGTCATAATAATGACATTTTAGTAATTTCAAATGTATGTTGTTAAGCTAAATTCGTTTCTTTGTGCTAAAATGGGCCCTTTTAAGTAAAGGGGAGTAACTGGTAAAACAGTAAAAAATAATAAACGCTCCCCGTACCGGTGTCAACAATATTTAATACTAAGAAAATAAGTCCGCCTGCAGCCATTCCATTAAAAATAAAGCTTAGGTTATTCTGAACATTTAAATGATGACCCCAGTAATAAAATACATAGTAGTAACCAAAGAAATAGTCAAAGCTCAAAAGGGTCAAAGTTAAGTGTTTTTTTCGACTTAGAAAGTGAACCCGGTCGGGATTTTCCGATGGCCTGTGGTTGGTACCCAAGTAGATCTACCAAACGGTTGGCCTTGACCCGACCCCTAACTCTGAACAAAAAAAAATCAACTGCAAAAAGTGAGGAAATCGAAAATTTCAAGTTCCCAGAATAATGCACTGTTTTTTTTGGGTTTTTTTTCTGTTTTTTTTTGTTTTGTTAAAACAGTATTTATGTAGAAAACTGCACTGTTTTTTTTTTTTTTGAGATTTTCACTTTTCACCATCCCATTTTTCAGCTCTTAGACTACCAAATAAAATCAGGGATTTTTTCTAAAAGGCTTAAAAATGGGCACACCCAGGCAAGCTCTCGCATGGGTTACGCAGTCAATATGCAAAAGGTTTAGGTCAGATTCGAACATTTTTCCTCTCACCCTAGGGTCCAGGTGTCGGATAAGTCCCTCATATCGAATTTTTAGCTCGACTATTCGAAGAATAAGTAGAGCTATCCTACTCACCACGGCGTTGACGTCACACCCTGGTTAAGTTTTTCGTACCAGTCCACATTTTGACAAAGTCTTTTGAGATAAAGCTTTGAAACTTTCAACACTTGTTCACCATCACCATGTCCAGTTATAGGCAAGAGTACATAACTCTGTCAAGCATTTTGACTGAATTATGCCCCCTTTTGACTTAGAAATCTTGGTTAAGTTTTTCGTACCAGTTCATATTTTGACAAAGTCTTTTGAGATAAAGCTTTGAAACTTTCAACACTTGTTTACCATCACCATGTCCAGTTGTAGGCAAGAGTACATAACTCCAACAAGCATTTTGGTTGAATTATTGCCCCTTTTTGACTTAGAAATCTTGTTTTTTTCCTACCAGTCTACATTTTGACAATGTCTTTTGAGATTTATAAAGCTTTGAAACTTTCAACACTTGTTTACCATCACCATGTCCAGTTGTAGGCAAGAGTACATAACTCCATTAAGCATTGGCTGAATTATGGCCCCTTCTGACTTAGAAATCTTGGTTAAGTTTTTCGTACCAGTTTATATTTTGTGTAAAGTGTTTGACATATGGCTTTGAAACTTTTATATCTTGTTCAGTATTATAGTCTCTATCAATAGGCAAGAGTACATAACTCTGTCATCTTTTTTGGCTGAATTATGGCCCTTTTTGAACTTGGAAATTGGTTTTGTTTTCATATATGTCCATGTTTTGTCAAGACTATGTGACATATGGCTTTTAAACTTTAAACACTTGTTTATCTTTATGATTTCCATCTGTAGGCAAGAGTACATAACTCTGTCAACTATTTTGACTGAATTATGACCCTTTTTGGACTTGGAAATTAGTTAAATTTTTCATACAAGTCCATATTTTGCTTAACATATAACTTAACATATTTGCCATCATGGTCATACATTGCCATTTAGTGCAAGACTAATCGAAATCCACAAATACAGGAACATTTTTTGTTTAATCCATTTTTTTCTTTTGTCTGAAAATCTATGGAAATATTTTGACCCCATTCTTCAATCAATTCTTCGAATAGTCGAGCGCGCTGTCATCCGACAGCTCTTGTTGTAATCGTAATTAAAGTGTCAAAAACTGTATTTTTCTCGTAGGGTTTGACATTATTAGCTAGATATTGTGTATTTTTTAATACTACACAACAAAAGACATTCAGAACCCCCTTGTTGGATCAAACCGGTCTCTAGAGGGGTTCGGGCCCCGGGCCTGAAATCAATTTCTAAAAATGGTCATTTTCAATCAGATATTACGACAAAAGTACTACGGATACGTTAATAAAAGTTACATGTATTTGTAGAACTTTCCAATAACTATTTCATAAAGGGATAGCTCAAGGTTTAAACACGATCCTAATGATCGACCGGGCTCGAACATGGGTGCCAGGTCCAAACATAAAAAGAAACACGTAAATGTACCTTATCTATCTAAAAAATATTTTTCAACAACTAAAGTAACACACTTTTGGTATATAGTTAGAGGTTATTATACAGGGCTGATGTGTCTTAAGGCGATATTGGCATACTAGGTGAGGTTTTGGCCCGAGGGCTTTAACCCAAGGGCAAATACCGGTCTAGTATGCCAATATCGCCTTCAGGCACTCCAGTCCTGTTTTATAACTTTTTTTATTGCATATGCCCCTTACAGAAGCAAGCCTCTGTGGCGTACATGCTGCGTATTTGCTGTGTATATGCTGCGAACACAGTAGTACGCCAGAGGAGTACATTTTACATACACCGCATGCCGCGTACATGCCGCATACTATTTCGACGAGTACACAGCATGTACGCAGGAGGTCACTAGTACACTTCAAGTACGCAGCACAGACTCTGAAAATTTAAGGAGTACACTGCATGTACGCAGGAGGGACTTGTACAAGAAAATAGTACACTGCATGTACACCGCAGATACTTTGAAATTTGTGCAGTACACTTAATATATGCGGGAAAGACTTGTACAATTTCTTTTGGCATTTATACTTAGTTTTTTTTTTTTAAAGTTAAAGTCTGAAGTAAACTTTATATACGCGGGAGGGGCTTGTTCATTTTCTTTTGGTGTTTATACTTTGAATTTTTTTAGGTAAAAGTCTGAAGTACACTTCATGCAGGAAGGATTTGTAGATTTTTTTTTTTTTTTGGAAGCAAGAACTTGATTTCCGAGTAACTTTTATCTTAATAGCATAGAATAGTTCAGATTACCGGTATTCTGAACAATGAAAATTTGACAAACTATTTGCAATGTTCATTTGTGAAGCTTACATCTTAGTGATTTCTGAGCTGCACCTTGCATGCAGTGTAAAAATATATTCTTTTTCATTTTGAATTAATCCTGGAGCTTTCTAACTTGGATAATTGAAAAGCCTTATTTGAACTTTGTTGCATCTCACATGGGTTATCCCACACTCCTGTGACGTACTACTTGATGCACTGAATATATATATTATTTATGTAAAATAATTAAAAATCAGGTACCTTTATCTTTTCTCTCCGTTCCTTATAGTGTATTTCTCGATTGAAAATAAGTCACTTTATGATAAGAACGTACCGTTACGCTACAAACAAAAAAACTAAAGCGGAACTTTGTTATTGTGCGTCACTGAAATGTCACGACGTCACTTCTGCTTATGGACGTCAATATCCCGCGTTTTAAATAGTTTCATATTTTCATATTTGTTTTTATTGTTTCTGTTGTGGTAAGTGAGAAATAGAATCCATCATTGGTGTTCGGTGAAGATCAGAAATCCCAACCCTCGGGCGCACTGCTCAAGTCTTAAACTCGGCACAGCCTCGTTTAAGACTGAGCAGTGCGCCCTCGGGTTGGGATTTTCTTATCTTAACCGAAGACCAATGACAGAATCTCTATGTATTTCCCTAGGGAAAAACCTTGTCTAAAATAGCGTGCATTGAGGTGATGTCACATAGTAGATCTACTGGTACCATTGTGACGTCATAAACTTTATAGATAATGCCAGGAAATACCAAAAACCTATTTATAGTTCAAACATCGTTTTAATCCGATGACAAGCGAGGGATTTTCAAAAAAGTAACCAACTTATTTAACTGAAGAATCTGATCCACTTAATCATGAAGTAGTTCAAAATTAATGAGTATTCAACTATTCATTGTTCCGCCTACTATGGATTTCCCACATTCTAGGAGGCGGAGCAATTACCAAAGCAGGGACTGCATACAAGAAATAATGTGTCTATGTTATAAACGGACCAAATAGATAAATGAGCCGTGCCATGTGAAAACCAACATAGTGGGTTTGCGACCAGCATGGATCCAGACCAGACTGCGCATCCACACAGCCTGGTCAGGATTCATGCTGTTCGCCAACAGTTTCTCTAATTCCAATAGGCTTTGAAAGCGAACAGCATGGATCCAGTCTGGTCAGGATCCATGCTGGTTGCAAACCCACTATGTTGGTTTTCTCATGGCGTGGCTCAAATATCAAATTATGTTTTTAGTTTCATTTTAATGCAAACTGTCATAGTTCAAGTTTGACCTTTCTGCACCTTTCACTTCCTCTACTGGTCTAAAAAAAAACCAGGGTGCACTTAGATTCCACTTTGTCTTGTTTTATTTATACATGTAGTTGCTTAAATTGTACTGTTAGATCATTTAGAGTTAAACCTGCATATTGTATTTCCATTGAATAAGAATATAAAATTGTGTTCCACAAACTACTTGATAAGACTTAGTCGTTTACTATGTATTCTATGATATAAACTCAATTAAAATCTTCCAGCTGTTTTGCTAAAGTGGCACTAAAATGACCTTGTATAAAGTTGTAGTAAACATGTACTTCTCCATCATGAGTGAAGATAAGACTAGCCAGTGAATTCTAAGGGACTGAGGAGGCGTGGTTTAGTTTACTTCAGAGAGAGCTTTTTGTTTCTTTGAAATGGAACGTTTAAACTATAAATAGGTTATAGATACACTTATTTAACGTTTTGCCTTCACTACGCTACGCTCCGTTTCGGCAAACTTAATTGCATTAGAAGTTCAATAAATGATTTATAACCTATACTTGTCTCAACGATCTATTTTTAACATGAAAGGCAAGAAAAATACGCAAGAAAAATGATCTAACATGTCTGCCTGTGTAAGACAGCTGTTTTCCCTACCCTCGGGACAGCATGGATAAAAAACCTCGCTAACGCTCGGTTTTCCATTCCACACTGTCCCTCGGGTAGGGAAAACCCCGTCTTACACAGGTAGGCATGTAAGATCCTTATAGTCATGTTCAAAATACGAAGTTAGAAGACAAAACGATGTCCTTATTCGACCCTACATGCCTGCACGACCATGTATGATACATTTATATATCATGGTCATAGGGGTTCAAACCGGGTTTAAAGCCTTTCAGGCATGTAAAAACCCGCCTCGGTAGCCTAGTGGTAGAGCGTCCGCTTCAAGTGCGGCATTTCTCGGGTTCGATCCCCGGCCGTGTCATACCAAAGACGTAAAAATGGTACTAGTAGCTTTCTCGCTTGGCGCTCAGCATTAAGAGGGTAATGCTAGGACTGGCCAGCCCGGTGTCATTATAATGTGACTGGGTGTGGTATCATGTCACGTGTCTACGACGTGATATTCCAGTGAAGCAGCACTATAAAAATGGGCATTGTGCTCACTGCTACAAGTAGACACCGTCGTTTATATGACTGAAAAATTGTTGAAAAAGACGTTAAACCCGAACACACACACACACACACACACACACACACACATGGTCAAAATTGACATATTTCCTAAATTTAAACACTACCCGGTGACCTTAAATGGCCTGCCTTGACCCTAATGGGCACGTCAGATTCTCAGACTTGGTCTCATTCGCTAGCCAGGTCTCATATCAATATGACCATGTATAATATATGTATATTTCTTAGGCATAGGGTCTCGAACCCGGTAGATAACCTTTTAAACATGGTCAAATACGAAGTTAGAAGACAAAATAGTGTTCTTATACGACCCGCCCTGACCCCTAGGGCTAACCAATGTACAGTCAACTCGCCAATAGAGAATCACTGCCAATAGCGGGTCACTTGAAAATAAAATGTGAATCTCTCTTAAACATATTAGAGTATACAATGTTTAAGTATCCAGTTATATAAACTTATCATTTAGCAATTATTAGACAAAAGAAGATGGATCTAATCTAAAGAGTTTGAGTTCCATGAGTAGATAACTCTTGCAATCATGTTTCCTGACTTGGATTTTAGCACTCTTGAATTCTTCTAAGTAGAATATTTGTTGGCATGCCTCACAATTTCTTAGATAAAACCACACCAATTTGGTACCATTTTGAAGAGTGAAACGCACACTTTCATAGGAATAATATGATTATGAATTTTAGATTGACTTCGATGAAAAAAAGTGCCATCAAACAGAGGCGGTCATTCAGCCAATAGAGAATCACCCATTTCAGGGATAATCAAAAGGTTGTTTATTTTGCTTAAAAATACAAATGAAAGGTTGATTTGATGTTGTACTGGTTTGAACTGACAAATCTAGATAAATGAATAAGGTTCCGTGAATCAATATTTTGATTTTAGTTTTAGATATAGGTGGTGCTAATTATGCATAGAAATACAACTGTGAAAACTAGTGCTATATTCTTTGACTTAATATCTCCTGTTTGAAATGTAAACATACTGTCTCTCATTATATTCTGTCCTGAAATGTTCATTTCTAATACCAAAGTCATGTTTTGTCAGAAAAAGACAAATTTTAAATGGATAAAAAAAGATAAACTAGGTGACCCCCTATTGGTAAATCAGACAGGTATAAATATTTTAACATAACTTCAGACATAAAAGAGTGATTCAAATAAATCAAATATTGATATGAATGCGAGCAACAGTTTTAAGTGTTAGTAAGTTTAGATATCATGAAAGTCTAAACATTCTTCACTATATGCCAAAAGTTTAGATAGTGACCCGCTATTGGCGAGTTATCTGTACTGGAACATGGTGTCAGTCTTTAACTAGACATCAATGTTTGATACGGGTATATGTTTTGGTGATACAGGGTCGAACTTTATTGAAATGCTTTTAAACGTAGTCAAAAAAGACCGATTTTCTAAGTTCGAACAGTACCTTGTGACCTTGTACGACTTGACCTGACCCCTCAGGCTATATTTGGTACCCGAACAGGGTCTCGATCTTTAGCTAGGACCTGTGCCTACAAGGCCATGTATGAAACCTGTATATATCATGGTCATAGGGGTCCAAGCCAGGTTTAAACCCTTTCAGACATTGTCAAAATTGTCATATTTCTCAAGTTTAGACATTTCGTCGCTGTGTTTTTTACGAGGTGAAAATGGACGTTGCACCGGTGAGGGAGCAGTTATTATTATAGGTTAAAAGGTCAGTAATTCAAATCCTTCTTTGTTTCATATACAAAACGACAACTTCATGTCGTCTTTACGTATCTTTAGAGAACGTCACTTTTTCCTGCACCAATTTTTCATGAAAGTTCTATCACAAATTAACGAAAAAATGAAAAGAAAATAGGGGGTTGAATAGTTCCTAATGAAATGCCAGTCAGTTGTGGTCTGTTACCCTAAAAATGGCGCATATTTGCTCTCCTCCGCGCAATAAAAACAAAGAAAAATATCAAACGGGGAATGCCACGCACCAAAAGCGCAGCCTCCTCAAAACGAACCCCCAGCACGCAAACGACACCTACTTCCGGTTTCGATCTGCAAAACTTGCCATGTGGGTGTATGAACATGAAAACCGTCTCATTTCATGCAGAATGTATTCTAGTAGCGAAAAAGTGTGATTAAAGCACTCGTTCTACACAAATTTGCACAGAAAATGGGAAAATTAGGATCTATTTATTATAGACTTCTTTCGACTACACCACGGAAGCACATTTTCGACCGAGTTACTGACCTTATTCCTTATACGGCGACCTCTGTCGTAATAATGAGGACTGGTTCTCGGCTTCGTTTTATAATGTCAAAATTATTATGAGAACAATGGTATTTTGTTGCAGTCATTATTATGAGGACGTTTATATGTTTGATAATCAACATTTCATTGTGCGAATGATGTTCGTTTTATAAAACATATAGATAAGATCTTATTTATGCCTCTGTTTTTTAAAGTACTGTTTATGTACCTAAATATAAATAATGTTTTGAAAACAACAAAAATGTAACAAGAAATTGAACTTTGCAATTGTAAAACAATCAACTCAATTTAAATCAAAATATTTGCATTTGAAATTTTTTGATTAAATTATATAAATAAAACTGAAACATTTTAACATTTCATTTGAAACACTGACAAGTGTCATTATTAATGTTAATGTACATACAAATAGGGATAATGCACATCTAAAAAGCAACATGAGAAATGAATTGGCATATTGAAATTTCAACTACTATAATGTGTGAAATGGCGGATATCCCCTTCCATAAGATCTTGTGGTGATACAAGTTGTGTGCAAGTTTGGTTAAAACAAGAGCTGTCCGTAAGACAGCCAAGCTCGACTGTTCGAAATATTGTCCCAGAAGCAGGAAAATATTACCTAAAAAGGTTAAATATCAAAAGAGTTTTAAGTTCAAAAGGGGGAATAATTTGATCAAAATGCATATCAGTTATGGGACTTGCTGCTATCAACTAGTGTTATAACCCCGAAGGCACATGTGAAGTTTCAATTCAATATCTGCATTAGTTTTGGAGATAGAAACTTGCATGTAAAACTTTAACCAGAATTTTCAACGTCCAAAAGGGGGCATAATTTGCCCAAAATACATGCCAGAGTTATGGGACTTGATCCAGTGAGGTTAGTAATTGATCTAGAAAAAGAAAAAATAAGTTTCAAATCTATATGCCTTTTAGTAATAGCTGTATGTACTTGCACGCAAAACTTTAACCAGAATTTGCTAAGTCCAAAAGGGGACATAATTTGGCCAAAATGAAGGTCAGAGTTATGGGACTTGCTGCTATCAACTAGTTTTATAACCCCGAAGACACATGTGAAGTTTCAAATCAATATCTGCATTAGTTTTGGAGATAATAACTTGCATGTAAAACTTTAACCAAGTCCAAAAGGGGGCATAATTTGCTCAAAATACATGTCAGAGTTATGGGACTTGACCCAGAGAGGTTGGTAATTGACATAGAAAATGAAAAAATAAGTTTCAAAGCTATATGCCTTTAATTTATGGCTGTATGTACTTGCATGCAAAAACTTAACCAAGGTGTGACGCCGACGCCATGGTGAGTAGAATAGCTAGACTATTGTCGAGCTAATAAAATCATAAATGAAGCTGCTATTGTGCAGACAAGGTCAAAATAGCTAATTCTGGCCCTTTCAGGGGCCAAAACTCTGGAACCCATAATGGAATCTGACCTGTTCAAGAAAAGAACCAAGACCTTATGGTGATACAAGTTGTGTGCAAGTTTGGTTAAAATCATATCACAAATGAAGCTGCTATTGTGCAGACAAGGTCAAAATACCTAATTTTGGTCCTTTCAGGGGCCATAACTCTAGAACCCATAATATGAACTGGTCAGTTCAAGAAAGGAACCGAGATCTTATGGTGATACAAACAAAGAAAAATATCAAACAGGGAGTGCCACGCACCAAAAGCGCAGCCTCCTCAAAACGAACTCCCCAGCACGCAAACGCGTGCACCACACTCACACTCAAAGCTTACACATCAGGACAAAACGAACAACACACACACGCACACTCAAAGCCAACACATAAGGAGAAGACGAACAATAAGCATACACACATGCGCGCACACAAAGTAAACACACAAGGACAAAACGAACAAACAAAGGAACACAGTGGGGCACCGCCTTGGAACGGTCAGTGGCTAAAACACCACTGGGGAGCTTAAACCGGTTTATGGTGTGCACCCAACCTCACTCTTACCCCCACCATGTTCCAAAGACATGGGGCAGTGTAAGTAAAAGTAATCCCCTCCAGGTGAATCTCTAACACACGTAATGGAAACAAAAAGGCATGGCATGTAAAACACAAAAATGCTCGTGTATAAATATATAAAAAGCAAACCTTAAGTACCAAAAACATATATACTCAATGCCTTTTCAGAAGACAGAGCAACAAGAGAAACACCCTTAAGGGCCCGACGAAAATTGTGTGCAAGTTTGGTAAAAATCAAATCATAAATAAAGCTGCTATTGTGCAGACAAGGTCAAAACAGCTAATTTTGGCCCTTTCAGGGGCCATAACTCTGGAACCCATAATGGGATCTGGCCAGTTCAAGAAAGGAACCGAGATCTTATGGTGATACAAGTTGTGTGCAAGTTTGGTTAAAATAAAATCTTAAATGAAACCACTATCGTGCAGACAAGAAATTGTTGACGGACGCACGCACAGACGACGGACGATCACAAGAGCTCACCTTGTCACTATGTGACAGGTGAGCTAAAAACAGAAGACAACAGCATTATATTTAAAGATGATACAATATAGAAAACAACAGCTTTAGTTTAAAAAAGAACGGAAAACAACAGCAATAGTTTTTAATATGATAAATCTGAAAACTACAGGAAACAACAGCATTTGTTTAAAAAAGAACAGAAAACAACAGCATTAGTTTAAAAGATGATACAATCTGAAAAACAACAGCATTTGTAAAAAAAAAAGAACAAGAAACAAAAGCATTAGTTTTAAAAATGATACAATCTGAAGAACAACAGAAAACAACAGCATTAGTTTTAAAGATGAAACAATCGGAAAAACAAGAGACAACAACAGCATTTGTTTGAAAAAGAAGTGAAAACAACAGCAGTAGATTTAAAGATGATACAATATGGAAAACAACAGCTTTAGTTTAAAAAAGAACAGAAAACAACAGCATTTGTTTAAAGATGACAAATATGAAAAACAACAGCATTAGTTTTGAAATGATACAATCTATAAAACAAGAGAAAATAGCAGCATTAGTTTTAAAGATGATCAAATCTGATAACAGCAGGCAACAACAGCATTAGTTTTGTTAAAAAAAAGAACAGAAACCAACAGCACTAGTTTTAAAGATGAAACAATCTGAAAAACATCAGAAAACAACAGCATTAGTTTTAAAGATGATACAGTCTGAAAAACAACAGAAAACAGCAGCATTAGTTTTAAAGATGATACAATATAAAAACAACAGCATTTGTTAAAAAAGAACTGAAAACAATAGCATTAGATTTAAATGATACAATATGGAAAACAACAGAAAACATCAGCTTTAGTTTAAAAAAAGGACAAAAAAAACTACAGCAATTATAGTTTTTAAGAGTTCAAGTTCAACATTTTATTTAAGTCTCATCTTTGTGTACATTTATATAATACATACATAAAAGACTTAATTTAACACAGTATCACAAAGCCAGTCTATACAGATTTGCAAGAGACTATAATATACATTAGATAAAATTATAATAGTCTAAAACACATATTATCTAACTAATCTAAAATATTTGTATACTTAAAAAAAGAAGAAGAAAACCTATGGGTAATGAATATCGTTTCTTAGCTGTAACACCGAATAACATTATACCAGTAATAAAACAACAGCTGTCCATCAGACAGCATGCTCGACCTTTCCCAGTGCTTGACACCGAATCATAGCTTTGACATCAAAAAGGCCAAAACTCTGTCAAAAAAACAGTTAAACTTCAAATCTGGAGTTAAGGGGATTTCTTCTTATTGTATAACCCTTGCTAACAATTTAATTTTCAAGTCCAAAGCTTTGATAATAACAGAGACATTTGACCTGCTAAAAACTTTTACCAAAAAAAAAAAAACTCCAATCAAAAAGGGACATAATTCTGGTAAAATTCAAATCAGAGTAATGGGGACTGTAACTATTTAAATTTTAAGTTTTAAGCTTTAATAATAACAAGAGGTATTTGACCCTATCAAAAACATAAAGGGGCATAACTCTGTCAAAACTCAGAACAAAGTTATGGGAATTACTTCTTATTGTGTAGCTTTGATAGTTTATAACCAATTACATTTCCAAGTCAAAGCTATTAAAATAAGAGATATTTTACTTGACTTTATCAAACTGAGACGCCAACAAAGGGGGCGAGTGCAATAACTCAACTTTTTCTTTGAAAAGTCGAGCTAAAAAAGTATCTATTTATTGTGTTACAATAAAATTTCAGAGTTTAACAATATTTACAATAAAACCATAAAATATTGGTCAAACCTATGGGTAGAGAATATTGTTTCTCAACTGTAACACCAAGTAACAGGAACAGAACAGAACAGAACAGAACAGAACATATAATTTATTTTGACTTGTACAATGACTTGTACAACGTACATCATCAAACATACAATAATTTCAATTTTTAACAATATATAGGTCTAAGGCGATAATTGGTACAGCAGCATTATTATTTGAGGATGAATAGTATAATGAAGCAATAAAGAAAACATACAATATGATAATGTGATATTACAGTACATTATTCAAAATCGAAGTTTTGATCGGTGTGAAGTGAGCAGTTAGCAGTTGCAGCAGTTAACTGCTACAACTGCTGGCAGTTAGAGCAGTTAACTGCTACAAGTGCTGGCAGTTGCAGCAGTTTACAGCTACTTGTATTACCGGTTGTAAATTATAGTCCATCAAAGGGAAATTAATCAGAAAGAATTCCTCGGAATTGCCTTTCCTTATAATTGTAACCGTTCCATCTGCTCAGACTTAAAATAGTGCCAACTTAAGCTGATTCTGTAGGATGCACTTAACTAGCAACTCTCAAGTTCACTCAATTTTCACTAAGCATGCAACTTTCCAGCCATGCTATAGCTCGAAAGTGCAGATATTTCAGAAGGGTGGTTACTACCCTAGGTTCGTACACTGGGTATATCAAGTTTACTCTAAAGTTAGACCAAGTAAAAACCAAGCTGAATAACAGTTTCAAATTTATTTACAAAACCCTTAAGAATAGCGAACAGCTAAGTTAATACATCATAAAATAAAATGTGACAAGTAAAATCATGAATACTAGGTAAAGTTCATAGATGAGGCTTTGCTAAGAACTTGCGGGTTGTGACGGAAGAGGGCCGTCCGTAACCGATAATGTACCATATACTATATAAGGGTTATGACAGAATTGGGCTGCCTGTACCCTTTTAGATATAGAAATTTATGTGATCAACTGGGTTATGACAGAAAATGGCTGCCCGTAACCCACGGATTTGTGACAAACAAATATGCTAGACGTAGGGTCAGAGTTGCTGACCTGGTTGCTTTGATTTCATTAGTATTTATGTAAACTTTCAGTAACAGTTAAACTGGTATGAAATTAGCATATTAACATATTCATAAGTAATGAATGTTTTACTCATATCATAATCAGAATTCTTTTACATTTTAAAGAGAAATAAAATTGCTCTTAGAATAATTATTAATATGTCATTCTAACATTCTGTATATATGCTATGAAACAAATGTATAAATTTTCAGAATAAAAGGGAATTAGTTCATGTGATATTACAGAATTAAGTAAAAGTTACTAAACTTCATATTAGCATAAAGAAAGTCAAAACCATTACATAATTATCTTTCACTAAAACGAAAGTAGGGAATTCCAAATTTCAAAGTGGAAACTGATAAGATTTCGTTAGTTTCGCATCTGTCCCGGGTACTAAATTTATATATAACACGTATATGCATTTTACATGCATTTATATTCAAGTAGTTATTTATGATTATATTTGAACAAAGGAGAGATAAAAAGAATAAACATAATGTATGACAATAAACCAAAGGAGTGGGGGTGCTTCAAAGTCTGGGCAGAACGTAAAATGGCGAGTTTCGGTGTCGGGGTCCAGTCCCGCAACAGTAGAAGAAACTGGGGTGCCACCGGGTGGTCGTTGTAGAGAGGGTGGACGCCCGACACGCCCGGGTGGTGGCCATCCTGGTTAAGGTCTGGTTTCCGAGCAAGGGTGGACTTTGGTGTTTGGCCGGGAACGCTCTCCCCTTTTTTGACTTGCTTATTTGTAATGTTTCTCCAGTGGGATAATCGTCGTGTAGTTTTGACTGAAGACACCATGTTTTCACTTCCAAGGACAGGTTTTCTCTCTAAATAGCATTCGCCTAGTAGGTTCAGATAAATACCGCCCCCCCCCCCCCCCCCCCCCCCCACACACACACACACACACCACACACAAAATAATAATATAAAATAAAATGAGTCTAGGTAAATAGAATGATGACAGATGCGGTTTTCATCACCAAAGTATAACTTACTTAAGATTTTGTAGTAGTAATGATTTCCTACTGGGTTTCACATGGTCTTCCGTTTTATCTATTTCTTTCACCCTAATTGTCATAAAGATTCACACTTATTCTGTCCACTTCCTTGAAAAAAGTAAGATTAAGGTGTTGTCGCGACCCTATAAGAGCTTGAACCTACAACCCCAGGATCGAAAGGCAAACACCTTGAGATTGACCCCGTTTAAAGATTTTTTAATCAATCACTAGCCAAAATTAACTCCATGTGATCTCCAGTCGGGACTATCTTTTAATGCCGGGCAAAAGACAAAACCACATTGGAACTACAACCAGTGAAATCGGAACCTTGACACATTAGTTCCGCGCACACGATACTAGGGGGAAAAAAGACAACATTGTTCCGACAAGATATTATACGTACTATAACAATGTAATATCATAACAGTTACATTAATGTAACTACAATTTAAACATACTGAGGTCTTTTTCTTTATAAAGGTATTAGACACAATAATTCTATTAATTCAGTACCAAAGACATGATGTTGGCGTTGTATGCTGAATTGACAGAAATGGTTGATGTCGCAACAATTTAAAACTGTAACATTTTTTCAACATGAACCAACATGTTTCTGAAAAAAAAATGCTTTTTAATGCTGTATAATGACAAAGCACTAAATATGTGCACATTTTGTAATTAGGTATCTGGCATACTGACAATCCGTTGGTGAAGCAATACATGATAGTTTGATTCTAATATGCAAATTACATTTAACAGGTACGAATAAAGAGTGCTGCTATATATACATTTAATCTTCTATTTCACATGAACGGCTTGTTACACTTAAAAGCTAATTTACGCACATTGTATGGATTACTAGGTAGGCAGGATAGAACTCACTCTACGCACTCATACGTTTTTTCAGCGTTGTTAGCACAAATACACGTTGCACGGTGACGTGTCCACCTACAATATTTGGTGCCTTAAATGAGACGTGAACTAGTGCTTCCCCATTCTTCCATCTACGTTTTTACATAAAAAAAAACATATTACAATCGCTCGAAATAATAATCAGCGGAACCATGTTTTAATTATCCAAACAATACTAATCAGTTACACGCTGTGTGGATAATTCACTCGGACAAGACTCGTGGAATTCTTTCGCAGGTGTAGGCCCTATACTCTGCGTATTGTTTATATAATTTTATGTTAAAATATGTTTATGCTAGATCTTATTTCAAAAATAAACGTAGCTACATATGGTTCGCCCTCAAAATTGGGAATACAGTAGTAACATGGATTCTGTTAATTTAATGTTTGTTGTTACAACAGTAATAGAATAAAGAATGTTGTTACCGTAACTGCTATTAAAACCTAAAAGCAGCAAAACTGCAAGTACTACTCCAGTGCAAACTTCCGGTGATCCGTAGGTTTATGCTACTTCGAACTGTATACATTGTATAGATGTTACATTCTTACTATTTTTCAGCTTTGTAATTGACATTTCATACATTCGCTAAGTTTAACTGCTGTAGCTGCTGGCAGTTGTAGCAGTTAACTGCTGTAACTGCTGGCAGTTGTAGCAGTTAACTGCTGTAACTGCCAGCAGTTGTAGCAGTTAACTGCTGTAACTGCTGCAACCGCTAACTGCCAACTTCCTGCTGGTGAAGTTTTGATATTCGTGGCATTTTTACAATACATTGCTAACTTGAATAGTGTATTCCTATTGTTACTTTGTAACAGTTCTAAAAACTTGAATATACTTGGTCTTGTATAGTAATACTTTTTGATATATTGTTTTCTTACATCTGTGTAAAAAGGACATATAATGATAAAATGAAACTCATCTTCTCTTCTTTATCCCTTTCATTACAACATTGACAATAACGTTCATTTCTTTGTAATCTATTTCTGGCGTATCGTCCAGTATGTATTCTAAGGCTATGTGCAGAAATTCTAAGTCTAGTTATATACAATCTTAAATTGTTTGGTAATAGATCCAAATAGTTTTCATAAGTAAAACTGAATTTAAAATTATTGTACAGATCTAGCACAGCAGTTTCTTTAGATACATGCCAACCTTGAATAAAACAGTCAATAACACGTTGCCTAAATACATGCATAAAATGTTTACACTCAATTACATAAGGGTTATTCCAAATATCTACAAAACCATAATCACATAAAAGGTTCTTTAATTTTAAAACCCAATTATTTAATCCTTTATTACAATCACTTAATGATTTTTGATACGTAAGTTTTAAAGATGATACAATCTGAAGAACAACAGAAAACAACAGCAGTAGTTTTAAAGATGATACAATCTGAAAAACAACAGAAAACAGCAGCATTAGTTTTAAAGATGATACAAGCTGAAAAACAACAGAAAACAGCAGCATTTGTTTAAAACAGAACAGCAAGTAACAACATTAGTTTTAAAGATGATACAATCTGAAAAATAACAGCATTTGTTTAAGAAAAAGAACAAAAAACAACAGCATTAGTTTTAAAGATGGTATAATTTAAGAAACAACAGAAAACTACATCATTTGTTTAACAAAAAATAACAAACAACAACAGCATAAGTTTTAAAGATGAAACAATTTGAATAACAACAGACAACAACAGCATGTTTTAAAGATGGTATAATTTAAGAAACAACAGAAAACTACATCATTTGTTTAACAAAAAAATAACAAAAAACAACAGCATTAGTTTTAAAGATGAAACAATTTGAATAACAACAGACAACAACAGCATTTATTTAAAACAAAGAACAAGAAACAATTGCATTGGCTTTAAAAATGATACAACCTGAAAAACAACAGCTTTAGTACTAAAGATGATACAATCTGCAAAAATAACAGGCAACAACAGCATTTGTTTAATTATAAAAAGAACAGAAATCAACAGCATTAATTTCAAAGATGATACAATCAGAAAAACAACAGAAAACATCAGCATTTGTTTAACAAGAGCACCGCCTTGCGGGTGCTGACGCTCATCTGATTTTTTTTAGTGTAATAGAAATATTGTCCTACCCATGATTTTCTAAGTCTAAAAAGGGCCATCATTCTTGCAAAAAGCAGGATAGAGTTATGTTTCTTGATGTACAGTGTCCACTTATGATGGTGAAAAACTGTTGCAAGTTTTAAAGCAATAGCTTTGATAGTTTATGAGAAAAGTTGACTTAAACATAATACTCAACCAAGAAAATGATTTTCTAAGTCCAAAAGGGGCAATAATTATTGCAAAAAGCAGGATGGAGTTATGTTGCTTCCTGTACAGGGTCAGCTTATGATGGGGAACAAGTGTTGCAAGTTTCAAAGCAATAGCTTTGATAGTTTAAGAGAAAAAGTTGACCTAAACATAAAACTTAACCAAGAAATCTGATATTTTCTAAGTCCAAAAGGGGCCATAAATCTTGCAAAAAGCAGGACGGAGTTATGTTTCTTGCTGTACAGGGTCAACTTATGATGGTGAACAAGTGTTGCAAGTTTTAAAGCAATAGCTTTGATAGTTTAGGATTAAAGCTGACCTAAACATAAAACTTAACCAAGAAAACTGATTTTCTAAGTCCAAAAGGGGCAATAAATCTTGCAAAAAGCAAGATGGAGTTATGTTTCTTGATGTACAGGGTCAGCTTATGATGGTGAACAAGTATTCCAAGTTTCAAAGCAATAGCTTTGATAGTTTAGGAGAAAAGTTGACCTAAACATAAAACTTAACCAAGAAATCTGGTATTTTCTAAGTACAAAAGGGGCCATAAATCTTGCAAAAAGCAAGATGGAGTTATGTTTCTTGCTATACAGGGTCAGCTTATGATGGTGAACAAGTATTCCAAGTTTCAAAGCAATAGCTTTGATAGTTTAGGAGAAAAGCTGACCTAAACATAAAACTTAACCAGGCAACGCCGACGCAGACGCCGACGCTGACGCCGACAACCGCTCAAGTGATGACAATAACTCATCATTTTTTTTCAAAAAATCAGATGAGCTAAAAAGGACATTAAAACAACAGCATTAGATTTAAAGATGATACAATAAGGAAAACAAGAGAAAACAACAGCTTTAGTTTAAAAAGAAATTTTAAGTTTAACAGTTATAATTAATGAAGTCCCATTAATATGAAACTAAGTGTCATTTACTACCATATTACTTTTCAACAGTACAATGTTTAAGTTATGAAACAAAAAAGTAGCATGCATTCTGCCAAATGATCACTAATACCCTAAAAAGCTAAGCTACAACATATACAATACATAAAAACTAAGATAAGCACCTGCAAAGAGCATGTTATGATATATCAATACACTATTACAACTATGAACTTGAGAAACTGGACCGGACACCTAAAATCAAAGTACAATGTATTAGTATTTGAGCTCTGGGGCAATGGTTGCTCAATTCCATTTTAGCTTCTCTCCATTTTAGAAACAAAAACATATCTCTTATAGTTGATGAATAACAGTTTTAGAATTATCAAACAGTGAGTGCATTTGCTAAGTATACTATTCTGTATTATATAAAATAAATGTAACTATTATGAAGAAGAGAAACCACCAGTAGCCAAGACATAATAATTATACAGTCTTTTAAATTTTTTCTTTCAATTTTTGAAAAATTCCCCGATTTTTTTTTCAAACTTTTCAAATTCCCTGAATTTTCCATACAGGGATTTTTTTAGCCTTTTCCCCTGTTTTCCAGAGTCGCTGGCCACCCTGATACAATCTGAAAAACAACAGATAACAACAGCATTTGTTTAAAAAAAAAAGAACAAAAAACAACAGCATTAGTTTTAACAAGAGCTGTCTGATGACAGCGCGCTCGACTATTCAAAGAATTGATTGAAGAATGGGGTCAAAATAATACCAAAGATATTCAGACAAAAGAAAAGAAAGATTAGACAATGTTCCTGTATTTGTGGATTTCGATAAGTCTTGCACTAAATGGCAATGTGTGAACCAATTTCAAAGTCCAAAAAGGGCCATAATTCAGCCAATATAATTGTCAGAGTTATGTACTCTTGCCTACAGATTGAAATCCTGATGATTAACAAGTGTTCAAAGTTTAAAATTAATATGTCAAATAGTTCTGACAAAACGTGGACTTGTATGGAAACAGAACAAATTTCCAAGTCCAAAAAGGGCCATAATTCAGCCAAAATAGATAACAGAGTTACGTACTCTTTCCAGATAGAGACTATTATACTGAACAAGTGATAAAAGTTTCAAAGCCATACATCAAACACTTTACACAAAATATTAACTGGTACAAAAAACTTAACCCAGATTTCTAAGTCAAAAGGGGCCATAATTCAGCCAAAATCCTTGATGGAATTATGTACTTTTGCCTATAACTGGTAATGGTGATGGTAAACAGGTGTTGAAAGTTTCAAAGCTTTATCTCAAAAGACTTTGTCAAAATATGAATTGGTACAAAAAAATTAACCAAGATTTCTAAGTCAAAAAGGGCCATAATTCAGCCAAAATCCTGGATGGAGTTATGTTCTCTTGCCTATAACTGGTTATGGTGATGATAAACAAGTGTTGAAAGTTTCAAAGCTTTATCTAAAAAGACTTTGTCAAAATATGAACTGGTACGAAAAACTTAACCGAGCTTTTTAAGTCAAAAGGGGCCATAATTCAGCCAAAATCCTTGATGGAGTTATGTACTCTTGTCTATAACTGGACATGGTTATGGTAAACAAGTGTTGAAAGTTTCAAAGCTTTATCTCAAAAGACTTTGTCAAAATGTGGACTGGTACGAAAAACTCAACCAAGGTGTGACGCTGACACCGACGTCGACACTGTGGTGAGCAGGATAGCTCTACTTATTCTTCGAAAAGTCGAGCTAAAAATGACACAATCTGAAGAACAACAGAAAACAACAGCATTAATTTTAAAGCTGAAACAATCTGAAAAACAAGAGCTGTCTGATGACAGCGCGCTCGACTATTCGAAGAATTGATTGAAGAATGGTGTCAAAATATTTCCAAGGATATTCAGACAAAAGAAATAAATAGATAAGACAAACAATGTTCCTGTATTACTTTGATTTCGATAAGTCTTGCACTAAATGGCAATATATGAGCCAATTTCAAAGTCCAAAAAGGGCCATAATTCAGTCAAAATAGTTATGTACTCTTGCCTACAGATGGAAATCATAATGATAAACAAGTGTTCAAAGTTTAAAAGCCATATGTCAAATAGTTTTGACAAAACATGGACTTGTATGGAAACAGAACCAATTTCAAAGTCCAAAATGGGCCATAATTCAGCCAAAATAGATGACAGAGTTATGTTCTCTTTCCTACAGATAGAGACTATTATACTAAACAAGTGATAAAAGTTTCAAAGCCATATGTCAAACACTTTACAAAAAATAGAACTGTACGAAAAACTTAACCAAGATTTCTAAGTCAAAAAGGGCCATAATTCAGCCAAAATCCTGTGGAGTTATGTACTCTTGCCTATAACTGGACATGGTGATGGTAAACAAGTGTTGAAAGTTTCAAAGCTTTATCTCAAAAGACTTTGTCAAAATATGAACTGGTACGAAAAACTTAACCATGATTTCTGAGTCAAAAGGGCCATAATTCAGTCAAAATCCTTGATGGAGTTATGTGCTCTTGCCTATAACTGGACATGGTGATGGTAAACAAGTGTTGAAAGTTTCAAAGCTTTATCTCAAAAGACTTTGTCAAGATTGTGGACTGGTACGAAATATTAACCCAGATTTCTAAGTCAAAAAGGGCCATAATTCAGCCAAAATCCTTGGAGTTATGTACTCTTGCCTATAACTGGACATGGTGATGGTAAACAAGTGTTGAAAGTTTCAAAGCTTTATCTCAAAAGACTTTGTCAAAATATGAACTGGTACGAAAAACTTAACCATGATTTCTAAGTCAAAAGGGGCCATAATTCAGCCAAAATCCTTGATGGAGTTATGTGCTCTTGCCTATAACTGGCCATGATGATGGTAAACAAGTGTTGAAAGTTTCAAAGCTTTATCTCAAAAGACTTTGTCAAAATGTGGACTGGTACGAAAAACTTAACCCAAGGTGTGACGCCGACGCCGACGCCGACGCCGTGGTGAGTAGGATAGCTCTACTTATTCTTCGAATAGTCGAGCTAACAACAGAAAACAGCAGCATTTGTATAAAAAAGAACTGAAAACAACAGCAATAGCTTTAAAGAAGATACGATATGGAAAACAACGGATTTAGTTTAAAAAAGAAGAGAAAACAACAGCATTAGTTATAAAGTTGACACAATTTGAAAAACAACAGACAACAACAGCATTTGTTTAAAAAAGAACAGAAAACAACAGCAATAGTTTTAAAGATGATCAATCTGAAAAACAGAAAATAACAGCATTTATTAAAATATGAATAAACCATATATAAACCATGTGACCCCCGGGGCAGGGCCATATTTGACCCTAGGGGGATAATTTGAACAATCTTGGTAGAGGACCACTAGATGATGCTACATACCAAATATCAAAGCCCTAGGCCATGTGGTTTTGTACAAGAAGATTTTTAAAGTTTTCCCTATATATCTATATAAACCATGTGACCCCCGGGGCGGGGCCATGTTTGACCCTAGGGGGATAATTTGAATAATTTTGGTAGAGGACCACTAGATAATGCTACACACCAGATATCAAAGCCCTAGGCCCTGTGGTTTTGGACAAGAAGATTTTTAAAATTTTTCCTTTCGGTTGCCATGGCAACCAGAGTTCTGCATGGAATTCAATTCTTTGAAAAATTTTGAAAGGGGACCACCCAAGGATCATTCCTGTGAAGTTTGGACATCAAGCGGTCACTTAGTGACAAGGTGAGCTAAAAATAATACAAAGAAGAACTACAAAACAACAGCATAAGTTGAGCTAAAAATGTAAATCAAAATATTAACAAGGAAAAACAATGTTTGTCAGAGTTTCACTCGATAAAAGCCTCTATTGTTTTGTTCTGGTTTATATCCAAGTATGACTAACACAATTCAGGTCATATCATGGCAATTTTCCACATTAGTGGTGTAGATGTATAGTACCCCTTTTTGCACTATTTTGACATGGACGTGCATTTGGTTTGACCCTCCAAGCTTAAATAAGTAAGTTAGACAGTTACATGCTAAGGCATGAGCCATATCCATATATAATACTGAACACTGATAAAAAAAAGTTAATTCTAAGATTTTTTTTGTGTTTCTTAACAATACGTGTAGTTTTAAGACACCATTCCGCATGGCCACATCAGAAATTTATTTCTTCTGTGTAGGACATTTAGATTCAATGAGAATTTAATTCTCTTTTCAAAATTTTAAGTTAGTTTAACATGTCATAATACTTCAGAATGGAACTGTGTACTTACTTTTCGTGATGCAGTGTTTCTGCAGGTAACAAACTTTTGCGTAATAAACCCTGAAGTACTGGCCCAACACTTGGCCGATGTACCAGTTGTAGAACAAATAAATGAGACTGAAAGTAAGAAAAAGCAAATTAAATATAGCACTAAACCTTTACTTAGCACATAATTATTTTATAACTCTATAAAATTTCTTACTACTTATTGGTTAATGAAAAAGGTCTTTTTTTTGTTTGGTTTAACATTACATTAGGATTTCAAATTTTCAAGACAAAACTAATGGGAGTTTTAATTGTTGTTTGGTTTTAATTTTCATGAAATAAAACAAGCAGTTTCAACATGTAACATTTTTTATTGAAATCAAATTCAATCTGGAACCATCAGTGTATTACTGGAGAGAAATCAGACTACTTTCATAACAGCTTCTATTTATCTACAAAACATATCAAGACTTCAAGAGAACCTCTTCAGTACATCTGATTTTAGAAACAGTCAAAGAGTTCAACAGGAATTATTTTTCCATACATGTGACTTAAAGAAACAGACAAATACTTCAATACTTACACAACAACATGCAGTAACAGTGATCTGTATTGTATTTCGACCCGGCCGGCAAACTTCCTAGAGGTAAATTGGCCGACGTGCCGTTTTGTTTTTCTGCACGCTGTATTTGTAATGGAGTTGCGTTAACACTGATCGTTGCAGATGCCGGCCTATTTGTATTCATTTGTCTATCTTCATGATGAAAACACTTCAACTGAAGTTCTAAATCGGACCTGAAATGTACCAATTAATATGCATGCTGAAAACTTTTCTCAAAGTAGAGCTGCTTTTGTGAAAAGCGAATGTCTCCCACAACTGCCTTAATCATCTAAATAGCAAGTCAGCCTTTATATACTGTTTACTCACTACAATTCAAGAGCAAGAACTCCAAAATGCATACACCGATTTGGCTGACAGATACTTGTTCGAGGTCTTGTGGTCAAACAAATTTTGTTCAAATTTGGTGAAGATTGGATAAGAAATGTTCGACTTAGAGTGCGGACAAGAGCAAAACTGCTGATTTTTCAGTAATTCAAGGGCCATAACTCCAAAATGCCTAATCCGATTTGGCTAGTTATCAAACTAGACCAAGGTCGTATGGTCAAACACATTTTGTTCAAGTTTGGTGAAGATCGGATGAGAAATGTTTGACTTAGAATGCAGACAAGAGTAAAAAAGCTGATTTTTCTGTAATTCAAGGGCCGTAACTCCAAAATGCCTGGACTGATTTGGCTATTATCAATCTTGGCTCAGGTCTCATGGTCAAACACATTTTGTTCAAGTTTTGTGAAGATCGGATAAAAAATGTTGGACTTAGAGCGCAGACAAGAGTAAAAAGAGCTGTCCGTAAGACAGCCAAGCTGAAATATTCAAAATATTGTCCCAGAAGCAGGAAAATATTACCCAAAATGTTAAATATCAAAAGAGTTTTAAGTTCAGAAGATGACATAATTTGACCAAAATGCATATCAGAATTATGGGACTTACTGCTATCAACTAGTTTTATAACCCCGAAGGCACAAGTGAAGTTTCAATTCAATATCTGCGTTAGTTTTGGAGATTATAAGTAACTTGCATGTAAAACTTTAACCAGAATTTTCTAAGTCCAAAAGGGGGCATAATATGCCCAAAATACATGTAAGAGTTATGGGACTTGACCCAGTGAGGTTGGTAATTGACCTAGAAAATGAAAAAATAAGTTTCAAACCTATATGCCTTTAAGTTATAGCTGTAAGAACTTGCACACAAAACTTTAACCAGGATTTTCTAAGTCCAAGGGGGCATAATTTGGCTAAAATGTAGGTCAGAGTTATGGGACTTGCTGCTATCAACTAGTTTTATAACCCCGAAGACACATGTGAAGTTCCAATTCAATATCTTCATTAGTTTTGGCGATAGTGACTTGCATGTAAAACTTTAACCAGAATTTTCCAAGTCCAAAAGGGGCATAATTTGCTCAAAATACATGTCAGAGTTATGGAACTTGACCCAGTGAGGTTGGTAATTGACCTAGAACAAGAGCACCGCCTTGCGGGTGCTGACGCTCATCTGATTTTTTTTGTGTAATAGAAATATTGTCCTACCCATGATTTTCTAAGTCTAAAAAGGGCCATCATTCTTGCAAAAAGCAGGATAGAGTTATGTTTCTTAATGTTCTGTGTCCACTTATGATGGTGAAAAACTGTTGCAAGTTTTAAAGCAATAGCTTTGATAGTTTATGAGAAAAGTTGACTTAAACATAATACTCAACCAAGAAAATGATTTTCTAAGTCCAAAAGGGGCAATAATTATTGCAAAAAGCCGGATGGAGTTATGTTGCTTGCTGTTCAGGGTCAGCTTATGATGGTCAACAAGTGTTGCAAGTTTCAAAGCAATAGCTTTGATAGTTTAAGAGAAAAAGTTGACCTAAACATTAAACTTAACCAAGAAATCTGATATTTTCTAAGTCCAAAAAGGGGCCATAAATCTTGCAAAAAGCAGGATGGAGTTATGTTTCTTGCTGTACAGGGTCAACTTATGATGGTGAACAAGTGTTGCAAGTTTTAAAGCAATAGCTTTGATAGTTTAGGATAAAAGCTGACCTAAACATAAAACTTAACCATAAAAAAAAAGTTTCTAAGTCCAAAAGGGGCAATAAATCTTGCAAAAAGCAAGATGGAGTTATGTTTCTTGATGTACAGGGTCTGCTCATGATGGTGAACAAGTATTCCAAGTTTCAAAGCAATAGCTTTGATAGTTTAGGAGAAAAGTTGACCTAAACATAAAACTTAACCAAGAAATCTGATATTTTCTAAGTACAAAAGGGGCCATAAATCTTGCAAAAAGCAAGATGGAGTTATGTTTCTTGATGTACAGGGTCTGCTTATGATGGTGAACAAGTATTTTAAGTTTCAAAGCAATAGCTTTGATAGTTTAGGAGAAAAGTTGACCTAAACATAAAACTTAACCAAGAAATCTGGTATTTTCTAAGTACAAAAGGGGCCATAAATCTTGCAAAAAGCAAGATGGAGTTATGTTTCTTGCTATACAGGGTCAGCTTATGATGGTGAACAAGTATTCCAAGTTTCAAAGCAGTAGCTTTGATAGTTTAGGAGAAAAGCTGACCTAAACATAAAACTTAACCAGGCAACGCCGACGCAGACGCCGACGCCGACGCCCGCTCAAGTGATGACAATAACTCATCATTTTTTTTCAAAAAATCAGATGAGCTAAAAAGAAAAAACAAGTGAATGAAGTATTGCCATGCAATACAAAGTCCCCTACTGGAAGGCACCTAATTTTCTCTACTGCAGTATAACATAATGAACTGATAAACAATATTGTACTACATATACAATATGTTATAACAACACACTTGGATTAAAATGTGCATATATAAAAACCCACAGTTGTTTTCATATTGAATTTTTTTGGCTGATTATAAAAATGTTATCATGTAAGTTATTTATAGTAACAACAAAGGGAAATTAATCTTTAAAAAAAAAAAAATAAAAAAAAAAAATAATATAAGTCCACAAGAAACTCTTTACCAGGTAGAGATAGGTCAATATACACCTTAAAATTGGATGTAACATGCATGCTGTACCACAGAAAAGTAGTCTCGATTTTTCTCTACCGCCAGTAATAAAAAAAGTTACAATAAAAAATCTATTTATAGTAAAAACAAAGGAACGTAATTCTAAAAACAAGGGTGCCTCATGGTGGTGAACATTTGGTCCAAGTTACATCAAAATCCCTCCATGCATGAAGAAGAAATGTTCCGTACAAAGTCATTCTTGAATTTGATCTTTGACCTCTAAATATGACCTTGACCTTAGACCTAGGGACCTGGTTCTTGCGCATGACATGTTGTCTCATCCAGGGGAATATTTGTGCCAACTGATATCTAAATCCTGCTTTGCATGACAAAGTTATAGACCGGACAAGAAAAAAATCCTCTTGACCTTTGATCTCAAAGTGTGACCTTGACCTTTAAGCTAGGGTACTGGGTGTCGTCTCATCATGGGAAACATTTGTGCCAAGTAATATTAAAATCCCTTCATCAATGGCGGAGTTATGGACAGGACAGAAAAAAAACTCTGTTGACCTTTGACCCCCAATTGTGACCTTGACCTTTGAGCTAGGGGTCCGGGATTTGCGCATGACACGTCATCTCATTATGGGGAACACTTGTGCTAAGTAATATTAAAATCCCTTAATGAATGCTTGAGTTATGGACCGGACATGAAATAGACCCTGTTCATGCTATGTTAACATCTGACTGCTAAGTGTGACCTTGACCTTTGAGCTAGGGGTCTGAAAGTTGTGCATGACACATCGTCTTATTATGAGGTACATTTGTGCCAAGTAATATTAAAATCCCTTCATAGATGGGAGAGTTATGGACTGGACAGGAAAAAAGCCTTGTTGACCTTTGACCTCCAACTGTGACCTTGACCTTTAAGCTAGGGGTCCAGGTTTTGCGCATGACACGTCGTCTCCTCATGGGGAACATTTGTGCCAAGTAATATTAAAATCTCTTCATGGATGGGAGAGTTATGGACCAGACAGGAAAAAAGCCCTGTTGACCTTTGACCTCCAATTGTGACCTTGACGTTTGAGCTAGGGGTCCGGGATTTACGCATGACACATCACCTCATCATGGGGAACATTTGTGCCAAGTAATACTAAAATCCCTTCAAGGATGGGAGAGTTGTTGACCGGACAGGAAAAAAGCCCTGTTGACCTTTGACCTCCAATTGTGACCTTGACCTTTGAGCTAGGGGTCCGGGTTTTGCGCATGACACGTCGTCTCATCATGGGGAACATTTGTGCCAAGTAATATTAAAATCTCTTCATGGATGACAGAGTTATGGACCGGACACGAAATTGCAGACGGACGGAATGACGGAAAGACGGAAAGACGGAAAAGTGCATTCCTATAGTCCCCGAAACTGGTTTTCAACCAGTAGGGGACTAATAAGTTTCAAAGTTATATGCCTTTAAATGATTGCTGTATGTACTTGCATGCAGAAACTTAACCAAGGTGTGACACCAACACCGACGCCAGGGTGAGTAGAATAGCTAGAGTAGTCGAGTTAAAAGGCAGATTTTTCGTTAATTCAAGGGCTGTAACTCCAATATGCCTGGACCGATTTGGCTAGTTATCGAACTTGGCCGGGGTCTTATGGTCAAACACATTTTGTTCAAGTTTGGTGAAGATCGGATGAGAAATGTTTGACTTAAGAGTGCGGACAAGCTTTGTGACAGACACACACACACATACACACTGGAGCAAATCAATATGTCTCCCACACCACTGTGTGATGGGAGACATAACAAGCAAGTAGACCTGTTGGCTTGACTATTTCTCAACAACACTGAACTTGAAATAATGTATGACTAGGTGTTTTTGTTTCTTAATGGTAGACCATTTCATAGAATGCCTAGGATGAAATCAACTTTTGACGGTCTGCTTAGCTCAATAGGGATAGCACAGATACTCATATATTAAATAGTACACCGACACCTTAGACAATTCAACAGGTCAGTTCATTTTCAGAATTTCTACATTTATAGTTCTTGTTAATTCTCCACAAGTAAATGACAATTTCCCCTCTTTGAAAAATGATGTATGGATGATCTTAAAGCTGTGACTAATCACACAGGACAAATTTATCTACAATCTTAATTAAAGTAAGTGTAAAGACAAAAGTTCTGTAATTTCAACACCCCACGTGTTCCACCGGGCAGGAATGTCCAAACCCAACTGCCCTTCAAGGCACTATTTCAGGCATGCATGCACCTGGTTAGAACCAGTCACCTCCACCAACCAGCTAGATTACTTCATCACATTACAACCCAAGCAAACCTCATTCAAACATAAGAGAGTGGCTCAAATTTTTTTAACTAAGCAGGATATGCCCCGTAACAAACCGTATTATTTATCAAAACTCACCTCCACATCAATGTTTGGTAGACTGACTCAAGAGGTGGAAGACATGATTACTGACTGCAAGATTGTGTTCCAGTCTAAATGGTGGCAAAACAACACCATCCCATACTCAAAATGTTAGTCGCAACTCATCAATTTCTAAAATTAAAAGGTTTCATAAATTGAACTTTCAACTTGCACTACATTGAGAAATTGTGTGGTTCAAAAGGTATTTAAGTATGAATTTATTTAGATATTACATTACTTTCATATATTCTTTAATACGGATAACTAAACCTGAAAGACAATTTCATGGATGTATAATCACAACTACAAAATGTATTTTTGTCACAATGACTTTTAAAGAATATTCATCTTTGTAAATCAGCAATCAACAAATGAGCCGCACCATGAGAAAACCAACATAGTGCCTTTACGACCAGCATGGATCCAGACCAGCCTGAGCATCTTGGCAGTCTGGCTAGGATCCATGTTGTTCGCTTTCAAAGCCTATTTCAATTAGAGAAACCATTAGCGAACAGCATGGATCCTGGCCAGACTGCACATATGCGCAGGCTGGTCTGGATTCATGCTGGTTGCAAATGAACTTTGTTGGTTTTCTCATGGTGCAGCTCAAATCTCTATTGTATATTATTCAAATAATATAAAGCACTCTGTTCTGACAAGATATTTTGCATGAGTTACCTTTCTTGATGGCTGCTGGTGCAATCATATTTGATTTTACATCTAGTGGGTAGGGTACACCGTTGTGAGTAATTGGTGGTGTTGGGTTGCCTGGTAATTGGGAGTGAGGGTAGTTCATGTTGCTATTTGGCTGAAAAGAAAATCAAACATTTAACACAAGACCAAAATTCAAACTGTCTTGAATTTGTTCTTTTGTTATACAAGAGGGCCATGATGATGGCCCTATATCGCTCACCTGAGTACCATTGCTCTTAATGATAAGATCAAGTTTTGTCATGGATCACATAGGCATACACATTAAATATCATCAGGATAACTATTTTCTTGTAACAGTCCCGTTTGACCTATGGATCACGTACTAGCCAGGGCCAATCTCCATAACAAGTTTGACGGTCCTAGGCTCAAATGCTGCATTTTTGTACTAGCAGGACTATTCATTACCCTGGAAGACTTAAATAACATTTAAAACCAATCTCATTAGATGCTGCTGAGGTACATTCATTTACATAAAATAAAGGGAGGTAATTTGTCATAAATTCAGTCAAAAGTTATCTACCCTGACTGTCCAAGTCCATCTGATGGTATAAATGACATTTCAAATCGGTATCTTCATTGATTACTGAGATACATCCATTTTAATTTGAAAGAAAGGGAGGTAATTTGAAATAAAATCAGCCCATAGTTATCTACCCCAATTGTCTCAACTAATGACAATAATGAAATTTCAAATGGGTCCTTACTGAGATAAATCAATTTTTATTAAAATCAGGGGAGGTAATCATGCATTCATGTAGAAGATACAGAGTACAAGCCTTTACAACAATATATTAGAAAAGTAAGTAGAAACTTTCTTACCATGGAAGACATAAATAACACTTCAAACCAATCTCATTAGAAGCTGCTAGACCTATTCATTTACATAAACAAGAGGACCATGATGGTCCTGAATCGCTCACCTGTTCCCACATGACCCAGTTTTGAGTATGACGTCGTTTTTTCTATTATTTGACATAGTGACCTAGTTTTTGAGCTCATGTGACCCAGTTTTGAACTTGACCTAGATATCATCAAGATAAACATTCCAACCAATTTTCATGAAGATCCATTGAAAAATATGGCCTCTGGAGAGGTCACAAGGTTTTTCTATTATTTGACCTATTGACCTAGTTTTTGAAGGTACGTGACCCTGCTTTGAACTTGACCTAGACATCATCAAGGTGAACATTATCACTAATTTTCATGAAGATCATGAAAAATATGGCCTCTAGAGAGGTCACAAGGTTTTTCTGTTTTTAGACCTACTGGCCTAGTTTTTGACTGCACGTGACCCATTTTCGAAAATGACCTAGATATCATCAAGATGAACATTCAGACCAACTTTCATACAGATCCCATGAAAAGTATGGCCTCTAGAGAGGTCACAAGGTTTCTTTATTATTTGACCTACTGACCTAGTTTTTGATGGCATGTGACCCAGTTTCAAACTTGACCTAGATATCATCAAGGTAAACATTCTGACCAATTTTCATGAAAATCCATTCAAGGGTATGGCTTCTAGAGAGGTCACAAGGTTTTTCTATTTTAAGACCTACTGACCTAGTTTTTAATCGCAGTTAAATCAGTTTCAAACTTGATCTATATATCATTAAGATAAACATTCAGACCAACTTTTATACAGATCCCATGAAAAATATGGCCTCTAGAGAGGTCACAATGTTTTTTCATTATTTGACCTACTGACCTACTTTTAGATAGCACGTGACCCAGTTTCAAACTTGACCTAGATATCATCTAGATGAACATTCTGACCAATTTTTATGAAGATTCATTCACAAGTATGGCCTCTAGAGAGGTCACAAGATTTTTCTGTTTTTAGACCTACTGACCTAGTTTTTGACCGCACGTGACCCAGTTTCGAACTTGATCTCGATATCATCAAGATGAACATTCAGACTAACTTTCATACAGATCCCATGAAAAATATGGCCTTTAGAGAGGTCACAAGGTTTTTCTATTATTTGACCTACCGACCTAGTTTTTGATGGCACGTAACCCAGTTTCAAACTTGACCTAGATATTATGAAGGTGAACATTCTGACCAATTTTCATAAAGACTCCATGAACAAGAGGGCCAAGATGGCCCTAGGTCGCTCACCTAAGAAACACTCCATAACAGTGTAAAACATGTCTGACCTAGTGATTTCATGGAAACAAATATTCTGACCAATTTTCATTATGATTGGACCAAAAAATTGGTCTCTTGTGATAAAACAAGCATTTTCTTAGATATGACCTAGTTTTTGACCCTAGATGACCCATGTTCAAACTCGACCTAGATTTTATCAAGGCAATCATTCTGACCAAAATTCATGAAGATCAACTGAAAAATACAGCCTCTATCACATACAGAAGTTTTTTCTTTGATTTGACCAAGTGACCTAGTTTTTGACCTCAGATGACCCATATTCAAATTCCACCTAGATTTCATTAAGGCAATCAACCTGACCAAATTTCATAAATATCAACTGAAAAAAAACAGTCTCTATCGCATACACAAGATTTTTCTTTAATTTGACCTAGTGACCTAGTTTTTGACCTCAGATAACCCATATTCAAAACCGACCTAGTTTTCATCAAGGCAATCACTCTGACCAAATTTCATGAAGATCAATTGAAAAATACATCCTCTATTGCATACACAATGTTTTTCTTCTATTTGACCTAGTGACCTAGTTTTTGACCCCAGATGACCCATTTTCGAAATCAGCCTAGATTTTATCAAGGTAATCATTCTGGCTAAATTTCATGAAGATCAGTTGAAAAATACAGCCTCTATTGCATACACAAGGTTTTTCTTTGATTTGACCTAGTGACCTAGTTTTTGACCCCAGATGACCTATTTTCGAACTTGGTCTAAATTTCATCAAGGCAATCATTCTGACCGAAATTCATGAAGATCAATTGAAAAATACAGCCTCTATCGCATACACAAGGTTTTTACGTGATATGACCTAGTGACCTAGTTTTTGACCCCAGATGACCCATTTTCGAACTCGGCCTAGATTTCTTCAAGGTAATCATTCTGACTAAAATTCATGAAGATCAATTGAAAAATACTGCCTCTATCGCATACACAAGGTTTTTCTTTGATTTGACCTAGTGACCTAGTTTTTGACTCGAGATAACTTATTTTCGAACTCAGCCTAGATTTCATCAAGGCAATCATTCTGACCAAAATTCATGAAGATCAATTGAAAAATACAGCCTCTATCGCATACACAAGGTTTTTCTTTGATTTGACCTAGTGACCTAGTTTTTGACCCGAGATGACCCATTTTCGAACTCGGCCTAGATTTCATCAAGGTTATCATTCTGACCAATATTCATGAAGAAGAACTGAAAAATACAGCCTCTATCGCATACACAAGGTTTTTCTTTGATTTGACCTAGTGACCTAGTTTTTGACCCGAGATGACCCATTTTCAAACTTGGCTTAGATTTCATCAAGGTTATCATTCTGACCAATATTCATGAAGATTAATTGAAAAATACCACCTCTATCGCATACACAAGGTTTTTCTTTGATTTGACCTAGTGACCTAGTTTTTGACCCGAGATGACCCATTTTCGAATTCGGCCTAGATTTCATCAAAGTTATCATTCTGACCAATATTCATGAAGATTAAATGAAAAATACAGTCTCTATCGCATACACAAGGTTTTTCTTTGATTTGACCTAGTGACCTAGTTTTTGACCCGAGATGACCCATTTTCGAACTCGGCCTAGATTTCATCAAGGTTATCATTCTGACGAATATTCATGAAGATTGAAAAATACAGCCTCTATCGCATACACAAGCTAAATGTTGACAGACGACGGACGACAGACGACGGACGACGGACGACGGACATCGAGCGATCAGAAAAACTCACCTGAGCATTGCTCAGGTGAGCTAAAAATGTGACCTCTAGAGTGGTCACAAGCAAAAGTTTACGCACGCAGTCACGGACGGACGGACGACCGACGGTGCACGATCACAAAAGCTCACCTTGTCACTTTGTGACAGGTGAGCTAAAAATAAAGGGAGGTAATTTGTCACAGATTCAGTCAATATGTATCTTCACTGATTGTCCGAGTCCATCTTATGGCATAAATGAAATTTCAGAACAGTATCTTCATTAGTTACGGAGATATACCAATTTTAATTTGAAATAAAGGGCGGTAATTTGACATAAAATCAGTCCATAGTTATCTACCCTGATTGGCTCAGTCCAACTAATGACAATAATGAAATTTTTAATGAGTCCTATAAGCACTTACTGATATAAATCCATTTTGATTAAAATCAGGGGAGGTAATCAGATAAAAAATAACTCCAGAACCTATGACTGGATCTGACAGATTCATCATGTAATCCAAGATTTATTGTTGTTGAAGATATTTTGCAAGTTTGTATCAAATTCAAATCATAAATGAAGCCGCTATTGTGCAGACAAGGTCAAAATAGCTTATTCCAGCCCTATCAGGGGCCATAACTCTGGAACCCATTAAGGGATCTGGCCGGTTCCAGAAAGGAACCAAGATCTTATGGTGACAAAAGTTTTGTGCAAGTTTAGTTAAAATCAAATCATAAATGAAGCTGCTATTGTGCAGACAAGGTCAAAATAGCTAATTTGGCCCTTTCAGGGGCCATAACTCTGGAACCCATTACGGGATCTGGCCGGTTCAAAAAAGAAACCAAGATCTTATGGTGATACAAGTTGTGTGCAAGTCTGGTAAAAATCAAATCATAAATAAAGCTGCTATTGTGCAGACAAGGTCAAAATAGCTAATTCCGGCCCTATCAGGGGCCATAACTCTGGAACCCATTAAGGGATCTGGCCAGTTCAAGAAAGGAACCAAGATCTTATGGCGACACAAGTTTTGTGCAAGTTTGGTTAAAATCAAATCATAAATGAAGCTGCTATTGTGCAGACAAGGTCAAAATAGCTAATTTTGGACCTTTCAGGGGCCATAACTCTAAAACCCATAAAGGAATCTTGCCAGTTCCAGAAAGGAACCAAGATCTTATGGTGATACAAGTTGTCTGCAAGATTGGTAAAAATCAAATCATAAATAAAGCTGCAATTGTGCAGACAAGCTCAAAATAGCTTATTTTGGGCCTTTCAGGGGCCATAACTCTGGAACCCATAAAGGAATCTGGCCAGTTCCAGAAAGGAACCAAGATCTTATGGTGATACAAGTTGTGTGCCAGTTTGGTAAAAATTAAATCATAAATGAAGCTGCTATTGTGCAGACAAGCTCAAAATAGCTAATTTTGGGCCTTTCAGGGACCATAACTCTAGAACCCATAATGGGATCTGGCCAGTTCAAGAAAGGAACCGAGATCTTATGGTGATACAAGTTGTGTGCAAGTTTGGTTAAAATAAAATCATAAATGAAACCACTATCGTGCAGACAAGAAATTGTTGACGGATGCACCGACGGACGGACGGACTGACAGACGACGTACATAGGGCGATCACAAAAGCTCACCTTGTCACTATGTGACAGGTGAGCTAAAAATAGGAGGTGTGCAAGTTCATATCATGATAAAGATTCATACAAGGTTTAATCCATTTATATGAAATACTTTTTGAGCTAGGCGCATCACAAGGTGAAAATGTGCATTTTTTACTTTTTCAGGGGCCATAACTCTTAAAATAGGGGGCAGACCAAAATGAAAAATAGGAGGTGCACAAGTTCATATCATGATTAAGACTCATGCAAGATTTCATGAATCTATATCAGATACTTTTTGAGCTAGGCTTGTCACAAGGTGAAAATGTGCATTTTTGACTATTTCAGGGGTCATAACTCTAAAAATAGGGGGCAGAGCCAGACCAAAAATAGAAGGTGCGCAAGTTCATATCATGATAAAGACTTAAGCAAGGTTTCATCAATTTATATCAAATACTTTTTGAGCTAGGCGCGTTACGAACTTCGGACAGACGGACGGATGCATGGACAAGACCATATCTATATGCCCCCCACCACTCATGTGGGGCACAACAAAAAGGGGGCACAATTCATAAAATATTGGTGCAGGAGTTATGCACCTTGTGTCATATGATGAGGGTGATGATGTGGAACAAGTACTTCAAGTTTGAATCAAATGCATTTCGTAAGAACTGAGATATAGTGAAAATGCATCAAAATTAATCTTAAATTCTAAGTAAAAGGGGCATAATTCATGAAACATTGCCGCCAGAGTTATGAACCTTGTGTAATATGATGTGGGTGATGATGTTGAACAACTACTTCAAGTATGAATCAAATCCATTCAGTAATAACAGAGATAGAGTGAAAGTGCATCAAAACTTTAACCTAAATATCTAGAGGTCATAAATTTGACCTCTAGATTGTTAACAAGCTTTACCTTTGACCTAGTTTTTGACCCAACATAACCCAGATTGGAACCTGACCTAGAGGTCATCAAGACAAACATTCTGATAAATTCCCGTGAGTTTCAAACTTAAAATTAGATCTCTAGAGTGTTAAAGCTTTACCTCTGATTTGACCTGGTGACCTAGTTTTGACCCTTCCTGACCCGGATTGAAACTTAACTAAAGATCTTCAAGATTAACATTCTGACCAAGTTTCATTAAGATATGGTCATAAATGTGGCCTCTAGACTGTTAACTAGCTTTTCCTTTGATTTGACCTGGTGACCTAGTTTTTAACCACACATAACCCAGATTCAAACTTGACCTAAAGATCATCAAGGTTAACATTCTAAGTTTCATTAAGATATAGTCATAAATGTGGCCTCTAGAGTGTTAACAAGCTTTACCTTTGATCTGACCTGGTGACCTATTTCTGACTCCACTTGACCTAGATTTGAACTTGACCTAAAAATCATCAAGATTAACATACTGACCAAGTTTCATTAAGATATGGCCATGAATGTGGCCTTTAGAGTGTTCAGTAGCTTTTCCTTTGATTTGACTAGGTGACCTAGTTTTTGACCCAGATTTAAACTTTACCTAAAGATCATCAAGATTAACATTCTAACCAAGTTTCATGAAGATACAGTCACAAATGTGGCGTCTAGAGTGTTTACAATTTTTCCCATTGATTTGACCTGGTGACCTAGTTTTTTAACCCACATGACCCAGATAAAAACTTGACCTAAAAATCATCAAGATCAACATTCTGACCAAGTTTCATGAAGATACAGTTATAAAAGTGGTCTTTAGAGTGTTAAAAACGTTTTCCTTAGATTTGACCGGGTGACCTATTTTCGATCCTAGATGACCCTGTATTGATCTCGTCCAAGATTCTATTAAGAGTAACATTCTGACCAAGTTTCATTAAGATTGAGCCAAAATTGTGATCTCTAGAGTGTTAACAAGCTTTTCCTTTGATTTGACCTAGTGACCTAGTTTTTGACTCTAGATGAACCAATATCGAACTCGTCCAAGATTTTATTAAGAGTTACATTCTGACCAAGTTTCAATAAAATTGTGCCAAAATTGTGACCTCTAAGAGTATTAACTGTCAAATTGTTGATGCCGACGGACAGACGGTCGATGACGGACACAGGGTGATTACAAAATGCAAAGAAGAATTATGGAACCTGTGCGAAGCACGTCAGTTCATTACAATGGACTGGAGACAGGGATTCCCATTACTTGGTATTGAGATAACAGTTTACCAGGTACATACAAGAACTTGACCTCAAATTGCTAACTCCAAAAAGGTGCAAATTTTGTAAAAATGCAAAGTAGAGTTATGGAACCTGTGTGAAGCATGTCAGATCATTACAGGGTACAGGAGACGGTGATTCCCATTACTTGGTATTGAGAGAACAGTTTACATGCAAAAACCTCAAATTGCTAACTCTTAATCAAAGGCCTGAATGGCCTGAGTCGGCTAATGATTGATGTACTGGCAGTATAGTCTACCAGTTTCAGTTGTTTTTAGTTTTTTTCTTAAAATTTCATAACACAGCTCGATATTTACCCAAAATATTATATCCGGATACGATTACACTTTTCTCCAGTTTGAACAATATATTTTACAAATTGTGATGATACGAAGACATTTAGCAGCAATTGGCAGTATCTGACATTGAAGTTTATGGTTAAATTACCTCTTATTTAAATCTTTTCATAAAAAAGTTGTTTCGTTTCGCTAAACATAGACGATCTACTTTCGATTTCAAAAACTACAAGAAAATACAATTTAATGTTTCGCCGATTTGTTTATTTCTCGAAAAATAAGAATTAAAATCATTTTTAATATCAGTAGTAACTAAACAAACCAGTAAGAGCTTCTTCTTCCGATAATTTATCCGTTTACTGACTGCAAAATTTAACCCACGCAAAGGTTATAGAAATCATACGATGCGTGTTTACGTTCAATGTGGGAGAATTAAGGCTGATCGGCTATGTTACCTAACGCATCCAGACGATTCAGATTTTGTTTCTAAAAAAGCATTGTGTGCGTTTCTGTAATTTTATATACGTTTTTATACACTTAGAAATTATTAGACATGCGTATTTGCATTATTTCTATACGTAATTTACGCTAATACGCATCTTATCTAGAGCCCTGCTGGAACTATTTTTTGTCTTTCGCTGGATGTTACCCAAGCTTTGTAAGCCTGCGCAATTCTTAAAATGCACATTTATGCTTAATGAGTTACATTCGAGAATTGCACAATTACAAGTCATAAATATGACAGATTACATCGTATATTGGTCATAGCAAAGGGAATTTACACAACTTAACTTCATTCATGCAGTGAACTGTTTGAAGTTTGAGAAATCTAATGGAACTACATCCCTTCACTGTGTTATTTGGTCCATTTAGAGAATCGTTGGATAGCAAGGACTCGTCAAAAGGCTTTCAGCCTTTAGGCGACTCAAAAAGCACAGGCACTGGTCCAGTGATTTTTTGTTTTATATAAAAAAAATCCCTTTTTTCACACAAAATTAATATACTTTTTATATGTTGGTCAAATGAAAACAAGAAATGACAAAAAAATCCGGTCACAGTATCAGTCAATGTATATGATACTGTGACCAGTTTTCTTGTCATCAATTTTTTTTTCATTTGACCAACATATAAAATGTAGATCTTATATTTGTGTGAAAAAAGGGATTATTTTATATAAAAAGGTGCATATCTTTTAAAAATGGAAAGTAGAGTCAATAGAAACCTGTGCAAAGCATGTCAGATCATCATAGTTGACAAGTGTGTTAAGTGTCACTTCATTCCCATCAGTTGGTACCAAGATATTAGCTTTCATTTAAGCCAAATATTGCATTGTCAAACAAGGGGCATAATTTGTAAAAATGCAATGGAAAAGTTATTGAACTTGTGCAAAGGATATGAGAAATTTCAATCAACTCCCATTCTTGGGGTTATGAAATATAGCAGCTTACATACAAAACCTAACTCGACCAAAATTTGCAAAGTTGAACAGCGGAATAATTTTGTAAAAATGCAGAGTATAGTTATGGAAATTTAACAATACATGTCAGATCATCACAGTTGGGAAGTGTGTGAAGTTTCAATCCATTCCAATTAGTAGGAACTGAGATACCAGCTTACAGGAGGCTTTGGACAATAGTACTAAAAATCAGTTAAAACAGGCACAAATTTCATTAGCATTATCAAAATAAATAGTAACTAACAATTTGCTTCCAAAAATTTTCAGGGGAGTAACCAAAAAACCAACACTGGGGAATGGAACAGTGTCACGGGTTGGGAGCAAATAAAGTTCATGTTTGTACACAACTGGATTCAGACAAAACTTACCCGGAGACCCGGGAAATTCTACTCAAAAAGCCATTGTAAAAGTCCTGTATAATGAAAAAGACCCATTCTTTTATGTAAAACAAAGAAAGAACAAAGATGGAATCCTGAATTCGCTCATAATGGTAATCCCCACATACCCCAGTGCATGAAGAGAAATGCTTGACTAAGTATTCTTATTATTTGGGCCAAGTGACTGACTTTTGACCTATGGACCTGGATTCATCGCATGAAATTCTGACATTTATGAAGTCATTGAAAAATCTCTTAGAGGAGGCTCGACAAGGTTTTTCTTTATTTTGACCTAAGTGGCCTGACTTGACTAGAGGTCTCGTGAAACCCACTTTTAACATTTGGCCTAAGATAAAATTCATCAAGAGTGAACATTTCACCTTTGTCCATGAGATAGATTCTCGTGAAAAAAAATGGCCCCCTCTAGAGAAGAGTCCACAAGTTTTTGAATTTGACCTTTGACCTAAGTTCTTGATTGACATGAACCTAGTTCTGCAACACTCGTCCTGATGGTAACAACAGTGCAAATTCTCAAATCCATTTGCATGAAGATCCGTTGGAAATTGTGACCGGCCCTAGAGGGTCCAAAGTGTTTTTTTAAAATACAGTTTAACAGCATTTCGACACAAATAACGACTGGGACATAGTCTGCAATGAGATAAATACCCACGGGTGGGCACAGGTTTGCAATTCTTGGACTACCTAGATTTCAACCACAGGGCCTGAATCTTCAAAACCATGAAAATCTGAAATGAAAAGATTCATGAAAAAATGGACCTCTGAACGCTCACACAAGGTTTTTCTATTTTTAATTATTGACTAGTGTTTTAACCCACGTGAGCACATGTGACATAGATATCTTCAAGATAAAACATTCTGACCAATTTTCATGAAGATCCATTGAAAAATATGGCCTCTAGAGAGGTCACAAGGTTTTCTATTATTTGACCTAAATGACCTAGTTTTTGACGCACGTGACCCAGTTTGAATTTGACCTAGATATCATCAAGGTGAACATTCTCACCAATTTTCATGAAGATCTCGTGAAAAATATGGCCTCTAGAGAGGTCACAAGGTTTTTCTATTTTTGATCTACTGACCTAGTTTTTGATCGCACATGACCCAGTTTACAACCTGACCTAGATATCATCAAGTGAACATTCTCACCAATTTTCATGAAGATCCATGAGAAAATATGGCCTCTAGAGAGGTCACAAGGTTTTTTTCTATTTTAGACTACTGACCTAGTTTTAACCCACGTGACCCAGTTTCGAACTTGACTTAGATATCATCAAGGTGAACATTCTGACCAAATATTCATGAAGATCTCATGAAAAATATGGCCTCTAGAGAGGTCACAAGGTTTTTCTATTTTTAGATCTACTGACCTAGTTTTTGACCCACGTGACCCAGTTTCGAACTTTACCTAGATATCATCAAGGTAAACACTTTTGACCAATTTTCATGAAGATCCATGAAAAAATATGGGCCCCTAGAGAGGTCACAAGGTTTTCTATTTTTAGACCTACTGACCTAGTTTTTGACGCACGTAACCCAGTTTCGAACTTGACCTAGATATCATCAAGGTGAACATTCTGACCAATTTTCATGAAGATCCATTGAGAAATATGGCCTCTAGAGAGGTCACAAGGTTTTTCTATTTTTAGACCTACTGACCTAGTTTTTGAGCCCACATGACCCAGTTTCGAACTTGACCTAGATATCATCAAGGTGAACATTCTGACCAATTTTCATGAAGATCCATTGAGAAATATGGCCTCTAGAGAGGTCACAAGGTTTTCATTTTACGACCTACTGACCAGTTTAAACCACGTGACCATTTCGCTTGCTTAGATTCACAAGGTGAACTCTGACCAAAATCATGAAGATACATGAAAAAAGGGGGTCAATTTTTCTATTTTAGACTATCATGGACTGTTTGATAACTCACGGACCCAGTTCGAACCTGACCTAGATATCATCAAGGTTAACACTCTGACCAATTTTCTGAAGATCCATGAAAAATATCGCCTAGAGAGGTCACAAGGTTTTCCTATTTTTAGACTACTGACCTAGTTTTTGACCGCAACGTGACCCAGTTTCGAATTTGACCTAGATATCATCAAGGTGAACATTCTGACCAATTTTCATGAAGATCCATTTAGAAATATGGCCTCTAGAGAGGTCACAAGGTTTTTCTATTTTTAGATCTACTGACCTAGTTTTTGACCCCACATGACCCAGTTTCGAACTTGACCTAGATATCATCAAGATGAACATTCTCACCAATATTCATGAAGATCTCATGAAAAATATGGCCTCTAGAGAGGTCAAAAGGTTTTTCTATTTTTAGATCTACTGACCTAGTTTTTAACCCCACGTGACCCAGTTTCGAACTTGACCTAGATATCATTAAGGTGAACATTCTGACCAATTTTCATGAAGATCCATTGAGAAATATGGCCTCTAGAGAGGTCACAAGGTTTTTCTATTTTTAGACCTACTGACCTAGTTTTTGACCCTACGTGACCCAGTTTCGAACTTAACCTAGATATCATCAAGGTAAACATTCTGACCAATATTCATGAAGATCTCATGAAAAATATGGCCTCTAGAGAGGTCACAAGGTTTTTCTATTTTTAGACCTACTGACCTAGTTTTTGAACCCAAGTGACCCAGTTTCAAACTTGACCTAGATATCATCAAGTTGAACATTCTGACCAATTTTCATGAAGATCTTTTGAAATATATGGCCTCTAGAGAGGTCACAAGGTTTTTCTATTTTTAGACCTACTGACCTAGTTTTTGATGGCACATGACCCAGTTTCGAACTTGACCTAGATATCATCAAGATGAACATTCTGACCAACTTTCATAAAGATCCCATGAAAAATGTGACCTCTAGAGTGGTCACAAGCAAAAGTTTACGGACGCACGGACGGACGGACGACGGACACCGCGCGATCACAAAAGCTCACCTTGTCACTTTGTGACAGGTGAGCTAAAAAAGGGGTGTCTTTTTTCATATATAGACTTTTCATGGCTTTTGGATAGAATTTCAGGCTCCTGTGTTCAGACCTAGCAAATGACAATGGATTATACAGGAAACTGGTTCCAAGTCTAGCAAACCAATAAGACTTCTTAGTTTGACAACAAAGGCGGGCATTTTGTCACGAAGAGATGAGCAAATGAAATTTACCTGAAAAACTTCATCAAATTTACAAAGTAGAAACTCTAAACATTAAACACTGTTAAATTGAAGCTTTGCTTAATTGACCTAACCGTATTTCATTTATTTACCTTTCCGTTTCTTCGTTTTGTCTTCGACCTTGTACCTGCAATGGCTGAAAAACTGACACACCTTCGTCTTTCTGCAGCTACTGAATGAACACGAGTTCACCAATAGAAAATGTCACGTGATCAACACCTTGCGCTACACTGCATATATCTTATGAATTCACTAGACATCACCTGCTACGCAATGATAACACTTTAACCGTAACGCAGACCAGATATGACATGACTACTTAAGAAACTGAATAAAACAAATCATGTGACATCATGTTTCCATGTCATTTGTTTTATTCAGTTTCCTAAGTTTGTTTTAGATCGTTTTTATCCCTAGTGAGGTGGTTTTCGTCTCGTTTGTTTTGTTGAACACTTGATTTTCTCACTTATACCAGTTCAGGCCCAACTATTTGTTAAGACTTTAAGTTAAAGGTGAGTTATGTATGCCGCTAATACAAATTTCATCAGGTTAGGCCGTGAAATTATTTGGTAAACTTTTTAAGACCTCAGAGAATAGTCTGCCTCTGAATGAACATATATGGTCTTGGCTATGGTTTGCCTGTCGGTAACATCTAAAAAATAACAGTCTTAGTGTTGAATTAGAAAAAAACGCATAGTAAAAATAACATCTACAGGCTGCACCCTGGATGCTGACCAGTGTTTGACCACGGGTCTTTTTGTTGCATCAATAACAAGAGCACCGCCCTGCGGGTGCTGACGCTCATCTGATTTTTTTTGTATAATAGAAATATTGTCCTACCCATGATTTTTTAAGTCTAAAAATGGCCATCATTCTTGCAAAAAGCAGGATAGAATTATGTTTTTTTGATGTACAGCGTCCGCTTATGATGGTGAAAAACTGTTGCAAGTTTTAAAGCAATAGCTTTGACAGTTTAGTAGAAAAGCTGACTTAAACATAATACTCAACCAAGAAAACTGATTTTCTAAGTCCAAAAGGGGCAATAATTTTTGCAAAAAGCAGGATGGAGTTGTTTCTTGATGTACAGGGTCAGCTTATGATAGTGAACAAGTGTTGCAAGTTTCAAAGCAATAGCTTTGATTGTTTAAGACAAAAAGTTGACCTAAACATAAAACTTAAACAAGAAATCTGATATTTTCTAAGTCCAAAAGGGGCCATAAATCTTGCAAAAAAGCAGGATGGAGTTATGTTCCTTGTACATGGTCAGCTTATGATGGTGAACAAGTGTTGCAAGTTTAAAAGCAATAGCTTTGATAGTTTAGGAGAAAAGCTGACCTAAACATAAAACTTAACCAAGAAAACTGATATTTTCTAAGTACAAAAGGGACCATAAATCTTGCAAAAAGCAGGATGGAGTTGTTTCTTGATGTACAGGGTCAGCTTATGATGGTGAGCAAGTGTTGCAAGTTTCAAAGCAATAGCTTTGATTGTTTAAGACAAAAAGTTGACCTAAACATAAAACTTAAACAAGAAATCTGATTTTCTAAGTCCAAAAGGGGCAATAATTTTTGCAAAAAGCAGGATGGAGTTGTTTCTTGATGTACAGGGTCAGCTTATGATGGTGAACAAGTCTTGCAAGTTTCAAAGCAATAGCTTTGATTGTTTAAGACAAAAAGTTGACCTAAACATAAAACTTAAACAAGAAATCTGATATTTTCTAAGTCCAAAAGGGGCCATAAATCTTGCAAAAAAGCAGGATGGAGTTATGTTCCTTGTACATGGTCAGCTTATGATGGTGAACAAGTGTTGCAAGTTTAAAAGCAATAGCTTTGATAGTTTAGGAGAAAAGCTGACCTAAACATAAAACTTAACCAAGAAAACTGATATTTTCTAAGTACAAAAGGGGCCATAAATCTTGCAAAAAGCAGGATGGAGTTGTTTCTTGATGTACAGGGTCAGCTTATGATGGTTAACAAGTGTTGCAAGTTTCAAAGCAATAGCTTTGATTGTTTAAGACAAAAAGTTGACCTAAACATAAAACTTAAACAAGAAATCTGATATTTTCTAAGTCCAAAAGGGGCCATAAATCTTGCAAAAAAGCAGGATGGAGTTATGTTCCTTGTACATGGTCAGCTTATGATGGTGAACAAGTGTTGCAAGTTTAAAAGCAATAGCTTTGATAGTTTAGGAGAAAAGCTGACCTAAACATAAAACTTAACCAAGAAAACTGATATTTTCTAAGTACAAAAGGGGCCATAAATCTTGCAAAAATCAGGATGGAGTTATGTTTCTTGCTGTACATGGTCAGCTTATGATGGTGAACAACTGTTGCAAGTTTCAAAGCAATAGCTTTGATAGTTTAGGACCTAAACATAAAACTTAACAAGGCAACGCCGACACCGACGCCGACGCCGATCAAGTGATGACAATAACTCATCTTTTTTTTTTCAGAAAGTCATATGAGCTAAAAAGCAATCACTCTTCCTATGCAGTGTCAAGTTTAAATTTTATAGAGACACCTTAACTGACGTATTATATGTATCTTGTCCTCCGTCGTTGATGTCATGGATTTTGATTCTCTACAGAGCAAAAAAACAACAACAGAGGACTGTCACTACTTGAATCCGCCATTATTTTTTTCGCGCCAAGGCATGGCATTTCATTTTTGACATTCTATATTTCCATTATCGGCATGTACTTTATTGTTGTGCGCACCCAATCGTCAGACTTCTATCGCAGTTTTTTTTAAATGAGGGTCTTTACAGTTGCAGATTATTTTCATAGATCAAAGTACCTTGAATTATGATATAAAGTGTATCTTCTTCCCAGAAAGTACTAGAAGATTGTCAATATATACAAGTTAGCGTGAAAAAAACGAATAGATAAACAAATACATTGTATTTACGTGCCAGTTAACAGTCAAAATTGTTTGCTCAGGAACAAATTGAATATAATATGATGTAGGGAAAATACGATGTCTGCTGAACTTTGCATAAAGGAGCTTGCGAAACTATATTGGTAAGTCAAGGAAAATGAACTCCTGATTAAAGCATAAATGAGTCGCATCATGAGAAAACCAGCATACTTCATTTGCGACCAGCACGGATCCAGATGCTGGTCGCAGATCTCTCATTGTGCGGCTCAAATGTTCTAAATCTTACTTAAATGCAAAAATAGTGCAAGAAGAAGCAGAGTAATGCAGATGTTCATAGAGTGTAGACACGCGGATCAAACATAATTCGCGGAACAGATACATGTAGGTGAATACGACATTTTGCACGCAATTTACGGGTGTTGGAAGAATGTATACATTGCAACAATAGCCGTTAATCCTTTATTACAATGCACCCGATGAATATGTCAAAGTAAGGTGGCAAAACCGGTTATTGTTACACACCTTACACATAATTTAACATACACACCTTCTTAGGCAACAATTACTGAATCAATGTATTTGTTTATGAAAATAAATTTAGAACGATGTGAAATCGAAACGTGGTCATAAAAATCTTTTACATTTTAAAGGGCATGCTTGGATATAAGGTGGGGGGGGGAACCTAAAAATAGGAAAGAGGGAGAAGAAGGAAAGAAAATGTTGTTGTTTTTTTAAAAGGCATCATTAGGACCGCATTCAAAGTGTATGTGGCTGCTGCTTCATACAATCTCAAAGACACAAAGAATTTTACCTTAAAGGAAACTTAATTTTATCATTCTTTCCAAATTTAACAGATGGGCTCATAAAAATGGGAACATAAGGGGTATATTTAATATAGAATTGCAGTGGGAAAAAAGCGCTGACCCCCCTACCTGGTCAGCTTCTTTTCTATTTCAGCCTGTTCAAAAAAATATTATTGACAACCATGTACTGTAAGCGGCTAACAAATAATCGATTTGTTAAGACAGGTCGGCGCGTCGGTGCGTCGGTGACATGTTTGTCATAGTATGGGTTGATCGGACCCCGTCTGAGAAAACTGGCTGGATCCGCCCATGAAGGGTCACAAAATACAGATGTTGAACACAATTTTGGATTACACGGGTTGAAAATATTTCCTTGTCAATCATACCTTCATAGGTATGGCAAGACGATGGACAATGTATAATTCACACTATGGAAAGCCGCAGTTGTCTTATGTCAGTACATTCTAAGTAATCTTGTTTGTTCGTAAGTAAGCTTATTTATAGTCGCCACCGATAACCCATATGGGCGATTCCTCCAGAAGACGTGGGAGGATAGTGCAAGATACAGAAGACGCTCCAATTCCAGAAGCTTCCCTGGTTTTTTAGCGTGTCAGATGTAAAGCACACATGACTCTTATCCCAATCACTGGCTAGAAATTTGTAGTTGGAGGAGTGGAGCTCGAACTCTAGACCCCAGGTTTCGTAGTCAGACAGTGTTACCATTTGCCACTGCGTCCGCTCTGCAAGTAATCTTGTCCATATAGTGCATTGTTATGTAATCAAGCTATGTTAAACCACAGTCGCAAATGGTGGACTGCCGAACCCGGGACCTCGGTACTGATGCTTTATTAATTGAGTTACCCGGCCGCCTACACATTTTCTCCCACTTTTAATATTCAAGTTATATACCGTGACATATTCCCCCACAATTTTGAAATTCGTCCTCGAATTTCAGCGAGTACATGATATATTATACAATTATCGACTTTATCATAGGTTGGTATCAGGATTTATCAACCCGAAAAGAGTTATATTCACCGAGCCAAAGGCTCGGTGAATATAACTTTTTGAGGGTTGATAAATCTTGATATCAACCTATGAAAAAGTCAATAATTGTTTTATTACATGAATAAATGTAAAGTCAGTCTTGTTATTACAACTGTAACTTTAATAAAGAGATAAGGAATAAATTTAGACCAAATCAGGTTGATATTGGTTTTCCAAGCGCCTACTTCGATCTATTTTTATTTTCGTACTATTTATAACCCAAGATAAGTTGATATGATATTAGTCTGGTTATCTGCCCCTACGTCACTAGCGTAGCTGTACGACGGGAACCAGACTAGTTTTCGTCGTTGTGTAGATTCCCCGAGGTGAAAATGAATGTTGCACCGGAGAGGGAGCGGTTATTTTTTATACGGCGCCCTCTGTCTTAAAAATGCGGTCTGGTGCTCGGCTTCAACTTTTAATGTCAAAATTATTACGAGAACATCCGTATTTTGTTTCGATCATTTTTATGAGGACGATTATATGTTACATAATGTTTTACATTAACAAATATTTGCAGAACAATAGTATTAACTTGCAATCATTGTTATGAGGACCAATCAAATATTTTATCAAGGATTTTATAGAACAGGTCCTTGTTTTATGATGACTGAGAAAGTTAGCAAAATAACTTCTTATTTATAATTTTAATATTTGCATACAAAGTCCAGTGAATAAATTATAACTGAACGGTTTTCGTATTATTGGCATATATATAGTAAGGAAATCAAATGCTTCATCTTTATTAAAATATCTACATATTAATTCTTATGACTGAATTATAAAAAAGTTATAAGTTTTCAATGGTTGCAACATTAAAGGGCGTGTTATCATTACAATATCACAATTTACATACAAATATGGATAATGCACTATTAAAAAGTGACATGGGAAATGAATTGCCAGCATTGGAAAGGAATTGGCATATTGAAATACCAATTACAATAATGTGTGAAATGGCGGATATCCCCTTCCATACTGTACAGCCTTGATATTAACAGTCAGTGAATGTGCACCCAATTATAAAGTAAAAAGGGGAGAAAAATCATGAAATTTTGGCACGAGAGTCCTGGCCGTTATATGATGCTGGTAATGATGAAGAATAACTTTTTCAAGTTAGAAGCAAATAAGTAATAAGAGAGATAGAGAAAGTTCATCAAAACTTGAACAAAATAATGTGGACACGAGGACAAGTAAGTCAGTTCTCCATATACTTTGTATAGTCGAGCTGAAAAACTGTATGGAGGGCTTTTAAGCTTATCTCATTATCTGGCGATATATATAAACAAGAGGGCCATGATGGCCCTATATCGCTCACCTGTTATCATTTCACTTGAGGACAAGAAGGTCCTCAGAAAAAATATCTAAGTCCAAAGGACAGTAACAAGAAAGGGAAGAAATTTAACCAAAAAGAAAAAAAAATTCTTACAAGGTACAGATATGTCAAAATACACCTACAAATTGGAGGTACCATCCATGTTGTACCACAGAAAAGTGGTCTTGGTTTTTCCCTACGGCCAATAATAAAAAAGTTACTAAAAATAAGCTATTTATAGTAACGTAAAAGGGAAGTAATTAAAAAAAATTATTGTAAGTGAAGAAAAGAATGATCTGCCAAATAAATCTGTTGACATAAATGAAATTTCAGATCAGTATCTTCATTAGTTACAGAGATATACCCATTTTAATTTGAAATAAAGGGAGGTAATTTGACATAAAATCAGTCTATAGTTATCTACCCTAATTGGCTCAGTCCAACTAATGACAATAATGAAATTTCAAATAAGTACTATAAGTACTTACTGATATAAATCCATTTTGATTACAATCAGGGGAGGTAATCAGATATAAAATAACTCTGAACCTACGCTTGGATCTGATTTGTCATGGAATCCAAGAATTATTGTTGTTGAAGTTATTTTGGAAGTTTGTATCAAATAAAACCATAAATGAAGTCTCTATATGGCTGCAAAAGCCAAAATAGCCAATTTTGGACCTTTAAGGGGCCATAACTCTGGAACCCATGAAGAAATCTGGCCAGTTCAACAAAGGAACCAAGATCTTGTGGTGATACAAGTTGTGTGCAAGTTTGGTTAAAATCGAATCATACATGAAACTGCTATTGTGCAGACAAGGTCAAAATAGCTAATTTTGGTCCTTTCAGGCACCATAACTCTAGAACCCATAATGGGATCTGGCCAGTTCAAGAAAGGAACTGAGATCTTATGGTGATACAAGTTGTGTGCCAGTTTGGTAAAAATCAAATCATAAATAAAGCTGCTACTGTGCAGACAAGGTCAAAATAGCTAATTTTGGCCCTTTCAGGGGCCATAACTCTGGAACCCATAATTGAATCTCACCAGTTCAAGAAAGGACATAAGATCTTATGGTGATACAAGTTGTATGCCAGTTTGGTTAAAATCAAATCATAAATGAAGCTGCTATTGTGCAGACAAGGTCAAAATAGCTAATTTTGGCCCTTTAAGGGGCCATAACTCTGGTACCCATAAAGGAATCTGGCCAGTTCAAGAAAGGAAGCAAGATCTTATGGTGATACAAGTTGTGTGCCAGTTTGGTAAAAATCAAATCATAAATAAAGCTTCTACTGTGCAGACAAGGTCAAAATAGCTAATTTTGGCCCTTTCAGGGGCCATAACTCTGGAACCCATAATGAAATCTGGCCAGTTCAAGAAAGGAAACGAGATCTTATGGTGATACAAGTTGTGTGCCAGTTTGGTAAAAATCAAATCATAAATGAAGCTGCTATTGTGCAGACAAGGTCAAAATAGCTAATTTTGGCCCTTTCAGGGGCCATAACTCTGGAACCCATTATGGGATCTGGCCAGTTCAAGAAAGGAACCGAGATCTTATGGTGATACAAGTTGTGTGCAAGTTTGGTTAAAATAAAATCATAAATGAAACCTCTATCGTGCAGACAAGAAATTGTGGATGGACGACGGACGATCACAAAAGCTCACCCTGTCACTATGTGACAGGTGAGCTAAAAAGATAATATCAAACTGGACAGAGGGGTTACCGCATTTTAAGGGGTTATAGATAGGTTTATTTTGTTTGGTCCGGTTTTAAGTGGCACTAACACAGTTTAGATAATATGGCAAAATTTCAGCTTTTTATTGGTGGAGGAAGACACCAAGGTTCTGATATGATTCTACACTTGCAATTCACAACTGTGGGAGCAACTGCCTCTATGTCAGCCACTTTAACAAACTGACCAGAGATTCCCCTGGTCGCAGACTATACAAATTACTTTTGAGAAAATAGAGATCCAATGGTTAGAACAAAACAACTAACAGAACATGCAGTTTTCCATTTTATATGATTATGATATACATCACAAAAGAGTTTTATGTAACATATATCACAAAGCACAAATTTCTATTTTTATATGATATATATCACAAAGCACAGTTTTATATTTTATATAATACATATATCATAAAGCACAGTTTCCTACTTTGTATGAAATATTCAGTATCATATTGTGAAATCAATAACTGAGCCACACAATGAGAAAACCAACATGCAATTGCAATCAGCATGGATCCAGACCACCCTGCGCATCCACGCAGTTTGGTCAGGATCCATACTGTTTGCTAACGGTTTCTCTAATTGCAATAAGGTTTGAAAGCGAACAGTATGGATCCTGACCAGACTGGCTGGTCACAAATGCACTATGTTGGTTTTCTTATGGTGCGGCTCAATATTATTCTTTCAGGAATCATATTCATAGATTTTAAGGTCAACCAAAAAAGTAAAATTGCAACAAACAAGTAACATATTTATTTTATAAATTTGAAATCTCTGAATTCACATTGCAAGAAAATCTCAGTTTTGACAAAAATCAATTCATGCAAACAGAATTAATTCATTTTTTGTGGAACACAGTTCCTATGAAATCATTTAATTTCATGAGCATAACATTCTATGGTTTTGTCTAAAACAGCAATGTCATTGGGATATGAATAAGCAGATTTCATTTTATCAAGATAAAAAAAGGCAATTTTGCTTGTTTGTTTGGATTTAGTTCTGTGGACTAACGCAACTAATAAATCCAAAAAAATTAGTCCCTCACAAATATTGATGATTTCACAGTATTTTATGTTTCTACTGAGCAAAAAAAACCCCAAACAAATATTTCCAAAAACAAAACAATAAACATATAAACATAAAGAATCAAAACCTGTACCCCTTGTGAACAAATAATGGATGTTTACCTGGTAATGATGGATAAGCACACACAAGCATAGGTACATTTTGATGTAAAAAGTAAGAGATTTTATTTTTCAATAAGAACATTGTAAACTTATTGCACTTTAGAACAACTTACAACATTAACAATGTTTGATTTCTGACCTGCATGAAAATAGTAAGCACCAAAATGAGTTAAGCAATAGTTTTTAAGCAGCACAAGACCTTTTCATATTAACTATTTAACCTTTAGCCTGCTGTCGGCAAGTGATTCTGCCTTTGCGATCAGTGCAGACCAAGATCAGCCTGCACAGATTGCAGACCAAGATCCGTGCAGGCTGAGCATGGTCTGCACTGTTCACTATTCAGCCAGTAAATTTTCAGTGAATGCCCCTTCAAATAATAAATGGTACTGCCCAAATTGAATGATAGCCTAGTCCACTTTAGAAATTTAGCAGGCTAAAGGTTAATACTAGAAACTCACACTTGTAGTAATGCTGTAAACATAAGATCAACCGTTTGCTAATATTGTCCAATATCTTTTTATGACATCACTTGTTACATGTAAATCTACAGGTTTACAATGTGTAAGTTGCCTTCTACTGGTACAGTTAAAGGTGTAAGTCTACATTTTGTGAAAAGCTTGAATTTTGACATCTTAGACACTTACAGAAATAAAGAAAGAAAAATCTAAACGAACACTGCAACCTCTGTAGAGTCAGTTTTGTGAAACACCATACAGAACACGTACCCGAGGTAGTGAAATGATACTTCTCTAATTTTTTTTTAGGGGAGGGGGTGGGCTCAAGGATTCTTGTATTCAGTCAGAAGAATAAGAGCTCTGCATAGACCTGTCTATGCATGTCAATAACTACTCTTCAAGACTGGAGAACACTATTTTCTGCAATTAGCAAGTGGTCCCTAAAAAAAATTTTTTCGTTATAAATAGATCATGCACAGCATTATTTAGTGTGAATCACTCTGTTACTGACTCTAAATTTCACCATCATACAATGTAAAAAGGCACATGTGCAAAAATTTTGAGTATTTTCTTTTCTTTTCAAATCTATGTAAGTACAACATCCTGTAGACAGTCATTTAAGCATTAGTAGGATTTTGGTACTTTTTTGCTTCTGTACATTTATTGCATACTAGTAATCTACATCTTTTGCCATTGTGTGAAGTGACTGACCAAGTGTTTATCATAGCCGTGACTACAAACATGGCCAGTCTAAAAACAAATGAAAATGGCTTCGAGTTCAGATATAACAGTTTAGAAATTCATGACTCGTGAAAAAGATTAAAAACTGAATCAACAAGACTGTGCAGTTTTTCACTTGTTTTAGGGATATCTTAAATTAAAATCTCAAACTGTATTTTTTATCAGAGGGTTATTACAATAAACTAACTGGCAAAACAAGCTAATCTTCTCAGGTGTATCAAAATCACAATCACAATTTGTGAATGCAAATCTGTAATAACTTTAGTACAATACTACTTACATGTATATTCATACTATTCTTTAGGCAAAATATGTTTATTTGATTTATACTTATGCTAAAGTAACACTAACTTGGTTGGGCAACCAGGACAGGAAAATCAAATTTTAAAAATACTTTGTGAAAATCTGACGTGTTTTAAGAACTTGTTGAACATAAGTATGTGTAAATAAATCAGTTGGTCAAGTTTTAACAAATCAATTAGTTGACCAAAATCTGATTAACCCCTTTTAAGAGACTAAATATATCCGAATTATGGGCATAGATTAAATAAACTATTTCAAACTTCATCTTTCAATGTAATATAGTGGCATTTTTAACCAGTACTTTTGATTTTCAGAGACATCACTGTTATGAAACGTATCTTACACATTCCGGGAGCTTTTATAATAATTTACATTACTACATTAGGTTATATAAATAGTAAATAATTTCCATGGTGATATGTGAGTATATTCTTTGTGTGAATAGTTCCCTTTGTACAACATAGGTTAACATGTTCTCCAATTTTTATGCAGAAAATGAATATGAATATTTTTTGACACAAGTGGTTGACTATGACTGTACACAATCCCAGAGTCCAGCAGTAAAAAAGCTAGTGTTTGAAAATTAATGAATCACTTCTCCAACCACGGTACAAAACAGAAGGGTGCAACATGGATATGTTCAAATGCCCACAACAATAATTCATGAAATTTAGTATATAAGCCCATTCCCTAATATAAATAAACCCCATTTTATACAAAGAAAAGTAAAACTTTCAACACATTTGTACATATATATGTACAGCACATACACTCGTAGTTACAACATAAAACACAATAATGTACAGGCAGTTTTCAAAAATAATATCACCTTTCAAATGTCTCTGGATTCAAAACAAAATCTTAATGTTCTCTCTCTCCAATTAAGTTTCAAGTTAAGATGAAGATATTAACAAATTATCACAGTCTATCTAGATAAGTTTACATAAATTGCCATACTTCTTGTAATTGCAATGCCACCACAAAGTCCATATAAGTAAATGCAAGTTTTAAGCCTGCCAATAATGCATTAAACAATGCGAAGTATAGTACATTGTACTTCCTTAGTGACAAGGCCTTTTGATAACAGCAATAAACATTCAATATTCATTTTCAGAGAATATTTTTTCCAGTTTAACCTTCTATAGTCTGGAAAGAAACACACTTCATTCCCTCCTAATATCAGATTTCTATTGCTAAGATAAATAATCATCCAACAACAGAAATTAACAAAATGATATTGAAGTGAGTAAAGTGACACATGTACTTATAGAAAACATGGTGTTTGGTCTAAAATGACTTTCATATCAATTAATAGCCTAGCTACATGCAAATAAATACTACAAGTTTTAAACAAGAGGGCCATAATGGCCCTATATTAGGGCTGTCATTGATTGGGTCTTTGTCATATCGACGATACCGATATATCGGAAGACAGATATTGACGATACATCGATTATTAAGTTAGAGTAACAACCTATTTGTTCATGTACATGCTATATACCTTCTTGTTAATGTTATTTTTAGTTCAATTGCCTGCTTTTCATGTGTTTTATTTGTATTTATGTATTTCCCCATACAGGTAGTGCCGACTAGTTGGAAAAGAATGCTACGGTACAAGTTTAGACATGACCTTTATTGACAACTTCCGTTACTAAGGGCGCATTTTTGCAGACAGAAAAGTTGTTTTAGAGGGCCTGAGTGTTTATCTGGATAGTTTTTTTTCTCTGTGTAAAATATCAATTTTTAAAAATGGGAATCGATAATCGATCGACCAAAAAATATCGTTGATACATCATTATCGTTTCTATCGATGACAGCCCTACCCTATATCGCTCACCTGTTATCATTGCACTTAAGGACAAGAAGGTCAAAAAATCATAATAAAAATTTGTACCACAGAAAAGTGGTCTCAGTTTTTCCCTACGGCCAATAATAAAAAAGTTACTAAATAAGCTATTTATAGTAACATAAAAAGGAAGTAATTAGAAAAAATTATTATAAGTGAACAAAAGAAGGATCTGCCAAATAAAAACAAGAGCATTGCAATGTAACACAAGTGCAGAGCATATGACCTTTGACCCCTAAGTGTGACCTTGACCTTGAAGTGAGCCATCCGAAACTGGCGCTCTGCAATGTCCTTTCAATGAGGTGAACATCTGTGTCAGGTTTCTTTGAAATCCTTCAAGGAGTTTAAGAGTTACAGAGCGGAAGGGAAATTGCTAAGCAACAGACAGACGAACAACCGAAGGACGAATAACTAATATAGTCCTCTATGCGCATTAATCAGCGTGTAAAAAGACTCTATGTGCGAATACAAGTTGACTACTAAGTTTGGTTTAAATTCAAAACATTGTACCTCTATTGTGCAGACAAGTCAAATATAATTTTGCCATTTTAGGGGCCATAACTCTGGAACCCATTAGGGGATCTGGCCGGGTCAAGAAAGGAACCAAGATCTTATGGTGACACAAGTTTTGTGCAAGTTTGATTAAATTCAAATCATAAATGAAGCCGCTATTGTGCAGACAAGGTCAAAATAGCTAATTCTGGCCCTATCAGGGGTCATAACTCTGGAAACCATAATAGAATCTGGCCAGTTCAAGAAAGGAACCAAGATCTTGTGGTGATACAAGTTGTGTGCAAGTCTGGTTAAAATCAAATCATTAATGAAGCTGCTATTGTGCAGACACGGTCAAAATAGCTAATTTTGACCCTTTCAGGGGCCATAACTCTGGAACCCATTAAGGGATCTGGCCGGTTCAAGAAAGGAACCAAGATCTTATGGTGATACAAGTTGTGTGCAAGTTTGGTTAAAATAAAATCATAAATGAAGCTGCTATTGTGCAGACAAGGTCAAAATAGCTAATTCTGGCCCTATCAGGGGCCATAACTCTGGAACCCATAAAAGAATATGGCCAGTTCAAGAAAGGAACCAAGATCTTATGTTGATACAAGTTGTGTGCAAGTTTGGTTAAAATAAAATCATAAATGAAACCACTATCGTGCAGACAAGAAATTGTTGACGGACGGACGAAGGGTAATCACAAAAGCTCACCTTGTCACTATGTGACAGGTTAGCCAAAAATAAGTATCTGAATTCTGTTCAAATTTCAAAATTTAAAGCTTCGATATCTCCAATTTTTATTTGAACATGTAAACAGATACCAAACGTAACTTATATGTACTCCTGTCATCCCTTCAAGTTGCTAATAAAGAGGATATATTCCAATTATATACATGTACCAAAAAAAATTATTACGAAGTACACTAAAACTCCACCTAAGTATAGCCAGACTAAGATGCAGCCATCTACATCCCTACGTTTGTAAAAAGTACTCAATATGTGCAGAAAGTACAAAACAGATACAACATAAGAATGGTCATTAAATTCAACAACTTGTTTCCCCATGTCCACGATTCCAATTCATATTATATAACCAATCAATCAAACAAATTTGCCATTCATTCTTGCATTTTTGTTATCCCAAATAAATATCATCACATTAAGTCATCAAGGAGCCTTAGATGAGTTAATGATTTCAAATGGTGCACTCTGTTGCCGCATTAAAAGACGTCGGTTTCTGGTTTTATCAATAGCCTCGCACAAGTCTATTGGGGTTTCAAAGTATCTAACTAAGGCAGACTCTGTTAACATGGATGCTAGAAACTGTTCAAAACTTATGGACCAGTCTGTATCTATTTTGGATGAACTCGTTGAAATGGTCCTCTCACCCCGATGCACCGAAGCACTCGCTTTACTTCCTTCTTCTGTTACAGATGATTCGCTAACTAGGTCAGGCTGCTCACAAACTTGGTCGGGTTTTACAGGAACTGATTTTTCATTTTGGTCTCCGTCAGTCTCTGTCTCTAAAGTTAGTTCTCCAACTTTACTGGAAATTTCCTCTGCTAATGTATCTCCTGCACCATCGGCAGGTTTATTAACACTGTTATCTCCAATTTCACTGTATGATTCAGTTTTACTTTCGACCAATGGTGTATCTTCTTTTATTTCAGGGATAGAGGTTTGTGCCAAACTACTTGATTCGCTTGCACTTTCAGAACTTGCATATGAAGAGCTAAGCAGCTCTTCTCTATGGAGATAGAATTTCTTGCCTACTTCTCCTATCTCCAAAAGAAGAGTACCCACTGTTGCTATGGCATGATATAGATCCTGCTCCTTTGGTTCCCCGCCAAACATGTCATACAAAGTTTTCCACATCTGAATAAACTGGGTCTGAAATAGATAAAATATAAAAGTAAAAAGGAACCCAAAGAACTAAGCACTTGTGCACAAAAAATACTGAGTATTCAAGGTTATTTATCAACACTGACTTGTGTAAGAAGAATGACCTTTTACATTTCTAGGCCTGATTTGATATACTTCAAATCAATCTGAAATAATATACAATTTTAAAACAGTGTGCTCCCTTGTTTAGAAAAGACAGATGTCAAAATTGTATGACACATGCTCCCAGAAATGCTTGATAGAATGATAAACAAGAGCACCGCAATATGGAGCAATATACACCCGAAGGTTTGACATTTGACCCTTAAGTGTGACCTTGAACTTGAAGCCAACCACCCAAAACATGCGCTCTGAGTATCATCTTGATGTGGTGAACATCTGTGTCAAGTTTCCTTGAAATCCTTCAAGCAGTTCAAGATTTACAGAGCGAACACAAAACAAAGTCATACGACCTTTGACCCCTAAGTGTGACCTTGACCTTGAAGCGAGCCATCAAAACATGCGCTCTGCACATCGTCTGATGTGGTGAACATCTGTGTCAAGTTTCTTTGAAATCCTTCAAGGCAGTACACATCAAATTACAAGATCTAGCCATCTGGTTTATTTTTAAAATTTGAAGATTCCATATATAAAATCAAGTGACCCCATGGATCGGGGCATGATTGAAAATTTTGTAGAGTTCCACTAGCAATGCACAGTGAAACTTACTAAGCTGTAGCTTATAGGCTATATTTTGAGAAAATTTTTTCAATAGTATTTTCTCTGTGTAAAAATTTAAGTTGACCACAAGGCCGGGTCAATTTTAAACCGGGGGTCATGACTTTAAACCAAATTTAGTAGAGTCATGAGGTCATGATGCACTGCAATCTCTAAGCTGTTAGGCACTACTGTTTAAATAAAATTTTTAGAAATTTTTGGAAGATTTTTCTATGTACAATCAATAACCCCATGGGCGGGGCCAATTTGATCCCGGGGGTCATGAATTGGAACAAATTTGTAGAAGTCTACTAGGCAATGTAACATTAAATATCTAAGATCAGGCCTTCTGTTTATTTTTAGAAATTTTTGAAGATTTTCCCTATTAAATCAAGTACCTCTGGGGCGGGTCAAATTTGACCCTGGGGGGTCAGATTTGAACAATTTTTGTAGAAGTCCTACTAGGCAATGCTACACATCAAATATCTAAGATCTAGGCCTTCTGGTTTATTTTTAGAAAATTTTTGAAGATTTTCCTATGTAAAATCAAGTGACCCCTGGGACGGGGTCATGATTTGAACAGATTTTGTAGAGGTCCACTAGGCAATGCTACACGTGAAATATCTAAGCTGTAGGCCTTCTAGTTTATTTTTAGAAATTTTTTAAAGATTTTCCTGTGTAAAATTAAGTGACCCCAGGGCCGGGGTCAATTTTTACCCCGGGGGGGTCATGATTTAAACAAATTTTGTAGAGGTCCATTAGGCAATGCTACATGTCAAATATCTAAGCTGTAGGCCTTCTGGTTTATTTTTAGAAAAATTTGAAGATTTTTCTATGTACAATCAAATAACCCCATTGGGCGGGGTCAATTTGATCCCAGAGGTCATGATTTGAACAAATTTTGTAGAAGTCTACTAGGCAATGCTACACATTAAATATCTAAGATCCAGGCCTTCTAGTTTATTTTTAGAAATTTTTTGAAGATTTTCCTATGTAAAATCAAGTGACCTCTGGGGCGGGGTCAATTTTGACCCTGGGGGTCATGATTTGAACAAATTTTGTAGAGGTCCACTAGGCAATGCTACACGTGAAATATCTAAGCTCTAGGCCTGTTTATTTTTAGAAATTTTTTGAAGATTTTCCTATGTAAAATCAAGTGACCCCTGGGGCGGGGTCAATCATGATTTGAACAACTTTAGTAGAGGTCCTCTAGGCAATGCTACATGTCAAATATCTAAGCTCTAGGGCTTCTGGTTTTTGAGAAGAAGATTTTTTAAGATTTTCCTATGTAAAATCAAGTGACCCCTAGGGCGGGGTCAATTTTGACCCCGGGGTCATGATTTGGACAAACTTGGTAGAGGTCCACTAGGCAATGCTTCACACCAAATATCTAAGCTCTAGGGCTTCTGGTTTTTTAGAAGAAGATTTTTAAAGTTTTTCCTTTCTGTTGCCATGGCAACCAGAGTTCTGCATGGAATTCAATTCTTTGAACAATTTTTAAAGACCATCCAAGGAACATCCCTGTGAAGTTTCATCAAAATTGGCCTGTCGGTTTAGGAGGAGATGTTGTTTAAAGGAAAGTGTGGACAGACGGACGGACAGACGGATGCCGGACGGACGCCGGACGGTGAGCTATCACAACAGCTCACCCTGAGCACTTTGTGCTCTGGTGAGCTAAAAAGGGGCATAATTTTGACATAATAAAGACTACGGTTACGTATCTCGTCCTAGAAGGTCATCTCTTGATGCAGAAGACATAAATGAAGTTTTCAATTAGTTGTGTTCAAAATCAGACATGAAATATCCAACAATATGCACATGTCTACTTCATGTTCATGATGTATACAAAGTTTCATTTCAGTTGGATGGAAGCTGTAGGAGGAGTTGAGTAAACAAGAGCACCGCCAAGCGGGGCAATATACGCCCGAAGGCTTACATCATAGGATTGGAGCAAAATTTTAAGAACTTGACTGTTGTAGCCCCAAAGGACTGGAACAACAAAAGGAAAACTTCAAAAAACAAATCTAAGTCCACAAAACAAGAGGACCATGATGGTCCTGAATCGCTCACCTCTTCCCATATGACCCAGTTTTGAGTATGACGTCATTTTTTCTATTATCTGACATAGTGACCTAGTTTTTGAGCTCATGTGACCCAGTTTTGAACTTGACCTAGATATTATCAAGATAAAAATTCTGACCAATTTTCATGAAGATCCATTGAAAAATATGGTCTCTAGAGAGGTCAAAAGATTTTAATAATTTTAGACCTACTGACCTAGTTTTTGACCGCAGTTGACCCAGTTTCAAATTTGACTTAGATATCATCAAGATGAACATTCAGACCAACTTTCATACAGATCCCATGAAAAGTATGGCCTCTAGAGAGGTCACAAGGTTTTTTTATTATTTGACCTACTGACCTAGTTTTTTATGGCACGTGACCCAGTTTCAAACTTGACCTAGATATCATCAAGGTGAACATTCTGACCAATTTTTATGGAGATCCATTCACAAGTATGGTCTCTAGAGAGGTCACAAGGTTTTTCTATTTTTAGACCTAATGACCTAGTTTTTGACCGCACATGACCCTGTTTCGAACTTGACCTAGATATCATCAAGATGAACATTCAGACCAATTTTCATACAGATCCCATGAAAAATATGGCCCTTAGAGAGGTCACAAGGTTTTTCTATTATTTGACCTACTGACCTAGTTTTTGATGGCACATGACCCACTTTCAAACTTGACCTAGATATCATCAAGATGAACATTCAGACCAATTTTCATACAGATCCATGAAAAATATGGCCTCTAGAGAGGTCACAAGGTTTTTCTATTATTTGACCTACTGACCTAGTTTTTGACCGCACATGACCCACTTTCGAACTTGACCTAGATATCATCAAGGTGAACATTCTGACCAATTTTCATGAAGATCTTATGAAATATATGGCCTCTAGAGAGGTCACAAGGTTTTTCTATTTTTAGACCTACTGACCTAGTTTTTGTCCGCACATGACCCAGTTTCGAACTTGACCTAGATATCATCAAGATGAACATTCAGACCAACTTTCATACATATCCATGAAAAATATGGCCTCTAGAGAGGTCACAAGGTTTTTCTATTATTTGGCCTACTGACCTAGTTTTTGATGGCACGTGACCCAGTTTCGAACTTGACCTAGATATTATCAAGGTGAACGTTCTCACTAATTTTCATGAAGATCTCGTGAAATATATGGCCTCTAGAGAGGTCACAAGGTTTTTCTATTTTTAGACCTACTGACCTAGTTTTTGATGGCACGTGACCCAGTTTCGAACTTGACCTAGATATCATCAAGGTGAACATTCTGACCATGTTTCATGAAGATCTTGTGAAATATATGGCCTCTAGAGAGGTCACAAGGTTTTTCTATTTTTAGACCTAATGACCTAGTTTTTGAAGGCACGTGACCCAGTTTCGAACTTGACCTAGATATCATCAAGATGAACATTCTGACCAACTTTCATAAAGATCCCATGAAAAATGTTACCTCTAGAGTGGTCACAAGCAAAAGTTTACGGACGGACGCACGCACGCACGGACGCACGCACGGACGGACGACGGACGACGGACACCGCGCGATCACAAAAGCTCACCTTGTCACTTTGTGACAGGTGAGCTAAAAAAAATCAAAGTCTACAAAAAAATCCTTATCTGGAATAGGTATGTAAAAATACACCTTAAAATTGGAGGTACCATCCATGTTGTACCACAGAAAAGTGGTCTCGGTTTTTCCCTACGGCCAATAATAAAAAAGTTTCAAAATAAGCCATTTATAGTAACATAAAAGGGAAGTAATTCAAAAAAAAGATCTGCCAAATAAAAACAAGACCACTGCAATGCAGAGCAATATACACAAAGCAAAGTCATATATGACCTTTGACCCTTAAGTGTGACCTTGACCTTGAAGCGAGTCATCCGGAACATGCGCTCTGCACATAGTTACAATGTGGTGAACATTTCTGCCAAGTTTCTTTGAAATCCTTCCAGCAGTTCAAGAGTTACAGAGCTGACACGAAACAAACTGATATGACTTTTGACCCCTAAGTGTGACCTTGACCTTGAAGCAAGTCATCCGGAACATGCGCTCTGCAAGTCGTCTTGGTGTGGTTAACATTTGTGTCAAGTTTCTTTGAAATCCTTCAAGGGGTTCAAGAGTTACAGAGAGGACACGAAACAAACTGATATGACCTTTGACTCCTAAGTGTGACCTTGACCTTGAAGTAAGACATCCAAAACATGCGGTCTGCACATCGTCTCGGTGTAGTTAACATCTGTGTAAAGTTTCCTTGAAATCCTTCAAGGGGTTCAAGAGTTAGAGAGCGGACACGAAATTGCTAACAGACAGACGGACGGACGGACAGACGGACACCAGCGTCATAACATAATACATTCGGGCGTTTAAAAATCAAGTGTGACAGATGGACTGACAGACAGACAGCTCAAACACTATATGCCTCAAGTGTCTTCAGCACCAGGGCATTGGGGACAGTGAAGGTACAATCTACCTGAGTGAGTCGTGGTACATTTCTAAATTCTTCTTTACTCCCGGACCTCTCCCTGATTAACTCCCTTTTTCTAGTGAAAACTCCCATTGGACTCTCTCCAAGAGGTGTGTTAACTGTAAAACACAAAACAAGTTAATATACCTTTGACAAGCTACCTTCATAGAAATAATACTTTCTAAAAACAGTTTTTAGCAGCATTTCATTATAGTTTATATATTAACATTTTGTGTAATTTGCTAATTCTACAAACTGGATAAAGAGGGGTTTGTCAATAATCTAACAACATTGAAACTGTCACAAGTAAAAACAAGAGCTGTCACTAATGGTGACAAATGCCCCTGCAGCGCCTTGACCTTTGACCTGGTGACCTTGACCTTTGATCTTGTGACCCCAAAGTCAGTAGGGGTCGTGTACTCAATAAGTACTATCAGTATGTGAAGTTTGAAGGTCCTGGGTTCAGTGGTTCGCGAGTAAAGTGCCTTCATGCAAAAAGTTAACATTGGACCATGTGACCTTGACCTTTGACCTGGTGACCCCAAAGTCAGTAGGGGTCGTGTACTCAATAAGTACTATCAGCATGTGAAGTTTTAAGGTCCTGGGTGCAGTGGTTCGCTAGAAAAGTGCCTTCATGCAAAAAGTTAACGTTGTGGCGAACGAACAAACAAACAAACTAACGAACAGATGGACAGTTGAAAACTAATATGCCTCCCTTTGGGTGCATAAAAAAGAAGACATACTGCAGGAAAACCTGATAATTTCAAAATAATTTATAAATAAATGCTACTCTGGAATTTATTTATATAAAAAAAAATTATGCTAAGAAGATTTGAAAATTCTGTTTTAGTTTAGTTTCCAACAATTTACCTGTAAATTTCTCTTCTTCTTCTTCTTCAGAAAAAAAACAACCAGTGGATGTATCTTATAAACGCTAAACTTACAGTTCACTCACATTTGCCAATGTATATTTAATCAAAAACTTATTTAACCTATCCCTTTAAAAGAAGACAAACAAACCTACCTTTCATAGGACTTGGACTAGATGCAATACTATCAGCCTGCTCTTCAGTTAGTGGTCTTTCTTCACCATTATTTGGACTGGGAGGGTCCGAATCAGTCAGGGAAGACACCACACTCAGTGACTGAGGAGGGGAGGTAACTGGACCATGAGCAGACACAATTCCCTCCCCTTGTGGAATATCTTGTGCTTCAGTAATAGCTTGTTGACTTCCTGTGTTGTTGCCTTCACTGGTTAGTTCTTCCTCCACAGGACAACTTGGAAGCTCAATGTCTGAAAGGAAACATTTCACTACAGATTACTTTTATTTGATATTTTAAATTGTCATTCTTACTTTTACTATCTGCTGTCCTACAATCTGGTAAAGAAAGTTAAAAGTAACAGAGAAGAATGTATGCAAGATTCTGCAGCTTTGTGTATATAAGGAAATAAAATTTTGACAGGTCATGAGAAATCATTAAATTGTATTGGCATGTAATTTTATGGTTTTGGCCAAAATAGTTTTTTTCCTGGGGAAACTTCAATTACTTAAAGGGTAAGGAAAGTCTGACAATAAGTTAATTCTATATGAAAGCCATCCTCAAACTTTTCATAATGCTGAAAGAATTTTTAAAATCGGACCACTATCTTTCACTTCTTTAAATGATTTAAGAAATCCCAGCTGACGAAATTAACTTGAGGACAACATTGCCTTTCCCTTTAACATAAAATGATTGCAAGTTAAACTTTGCAAAGAGCCAAGTTCCAAACTATCATCATATTTTAGTTAAAGTTTAGAGACTGTACGGTCTGAAATTCAATTTTCATTTTAAGTTAGTCACAATTTACATTACGTAACATCTTTCCACTTTAACAGTGGAGAAAGACCTAGTGTGCCACACAAGACACTATTTCAGGCAGGTAGAACAGCCAACCTCTCACGTGTCAGCTGGATAGCATCCATACATAAAATAGTTGTTCAACCAAGATCAGATATGAATCTAAAGCAATGAAAGGCAAGAGAAGTCAGTGACTGTGACCATTTGCCAAAATCATTAGCCTAACTAAAACTGAATGCGAGAAAGAGTTTTATGTTTTCCGGGTACGATCAAAACCTGTATAAAGCTGCCAGCTAAAACAGTAACACAATCTGGTTGCTTAGGACTGGTAGATTCTTAAGACAAGTTGAAATCAAAACAAAAAGTCATTTTAGGAAGTAAGCTATCAGGCTGCATACGGCAAATGACTGCTTAATACAGATAGTGGCTAAATGCAAGTTCAACTGTATAAAAAAGGGTAAAGAAAGGGAAAAGACAAATATGACAAACCATCTGGGTTATCTGTGCTTGGTGTATCAGCATCTTCGGCAAAGAAGTTTGTAGCTTCACAGGCATCCTCAGTGCTATCTGAAACCCAGTACAAACAAGACAGAGATGGAAAAAAATGAATTATAAAGAACATGCATGCACAATGCTTGGACTGAAACATTTTTGTAGATGCTTGAAATACATAGCATTTTCCTACATTTTGCTCGAAGCATTTTCTGAAGATGTTGAAAATGAAGCATTTTTGTAGATGCCTGAAATTTAAAACAAGAGGGCCATGATGTCCCTATATCGCTCACCTGTTATCATTGCACTTGAGGACAAGAAGATCCTCAGAAAAAATATCTAAGTCCAAAGGACAGGAACAAGAAAGAGAAGAAATTTAACCAAAAAGAAAAAAAAAATTCTTACAAGGTACAGATATGTCAAAATACACCTAAAAATTGGAGGTACCATCCATGTTGTACCACAGAAAAGTGGTCTCGGTTTTTCCCTACGGCCAATAATAAAAAAGTTACTAAAAATAAGCTATTTATAGTAATGTAAAAGGGAAGTAATTAAAAAAAAAAAATATTGTAAGTGAACAAAAGATGGATCTGCCAAATAAATCTGTTGACATAAATGCAATTTCAGATCAGTATCTTCATTAGTTACGGAGATATACCCATTTTAATTTGAAATAAAGGGAGGTAATTTGACATAAATCAGTCCATAGTTATCTACCCTGATTGGCTCAGTCCAACTAATGACAATAATGAAATTTCAAATAAGTCCTACAAGTACTTACTGATATAAATCCATTTTGATTACAATCAGGGGAGGTAATCAGATATAAAATAACTGGAACCTACGATTGGATCTGATTTGTCATGGAATCCAAGATTTATTGTTGTTGAAGATATTTTGGAAGTTTGTATCGAATAAAACCATAAATGAAGTATCTATATTGCTGCAAAAGCCAAAATAGCCAATTTTGGATCTTTAAGGGGCCATAACTCTGGAACCCATGATGGAATCTGGCCAGTTCAAGAAATGAACCAAGATCTTATGGTGACACAAGTTTTGTGCAAGTCTGATTAAATTCAAATCATAAATGAAGCTGCTATTGTGCAGACAAGGTCAAAATAGCTAATTCTGGCCCTTTCAGGGGCCATAACTCTGAAACCCATAATGGAATTTCGCCAGTTGAAGAAAGGAACCAAGATCTTATGGTGAGACAAGTTGTGTGCAAGTTTGGTTAAAATAAAATCATAAATGAAGCTGCTATTGTGCAGACAAGGTCAAAATAGCTAATTCTGGCCCTTTCAGGGGCCATAACTCTGGAACCCATATAGGAATCTGGCCAGTTCAAGAAAGGAACCAAGATCTTATGGTGATACAAGTTGTGTGCCAGTTTGGTAAAAATCAAGTTATAAATAAAGCTGCTATTGCGCAGACAAGGTCAAAATAGCTAATTTTGGCCCTTACAGGGGCCGTAACTCTGGAACCCATAATGGGATCTGGCCAGTTCAAGAAAGGAACCGAGATCTTATGGTGATACAAGTTGTGTGCAAGTCTGGTTAAAATAAAATCATAAATGCAACCACTATCGTGCAGACAAGAAATTGTTGACGCACGGACGGACGGACGCACGGACGGACGGACACACGGACTGACGACGGACGAAGGATGATCACAAAAGCTCACCTTGTCACTATGTGACAGGTGAGCTAATAAAAGTATATGCTTGAAGCTAAAGCATTTTATAAATGCTTGAAACTGAAACAGTTTCATAGATTATTAAAACTGAAAACAAATCAGTCCCAAGTTCCTAACATATCAGAATATGCTTGAAAATGAAGTACTTTTGTAGATCCTGGATACTGAATAATTTTTATAGATATTCTTTTGTAGATGTTTAAAAAGGAAGTATTCTTAAACATGCTTGAAAGAAAAGCAGTATTGCAGAATTGGCAGTGTTTTTCCCATTTCCTCAGTTAGTTATACTTTTTGAGTCAACACCTCTTTGCCAAAATATTTTTATTGGTGAAAAAAAAACACATCATGTATAGTATTTAATCTGCAAACTTGAAATTTTAAATCATAAAAAAAGAATATAATTTTTCAAATTAGAAATGTAATGCACAGTAGAAGCATTCAGATATTGAGATTTATCTCCCTTTCTACAAGTTTCTTCCATTTTTTTTTTAACTGAGTTTTGAATTTATTTATCAATGGACTGTTCTAAAATTTTCAGGATATCTTTGTTAGCATAAAAGTAACATTTTTTATGCAAAATATTTTGTAAAAAAATGTGGTTTTGTGGAATTTTTACAATGGTAAGAATACACATTTGGTCATAAAAATGCCATTACTAAACATATTCTAAAAGTTCAACTAAGATTCTACTACCACCCTATAGCCCTTTAGAATGCTGGACAATCACATCTGTATCTTGCAAAACAAAGCCACACTTCACAAAAAAACTCTGTTACAGATTAGACGGATCCAACAGTAGATCCACAATGTGTTTTTTTAATGACACTGTCATTATTACAATAATGAGTAAAAGATATATTATGCCCAAATTTCATATTTGAAAGTGAGTATGAACAATTGCTAAACAGTATTTATGTAAGCATAGAATAATGAGTACTTTATACCAGGTTTAAAATATATTTGATGAGGCTTTTCTAACTTTAAATCAATATTTAACGTTAAAATATTTGGGCAACAGACAGTCATAATACATTTTTAAACTTTTTCTGAAGTTCACTGTGAAAACAAATGATCTTTAGGCAAAAAGAATTTATAAATTTCAAAACATGGTTTATTCTATTAACCCTTAGCCTGCTGCAGGCGAATTTAACAGCCTTTGCAAACAGCTTGGAACCAGATCAGACGCCGATTAAATCGGCGTCTGATCAGGTTCCAAGCTGTTTGCTACTCTGACAATATTTCTTCCAATTTTGGAGCAAATTGAATGAACTTTACAATTTTAGCAGACGACATTTCCAGCAGACCACAATTTATCTAGCATGCTAAAGGTTAATTAGCAGTTATCTTAGAAATGCAATAAAGACCATAATTATACTCAACAGAAATCAGACACAGCATATGGTCAAAGAACCATAGAAAGGTACAGGAATGTTAGATTCTATAGTTAACAGTTCATTAAAGTATACTGTTTTTCTTTTATAGCATGTTGGAATATTTTGGATACACTTAGTAACTACCTTAATTTTATAAACTCTTCTTACAGGTAAAAATTTAAAGTACAAACATTACAGCAGATTTAAATGTATACTGCACATTAGTGCACAACATTTAAAATGCTAAATATTAAAATGGTTAAAATAAAACTGCCTTCTGGACCAAGCCAAAATATGCTAATGTATAGTGTATGTTTTTGGGAGATCCTGCTTAGATTTGAAAGGACACCAAAAAGTAATCAGATAATTTTTTTCCCCTTGGTTCATCATAAAATGAAAGGTCTGTACCTGATTTTGGTGATGCAACAGTTTCCTCATCAAAATCGTCACTATCCAGTAAACATGGAGGCTGATGAATCTCATACAAAAGTTTCAGTTTCTGTGTATAGTCAGCCTTGCACATCTTACACAACAGGTCGACAAACTCCTTAAAGTTAATCATGTTGTCTCCATTTCTGTCTATGTACTGGAATAGAAATAATTGCTGTTTAATCATTCAATTTTCTGGGAATAAAGTTTCAAAGTCTCAAGCAAAACAGCAGGATTATTGGGACAAAAATAAATAGCTACAAATACTGGAAAATCATTTTTCTTCCTATGATCATGCAGAAACTAGAAATTAGTATATTGTAATTCAGTTATCTTTGGCAAATCAAATTCTATAATATTTTAAAAATAAATGTTATTTGTGTTGTCATGGCAATGGAAATTTAAAAGCACCCATGCACCATCAGATGTATAAATAAAAGGCCCATAATGAAACCAAAAATACACGGTTAAGTTATGTTTCAGTAAAATCATTTTAAACCATTTCTAAATATTCAAATACATGATGTTTAGTTAGTGATACCCATAATTTGTTGCATAAATGACATGAACAAGAGCTATCACTAATGGTGACAAATGCCCCCGCAGCACCTTTACCTTTGACCTGGTAACCCTAAAGTCAGTAGGGGTGGTGTACTCAATCTAGTACTATCAGAATGTGAAGTCTGAATGTCCTGGGTGAAGTGGTTCGCGAGTAAAGTGCCTTCATGCAAAAAGTTAAAGTTGGCCCTTGTGACCGTGACCTTTGACCTGGTGACCCCAAAGTCAGTAGGGGTGGTGTACTCAATACGTACTATCAGCATGTGAAGTTTGAAGGTCCTTTGTGCAGTGGTTCGTGAGTAAAGTGCCTTCATGCAAAAAGTTAACGTTAGCCCCTGTGACCTTGACCTTTAACCTGGTGACCCCAAAGTCAGTAGAGGTAGTGTACTCACTAAGTACTATCAGCATGTGAAGTTTGAAGGTCCTGGATGCAGTGGTTTGCAAGTAATGTGCCTTTATGCAAAAAGTTAAAGTTAGCCCCTGTGACCTTGACCTTTGGCCTGGTGACCCCAAAGACAGTAGGGGTGGTGTATTCAATAAGTACTATCAGCATGTGAAGTTTGAAGGTCTTGGGTGCAGTGGTTCGTGAGTAAAGTGCCTTCATGCAAAAAGTTAACGTTAGCCCCTGTGACCTTGACCTTTGACCTGGTGACCCCAAAGTCAGTAGGGGTGGTATACTCAATAAGTACTATCAGCATGTGAAGTTTGAAGGTCCTGGGTGCAGTGGTTCGCGAGTAAAGTGCCTTCATGCAAAAAGTTAACGTCGGCCTCTGTGACCTTGACCTTTGACCTGATGACCCCAATGTCAGTAGGGGTGGTGTACTCAATAAGTACTATCAGCATGTGAAGTTTGAAGGTCCTGGGTGCAGTGGTTCGCGAGTAAAGTGCCTTCATGCAGAAAGTTAACGTTGTGACGAACGAACGAACTAACGAACAAACGAACAGACAGACAGTTGAAAACTAATATGCCTCCCTTTGGGGGCATAAAAATACACGCTATACACAACGTCATACTGCTTTCATCACCTTCTTAAGGTCCCATCTCTAAATGCCTTTGGTGACTTACTTAAAAGCATTGTAAGTCTTGAAATAGTGTAGATAATTTCTTCAAATTTTCATATTTGAAAGGTTAAAGAATGTTCTTCATGAATATTTTGTTATCTCAATTTCGATTGTTTGTCAATGCCACTAATATAGGTTTTGTTATGGAACAGCCCATACATTTATTCTACAGATCTGCATATTCAAGTATTATAATTTTCTTTCATTTTTGGTTTAAAATACAAACACTATACCCTGAATGCTCTCAAAGCCAGCACTCCACCTCTCTGACCCTTGGCCCATGGTGATAGTGATAAAAACATGGTCTTAAATTGGTCAAAGTCCACCTTATATATCTCATAAAATGGCCGAGAAGGATCAAACTTGTCTGCTAAATCTGCTGGCTGCTGATTTGTCCTCCAGTAACATGATGTCAAATACTCCTCCTGTATAAAGATGTAAGATTTTTTTTTTTTATTTAACACTTAATACAATTTAGGTGATATATGGCGATTTCTAGGTTTACTATGAAGACCCCATGTAGCACTGACAATCCATATGCCTGGCCAGTGACCATATCCATCCGGCCACACAAACCCCAGATAAAACATAAAAACTTTTACAAATTATACACATACCCGGTACTTATGAGTCAGTCTGAATCAGCTACTAAATTTTTCACATATAATTTGTTAATGGAATTGATTTTGTGTTTGTCTATTTTGGGTTTCGCACCATTTTTTCTACAGTATTTCTGTTATGTAACAGCAGGCAGTTAACCTAATCAGTGTTCCTTGATTCTGTACTAATACTCACCAATTATCCACAAGTAACTACCAACTTTTCCACATGAATGTGAGGTAGATGATGAATGTTTCAGACACAACGTCTTTGATCAAACTGTCATGAAAAACATGTGCCCCAACCTGTGAGTGAACTCACTACCCATGATCTGTAGATCTAGGCTCTCCCTATTGCGCTTAGTGGGTAGGTACATCAATAGAAATGTACAACTGAATATCTTAATATTGCTAAACTGAGCAGTATATGCTAATTTGTTGTACATTTTTCATTAACTAGAAATTTCTCAAAGTTACACCTGCCTCAAAGAAAATTTTACAGTTTAAATTTTAGTAATGTTTTAATATTGCCAGGATTAAGTACAAAGTTCATTCATAATCATATGTGGTAATGCAGATGTACTTAAAGGTCCATTACTAAGGGAAAGTGAGTTGGCAATTTTTTTCATAGCCAGTGCATAGACTTCTGCAAGACACTAAATAATGAAGATTGGCAGGTCAAAATTTACAGAAGATCTTTGGAACTCAAAGAAATGTATGTGTATTATGTTGAAATTTCAATGAATCGACAGAATGACCCTCCAGGTCTTTTTAACTTTCTTCATACTTCATAGAAAAATAATTGTACATATACTGCGATTTATTTCGAATTTCTACATACCAACTTTCATTTTCCAATAAAATGAAATAGTTTCTGTGCTTTTTAAAAGAAATTAAAATGTTCACTTTCCTTAGTATTGGACCTTTAAGGATGTAGTACACACATTGGTAGTTGCTTTAAGCTAAATGCAAACAATAATTGATCAAAGAACTTTTTCTTAACATTTCATCAATTAATTATCTCATTATCAGCTCAAATACAGCAACATACAAATATTGTAGATAATACGAGAATATAATATTATCAAGCAATTCTCATGGCATGTCAAAATTTTGAATTTAAACCCTTTCATTCTGATTGCCAAAGATACAAAAAGTTTTGACACCTGTGCTCAAGTCCACCAGAAACTGCAAAGAATAGATCAATACATAGGGACCAGGCATCATGCTCAAGTGATCAAGTTCTCCATGTCTTACTGAGCCATAGTAGTTTCATATAGAAAATAGAAAGAAAATGACTGTGATCTCCAGAAGTGCACAAGTGAGCCCGAAAACTTGAGCCATAAATGGTCGAGTGAGCAGTGTTTCAACGTACCTTAAAAAGCATGTACAAATCCTCCAGTTCTTTCCCCTTAATGAGAGATTTTTCTGACACACTTCTCAGGATATTTTTCATGGTATGGTCCTCGATGTTCTGCACAACACGTAAGCGGTATTTGAGTCGTAACTGTCCAATCTGCTGATTCTCTAGATGTCCAAACTTCCTGTAACTCTCCTCTATCAAATCACACACATCTACTGAACACTGTAAATAAATATTAATCAGTATTTTAAAACAATTAACAATTTCACTTCATCTGCAAAAAATTTCAAAGTTTCATCCAAAACAACTACAATGTACTGTGATTACAATGTACCTATGAATTTCTGCGTCCACGGAATAAAATTATTTCATAGTATAAAATTGTGACTTGAAGTCTTAAAATTATAGACAAGAATACATGATATTGCATTTCAACGAAATGAGGAACAAGTGATTTGAAGCACCAGGCAATGGAGGCCCACATCCATACAATTCATCATTTATGGTGTAACAGAACTATTTAACATGGTAAGATCTTGCTCACCTTTTTCTCAACTGTCTGTGTGCACATCATATTAGTATGGTCTACAGTCGGCATGGTTGTGTCTCTGTTTGTGACATTCTCAAGGTAGGAGCCCAGTACTGGCATTGCCTCACCATCATCCTTACACCTCAGTAACTCATCACTGTTATTGTCCAAGATGTTTAGAGCAACTTGAAATATCACCTAGAAAATGCAGTCGCAAAATCTAATTCATGGAAGTAATATATTATGCGGGACTAAACCATAATAATAAATTATGATACTTTGTATTTGGGGTTAATATTTGAGCTTTCATGTAAAGTTTAAAACATGACCCATGGGCTTAATAAACATGTACTGTATGGAGAGATTCATTTTTGTCGAGCCCGCTTGTGGAAGCGAAGACATAGTTGTCCAATTGACTGTTCCGTGTATGTGCATGCGTGTGTCAGTGCGTGCATCAGCGTGTGTGTCCGTTCGGATTTGTTTGTTCGGACCATAACTTTGACATGCATGGAGCAATCTTGTTTATATTTGGCATGCATGTTAACCTCAGTGAGACAGAGTGTTGCGCACAAACTCAAGTTCCTATCTCAAAGGTCAAGGTCACAGTTGGAGGTCAAAAGTCATGTCAGATCTTGTCCGGCCCATAACTTTGACATGCATTGAGGAATCTTGTTTATATTTGGGATGAAAGTTTAACTAAATGAGACAGTCTCTATCTCAAAGGTCAAGGTCACAGTTAGGGGTCAAACAGCGGACTCAACATGTTGCCTGTGGGCATCTAGATTATTTCATATTATTCACCCTATTTTTATTGTATGATACCAACACATAACAACATATGAATAAGAGCAATAAGTAATGCTTGATTTCAATATACTGGGATTAATTATTTTTCTGGTATTCATGCATGTGTAAACCCTGCCAATTAACAAATACATTAAATAAAGAGCTCAATGCCAGAAAAAGTTTAATCATTATGATTTCAGGTAAACAGGTTTCCACACCAGTTTTTCATTGTCTGATGACCTTGAAAACAGCTTTTTATCAAATTCTGAATAAAAACCAAGATCATTGGATAGTAAATGATCTAACTAAGAAAATGAGTGCTCATAATTTTTTTGTTTAGAAATAAGAAAGTTATCACCATTTGTCAAATATCAATGCCATCAGATTTAGCACTGGCACAATGCCGAAATACATGCATAAATACAAAATGACAAACAATGGTTCATCACTGTTTGAACATCATAGCTAAACCAATCAAAGCTGGTTGAATTAATAGATACTGAAATTAATAATAGATGTAATGTAATAGATAACGTGTAAAATGAAAATAGACCTGTATACAAATCTGATACATTATATTAAAATCATGTAGAAATGCAGCACAAGTTACCTTTGCTCCATCATAGAAGAAACAATCTAGGATATTCACTGCACAATTAAATGGCATCACACTGAAATAAAATTATCTGAGTATTCACCTTTAACATGCTAAATTTCTAAAATGGACTGGTCCATCATTAAATTTGGGCAATACCATTTATTATTAGAAGGGGTGTTCACATAAATTTACTGAGTGCAGACCATGATCAGCCTCTGCACTGGTCACAAAGGCAGAATTACTTGCTGCCAACAGGCTAAAGGTTAAATGATATCTAAACAATATCTACAGTCCAACCTGTGCTAACCATCACCTTTCATAAGCAGTTACTTGCTATTAAAGGTCACTTGAAAAAATGTGTGTGTTCAGGTTAAGCATCTTTTTCAATAATTTTCCAGTCATAGAAAACATGGTGTCTACTTAACGCAGTAAGTGCAATGCCTCACTTGAATATCACACCATAGACATATGACATGACACGACATCCCACCCAATCACATTATACTGACACAGGGTAGACCAGTCCTAGTACTTACTTCTTAATGCTGAGCACCAAGCGAGGAAGCTATTAGTACCATTTTTTGTCTTTGGTACGACGCGCCCTGGAAGCAAACCCACAACCTACATTACTAGATACAGGCACTCTACCACTAGGCTACAGAGGCTGTAATGGTCACTGAATTTCAAGTCAAATTTCCTTCTTTAAATTACTGCATTAAATAACCACCTGCTTTATGTTATGCGGTCAGGGGACCCTGTTTTTTGTTCCTTAATGCATCTTCTGACCATATTTAACAGTCATTCTATTCAAATCTTCAATTCAGTACTATCAGAGAACATTATATATACATATTTTATAAATTTATTTAATACTTCCCACAGAAAAGATTTATATTCCTGAAAAGATCACTGTCCACATTAAGTGGTCACCTGTGTTAAGCAGCCAATTTAGTCTTTTCCATCAATTGGCTACTTCACACACGTTTCACTGTATACTCTAAAATCAATTAACTGACTGACTGATAGATCTGATATAAGTTTAAAGCCGCCTTTCAGTGTATTGTGCTATAGCATGGCAGTCAATTGACCTACCCAGTGTTCCTTTATTCTGTACCAGTACTAGCCCATTTTCAGACAGTAACTAGAGTGAAACACAGCTAGCTCGAGCAACTCATGCGATCCCCCATTGTTTTTCTTACATAATTTGTCTTTGGATGGCTTAAAACCATGAATAACTCAAGCAGTTTGCTCCATCCCTTTGTGACCTTGAGCAAATGGTGCTTTACCTTGACAACTTCCCAACATGAATTGGAGGTGAAGAAGTAATGACTGTAAATTTGAGGCAAAGGTTTGGAATATAGTGACAATAAATCAAAGCAATGAAAGATTGAGTGGGTAGTACAATCAACCTTCATTCCCCAAGATAGCTTACCTGAGAAATATTGTGAGAAACCAGGACAATGAGATCATACTAAGAAGACCAAGGGTTTCCAACTTGAGATGAAGGTTAGGTAGATAGTCCTTGATCAATTCTTCAAATACACCTGTAAGTAAGAAGAATCACTGTTATCTTTCATATATAGCTGATAAAATGTAAATTTTAACAAAATTTGAATAAACGTCAGACATAACTAAAACAATTCAGCTTCTATGGCTATTTTACCACATGACAAGTTCCATGTCACCATAGTAACTGAGTAAACAGAAATATTCAGCAAAATATGTAACAAGAGATATAACATAATTTTTATTTTCAAAGTTTGTGTGATGGCGAAGGAAATAAAGAAATTGAACTTTACAGACCTTGATCAATGAGCGCCCCTACTACCCTCGTGTTGTAATAGTCTGGAAGCATCCTTTCACATAAAGCCACCAATAACCAGAACGCCTCCTCCTCACTTGTATATAACAGAAGAACACTTGTCACAATGTTCATAGCCTGGCAATAACCTGGAAATAGAGAAAACACTTGTCACAATGTTCATAGCCTGGCAATAACCTGGAAATAGAGAAAACACTTGTAACAATGTTCATTGCCTGGCAATAACCTGGAAATTGAGAAAACACTTGTCACAATGTTCATTGCCTGGCAATAACCTGGAAATAGAGAGAAGACTTGTCACAATGTTCACAGCCTGGTAATAACCTTGAAATAGACAGAACACTTGTCAAAATGTTTAAAGCCTGGCAATAACCTGGAAATAGAGAAAGCACTTGTCAAACTGTTCACTGCCTGGCAATAACTTGGAAATAGAGCGAACACTTGTCACAGTTTTTATAGCCTAGCAATAACCTTGAAACAGAGATAATACTTGTCAAAATGTTCAATGCCAGGCAATAACCTTGAAATTGAGAGAATACTTGTCAAAATGTTCACTGCCTAGCAATAACTTGGAAATAGACAGAACACTTGTTACAATGTTCAGAGTCTGGCAATAACTTGGAAAAACACAGAACACTTGTCACATTGTTAACAGCCTGGCAATAATTTGGGAATAGAGAGAACACTTGTCACAATGTTCACAGCCTGGCAATAACTTGGAAATACAGAGAACACTTGCATAAATGTTCATAGCATGGCAATAACTTGGAAATAGAAAGAACACTTGCTACAATGTTCAAAGCATGGCAATAACTTGGAAATAGAGTGGACACTTGTCACAATGTTCATAGCATGGCAATAACCTTGAAATATAGAGAACACTTGTCACAATGGTCACAGCCTGGCAAAAACTTGGAAATAAAGAGAACACTTGTCACAATGTTCATAGTCTGGTAATAACTTGGAAATAGACAGAACACTTGTCACAGTGTTCACTGCCTGGCAATAACCTTGAAATAGAGAGAACACTTGTCACAGTGTTCACTGCCTGGCAATAACCTTGAAATAGAGAGAATACTTGTCAAAATGTTCACTGCCTGGCAATAACCTGGAAATGGAGAGAACATTTGTCACAATATTCATAGCCTGACAATAACCTGGAAATAGAGAGAACACTTGTCACAATGTCCATAGCCTGGCAATAACCTGAAAAAGACAAGATTAGCAGATCAACCCAATAGCACACAGTTCATGAAGAGTACTAGATAGTGTAAGAATAGTCTTACATTACATGACAACAAGAGCCATGTTGGACAAGGTCATACCCCTGCAGAAGCAAAGGTGGGCAAAAAAGGAAATATCTCATCACAATGAATCATGTGCAAACTAGTTTGAGGAACAAGACTGTTATCAAACAACTAATGTGTTCATTATGTATGCAAGATATACGGTTTATACACACTGCAGTTCTTAAATTGTTCAACACACTTGTTCAAGTGTACTTACAGAAGGGAGATAATAAAAAAGTTAACTAAGACAGAGTTAAGGTTCTTATACACTGAAATTTCTCTAAATGTCCCATGCTATTGTGTAAAAGTTTCACAAAATCCTTTCAAAAGGTTTGGGGTTAAGCCAGTGACAGCACTAAGATAAGGGTAGTTAAGAATCTAAAGCATATCAAAACAAAAGGTACCTTACCATTTATCTTATCTATTTATATACATTCAAATATCATCATTAGGACTTTTTTACTGCTTAATTACTGGAGAAAAAAACCGCATCATTTTACCTCAACATTTTTTTCGATGATTTGTTTTGACTGGATACCATTTTACCTGTTACCCTGCTGTTACAATGATTGTACATGTATATTTACCAATGCTAGGATTTCTCCATGCATAAGCTGTAAGAACACGTCTTAATGCACCTATCCCTAGGTCTGACTGGAAAGCCGGGTGCTCTGGTAGTGATCTGTAATATAAAATACATGTACATGTACCATATCACACTTTGATAAAAATATTGAAGAAATATCAAATTATGCATTTGATATGCAAAATTAAGATGAAATTGCTTTCTTTACAAATATCATGAAATAAGTTAATCCAAGGGCTTTTGCACTTCTACGATACCATTAGGTGCTGTTTACAAGCATCTTTGCCTCATAATAGTTCTTTTAACTGGTGCTATTTTCACATAAAATTGACTTTACATCAGGTTTTTTATTGCCTTTTGCCCAAGTACCAAGTTATTTCCCACCTCCCAACCCCAGTTCTCAACCCCTTCTGTGTGCCATATCCCTGTTTTATCCTTAGTTATCCAGATAAATGACTAAAACTTCCTGTGTATTAAAAGTGCAGAAATACATTAAAGTAACAGCACTATTTTCCGAAAACACCTGTTTGTTCGAATGTAAGTTTATTTATAGCAGTCACCGGTAACCCATATGGGCGACTCATCTAGAAGGCTGTTAGTAAAGTTATTGGGTGGATAGTTCAAGATGCAGAAGATGCTCCAATTCCAGAATCTTCCCTAGTGTAAAGCACCCATACACAGGACTCTTAACCCAATGTTAGTAATTCTAAGTTGGAGGAGCAGCGGTCTAACTCATGACCCCTGGTTTTGTAGGCATACCACTTGATCACTGCATCCACTCACCCCATAGCAACTTTAGCTATAAGTGTTTTGATATCAACTGCAAAGAAATGGATGCAAAACTAGACAGATACCTGTGAAGATCACGTTCTATTTCCTCAGTTGCCATGGTATATTTGCCTGAGCTTTGTTGCACTAAATCTGCGTAATATCCTGGATTTGTTGCCATCTACAATGAAAAATACATCCTTAACAAAAAATATACTGGCAACAATGGACAATTTTAAAGTTGTATCAAAAATCTGACCAGCCGATCGGGGGAAACTGTGACTTATTTTCTTATTAACTAGCTAATAAAGACTTTCAAATACAAAACTGACTGCCACACATAAATTATTTAAAATTAAATGCCGTAAAGAAGGAAAAGGAAACGTAAAAAAAAGATCTTAACAAAAAGGTTGTTAATGAAACAACACAGTCATGTCTCCCTATGCATTTAATTTTAATCAGAAGGCTACACAGTGCTTCAGTGTATAGCAGATTTTAGGGTATGGAGGATAGGTTAATAATTTTTGCATTTAGTCTTAAAGTATTGTATAAATTTTCATTTCATTCTTTTACTGGCATGCAGGCAGACATTCTTAAATACATTCTAAAATATTTGCTTGTTATGTTAATTTTCACATGTCATCAAAGAAAATCAAAGCTATCCTGTCCTAACTAAATTAGTGAAATTTGAAGCATTTGCTAGAAATTTAAAGGGCTGAATGTTTTTGAAAAGAGTTAGTATAAATTATTATTCCGATTTATAGTAAAAAAATCTGGGAGGTTTAAGATGTGGTTTTCATAACTAATAACTGTTAAATGACCAATGCAATTTCTGTACACACAAAATCAGTGTTTGTGTAAACAATGGCAAGAATTTTTATTAGAAGCTGTAAGTTCTGACAAGAATAAACATGTCCCTTCTGATATACAGGAAAACACTCTTCAATTGGAATGCGGAAAAGTTTGTTAGCTATCCTCTGTACCTTAATGCACTGTACTTCACTAAAAATCATCCAACTTACAGTAAAACCAAACATAAAACATTTCAATGATTATAAGCCATGTTTCATTTCTACTCAGTTTTTATTTCAATGCCAGCCAACTTGCCAACTTCCCAACCCACCATATTTCCACCTCATCAAACATTATGAAATTCTATTGTAAATATTACACATACTTCATTGAGGGCACCTGAGAAAAGCATCCACATTTCACCTCTATACTTCTCTGGAAGACCTTTCAACATGAGTTCATGTGTTCTGTGTGTCCGGTACATACACATACCCCTTTTGAAAGAAAAGAAAAGAAGCAAAAGTTACAGCAGGGTTTAAGATTCTACATAAATTTTAGTTAATATAAGCATTTAATAGAATAAACTTCATATTATCTATAAATTCTTTCTATATAAACATCTGAAGTGAATAATTGGAAGAAGCTGCAGCAGAACACCTTTGCAAGAACAATTGTAAGACAAGCAACTGGAGCGTGTATTTTTTATCTTTAAGCTTTGCACAGCTATGCTTAGTCTAACAAATCTATATACCTGCCATATTCTGAGAAATAAACATCCCAGAGATGTTCCTTCACAGTTTCTTTAGCTGTCAATTCATCCGAGCCACGTCTACAGAACAGGCTCACTAGTGCTGGCTGGAACTGGATCTCCTCACCTGAGGCAAGTCAGGTAAAACACATGATGTCACATGAAACAAGAGCTGTCTTATGACAGAGTGCTCAACTATTTGAGGCCCTTCCACTAAAAAAAGTTTACACCAAAACTTTCTAAGTTGAAAAAGGAGCATAACTTTGTAAACTGTAGATCAGAGATATTGAACCTGGTTCAGAATGGTCATTTTATGACGCAAAAGGCTTGAGCTGAATTTGAAAACAATCAGTCTAGTTGTTTCTGAGAAATCAGCTTATATGCAATACTTTAACAAAGTTTCTACATTAAAAAGCGGCATAATTTTGGCAAAATAAAGCTAGAGTTATGTAGCTTGTCCTTTGAGGTTATCTAATGATGCCAAAGATATGTATGAAGTTTAAAAGCATCTGGCAGAGTAGGTTTTGAAAAACCTGCTTACGGTACATGCAAAACTTTAACCAGAATACTCTAAGTTAAAAAGGGACATAATTTGGATAAAATAAAAGCTAGAGTTATGTATCTTGTCTTGGGATAGTTAAGACATAGAAATTTTTGCATTTTTCACCAATTTTCAACCTACCGGTAATTCTAACTGAGGAAAAATTCACGATTTTTTTTTTGATCTGCATATCAGATGGGTAAATAACTTCAGATATGAAGTATTTTTACCACTAGACCACTAGTATTTTTAAAATTTTCCTGTCTAAAAGGTGATTAAACACAGTAAGTATTACGTTTTTGCTAATTTACTACAAGGAAATACATATCCACATTAACTATTAGCATTTAAACAATTGTCCAAAGTTTTTGGCCAGATCAAGTAAGTTATACTAAAACTAGATGGCCACAGGCAACATGTCGAGCCCGCCAGCTGTCAAAAGGACTGGGAGTTGCACATGACACTCCTTGTCTCATTGAGGTAAACATTTATGCCAAATAAAAAAAAGACTGCAAAAAGTTATAATATAAGTTATTTATAGTAACAAGAAAGGGTAGTAAATCTTAAACACCCCCCACTGGTACATTTGTCACAAATATGGGGAAATAATTCAACTGTTTGCAGTCTTATAGCCTCAAAAAAAATTATGAAAAGGATTCATTATTCTATACCATATACATTTTGAGCTATGAGCATCACAAACAAAAAATCCACTATTCTGGCTATTTCAAGGGCCATAACTCTGTAATAACGCTAAAATTCTCAAGAAGAATGCAAAGTGTGCAAGGTCACATTATGATAAAGACTCAAGCAAGGTTTCATGAATTTACATTAAATACTTTCTGAGTGAGGCACATAATTAGGTGAAAATGTGCATTTTTTAACTATTTCAGGGGCCATAACTATGGAAATAGGGGGCAGACCCAGATGAAAAATAGTAGGTGCGCAAGTCCATATCATGATTAAGACTCACGCATGGTTTCATCAATATATATCAAATACTTTTTGAGCTAGGCATGTCACAAGGTGAAAATGTGCATTTTTGACTATTTCAGGGGCCATAACTCTAGAAATAGGGCGCGAACCCAGATTAAAAATAAGAGGTGCGCAAGTTGATATCATGATTAAGACTCGTGCAAGGTTTCATGAATCTATATCAAACACATTTTGAGCTAGGCATATCACAAGGTGAAAATGTGCATTTTTGACTATTTCAGGGGCCATAACTCTAAAATTAGGGAGCGGAGCCAGACGAAAAATAGAAGGTGCGCAAGTTCATATCATGATAAAGACTCATGCAAGGTTTCATCAATTTATATCAAATACTTTTTTAGCTAGGCGCGTCACGAACTTCGGATGGACCCAGGATGCACGGACGGACAGACGCACAGACAAGAGCAAATCTATATGCCCCCACCACTCATGGGGGGCACAAAAACCAAAAAAATTCTAAGTCCACACAAAAATCCTTACCAGTAGAGACAGGTCAAAATACACCTCAAAATTGGATGTAACATGCATGTTGTACTACAGAAAAGTGGTCTTGATTTTTCCCTACGACCAGTAATAAAAAAGTTACAATATAAGCTATTTATAGTAACAACAAAGGGAAGTAATTCTAGGATCTTGCGCATGACACTCTGTCTCATGATGGTGAACAATTGTGCCAAGTTACATCAAAATCCCTCTATGCATGAAAAAGAAATGCTCCGGACAAAGTCATTTTGACCTCTAAGTGTGACCTTGACCTTAGACCTAGGGACCTGGTTCTTGTGCATGACACTCATCTCATGATGATGAACAGTTGTGCCAAGTTACATCAAAATCCCTCTATGCATGAAAAAGAAATGCTCCTGACAGTCATTCTTGTATCTGACCTTTGACCACTAAGTGTGACCTTGACCTTTGAGATAGGAACCTGGGGTTTGCACAAGACACTCCGTCTCACTAAGGTTAACATTCACGCCAAATATAAACAAGATTGCTCCATGCATGTCAAAGTTATGGTCCAGACACATGCACGGACCCACGCACGCATGCACACACGGACCCGAGCACGCAAATACACCAAACAGCCATTTAAACAACTATATCTTCGCTTCCGCAAGCGGGCTCGACAAAAACCAACCTTCAACAACCGTTGTACCAGTATCCTTCTCGCTTGTCACTGAGACCTGGCTGTTGATTCGTCGACGAGGAGCCGGCTGTCTAGATAAACAGTCAGAAATCTTCTCTAGGATCAGATCTCTCTGACCAATCTGACTGAACATGACATTTACCTAAAAATGTAAAATACTGTAATTCAAACAAGTCTAATTTTAACTCTTTTTTGCATTTCTTATCAATAAAAGTGGCACCAAATTCTCTGATTCTCAACATCTATACTTAAAGTTTTCCTGAACAACTAAACTAAAAGATCTAAGCTAAAGTCATATCTAATTACTTCATGAACATAAATCTACCTAGAGGACTAAATGGTTGAATATTAATTCTGACAACTACTTGAGACTGTTATACCCAGAAAGGGATATGGCTCTAGATATATATCCATGTTTTAGAAATGTAAGAAAGTAATTTAACTGAATAGTACATTTGAATGGTATATAGGAAGTAAAAGTAAAGTGGTACTTTGAGTTAAAGGCTGTATTCTTTTTACAACAAGACTCATTTAGTATGTAAATTATATATGAATAAAATCTGTAAAAGGATCCTTTGGAAGCATAGAATGCAACCAAGCAGAATAATAGCAGACTCAGTTTGACTGAGTCTGTGCATGAGAGGTAATGAAATGTGCAACACCCTTCACACCCACTAGCACCTGCTTAAGCAGAACTCTATTACACATCTATTGAATGGACTACATGATCCCCAAAAACCAGAAAATTTAACAACACTGAATCCAAGTACGAAGAGATTTTTTTACAGCCGCCACATGGCACTAAAAGATTGCTTTGTGAGTTAATAAAATCTGTAAAAGGATCCTGTGAAACCCCTCAACTGCTTTAGTCAGATGTAAAATAGAATGATACTATGCATGCACTATACCTTTATTAAAAAGTAAAACATTATCGTTGCCTTAAATACCTTATATCACACATTATATACAAACTTAAATAGTATACATGTAGTAATTTATGGTTTTGGATATTTCAAATAACATCTGGAGGCATGTGATAACATCTGGAGGCAACTCCAGTCACTTGAATGTTTAATGACTCCAATGTGGATGAAGATATTGGACAACAGCTCAAGTCTGTCAAATGTACTTAGTAATAACATATAGATAAAGATAAAGTGTATCAAAACATTTAAAATGTATAAAATTGACATATTTCATGGAACATTTCTGCAAAAGTAATGCATCATGTGTCATATCATGAGGCTAATAATGTGGAACACAATTTTAAGTTTGAATCAAATCTATTTCATATCAGCTGAGATAGAGCAAAAGTGCATCACAACTTGAACCCGAAATTTTAGTAAAAAGGGGGCATAACTCATATCATTTTTGATGCCAGAATTATGAACCTTGTGTATGTGATGATGTGGAACAGCTGGTACAAGTTGAATCAAATCCATTTAGTAATAACTGAGATGCAGTGAAAGTGCAACAAAACTTTCACCTGAATTTTAATAATTCGCAATATATTGGTCTGAGAGTTATGGCCCTTATGACATATAATGTGGGTGATGATGAGGAATAACTATTTCAAGTTTGAAGCAAATCCATTAAGTAATTACAGAGAAAAAGAGAAAAAAGTAAATCAAAACTTGAACCAACATGTGGATGCGGAGGGACGCCAATGCTGGGGTGAGTAGGACAGCATTCCATATACTTTGTACAGTCAAGCAAAGAAAGTACCTTTCCTTTTGTAGTGACAACCATAGCATTCATATATAAGGTTCCACCAACTGGGCTGTCCACCTTCTCTACTGTGTTCACATCTCGCAGAGGTATAATCATTGATAGTAACCCTCTCACCTGGAGTACGACAACAAATAATTATCAGTACTTATTTTACCCACACAGTATGTACATAATACGCTTTCCTGTATATTCACTTAATCCATGAACTTATGTCACTTTGACTGATACAGATTATTTTACTTGTTTAATGTCTTATTCCAGGCTAAAACAGTAGACCCGCCTAATTACACTCAGCAATTTACCTTTGATTACATACTTTATGCGATTCGGCATTCTACAGACTTTCCATCTTAGAATGCTTCATTTAGTAAGTTGCATACAGCGAATATATAATTTGGAAGTCCTCATTACTGGTCAAATCCCATTTAAGAGTCTGATGACTTTCTGGAACAGACTCACCAACGACCTTCCTAAACATTACTTCATGCCCAGATGGGCAACTGAGTAAAACCACTGACCTCCCACAGCCAGCTGATTGCTTCCTAACATGAATTATGGAGGTAGTATACCTAACATCTGGATGTACACATGCCCAACCGGAAGCTAACGCGAGGATTAACAATAACGTTTACGACAAACAATGTGTTTATATATTCATTCTTCTGAAACAGAGTCATTAAACTGTCTCTGATCTGATGCTTAATTGTTTAATAATGCTGAAATAATGATTAAGTTACTGTAGAAACGCTACAAAACATTGTTGCATTAAAATGACATCATTGATGTCATGACGTTACGAGTCAGTTACAGTGCAAAATCAATAGCTTTCATCTTGAAAGTATGTAATTCTAAGCATTTCTTTTTTATTTGAACTATTTTTAAAAAGCCATTAATTGCCGATGTAAGAAAATGGATGATGGTAACTGATGTTATTGGGTTTATAGTTGGATGCAAGGTTACTTATTACAGGTTTATGCCCTCATCTTCTAGAAGGGAACACATATGCATTTAGAATAGGGCTGTCATCGATAGAAACGATATCGATATATCAACGATATTTTTTGGTCGATCGATTATCGATTCCCATTTTTAAAAATCGATATTTTACACAGAGAAAAAAACTATCCAGATAAACACTCAGACCCTCTAAAACAACTTTTCTGCCTGCAAAATTGCGCCCTTAGTAACGGAAGTTGTCAATAAAGGTCATGTCTAAACTTGTACCGTAGCATTCTTTTCCAACTAGTCGGCACTACCTGTATGGGGAAATACATAAATACAAATAAAACACATGAAAAGCAGGCAATTAAACTAAAAATAGCATTAACAAGAAGGTATATAGCATGTACATGAACAAATAGGTTGTTACTCTAACTTAATAATCGATATATCGATGATGATATGACAAAGACCCAATCAATGACAGCCCTAATTTAGAAACGGCAAATATTTCAAAATAAAATTTTCAGCAACTTGAGAAATTAAGAATGTGATATATGTAATACGCTGCTCTGGTTGTAAAGAAGATTATATAGGAGAAACCATCCATCTAAGAAACAGAGAAACACTACATAATCAACATACAAGACAAGCAGACGCGGCAATACTTCCAGTAAGAAGTCATATAGCAAGATGTGCAAAAAACTGTACACCGAAAATCAACATATTTCCATATTTTATAACCCGAAAGAAAATAATAATACCCTTCGGAAGATGAAAGAAACATATTTCATCAAACTATTTAAACCGTCTCTGAATGCTAAATAATAATTACTACTTATATTAATATTTGCAGAATCTACAATTACGGAATTTATGCATTATTTCATATTTTACTTTTATGTGACGTCATTAACATTCTCCTGAAGATCCATATTAATGGTGAAACCGGTTGAGATTTTTAAGTTGTAATTTTACTCAATCAAACTATGTAATACCAAAAAGGCATTTCCTTCAATCTTTTTTCCTGCTATATATACAATGTATATGATTTCAATAGCGTTTGAGGAATTGGACACACAAGATTTTTCTCTATATTCTATATAGCAAACTATCAAAGGGCCATAGCTGCGATTAAAATTGTCACAGCAAAAGTTCCTTTCTTTATGGTCATCTGTACATCAAGCTTGTTCATCTGTGAAAGTTTGAAGCAAATCAGGCTAATAGTGTGGGACGAGTTAGATGCACAAGATTTCGGAACAGACGGACGGACGTATGTACAGACAGCAGCAATGCTAAATGCCCCCACATAAATGTGGAAGCATAAAAAACACTTACCCTACTAGCAAAGCAGACGTAGCTCTGAGAGATGTATAGTTTTCCCGTGACATTCTGTTTATTGAATGGAGTGAATATCACACAATCAGTGTCGCCATCTAGCTTTTCTTTTAAAGGAAGACTAAATGCTAGTCTGAAAAGAAATTTTTTTAAAAAGTGAATAAATAAGATAGCCAAGTGGTCTCTTAATTGTAAACTGACTGCTGAAATCAGTGGAGCAGAATCACTGAACAAGAGGACCATGATGGTCCTGAATCGCTCACCTATCTCCACATGACCCAGTGTTCAACTGAGTATGACATCGTTATTTCTATTATTTGACATAGTGACCTAGTTTTTGAGCACATGTGACCTAGATAACATCAAGATAAAAAATTCTGACCAATTTTCATGAAGATCCATTGAAAAATATGGCCTCTAGAGAGGTCACAAGGTTTTTCTATTATTTGACCTAATGACCTAGTTTTTGAAGGCACATGACCCACTTTTAAACTTGACCTAGATATCATCAAGGTGAACATTCTCACCAATTTTCATGAAGATCTCGTGAAAAATATGGCCTCTAGAGAGGTCACAAGGTTTTTCTATTTTTAGATCTACTGACCTAGTTTTTAACCCCACGTGACCCAGTTTCGAACCTGACCTAGATATCATCAAGATGAACATTCTGACCAATTTTCATGAAGATGCATTGAGAAATATGGCCTCTAGAGAGGTCACAAGGTTTTTCTATTTTTAGACCTAATGACCTAGTTTTTGACCCTACGTGACCCAGTTTCGAACTTGACCTAGATATCATCAAGATAAACATTCTGACCAATATTCATGAAGATCTCATGAAAAATATGGCCTCTAGAGAGGTCACAAGGTTTTTCAATTTTTAGATCTACTGACCTAGTTTTTGATGGCACATGACCCAGTTTCGAACTTGACCTAGATATCATCAAGATGAACAGTCTGACCAATTTTCATGAAGATGCATTGAGAAATATGGCCTCTAGAGAGGTCACAAGGTTTTTCTATTTTTAGACCTAATGACCTAGTTTTTGACCCTACGTGACCCAGTTTCGAACTTGACCTAGATATCATCAAGATAAACATTCTGACCAATATTCATGAAGATCTCATGAAAAATATGGCCTCTAGAGAGGTCACAAGGTTTTTCTATTTTTAGACCTACTGACCTAGTTTTTGACCCCACGTGACCCAGTTTCGAACTTGACCTAGATATCATCAAGATAAACATTCTGACCAATATTCATGAAGATCTCATGAAAAATATGGCCTCTAGAGAGGTCACAAGGTTTTTCTATTTTTAGACCTACTGACCTAGTTTTTGATGGCACATGACCCAGTTTCGAACTTGACCTAGATATCATCAAGGTGAACATTCTGACCAACTTTCATAAAGATCCCATGAAAAATGTGACCTCTAGAGTGGTCACAAGCAAAAGTTTACGGACGCACGGACGGACGACGGACACCGCGCGATCACAAAAGCTCACCTTGTCACTTTGTGACAGGTGAGCTAAAAATAATTTGAGTAAGATCCATGTAAGGGTGCTATACACAAAGTATGGTGAAGATCCGTTAAGTTGTTCATGAGAAGAAGTTATTTAAAGATAAATGTTGAGGACAGCCTTAGTATGATGAATGAAGGAGTACCACCTTTACTGACAGTTACTGTAGGAGTACCTCCTTTACTGACAGTTACTGTGAACTCAATATTTTTTGAGGGGAAAAAACCAAAATCCCTTCCATTACATTTACAAGGAGAACAAAACCCCTCCCATAACAACATGAAGCAGACAAAACTCCTCACACAGGTTTTTCAGGTAGGCCAAAATCCCTTCCATTACATTTACAAGGGGAAGAAAACACCTCCCATTGAAATATGAAGGCAGACAAAACTCCTCACACAGGTTTATCAGGTAAGCCAAAATCCCTTCCATTACATTTACAAGGGGAACAAAACACCTCCCATAACAACATGAAGCAGACAAAACTCCTCACACAGGTTTTTCAGGTAGGCCAAATCCCTTCCATTACATTTACAAGGGGAACAAAACACTCCCATAACAACATGAAGCTGACAAAACTCCTCACACAGGTTTTTCAGGTAGGCCAAAATCCCTTCCATTACATTTACAAGGGGAACAAAACCCCTCCTATAACAACATGAAGCAGACAAAACTCCTCACACAGGTTTTTCAGGTAGGTCAAAATCTCTTCCATTACATTTACAAGGGGAACAAAACCCCTCCCATTGAAATATGAAGGCAGACAAAACCCCTACCAATACCAGTGTTATATTGATACCAACACTTAGGTGAGTAGATTATTACTGCTCTTTTTCAAACATATGAGCTAAAATAAAAGACATTTAAGGTAGTTCTGCACGTTTGGATCGAAACTTTTCTACAATGTAGAATTTGATTAAACTCCATTTTTTCAAAACTTCAGAATATACATAGAAAATTCAGCAAATAAAAAAGATAGGGTCGTGTGCTTGATTTTGTGCTAGACTGATTTGAAAAATTTGGACCTCACGCAATATTTCATAATGGGAGTCTATGGGAAAATCAAAACTTTTATAACATTTTCGCGAATAGATTTTTTTGTACAATGTAGATTTTGATGATACTTCTCACAGTTGTAAATATACATACCGCAAACTATTTGGTGAAATAAAACGTATAGGTCCGTGAGCTTTTTTTGAGATATTTGACCATGATTAAAGAGAACCGGACATTTCACGTTGATTTTAAGACATCATTTTTAATATTTTAACATACCATATGTTTTAATATCATATGTTGACTTTAGAAATATAGCAAAAGTGCCATTGTAATTATTTTACGCACAGTTTTCGATTTATATATAAGTTGATTTTCATTTCCGTACGCCGAACCCAGGCTTTATTCTACGTTTTCCGGATAAATGACGTTACGCCATCACTTCCGGTTTTTCAAACATGCAGAACTACCTTAAATTAGGATAAAGCTGAAGAAACTTTTCTGGTCCCATTATCGAATCATCCTGTTGATGAGGTGTATTAAGTGTGAGGTGGTGCAGATACAATTTGTTTGATACACGTAGGTACTCCACTTTCCCAAATACTGACCAATGAGGCCTCTATAGTGTGTTTGTTAATATATACCTGTAAACCCTTCTGTAAGGCACTTTAAAGCATTACTAACGACATTCATACTATTTTCTAGTGTATTTTTTTCTAGCTACCTGTAAGCATCACTCCTGGCCCTGGCATCAAGATCTCGCTTTACCATAGACATCTTCTTTGGAGTCTTCTTTCTGAAATGCATGCATCAAAGTAAATGAAATTGTAATTATTCAATGGTTATATTTAAATTCCTACAAATTATTTTGACCATAAGAGCAAAGCATTCCAAATGTCACAATCATCAAGTTGCCATGCTTCTTCACATACAATACACTGTCATCTGAAACACTCACAATTTACCAAATGTTGTCCACAGAAATATTTAACCATACTTAAAACACACCCATGTTATTCATACCCAGATAGAAACTACAAAGTCATGATTTATTTCATACTTAGTTCTGTCAAGAATGGTCTTATCCTCCTCGAATCCTCCCTCCAACATCAGTTGTTTCATGGCCATATTTGCGAGCTGTTCCATTATTCTGTATGTCTCATTTATATGCATAAACATGGAGAACACATACTGGAAAACATAACAACAAGCTGCATGAGAAATATGTATGACAGCAGTAATAGAGAACAAGAGCTGTCTCCATAGGATGACACATGCCCCCGATGGCACTTTAAATGAATAGTTACGGCTACGTCTAAGTGTGACCTTGACATTTGAGCTACGGAGCTGGGTCTTGCGCGCGACACGTCGTCTTACTGTGTCACACATTCATGCGTAGTTATTTTAAAATCCATGCATGAATGACAAAAATATGGACCGGACACGCCCATCAATGCACTATCATGAAAAATGACCTTTAACGTCTAAGTGTGACCTTGACCTTTGAGCTACGGACCTGGGTCTTATGCGCGACGCGTCGTCTCACTGTGGTACACATTCATGCCAAGTTATTTGAAAATCCATCCATCGATGACAAAGATATGGACCGGACACGCCCATCAATGCACTATCCTTTAATGTCTAAGTGTGACCTTGACCTTTGAGCTACGGACCTGGGTCTTGCGCACGACACGTTGTCTTACTGTGGTACACATTCGTGCCAAGTTATTTGAAAATCCATCCATCGATGACAAAGATATGGACCGGACACACCCATCAATGCACTATCCTTTAATGTCTAAGTGTGACCTTGACCTTTGAGCTACGGACCTGGGTCTTGCGCAAGACACGTCGTCTTACTGTGGTACACATTCATGCCAAGTTATTTGAAAATCCATCCATCGATGACAAAGATATGGACCGGACACGAAAAATGCGGACAGACCGACAGACTGTTCAAAAACTATATGCCTCCCTTCGGGGGCATAAAAATATTCTTAAATCTTTCACATATATCAGTAAATGAGAAATTTGAATAATTCTCTCTCTTGTTTATCAATTTAATAATTATCTGCTGTTTCATTAATATTTTCGTTTTACTGATGTGACAAAATCTTCTTTCATAGGTACCATCTGTAACTTTATAACACTTTGCTACATCACTAGGTTTTAAAAATTTTACTTTATTACACTTTATTACATCACTGATACCAGTGGTTTAGTGGTAGTGTCCGACTCCTAACACGAAAGTGATAGGTACAAATCCAGGTGAGAATAATCTCAACAATCAATGAGTGCTGGTCAAAGGCTATAAAAATGAGACTGCAGATAAAGAAATTGATAAGGTCCTTGGGAAGCACAGAATGTATCAAGCAATTTAACAGCAAATCAAGTTAAACTGAAACTGTTCATGAGAGGTAATGAAACATGTAACACTACTCATGCCTCTTTGCACAGGCTTAAATGAAATTCTATTATATAGATGAACTGAATGGTCTCTATCAACCCACAGGACCAGAAAATATAACACGAGTCGAAGTCTGAAATCTCCAGCACCAAAATGGTTCCTTCTGAGCACAGATTTGGAATAAACCGATGACATGGCTGCATTCAATAAGACTGGTCATATAGCCTCTCATCCTGTTCTCCAATCTCAAGCTTTTTAACCTCTGGAACTGGTCTCTAAATTTGGGTTATAATCTCTGACAATGGTCCCCAAACTCAAATTTATAACCTCCAAGACTGGTCTCAGTTTTTAAAGCCTCTGAAAGTGGTCTCCAATCGCAAAGATATCACCTGCAAGACTAGTCTCAGTTTTTATAATCTCTGACAATGGTCTCCAATCTCAAGTTTCATAACCTCTGAGACTGGTTACAGATTTTATAATCTCTGACAATGGTCTCCAATCTCAAGTTTCATAACCTACGAGACTGGTTACAGTTTTTATAATCTCTGACAATGGTCTCCATCTCAAGTTTCATAACCTCTGAGACTAGTTTCAGTTTTTATAATCTCTGACAATGGTCTCCATCTCAAGTTTCATAACCTCCGAGACTGGTTTCAGTTTTTTATAATCTCTGACAATGGTCTCCAATCTCAAGTTTCATAACCTCCGAGACTGGTATCAGTTTTTGTAATCTCTGACAATGGTCTCCAATTTCAAGTTTCATAACTTTTGTGTCTGGTTTCAGTTATTATAATCTCTGACAATGGTCTCACATCTCAAGTTTTATACTTCTGCAACTGGTAGGAATCCAAAGAAGCTTTCAAAGAACATAATTAATGGAAGCTGTTACAACTTTTCTTACAAGCAATATAATGCTTGAAATAACTAAAGTACCTCTCCTTCTCGTGTCGACACTCTGATGCTCTCTGGTAACAGCATATTGTTCCCTCGTTCCAATTTCTGTTGACAGATATAAACAAACTTTTAAGCAATACATTTAGTTTATAGCAATTCATTTTAGCTACATTATGAGAAATGCTTTCAGCTTGACCAAATCAGACTAATCTTGGGAGTTTTTCTAGGATAAAAAAAGGTTAGAGTGGTATCATATGAGGATATGCAGTCTTAACCTCAACATGACCCTAGCTTTGGGATTTCAAGGTTGAACAACCCCTTACTGGAGTTTAAAAACCTCTTAGCCTGGTAGCACCTGACCAATAAATTTAAACAGGTACCAAGTGGCATACAATGTACTGTCATATCTCAAGCATCCTTTCAAATGTACGTCACAGAACATTGCATTTTAACTTTCAAGCTATGTTTAACTAAACTTAATCAGTCTGTTCATTCAGAAAGCTCAATTTATTTAAGATAATCATTTCATATTCAAAAGAATTTTACATATAAGTACTTAGTTATAAGATCTCACACCTACATTAACTCTTATTCACAACAAAATTCTGAAAAAAGTCAATGTTATCTCTCTAACTGATTATACAGATCAATCATAATATTACTTCAGCATCCTTGCTCATTAGGAAAGAATAAAAGCATCAGGTACATGCAATCTTTGTGAGGAACTTTTCCCTTTCAGCTACTAAGAGAAAACTGACTGACTCACCGTTATATCTGTCCATCTGACAATGACCTTAGCTTCCTTGCCCATTAGGAAAGAATAGAAGCACATGTGATTTATACTCAGGTACATCCAACCTTGGCGCGGAACCTTTCCCTTCCAATAACTACATGAGTAATGATTCACTAACTTTTCTTCTTTTGGCATATTGAACAGCTTCATGAACTTCCTAGTGGCTGTTCTGAAACTTTTCGTCTCTTCATCTGAAATATTTTATTTCATTTAAATACAATGTACTTGAAAATTTTGTGGGCATGAAATTTTGTAGTTTTGATAAAAACTGGTATTTTGTTGGGCTATGAATTTCCTAGATTTTTTTAATTGAACTGAATGAGAATTCCATGTGTTTACTGAGATTTAACTTTGTGGACTGACTCATAGCCTTGCATAATTTTATAAGTCTGTTAAAATGTTTCAAGCAATCAAATTCTGTAAAATATATACCATCTTTTGACTGGTCCACTTTGTTGGCTACCATACTTTCTATCTTACATCTAACAAATTCTGTAGCCTCATCATCTGTCTCAAACGCCCCTGTAAAAAACGTTTGCATTGATATGTTTTCATATACGGATGACACTTAGATAAGGGCATGTAAAAGAACATAAATATTAACTTACTCAAACATAGGACTAAAAGATTATAAGAACCTTTCACTGGTTGAAGGTGCAGAATGAAATATCTGGCTTGAGGGTAATTGTTTAGGGAGTAATGAGATTTGACTAAGTTACCACAAAACAGATTCTTTTTTATACGAATGCTTTTCTTTTAAGCACTTTTCTTAACAGTAGCACATGAATTCCTACATTCATTCACAAATTACAGTATGTATGTCATCTTACACACCCGGAGAAAAGACAATTTTTCCTGCATCAGCGAAAACATGCAAAACTTCTGTCAGGCATGCAAGAATATCAAGTATTAGAATTTAGATGAAAACCAACCATATGATTTTTTTTTTTTTTGCTTGCTTCTTCTGACATTTATAACTCTGAACAATTTATAACTGTATTGGCTAATTCAGTCTTTCTTTCCATTTTATGCACTTTTCAAAAAGGGCTTTACCATATGTTTTGCTATTGGGACAAATAAACCTTCAATTTCACTTTCATTTTCAAATTTTTCCTTGTTATACATATGTAACCCCTACAATTACAGTACTGTTACACTAAACAGCAATTATTTTATTCTAGTTAAAATCAAGTGATAACTTTAATGTAATAAGACAAATGGGCCATTTTCAATTTCATTTTCAGATGTACCAGTATACAATGGCTGATAAAATTTTCCTTTGGCCCAAGGGCATTCAACTTTATCTGCCCCGGCAATATGGTAGTTGTTCACATTGAGTGCTGTCAAACGTTATTAATTTTTCACATTCTGTATAACTGAGTGTATACAGTGCATTGCTTCAATGAGAATAGAAGATTTTGAGCATTACCTAAAGTTTGCATTAAGTTTGCTTCTATCCATTCCCAGTCTCTTGTAATGTCCTTCTTGTTGTTGGCAGCAGACACAGCTAAAAAAAAATAAAATTATCAAATTTCATTAATTTTGCATGAACAGTGTCCAATGCTCACAGAGCAACTCGTGAAGATTACAGTGAATGACAAGAAAATGCAAGTTTTGTGTAGAGGCATAAAGATGGGTATTTTGAGCGGCATTTTTCAACGAGGGTGAGCTAGTTCAAACATAAGGGCCATAAGGGAATTTGCAGGAGAAGGTAAGTACACAATTTTCTGATGTAGTTGATATATTTCAAAGTCCAGAAAAGGATGACATGAAAGTCCTGAAAACATGCACATGTCCATTTCATGTTGATGATGTCTACTAAGTTACATTTCAACTTGATGGAAACTGTAGGAACTGAGTTCACAAGAAAGTGTGATGGACGTACTGACAGACTAACAGACTTACAGATGGACAGGTGGTTCTGGGACAATCTGTGTATGAAAAGAATTGGAACCACTGCCTTACCCTTGCATGATCGTAAGAGGCGACTAATAGGGTCTTAACACTTGGTTTTGCGGTAACTCTGTGATTCCAACAGGTATGCAAATTTTGATTCCATACCTCATGTTTTTATTTCGATGTAAATGAGATGTGGAACCAAAATTTGTAGTCCTGTTTGGCGCCATATAACCTTTACTGTGTTGGTGCGCCGTAAAACCCAAATAAACAAACAAACAAATGTTTAAACACTATCTCTCCCAGGTCTTCCACATCGTGGGCATAAAACCATTTCAATAACTTGCTACAGAAATTAATTAATTGTAAACAATCTAAACTTATCAACATAAGACTACCTCTATACTAGATAAAATACAATAAAAATAACAATCAAATTGCTCATTTTACAACACATCTACTTATTTAGCTCGTGGCATTATCAAATGTGCAACCTCATCAATTATTCAAAATATTTTATCTCGAGGCCATTATCGCAAATATCATCAATTAATAATCATGGTTACGTCGACAAATCATTAATTATTCTATTTCAATTAGTAATCGTTCAATAATGATGAAAACACAAAAAATTGTTTTATAATACTAAATAGGTCTGTCTGGTAATGAAAAACAGAAATATAACAACAAGAATGATAATAACATTGAATGACACATGCCCCCCTGGAAATGCTTGATTAGAATAAAATATAAAGTCAAAAACTGGACAAACTCCAAAGAAATTTGACATGAAATTCCCAGCAATATCTGTCTACTTCATGTTGATGATGATTATCAGTTTCCATTTTAACTGGATGGAAACTGTAGATGGGGCTGAGTATACAAGGTACAGAGGTAGCTGTAATATGGTTAAGTCCAAAAAGGGGCATAACTCAAAAAGAATGATGACATCATTGTATGACACAATCCCCCTAAAATACTAGATAGAATAACTATACCTAAAATGTTTGAACTTCAAGTTCCAAGTGTAACTGTTTGAGATAGGGAATGAGTCTAGCACGTGATATGTCATCTCATTACTGAGAAAATTTGAGCCAAGTAATTTGAAATCCTTTTGATAAATGGCAGAGTAATGGATTTGACACAAAACAGACTATGTTAACCTTTGTCTTCAAATGGTGATCTTGACCTTGGAGCTAAGGATCTTAGCCTTGCATGTGATACATTGTCTCATGGGGAACATTTATGCCATGTATTTTCAAAATCCTGTGACAGATGGCACAGTTATGGCTTGGAAACAAGGTGTGACAGACTGACAGACAGATGGACACTGCCCATTTTTATGTCCCCCTTCTTTTCTTGAAACAGGGGGTAGGGGACAATAAGTGCCAGTGGATTTAAGAAATCAGAACATTGCAAACACATTAAAATACTCCTAATATCAATTTTTGCTGTTAAATTCAGTGCACACTTTCATGAAGCTAGCCATTCTGTTAAATTTATTGAACCTTTCTTTTATTAATGAATGTACAATACATAGAGATTTACACATAATATCTGTATAATTTCAAGTATTGAAATCTCAACCTTCCTGCTAAGGGTTTACTTACAATAACTCAGTTCTGAATCTGGAGTCTGATGTAAAATTCGATAGGGAGGTGTCTGAAAAAGCAAAAAGAATTCATGTTTAAAAGCATAACTGTGCAGGAACACTGCTTTCATTTATCTATTAAAGATTAAAAGAATCTTTCACTGGTTGAAGGTGGGGATGGAAATATCTGGCTCAAGGATTACTGTTTTGGTGATAGAGGGTTCTACTGAGTTACTGCAAAACAGTTACCTGACAGTCAGATATTTCCATCTTCACCTTTAACTTGTGATAGATTCTTTTTTCTCATATCGTATTTTTCAATTAACAGAAAAACTAAAATTAAACAATGTCAAATGTTTTTCTTTTAAGCGCCTTTTTACTGTAGCAGTGTATGAATTCACAGCAGAAGAGTCATCTTACACCTCAAGTGTAAGACAAATTTTCCCAGCACCTGCAAAAATACATGAAAATCTTGTCTTGTATGCAAGAAAACATGTGTTAGGTCAACGTGTGCTACTTCATTTGAAGTTCTCCTTCCCAAGCTACTGTAAAATCATAACAAGAGGGTCATGAAGGCCCTGTATCGCTCACCTGACCATCTGACCTAAAGATCATCAAGATTAACATTCTGACCAAGTTCCATTAAGATATGCTCATAAATGTGGCCTCTAAAGTGTTAAATAGCTTTTCCTTTGATTTGACCCAGTGACCTAGTTTTTGACTTGACATGACCCAGATTCGAACTTGGCCTAAAGATCACCAAGATTAACATTCTGACTAAGTTTCATGAAGATACAGTCATACATGTGGCCTCTAGAGTGTTAACAAGCTTTTCTTTTGATTTGACCAGGTGACCTTGTTTTTGACCCAACATGATCCAGATTCAAACTTGACTTAAAGATCACCAAGATAAACATTCTGACTAAGTTTCATGAAGATACAGTCATAAAAGTGGCCTCTAGAGTGTTAACAAGCTTTTCCTTTGATTTGACCTAGTGACCTAGTTTCTGCCCACCTAACCCAGATTTGAACTTGACCTATAGATCATCAAAATTAACATTCTGACCAAGTTTCATTAAGATAGGGTCATAAATGTGGCCTCTACAGTGTAAACTAGCTTTTCCTTTGATTTGACCTGGTGACCTAACTTTTGATCTTACATGACCCTGATTCAAACTGGACCCTGAGATCATCAAGATTAAGGTTCTGACCAAGTTTCATGAAGATATATCATAAATCTGGCCTCTACAGTGTTAACAAGCTTTTCCTTTCATTTCACCTGGTGACCTAGTTTTTGACCCTGGATGACCCAATATCAAACTCGTCCAAGACTTTATTAAGGGTAACATTCTGACCAAGTTTCATTAAGATTACGCTCATATTGCGACCTCTAGAGTGTTAACAAGCTTTTCCTTTGATTTGACCTGGTGACCTGGTTTTTGACCCCAGATGACCCAATATCGAATTTGTCCAAGATTTTATTGAGGGTAACATTCTGACCAGGTTTCAATAAGATTGGGCCAAAAATGTGACCTTTAGAGTGTTAAGGTAGTTCTGCACGTTTGGATCGAATTTTTTTCTACAATGTAGAATTTGATAAAACTCTGATTTTTCAATACTTCAGAACTTCAGAATATACCTAGAAAATTCAGCAAATAAAAAGGATAGGGTCGTGTGCTTGATTTTTTGCTAGACTGATTTGAAAAATATGGACCTCACGCAATATTTCATAATGGGAATCTATGGGAAAATCATAACTTTCAGAACATTTTCGCGGATAGAAGTTTTTCTACAATGTAGATTTTGATTAAACTTCTCAAGTTGTAAATAAAGATATGGTCTATAATTTGATGAAATAAAATGTATAGGTCCGTGTGCTTATTTTTAAGATATTTGACCGAAATTAAAATGAACCGGACATTTCACGCTAATTTTAAGACATGATTTTGAATTATTTAACGTGTCATATATTTTAGTACCATATTTTGACATTAGAAATAAAGCAACAGTGTCAATGTAATAAATTTACACACAGGTTGCGATTAATTCATAAAATGATTTTCGTTTCCGTACACCAAATCCAGGCTTTATTCTACGTTTTCCGGATAAATGACGTTACGCCATCAATTCCGGTTTATCAAACGTGCAGAACTACCTTAACAAGCTTTCCCTTTGATTTGACCTGGTGACCTAGTTTTTAACTCCAGGTGACCTAATATCGAACTCGTCCAAGATTTTATTGAGGGTAACATTCATTTAGGCCAAACCCACGAAATTACATGACCGTGAAAGGCTAAACCCATGAAATTACATGTCAGTTAAAGGCCAAACCCACAAAATCACATGTCCATGAAAGGCCAAACCCATGAAATCACATGTCCATGAAAGGCAAAACCCACAAAATTACATGTCCGTGAAAGGCCAAACCCAAGTTATTAAATTCAGTGAAAGGCCAAACCAACGAAATTACATGTCAGTGAAAGGCCAAACCCATGAAATCACATCTCCGTGAAAGGCCAAACCCACGAAATTACATGTCCATGAAAGGCCAAACCCATGAAATTACAAGCCTGTGAAATTAACTAATTTCTAATTTCACAGCATTCTTTGATGTGCCTTGTTGAAATTTTTGGAGTAAAATGAAATCCATTCATTAAATATCTGTATAAGTATTTATTTTGTAAAAGTACCTTTTGGTATTAATTAATTTTTTTTTTTGTAAAGTTTTCGATGTAAAGTAAAAAAGGACAATATCTGAAAAGGAGTCAAACATATGAGACACTGTCAATATTCAATAAAATTTCAACAAATATTTAATACTGGCTTTCACTTCTGTCTTATTTCACAACTTCAGGTAAACATTTGATATCAAACTTAGTCATGTTATTCCTAAGTCACATGAGCCTGACATTAATAAACATAAATGCTGCTACTGTTGCTGTAAATTTAGTCAATTTTCTCACCCTAAATGTGAGCAAATACCTTTTAGGTATACACACATGTAGCAATGATCTGAATATTTTGATTTTTCAAAACTTATTAAATTAATCAGCATGTTAGTCTTTCTCTGACTCAACATCACATAGCTAACTGAAAACATCTGTTGCCATTACAGTTATAGAAAGAAAAGGTTTATTTATAAGTCTAACCTTATTTTTTAAGTAAAGTATGACAAATTTTGCATGTTACATCAGACAAGAAAATTCTAGAATTGACATCTGCTATGCAGTGAATCATATAAAATGTGTAACTGAACCTTTCCAATAGTGTAACTGATTCTTTAAACAGACTTATAGTGTAACTGACCATTTCAATAGTGTAACTAATTCTTTAAACAGACTGAAAGAAGTGTAAATGACTATTTCAAAGGTAACTGACCTTTTCAATAGTGTAACTGATTCTTTCAATTGATTTAGTGTAACAACCTTTTCAATAGGGTAACTGACCTTTTGAATGGTGTAACTGATTCTTTAAACAGTGTAACTGATGTTTGCTAAGGGTAACTGATCTTTTCAAAAGTGTAACTGACCTTCTTGATAACATGTTCAACAGCATATCTTACATTTGCTATAGTGTGACTGATTCTTTCAACAGACTTAGTGTAACTGACTTTTCAATAGTGTAACTGACTTTTCAATAGTGTTACTGATTCTTTCAATAGTGTAACTGACATTTTCTATAAAATAAGTGAAATGTTCATTAAAGGACATAACTCATAATTTTATTTTTCTAAACTGATACTTATTGCTTTCAATTACATGAATAAAAAAACCCTATTTAATTCTATATAATTTATAACAGTAATATTTTGGAGTCAGTTATTTCCAACTGTTTAACATTGCACATTTTTCCATGTCACTAATATAGTAGACAGTTATTTTGCATATTCTATAGACTACTAAAGTAATTTTATAAAAAGAAACTGCCAAATTAACCAAATCACACTGTTTCTACTTTGAAAAGTCTTTCTCAGTTGCAAAAATCTGACCCGAATCTGCAGTTTTACCACTTTATTAAATGTTGGTTTTTTTCCCCCAAAATACTACAAAAACAGTCATTAAATATTAATTGCCTAAATGTGTTATTTCTAACAGGATGTTATTTTTACTGTAATTGTATGTGTTACTGTAACATCAACCAATTCAGCACTTACATAACAAATAATCATATCCTGGTACATGTATAATTCATCTGAAACAATGGTAACCTCATGTTATTTTGATCAGTAAGTGAAACAATTCTCTAATAACTTATTTCATCCTTATACAGTTTTTGCTTCATCTTTAAATTTAGAGTTTTTAAGTGGTTATATGATTTTCAGAAATTATTTCATATTTTGGATAAGATATAAACAATTAAAGGACTTTCTTTCATAAAAGCCAGCTTGTAAACTGGAGCAGCCAAGAAAACTAGCCTTGTGTGTGCAACTTTTATAGTCACTCCATTTTACATTTATGAAGGATATTTCAAAATATAAAAGTCAGTTAAGATATACCCATTCCTAAAGATTTCCATTCAAGGTCTTATCTAAAACACTGCTGATAATTATTGTAGCCTCATGCTTAATGTATTTGAAAAGTGTGATCAAATCTGTCTAAAAAGGTGGAACAATACTGAACCTTGTTATCGACTACAGTATCCCATGTGCCAACCAGCAGACCTGCAATCCCTCCGCCTCCATAACCTTTTCTTCTCTGTAACACAAAATAAGGGTTGGCTCTTTCTGTCACCCTGAAATGTAAAACATCATTTCCAGTTACTGTGAAAGGCAACTGAAATTCTAGGGCTACCTCCTGTGCATTAAGGTCTTACTTGCTGCTGCCACAGTGACTTACTTTAAAGCTTTTTCTAACGTATATGTAGCCTCAAAATTTCAGGAGGCAGAATTCCCTTTTTTCCTTCAAAATAACACACATACATGTATGCGGAAGATATGCAAGCATGTCAGTACATTGTAATTTATATCTGGCTATTAAACCAACTGTTACCATCAGGCTAATTGAATTGAAGAAAAAGTATGCCAATTATGTTTAGGTTCTCTTCGGTATCCTTAGTTTACAGGAGTGAAATGTCACACCCTGTTTAAATCATGTCAACTGTTCAGTCATGTCAACTGGGACTTTCCTTCCCAATTAATCCACATAATTACCCCCTGCAAGAATTAAGTGCTCCATTCAACAAGTTCAACAGACAGCTGGTAAACACTGAAATATCTCAGTGAATATACGTTTAAATACCGAAAAATTGTCTTCTGTAAATTGACTTTCATGCAAGGTTTGCTTCTAACACCATGAAATTATTAGAAAGCATGAAATATGGGAGAGAGTTTAAGGCCATGAGATATAGCAAGTAAGAAGGGCCACTACCCTATGAATCTTAATTGTCAAATTTAGGGTCACTGAAATACAAGTATGCTGTTTTCTCATATTCTCAGGGGCCTACGGGGTTGTTTTATTCCCAGTGACAGATTAACCATTTCATAAACAGTATTTGTGTGTAATTTTGTAGAAAATTCACTTGTCCCTCATAATTATGGAGCCATGAGATGTTATAGAAATTATGTCATTTAATTATTTGTTACAGTATTTGATACCACCCCAACCTAAGAAATGGACCAAGAGTTTCCAGTATTCCCATTTAATTTGACTCTTCAGAACAAACAACTTGTAGAATTTTAAATACATTTAAATTACCATAGTGTGCAATTTATAAAAAGATATATTCTGTAGTAAATACATCAAGAAATATGACAATTAATTGCATAGTGAATAATTTATTGCAATTTTGCTTACACCACCAGATAAAATAAAATTCAGTAAAATGCCAATATTTTCATCATTTTGCGTTCAAATTACTTGAAATTTTCAGTGTGTCTGTTTTGTAACATACCTGTCAAGAAAATAACAAACATTATATCATCTGACAACATTAAGACAAAAAAACAAGAATATGAGAAGCCCCTAGCCCAACTGATTGTGCCCAAAGGGCTCTTTGATATATAGAGACTATATAACACCCTCTGTACACAACCCACTTACCATACAAAACAATGCGGAAAGTTTTCCTTCTATGTGTATATAACCAGCGAAACAAATCGACTCGCTAACTTTGGAGTCTTCAAATACATATCTAAACCCAATTTTTCACACTAAATATTACATGTCTGGAAAGCTGAGTGACATTTCAAATACAATCATTATATGTCCTAACTAATGTAAAAAACCATTTTGTAGGCAAAACACTAAAACTCCATGTATGTCAGCATGTTTTCCGCTTACACCTTTAAATTTCTACCTCAGTCCTGTAAAGCTGTGTGTGTATCGATCTGTTTATTTTTAAACCTCGGTCACTCACTTGATGTGTATGTATAAAACTATAAATCTCGAAGTTTAATTAAAATGCGTCAATTTCCACCACAGTTTTGATTCTAACTACTTGAGATGTTGAGGCAGATATACGGTAAATGTAAGTCTGTGAAATCGGTCTGCCTTGCAGTTGAAAAATTGAGACCAGAGAAGCTCTGAGAATTCGAGAAAATGAGATACATGTATTAAAATAAATGTGCATATCAAGACTGTGTCTCTGATTTGAGTCATTAGATATTGGACTATACTACCTAAATTTAAATGCTTTATTCAGCTTTTAATTAAAATCTGCAAGTTTTAATTCCTGCATAACATGCCATACATAACAATAAACAAAAGGTCACCAAAACTGTGTCAGCTAAGCTATAGTCTGTATGATCATTATACAATGTCAACAACAGTCTGAAATTTGTTTTGTCATTTCTGATCTTACGTTAAAGCAATCTTAATTTTTGAAATAGAATCTATATTTCTGAAGGATAAATTAAAGCTACTAGATTCTAGATCTATATTTGTAAATGTGTCACAATAATTGGGGAAAAACAGATATGGGATGTGTAATTATAACTTGTAAATAAGAGTTTAGTGACAATTTTTATTTGAAATGTACAGCTTACCACAGTGCATTCGCAAGAAGAACTTCTTCAGGTTTAACCCACATTATGTACCTATTGCTAGCATTTAAAACAACAAAAATAAATTGCTGACGAACTTCCGACAGAGTGTGCGTCCACCATTTTGATTTTGTTTTATCACGTGACTAATGCACAAAACATTATTTTTTACGACGTTTCAACAATTCTACTAATAAACACTACTTGAAAATAATCTGAACGACTTTACACAAATTGATAATTTATCATTTATTGAAATTTGTAGAAGTTAATAGTACATCGTACTAACATTCTAAAATTAGATATCACGTGATTTTATATTTTGGGCTGTGTGTATCCATATTTTTTTTCAGGTTAATCTATATTCTTAATTAGATCTATTTATTTTTGGATGTAAAACAGATAATCAACATATCTGTTCTATTAGTGTATAAGTTGATCCTCATTATCAAAGAGCTATAAAAATAGATCTTATTTATTACTTGAATTATTAATGCAGTACCTTGATTGTACATAGTATTTTACACTGTATGAAGAACTAATACAGGTAAGCTTTATTAAATTATTTAGTCACATACATGAGCAACAAAGCATTTGTGCAACCAACTAGGGCAGTAACAGATATATATTAAAATGGAAATTGACTTATTTTACGTCTAACACTGGACACTATACCATAATTGAGCTATAGAGGTGATAATTATGAAAATTGAGCAGGATCTTTTTTTTTTTTTTTATAGAATTTTAGCTCTCATTAGATTTCAGTTATTACACTCTGCGAATGATTTTGAACCTGTCAAGAGATAAGACAGGTGTAGCACCAGGTGAGTCATCGATCAGAGCACAGGGGAAAGCACAGAGAAGCCAGCTAGGAGTGTAATATTGGTAGACCATTTGCACAATAATTCCAAAAACCTATGCTCTCGCATGGTCAAGAACTTCAGGTTAATTCCCATCATTCCCATCAGTCATGACATTTAAAGCTGGAACACACAATCATGGTAATGTCAATATTTAAAATAAAAAAAAAACATATTACAGGTTTCTCAAATGTGATATATCATATCAATTTTAAGTTATTAATTGTCAAAATATTTTAGGAAACATTAATTTTGTTAGGATACAACTTGAATATTCCTCCTCTGTTTGGTCGCCTGCAATTCACACAAAGCTAAGGTCATTTATATGGAATGCCAAATTAACATATCAAACATAATAATAATACATACAGGTAAACTCGAATATTAAATGCATGTATGCATACACATATACTTCTCTCATTATTATACCCCCAGATACAAAGTATATTTAGGCTATATTGCCATGGAGTCACGCATGTCTGTTGGACAGTGTCTGTCCATAATTGTCAGCTCCATATCTTCTTGACCTCTGGGAATATTTTCATAAAACTTGCATCAATTTTTAACCTGAGACATCAGGACAACATGCAGGTTATTAGGTTCAAGGTCAAGATAACAGTAGGAGGTCAAAGGCCAAATAACTTTGTGTCAGATCCATATTGTTTAAACCACTTGGAAGATTTTCATAAAACCAGCATCAGTTGTTTACGTCATCAGACTTATGTGCTGAGTGCACTAATCAGGTCACTTGGTCCAGTGACAAGAGGTCATCTTAGAGGTCAAAGATCAAACAGCTTAGCTTTGTGTACGCTCCATATCTTCTTAACAGCTTCAAAGATTTACATTAAAATAGCATCAAATATCTCCCTCATTAAGACAACATGGAGAGTGTACAACCAAGGTCACTAGATCAAAGGTCAAGGTCACACTTCAAAGTTAAAGTTGAAATAGTTTAACTTCGCTTCCACTCCAGATCTTCTAAAACACTTAGATTTTCATAAAACTAGTATCAAATATTGAACTCATCAATACACGCAGAGTGCACAATCCAGTACACTAGGTCCAAGGTCAAGGTCACACATAGAGGTCAAAGATCAGATGGCTCAAATATGTATTTGTTCCATATTTTCTGAAACACTGAACTGAATTTCGTAAAATGACCATCAAGTGTTTAAACCTCAGCCAGACAACACGAAGAGTACTCAGGTCCAGGGTCAAGGTTACACTTAGAAGTTAGAGGTGAAAGCTTAAAATATTTGTAAATAGCTCAAATTTACATGCAGTGTGCACAACCCAGGTCACAAGGTTGAACTGTTCAAGGTCAAGTCAAGGTCACTTTTGAAGGTCAAAGGACAAAACATTTTAGTCTCCCTGTATCAAAGCAGCATGTTTGGTTATCAATAACCTTTACTGATAGCTCAAGTTTGAACCTGTAGAAAAGCTGTTGGTGTCCAGTTCATAAAGGACTTCAACGAAGGATCTTTTTTTTCTCATCTGAGCACCTCGATGTCTGTCATCCATCCATCATCCACAAATTCTTTAAAGAACATCTCATAAACCACTGCCAGTTTCAACCAAGCTTCAAAGGGATGTTCCTTGGGTGATCCTTTCATATTCCATCAAATCTAGGTAATCTATGCAAAATTCTGGTTTCCAAGGCAACCAAATGGGAAAACTTTAAAAATTGACTCTAAAAAACTGCTGGGCCAATTACTAAATTTCCCCAATTCATCGTTAAAAACATGGGACTGGTTTTCCATGCATGCATGAAAAACTATGAAAATCTTCTCGCTGAAACTGCTGGCCTGACTTTGAAATAATTTCACAGCATAGTTCTAAAATTATCCGATCAAGCTGTAAATGTCAGGTGAGTGATTTAGGGCCATCATGTCCCTCTTGTTACAGACTTTTACCTCTCAAGATTTCAATTATTGCACTCTGCAAATGAATTTAAACCTATATCTTAAATATTTCAATACTTGATGCAAGTGATAATAGTTAGTGTGCACATTCTTTCATTTACAGAGAGATGCAAATGAAATAATATGCACAAAAATTTATTTAAAGAAGGCATCAGTTTATATCAACAGAGCATTAAATAATTGCAGAGATTCAAATAATTAGAGAGAATTAAGTTAAAATGGTTGTGTTTCAGTTGATTTGGAGTTCACATACCGATCCATAAATCTTCTATAAATTTTGAAAATCATTTTGGGAACCAAGATTTTAACCACCAAATTATAATCAACATGTTTTCTATTTCATTTATTAAATACCGTAACACTAGACTAGCTCCTAGACTATGATATATCTTTTTACATTTTTATGATTGAATGTATGTAGCCAGTCTATATCCTATGTCCAATATCATATGATAATTTCAACATTAGTCCTGTGTGAAAATCTCTAAAATAGACTGGCTTTTTTCTCTATGAAATTGAATTCGTCAAAAAAGGGAAAAATATAGAAATATAGTTATTATCAGTCTAGTGGCTAGTCTACCGTAACACCTGACTATCAACTATGATGCATCTTTCTTTAAAACATTGGCTTATGGCCAGTTGGTTGTCACATAATTCTTTTTATCCAAATCTTTAATGGAGGGGATACCCATGGTAATGAGCAATTTTTTTCTTTTGTAGAAAGAGTGCTCAGATTAGGTATTACGCATCTGGAGTTAAAATTCAAGAGTATGGGAAACAGCGGTTCAACTATAGATATGAACAGTCCCGAGGGACAGTTTATAACCTCAGAGATCCAGAGTAACTGTGTAGTGATATTTTCCAAGACATCCTGTTCATACTGTCGTGCTACGAAAAATTTATGTCAGAAAATTGGAGTAAATGCCAGAGTTATAGAACTTGATCGTAGACAAGATGGTAGTGATGTACAGAATCTCCTAGGAGCCATCACTGGTGCCTCTACAGTATGTGAAATTTAAATTGTATTTAGACATTCAACAGCATTGTGTTGTATATATATGCGTTAAGCTGTTTAAACTTTGAATATAAGCGTGTAGGTAGGATGAAAAGTTTATCGTTACTTAAGATTGTTATGTGTTTGGGTGCTTAATACCTTTCTTTAGTAGTGTTTCAGTAAATTGCGTAATGTGACGGGAACTGCTTAATTTTGATACCATACGATAATTGTACCTGGTACTTACTTCTGTTCAGCATAAAGTAGCTGACATAAATTCCCCACAGGAAAATGAGATGGATGATTAATATTTAATGCCCTCATAGTTCAGTTCTTGAGCATCTGACCACTAAACCATGGTAAATTAGATGGTAAACCATGTAAAGGCCTTGAACTATGGTGAATCAGAAGATAAAACATGTGAAGGCCTTGAACCTCGGTAAATAAGATGATAATCCATGTGAAAGCCTTGAACTGTGATAAATCAGATGATAAACCATGTAAAGGCCTTGAACCATGGTAAATAAGATGATTAACCATGTAAAGGCCTTGAACCATGGAAAATCAGATGATAAACCATGTGAAGGCCTTAAACAGTGGTAAATCAGATGATAAATTATGTTAAGGCCTTGAACCATGGTAAATCAGATGATAAACCATGTAAAGGTATTGAACCATGGAAAATCAGATGATAAACCATATGAAGGTCTTGAACTGTGGTAAATCAGATGGTAAGCCATGTAAAGGCAATGATTACTTTTAAGCTTGACTATACAAAGTATGGAAAGCTATCCTACTCGCCCAGGTGTCTACATCCACGTCCACACATTGAAGTTTTGATGCACTTTCACTTTGTCTCTCTTATTACATGGTGGATTTGTTTTAGTCTTAAAATAGTTATACCTCATCACAACTCACATCCTATGACACAAGGGCCATAACTCTCTAACCAATGTTTCATGAATTATCCCCCCTTTTTAACTTAGAATTTCAGGTTAAAGTTTTTGTGCACTTTCACTTTATCGGTTTATCAAACTTAAAGTACCGGTAGTTATTCCACATCATGACCCACATCATATGACAAAAGGCAAATAATCCTAGCACCAATTATTCATGAATTTTGCCCCGTTTTTACTTAGAATTTTGTTTAATTCTGATGCATTTTCATTCTATCTTTGTTATTACAGAAGGGATTTGATTCAAACTTAAAATATTTGTTCCACTCCATCAGCCATGTCATATAACACAAGGGACATATCTCCAGCACCAATTTTTCTTTAAATATGCCCCCCTTTTATTCAGAATTTCAGGCTAAGTTTGATACATTTTCACTATATCTCTGATTTGATTTTAACTTAAAATAGTTCTTCCACATCATTGTCTTCTTCATATGTCACAAGGTCCATAACCCTGGCTCCAATATTTCATGAATTATTCCCCCTTTTACTTAGAATTTTGGTTAATTTTGATGCTTTTTCATCGTATCTTTGTCATTACTTAATAGATTTGTTTCAAACATAAAATGATTGTTTAACAGCATCACCCTTCTTCATATGTCACAAGATCCATAACTCTGACACCAATATATTATGAATTAGACCCTTTTTACATAGAATTACAAGTTAAAGTTGTGGTGCATTTTGATGTATCTCAGTTATTACTGAATGGATTTGATTCAAATTAAAAATAGTTGTTCCACATTATTAGCCACATAATATGGTGCATACTAGTAATACACTTGCAGAAATATTCCATGAATTTTGTCCCTTTATACTTAGTTCATGTTTTTCTCTCATGATCTTCTGTAATTAATAAACACATTTGACTCGGACTTAAACTAATTTCAAATATTGTAATCCATGTGGAAGTCATTATTAAACACTCCTTTGATAGCTCCAGCTTCCTTAGATGTGCCCTTTTCACTTATATCCAGCATCAAAATAGTCGAGCGCTCTGTCTCCTGTGACAGCTCTTGTTACAGGTGTTGAAAAATTATTCATGTGCTTGATAATATTGTAATTTAAATAGAAACTTAAAGAAAAACAATGTATAACTTATTTCAATCTCTTTTTTTCAGGTTCCTCGGGTATTTATAAATGGGAAATGTGTTGGTGGTAACTCAGAGTTTCAGAAACTTAACAAGAGTGGAAAGTTGGCTGAACTTCTAGCAGAATGTGGAAATACGTAGGAAATAGAGATATTACATATTTTAGTTGCCGTTTCAAACTTTCTGCAGATCTGAATGCTGTTATTCAGGATCTGAAGAATTTAGATATTGTTTTAACTGTCCTATCGGATCTGAAATACTTACATTTATGTCTGCCTTTCAGTACTTCACTGAGTTGTGTTTGATATCAGTTATATCTTTCAAGTGTTTATACTTTTAGCTGCATTTAACTTACATGTAATAAACTGTAAAAATATTTTGAATTTGTTAAAATTATTGCCGTAGTGTTTCGCAGTTCTTCACTAGACTAAGTGACCAGGTCCTATATTGCAAAAAATTCCAAGTCTGACATCAAGACTTGGCTTCATACTACAAAGTAATTTAATTGCGTGTGTGCACGAAATTTCATGGTTGTGGCCAGGATGGCTGTTTGATGGGGTTATATAAATTCATGGAGATTGTCTTTTGAACATAAAATGAATGGGAATTTTACTGCTTTGTTGCCCCATGAAAATTAGGATTATATAGTATGAGAAATTTCAAACTTGTTCATTCTTCGTTAGACAATTATAGTTTTCCACAAACATTTCTTTGAAGACATTTCCTGCAAGTGCTAAAAAGCACTAGATATTTACCTGTACAGATTATTTAAAGATGCCGAACTTGGGTGATTAAAAGTCTATAGGCTGTGGTCAACCATCTCAGAACCTTAGATCAGATATGAAATACATGTAGCTGGTTCAGAGCTGGTCAAAGTAATATCTGCTTTATGGGTAGAAAAATTGTTTCCAACTACACTGATAACAAACATTATTGAGTGGAGAGTATTTATTCTGTTTGCTTATAACTACATTTAAACACCACTCACTTGAGCATCAATGGTTTGAGTGTCTGTGATTACTCAAGCAAGGTATGTGTTCCTCGGCAATTTTCCTGAAATTTTCTCTGACTGGATTGCTCAAGCATTTTGTTTATCCCCTTGCAACTTCAAGTGATATCCAAGTCCAAATAATGTAAAATCAGGGTCAGTATACATCAATATTTTAAGTCTCAAATTTAGACTCGTTCGAAAAAATGCTAAATTTTCTTTTTGATATGTCATTTTATTTTTACATAGACTGTGATGAAACTTTGCAGTAATAAGTACTGGTAACAGGAAGTAAAAGCATCATAAAAAAATTTCATCTGTATAAAATAATTAATGGGCTATAAACAAAGTTATGGCAAATTAATTATTTGTAAGTGTAAGTTATAGACTTTAAACATTTATGAATACAGACCCAGATATTTTCATGAGACTATTAGTTTGCTATATTTAATCCCTCATCACGAGTGGTGGAGGGTTATAGAAATGGTCTCTGTCTGTACGTCTGTCCATCCTTCCATAACATTTTGTGTCCACGCTGTATCTCTTAAACCCCTTGAAGGATTTTGATGAAACTTTGGTCAAATGATCACCTCATCAAGATGATGTGCAGAACTTACGAGTCAGCCATGTTGACTCAAGGTCAAGGTCACAACTCAAGGTCAAAGGTTTGAGCCTTCCATTTTGTGTCCGCTATGTATCTCCGTAACCCCTTGAAGGATTTTCGAATTCATTGATGTTGTCATACATGGACTATGAAAATATACTTAACAACATGTATGCTTCCACCCAATACCATCAACCCTTTCATTATCTATAACAGTGGTGGGGGATATAGCTGTCTTTCAGACTGCCTTGTTGAAATTGGAATTGGTTCACATGGTACAATATTCATGATCTATGACCAACTTTTAAACATGGGAGATTTCTCATAAGCACTTTTGGGAGTATTTACTTTTATTTATTTTCACGAAGACAGATTCTTGTGAGTAAAGCAAAAAAAAAACCTGGCCAAAATTCCTGATTTTACAGTACACATGTTCGAGTGATAAACCAGACACTACATTAAGAGCGGTTTTCAAGTAATAACTAGTACATACAGTTTGTGTATCTTAGATATAATGAATAAATAGTCAAGGCCTTTGAGTGCTTTGTCGCCTGATTTCTCACAGTTCAGAGGCACAAGAATTGAACCATGATGAACCATGGTAAATGAGACAACAAACCACAAGGAGATCTTGATTTTCATTCTTACATGGTTATTGAAATATTGATTAAATTTAGCTGGGTTTCATTTAATCAAGCAGAAACAAACCTGACATCATTCGGCAATATGACGTCATAATGCGTACTTGTCGGCATGTCACCCAATGTTTATCACAGAATATACAGAGCTTGACTTTCTTCTTTGTTTAATTGACAATCAAATCCAGCCATGTAAGAACTAACAATAATTTCATACATCTCCATGAAAACTTTGTAGTACATTTAAGTATTATAATTGCTATCAGTTTCATGCTTACACAACACCATGTAATATCTTTGAAAAATAAAATGACTATGAATTTTGTTTGTTAGGATTTAATTTCATGATTGGTGGAAACCATAAAATCCTCAAAATATAGTTCCTCACTTACCGGTACCTAAAGATTTCACAATAGTTTTTTCTAAGTCCCTTCCTTTTTGTTGTACACATACATGTATCACTCTATTTAAAACTTTTGGCAGTATGTGTAACACTTTATTTTGTTTGTTACCATTTAAGTATTTTATTATATCTTTAATTATATTTGTTTTTGACCAGTTCTTTTCTGATACATTCAAATTTTATTTACTGCATTGGTTATGGTACTGAAATAGTTAAAAGAAAGAAAGAAAACAAACAGTACAGTTATTTTTATTCTTCAAAAAATACTGCAATATACAACTAAACATATGTTATATATCTAATATTTGAGTTTTAAAAATATGAAATTAATGTATATTTTTAAACCAAAAATTCTGGCAAGTTTTCAATGATGGCAAGTATACTGTGAAATCATTTTATTTACTTTGCACAAAATTTAGTGATTGGTGCAGCCTATAATTTTATGATGATGTACTGTGAAACATGCATATTTGTTGGGGACTAATTTCAATAGATTTTGTAGCTGCCTCGATCCACGAAATTGAATCTCAGTCAACAAGCAAAGTTCACATTCTTTTATCTTGGTAAGTCGAAATCCATAAATTCCTATCCTAATGAAATAGCCTTTATGGACAAAACCACAACATTTTAACCCTTACCCTGCTAAATTTCTATAACGAACTTGTCAATTTTTCAATTTGGACAGTACCATTAACTGTTTAAAAGGGGTGCTTACCAAAAAGATACTGACTGAATGGCAAACAGTGCAGACCATGATCAGACGGCACAGATGTGCAGGCTGATCTTGGTCTGCACTGGTTTGCAAAGGCAAAAACACTTGCCACCAGTGGGCTAAGGGTTAAACACACAAACTCAAAAGATTTCATGGTAAATTAGCAGAAATAATACTTTTTGTTCAGATTTAATTGTAATTATCTGCTTGAAATGTACTACAAAATCCTAATATATATGAGTGACTTATTTTTGTGGATTTCATGGCTGCATCAACCTGCAAAATTTAATCCCAGTGAACAAACAAACCTACCAATCTGCAAAATTTGAAACCCATGAATTCATGTCTGCAAGAAATGGTAATTTTTGCCACAAAAGTTTATACCCATGAATTTAAATTTCACAATACCCTCCCCCACCCCCATCAATAATGATTTCACAGTGCATTATAATTTAATTTTAAACATTCTTTCATTTACAAGTTCGAGTATACAGTATGTGTTCAAGCTTATATATAATGGCATATTTAATTTGACACAATGTACTTGGTCTGCCAGAGCAACATTTTGGAGAATGAAACTACATGTATATTTAAATGGCATTGTAATAACACCATAGTTATTAACTGTAATACCCTGTTTCAATAACTCTAATAAATGTTATCACAGTGCTGATAAATTCTTTGGTCCAGTGGAATCCAGCTTCACTTTTTAGGGTTGAGATCTACTATAATTTTTCCTATACTCTTCTTGGAATACAAGTGCTGCAAAAAGGAAAAACAGAATGGAAAATTTCACTTGTATACAGATTCAAATTGTGCATATACATATGTGTTTATTTCTTAACAATCATAACCAGAACTTTGAATTTTTAAACTAAAACATATTACTGTTCATTGTACACAAAACAAGAGCAATTACAGTTTGCTCACCTGTTTAAATACATATATAAAAAAGCTTTATACAAAATTTCTTTGTTGAAAAAAAGGCATAGATCTAGTTTAAGTTGATGCACTCTATCTACAGTATTAACTTATGATACTGGCTATGTTCAAAGAGCTATGTAAGAAATAATATATCTCATTTTGTGATTTGTCGTCAAATAAAACCATTGTTTGGAGTTCAGAGCTGCGCCCCGTGATATAATAATATGCATCTGAACGACAATGACTTTATTCAAAAGCTAATCACTAAATGAGATATATTAATTTGATTTTAAAATGTTGCCAAGGATTATTAAGTACATCCTTTATGACATCCATCAAATAATTGTCTTTCCATTGGTGTCTTTTCCAGCATGCCGCTATGCGGTTTAAGGTTATGACATAATAGTTGTGACGTCAGAAAAATGTATTGTTGTATAATAAAACACAACTTTGAGCCTTCTTTGTTTAATAGGAAATGAATCGGGTCGTATTAGAATTGAAAATGAAATCAACAAACTAAATTTTTATACCTCAATAGAAAACTTTACCCTACCTCAACAGCATCAACAATTTTCTCCAGTCCATTGAACGGCCCTGCTGATGCTTTCTGTCCAAGATCAACGAAACTTTTCAGTTTTCCCTCATTGTAATACTGTATCTGCTTCATAACATATGGTGCAGAATCTTCAGCAAATTGTGGCAGGAAGAATCCTCCAACACTAGCTGACTTTCGCAAGAGCTGAAATATTCAAAATATAAAGATGTACATATTAAAGTCATACAGTAGATGACGGGTTTTTAGCTCACCTGAGCACAATGTGCTCAAGGTGAGGTATTGTGACTGGTCATTGTCCAGCATGCAGCGTGCGTCGTCCGCCAACATTTGCCTTGTGAACACTCTAGAGGCATGTTTGTCTTGATGATTTCTAGGTCAAGTTTGAATCTGGGTCATATGGGGTCAAAAACTAGGTCACCTGGTCAAATCAAATGATTTTGATGAAATGACAAACTTTGGCTCTTTCAGGGGTCAATCAGGGGCCATAACTCCAGAACCTATGATTGGATCTGACAGATTCATCACAGAATCCAAGATTTATTGTTATTGAAGATATTTGCAAGTTTGTATCAAATCAAACCATAAATGAAGTCTCTATATGGCTGCAAAAGTCAAAATAGCAAATTTTGGCCCTTTAAAGGGCCATAATGGGATCAAGTCAATTTTCGAAAGGAACTTAGATATTATGCCAATACAAGTTGTGTGCAAGTTCTATTAAAGTTGATAGCAAAATGTGGTCTCTATCGTGTTAACAAGCCAAAAATTCAAATTTTGGCTCTTTAAGGGGCCATAACTCTGGAACCCATGATGGGATCTTGCCAGTTTTCAAAAGGAACCGAGAGATATGCCAATACAAATTGTATGCAAGTTTGATTAAAATTGATTGCAAAATGTGGTCTCTAACTTGTTCACAAGAAACTGTGGCTGGACGACGGATGAAGGATGATCACAAAAGCTCACCCTGTTACTACCTGACAGGTGAGTTAAAAAGGCATCCAATATTACATCTTAGTTAAGTATGGAAATATATTGGATTGTCAGATGATAAAAATCGCTGATTTGAATGAAGTAAACAAAATGAATACCATGGAAGGCAATGTTGTCAGTGTGCTAGCTGGTTTATATCCCTTGTCTGACTCATACCCTTCAATATAACCTATTATGATCAGGCGTCCATGTAATGCCAAACTGAAAGAGAAGGAAAACAAGAGATATCAGAGGAGAGGGTGTGGTGGACTTGATAGTGAAACAGGGCATATCTGAGGAAACAGACTTATCACTGGATGATGATGTTGGACATAAGTTTGAGTCAAATTCATTTGGTATTAACAGAAACAGAGTGAAAGTATATCAAATATTAAGCAGTATTTCGTAGTAAACAAGAGCACCGCCTTGCGGGTGCAGACGCTCATCTGATTTTTTTGTCTCTGTATAACAGAAATGTTGTCGTACCCATGATTTTCTAAGTCCAAAAGGGGCCATAATTCTTGCAAAAAAGCAATGTAGAGTTATGGTACTTGCTGTGCAGAGTCAGCTATTAATAGCGAATAACTGCTCCAAGTTTTAAAGCAATAGCTTTGACCGTTAGGAGAAAAGTTGACCTAAACGCAAAACTTAACCAAGAAATCTGATATTTTCTTAGTCCAAAAGGGGCCATAATTCTTACAAAAAGCAGGATGGAGTTATGTTTCTTGCTGTACAGAGTCATCTTTTGATTGTGAACATTAACATAAGTCTTGCAAGTTTTAAAGCAATAGCTTTGATAGTTTAGGAGTAAAGTTGACCTAAACATAAAACTTAACCAAGAAATCTAATATTTTCTAAGTCCAAGAACCTGGACCATAATTCTTGCAAAATGCAGGATGGAGTAATGTTTCCTGCTGTACAGAGTAAGCTATGGATGGTGAACAAGTGTTGCAAGTTTTAAATCAATAGCTTTAGTAGTTTAGGAGAAAAGGTGACCTAAACATAAAACTTAACCAGGCAACACTGATGACAATAACTCTTTTTTCTTTCAAAAAATCAGATGAGCTAAAAAGGACATAATTCTGGGAAAATTTATGCTAAAGTTATGCACCTGATGTTGTATGATGCGGGTGATGATATGAAACAAGCCCATCAAGTAAGAAAAGTGATAAAATGAAAGTGCATCAAAACTTTAGCCAAGATGCAGATGCTGATGCCAGAAAGAGTAGGACACCAGTCCTGTTCATATACTTTGAAAGGTCAAGCTAAAAATGTTTCATTATGACTGTACTTTTGATTTGAAGCATGCCAGATACTTTTGCATGACCTGGCAACATTACTGTAAAGTCCTTTCTCTTCGTAGTGTCTAATTTCTTAAAAATTAAGAGGCTTCCTCAACCTTTACATACAAAGAAATCTTAATTTGTGTTTTCTTTCATATCTGAAATCAATAAATTCATGTCCAAACACAAAGACTTAGATCAAAACAAATAAAATTTGATCCTGGCTAAACAAAACAAGCAGATTTCTCTTTCATTTGAAACAGTTGTAAAAAAAACTCATAGATTGCATTGTCAAAAAGTGCCTTGAGCTTGAGTTGTACTGTAAGCATTTAAAAGCATCAGCAATGAAGTTTCAATATGGCTGAGATTATGGCTTCGATAAGAAAATTGTGGTAAACAAGGAATTGGTAAAACCGAATGATGCTCCCCGATGCATGTGCTTGTCCACATATGGGGAATAATGTATTAGAAACACCCAAAAAGTTGAAATAATAAAAAGAAGAAAATTGAATAATGGGAGATAATTAAAGCAAGGGACATATCATTAAGTGTAATTTTTGCCCCTATCATTTTGTGAAGTTTCAATGAAATGCCATTAATACTTTTCAAGTAATGCTCCGGACAAGCCTTATTTTGTAAAATAAAGGGAGATAATTCAAAAACTAGGTGAAGCAGAGTTATGATTCTTTGACACTGCACTCTCCGTCAATGGCATCTATCATTTTGTGAAGTTCCAATGAAATGCCATTAATACTTTTCAAGTAATGCTCCGAACAAGCCTTTTTTTTGTATAATTAAGGGAGATAATTCAAAAACTAGGTAAGGTAGAGTTTAGGTACTTTGACAATGCACTTTGTCTCAATGGCCTCTGTTATTATATGAAGTTTCAATCAAATGCTGTAATATTTTACAAATTATACTTGGGGGGGACAAGCCTTATTTTGTATAATAAAGGGAGATAATTCAAAAACTAGGTAAAGCAGAGTTATGGTTCTTTGACACTGCACTTCCCGTCAATGACCTCTATCATTTTATGAAGTTTCAATGAAATGCCATTAATACTTTTCAAGTAATTCTCCAGACAAGCCTTATTTTGTATAATAAAGGGAGATGATTCAAAAACTAGGTAAAGTAGAGTTATGGTTCTTTGACACTGCACTACCCGTCAATGACCTCTATCATTTTGTGAAGTTTCAATGAAATGCCATTAATACTTTTCAAGTAATGCTCCAGACAAGCCTTATTTTGTATAATAAGGGAGATAATTCAAAAACTTGGTAAAGTAGAGTTATGGTTCTTTGACACTGCACTTCCCCTCAATGGCCTCTATCATTTTATGAAGTTTCAATGAAATGCCATTAATACTTTTCAATTAATGCTCCAGACAAGCCTTATTTTGTACAATAAAGGGAGATAATTCAAAAACTAGGTAAGGTAGATTTATGATTCTTTGACATTGCACTTTGTCTCAATGGCCTCTACAATTAGGTCAAGTTTCAATGAAATGCCATTAATACTTTTCAAGTTATACTCCGGACAAAAGTGTGACGGAAGGACGGACAATGTGGCAACTATATGCTCACCTTTCGGGGAGCATAAAAAATATTTACTTTTTCATAAGTACTGATTTACACTTATTTGTACTGGGTATGCTTTTTTCTTTACTAGACACCCAAAAAAGCTTATTATAATCTGGAAAAATATATGCAAAATGAAGTGAAAATTTAATATTAGTTTGAAATATAATCATTTACTTTTCAACACATGTATCAAACATATCCCCTCCAATCGTCTCGTACACAACATCTACCCCTTTCTGGAAACAGTAAATTATAACTTATATTACATATATATTTTTGTACTGGTAGCATTAACAAATTTGAAACAAAATAGCAAGTTTTTCTTTATACCAGAGGGTCATCATGACCCTGTATCACTCACTTTTATACTTGTACATGTAAGTTACTAAAGCTTTAAAATATGTACTCTATAAGAAATGAAACTATAATGATTTTAATTAAGTCAACTGCATTTCTCTGGTGATATATGAGCAACCTTTCCTTTAACCTACCCTGTTTATGATCTTACAGCAATGCACATTATGTAATTTATGGCCTCTAATAAAATAACATTGTAAATTAAGGATATTTTGTCTAAATCAAGGGGATTAAAGCAATTATGACCAATATCATTGTTGCGCTAGATCTTGTGGACATTTATATTGTATGTAAGTTTCATGAGGATTGCTGAAGAAATATGGCCTTTGAGGACTTAAAATGTGAAATTTCAACAAAATCAACAGCCATAACTCCTGTATCATTACAGTTATCTTGCTAATTACCGAAATTTTCTAAGATGTTACAGCTATAAAACTTCTGTGTAAATTTCATGAAGATTTTGTTCAAAATGTAAAATAAGGTTATTTTGACTAAAAAAAAAAGTCCATATTCATCATATGCTCAATCCAGGGTTTTGAGCGATCGATACATAAGAAAATGTAAGGAAAACAAATGAGGACAATGTGAATTGCTTGAATAGGCCCTAATGCTTGAGTTACTGATACTCGAGTAAGTTGTGTTGCATTGTTTTAAAGATAATTCAAAAAGGAAATTGTTTATTAGCAAACTAAAGCCATCATGAGTATTACCCAATGTACAGTAAATAACATTCATTAAACAGCTTTATGTTAATGGTCAGTGCTTCTTAATTAATGAAATAATTACAAATTCCAATTAGTTAAAATATCCTTTTGAACTTACTGGATATTCTTTTTTCAAAACCTCTCTCAGATTTTCTGTTTTATAATTGACGGGTCTATCACAACCAATTTCCTGAAAAACAGCACTGTTTATATTTATCATGTACATGTACACAGTTACTAGCAAACATGATACATGTACATTACAATGAGAATGATATTACTGACAAAAACAGTTCATAAAAACAACATATACAATAATTTATTGTCTAGAATCAATACAAACAAGAATTAAGTCAAAATGTAGCATCAACAAGTAGCTTCGTTCAATAAATGCTTGATGCCCCCAGTGGCATCCTTGTCGATAGATTTTGCACCTAAGTCCAAAACGAGGTCAAGGTCAAGGTCAAACTGAGGTCAGGTGATGTCTGAAGATGAGGAATGGTGACAGGTTACATCCAAGAGATGGCCCATATTAAGCAACCTAAGTCCAAAATGAGGTCAAGGTCATGGTCAAACTGAGGTCAGGTGATATCTTAGGATGAGGAATGGTCACAGGTTACATCTGCATTAGTATCAAGTCATTCTAGTAAGGGGTATTGATGTTAGACGAAATGGTCCCATTTGGTTAACCTCATACGGACGGACGAATGAACGAATCGACGGACAGGACAATCACTATATGCCTCCCGCATCAGTAGATGCTGGGGGCATAAAAACTAAGAATAATATTAGAATACATCAGGGAAGTACTCTAAACCATCTTTGTCTAACAACAGTACTGCTATGTTTCAATTTCAACAACATATGAAAAGAAACTATAGTGGTGTGACAGACAACCGTACATTTTATGGTGTACCGGTAATTTGCTAGCTTTGCAGTGCTCCAGCTAGCTATTTACAGCAGGGCGCATCGCCCGTTCTGAAATTCGTTCCGCCCTGTTGCCCCGCCAGGCACCCTGCCCGTTTTACAACCATTCATTTCTTTTTTTTAGCCAAACTTCCCTTTTTTGCCTCTGTGATTATAATACACTGCTTTATTGCCCCCTTTTTATCGAGTGATACACGCCGGGGGGCATTGACATAATTAGCAAACAGTTAAACAATATTACCTGCTGTAATCGTGCCCTAGGCAGACCATGATATTTTAGACTGCTCCACTAGCATTAAAATCATTGAACCTTAGTGTTAAAACAGTTTGCAAACCAGTCTGAAATCATTATCATTTCGCGCCACCTGTCAAAGTGTACTTTCGTTTTCGGTAATATAGTCGTAAATACCCCTTTATACACAACTGAAACTTAAGTCCAGACACCAGACATTTATATGTAATTAATAAAAATCGATCACAATCAAATTTAAATAGGAAAATATTTTGATTTTATCGTTTTACAAGTTTTTGAAATCGAAAGTAAGTTGTCGTCTGCTTTGGGAAATTGCCGTTTTTTCATGAAGATTTCTTTGAAATTAGTTTACTTAGATGTAATGACAGGGTACACTTTAATGTCAGATACTGTGAAATGCTGTTAAACTGTCTTTGCATCATAATATTTTTTCAAAAATATTGTTTAAACTGGACATTCGACGACTTTTAGAAAAAAGTGTAACCATATCCGGATATAAAATTTTGGATACCCGGAATATGTCTATTACAAGTGCTAAACTTGCTTTTAGACTGTTGTAAGTTAAAAACTTTGCCTGATTTCATTTATTTAAGTGGAAGTTTAAACTTTATTTTCTGTATATAATATGTTGCAGGTATAAATTTATAAATATCAAGTAGCCTACATGGAGAAGATGTATACTGAAATTGTAACAAAATAGGCCAGTATGCAATTACAAAGAAATGTTACAAGTTGAAAATCAATGCCAAGTAAAATACAAACAGCAGAATTTTTAGTTAATAAATAGGTGCATTAGAGATGACAGACATAGCCTATTAAAAGACCATACCTAAAGTGTGCCAAAAAACATGCCTAAATTATGCCAAATTCCATGCCTAAAGTACGTTAAAATGCACTGTATGCATGGACCAGTTATATTTTTTTCCCGGGGGAGCACGGTCCCGGACCGACCACCACCCCAGAAGTGCCCTTTTCAGTGCCAGCACCCTGCCCTTTTTTAATCCTAGCTGGAGCACAGCCTTTGTTTAATTTTCTCTCATTTTTGGGGGGGATACTGAAATGTGTTATTTTGCTTTGTTATATATTCCCTCGCTGAAGGGATAATGTTTTGGTGTTTATGCCATATCATATGAATTCCCTTGCTGGATGGCAGTTATGGAGTGGTCAAGAATGGGATGGTCTGACAGAATGACAGACTGAAGGAATGCTGAACTAACAGACAGACGGACAAAGTCATGGTCTGTGAAACTGGTTTTTAATCAGCAGAATTATACCACTAAAATGCATGAAGGTTATTACAGTAAAATGAATTTTTTAACAAACAATTTACATAGGGTATGAGGAATAAGCTAAAAATAAAAGGTTTAAATACACTTAATTTACCTTCAGAAATTTCATCTTATCTTCAGAAGAGCATGTCCCAATCACATGACATCCTTTCAGTTTGGCCCACTGAACCTACACAAAGAACAAAAAGAAATACATTAAATCAAAACTTAAATGATGTGATTAGAAAATACAAGACATTACACTTGTTCAGTAATAGCTGTCCTTAGGTACATAAGACAATATAAGATAAGGTTTATTTCAAGTGGGCAAGATAGCAAACAAGTACAAACATAAGCTCATGTGAGCTTTTGAACCGACTATAAACATCTCTTTATGAAACATAAACAAGGTTTCTCTGAGTCTATGTAAAGTATAAATTACACTTACAGCAATTTGTCCAGTACCTCCAGCTGCAGCAGTAATCAGCACTGTTTCACCAGACTTAATGTGACCAACCTGACAAAAGAAAAGGTTTCTGAAACTATAGAGTCAGACCCCAGATGTACAGAACAGCAAGTGATGTTTACCGGGTATAAGACACACATGCCCTTCAAGATGACCTGTCCAAGGTAATTTTGCTGTGAGCTTTACATTTGACAAGATAAACCCTTAAAACTACTTAGGGTTATCCTGCTGACCATAGACATTGGGTATATTTAATTTGACTTCTATAGACATAAGCCGTCTAAAGCTATTGATAAAAAAACATTTTCAGTCTCATGGCCGGGCCTTGTCCTCACCCCTTAAGGGATCATCCCTTGAGCATAGATAATAATGCTATGAAGTTTAATGTCTGTAAGCCTAAGCATTATTCAACTTTTAATCAGAAATATGTTTCAGCTTTAAGACAGGGAGACCTCTGAATCCTAAAAACAATAGGGGACATAGTCTAACCACAGGCAATCACCCTATGAGGTCTGACTTCTGTAGTCGAAGCTTTTTCAGTTACTGATCACACAGCATTCTAACAAGAGCCGATTTGTTTTCCTATTAAATAAAGAAGGCTGAAAACTGTGTGTTATTATTCAACAATTAATTTTTCTGATGTCACAATTATTACATCATAGCGTTAGATGGCATAGCGGCGTGCTGGAAAAGAAATCAACAGAAATCAGGCAAATATTTGATAATTATCGTCAAGGACACAGATAATAATCCTTGATAACATGACTTGTTAGAATTGAAATAATATATCTCAAACAGTGATTTGCTTATGAATAAAATCATTGTCGTTTAGGTGCGTATTATTATATCACTGATGCCTTTGCATCTAAACTCCATAAAGTATTATACAGATCAACCTATATTTTAAAGGTGACATCAATATCAGCTTGTAAGAACAAAAAGCAACCATCTTCAAAACAGCAAACATTGTTTTAGTCAGTAGTTTATAGATATGAAGAAGAGTAAAGCTGAATTTCTTCCATTTACTGCATGACAAACATACTTAAAATGTTTTCTATGTTCTTCACACTCGGACTACATGCAGTTCTATGTAAAAACTGACAAATCTTTGATCTTGTAATTTAAAATAAAATTTAGCTAATGAAATTATTTTACAAATTTTGAAAAAAAAATATCATAAATGTACTTTTAATATTCTGTAGAAATGTTTACTTGCTGCATACTAACAGTGGCTGGAGGGTGGGGGGACTAACTTTCACCAATGTCAAGGCTGCTTACCGGTAAAATGAAATTGCAATGAAGAAATAAAATTTCTAATTATTTCATCTTTAATGTTTGTAACGGACAGAACACATTTAACAAAAAGCTGCTGCCCAAAATTCATGCATGTAGAATCTATCTCTCACTTGAAGGAACTTAACTCAAATGAACTTAGCTACTGTTGACAACAACACTATTCATTAGGCAATATTCAAGAGAGAGTTATTGTTCTTGACTTACATATGTACCGGTAACAAGTGTATATATAGTTACAAGGTGAGAGCACTTACAGAATTTGTTTTAAAACAAGAGGGCCCTGAGGCCCTGTATCATTCCCCCTACCTAGTTCTAGATAACTTAGTGTCTTATATGGCATAGATTTCATAGAGACAAACATGTTGACTATGTTTTCTATAAATCAGGTAGAACAGTGAAAATTTTCAATAATTTGACCTAATAACATAGTTTTTAACCACAGATGCCCCAATGAACTTGACCTAGCTTTCATACAGTAACAAATTTATCAGAAATTGTATTGAGAATGATATTCTGACCAAGTTTCATTAAGAATGGACTAAAATTGTGACCTCTAGAGTGTTAACAGTCAAATTGATGACAACACATAATGGACAACAAGTGCTCAAGTAAGCTTAAAATAATCAGAACAAAAATTTTAACCAAGAATTATCAATTTTCTAAATACATAAAGGGCCATATTTCTGACAAGTGGGAGAATTATAGTTCTTGGCAAATGATGAACAACAAGTGTACAAAGTTTCAGTTCTTCACTGACTTTTTATAACTCAGATGAGCTAAAACATATGCATAAAAGATATCCTGGGGAAATGAGATAAAAGAACTTAGAACTATAAGATTCTTTCACTAGTTGTAGGTGCAGATGGGAATATCTGGCTCGAGGGTTACTGTTAGGTGGTAACGAGGCTCCTGCCGAGTTACCGCGTAAACAGTTTCTCGAGAGCCAGACATTCCCATATGCACCTACAGCCAGTGATCAAATCTTTTTCTTGCATACCATATTCAAGAAATTCTTGTAAAAATAAAATCAATCGAACGTCTTTCTTTTTAGAACTATTTCTTATTATAGTAGTGCATTTAAACAAAGCGCAGGAAACCAACTTCCGTAAACAGGAAAGACGTCATAACATTTCAAAGACAACTGGCAAAGCTTAGCTTCGGTTTTGTTTTATCATTTGCAGAGTAAAGTTATGATTTTTTGATAAAATAACGTTTTTTGAATCAAGAAATATACTATCAGGAACAAAGAGGAAGTGTCAAGGTATTGGATTTTTATTCCATTTTATGAAATAAAATATAAATTACTACATAAATCTTCTACAAATATGTAGTTTGTAATACGTCGTTAATACAGCACGAGAGTCATCTTACACCCCGGGGTGTAAGATGGATTTTTCCAGCACTGGTAAAAATACCGGAAATCCCTGTCTGGTATACAAGAAACTTTTTACTACTGCACATTGGATTTTTTTGCACTAGTCTTGTTTTGTTATCACTAACTTTAAGGAGTGAACTGAAAAGAACACAATCTACAGTAAGTGTTATACTTGATGTAGTTACATGTAAACAAAAGCACAAAGTCAACTGTATATATAAATACCTTATCCAGAGATATTGCTGCTGTGTTTCCACTAAGTATGAAAGGAAGATATTCTGCCTTTAACTTGGGTAGCGGAACCAAGAGCTTGTCCTTCATCAGCTGTTAAAATAAACAAGAAAGATGTCAACCACGAATGCTCCCCTGCTAAATAGTTTGATAGTATAAGCAGGCATTTTTCAGATGTCACCAGATACTTATGAAACCTGTTCATGCTGGTCAAATATGTCTGTGCTATGATAACATGCAGAAAATTTTCTGACCAGTTCTAATATAAGCTGGTCTGAACTCCAAGTGTCTGTAGAAAATGTGGCCTTCTGAGTGTTAACAATGTCTTTCTAAGATATTTAATAAGACATCAGGTAACCCAGTTTTATATCTGACTCAGTTTTCAGAGACACAAACATTCTAACAGAGATTATGAAGATCTAGTAGCTTCAAACTAAGTTTAGTGATGATCCATGAGAAGATATTTAAAGCTTTTTTTCTATTTTGAGCTCTGGTGGCCCCTAAAAAAAGGCCAAGCAAAACCATTTCAAGAAAACTTAAAGAGGCCATTACAAGGATGCTCAATACCAAGTTTGGTGTAATTCTGACCAGAAGTTTCAGAGAAGAAGTTGTTTAAGTGAAAAAGTTATTGCAGGATTATGGAGTTCAGGTGAGCTTAAAAGTAATCAGACATAAAAGTGAAAAAAAAAAGCTGATGTCCACTTCATTATGATGATGTGTACCAAGTTTCATTTGAAGGACGCAAACCACAGGAAGTAAGTAGGGGTAAGTACACAAGGTACACAATTTTGTAAAGTTAAAAAGGGGCATAACTCCATAAAAATTAGAGACAGTTTCACTTGAACTGACAGAAAATTAAGGAGTCAAGTATATAACATACATTTTAATGTAGTTGTAACATTATTAAGGCCAAAATGGGGAAAAACTGAAACAACAAATAATCAGGCATAAAAGTCCAGAAAATTCACACATTCACTTCATTCTGGTGATGTATACTCAGTTCCACTTAAACTGAAGGAAGGTAATTGTAATATTGTAAAGTTAAAGAGTGACTTAACTCAAGAAAGAATAAATAACTCCAGAAAATATGTGCATGTCCACTTCTTGTTAAGGTGGTGACTTTGGTCAAAACTGTAACAGGTGTTGAAATTGCAAAGTACAAATGTAATACTGAAGTTCAAAAAAGGGACATAACTCAAGAAGAAAATCTGACTTTGAAGTTCTCTCAATATGCATATATCCAATTCATATTTCTGACGTTTACCAATAATAAATCATTTTTATTTGAATTAATTGAAACTGAAAAGGAAAGTGAATACACAACGTAATTGCCATGTTTTAAAATCAAAAAGTGAAAGTCCAGATAAATGTAAATGAGCATTCATATTGAATATGTATACCAAGTTTCATTTGAATTGCATGAAAACTATGGAAGAGTTAAATAAACAAGAAAATATGACAAAAAACTAATAGACAGACTGACAATTCAAACATATGCCTCCTGAGTCTTCAACATTGGCATCATAACAGATAATGGTACACATGGAATTATTCCAGATACAATGTCAAAACATTAGCTAGAAATTTAGGGTTTCTTTTTCATCAGGTGCAAATACCTACAGAAAGAAAAAATTGTAACACATACCTATATACTGTTTGACCTTACCATAGAAATAACAAAAAAGCATGTAATTTAAAGCTTTAACAGGTTTCATTAAAATCTACGTTGTAGTTTTAATAGGTCAATAGGAAAATTTGCATAAGGTCCAAATTTAAAATCAGTACAGCAAAAACAAGAGGGCCATGATGGCCCTATATCACTCACCTGTTATCATTGCACTTGAGGACAAGAAGGTCCTCAGAAAAAATATCTAAGTCCAATGGACAGTAACAACAAAGGGAAGAAATTTAACCAAAAAGAAAAAAAAATTCTTACAAGGTATAGATATGTCAAAATACACCTAAAAATTGGAGGTACCATCCATATTGTACCACAGAAAAGTGGTCTCGTATTTTCCCTACGGCCAATAATAAAAAAGTTACTAAAAATAAGCTATTTATAGTAACGTAAAAGGGAAGTAATTAAAAAAAAAATTTTATTGTAAGTGAACAAAAGAAGGATCTGCTAAATAAATCTGTTGACATAAATGAAATTTCAGATCAGTATCTTCATTAGTTATGGAGATATACCCATTTTAATTTGAAATAAAGGGAGGTAATTTGACATAAAATCAGTCCATAGTTATATACCCTGATTGGCTCAGTCCAATTAATGACAATAATGAAATTTCAAATAAGTCCTATAAGTACTTACTGATATAAATCCATTTTGATTACAATCAGGGGAGGTAATCAGATATAAAATAACTCTGGAACCTACGATTGGATCTGATTTGTCATGGAATCCAAGATTTATTGTTGTTGAAGATATTTTGGAAGTTTGTATCAAATAAAACCATAAATGAAGTCTCTATATGGCTGCAAAAGCCAAAATAGCCAATTTTGGACCTTTAAGGGGCCATAACTCTGGAACCCATGATGGAATCTGGCCAGTTCAAGAAAGGAACCAAGATCTTGTAGTGATACAAGTTGTGTGCAAGTTTGGTTAAAATCAAATCATAAATGAAGCTGCTATTGTGCAGACAAGGTCAAAATAGCTAATTCCGGCCCTTTCAGGGGCCATAACTCTGGAACCCATTATGGGATCTGGCCGATTCGAAAAAAGAAGCAAGATCTTATGGTAACACAAGTATTGTGCAAGTTTGATTAAATTCAAATAAAAAATGAAGCTGCTATTGTGCAGACAAAGTCAAAATAGCTAATTCTGGCCCTTTCAGGGGCCATCACTCTGGAACCCATAGAGGAATCTTGCCAGTTCAAGAAAGGAACCAAGATCTTATGGTGATACAAGTTGTGTGCAAGTTTGGTTAAAATAAAATCATAAATGAAGCTGCTATTGTGCAGACAAGGTCAAAATAGCTAATTTTGCCCTTTCAGGGACAATAACTCTGGAACCCATAATGGAATCCGGCCAGTTCAAGAAAGGAACCAAGATCTTATCGTGATACAAGTTGTGTGCCAGTTTGGTAAAAATCAAATCATAAATAAAGCTGCTATTGTGCAGACAAGGTCAAAATAGCTAATTTTGGCCCTTTCAGGGGCCATCACTCTGGAACTCATAATGGGATCTGGCCAGTTCAAGAAAGGAACCAAGATCTTATGGTGATACAAGTTGTGTGCCAGTTTTGTAAAAATCAAGTCATAAATAAAGCTGCTATTGTGCAGACAAGGTCAAAATAGCTCATTTTGGCCCTTTCAGGGGCCATAACTCTATAACCCATAATGGAATCTGGCTAGTTCAAGAAAGGAACCAAGATCTTATGGTGATACAAGTTGTGTGCCAGTTTGGTAAAAATCAAATCATAAATAAAGCTGCTATTGTGCAGACAAGGTCAAAATAGCTAATTTTGGCCCTTTCAGGGGCCATAATTCTGGAACTAATAATGGGATCTGGCCAGTTCAAGAAAAGAACCAAGATCTTATGGTGATACAAGTTGTGTGCCAGTTTGGTAAAAATCAAATCATAAATAAAGCTGCTATTGTGCAGACAAGGTCAAAATAGCTAATTTTGGCCCTTTCAGGGGCAATCAATCTGGAACCCATAATGGGATCTGGCCAGTTCAAGAAAGGAACCGAGATCTTATGGTGATACAAGTTGTGTGCAAGTTTGGTTAAAATAATATCATAAATGAAACCACTATCGTGCAGACAAGAAATTGTTGACGCACAGACGCACGACGGACGACGGACAAATGGTGATCACAAAAGCTCACCTTGTCACTATGTGACAGGTGAGCTAAAAAAGCAAGCACATGAACTGTGCATTTTCATTTGTAGAATTGAATATTCTTTGTATATCCTGAAGTTTTGGATGTTATGATTTAACCAGTAAGTATATCGGAACATGCAGAAGTACTTTAAAACTCACCTTATACTCACTGAAAGCCCCATACTGCATATACATTACAGCTTGGCCAGGTTTGTAAAGTGCATTTGGTCCAGCGGCCACTACTTCTGCCACAGCCTGTGTAAAGTAGTTATCATTGCAAAACATAAAATCTACTTTTTACCCATCTTCATCATATAATTACAAACAGCATCAGTATGAGAACTTGTAAGTCATATTTGTTTATTATTCCTTCTCTTGAGAAGGAATATTATAGTTCAATAAGTCACACTTGACTGAGCTACTGATACAGAAAGCTGTTGTCATTACAAGCTGGCCAATAAAACTCTGTGAGCTTAGAAATAACCTCTGACGTTAGACAATTCTTTCCTAATTGAGGCGACTCTCTGCCTGAACGCGTTCCGTGGATTACATATTACTAAACCCGAGGATGTTATTTCCTCCATTCTTGAGGAAATAACATACATTCAGTCGACCAGATAGACATATATCAGCAAATTTAAATGTAAACAACTAAATATTATCGTTACCTTGAAATGCATAGTTAATATATGAAAACAAACCCCATTGCAACCCTCTAATTATGCGCAACAAATTCACGCATCAAATCGTAATTGATTAACCGGGTCAATGTCTTATTGCCGTATTTACTCTACTGAAAGTGGTAACAGATTTAATTTGTTGTTGGATTTAACAATTTATGTTAAATAACTAGCGTAAATACTTACTTGAAATTTTTTGGCAGTATAAAACAGACATTGCAACAAAAATTTTACAAGATGATCATTTTATATTTATATAGATATGCCCTAGAAGGAACTTTTGCTATGCTTTTACTTGTATGTAAATTAACTGCTTAAAACTCACTTAACTTTGGAAAGAGACATGTGTATCCTGTAAAAAATGTATGGCATTTTGACAAGAGAACATTTAGATTGAACCCTAAGTATGACCGTGACATTTGATCTAGAGGTACAGGGATATGTGCCTTGTTGTAGTGAATGTTTATGCCAATTTTATATTCGTCCAGGTATAAATTCATCACAGACACGACAAGAAAAATAGATAAAAAATATCTAACCATTAAGTGTGACCATGTCCATTCAGCTAAGTGATTTTAGTAATTTGTGTGATAGCTTGTTCATTGTGGCAAATGTTTTGCCATTTTAATTGAATATCCACCAAACATAAAGAAGTTATATACTGGACAAGAAAATTGAGATTCAATATTTGACCTCTAAGTGTGACCTTGACCTTTCCGCTATGGTTCTGGCATTACATTTTTATGGTGAATGCTAAAGCACCTGTCACACTTCCAAGGATTAGTCTCCCGAATTACATGCGGATGCAATACATTGGTATCTGAGAGAATCCATATCAGTCAATAAAAGTCCATCTTGGAATAGGGAACATCTGTGTATGGACTTTTATACGTAGACCTGTTCTGTGCATGCTCAAAATAAGTCCACAGGTAAAAATTCCGTAAAATAACCGTATTGGTCCGTAATTATCCTAACTGATTCATATCAGACCATATTAAGTTTGTTTTGTATCTGTGTGGTTTTCATGGCACAAATAGATGCAGACATTTACGGTTTAACTACAGGTATAATCAGGATTAGGTACGGACTTAATTCGTACTGTTTTGGAACGATTAATTAAGATTACCTAAAAAGTGTTAAGGCTTCTATAGGAATATAGCCAAATAATGACATTATTTTACAGTATGATAAGATTTTGTATCAGAATATCACCTGAATTTAACTTTAAGGTTTCATTTGTTAGGTTCCCATGACATCCACCTTGTATAATGTCAGATTATATTACAATCTAGTACATCTAGTACATCCCACAACTTAAATGACTGACAAAGAACTGATGTTACATTGGCTTGTGATGGCTTGTGATGGACAGACTATCACCATGTGCCACTCATGGCCCATATGCCAGAGGTGGTTCAAGAACACAAACAGGGAGAGAAGATAATAAATCCACGGGCAGTATTAGGCACTAATTGCTGAACTCAACTTGGAAAATCCAGAAGCCGTCAAGAACTTCATCAGACTAGTGCTGGACCTACGATGTTTGAGGAGCTTCTACAGACACTTCGTCCCAAGTTAACCAAGAAACATACCTGATAAAGGGCACCCCTTGACCCTTGAGTTAGACTAGATGTGACACTATATGCAATATTAGTTGGGTATACTTTCAAGAAACATTTTATTTCTCAAAATATCTGAATAGCAATATTTTATCATAAATTGAATCAATATATTAATCAAAAACCCTATTCAGATAATTATGATACTAGATTGATATACTGACACAAACCTATTTCCAGAGGAAACTTGATTTATAAACTTACTTTAAAACCTATTTCTACAAACTGATATAATGACAGATTTTTCTGGTATAAGATCATAAGCACAATTTGTAAATAAAATTATCACATTAAGTAAACACCGGGTGTAAACTTACTATATATGCAAACATTTCCTAGACATATACATTTACATACAATATAATAGGACATGGTATAGAAACTGATTACATTGATCTGAAACCCCACATAATATTTCCATAGCAAATTTGATGCAATATACAAGACTGAGTTCTGAGATTAAAACTTATTTCCACAGAAAACTGGATCAAATATACTAACCCCAAAATAGGAACTTGACTTAATATACTGACCTCAAAACCTATTTCCATTGGAAACTTGGCATCTGGGTTATACCTGGCAGCAGTGAAATTGATATCTGATGCATTTATGCCAACAAATCTGAATATAGAAATGAGATCATTATTTTCCACACACACACAAAATGTTTCCTTAAGTTAAGCTCTTGTTTTTACAAGATTCTGTCAAAAAAGTACTTCATTGTAATCATTGAATTTAAATGTACAACACATACTGAGATACAGCTTCTAATAATATACCGCAATTTGTCCTTTAATAAAATTATTCTTTGGATTTAAGATGAGAAGGAAATTATATCATATATAGAATATGCATCTAAATGAATAACAATTTCATTCAAGAGCAAATCACTATTTGAGATATATTACCAGTATGTTGATTCAAACACTTTATCAATGATAATTATGTACATCCTTGATGAAATCCACCAAATATTTGCCTATTTTGTGTGGGTTTCTTTTCCAGCGAGCTGCTATGACATTTGATGCTATGACGTAATAATTTTTAGTCTTCTTTTTTTAATAGGAAAACAAATCAGGTCCTGTTAGAATCTACAATAACATCTGTTTGGGTGTTATATTTTACCCCCTAAAATTTTAATTCATTGCCAAACTGCAGTAAATCAACATTTCAAAAATAAATCATAAACACAGTTATAATTATGATAAAACGTCATATACTTGACCATGAATAGTTGTGCTCAACAACATGGGCGTAGGAGCCAGTTTAACTTTGGGGGGCCAAACCTTTTCAACCGGCGGTTTGTGGGGGGGGTGTTAGCAGCAAGGTATCCTCGGTGCATTATTCGTGACAAAGACTCAAAGCCTTGTACAGGGATTAATTGGGCCATAGGCCCCGCAAACCTTTATGTTTTAGCAATCATTGAGTTATTCTGATGATACACATACGACTAGGCACTGAACTGTCTTAATCAGTCATATTATGTATTGTTCTATTTAAGTGTGCCATTTTTTTACATTCTTCTGTTGAAGCCCTGGACATACAATTAATTAGCACTGCATTTGTCTAATTGTGGTATAAAGTTGTGGAAATATCATTTCCCTTGAATGGACAATGAAAAACAAAAAAAAATACATAACGTTTACATGCGTAAACAGGCTTAATAGTTAGGCCTACATTGATTTTGCAGACGCTCAAACCGGAACTGTAGTGATTGCGCTCGATGATATATTATTTTTATAAAATGTAAAAAATTCTTGGCGTGGCGCGTACAGATTTCAGTACTCACACTACGGAAAGAGACATTTTTAGTCAGAATACAAGGGAAGGCCAAATGCAAATCAGAAATCGGGTTGAAAAGAATTATATGATGCTAAGTAAATGTTATATTAGACTGCAATTTATATCTCTTTTCCAAAATATTTGGGGGGCCAAACTATACTTTGGCCCCCCCTCTCCTAGCTTTGGGGGGGCCTGGCCCCCGCTGGCCCCCCCTGCTCCTACGCCTATGAACAAATAATCAAAGCCTTGAAATGTCTGATGGTTGCGGGTTTTTGGTAGATTTATTTTCTGTTTAAATGCCAGTATATGAATAAACATGAATGAGAAATAAATACAAATTTAATGTGCCTCATGTCTAAGATGAACTCTGCCTGACCCAGCTTGTGATGTAACCATGGGCTGGAATACTTCTTATATAATCTAAATGGTCAGTGCAGTGGATACAGGTTGAATAAGAACTGCTTGTTCATTGATAATTCATCCGCATTTTTCATGAATGGGACTATTTTGTTTATCACATGAACATCCTTTGTGTGTGATTTGGAATCAAATAAAGATGCTACATGATTGTCAGAAATACACTTAACTTTGGTAGCGGGATAAACCCGCAACCAAAAATTGTTGCAAACAATATATAGATATACATTTTTGTAGATAAATCCTGTTAAAAGAATGATTTTTAATGCATAAATAAATCAAAGCCTTGAGATGTCTGGTGGTTGCAGGTTTTGCTAGAGTTATTTTCATTTTAAATGCCAATCTATAAATATACATTTATAAGAAACAAATACTAATGTGCCTCATATCTAAGATTAACTCTGCTTGAACTTACATAAACAGCTGGAAAGCAGTGATGTAACCATGGGCTGGAATACCTAATCATTGACAGATCTTATATAATCTAAATGGCCAGTGTGAATGGTTAGAGGATGAATAAGAACTGCTTGATCATTGATAATTCATCCGCATTGTTCATGAATGGGACTACTTTGTGTAGCACATGAACAAATTCCTTTGGATGTGATTTGGAATCAAATAAAGATGCTACATGATTGTCAGAAATACACTTAACTTCGGTAGCGGGATAAACCCGCAACCAAAAATCATCACAAGTTGTATTAGAAAAGGAATCAGTAGAATGCCTTGCAGGGGTTGGGAGTTGACCAAATTTACCATACTAATTAATTCAAGTCGACCAAGATATGATCTGACACAGATGTGCTAGTATTAAAGTTTTGACAGTCCAACATTTGCAGCTGAAATACCATAAAATCATTTAATTCCACGGGTACATAATTTTGCAGCTTTAGGCTAAAACAGCTGTTTCTTGTGACATATGAATTCATGGATAGAAGTATTTAAAATAGAAATTTTACTTGTGTATTAAGATTTTGCTTCAGCAATTTACTAATCATGAAAATTAGTCCATAAAAAATGATTATACAGTTGTAAGCTTTTCTTCTATTGATAATCTCATCACTGCATGTATAAAGTATAAACAGTAAGCATAATTATTTACCTGTTTTTGACCAGCACTTCTCCATCACCGGGTTTTGGGGTAGGCTCTGTCACAATAGATACTACCTCCCGAAATTTGGGGCTTGCGCGTGTTGCCACAAGCTTCCGGATGGTTTTAGGCAGTTCCTTTCCAGACATTCCGTATTTTAACAACTTTATTTAGGGAGTACTATGACACTAGATGTAGATTTTTATACTAGTCTTGTTCCATAAAGTGAACCGTCACAGTTTTTTATTAAATAACTTTTTTTTAGGGAGTACTAGCTATGACACTAGATGTAGATTTTTAGTTTAGTCTTGTTCCATATAGTGAACCGTCACAGTTTTATTAATACACAATTCTGTTATCTCTTGCATGTAAATATACCCGACCTACTTACAGGGTCAACATGTGCAGACCTGGATGCTTATATAGATAAAATGAATTGAAAATGAAATATTTATCTGTCTTTTTTTCACTAGGTTTACAGGTAGACTATGGCCTGACAATCTCCCTGAATATGAGGCTTGCCCATGTTCCCACATGAAGGCAGTTCTTTTTTTTTTATTTACTGTTGAAAGTGAACTGTCATAGTTTTTTAACACCAGATTTTATCTCTTGTATAGACAAACCGTCCATAGTGTGCTTCTCTTTTTGACCAAGTCCTTGTCAAACAAGGGCCATAACTTCCAGTATAGTTAAGGAAAGGCCACAATTTGAACTGATCTTAACAAAGAGTTCTCTAACTTGGATATGTACTCTTAGTATTAACTATCATGGGCTCCATGAACCTAAGTGTAAATGATTAAACCTGAAAATTTCAAAATCCATTGCACTATCTAAAGAATTTAAAGACACCAACTTCATCATCACCTGTGACAGCAACAACAAATTCAAAACCATCAGCAATACAACATTAATGACCTTAAAACATCAGCAATATCAATTCATAGAACCCATTGAATTAGTTACTATACTAATCATCATCAGCAGCAACAGCAGTGACAACATCACAATCCTTATTATAATCTTATACATAACATCATCAATATTTAACCACACTTACAAACAACTTAAGTTAAAAAGATCTTGGTGCCTTCTGAAAACCAGCTAGATTCCATCATGGGTTCTAGAGTTACTGCCCCTGAAATGGGCAAATTTTTCTATTTTGGCCCTTTCAGCCATAAATAGGTTTCATTTATGCTTTGATTTGACACAGACTTGCATGGAATGTTTATCTTGATGACCTCTAGGCCAAGTTTGAAACTGGGTCATGTGGGGTCAAAAACTAGGTCACCAGGTCAAATCAAAGGAAAAGCTTGTTAACACTCTAGACATCTTCATGAAATTTGGTCAGAATGTTTATCTTGACGATTCCTATGTCAAGTTCAAAACTGGATCATATTGGGTCAAAAACTAGGTCACCTGGTCAAATCAAAGGAAAAGCTTGTTAACACTCCATCTTCATGAAACTTTGTCAGAATGTTTATCTTGATGATTCCAAGGCCAAGTTTAACAGGTGGGTGATAGAGGGTCAACATGACCCTCTTTGTTAAGGTTCCAGACATCATCATCATCATCATATCCTGTGTTTATTTGTCGACTGCTGCGGGTGTCCCAGTAACTAGGGTAGGCAGCAGGTGGCTAGATTGTTTAACACCCAGTCTCCATGCTTCTCTGTCATGTGGGTCAAAGCTGTCAAGGTTGTAAGCCTTCAAGTCCCGCTTGACACATTCCAACCAGGTCTTTTTAGGTCTCCCACGTCCTTTGGAGTTTGGTATGGACATACTCAAGATCGAGTTGATGCATGAGGATGCACGAATGACATGACCATACCACCTCAGGCGTCTGGTACGAATAGCCTCTGTCACCTCCTGTAACCCCAACTTTGCGTACAGTGCTGCTATGGGTACGTCGTCATTGGGTTTGATGCCACAGATCCATCGGATCATTGACCTGTCGTTTCGACGGACCCGCTGTAAATCTGGAGCAGAAGGCGCCCACGTTTCACTACCATGCAGTAGGGCAGAACGGACACATGCATTGAACACTTTTCCACGAGTCTTGAGGGATACATGCTTGGAAGTCAGAATTGGCAGGAGTTTCTTGAACTTTCCCCAGGCAGTACAACATCTGGAAATGATGGCAAGTTCACAGCCTCCACCAGCACACAGCATGTCGCCAAGATAGCAGAAACCGTCTTCCACGTCAAGCAGAGTACCATCCACATCTACTTGAGTGACTGGTCTACCATCAATTGGCCTTGCCTGGCCACAGCATCTAGGACATACGTATGATGGATTGGCGCTCAGTCTTCCAATGATGCCACTGCACTTCTTGTGAACCCAATGTCTGCACTTGGAACATTCGATGGAGTTTACCCCAACACCACTCCGACAGACCGCGCACGGAAAAGCACCGGAGTCTCACAGAAGATCCAGACCAGAGCCAGAGATCATAAACTTGGTCTTCTTCATGTTCACTCTCAGACCCTTGTCTTCCATACCATTCTTCCACGCCTTCAGCTTAGTGACACATTCCTCCAGTGAATCGGCGGTCACAGCTAGGTCGTCTGCATACAGGAGCTCCCAAGGCACACCTGTGCGGAACTCGCGTGACAGAGCCTCCAGAACGAGGATGAAAAGTAGGGGACTGAGGACAGATCCCTGATGAACTCCAACTTCAACTCCGAACTACTCGCTGTACTGCCCGTTGACTCGTACACAGCTTCTTACATCAGAGTACATACCCTGAATGACACGAACAGCCCATTCCTCAACACCCAGACTCCTCAGTGCCCACCAGAGGACTTTCCTTGGTACACGATCGAAGGCCTTCTCCAAGTCGACAAACGCGATATAAAGTGGCTTGTTTGCAGCTATGTACTTCTCCTGTAGCTGGTGTAGGATGAAGATAGCATCTGTTGTATCTCGGCCTGGCACAAAGCCAAACTGCATAGAGTCAATGTCCACCATACCACGGATGAAACTGTCCAACACACGCTCCAGTAACTTCATAACCTGGTCGGTGAGCTTAAGGCCTCGATAATTACCTCGGTCGAGGGCATCACCTTTACCCTTGTAGAGGTTCAGGATGTAGCTCTCTTGCCAATCCTTGGGGATCACACCACTACTAAAGACAACTTCCGCCAGCTTTCTTAACAAATCAATGCCCTCCTCACCTGAGCCTTCAACATCTCAGCTATGATGCCCGAGGGGCCTGCAGCTTTGCCACACTTCATCTTGCTGAGAGCCTTGCGAATAATATCCATGGTGACAGGTGGGGGTGGACCCTCCACTGGGTCAACCTTAGGAAGTAGGTCACTCGGCCACTCGAACTCAACATTCAGAAGTCTAGCATAGTGTTCAACCCAGGCCTTCATCTTGTCCTCATCATTCAGAGATAGTTCTCCCGCATCATTCTTAACACACTTTTCACCCACAACATCCTGATTTGTCCTGTCCATTTGTTTTGCAAGCTTGAAGATGCTGCTATCATTCGGAGAGATGTAAGCGAACTGTTCCTTCTCAGCTTCTGACTTTGCCTGCCAAACCGCATGTTTTGCTGCCGCTTGGCCTCATTGTAGGCAGCCTTAGCCTTTGTTGCCTCGGTTTTGTTGCCTGCTTTAACCAGAGCTTTATATGTCTTAAAGCTAACCCGCTTGGCCTTGACCGCATCTTCAACCCTATCGTCCCGCCACCAGGTTTCCCTTTTCCACCTGTGGTTTTTAGAAAGACCACACACTTCAGAGGCTGTTTCAAGAAGTGGGTTTTTGAATCTTGCCCACACATCTTCCACAGAACCAACAGAATCCATGTTTGCATCATCAGTTACTTTGTCCTTGAAGGTAGCATGGAATTCATTTGCCACGGTTTGATCCCTAAGCTTCCAGGTACGGATACGTGGAATGAATTTGCGCTTTTTAGCTGTGGGGATGCTAACTGTGAAGTCACAAACAACCAAGTTATGTTGTTGGATGCATTCCTCAATTGGGACGACCTTCACATTTTGAACTGATTTGCGGAAACTCTTGCGATAGAGTATGTAGTCTATCTGTGTTCTGTGATTACTTGAACAGTATGTGATAAGGTGACTGTCTCTCTTAATAAAGCAGGTGTTGCCAATAACCAGATCATTTGCTAAGGCAAACTCCAACACTCTCTCTCCTTCGGTGTTACGGATACCAAATCCTCGACCACCATGAACTTCCTCAAAACCTTGACCTTTAGCACCTACATGGCCATTCCAGTCCCCCGATGGAACAAGAATCTCTGATGCAGGGATTTTGGTGACAACTCCTTGTAGCTGGTCATAGAAGCGCTCTTTCTCAGTTTCAGATAGCCCGGACTGTGGTGCGTACACGGATAGGAAGGTGAAGACAACCTTGCCTATGACAAGTCTCATGAGAATGATTCTATCGGAAACACGCTGAACGTCAAACACTTTGTCGACCCATTTCTCAGCCAACAGAATTCCAGCACCTCCTAGACCCCTATCATTTCCACTCCAGAAGAACTTGTATATAGAGTCCTTTCCTTTGATTTGGCGGGTCTGATTCGCTGAAAGACTGCCAGCCCATCTATGCTCTTGCACACAGCAGAGGTCCACTCTTCTCCGGGTCAGAGTCTCCACCACCTCACTGCCTCTCTTCTTCAGGGTACCCACATTCCAAGTTGCTGCCCTGAACTTGGTCGGGTGCTCGTTGGATTCGCCACGATGGCCGGACCCTGCCTCCCGCACCCGAGAGTCAGCCAAGCCCGAGACGCCACCGGCAGACCTATGACTGCTACCGGTACCGCCTGTGTGAGATTTTGATGTACAACTAGCCATATTGTGAAACAAAAGTGTTTTACAGGACCGCCTGTCCTAGCTGACGCCCTAACTCGTCTCTTTGCGGCGTCCGAGACATGCACTTATTATTGCCATCACCAGACCTCAGACACCGAGGCAGCATTTTTTTAGGGATATAGTGCTCAGACAGTATGAATGGGGTACACACTGAAAGTTTACAAGTCATCATTACATTTGAACACTTTGTCTTTTCATTCTGACATATGTTAAGTTGTTGTTGAAACAGTTCTCTCTGAAATGAAATTCTACACGCTATAAATTATGAGCAAATCAGGTTGACAAAAACATCTTACTAGCTTGAGTAATTGGGTATAGGAAGTGTTGGTAGTTCAGGGGAAACTCCCTGGGAAATTTTGAAATTCTGCAAGGCAAAATGGTGCAATTTCTGAGAAAAGGATCTGAGTAAATAAAGTTGAAATATACACAGCTCACCTGCATAATTGGAGTGTTGGACATGGCAATGGTACACAAGTGTTGTAAGTTTCAAAGCTATATGTCAAAAGGTTTTCTCAAAATGTAGACTGGTACGAAAAACTTAACCAAGGTGTGACACCGAGGCCATGGTGAGTAGGATAGCTGTCCTTATTCTTCAAATAGTTTAGCTTAAAACAAAATTGTTTCTGCTAAATAAGCTGATTAATATGCACATTCCACTGTGGTGCAGCGGGCTAAAGCATTGGTCTAGTGCACCTTTTACAATGTGGAATGAACAGCTCCCTTACAGAAGAAAAAGGCCTGCCGCTTACTCTTGCTGTGTACATACAGCGTATTTGACGCGTACATGATGTGTACTTAAATCAAGGGCTTTAAATAGTATGCAGGATATACACCGCACATACACAGAGAGTACGTTTGTAGTACACTTTTGACATGCAAATGAGCTCTGCCGCGTACTACGTGCTGCGTACATGCTGTGGACTACATAGTACACAGAATGTACACTGGAGGAATCTAGTACGCGGGAAGTACACCGGAGAAATAGTACGCAGCATGTACGCGGCACATACACTTTTCACATGCAAATGAGGCTGCGGTGTACTACCCCTGCGGCGTACATGCTATGTACTCCTGCTGCATACATGCTGTATACTCCTGTGGCGTACATGCTGTGTACTCTTGTGGCGAAACTGCTGTGAACAGGTTTTACTGTGCATGTGCAGCCTTTTCTAAATCAAACAAAATTCAGAATTTGACAAAAATTCCTGTTCCACTCAATAACTTATTCGGGGGCATTTGTCATCTACTGTGACATTTCTTGTTGTTTGTTTGTTTTTATAGAAATTAAACAATAGAATGTGTTTTTATAGAAATTAAACAATAGAATGTGTGATTATATGTACAAATGTTAACATTAATGAGTTAACATTTTGAGCATTAAAGCCTTTATAAAACATGATAGAATTGTGTTTTGCTTAAGAGTATTCAAATAACAGTGAGAGCTATTAATTCTTCTCATTCGGGCACTATTGAGGCCTTATCTTGGTAATTATTTCATGTATTACAAAATGTAATGCAACAAAGTTCAAATAAGGCTTTTTAATTATCCAAGTTAGAAAGCTCCAGGATTAATTCAAAATGAAAAAGAATATATTTTTACATTGCATGCAAGGTGCAGCTCAGAAATCACTTAGATGTAAGCTTCACAAATGAACATTGCAAATAGTTTGGCAAATTTTCATTGTTCAGAATAATCTGAACTATTCTATGCTATTAAGATAAAAGTTACTTGGAAATCAAGTTCTTGCTTCCAAAAAAAAAATGTACAAATCCTTCCTGCATGAAGTGTACTTCAGACTTTTACCTAAAAAAATTCTAAGTATAAACACCAAAAGAAAATGAACAAGTCCCTCCCGCATATATGAAGTGTACTTCAGACTTTAACTTATAAAAAAAACTATGTATAAATGCCAACAGAAATTGTACAAGTCTTTCCCGCATGTATGAAGTGTACTGCACAAATTTCAAAGTATCTGCTGTGTACATGCAGTATACTATTTTCTTGTACAAGTCCCTCCTGCGTACATGCAGTGTACTCCTTAAATTTTCAGAGTCTGTGCTGCGTACTTGAAGTGTACTAGTGACCTCCTGCTTACATGCTGTGTACTCTTCGAAATAGTACGCGGCATGCGGTGTATGTAGAATGTACTCCTCTGGCATACTACTGTGTTCGCGGCATATACACAGCAAACACTTAGCATGTACGCCACAGAGGCTTGCTTCTGTAAGGGAGGTCACAGTTCAAAGCCTGGTCTGGGCCTTACTTTGTCATAGGCCCAGCTCAAACCATGCGAGTCAGGAATTACATATGGCAGTGACACATCTTCTTCTGTTATATACTTCTAAATGGCATAATTGGATGCAGTCAAGTATGCACAATAGAACAAGACACTTTTTCAAACAGAACCTGTTGGTGTGATGCAAAGTTTGAAAACCTGGTTTTCGTAAAATTTACATGTGTCTTGTTGATTGATTTATACAGTGAATAAAGTAATGTTTCCATTGAAAATGGATTAAAATGGGTAGAGAAAACATGTCCTGTGCCCCTATGTTCCTGTATTTTACTGCTGCTGATCCTGTAGCTTGTACATTGCTTTTAACCCTTAGCCTGCTAAATTTCCAAAATGGACTGGTCCACCATTCAATTTGGGAGAAATCATGTGTTATTCAAAGGGTAGTTTACTGAAAATTTACTGGCTCAGACTGAATAGGGATCAGTGCAGACAATGATCAGCCTGCAGATCTTGGTCTGCACTGGTCACAAAGGCAGAATCTCTTGTTGCCAGCAGGCTAAATGTTTAATCGTTTAATCTTGTGGTCATGAAATTTCATTGTTTTGATCAAAATAGGCTTCATTGGGATATGAATCTGTGCATTTCAACATTAGAAGCTGATATGAATAGACATACATATATGTTCAATGGGATTTACTTTTGTCAATTGATGCAGAAAGTAAGTTCCAGAAAAATAATAATTTCATAGTACTTATCAGTTATGTCATGAACTGCATTTCGTCAGTCTTCCAAGAAACTGAATTTATCAAGTATGGTACAAACATGTAACAGAAATGATACTTGGGAAGTAGTTACATGGTATTTTATCAGAAAGGAAATAATGTTTTTTTCTTGATCTTACTGCCTATTTGACCTCTATATCAGTTCTCTGAAGAAAGTGAGCCTAGATTTACAAGAAATTGGATACCAGGTATTTAGTAATGGCTGGGGCACATCTTGCACTTTATTTCATCCTTGACAGTGATTTCTAAATATCAAGAAACAGCACTTTCCGCATCTTTAAATCGGCTTTTTATCCTAGATCATATAAACTCATCCGTGATTTGCTGAAACTATGCAGATTGTATACTTCAAACAAGAGCTGTTTGTAAAACATGTATGCCCCCCATGAAGGTTAGTTCCATTTTCAATCCCTTGAATGCTATGACCTTGACCATTAACCTAATAACCCCCAAAGTTATAGGGGTCATTAACTTCAAAAGTCTAATCATGCTATCAAGTTTGAAGGTCAAGTGGTTCTCAAGTTATAGTGTGTAAACCATTTTCAAGGTTTATACCCCTGTGACCTTGACCTTTTACTTACTGACCATAAAAAACATTACTTCATAACCCAAATACAAAGTTTCTGGGTCAGGTGATCCTCAATTTATTGAGCAAAAACAGTTTTCAAGGTTTGGGTCCCTGTGACCTTGCCTTTTGACCTACTGATCCCAAAAACAATAAGGGTTATCATCTTCATAAGCCCAATCATGCTATCAAATTTTTAAAGGTCCTGGGTCAAGTGGTTCTCAAGTTATTGAGCAGAAACCATTTTCAAGGTTCTAGCCTCTGTGACCTTAAACTTAGACCTACTGACCCAAAAAACAGAAGGGGTCATCTACTTCATAAGTTGAATCATGCTACCAAGTTTAAAGGTTCTGGGTCCAGTGGTTCTCAAAGTATTGGGCAGAAACGGAAGCCCAGTCATGCAACCAAGTTTTAAGTTTCTGATCAATTTATTGGGCAGAAACAGTTTTCAAGGTTCGGCCCCCTTGAGGTACTGACCCCAAAACCTATACAGGTTGTCTACTTCATAAGCCCAATCATGCTACCAAGTTTGAAGGTCCTGGGTCAAGTGGTTCTCCAGTTGGGCAGAAATTGTTCACTCTACCGAAAGACTGACTGACCGACACGTGCAAAGCAATATACAGTACCCCTACTTCATCAAAGGAGGGCATAACAATGAAAACTGACTTTGTACGAGGATTTTGACTAAAATACAGTTACATATACAGAAGGGAAATAATGTACTTCCCACACTACAACGTTATTAACAATTTGAAACTATCTGTGAATATCTGTGTAAATTAAGACCAGGAAAACCCATGTAGAATACATATTTGATTTCTTTTGTTCTTACTGCATTGTGTATTATTCTTTTTAGCCATGGAAACTGAAAAATAGTAGGAGCTGCTGAACAAATAGACTAAGTACTAGTTTTAAATGTATGTCCATTTATTAGGTAGGATGGACAAACAGATGGGCATAGTAAGTACTAAATGCCATCTCCCTCTCTGCCCAATAAAACGAAAACTGATTGTGATTAATACTCTTGCAAAGCCTCTTTTTGTCAGAAGAAATAAAACATTTTAACTAAATCTATGTGGACACACGTCTGCAATACCTTAACTGACCCTAAAAGTATGTCACAAATACATATGTTGTTAGTTTCACACTAATATTAATTTAAAATTGTGGAAGTAATTCACATCACAAACATCCATACATCATAAATTAAGATGCAGTAAGAATATTTTGGTAAAGTCCAAGAGTGAATAACTGTAGTGTGTAAACTTACCATAAAATATCATGTCACACATATGTACACTTGATCATGTACACAAACCTTCATTTGAATCTCTATAAAATTGTGGAATTAGTTTGTCCCACAAATATCTATAAACCAATTATATACCAGTGTACATATTTCATCCAAATCCAAGAATACATAACTCCGCAATGCCTCAAGTGATCATAAAATATAGTTAATTACACCTTCACTTATTGCTGATCGTGTGTGTAAAGTTTCACTGGGAATTTAGAATCAGTTAATTTCTAATATGTTTATTTTTTACTGTTTCTTTACATTTTGCATTTAAAATCTGTTTTGAAAGAAATAAAACAACAGTAAAACTGTTCTCTTTTTATTCTTTTAACAAATAGTACAATATACAACTACAGTGTATATTATATATGGTAAAAAATTAATATTAAAAACATGAAAATATTGTAGAATTTTACACATGCCATCCATATACACTTTGTAAGTATAACAACTAGCTTATTATGACCAAAACATATAACCATTTCATAAAGAGTATTCCAAACATTATGTTAACTTTGAACAAGAGGGCTATCACAGCCAGATGTCACTCATCTGGTTCATTTAACCTTGAATATATATCATGACAAACTGTTTCATGAAAGGTTACAATTGTACATACATATATGTTTATTACGAAACTAGATGGACAAAAAAAATGTTCATGACAATCCATGGAAACTGTGATTTCTGAAACGTTGATAATATTTTTCTATAATCTGACCAAGTGATCAAGACTCTATGACTAGGCAAATGCATATGCCACTGATATTACAAAAACAAATATTCTAATCTGACAAGATTTCATGTAAAGCAGTGATTTTATGATTTAAAGTAAAGATCTAGCGTTTGAACCCAGATTACTCAGTTTTAAACTAGACCTGATTATTATACAAATATTCTGACAAAGTTTCATCCGGATGAGGTAGAAAATGCCATCATTGCAGTGTCAACACTTTTATGTTCTGCTATGTGACCTAGTTTTTGGTCTCAGATTACCAAATTTTAAATTTGACTGAAAAGCTTTCACGTAAATTTGGTGTAAAATTTGACCACAAGAGTTTTTAACAAGGTTTTTATCTAGGATTTGACCTATAGTGACCTACTTTTTGACCCAAGATGATACAGTTTCAAACTCAATCTTGATCATACAAAAACAAACATTCTGGCCATATTTTATGTACGTGGGGCAGAAAATATCTGGAATGTAAGTCTCAACCTCATACAAGGGGACTACTTCCATGTCCTGTGGCAGCAATGTCAGACTCTGTTTTTACCAGACAAATTAATCTCTGTTAAGAGTGTCTTGGTAGAGGGTCACCCAAGGAACATTTCTACAAAAGCATTTTGAAAACTTGCTGGTTTCTGTCAGGGAGATTTTTAAAGATTTTCCATTCTTTAGCCAACAACTTTGAAAGAGGACAATCTGATCAACATCAAAGTTTCCACTAAACAGTTTCAGAGAAGAAAATGAGGAAGGACACAACACCAGATGGAGAGTTATAGCAATAGCTCACCAGAATTTTTTTTGTAAACTACCATTTCTATTAGAAAAATAACCTGATGCAGAAAGTCAGAGCTGATGGTGAGGTCTTCTCATTTTCTTGGCACAAAATTTAATTGGACCAATTTTTGAGGTTGAAAAAACAAACAAAAAAACTTCTTCCTCAAAAATAATGATTTCACAACAAGTTTTATCACATGTTTTATGTCGTGGGAGTGAAATAAATCCATTACATAATTTTGGTATTACACTAACGTAATAAAGCTTTGACATTGACATCGTTTTCAGTATAGGAGCTGTTGGTCGAACAGACTTGGTCTATAATAAGTAAAGAAAGAAGAGATTTTGCTGTTTAAGTAGTTAAAGATTACATGTGATAAAAAGAATATTTCCTTAGTGTCTTTCCATATTGAATTTATTAAATTTATTGAATAAAATTGAAAAATGCTCTGCAGAGCCTCACACTTTATTAAATGTATTTCATTCAACTTGTTTAAAAAATTCAATAAGAAAAGACACTCTTGTAATATCCTCTAAATAATTTGATCACAAAAGAAGTTTTATCATTTAAAAGGTTTGAGTACAGATTATTTTTTCCAGCTTTTTAAATATTTTATGGCACATAAACATTGACAAAAAATGTCTGTTTATTTTTGGTAACTAGTACAGAAACTGTTTCTACCAGAATCAAAAGTAAAAACAATACAGTTCAACCTGACTTACTGACCACCTATATTGTGCAACCACTTTCCTTAAGCAGCGGCAGATGAGACGTTCATTTAGCTGAAGCTTTATATAATTTGACTGTATTAAAAAATTATAACATGTTTACAATGAACGTCCTTTTAGGTTGTTGTTGTAATGAAGGGAGTTGACCTTACTTCAGTTATTTTGATATACTTCGTCAGAATGCTGAGGATGTTTTTTGTACAGTGGATTCCTATTTTGTACCCGTAATCACAGTTTGGAGTTGAGATCTTTGGAGTTGAGATCTACTACAATTTTTCCTATACTCTTCTTGGAATACAAGTGCTGCAAAAAAAGAAAAGAAAATTTCACATTTACAACAGTATGCATATAAGCATGTATATATATTCTAAATTAATAAAGAACAATTTTCTTTGTAATTTGGGACCAGAGTGTGCAAACTGTTTGAAAATCCTCAACATTTTCTGTAAATTAACTAATTTACTTATTTCATTTTATTTCATTTTTGAGAACATTAAAAGAACATAGTTTTTTTCAATATTATATTAGTTATAACTATAAATAGTTATAATTAATATGAATCTTCATCAGGGTTGTAAATGACAACCGGGGTTATCTACTGACACCAGATCATCCCAACAACCAGGGTTATCTACTGACACCAGATCATCCCAACAACCGGGGTTATCTACTGACACCAGATCATCCCAACAACCGGGGTTATCTACTGACACCAGATCATCCCAACAACCGGGGTTATCTACTGACACCAGATCATCCCAACAACCGGGGTTATCTACTGACACCAGATCATCCGAACAACCGGGGTTATCTACTGACACCAGATCATCCCAACAACTGGGGTTATCTACTGACACTAGATCATCCCAACAACCGAGGTTATCTACTGACACTAGATCATCCAAACAACCGGGGTTATCTACTGACACCAGATCATCCCAACAACCGAGGTTATCTACTGACACCAGATCATCCAAACAACGGGGGTTATCTACTGACACCAGATCATCCCAACACCCAGGGTTATCTACTGACACCAGATCATCCCAACAACCGGGGTCATCTACTGACACCAGATCATCCCAACAATCCCAACAACTGGGGTTATCTACTGACACCAGATCATCCCAACACCCGGGGTTATCTACTGACACCAGATCATCCCAACAACCGGGGTTATCTACTGACACCAGATCATCCCAACAACCGCGGTTATCTACTGACACCAGATTATCCCAATAACTGGGGTTATCTACTGACACTAGATCATCCCAACAACCGAGGTTATCTACTGACACTAGATCATCCAAACAACCGGGGTTATCTACTGACACCAGATCATCCCAACAACCGAGGTTATCTACTGACACCAGATCATCCAAACAACCGGGGTTATCTACTGACACCAGATCATCCCAACACCCGGGGTTATCTACTGACACCAGATCATCCCAACAACCGGGGTCATCTACTGACACCAGATCATCCCAACAATCCCAACAACTGGGGTTATCTACTGACACCAGATCATCCCAACACCCGGGGTCATCTACTGACACCAGATCATCCCAACAACCGGGGTCATCTACTGACACAAGATCATCCCAACAACCGGGGTCATCTACTGACACCAGATCATCCCAACAACCGGGGTCATCTACTGACACCAGATCATCCCAACAACCGGGGTCATCTACTGACACCAGATCATCCCAACAACCGGGGTCATCTACTGACACCAGATCATCCCAACAACCGGGGTCATTTACGGACACCAGATCATCCCAACAACCGGGGTCATCTACGGACACCAGATCATCCCAACAACCGGGGTCATCTACGGACACCAGATCATCCCAACAACCGGGGTCATCTACTGACACCAGATCATCCCAACAACCGGGGTTATCTACTGACACAAGATCATCCTGCTATGAGGTTTTATGGCAGACAGCTTGAGCATTCTAACAGTCATTGATAAGAAACAACTTGAAGTCTCATGTTACTGTGACCTTTGAACTATTGACTACACACCATTATCTATAACGTTTGTCAGTTCTAGACCGAAGTATTCTCTAGTTATTGACTGGAAACTGTTTTCAGTCTAAAAGTTACTGTGACCATGCTTATGACCCCAAGAACTACAGGGGTCATTCTCTGACCATAGATAAAGTTAAGAAATTTGATTGCACTTGATCAGAAACAATTATTGGTTTGAAGGTTACTATTACCTTTCACCTACTGACCCTCAAAATAATATGGGGAATTTTCTAACCGTAGGCAATCATCCTATAAAGTTTGACAATCCTGTATCAGTTATAGCATGGAAAACACTTTCAGTATCAAGGTAGCTGTAATCTTAACATTTGACAAACTGACCACCAGAGCAAATGGACCACAAGCAATCATGTTATGACATTTGACTGTTGGCTAAAGCATTCTCTAACTGACCTAAATCCAGAGTGTCTCTGACCAAACAACAGACACACAATGGGCAAAATAATATAACCACTCTTTCAAAAGGGGTACCGGATAACAAAACTATCACAAAAAGTTCTTCATCTACAGTCATCTTTAATTTGATCATAGTGACTGTCCTTACATTTTTAACTTAGTCCTACCTCAACAGCATCAACAATTTTCTCCAGTCCAATGAACGGCCCAGCTGACGCTTTCTCTCCAAGATCAACGAAACTTTTCAGTTTTCCCTCATTGTAATACTGTATCTGCTTCATAACATATGGTGCAGAATCTTTAGCAAAATTAAACAGAAAAAATCCTCTGACACTTGCTGACTTTGGCAAGAGCTGGAATAGTCAAAATATAATGGTAGGTATAAGTAACCTAAATGAACAGAAACTAACATTGTTAATCCAGCAAAAAAAAATAAATTTAAACTATTACTATTTTACTGCCGCAGATAATCATGTATATTTTATTAAATTTAACAATAGCAATTTTTTAGTTCTGTGTGGTGGCTGTAAAAAGTTGTTTCTCACACCCACCCCTTCCACACACAGAGACTAATTCTGACTTGGTGTTAATATTTTTGTTGGAATCAGAGTCTGTTTCATTTAATGTTACAGAGGCATGCTTAAATCAGTGCTAGAGGACCTCTCCTGAACATACAAAAATCAAACCAAGTGTGCTTCTGACTGCTTGTTTGCATTCTATCCTTCAAAAAGATCTTCTTTCATATTTGGTTGCTACTTGTCACCATAGATTTCTCTTTTTTTCAGTGTAAGACTAAAATATTTTTTACTAAGTCAACATAAGATGCAATATTTTGTAAGTGGCACAAGTGGGTTGATATTGAAATTGAACTTGGCCTGTATTTTATAATCATCTTAAAATGAATTCAATGCATTCTTCTGTTCAAGAGTTATCAAATGGATTACCAAATTTTAATGGTAAAGAGGTTATAACTCTACCAAATATTGGTGGATTGTAACTGCAATCAAATCTGGGGTGCATTTATATCCATGCCCCTGTTCGCCAAAAATGAGTTTCATCCATCCATTTTTTAAAGAGTTATTGGATAGACATTAACATTTTGCTAAATTTTATGTCAAAAAGGGTCCATAACTCTTGAAAAAATTAGTGGCCTGTTACCAAAATCTTCATCAACCTGAATCTGATGATCATACACCTGTGTACCAAAAATGAACTAAAACCACTATATTTTCAAGTTATCACAGGGTACATGGATGGACGGACGGACACACATAAACACGGTGACTCCATTATACACCCTCCCTAAAGTTTGCTGACGTGGGAATAATAATCAAAAGAAAATCCTTCTGTTTGAAACAGTGTGAGCTTCAAATATAATCAATCCTTACATTTCAATAAACTGCTTAAACAAGGAGAATGATGCATTTTCAAAACACAAAATCATGCCCCCGGGTGTATGCTAAAGACATTGTTTTTTTAGGTTTTAAGTTTAAAGGTGAAGATCATATGAAGGTCAAGGTAATCTATATATAGGTCAGTTTGTAGGTCCTGCCACAAGGATTGTTGAGTGTGAGTATGAACTAAACCAGGTCATTAATGTGGGCTGTAAACAGTCTTGCTCGAACAGTGATGAAGTTCAAGGTCATCTATATGTAGGTCAGAACTAAATTTGGTCATTTTAGATGCAAAATGTTATTAAGGTTTCAAGTTTAAAGGTGACGGTCATATGAGTTTCAAGGTCATTTATATATAAATCAGTTTGTAGGTCTTGCCACAAGGATTGTTGAGAGTGAGTATGAACTTTATTGAGCCATTAATGGGGGCTGTAGGCAATCTGGTTCGTATGGACAGACAGACAAATGGACTAACAGACAGTTCAATTGTTATATGCCCAGAGGCATAAAAACATGAAATAAACCTTGACTTCTAATTATTTTCAATTGATTCTGTACTGACAATACAGAAGTTGATCTAGAAGATAGGCTTAAACCATTTTTAAGTGGTAAGCAAAGGAAATATTTACCCTTGCAGGCAATGTAGCTAGTGTGCGTGATGGTATATACCCCTTGTCTGACTCATATCCTTGGATATAACCTATTATAATCAATCGTCCATGTATTGCCAAACTGAAATAAGACAATTTTGAAATAATTTACAAAATCAATGCTCTACACCATTTTAACAGTATCGTTGTTTTAGTAGTATTAGTTACAACAGCAGCTAGAGAGATAGCAATATCCCCCACCACTGTGTTTTAAACTGGAAAGATACTGAATATCAAGAAAGCTGATGTTAATAGTTTCGCACATCCACCAATTTCCAGATCAGTTATTAAGAAAGCTAATGTTAATGGTTTTGTACATCCACTAATTTCAAGAACTATCAAAACATCTAATTCTCTTCACAAGCTGCAAAGCTTCTGTATGGAGATAAAAAGGGAGATCATTTCAAAATCATTCAATACAGAGTTTGTGTTCTGTGCTCAGCACTTTCTCGCATTTTTATTTCAAAATTTTACTGCATGACTCTTGCGCCTTGCACTTCTTCTAAATGACCGCCATTTATATCTAAAATTTGACCGAAACCTCTGGAGTGTTTAAGGAGTCATGCCCTAGACAAGGAAAATTTAAAATAAAGTAGGGAGATAATTGAACTAAGTGGGCTGGCTTGTGAATAAACACTTTCAAGAAGTGCCTAGAAGGGAATTTGGAAACTGTTTTTGTTTTGCATAAAATTTTCACAATATTGGGTTTTATAAAAAAAAGTCATTTACTTTTCTACACATGTATCAAACATCTCCCCTCCAACTGTCTCGTACACAACATCTACCCCTTTCTGGAAATAATAAATCATATAGTAGGCTTTTGTACTGGCAATACAAAATTATATTTGACAATGGACAGCATTTTTTTGACAATAATTTCTTTAACCTTTAGCCTGCTGGCAGCAAGTGATTCTGCCTTTGTGACCAGCTTGGTCTGCACTGTTGGCTATTCAGTCAGTAGATTTTCAGTAAACACCCCTTCGAATAATAAATGGTACTGACCATACTGAATGACAGACAAATCTATTTTAGAAATTAAGCAGGGTAAAGTTTAAAACAAGCGGGCAATGATGGTCTTAGCTCACCAGAGTGTCAAAACTTGCTTGAAATTTTTTTTGCAAAGGGTCAAACAAGAAAAATATCTGTGAAATTATTTTGGAATTAGGCGTGTTTCCTGACAAGATTTTCAAAATTTTGCTAATACTTACAGAAAAAAAGACTGAACTCTCTGGTGAGCTTGTTTTTAGACAAATGAGAATGATATGATCAAATTTAGTATAAGATCACAGAAGAAACATTTATGTGAAATTAAATCAAAATCAGACCAGTAGTTACTGAAGAGATTTTTTGGCTTCTACTACATACATACAGGGAAAGTGATGATGTAAGCAGGAAACAAGACTATCACAATAGCTCACATTGAACACTAGAGCTGAAAATGTGTCATATTTACTTCAAAATAATGTTTTATCTGATAAACTAGAATGTGTCTGTAGGACACAGGGTGTGCCCCCCCCCCCCCCACACTGGTACATTTGTCACAAATAAGTGGCAATAATTCAAATGTTTGCAGTCTTAATGGAGTATAGCCTCAACAAACATTTTATGAAAAGGATTCATTATTCTAGGCCCTATACTTTTTGAGCTATGAGCATCACAAACAAAAAATCCACTATTTTGGCTATTTCAAGGGCCATAACTCTGTAATAAGAGCTAAGATTCTCAAGAGGAATGCCAAGTGTGCAAGGTCACATCACGTTAAAGACTCCAGCAAGGTTTCCTGAATTTACATCTAATACTTTTTGAGCTAGGCACATAATTAGGTGAAAAAGTGCATTTTTTTACTATTTCAGGGGCCATAACTTTAACAAGAAATGCGGCAATGCCATGAAACCAGGTTTTCAACACTTTTCATAAGAATAAAAAAGTATACTGAATCACAGTGCACCACTTTAAAGCACAACCCTAACCCTAACCCTATTTTTAGTAAAAATGACCTTGACCTTGATCCCAGAAACCCCAAAATCAATCCCAAGCTACAACTTTATATAAGTTTTCTATACACCAAGTTTCATCACGATAGCTCATTCCTAAGTTAAGTTATTGACTGGAAACCCTTTTTCTATTTTAAGTAACAGTGACCTTGACCTTGACCCCAGAAACCCCAAAATCAATCCCAGCCTTTGTCTTGACATAAGCTACATACATACCAAGTTCTATTCAAATACCTTTACCGAAACAAAAGTTATTGACCGGAAACACCAGTTTGACGCCGCCGACCGCCCGCCCGCTCGACCAACGACATACCCCAATCTAATAACTCTGGTTAAAAATAGGGGGTGGAGCCAGCCAAAAATTAAAGGTGTGCAAATTTATATCATGATAAAGACATATGCCTGTTTTCAACCATTTATATTAAATACTTTTTGAGCTAGTTGTGTCACAAGGTGAAAATGTACATTATTGACTATTTCAGGGGCCATAACTCTTAAAATAGGGGGCGGACCCAAATGAAAAATAGGAGGTACGCAAGTTCATATCATGATTAAGACTCATGCAAGGTTTCATGAATCTATATCAAATACTTTTTGAGCTAGTTGTGTCACAAGGTGAAAATGTACATTATTGACTATTTCAGGGGCCATAACTCTGAAAATAGGGGCAAAGCCAGATGAAAAATAGGAGGTGCGCAAGTTCATATCATGATTAAGACTGTTGCAAGGTTTCATGAATCTATATCAAATACTTTTTGAGCTAGGCATGTCACAAGGTGAAAATGTGCATTTTTAACTATTTCAGGGGCCATAACTCTGAAAATAAGGTGCGGAGCCAGATGAAAAATAGGAGGTGCACAAGTTCATATCATGATTAAGACTCATGCAAGGTTTCATGAATCTATATCAAATACTTTTTGAGCTAGGCATGTTACAAGGTGAAAATGTGCATTTTTGACTATTTCAGGGGACATAACTCTGAAAATAGGGGTTGGACCCAAATGAAAAATAGGAGGTGCGCAAGTTCATATCATGATTAAGACTCATGCAAGGTTTCATGAATCTATATCAAATACTTCTTGAGCTAGGCGTGTCACAAGGTGAAAATGTGCAATTTTGACTATTTCAGGGGCCATAACTCTGAAAATAGGGGGCGGAGCCAGATGAAAAATAAGAGGTGCGCAAGTTCATATCATGATTAAGACTGTTGCAAGGTTTCATGAATCTATATCGAATACTTTTTGAGCTAGGCATGTCACAAGGTGAAAATGTGCATTATTGACTATTTCAGCGGCCATAACTCTGAAAATAGGGGGCGTAGCCAGATGAAAAATAGGAGGTGTGCAAGTTCTTATCATGATTAAGACTCATGCAAGGTTTCATGAATCTATATCAAATACTTTTTGAGCTAGGCATGTCACAAGGTAAAAATGTGTATTTTTGACTATTTCAGGGGCCATAACTCTGAAAATAGGGGTTGGACCCAAACGAAAAATAGGAGGTGCACAAGTTCATATCATGATAAAGACTTATACAAGGTTTCATCAATTTATATCAAATACTTTTCGAGCTAGGCACGTCACGAACTTCGGATGGACGGACGTCCCTACATATGGATACTTATGTGGCTACTCTTTTGTTCTCTCTATTGTTCTTTTAGCCACGTAAGAGAAAAATAGCCACATAAAAGCCTTACGGAATGAATGACATCAAAGAACAAGAGCTGTCTCCATAGGATGACACATGCCCCCGATGGCACTTTAAATGAATAGTTATGGCCGATGTTCGAGTTTAGGACCTTTGACCTACGGAGCTGGGTCTTGCACGCGACATGTCATCTTACTGTGTCACACATTTATGCGTAGTTATTTTAAAATCCATGCATGAATGACAAAGATATGGACTGGACACGCCAATCAATGCACTATCATGAAAAAAGACCTTTAACATCTAAGTGTGACCTTGACCTTTGAGCTACGGACCTGGGTCTTGCGCACGACACGTCGTCTTACTGTGGTACACATTCATGCCAAGTTATTTGAAAATCCATCCATCGATGACAAAGATATGGACCGGACACGCCCATCAATGCACTATCCCTTAATGTCTAAGTGTGACCTTGACCTTTGAGATACGGACCTGTGTCTTGCGCGCGACATGTCGTCTTACTGTGGTACACATTCATGCCAAGTTATTTGAAAATCCATCCATCGATGACAAAGATATGGACCGGACACGCCCATCAATGCACTATCCCTTAATGTCTAAGTGTGACCTTGACCTTTGAGGTACGGACCTGGGTCTTGCGCGCGACATGTCGTCTTACTGTGGTACACATTCATGCCAAGTTACTTCAAAATCCATCCATCGATGACAAAGATATGGACCGGACACGCCCATCAATGCAATAACCTTTAATGTCTAAGTGTGACCTTGACCTTTGAGCTACGGACTTGGGTCTTGCGCGCGACACGTCGTCTTACTGTGGTACACATTCATGCCAAGTTATTTGAAAATCCATCCATTGATGACAAAGATATGGACCGGACACGAAAAATGCGGACAGACCGACAGACTGACAGACCGACAGACAGACGGTTCAAAAACTATATGCCTCCCTTCGGGGGCATAAAAAGTACAGTTACCTATTGTTCCTATAGCCACCTAAGTATGCAAATGTGAGCTCAGACGCATGGACGGAGGGACGCACAGATAAGACCAAATCTATATGCCCCAACCACTCAATGGGGGGGGGGCAAAAAAAATAAATCAAAGCTTTCCGAAAACTGACTGGGAGGAAAAAGTTTTGTCATGATCATACGGCGAAAAATGGTATTTAATCAAACAAGATATGCAAGTTCTGTGTAAAAGTTAAAAACATAGATGATTTTTTCAAGTATTTCCGATTGTTTTTCTTTAAATCGTATTGTAGACTTTCACACTTTTTGTCACATCTGAACAACAGCTTTTTCAAATGTGCATGTACAAATATAAAATGTTAACCTTTACCCTGCTAAATTTTTAAAATGGACTGGTCCATCATTCAATTTGGGCAATACCATTTGTCACAAATTGACATACGGGCCTTATTTTATCTGTATTGTAAATGCAGGTATTGCATCATCTTTTTGTAAATTTTTGAGTAATTGAGGTAAATGTCAGATTTCATGCATAAAATACCTCTCATGTTTTTCTGTATTTCATAACTTAAATTTCCATGTAAATTTCATTAAATTCTGTTCAGTAATAAGAAAGTTGATATTTTATAAACTTCAGTAATTTATGTTTTTATCCCCAAAACCACTATAATGGGCCTCAAATTGTCAATTTAGATTCGCGCCAAAGTAGTTAGATTCCCCGGCTATATCGTGAATCCCGTGAAAATGACAATAGTCGGAGTCCACGGCTTAGCCGTGAATCCTATGAAATTTAGTATTTGGCGGGACATTATCCTTTAAATAGACTGGACTAGATATGCCTTGCGCACACCACCTTACGACTTTATAGACGAATCTATGTCTGAATTATTTTCTTGCTAGAAATTTATGCTCGATCGAGGTAAGAAATTTATTTGTTAGATTTTTGTATGATTTTTGCATTACGATTTTTTTTGGGTAAATTTTTGGTCATTCTACAGAATTCTGTAACATTTACTTTTCGGCATATGATTTTAGCTAGTTTCGGTATGTCAGGATGATTTATTAAATTTTTCAGACTTTTGTAAATTATTTCGAAAGAGGAATCTAAAATGTTTCATTTATATAAGATGTTAAATTTGTACTGAAATTTGTATCGTGATAATTGTAAAGCACTGTTTCAAAAACTTATGTCAAACATTTTGTTAATTATGGAACGCCATTACTGCATTGTATTGTTATGTATAAATCTATATGGCAAGTCTAGTACCATGTATGTAATATATTATTGTAATATGAAATTGTGTGACAGTCTATTGCATACACATACAATGTCCGTTTTAGTGTATGGCATTAGATATTATATGGATGCCAACTCTCATATAACGTTTGATTTACATTGAATTTTGTTAATTTGTAGTTGTAAAAAATGGCTGCAGTTTATCATATCCGTATCTATAATGTTTCATCATATACTTTTCATATCTTTTTCATACTTTAACTTTAGTCTTTTAAGTAAGTAATCTTTGTAATATGGAAGTAATAAGTGACGTATTTTAATCATGTGACGTTTGAACTTAGTAGCACATATGTTTTGTATAAGTAGCACGTATTATTTATGGGAGCCTACGGAGGTATGGTGTACCCAAAGGAGCAGTTTTATGCCCTGACTTTTTGTTTTGCTATGGTGCTTACCATATGTTATATATTTTAGCTTCTTCCGCCAGACGATTTTACCTGGTGATGTCATAACCCGGAAGTACAATGCCCGAGGTTCACTTGTCTTCACTCGCCTGGATGTGATATTCCCAGCGCAGAGCTTTCGTCCCATGGTTGTGCCGTAAACCGCAAAGACGATGATTTTTGTTATCCTCTGAAGTCAGCTCAGGGATGCAATCACCTACCACCATAGGAGCCAATACGGAATCAACGTATTCACGGTTTAAAGGGACTGGATTTTGAGATATGTTTTGTTTGTGCTACTTAAAGTTCATAATTACATTAAAGACCTGTGTCACGTCAGATTAGAATGGAAGTATAAGAACTTTTGTATCTAGAGATACTGAACTTTTTTTTTTTCTTTCTTATAATCAGTTTTTTTTTTCTTTTCATATCTATTCATTGTTAATAATCATCTTTTGTAAATAAATTTGTAAATATTGTAAAGGGTGTTGATTTGTTTTGATGGTTACTGTCGCCGGTACGGCCTTTCCTGTCACAATGGTGTCAGAAGTGGGATTGGTCGACCAGACACAGTAGCTATTCGAACATTATTAACACCCATTTAACTGCAGCAATAATTTGTAAAGATTCCTCTTGTTTTGTTCTATTGGTACACATATAATAGTTTTATTCATTTTTCAGAGTGACGTCTTACCTCAGACAAGACAAGACAGATCCGTAACTTCAGCTAACCAGCTTTAGTGGTCACAGACTAATAGACAGTTGTATACGACACTTGGATTCTGGGGTGAGTTTGTTCCTTTTATGTTCTTTTGGGTTTATTTTGTGTCCACTCTATGATTAAGCCACCATATATCTGTGCTGAGAGTGATCGCCCTTGACAAGGAGAGTTATTCTACTCACTCTTAATTGTGCGTCGCCCTACTTCTCCCAGTGATCCTATTAGGTATTAGTGTGCTGTATACATACCAGATACAGTATTTTTTTTTAATTTGTGTGTGTTAGCAAGCTTGTTTACTTGCATATACTTTTACCTACTTTTAAGTTTTAGTGCTACACTGTTGTGTTATACCTATACTTTATCTTAGGATAAAGCACGTTGATTTATTTTTGTTTATTTGTTACACTAAAGTGTTAACACCAGTTACAGTTGATTGATATTTGATAAGGCTAAGGTATTGTTACAGCCTACTGTCACTGTACTTTGTTGATTGTTGCCTATGCAACCTTGATTGACACATAGTATTGTTGCGCAACTTAGTGTATTATTTTAGTGAGGACGTTTTGTGTAGTATATACGTAGAGTATAGTATTTTGTTTTGGCTTCAGTGGTAACTGTAGAGCCTTAGTGTAAACTAGTGTAGTCTAGTATTCCCTCACGATTGTTTATTTAGTGTCTCAGGTTGTTATAGTAGCTGTAGTGCGTAGTGTTATATAGTGTTAACGTAGTGTAATCATGACTAGTGTAGTAGAGTTAACGAAGATAGGAAAGGAGTTAGGTTATGAAGGAGTGGAGTTACGTAACTTTGTTAAGGAAGAGCAGGCTAGGGAACGTGAGGAAAGACATAGTAGATTAGAGGCAGAGAAAGATAGATTAGAGGCAGAGAAATTAAGAGCAGAGGCAGAGAAAGATAGGTTAGAAGCAGAGAAAGATAGATTAGAGTTAGAAGCTAGGTTGCAGAAAGAAAAGATAGAATATGAAAAACAAAGTAGTTTAGAAGCAGAGAGAGAAAGAGAGAAGGAAAGGTTAGAAGCAGATAGGGAAAGATTAGAGTTAGAGGCTAGGTTGCAGAAGGAAAAGATAGAGTATGAACGTAAGTTAGAATTAGATAAGTTAGAATACGGACGTAAGTTAGAACAGGATAAGTTAGAAATGGAAAAGGAGAAGTTAATGTTAGCTAGGAAGTTAGAAACAGAGAAGGAGGAAGCAGAAAGTAGGAGATTAGAAACAGAGCATAAGTTTAAGACAGACTTAGAAAAGATGAGTAAGAAAAAGGTAAAGGTTAAGATGTCTCCCTTTGATGAGAAAATTGATTCCATGGATGCGTACTTGAATGTGTACGAAACGTACGCTGTTGCGCAGGATTGGGATAAAGAGATATGGTCACTTAACTTACCGTTCCTTCTAAAGGGTACGGCAAGAGAGGTTTTTGATAGGCTTCCGTTGGAAGATAGGAAGGATTATGATAAACTGAAAGCCGCTTTGCTACGTCAGTTCGAACTCACTGACGATGGCTATAAGAAAAAGTTTAGAACTGAGAGGCCTCGGGATAATGAGACCTTTGTGATGTTTCTAGCCAGAATAAGTAGATATTTAGATGGTTGGCTTAGACTGAGTAAGGTAGAGAAAACGTATGAAGGATTATTAGATTTTATACTTAGGGACCAATTTTTAGATGTATGTAATAGAGAACTATACCAGAATTTGAGTAGTAAGAAGTTAGTTAAAGCTAAGGATGTAGCAGAAGATGCAGATTTGTTTGCAAAGACTCGTGGAGGTCCCAAGTATGTCGTGAATTGAACCAATAAGGACCGAGCTATAAACCATATGAAATTCCTCAGAGACACTATCCTAGTAGTCGTAATGTAGGCACTAGTAATAGAGGTAGTAGCAATGTTGCTAATAGAGGTAGAGGTTATCAACCCTTTGGTGTACTGAAGTGTTATAAGTGTGGTCGAATAGGGCATAGTTCATATTACTGTAGGAGTGGAAAGTACGGCGGTAACAGTGCTAATGCAGCAGCAGAGTTAGAAGTAGAGGTAGAACAGGAAAGTAGTAAAGGGGAGAATAGAAATAGTAAGGAAAGTAGAAATAGAGGTAGAAGCCGTGACCGATCTAGGAGTAGAGGTAGAGGAAGAAATAGAGATAGAGATAGAGTAAGTCAAGTAGGTCAGAGAGTGGAAATAGCATTATAGAACTAAGTGATGTTGAGGAGTTAGGTATGCTTAGTGTAAGTACATGTCCTACAAAACCCGGTACTTGTAATGGTAGGGATGTAATCGCTATGCGAGATACAGGCTGTACATGTGTGATAGTGAAACGGAACTTAGTAGAAGCAAGTCAGTTTTTAGAGAAAACCCGTAGATGTAAGTACATAGATGGGAGTGAACATAGGCTAGATGTAGCTAGAATAGATATTGATTGTCCGTATTTCAAGGGTACAGTAGAGGCGTTGGTTGTAGATAATCCTACCAATGATGTTATAATTGGTAACGCAGAGGGAGCTGTAGAACCTCAGTTTAGTAGCTTAGCGTCAGCAGTAGAAACTAGGGCGCAAGCCAAAGTTAAGAAGCAAGTAAAGCTTAAAGTTCCGTCTCAGATTTTAGATGTATCTAGAGAGGAATTCTTAGATAAGCAACAGAAAGATAGCACGTTAGATTTGTGTAGAAAGAAGGCTGAGGAAGGTACGATTAAGCAGTGTAGAGGTAAAGGTTCAGTTAGGTTTGAGATAAGGAATAGATTGTTATATAGAGAGTATACCGCCCAGAATTTAGACAAAAGTAGACAGCTGATTGTACCTAAATGTCTTAGAGAAACTGTGATGAAAGTTGCACATGATTCATTACTGTCAGGCCATTTAGGTATAAGGAAAACTAGTGAAAGGGTATTAGGCGAATTTTACTGGCCAGGAGTAATGGCAGAGGTTAGGAGGTACTGTCAGTCATGTAGTATTTGTCAACGTACTATAGCTAAGGGTAGAGTAAGTAAAGTTCCGTTAGGAAAAATGCCTTTGATTGATACTCCGTTTAAGAGAGTTGCTGTCGATATTGTTGGTCCGATCGAACCTATGACTGATAGGAAAAACAGTACATTTTGACTATGGTAGATTATGCTACTAGATATCCAGAAGCTATAGCACTACCTAGTATTGAAACTGAGAGAGTAGCAGAGGCATTAGTAGATATGTACAGTAGATTAGGAGTGCCAGAGGAAATGCTTACCGATTGTGGATCGCAGTTTACGTCAGACCTTATGGCAGAAGTTAGTAGGTTATTGTCATTAAGGCAGTTAACTACAACACCTTATCACCCTATGTGTAACGGTTTAGTAGAGAAGTTTAACGGTAGTTTGAAGCAAATGTTGAAGCGTATGTGTAGTGAGAGACCTAGAGATTGGGATAGGTATTTGAATGCTATGTTGTTTGCTTACCGTGAAGTTCCGCAAGAAAGTTTGGGATTTTCTCCCTTTGAGTTACTTTATGGTAGAACAATCCGTGGACCGATAACTGTGCTAAGAGAGTTATGGGCTGGTAAGACGGAGAATGATGAGGTTAAAACCACTTACCAGTATGTTATGGATTTGCAAGAAAAGTTGGAAGATACGTGTAAGATAGCTCAGCAACAGTTAGCAAAAAGTAGTGCTAGATACAAGAAGTATTACAATAGGAAGGCTAGAGATAGGAGGTTTAAGGCAGGTAGTAAGGTACTTGTATTGTTACCTACGAAACATAATAAGTTGTTGTTACATTGGAAGGGTCCTTACGTAGTAGTAGAGGTAGTAAATAGACTAGATTACAGGATAGATGTAGACGGAAAGTTGAAAACGTTTCATGCAAACATGCTGAAACAGTACTGTGAAAGGAAGGATGATAGTAAGTCTATACCAGATAAGGGTATTTTAAGTAAGGTTGGAGCAGCAATTGTAGAGGAGGATCGGAGAGATTATAACAGATTAGATCCGAATGAAAGTAGTGATGAGTTTTCAAGTAGAGTAGAAAAGGATATAGTTTTGTGTCCTATAAAGCAGGGTACAGAAACGTACAAAGATGTAGAGGTAAATCCAGAGTTACCAGTAGAATGTAAACAGGAAGTAGTAGATTTGTTAGACAATTTCTCAAAGGTATTGACAGATATTTATTTTGTATGCATACTTCTATTGATACTTTTTAAGTTTATCTCAAATGTCGGCGCCATTGCAGTTCCGCTCACAGATTTGACGAAAAAGGGTCAGCCAAATCTTGTAGAGTGGGGTGAAAGTCAAGAAAAGGCTTTCCAGACTTTGAAGGCTAGCTTAATGGGTCCGCCTATTTTGAAGTTGCCAGATTTAGATCAGACTTTTATATTGAGAGTAGATGCTTCAGATTTAGGTTTAGGCTCAGATTGCTTCAGGAAAGTGATGGAGAGAGAAATTACCTGTAGCGTATGCTAGTAGAAAATTGCTACCTAGGAGCAAAAGTACTCAGTGATAGAGAAGGAGTGTTTAGCGATAGTATGGGCAGTAGCTAAGTTCACCGGTATTTGTTCGGTAAAGACTTTGTATTAGAGACAGATCATCAGCCGCTCACTTATTGAATAAAGCGAAACTTAGCAACTCCAGGCTGATGAGATGGGCATTGGCATTACAGCCATATAGGATCAGTATTAGAGCAATTCCTGGTAGAGAAAATGTAGGCGCAGATTATTTGAGTAGAGTGTAGACAGGTGGCTATATTATATGGTGTACAGATAGTGACAGCGTGTTTTTTTTTTGTTGTGTTTGCTATGTGCAGTATGCCAATTTGTTTTCATTTAAGAAAATTATAAATTTTCTTTTTAAGGGGGGACGTGTGTCACAAATTGACATACGGGCCTTATTTTATCTGTATTGTAAATGCAGGTATTGCATCATCTTTTTGTAAATTTTTGAGTAATTGAGGTAAATGTCAGATTTCACGCATAAAATACCTCTCATGTTTTTCTGTATTTCATAACTTAAATTTCCATGTAAATTTCATTAAATTCTGTTCAGTAATAAGAAAGTTGATATTTTATAAACTTCAGTAATTTATGTTTTTATCCCCAAAACCACTATAATGGGCCTCAAATTGTCAATTTAAATTCGCGCCAAAGTAGTTAGATTCCCCGGCTATATCGTGAATCCCGTGAAAATGACAATAGTCGGAGTCCACGGCTTAGCCGTGAATCCTATGAAATTTAGTATTTGGCGGACATTATCCTTTAAATAGACTGGACTAGATATGCCTTGCGCACACCACCTTACGACTTTATAGACGAATCTATGTCTGAATTATTTTCTTGCTAGAAATTTATGCTCGATTGAGGTAAGAAATTTATTTGTTAGATTTTTGTATGATTTTTGCATTACGATTTTTTTTGGGTAAATTTTTGGTCATTCTACAGAATTCTGTAACATTTACTTTTCGGCATATGATTTTAGCTAGTTTCGGTATGTCAGGATGATTTATTAAATTTTTCAGACTTTTGTAAATTATTTCGAAAGAGGAATCTAAAATGTTTCATTTATATAAGATGTTAAATTTGTACTGAAATTTGTATCGTGATAATTGTAAAGCACTGTTTCAAAAACTTATGTCAAACATTTTGTTAATTATGGAACGCCATTACTGCATTGTATTGTTATGTATAAATCTATATGGCAAGTCTAGTACCATGTATGTAATATATTATTGTAATATGAAATTGTGTGACAGTCTATTGCATACACATACAATGTCCGTTTTAGTGTATGGCATTAGATATTATATGGATGCCAACTCTCATATAACGTTTGATTTACATTGAATTTTGTTAATTTGTAGTTGTAAAAAATGGCTGCAGTTTATCATATCCGTATCTATAATGTTTCATCATATACTTTTCATATCTTTTTCATACTTTAACTTTAGTCTTTTAAGTAAGTAATCTTTGTAATATGGAAGTAATAAGTGACGTATTTTAATCATGTGACGTTTGAACTTAGTAGCACATATGTTTTGTATAAGTAGCACGTATTATTTATGGGAGCCTACGGAGGTATGGTGTACCCAAAGGAGCAGTTTATGCCCTGACTTTTTGTTTTGCTATGGTGCTTACCATATGTTATATATTTTAGCTTCTTCCGCCAGACGATTTTACCTGGTGATGTCATAACCCGGAAGTACAATGCCCGAGGTTCACTTGTCTTCACTCGCCTGGATGTGATATTCCCAGCGCAGAGCTTTCGTCCCATGGTTGTGCCGTAAACCGCAAAGACGATGATTTTTGTTATCCTCTGAAGTCAGCTCAGGGATGCAATCACCTACCACCATAGGGAGCCAATACGGAATCAACGTATTCACGGTTTAAAGGGACTGGATTTTGAGATATGTTTTGTTTGTGCTACTTAAAGTTCATAATTACATTAAAGACCTGTGTCACGTCAGATTAGAATGGAAGTATAAGAACTTTTGTATCTAGAGATACTGAACTTTTTTTTTTTTCTTTCTTATAATCAGTTTTTTTTTTCTTTTCATATCTATTCATTGTTAATAATCATCTTTTGTAAATAAATTTGTAAATATTGTAAAGGGTGTTGATTTGTTTTGATGGTTACTGTCGCCGGTACGGCCTTTCCTGTCACACCATTTATTATTCGAAGGGGTGTTCACTGAAAATTTACTGACTGAATAGCGAACAGTGCAGACCATGATCAGCCTGCACGGATGGTCTGCACTGGTCGCAAAGGCAGAACTATTCGCCGCCAGCAGGCTAAAGGTTAACAGTAACCATCATAAGAGTAAGATCTATTTAATTATCAAGTTCATGAAGTTGTTACTTTCAAACAATGTTTTTGCTGAATTCATTTCAAGGGTGGAACACAAAACTTTCATTACTGACAGCAGTTTGCAGTAATGATTTATCTAGTTTCAATAGTGTAATACTGTCTTATTATAGTAGCCTCCCTTGATAGCTATCCTCCATTCTGTACAATTTTTTTTCAAAAAACATAATTCTGTGTGCATAATCAGACTGTTTATTTCGTTATGGTTATTTATAGCCAACAAAATTATTTTTAGCTCACAAAGGTTGTAATATTGCACTTTATTATAAATACTACAAAATGCCAATGATATACACATTGAATCTATGATACACAATTATGTTCAGCATGACTGCCAAATTAAGTATTATTGACTGTATGATAATGCAAAAACATTGTTTGGTGAAGGAGGTGGAACTACTTTTGATACTATTTTGTTAGGCTTTTAGAATTAATGAATGAGTGATTTTTTGAATTTTGGTATTTATTTGATATCTATTAAACTTACCGGATATTCTTTCTTCAAAACTTCTCTCAAATTTTCTGTTTTATAATTCACAGGTCTATCACAACCAATGTCCTGCAAAAAAGTGTTGTGCATATTTATCATGTACATGCACAAAATGATTTCTAAATTCTGCAAGCTGAGAAAAAACATACATGTTTACAGAAACAAACCAAGACCCATGTACTTTTTTAACAACTGTTGCAAATAATTTTAGGTGACTGCTAAAATACAAAGTTCAGAACAATTTAACTCTTAGCCCGCTGCAGGCGAATTTAACAGCCTTTGCAAACAGCTTGGAACCAGATCAGACGCCGATTAAATCGGCGTCTGATCAGGTTCCAAGCTGTTTGCTACTCTGACAATATTTCTTCCAATTTTGGAGCAAATTGAATGAACTTTACTATTTTAGCAGATGACATTTCCAGCAGACGACAATTTATCTAGCATGCTAAGGGTTAAAACAAAGATTACCTTCAAGAATTTCATCTTATCTTCAGAAGAGCATGTTCCAATCACATGACATCCTTTCAGTTTAGCCCACTGAACCTACACAAAGGATAGAAACAATACTTACAGCCACAAAATTATGTAATCAGAAATTACAAGACAGATAACTCTGCTATAAAAGAGAATTAATGCTCTAGATACAGTGGAACCTCTCTTAAACAAGAAACTCTTTTAAGCAAAATACTTGCAAAACCAGGCAACCAAAATACATTAAAGAGTAAAGGCCTCTAAGTCAGTATAATAGCTCACCAAAGTCCTCGCCTGGAATGAATGGAAAAACTTAACTGTTCAAGTTGAGTCTATAGAAGGTATCATATTTACTTACTGAGCATCAAGTCTAGGTCCATACTACTGGAAACAGTACCAATATATAAGTATACTGCCCAGCCCAAGTCGGTGTATCAACCACAACAAGTAATCAATCCAAGCGCACTAGCTTTCAGTCCAACTTACTAACCACTGTGGTACTGACGCAGTTCAATCTACTGAAAATCTCTAAATCAGAACTCCCTTAAAATAAACCTGTGGTCCTAATGCTGTTTTACTGTACAAGGTCGTCTATATGAAATATATGTAAGTTTTCTTTAAATGCAGAAGTCAGTACACTTACAGCAATTTGTCCAGTACCTCCAGCTGCAGCAGTTATTAGCACCGTTTCACCAGGCTTAAGCTCACCAGTCTGAAAAAAATAAAGGTTGTTACAATTTAAAGGGGTGGCCTCAAGAAAGATGTACATCAAAAATATAAATTTTTAGAACAGAATGCAACATCTATATATTATATTAAGTAACTTATCTAAACTGATTTTTAGTTATCATGTAAATTAAAGCTGAATTTCTTCTGTTTTACATCATATTTTTACTACATGACTAACAACAGTTGATAACTTTTCTACATATATATTACAAACTACGAAAAACTAAACTATGAACTTGCTGAATACTGTAAAAGCAAAAATGTTCACGAGGGTTTAATATTCGCTATATTTGCGAGGCCCTACATCTCATGAAAATTCATCCTCGCGTTTTCACCATTAGTGTAATTCAAATTCAAGTATGATACCATTTTTACAATATTGTGAATATTAAACCTCACAAACACACTCAAGATTTCAAATTTGCAAAATTTTGACCCAGCGAAAAATAATGTGCTTTTACAGTAAGTCTGGTTTTACTTTTTAAAAAACCAATAAATGGAAGTAGTTTATAAAATTTGGAGGAAAAGCTGGTGCAAATCTGGTAACATACACTTCTTATATATCAAAATTTAATCTACAAAACTATAAAAGTCCTGCAAAAAGCTTTGTTAAAAATGAGATTCCATAATGATAACCACAAAGTATGAAAGGAATTGAAACTGTTGCAATGAAAGGATTTCTTTCTTGCAGGTGAGTTTAATGTCACAAAAACACATTATACATCACAGAGCAACTTTCCAGCTTTTCATGGTAGTGAAGACAGCACGTGCCCCTCTGGGCTTCATTTTATTATGGGTGGATGCCTGGGTAGAACCACAGTAAATTAAACCAAATTAAAATTTTTAAATGACTGACATTCTGTAATCAAGCTGGATGGCTTCCTAACATGAAATACATTTTACATCTCAAGCAAGGTTTCTAACCCATGAGTGGCAAGTGTTTGAAGTTAGTGACGTTACCCACTTGGCCATGGAAGCCCCACCAATGAACAGAAGATATCAACTGTATATATACCTTATCCAGAGATATTGCTGCTGTGTTTCCACTAAGTATGAAAGGAAGATATTCTGCCTTTAACTCTGGTAATGGAACCAAATATTTGTCTTTCACTAACTGTAATATTCAAAAATAAAATTATACAAACAGAATTCAGCAAAACATGTTTTTTTATCATATTAAATGGCATTAAAGTCTTTTATCACTTCACAGTTTCTTATCGTATCAAATGGCATTAAATTCTCATCAGTTCACTGTGTCTTATCGTATCAAAAGGCATTATTGTCATTTATCCTGTCACTTGCGGTATTTTCGATCCGATATCAGGGTGCCGTATATCTTTCTTGATATACCGTCAGTTGACACGTGACCATTGATATACGGTCAGTTGATCATGTGACCTTATGATCGATATTATTGTCATAAGAAATTTTGCATCGAAACCATCATCATTGTGTTGGAAATGTCCGAACTAAGAAAATGAGTGGTCAAATACGTGTAATGAGTTTTATTCAAAAACGAAGAAGTTATTGCGATTTTGTAATTGTAACCACATTACTGTGTCGGTTATTACGTCATTATATAAGTGATGTCATTACGAATATGACGTCATTAAAACGGTTTTCGCACACTAATTTTGGTAAAATAAATTGTTAAATATCGGAAAATGAAGTAATGACAAGATAAATAGAATAATAGGCTCGTGCCTAAGATGGAGAAAGTTTATCTGGCTCGGCTCCGGACGTTATCAGGTTCGCCTTCGGCTCACCCGATAACCTCCTCCACCTCGCCAGATAAACGTTCTCCATCTATGGCACTAACCTATTATTCTTTATATAAATTCAATGTAGCTATTGTAAGAACCTGTGCTGTTTTGTTTTAAAGAGATTTTTAACCAGATTTATTTACAATAATATAGATTATGGTGTTTGGGCATCGTCATGTAATAACATCTGCTTGAGATTTCATCATGGTCTATCATCTATACCAAAATGTATACCGTTTGACCTTAGTATAAAAATGATATGTAAATTGACAACATTGAGAGCATTTATTAAAGATTACATGGTAGTATATTCTATATGCAACAATGTCATCAAAGCTGTAGTTTTTCCATAGACTTCCATTATGGAAACTTGTTTCAGGTCTAAATTTTTTTTTTTATCAGTCTAGCAAAAATCAACCATATGAACAATTCAATTTTTCATTGTCTTTTCTGTATTCAATTTTTACTGCAATCCTGAATGTTGGAAAATCTGGTTGAAATCAAAAAGTACAATGGAACATGCAGAATAACTGTAAAACTAACCTTATAATCACTGAAAGCCCCATACTGCAGATACATTACAGCTTGGCCAGGCTTGTAAAGAGCATTTGGTCCAGCATCTACCACTTCTGCTACAGCCTGTGTCAAAATAATTATTTCTTTATCAAATATTTTTCTTTACTTGATACATTATTCTTCAGCATAAACATTATAATATTTAACAACATTTACAGTCAAACCTGTGAACAAAGACCACTCTTCGGATCAAGCAAAAGTGGTCTTTGTTCACAGGTGGTCTTTATTTGAGGGGAAGGGTCACTTCTCAGTTAGCCATTATTATGCTGATAAAAAGTAATTCTACAGCTTCTTGTTTTCTTTATGTTCTATGTATTAATTCAGCCGGTGCAAACTTGCAAATTTTCAATCAAGCAGTAATTATTATGTTTGGTAGTAGGCGAAAGTCGTAAAAATTCAGAGGATTTCAAATATTTTCATTGCGGAACGGTCCAGCTTGGTCTTTACTGGGGGGCAAAAATGACCCTTGGGAATGAATCAGGCTGGTTGCGGTCGCTATTCACGGTCTTTTTATGAGTATTTTTCTACGGGGGGACCAGAGACCGGTCATTGTCTACAGGTGGTCGCTATTCACGGGTGGTCGCTAGCACAAGTTTGACTGTTTATCTATTTCATACAGAAAGTTTTCTAAAAAATAATTTGCTTATACAGTTGACTATTTGCACAAAGCTAATATGACCATGGGACAAAAACCTGTCAGCAACCAAAACTGTTCTGTGCGTTTTATAGAAATTAGGATTCTTCTATTAACTACTAAAAGTAAGTAAGTAAGTAAATATTTTATTATTGTGACATGTGCATAACATAATATATATATAATATATAATTATATAACAATATTTCAGACATATCAAAAGGCACCCGGCCCAGTAGGCCTATAAGTCACCAAAAAATGAAATTCGTATAATACACGTGTGAAATTAATGGCTTACAATAATGTTTTTACAAGTGAAAGAAGTCAAGAGTTCAAAATCTTTATGAAATTTGTTTTCAACGAAACTTGAAAGGTTCATATGTAATTGTACAAAACAGTTTTTAACTGATCATCAATACATTGGTTATACACAAAAGAGACATAATTATATACAATATGTATATGTACAATACATGGGCGACAAAGGATTACTGTAGAATATAAATACAGTCACTTATTATGTTCTAATAACGGTTCATGAGTAAATAACGTTTCTCCTATGAAGATAAGCTCTCACAATGTATTTAGCGGTTTTTCTCGGATATGAATTAAGCACAAAGGACATTTTGTCAGTCAATGTCATATTAGTGAAATCGCTGTTGCTTAATAGATCACCAAATGTTCTACTTCTTATGTTGTTATAGAGTTCACAGTTAAAAATAAAGTGTGTTTCGTCCTCCACAGCTCGCGCATTACACAATCTGCATAGTCTATCCTCGGGTCGCTCACCAATATATCTACTATTTTTGTAAGAGCAATATTATTTACTTGAGTGACTCTTGTACCATTAGCACTTACTTGCAAATAACCCATATGAGAATATGCATGTTATTCTGCAAGACACTAGGCTGTATTCACCAAATACTGGATTTATTAAAATTTGACCTTCATGAAAATTATAATTTTACATCAGTTGTAGTTATAAGTGATGAGCAGCTGAAAGACAGAATTCATAAAAATACTCAAAATCAAAACTGAGGGACAAGATTTTCTTTGTAAGAATTGGGCATAAAGGCAAAACACCATGGTAGAAAATTTGATTCAATATGATAGGAAGATGCCAAAACCATATAGAAAACTCACAGTAGATTAGACTTTCACATGTTTACAGTTGTACGAGGTAAACTGGTATTTTTGACTATAGTAAAACCTGTATAAAGCAGTCTGCTATGAGATCAATACAATCCAGCTGTTTAAGACAATTTAAAGTTAGAGCATTAAAGGTATTTGGGAAGCTACTTAACTGGCTGCATGTGACAAGTGACTGCTTGCTGCAGGTAAACACTAAGGCAGGTTCAACCTATGGAATATTATTCACTGGATATGGTATATCTAATGCACAGACGTGTGTCTTAAGTTTTGTGAGTTCATGAAACCATTCGATAATAACAGAAATAGAAATTTTGCCAAATTCATCTACAGCTACCACTATGGTGATTAATACCCCCAGACGCCACCCTGATATAGGGTAAGTAAAATGTTGTGATCATGACCTTTTACCTTTAAGTGTGACCTTGAACCTAATGACAAGGGTTGTGCACTCTGCATGTCGTATGGACGAGGTTAACAACTGACACTATTTTATGAAAACCTACCAGTGGTTAAAAAGATATGAAGGAGACACATATGAGCTATTTGATATTTGACCTCTTGATGTGACTCTGACACTGCCTATATTCCAAGTTTCAAGTCAATACCTTTAATATTTTTAAGTTATGCTCTGGACACAAAATATGATTTGCAGATTTGACCTTTGACCTACCACCCTGGTTCATGCACTCTGCATATCGTCTCATCACCACTAACCTACATGCCAAATTTGAAGTCGATACCTTAAATTTAAAAAGTTATTGAACCTTAATGACTATGACAGACAGATTTGACCTTTGAGCTCAAATTGTGACCTTGACCAAAAACCTACAGACCAGGTTCATGTTCTCTGCACATGATCTAATCACTACCTACCTACATGACAAGTTTGAAGTCAATATCTTGAATTTTTTTTTTTTCAAAATGGGCGTACAAAAATGATTAATATTCATGGAGTACTAATATTTCATAGCCCTGGGATTCAGTCAAAAATCAAAAGCCTGAAATGTCCTTTTTCTATTGAATTATATAGGGAAATTCTAGCAGCTTAAAGCCTGAAACTAGGACCTGTCCTAAAAAAATCACAGGCCTGTTTTGTGGATTTCATGGCTGAGTCAATCTATGAAATTCAATCCCAACAAACAAGTAAAAATTTCCATTCATTTTATGTTCAGAAAGTGAAATTTACGAATTAATATAAAGCAAGAAATTGTCATTTTGCCCAAAACAATGAACATTCAATGCCCATTAAATTTAATGATTTCAGTGTGCAAAGTTGCTTAATAATAAATGTGAAATGGCAATGTGATTTTGCTTCATCATTTTGATTCAGTAATCCCAATACACAGTTAATTTCAAGAGTCATTAAAAAGTACACTTGAGTTAAAAACTTGATTTACCAACATGAAAATTTTTATTGACATAAAAAAAACAATTTCCATAGAAAACTTGATTTAATATTTAGACATCAAAACCTATTTCCATAGAAAACTTGTGTCTTGCTTGGCATTGATCTTTGTTTGCTTGTTTGTATGTTTTGGGTTTAGCACCATTTTCCAAATTTTCAGTTATGTAATGAGGGGGAGGCTGTTAACTCATCAGATTTCTATTATTCTATACCAATCTGTTTTCTTCAAGTAACTGCCAACTTCTCCACATCAATAAGAGGTGGAGGACAAAATGAATGACTTCAGACATAATCATTATCATAATGTTTTTAATTCAGTTGTCAAGAACATACACCTCACCAGGGGACTGAACTCATGACTCACTGATCTGTACATCTGGACTCTCTCTATTGAGCTAAGCAAGCAGACTCACTGATCTGTACATCTGGGCTCTCTCTATTGAGCTAAGCAAGCAGACTCACTGATCTGTAGATCTGGACTCTCTCTATTGAGCTAAGCAAGCAAACTCACGGATCTGTACATCTGGACTCTCTCTATTGAGCTAAGCAAGCAGACTCACGGATCTGTACATCTGGACTCTCTCTATTGAGCTAAGCAAGCAGACTCACGGATCTGTACATCTGGACTCTCTCTATTGAGCTAAGCAAGCAGACTCACTGATCTGTACATCTGGATTCTCTCTATTGAGCTAAGCAAGCAGACTCACTGATCTGTAGATCTGGACTCTCTCTATTGAGCTAAGCAAGCAGACTCACTGATCTGTACATCTGGGCTCTCTCTATTGAGCTAAGCAAGCAGACTCACTGATCTGTAGATCTGGGCTCTCTCTATTGAGCTAAGCAAGCAGACTCACTGATCTGTACATCTGGGCTCTCTCTATTGAGCTAAGCAAGCAGACTCACTGATCTGTACATCTGGACTCTCTCTATTGAGCTAAGCAAGCAGACTCACTGATCTGTACATCTGGACTCTCTCTATTGAGCTAAGCAAGCAGACTCACTGATCTGTACATCTGGACTCTCTCTATTGAGCTTAGCAAGCAGACTCACTGATCTGTAGATCTGGACTCTCTCTATTGAGCTTAGCAAGCAGACTCACTGATCTTTGAGCATGACATCTGTGTCTTACATAATCAAGGCAACTGTGTCTTGCATGACCTTGATCTTTGAGCAAGGGGTCTTGTGTCTTGCGTGGCCTTAATTTTGAGCAAGGGGTCTAGTGTCTTGTATGACCTTGATCTTTGAGCCAGGGGTCTTGTGTTTGTATGACCTTGATCTTTGAGCAAGGGGTCTTGTTGTGTCTTGCAGGTATTGTCTTGGTACAACTCCCACGCGATAATTTAAACGACAGCATGTTTATATTACTGTTTGATTGTTATGGTTCTCATGCATCGTTGAGTTGTCAATGATAGAAGTTAAGTGCATACTGTAATGTTATACAAAAATATTTTCAGTATTGAAACGTTTTAATGAAGAAAAATCATAATTATCAAACATGTTATCGTTTGAGTTATTGTGCGGGATTTATAATGGTGGTCATTTGAGCCATATTATTTTTAAGTCCCACAATGCATGACAAAGATCTGGAACAGACAAGATTTTCAGGACACACACACAAACAAACACACACACACCACACATGGTCTGACACACACAAAAAAGAGTTAACACTATGTTCCACTCTCCAATTACTTAAAACTTATAGGTATTTTCAAGAAACAAATTGAATTTGCAAAAATCTGGATAGTATTATTTAATCATAAACTTGAATCAATATACTATCACAAACCCTTTTTGCATATAAAAGTTGATTCAATAGACTAACCTCAAAACCTGCATTACATTTCCATAGCAAACTTGATACAATTTACATGTACTAACCTCAAAACCTGCATTACATTTCCATAGCAAACTTGATACAATATACATGTACTGACCTCAAAACCTGCATTACATTTCAATAGCAAACTTGATACAATATACATGTACTGACCTCAAAACCATCATTACATTTCAATAGCAAACTGGATACAATATACATGTACTGACCTCAAAACCTGCATTACATTTCAATAGCAAACTTGATACAATATACATGTACTGACCTCAAAACCTGCATTACATTTCCATAGCAAACTTGATACAATATACATGAACTGACCTCAAAACCTGCATTACATTTCAATAGCAAACTTGATACAATATACATGTACTGACCTCAAAACCTGCATTACATTTCCATAGCAAACTTGATACAATATACATGAACTGACCTCAAAACCTGCATTACATTTCAATAGCAAACTTGATACAATATACATGAACTGACCTCAAAACCATCATTACATTTCAATAGCAAACTTGATACAATATACATGTACTGACTTCAAAACCAATTTCCTTATAATACTGACTTCAAATCCTATTTCCGTTAGAAACTTGATTTAATATATTGACCTTAGTGGTCAAAACCTTTTCCCACAGGGAACTTGATTTAATATTCCGTCTCAAACCCAATTTCTGTAGAAAACTTGATTAAATATACTGACCTCAAAACCTACTTCCAGTGGAAACTTTGCTTTTGGATCATATCTCCCAGCTGTGAAATTGATATCTGAAGCATTTATGCCAACAAACCTAAAAACAGAAATATGATCTTGAATTATCTTGACTGGACTTAATGTAATTGAAGTATTTTCTAAAATTTAACTTCAATATTTCTTTTATTTTACTAGATTTTTCTATTGTCAGCAACACTATTCTGTTTGCTGACTGACTTCTGCAATTCACTGTAGTCATTTGGTATTAATCATTTAACCCTTACCATGCTAAATTTCTATAATGAACTTGTCCATCTTTAAATTTGGACAGAACCATTAACTGTTTAAAGGGGTGCACACCAAAAACATACTGAATAAATGATGAACAGTGCAGGTCATGATCAGACTGCACGGATGTGCAAGGTGGTCATGATCTGCACTGGCCGCAAAGGCAGAATCAATCGTGTCCAGCATGATAAAGGTTAAACATTATAAAACCTATATATGCCAGTATATCATAACAAGATGCTGAAAGTTTTATTTTGAAGGTTAAATAAACAAGAAGGGGGGGGGAGGGGGCATGATGGTCCTAGATCACTCGAGTTTCACAGATTGCCTGGACAATTTTGATAGAAGGCCTTGCATGGGAACTATCTGTGAAGTTATATTGAAATTGTTTTCTGACAAAAAGATTTTTTAAAGTACCCACTATATGCATACAGGAAATACTGTATACATATATGAAAAAGTGACTAACACATACAGTGGTTATATTTTCAATAAACTGGAATAATTTGACCAAACTTGGTATACATTCAAACCAGTGTGTTATGTAAATCAGGCAGACCATTAACCAAGTTTTTTTTCAATGATTTGACCCAGTGACCTAGTTTTTTTACCCAAGTGACCCATTTACAAATTTATCCTCAATTTTAAATAGACAAATATTCTGACCAAGTATCATGAAGATCAGGTAGAAAATTTGGGCTTTTTAGTATTAAAGGGACTAACCCACATATTTTAGGCGAAAAATAATTTCTCTCAAAAATCCATAAAAAGTGAGTACTGTACTCTGAAAGTGACTAGTGGTACAAACATATTGACATAAGATTTTTGCAAGATATTCTAATAAATAACCAAAACTATTGTGCAGAATGTTGTAAACCGCTGCAACGCTTTTGAAACGAGCTGTCCATAAGACAGCCAAGCTCGAATATTCGAAATATTGTCCCAAAAGCAGGAAAATATTACCCAAAATGTTAAAATATCAAAAGAGTTTTAAGTTCAAAAGGGGACATAATTTGACCAAAATGCATATCAGAGTTATGGGACTAGTTTTATAACCGGAAGGCACATGTAAAGTTTCAATTCAATATCTGCATTAGTTTTGGAGATAGTAACTTGCATGTAAAACTTTAACCAGAATTTTCTAAGTCCAAAAGGGGGCATAATTTGTCCAAAATACATGTCAGAGTTATGGGACTTGACCCAGTGAGGTTGGTAATTGATCTAGAAAAAGAAAAAATAAGTTTCAAATCTATATGCCTTTAAGTAATAGTTGTATGTACTTGCACGCAAAACTTTAACCAGGATTTTCTAAGTTCAAAAGGGGGCATAATTTGGCTAAAATGCAAGTCAGAGTTATGGAACTTGGTGCTATCAACTAGTTTTATAACCCCGAAGACACATGTGAAGTTTCAATTCAATATCTGCATTAGTTTTGGAGATAGTAACTTGCATGTAAAACTTTAAGCAGGATTTTCTAAGTCCAAAAGGGGACATAATTTGCCCAAAATACATGTCAGAGTTATGGGACTTGACCCAGTGAGGTTGGTAATTGATCCAGAAATAGAAAAAAGAAGTTTCAAAGCTATATGCCTTTAAATAATAGCTGTATGTACTTACATGCAAAACTTTAACCAGAAATTTCTAAGTCCAAAAGGGGGCTTAATTTGGCTAAAATGAAGGTCAGAGTTATGGGACTTGGTGCTATCAACTAGTTTTATAACCCTGAAGACACATGTGAAGTTTCAATTCAATATCTGCATTAGTTTTGGAGATAGTAACTTGCATGTAAAACTTTAACCAGAATTTTCTAAGTCCAAAAGGGGGCATAATTTGCTCAAAATACATGTCAGAGTTATGGAACTTGACCCAGTGAGGTTGGTAATTGACCTAGAAAAAGAAAAAATAAGTTTGAAAGCTATATGCCTTTAAATGATAGCTGTATGTACTTGCATGCAAAAACTTAACAAGGTGTGACGGCAACGGCGACGCCAGGGTGAGTAGAATAGCTAGACTATTCTTCGAATAGTCGAGCTAATAATGCAGAAGATTTACGTTCTTCTTGCATTTTTACCAATATCTAACTTTTATTTTCACTCACTTTATCATTTTACAGTGTCATATATACATTCTATGTCAAACTTGGTGGAAATGAACATTTTGAAAAATTTCAGCCAAACTGTGGGCGAGTATATAGCTTTAAATAGGTCATTCTATGATTTGACCTAGTGACCTGTTTTAGACCTAGATAATCCAGTTTCAAAGCTGACCTCTATTTCATAGAGACAAACTTTATGACAAAGTTTTATGGAGATAAAGTGCAAACTGCGACCTCTACAGTGTTGACAAGATTTTTCTCTGGTTTAATCTGCTGAACTGATTTTTGACCTCAGGCACCCCTTTTCAATTAAACCTAAATGTCCTAGAGATAAACATCCTGACACAGATTTCATAAAGACAAATATTCTGACAAAGTTTTATGAAGATGAGCTAGAAAATGTGGCCACAGTGTAAACAAGATTTTCCTATTGATTGATCTTGCGGCCTACTTTTTAATCCCAGATGATCCACTAACAAACTTGTTCAACCTTTTGTTAAGGGTAGACATTCTGACCAAGTTTCATTAAGACTGGGCCAAAAATGTGACCTCTAAAGTGTAAACTGTCAAATGTTGACGACGAATGACAATAGACACAGGGTAAACACTTTATGCTCTTGTGAGCTAAAAATCTTACATAATGTGGCAGTCTTGATTTTAAGGCTTTAGATTAAATAATTAAAAAGCTGAGTTATTTCCCTTTGACCATAAATGTAGTTAGCAAAGTGACACATAAAATGTCTTTTAGATTAGCAGGAAATTCATATAACCCATTAAATGTCATAAAACTAACGATTTTAATTTAGGATGGTTAGTCAAAATAATTTGACAGTCAGATTGTTTTATATTTGTGACGGGCAATCTTACCGTCAAAATTTCTTAGGACCAAAATAATGGAGGATAAATTACAGTACACATGTAAAGTTATTGGTTTTATTGCTTGCGCATAGGCTGTGTAGACATGCGGTAAACGTTAATCGTGTACAGTACATACATCGGTTTAAATCACCAGAAAATTCATAATTTTGGAAATTATTTAATAATTTTTACATAAATCAATCAGGAATTGAATCCCCTTTTGATACATTAAGTTTTATTTGAATTTATGGCCAAATTGTGACATAATCGGCATTTAAACCTATAGCATGTAAAGCATTGGCAGCAATGAAAATTTCATTGGAAATTTCCTCCACTATTTTGGTCTTTCGAGTGTTTGATGCGAGTGGAGATATTGCCCATAAGAAAAATAACTCAATATTTCCTAGGATCGCATCAGATTTGTTGGACTATAGGATGGTTTACTGAAAATCATCCTTGCAATTTAATAGATTTCGTTCGATAACAAAACAACAAACAAAAAGGTGGAGGTATTTAATAAAAGGTTTACAGTAGCTTTACCTGGGATGCTGTATTCTCAAAGAGATTTTGTCAGGTCTGATCAAATGAGGTGTGCAAGCAAAATAAAAATAGCATCTGTTTTAAGTTATGGCAGCCAAACTAGGCACAGGGTAAAACGCAGACCACATACAGATAGAGTGACTGCAGACCACATACACAAAGAAGGGTTTTCCCTTATGCAGACCATATAGGTAAAGAAGGATATTGGAAAACGCAGACGACATAGAATATGAATAAAATAAAAATGAATGGGTTTGATTGCTAATTATGGCACATTAATTATGCAAACTGTTAAAAGTTATAGCTTTTATCCTTAAATTTAATTAACTGGGTACCTTTGAAATTAATAAGTTTAATTGGTTTAATTAATTATAGAGATGAACTGTTTGAGTTTAATATGTTTGAAGACCAGAATTGTTCGATCTTTTTATAATAATTAAAATGATCTTTTGCAGTGCTCGAAATTCACGGTAGTCCGACAGCCCGTGGCTACCAAATTTCAGCTCGGGCTACCGATTTTCCACAGGTACAAGCCCGACTGGGCTACCGAATTTTCCTCATTTGTTTAAAAAAAACATGCTAATTAAACGAGTACTGCATCGTGGTTTTCCAGACTGAGAAACGCTTATGGAATTATTGGTTTTTGCACTCTTACGTGTTGACAATCAAACACAGTGTCAAAGACGTAACCGCAGCTCTAATTGGCTGAATACAATCACCTCTAGCGTAACGGATAATTTGATTAGCTTTCACACTTCTCGCGAAAATCTCACAAGTACCTGCAGTAGGTGGAGCTTAAATTATGCTATCAGCGTGTGTGTAATGTGTATTCAGCACTCGGTATTACATCTTACAAATTGTCAACAGTCCGAGTTGCAGTAATTGGCGAGTGCGGATCCTAAAAAATCGGGCATAACAGTTTAGATTTCGTTTCGGCAAGGAGTGTCATGTCCAATGCTTTTGGACTCTGACGTAGTCTAAATAATGAGACCTCGGGCAGACCGATTTTACATTTTGATATTTTACGTTGTCTACCTAGAGGAGGCGGATATCGACAAGTCAAAATAATATAACGATATTCAACTCTCGAGTACAATTATTTGGACTAGACTCTGACGATGCTGATCTGGACTGGAGTATTTAGAGTTAAAATTTTTCAAAAACATGGCAAACATGTACTGTATGGCTTTTTTATTACTTCAAACATGCATAGAGATGTCTGTAAAACAAAATGTTATATGGTGCAAAAATTATGTATTCTAAGGTGTAAAAATTATGTATTCTAAGGTGTTAAAGTTCGGGCTAGTGAAATTGGTGTCGGGCTTGGAAAATTTTTAATCTGGTAGCCCGAACGGGCTATTGGATTCAAATCTGAATTTCGTACACTGCTTTTGATAATATAAAAAAAAAATGTATACACAACAGTTACTGTTAATTGATGAGCTAATTGGAGTATTTTAATATGTCTGAAGAGGTAAGATGTGTTTGATCTGTTTATGACATAAAACATGAAATAAATAGTAAAAAATAAATAAATGAACTCCTGTTGTTTTTCACAGTAAATTTAATTTTTAAATAAAAAAAAATGAAGTAGAGCAAGTATATATCTTCTTAGTATTTTTAGGTAGCTCAATCTGTTATGACACTTGATCTATAAGTTACATCAATTTTGATATTTTCATTGCTTTTCGATTACGTGAATATTGCCTGTTGCACAGTAAATGGGCCAATTTTTTAAAAAAGCATGTAATGCCCTGTTGTTGTTTTTTTAGATAAAATGTTTCTAGAACCATTTGTTTATTTTTATTTTTTTGGACTTCATTACAAAATAAATGTATCTGAAAGTGTTTTTTTTTTTTCAACTGGATCACCAGAAAAAAAATACAGCCAAATTAGTACATGAAAAACACTCAGTTTTAGCTTAATGCGTTAGCATCTGTTTTTTTACTCCTTTTTCAAATTGAAAGTTCTATTTTCCAAGTGAACAAAAACATTTAATTTTTTACTGTTAAAAAGAGAATTTTATTACCTTTACATTGATATATATAATAATTTAAGACATATAGTGCAGTATTTTTTATTACTATAACTTTTTAAATAAAAAATGCTCTGCGCAATGCCCGCAAATTTTTTAAAATCACAATTATTTAATAGAAGAAACAAAACTTAATTAAACACTGATTCTGATTCAGTTTTACATATCGATTATGAAAAAGGTGAAAAATGAGTAATATGCTATGTTTTAATGAAAATAATTAATAATGTGTAAAAGTTGTCTGTAACATCCACCCCCCTAAGCATGGCAGCTAATAAATTGTATATCTACTTTATTTCAAAGGCTAAATGAACTTTGTTTAACTTTTTTTTACAAAACCAGGAGAAAATACATCAAAATGATAACTTTTTTTGTGGTCATAATGTCTCATTAAAAAAAAAATTAGCAATTTAAAAACAAATTAAAAAAATACATTTTCAGGGGGTGGGGGAGTTTTTTTTACTTAAATGATGAAAAAGGTGTAATAAGATAGTATGATTTTGAACGGTATGTTCATGCAAATAATCAAGAAACAAAAAAGAAATTTAAACTACAATAAAATTTCTTCATTATCATGATTATATGCCTATAAAATAAGTGAACGGATGTTACGAAAAAGGGACAGATGTTACATTATTTTTATGTCGAAGTATTTTTGAATTAAATTTTTTATACTTAAATAGGTAGCCATGCAAGTATTTCCTACGAATTTTAACATTTTAGTAAATAAATAAGGCAAAAAATTTCAAATTTATCGGGGCAGAAAATGTTTCAGATTAATAGGTGTTAAAAACACCTTATCAATTAGTTATAAAAACACTAAACTTCAGGGGCATGAACTAATAAACAAGTTAATCCCCTCTCATAAAAGGACCTTTTTTATTACCTAATTGGATTATGGTTAACAATAAATGGACCCTGACCATGCTCCTGTAAAAACAATATTAAAATCTTAACGAGCTTTGATTAGACAAATGGGTCATATCTCACCAAAGGAGGGGGAGGAGCTACCTGTCGGAATATGCAAATTAGAAAAGTGACAAGTGCTTAATTAAATTTAATGCTAAGAGCCTATAAATTCATATGTTTGAAAAAAAACAAAAAAATAGTATTGCTAAAGTTCTCAAACATTGACCAACAAGCTAAAAGAGAAAAAGAGAGAAAAGAGACGCCAGAAAGAAAAACTGAAACGAAATAAGAAATTATATTGCAATTTGAGAATTAACTTAATTTAGTAATATTTGTAATTGAATATAATATCAGAAATATTTCTGTTTTATTTGTTAAGGAGAACCCATAAAACAACAAAAATAAGAAATTGACATCTAAATAGTAGAAAACCTCTTCAGAATATAACATTTAATATGTGTATGTAACATCTGTCCCCTTGCTCGACTGCCCGAGGAAAAACTAAAAAAAAAAGAAAGAAATAATAACTAAAAAGTTATCTTTTCTTTACTTGAATGGCAATATAGACATACTACGGCCTTAAAATATATCATCCCGCCGCTTTTCTATGCAGTATTTAAACTCTATTTCTTTTTTTTTTACGGCAATATGCCTTCTTCAAGGAAACCGATGTGCAAAATCGTTTTTTTTCTCTGAATATCGCATATTGCTGAAAATTATAGGAAACAGAGTTAAAAAATATATATCAAGTGATTTAATTTCCTCCGCGTAGGAGTCAAAAATATTTTTAAAGGTAGAGGATCTAGTCAATTCTGACATTTTCGAAATATTTACTTATTTAATTCATGAAAATAATTTAATACAATGAATCTGAATTAAAAACCACAGTATTGAAATAAATGCGAATTGATCAAGTTATAGTGATGGATAGATTTTTTTTAATATCGAAAAATCATACTTTTACAACTTCAAATGCATAAAAATAATGTATTAAAATTATTTAAATCAAAATAATTGGGAATATTATTTCTAATTCAAATGTTTTAATTAAGTGTCCTTTATAAAAGAATGACATAGTGTCAGTTTTTCACACCTTAACACATTCTATGTTGTCTGCGTTTTCCAATACCCTTCTTTACCTATCTGGTCTGCATAAAAGAAAACCCTTCTTTGTGCATGTGGTCTGCAGTCACTCTATCTGTATGTGGTCTGCGTTTTACCCTGTCCCGCCAAACTACAGTTAGATCCACACAGTCCCGGCACACATGCATACATATATGTTCTAATAGCTGCTGGGACTGGTACTAAAATAATTTTAAGAGCTTTTGCACTATAGGTAGCACTTAATTTCATTATTATCAATCAATAAAATTGAAATATTTACCTGTTTTTCACCAGCACTTCTCTATCACCAGGTTTTGGGGTAGGCTCTGTTTTGACAGAAAGAATCTCCCGGAATTTGGGGCTTGCGCGTACAGCTACTAACTTTCTGATAGTTGCAGGCAATTGTCTACCGGCCATATTTTATTTCTTGTACTAGAAAATGAACTGACATAGTTTTTCAACACCAGAACTTGTTATCAATCACTTGTAAACAAACCAGGACCAAACCGATAAAAAACAAGCGAGAGTGAACTCCCCTGAATGCTTATATCAATAAAATTATTTTATGATAGGCCCTATGAACAGAGATAAACGCATTACTAGATGCAAAATATGTCTTTTATTCCTATTTTTAACATAATATTTTTTTCAAAAGTTATATTCCGCGGAATTTTAGATTTATAATATCTTTTTTTCATTTTCAATAGTGGCTTCGTATCATCTACTTCCTTGTTTTCACAAACTAAAGATATTAAAACGATTTTCATATATTAATAATGATTGTCAGTGCGTTTTACTGTATTATTGCAGGTGCAACAACTATATATTTGATGTTTTCAATGCTGCAATTTACACGGTTCCTGTCATTCTTGAAAGTTCCTGAAAATGACACAGGTATGCTGAAATAGTTCTACCACTTTGAAACACAGGTGGCAGTAACGTACCTAGGATACAGTATGGGTCCATGGGCCATATGCACTTAAATTTAATATGAAATAAGGCAAAGCCTCAAAGCGAGCTCAAAGAAATCGGATTTAGATAAAAAATATTATGCATCATTTATTTGTCACAAAGAAACTATTCACTAGTCACAAGAATTCAGGAGAACCTGTTCACTTGGAAAAGTCTACATTTAGTGTCAACATACCTATAACAGTGAATATCATACGTTGCAAAATTAATGGGAAGCCGGCGTCACGGTGACGTCATTCCCGCGTTCCCGTTTCTTTCTGCTTATTAATGACATTTGTTTCCATTTTCTGCCCGATGCTTGATCTTTTAAATGAAAATAATATTTTTTTTCAAACAACTGGAAAGCATTCTTTCATTATTGTTGAGCGATGAATATTTTTAGCAATTGAATAAAGTTCTGTATTCACTCCGGAAAGAAGTACTTCCTGCGAGCACCTGTCCGTTAGGGTGCACTTTTTAAGAACTTCCGACGAAACTTTTCAAATCCATCACCAAGTGTGGAAGGATTCTCGATTCCAGAGATAGACTGGAGCACGTGGTCTGTAAATAGAACTGAAACACATCTGGCATTCTTATTTGTAGAATGTTTGAGGGACAATTTTCTTGTGCAGCATGTAAATTCATATACAAGGTATAGGGAGGGTCAAGACCCCAGTTGTTTGGACTTAATATTAACTGACAGTATGACAAATATTGATAAAATAAAAACAATTGGTAATTTAGGTGCCTCTGATCATGTGGGTATTGTTTTTGAATTCCTCAGCCCTGTTGAAGGAAATTGTGAAAAAGTTCCCAGACCTAAATTTTACAAAGGAAATTATGATGATATAAGAAATTACTTGGAAAAAGTCTCGTGGGAAGCTATTAATGATTTGGATGTTCAAGAAGCATGGAATTTCATGTTGAATCATATAAGACACTGTATAGAAACTTATATACCAAAAACTTGTGACAGTAAATCAAAATTTAAGAAGCCAAAGTGGATGGACTCATATTGTGTTAGGAAAGTAAAAAAGAAGTATCATGCATGGAAACGTTTCACGTTTAGCCATAGTTACCGGGACTATCAGGAATTTTGCAAACACCGTAATCTTGCGACAAGTGCTATACGTTTTGCTGAAAAGAAATATCAAAAAGGAGTAGCTGAAAATTCTAAAACTTCTCCTAAGTCCTTTTGGAGCTTTGTAAGGTCTGAAACCAAAAGCAAGGATGGGATTGCAGATTTAGTAGATGAAAATGGTAACATTGTAACAGAAAATATTGGAAAAGCAAATACACCAAATAACTTTTTTGCATCAGTTTTTACGGAGGAAGGGCAAGCTGATTGACCAGATTTTGAGGAGAAAATTGATAGAGATAGTTTTATTTCTGATATTGTAATTTCGCCTGAGAGTGTGCTCAAACATTTGAAAAATTTGAATGTATCAAAGGCTTGTGGCCCAGATGATTGTCACCCTATGTTTTTAAGACAATGTGCAGAACAGTTGTATAAACCTTTAAATAAAATTTTCCAAAAATCTGTATCTACAGGGGTGTTACCTGAAGACTGGAAGGTTGCAAATGTTACTTGCATTTTTAAGAAGGGAGATAAATCTTCACCAGGAAATTATAGACCCGTATCTTTAACTTCAATTGTTTGTAAAACTCTTGAAAAGCTTATAAGACAAGTAATAGTAAATCATCTGACAGAACACAATCTGATATCTGATTGTCAGTTTGGCTTTAGGAAAAATCGTAATACTATTTTACAACTGTTAGCTGTACTTGAAGATTGGACGGAGGCTGTAGATAATGATATTCAGGTTGACACAATATACTTAGACTTTCGAAAGGCTTTTGACAGTGTTCCCCATCGTCGTTTACTTCAAAAGGTGGAAGCTTATGGTATAACTGGTAACATTTTGAACTGGCTTAAAAGTTTTTTAAATGGTCGAAGACAACGAGTAGTATTAAATGGACATAAATCAAATTGGAACTCAGTGGTATCTGGTATTCCTCAGGGATCCATATTAAGGCCAATTTTGTTTATTATTTTTGTGAATGATCTGCCAGATGTAGTTGGTTCTGTATGCAAGATGTTCGCAGATGACTGTAAATTATATCGTAACATCACTTCAAGGCAAGATCAGCTAGACCTGCAAGATGATATCGCACATTTATGTGACTGGAGTAAGGACTGGTTGTTAAAGTTCAATATACAAAAATGTAAAGTTGTTTCATACGGAAATGAAAAAATCCGAAAAGACTATACTATGCCTGATGCAACTGGAGTAGAGCATAAACTGACAAGAGATAACTCTGAGAAGGATTTGGGAGTATTGTTTACTAGTAAACTGAACTTTGAGCAACATATAAGCAGTTTAGTGAATAAAGGGAATAAAATACTTGGTCTTATGAAAAGGAAATTTACATACATGGATAAATCATTGTTTTTGACATTGTATAAGGCATTAGTTCACTCCCATATCGATTATAGTAACTTAGTGTATTATCCAGTTACGAAAAAATGTAAACAGCTGGTTGAAAATCTACAAAGACGGGCTACAGCACTAGTTCCTGAAATTAGACATCTTTCTTTTTGTGAGAGGTTAAAGGAATTAAATCTTCCTTCTTTAGACTATCGTAGAAGTAGATATGATATGATCCAGGTATTTAAAATAATACACAAGATAGATGATGTAAACATGAACACTTTCTTCAGTTTTGCTGGAAATAGCGGTACAAGAGGTCATAATTTGAAACTCTACAAACCAAAAGCCAAAAAATCATTACGGTTAAACTCCTTTGGACATCGCACTATAACAGTATGGAATAACTTACCAGAGGAATTAGTCAACAGTGACACTGTAACTTCATTCAAATCAAAACTGGACAAATACTGGATATCTAAACGATATGATGTTTCTCAAGTATATTAGGTTTAGACTAGACCGGAGGCAGAGAACAGTTTTTATGAGGTACTTCAAGGGGACTTATTTTAGCTAAAGGGCTATGGAGTGTGCCCAGAAGACAAAAGGTAGACAAAAGGTAGTAGTAGGTAAGATAGATATGAACAGTTTCACACGTGCATTGCTACCAGGTCCGTATTTTTTTTTCAAAACAATATTTCCTTATCAATGATTGGCTGCCTTTTCGGCAAGAGATCAATCTTTCAGAGAAACTTTACTTCAAAACCCAGTTCCAAACCATTTACGCATCACGAGCGAGCAACGGCGTACAAAACGATAGTGATTTCTCCACCCGAAAAAATCCCACACATTTTTCGCACCGAAGTCTCCCCCCTAAAACACATCAAGTACTCCGTCCCAGTTAAAAATAACGTTACAACCGGTCAGAATTGGCCAAATGCAAACTAGCAAGACTGAACATCAGGTTTAACTCTTCGTAATTACTTACAAATTTGCAATTTAACTTTTTCGCTTTCGAAAATTACCTTCGCCTGCCATGATTACCGTTGACAAAACGGTGGTTGTAAAGAACGTTTTCATTGGTGGAGACAGTTTACGTATTTCAAACGTAGCGATAAAATCCAAAGAGTACCCGAATATAAACAAGCAGCGATGGCTCACGAAGATTATTTACCAAATTCAAATAAATAACAACTGTTAAGTAATAAAGTAGAATTGAACCTTACTTTTAGTCTTGTTAGTTTACATTTAGCATACTCTGACTGCTTGTAGCGCAACTTTTAACTGACAAGGTGTACTTGATTTGTTTTAGGGGGGAGACTTCGGTGCGAAAAATGTGTGGGATTTTTTCGGGTGGAGAAATCACTATCGTTTTGTATGCCGTTGCTCGCTGGTGATGCGTAAACGGTTTGGAACTGGGTTTTGAAGTAAGGTTTTTCTGAAAGATTAATCTCTTGCCGAAAAGGCGGCCAATCATTGATAAGGAAATATTGTTTTGAAAGAAAAAAAACGGACCTGGTAGCAATGCACGTGTGAAACTGTTCATATCTACCTTGTAGATGGCTCATTGTCACAGGAGCAAAATTTTTTTCGAAATGGCTTTTTGTCATTTTTTTCCTAACAAAACATTATAATTGTAATAAATGTAAGTGCATATGGCCCATGGACCTATACTGTATCCTAGGTACGTTACTGCCACCTGTGCTTTGAAAGTGACTTTCTCAGTTTCTGAAAAAGATACCAATTTTTATTGACCCATTTTATTATACAGTCATAGCAGTATGAAATAATATAAAATTAGGTGCTGCCTGTCCAGAAAAAAACAATCATATATGGTAAAGTTTGTTCTTTATACATAAAATGTTCTTTTCAATTTTTCAGTAAACTTGACGTTTTTGCTTTTTTCATGAAAATTATATATATCTATATAATAACAAAAGCAAATCTGTCAAAACGTATCTTAATTGAATGCACATAAGTATATTTTTCAACCAGAATAACGATGCAAAATGGTTTTGATATAAGTGATATTTGGGTGCTTAGAATCTCAGAGCCATAATGTCCCATATGCTGCCATTTACATGCCTATAATTAAAACTGCCCAGGGGGAAACCATCTAACATTCATTTCAGTAGGAGGTGTCATCTCTGTATATGCTAGGCACCTCGACAATCACACATTTGGTTAGAGACCACCAATTGTTTTCCCATAGATTTCCGTTTTAACATTATGGCTTGTACAGCCTTCCTTAAATTGAAACATGTATATCTAATCACATTTTTTTCAAGAACTATCTTAGTTCCACCAAAGCATTTGAATAGTGATACTTTATTTGAGTAATTTTCTTGTGAATGAGATGTCCCCCTGTTTACATTGTTGGCATGGCAGGAAAAATTCATCTGATAAAACTTTTTTTTCAATACACACAAAATGTAGAAAATTTTGTCAAATGTACAATAAAATTCTGCTCGATTTCAGTAAAGCTTTTGATAAGGTCAATCACTAAACTTCTTCTAAAACTTCAAGATTATGGTGTCTGTCCACAAATCCTCAAGTGGTGTGGTCTGAGGCATTTCTACTTGACAGAAGTCAATCTGTAGTCTTGGAGGGCGACCATTCCAAAGAAGTACCTGTGACATCTGGTGTTCCACAAGGTTCCGTCCTTGGACCTCTGTACTTCCTAATTTATATTAACAATCTCCCATCCTCAATCAAGTCTCAAGTCCGACTCTTTGCCGACGATACTGTGGTCTACCTTACTATAAATTCTCCGAATGACAGCAAAATCCTCCAGGAAGATCTTAACAAGCTAGAAAAATGGGAAAATGAGTGGGACATGGAGTTTTATCCTTCTAAATGCCAGGTACTACACATCACAAAAAACAAGGCTGTTATCAAAACCAAATATTTACTCCATGGACATATTTTAGAATCAGTTCCCAGTGCAAAATATCTTGGTGTTGACTTAACCGCAGATTTAAATTGGAATACACATATCACTAGAATATCTTCAAATGCTATTAATAAAACTCTTGGCTTCATAAAACGAAACATCACAACAACCAACAATGTCAAAACATTAGCATACAACACCAAATCAAACACACACAAAATAGAAATGGTTCAGCGTAGTGCACTTCGATGGGTCACAGGTGATTTCTCACCTCCCTCTAGTGTTACAGAAATGCAAGGAAGACTGGGTTGGCGCCCTCTTGAACATAGAAGATTGGATTCCCGCCTTGTAATGTTTTATAAAATCAACCATCATCTTGTTACCATCAACCTCCCAAGTTACATTCAAATACCATCTAGATTTTCTAGACAGATGCACCACTGGCACCTGCATAGTTTCAGACAAGTACAGGTCACCTCTGATTACCACAAATTTTCATTCTTTCCACACTCAGTTGTATTGTGGAATAACCTGCCTAGCCATATAGTTACCATCCCTGACCTAGATGCTTTCAAGGTGGCTGTGGCCACAACCATCCAGTACTAGACCCGGCTGAATGAGCAATGTTTTTATCTTTATCTTTTAATGCTTGTTCTTTTCTAATCACACTTACCATGCTAACATTCTTTTACTCTATTCTCACCTTAGCTGATGTTGGACCCATCAGTCTTTTAAAACTTTTTTTCACCTTAACTAACAAGTCGACGTACACCCTATGTCTATAACACTCGAGAGAGAAGTTGACATTATTATATAGATAGATAGATAGATAGATAGATAGGTAGATAAAATACTGTAAATGCAGTAAAAAAATTCAATTCATTTCTTGGGTTTGTTTGTAAACATGACTGACCAATCAGAATGGATAAACATTACCTTATTCCCAGGTATACCCTGTCCTCATTTTATTTCAATTTTTCGTGAAAGTTTAAGATATCTGCCATGCATTTTGCTTGCAAGCTGAAATATGATTTAGGTCTTTCTCATTTTTGGCATAACCAATGTGGTGTTGTCAAATCTAAGTGACATTTCTTCACTTGAAAAATGCTCCCAAATGAAATGTTCCAACTTCATAGTTAAAATCTCAAGTAATGTCTTGTTATTCTCCATTTGAACTTGAATTTATTACTGGAGTAGATGATAATCAATGGCAGCATTTTTTCTGTAAATTTCAATAAAATATTGCAAACTAATTTGGCTAATTTTTGCTTGCAAACTTTGAGAAATGAAATTCAATTACAAGCTTAAGTACAGTAGACATAGTATGTTCAATTTACTACTTTATATTTACATTAGTCCTTATAAGTAAAAATGTAATCCAGAAAATCTAATTTAACATTTTAAAGAGAGAATGCATAATATACAAAAATTACTTGCAGTCTTAGACTACAATGAAAGCGGTTAAGAAGCAAGTGCTGAAACAAAAAAGCAAACTATTTAGCATAATAATTTACATGCCACTGAAACTGCTTTTTAGCTCACCTGAGCACAAAGTGCTCAGGGTGAGGTATTGTGATCACTCACCGTCCGGCGTCCGTCCGTCCGTCCACACTTTCCTTTAAACAACATCTCCTCCTAAACCAACAGGCCAATTTTGATGAAACTTCACAGGGTTGTTCCTTGGATGGTCTTCTTTAAAAATTATTCAAAGAATTGAATTCCATACAGAATTCTGGTTGCCATGGCAACCAAAAGTAAAAACTTTAAAAATCTTCTTCTCAAAAACCAGAAGCCCTAGAGCTTAGATATTTGGTGTGAAGCATTGCCTAGTGGACCTTACCAAATTTGTTCAAATCATGACCCAGGGTCAAATTGACCCGCCCGGGGGTCACTTGATTTTACATAGGAAAATCTTAAAAAATCTTCTTCTCAAAAACCAGAAGCCCTAGAGCTTAGATATTTGACTTGTAGCATTGCCTAGTGGACCTCTACTAAAATTGTTCAAATCATGACCCCGGGGTCAAAATTGACCTCGCCCCAGGGGTCACTTGATTTTACATAGGAAAATCTTCAAAAAATTTCTAAAAATAAACCAGAAGGCTTAGAGCTTAGATATTTGACATGTAGCATTGCCTAGTGGACCTCTACAAAATTTATTCAAATCATGACCCCGGATCAAAATTGACCCCACCCAGGGGTCACTTGATTTTACATAGGAAAATCTTCAAAAATTTTCTAAAATAAACCAGAAGGCTAGGTCTTAGATATTTGACATGTAGCATTGCCTAGTAGACTTCTACAAAATTTATTCAAATCATGACCCCCGGGGTCAAATTGACCCGCCCATGGGATACTTGATCTGTACATAGAAAAATATCAAAATAACCAGAAGGCTAGAGCTTAGATATTTCATATGTAGCATTGCTAGTGGACTCTACAAAATTTGTTTAATCATGACCCCCGGGGTTAAAATTGACCCAACCCAGGGGTCACTTGATTTTACATAGGAAATCTTCAAAAATTTCTAAAAATAACCAGAAGGCCTAGGTCTTAGATATTTGACATGTAGCATTGCCTAGTAGACTTCTACAAAATTTATTCAAATCATGACCCCCGGGGTCAAATTGACCCCGCCCCATGGGATTACTTGATTGTACATAGAAAAATATTCAAAATAAACCAGAAGGCCTAGAGCTTAGATATTTCATATGTAGCATTGCCTAGTGGACCTCTACAAAATTTGTTTAAATCATGACCCCCGGGGTTAAAATTGACCCCACCCCAGGGGTCACTTGATTTTACATAGGAAAATCTTCAAAAAATTTCTAAAAATAAACCAGAAGGCTTAGATCTTAGATATTTGACATGTAGCATTGCCTAGTAGACTTCTACAAAATTTGTTCAAATCATTACCTCCGGGGTCAAATTGACCCCACCCCATGGGGTTATTTGTCTAGCTTTAGCAAAGAATTTTTTTCAAGAAAGCAATAAAACTCAGATGAGCGATATAGGGCCATCATGGCCCTCTTGTTTATCAATATTGTCATCATACATGCATTCAGACAGTCCATGACTAGTAACTGATTGGATGCAGTTTTAGACAACATATATTACAGTCAAACTTGGTTTGCTCGAACTTGACAGGACCAACAAAATTTGTTGAGTTATCAGTAGTTCGAGCCATTGAACAAAATACATTATATAAGGATTTTTCTGGTATCTGACGATGAGTTCGATTCAAATTATCTGAGGCCAAACAAACAAAGTTTATTCTGTGCCACTGATAACACTGTAACAGTGAGTGTATTTTATTTGCAGAAATGCATTTCAGGATAGTAATTTTTATGAAAGAAATGGTTCCTGTATTTACCAAAGATAGCATCAACATTCTTCCAGTTTCCTTTTCACAAACTGTGACTTTTATGACTCTAAAGATGTTCACGGTGATTTTAACAGGAATGTTTAAGACATTAAGTTTTGTTTGCAAAAGAAATTAGGACATCAGGGGACTAATGACCAATAGGCAGTCAAGGAAGGACATGCGTTAGTTTAATGATAAGCAGGGACTTTAAGAAATTGCATCTTTACATTCCATATATCGTAACAAGTGATATCATTACATCTGGAGTTTACTGTACATAATTTACACTTTTCTGTCCATTAAAATAATATTCTTTGTTTGTGTATCAGAAAAAAATATGGTTGCTTTTGTTAAATGATTTCCTCTTACTTTAAAGTGTTGTGTCAATCAGACAAAGTGACATTAGCAATAAATCACATTTAGAACTCCGGCCTCCTGTCTGTTTAGAATTGTAACATTAGTAGTATCAGTATGTTATTAACAATGTTAATACTACTTGTAAAATTGATGTAACTCTTGCTTTTGTTTCAGATGCAACAACATTCACTTTGTTCACAATTGATGTTTGTCTTGTTGTGTTATTTATGGCTCAGCACAGTGGTCTGGCCTCAACAACATACCGTAAGAAGCTTGATGATTGGGGTTTAACTCCCATAGCAAGATCAGTTTATGTGCTTTCATCGGCTTTAATGCTTCAGGTTGGTAAAAGTAGTTTTATATCCTTTGTCCTGAACATTAAAAAACTATAGATAGGTCGGGTGGTACTGCAGACAGGATGATATTCATAATGGTTTGTTATTCACTAATATTTCGCTAATAATGACACTTGTCAATTCAGAATGATCATGAATATGAAACTGAATCATGTCCCGAAACACAAACACTGATGTTTAGCGAATTCTTAATACTGCAAATACATGTAAGGGTAAAACCATAAAATCACTAAATAAAGCCTACAAAAAATTATCTTGAATGTCAAATATTTATTTTTCACTTAAACTGTGTTAGTTTTAACTTTTCTATTTATTTTTCAGTTGTTGATGTATCTGTGGGAACCAATAACAGAAGTACATTTCTGGGTGATTGATATATCGGACAGTCCATTACTTGCCTTCTTCTTCACCGTCCTACATGTTGTGCTGTGGATTATTTTCTTCATTCAGGTTCTCATATATGAACCTTTGCATTTGATAGGACTCAAACAGGTTAGTTGCTGGGTAGATGACTGTGTACTGTATTTCTGTAAACTGGAGGGTTTTGTAGACACACCTTCATATGCACCAGATATTCTTAAAGTGACTTGTTTAACAGAACTGCTTGGATTTTCTAGCTTGACTACTCCAAGAATAAGGAAGGTTATTGTACTTGCCTTGGTGTAGGCATCAATATTCCATTCAGGTTTATTGCAAGCTTATCATTTTTAGCTTGACTATTCGAAGAATATGGAGAGCTATACTACTCACCCCTGTGTCGACGTTAGTTAAAGTTTTTATGAAATGGTAATATCTTTTACACCATCAAAGATATTAACTTCAAACTTGGAACACTTGTTCATTATAATAGTCTTTACCGTAGGCAAGAGTACATAACTCTGTCAAGTATTTTGGCTGAATTATGGCCCTTTTTGGACTTGGAAATTGGTTCAAATTTCTTACAAGTCCATGTTTTGTAAAAACTATTTGACATGTAGCTTTGGAACTTTGAACACTTGTTTATTATAACAGTCTGTACCTGTAGACAGGATTACATAACTCTGTCAAATATTTTGGCTGAATTATGGCCCTTTTTGGACTTGGAAATTGGTTCAGATTTCGTACAAGTCCATGTTTTGTAAAAACTATTTGACATGTGGCTTAGAAACTTTGAACACTTGCTTATCATAATGATTCCATCTGAAGGCAAGAGTACATAACTCTGTCAACTACTTTGGCTGAATATTGGCTCTTTTGGACTTTGAAAAATATTTTGTCAAAACTATTTGGCATGACATTGTGGCTTTGAAACTTTGAACACTTGTTTATCATCATGGCAAGAGTACATAACTCTGTCAACAATTTTTAGCTCACCTGAGCACAAAGTGCTCAGGGTGAGGTATTGTGATCGCTCACCGTCCGGCGTCCGTCCATCTGTCCTTTAAACAACATCTCCTCCTAAACCAACAGGCCAATTTTGATGAAACTTCACAGGGATGTTCCTTGGATGGCCCCCTTTCAAAATTATTCAAAGAATTGAATTCCATGCAGAACACTGGTTGCCATGGCAACCGAAAGGAAAAACTTTAAAAATCTTCTTCTCAAAAACCAGAAGCCCTAGAGCTTAGATATTTGGTGTGAAGCATTGCCTAGTGGACCTCTACCAAGTTTGTTCAAATCATGACCCCGGGGTCAAAATTGACCCTGCCCCAGGGGTCACTTGATTTTACATAAGAAAATCTTAAAAAATCTTCTTCTCAAAAACCAGAAGCCTTAGAGCTTAGATATTTGACATGTAGCATTGCCTAGTAGACCTCTACTAAAGTTGTTCAAATCATGACCCCGGGGTCAAAATTGACCCCGCCCCAGGGGTCACTTGATTTTACATAGGAAAATATTTAAAAAATTTCTAAAAATAAACCAGAAGGCCTAGAGCTTAGATATTTCACATGTAGCATTGCCTAGTGGACCTCTACAAAATTTGTTCAAATCATGGCCCCCGGGGTCAAAATTGACCCCGCCCCAGGGGTCACTTGATTTTACATAGGAAAATATTTAAAAAATCTTCTTCTCAAAAACCAGAAGCCCTAGAGCTTAGATATTTGACCTGTAGCATTGCCTAGTGGACCTCTACTAAAGTTGTTCAAATTATGACCCGGGGGTCAAAATTGACACGGCCCCAGGAGTCACTTGATTTTACATAGGAAAATCTTCAAAAATTTTCTAAAAATAAACTAGAAGGCCTAGAGACTAGATATTTGACATGTAGCATTGCCTAGTGGACCTCTACAAAATTTGTTCAAACCTTGTCCCCCGGGGTCAAAATTGACTCCGCCCTAGGGGTCACTTGATTTTGCATAGGAAAATCTTTAAAAAAATTCTAAAAATAAACCAGAAGGCCTAGATCTTAGATATTTGACATGTAGCATTGCCTATTAGACTTTTACAAAGTTTATTCAAATCATGACCCCTGGGGTCAAATTGACCCTGCCCCATGGGGTTACTTGATTGTACATAGAAAAATCTTCAAAATTTTCTAAAAATAAACCAGAAGAGCTTAGATATTTGACATGTAGCATTGCCTAGTGGACCTCTACAAAAAGTTTTCAAATCTTGTTTTTAAAGTTACTTAAAGAAAATTTCAACTATATTTTCTCATAATTCTTTTGATTGATTTCTATTATGATCTTTTGACCTTGAAGACTTGTCCTTAAGTGCAATGATAACAGGTGAGCGATATAGGGCTATCATGGCCCTCTTGTTGCTGAATTATGGCCCTTTTTGAACATGAAAATCAGTTAAATTTTTCATACCAGTCCATGTTTTGCCTAACCTGTTTGTCAAATGGCTTTGAATCTTTGGCCACTTGTTTGCCATCATAGTCCATGTATGAAGGCAAGACTACATAACTAGGACAAGGACTTTAGCTCAGTTATGGCCCTTTTTTGACATTAGTAAGTTTTGCATACCATTCCATATTTTGTCTTAAACTGTTTGATATATGGCTTTGAATCTTTGAACACTTGCTAACCATCATGTTCAAACATTGCCATATAGTGCAAGACTTATCTAAATCCACAAATACAGGTACATTGTTTGTCTTATCTATTTTTAGCTCACCTGAGCCACAGGCTCAGAGTGAGCTATTGTGATCGCTCACAGTCCGGCGTCGTTCATCCGTCCGTCCACACTTTCCTTTAAACAACATCTCCTCCTAAACCACCAAGCCAATTTTGATGAAACTTCACAGGGATGATCCTTGGATGGTCTTCTTTAGAAATTGTTCAAAGAATTGTTTCCATACAGAACTCTGGTTGTCATGGCAACCGAAAGGAAAAACTTTAAAAATCTTCTTGTCCAAAACCACAAGGCCTAGGGCTTTGATATTTGGTATGTAGCATCATCCAGTGGGTCTCTACCAACATTATTCAAATTATCCCCCTAGGGTCAAATATGGCCCCACCCCGGGGGTCACATGGTTTATATAGACTTATATAGGGGAAAACTTTGAAAATCTTCTTGTCCAACACCATAAGGCCTAGGGCTTTGATATTTAGTATGTAGCATCATCTAGAGGGTCTCTACAAAGATTGTTCAAATTATTCCTTTAGGGTATAATATGGCCCCACCCTGGGGGGTCACATTGTTTCTATTGACTTATATAGGGAAAAATTTTGAAAATCTTCTGTCGAAAACAAAAGGGCCTAGGGCTTTGATATTTGGTATGTAGCATCATATAGTGGGCCTCTGCCTATATTGTTCAAATGATCCCCTTAGGATGAAATATGGCCCTGCCCAGGGGGGTCATGTGGTTTATATAGACTTGTGTAGGAAAAAAACTTTAAAAATCTTCTTGTCTAAAACCACAAGACCTAGGCTTTTGATATTTGGTTTGTAGCATTGCCTTGTGGTCCTCTACCAAGATTGTTCAAATTATTCCCCTGGGGTGAAAAGAGGCCCTGCCCTGGGGTCCCAAGTTTTACATAGACTTATATGGGAAAAAAATTAAAAAATCTTCTCGTCTGAAAGTTAAAGGCCTATGCCTTTGATATTTTGTTGGTATCATTGCCTAGTTGATTTCTAACAAGATTGTTCGAATTATACCCCTGGGGTGAAAAGAGGCCCCGCCCCAGGGGTCACTTGATTTATCAGTTATATGGGAAAAAATACTTCAAATATTATCAGATCATATTTCCTAGACTGTTTAATTATATTTACCTGATGACCCCAAGTGATAAGGGGTCACCCGACTGTGACCTTGATCTACGACCTACTTTCTTGTTTTTAGCTCTCCTGTCATAAAGTGACAAGGTGAGCTGTTGTGACCGCTTGATGTGCGTCGTGCGTAGTGCGTCATGCATTGTCCGTCGTGCGTAGTGCGTCGTCCGTCAACAATTTCTAAAATAATTTTCTTCTTGAAAACCACTGGACAGAATTACACCAAACTTCACAGGAATGATCCTTGGGAGGTCCCCTTTCAAAATTGTTCAAAGAATTGAATTCCATGCAGAACTCTGGTTGCCATGGCAACCGAAAAGGAAAATCTTTACAAATCTTCTTGTCCAAAACCACAGGGTCTAGGGCTTTGATATCTGGTGTGTAGCATCATCTAGTGGTCCTCTGCCAAAATTATTCAAATTATCCCCCTAGGGTCAAATATGGCCCCGCCCCGGGAGTCACATGGTTTATATAGACTTATATAGGGAAAACTTTGAAAATCTTCTTGTACAAAACCACATGGCCTAGGGCATTGATATTTGGTATGTAGCATCATCTAGCGGTCCTCTACTAAAATTGTTCAAATTATCCCCCTAGGGTCAAATATGGCCCCGCCCCGGGGGTCACACGGTTTATATAGACTTGTATAGGGAAAACTTTGAAAATCTTCTTGTACAAAACTACATGGCCTAGGGCTTTGATATTTGGTATGTAGCATCATCTAGTGGTCCTCTTCCAAATTATCCCTCTAGGGTCAAATATGGCCCTGCCCCGGGGGTCCAAAATTTTACATAGACTTGTATATGAAAAACCACAACACTTAGACCTTTGATATTTGGTTTGTAGCATTGTCTTATGGTCCTCAACCAAAATTAATCAAATTGTACCACTGATATTTAGTATGATGCATTGTTTAGTAGTCCTCTACCTAATTTGTTCAAATTATGCCCCTGGGGTTAAAAGAGGCCCCTCCCTGGGGTCACTTAGTTACTATGTGACTTATATAGGAAGAAATACTTAAAAAATCCTTTGATCCTATTACCAAGACTGTTTAATAATAATTACCTGATGACCCCAAGTAATATGATGTCACTTGACTGTGACCTTGACCTACTGACCTACTTTCTTGTTTTTTAAGATACAGCCTTGAAATTTTGATGACATACACAGTTTTGCACACCAATCGTAAAACTGAATTTCATTGACCATGAATTTGACCTGCTGACTTTCTTAATATTTTAACAGTTTGATCTTTGAAACATGTAGCTCATATTACTCAGGTCAGCGATCCAGGGTCATCATGACCCTCTTGTTTAAGATACAGCCTTGAAATTTTGATGACATACACAGTTTTAATAGTCAAGTGTGCTTTTAACTGAAAGTTCTTATTATATCTTCTTAACTGCTGCCCCTGTAATCATCAGACTTCACAAGGTTTGGTCTTGGTAAGGGGCAAACATTTATTTGCTTATGTAGGTTTTCAGAAATCTGCAAATTTATTGGTGGTTAATTCAGCTATCAATATTTTTGTCTGGTAGCCCAACAATTTTGGTTTGTTTAGCAATATTTCCTTAAGAGTATGTAAGGCCTACATATATGGAAAGTCTTTTTTAAAAATGTATCTAGATTCAAGTGTTCCTATGTACATTATTCTCTGATGAACAAGCTTGATGTGCAGATGACCATAAAAGAAGGAATTTTTGCTGTGATTATTTGGAAATTATCTCCTTTCAACTGTAGAAAAATGACAGTATTATTATAAAATATGTCAGTCAATACTATAATAATATTAGGCTGCACAGCTGGTTATTGAAGAAATAATAAGTTCCCAAGCGTGGTTTATTGTAGAATAACCCATGTTTTGAGTTCTTTTGCGTAAGAATATAATATCACAAAGGCCATATGCCTGAGTTATATATTGTTTTGCATAAGAACGAAAAACTCTGGTTATTCTAGATAAACCACACTAGGGAACTTGTTATTTCAATTCTAATGCAACATACTAGTATCAACAGTGTTAGAACAAATGGTAACTACTTTTTACAACATGAACATACACTTCATGCTATGCACCGTGATCATTCTGTACATAGAGGATGGTGTCAATACTTTGCATGCGCTTGGGTTATCACAAAACAACCGTTGATTGATTTTCTCCAATATGTATATAGGTTATTTGCTGGTCATGTTAGAATTACTGTCATTTTGCAAAGTTGAAAAAATTGTTTCTCACACAGACTTATTATATCTTTTTTTTTACATTACATATATATCACATAATAATAAAAATATCTTGGTAAACATTATTATGCCACCCTTCAAAGAAGAGGGAGTGTATTGCTTTGCACCTGTCAGTTGTGTCAGTCAGTCAGTCCATATGTCTGTTGATAGGATGAATGGTTTCTGCCCAATAACTTGAGGACCTCTTGACCCAGAACATTTAAATTTGGACAAATACAGTCAATTTTTTTACCCCAAAGTAGCTTCAGATTATTTTTTTCTTTGCAGTCACAGTTTGAAAACCATCACTCGTACTAATTTGATGTGGATTTATTTTGATTTGTCTTTATACAGGTTTACCACCATATAAAGAACTTGCAGACTCCTCAGTCATACCTCCATCCACGTCTCCGACTTCTTCTTACACAAATGCCACATTCAGGTGCCGGATGTTTCATTGCCATCCTGTGGTTACAGCCCTATATGACGTTTGACAGGATGATATTAGCCACTGTGTTTACAGCATATCTTTGTTGTTCATTCACACTGAGTGAGAAAGACTACCAGTTTGTAAAAAAATGTTCATGGTCAACGAAAACAGTTCATTCTGTGTCTTACAGGAGCAAGAGAGATAGATAGTCAATTAACTACTGATTTTGTAACTTTGCTGTAATTGCTAATTGTTATTGACTTGATAGGAGGCACTTTTAATATGTCTTTGCAAAGTATCTGTAGCATAAGAGTCTGTCAGATGCCTGGTTAAAATAGATTTATTACTGTATGAAGTTTTTGCAACATTTGGATAATAGTCTGATATTTTAGACATCAGTTTATTAATAGATGGTCAGATCTGCATTTGATATCATTGAAAATGAAGTAGATTTAAAGTGCCATGAAACAGAAATGAAATAGTCACCTGTATAGTGGATATGTTATCGCTTCACTTTGAAGCAACAAGTTGATAGACAACATTTGAATACACAATGACTTGATGGTGATTTCTTAACTTTATTGGACTTGAAGTTTTTTGAAAGCAAATGAATCATTTCCTAATTGTAACATAGATTTTAAAAATTATAAATGAGGCTGACTAAGTGCACATACCAGCTCCACTTTGGTTACAAAATACTTTTGGTAAGTCAAGGTAAGGTTGTTTAAAGTTAAATCTACATTGTCATGTATTTTGTACTAATTATAATGTAGTAATGATTCACTTTTATTTGTTTGTTGTTTTTATAGTTTCTTTGGTGCTAATATTTATTTTGTATTTATTTATGAATTGACATTGTGTGCTTATGGTTTTGGTTCTGCATGCTGTTTGCATTTGTAAATATTAAGGAAATGTTTATATGCCCAAAAGGATGAATTATTTGATGGTGCTGGTTGACTTACTGTCCTTTTAGCAATTTAGATCCATGTCTGCTATTGATTTGAAAGTATTAGTCTAAGGTTAAGGTCACAGTAACTGTTAACAGAAAAAAAACTGTTTCTGCTGAATATCTCGAGAGAGAGGCAGGCAAATAGTCCATATATAGTGGATGTGAGGTCATATGGCTTAAAGTCAAGGTCACAGTCTCTCTTAATAAAAAAGAAACATCTCTGCTCAGTATTATAAGAATGCTTTGACCTAAGATTCTCAAACATGATATGAACATTGCTCATTGGAAGTTGATGACCTCTTTTGATTTTGAGGTCAAATGTCAAGGTAACAATAGTTGTTAGTACAAAGCTCAGTGTATCAAGATACCATTGACTTACAATCCTCAAACTTTGGAGACAGATTGTCCATGTGTAGTGGATGACGTCCCTTGACCTTGAGGTAATAGAGTTTAAGGTCAAGGTCAAAGTGACTGTTGATAAAATGGGGGGAAAATCTGCTCAATATTTTGAGAATGCCTTGACTTACAATCCTCAATAGCTCATTTGCAGTGGATGACCCAAGTTGATTTTGAGGTCAAAAGATAAGGTCACAATGGCTGTAGTACAAATCTGTTTCAGCTCAGTATGTCAGGAACCCCTTGACTTATTTTCCTCGAACTTGGCATGTACATTGACCATTGGTAGTAAATAACACCTATTTATTTTTAGGTCAGTGAGTTTGAGGTCAAGATCAAAAACACCATTTTTTCTCTATATTTGAAGATCAATTTCACCTGACCACCAAACAGGCACCTTGCCAGAGGGCTGTAGATGATCCCTACTGATTTTTAGGTCAGTGGTCAAAGCCACAATAGTTGTTAATACAAAAAAAAAACTTTTCAGCTAATTTTCTTTAAAATGCGTTGACCTATGACCCTCAAACTTGACGCACAAGTCTTATGGACAGTGAATGGCCCTTATGGATTCTGATGTCAGTAGTCTAAGGTTAAGATTGCAGTGACTTTTAATTAAAAAGAACATTCACCAAGGACCCTTCTTGATTGTGGGGTTTCTTGGTCAAAGGTCATGGCCCCTGTCATACAAAGAATCGGCTTGACATTTTATTTGATAGTGCTGGTCTGGCAGTTTGCTTTATGTGACCCTGACTGGTGCTTTTGTTTGTTTGTTTTACTTTGAAACAGAATCTCACCATTAAGTCTTTTATTTTGTTGAATTGGAAAAGTGAATTTATCACTTTCCTCTTTTGAAATGAATATTTGATATTGTCAATTTATTTATCTTATATGTACTTTACAAAAAAGGTTATACTTGTATGCTTTAGTTGTTTTTAGCTCACCTGTCACAAAGTGACAAGGTGAGCTTTTGTGATCGTGCGGTGTCCGTCGTCCGTCGTCCGTCCGTCCGTGCGTCCGTGCGTCCGTGCGTAAACTTTTGCTTGTGACCACTCTAGAGGTCACAATTTTCATGGGATCTTTATGAAAGTTGGTCAGAATGTTCACCTTGATGATATCTAGGTCAAGTTCGAAAGTGGGTCACGTGCCATCAAAAACTAGGTCAGTAGGTCTAAAAATAGAAAAACCTTGTGACCTCTCTAGAGGCCATATATTACACAAGATCTTCATGAAAATTGGTCAGAATGTTCACCTTGATGATATCTAGGTCAAGTTCGAAACTGGGTCACGTGCGGTCAAAAACTAGGTCAGTAGGTCTAAAAATAGAAAAACCTTGTGACCTCTCTAGAGGCCATATATTTCACAAGATCTTCATGAAAATTGGTCAGAATGTTCACCTTGATGATATCTAGGTCAAGTTCGAAACTGGGTCACGTGATGTCAAAAACTAGGTCAGTAGGTCTAAAAATAGAAAAACCTTGTGACCTCTCTAGAGGCCATATATTACACAAGATCTTCATGAAAATTGGTCAGAACGTTCAAATTGATGATATCTAGGTCAAGTTCGAAAGTGGGTCACGTGCCATCAAAAACTAGGTCAGTAGGTCTAAAAATAGAAAAACCTTGTGACCTCTCTAGAGGCCGTACTTTTCAATGGATCTTCATAAAAATTGGTTAGAATGTTCACCTTGGTGATACCTAGGTCAGGTTCGATACTGGGTCATGTGCCTTCAAAAACTAGGTCAGTAGGTCAAATAATAGAAAAACCTTGTGACCTCTCTAGAAGCCATATTTTTCATGGGATCTGTATGAAAGTTGGTCTGAATATTCATCTTGATGATATCTAGGTCAATTTCGAATCTGGGTCAACTGCGGTCAAAAACTAGGTCAGTAGGTCAAATAATAGAAAAACCTTGTGACCTCTCTAGAGGCCATATTTTTCATGGGATCTGTATGAAAGTTGGTTTGAATGTTCATCTTGATGATATCTAGGTCAAGTTCGAAAGTGGGTCACGTGCCATCAAAAACTAGGTCAGTAGGTCTAAAAATAGAAAAACCTTGTGACCTCTCTAGAGGCCGTACTTTTCAATGGATCTTCATGAAAATTGGTCAGAATGTTCACCTTGATGATATCTAGGTCAGGTTCAAAACTGGGTCACGTGCTGTCAAAAACTAGGTCAGTAGATCAAATAATAGAAAAACCTTGTGACCTCTCTAGAGGCCATATTTTTCATGGGATCTGTATGAATGTTGGTCTGAATGTTCATCTTGATGATATCTAGGTCAAGTTTGAAACTGGGTAAACTACAGTCAAAAACTAGGTCAGTAGGTCTAAAAATAGAAAAACCTTGTGACCTCTCTAGAGGCCATATTTTTCAATGAATCTTCATGAAAATTGGTCAGAATGTTCATCTTGATGATATCTAGGTCAAGTTCGAAACTTGGTCATGTGTAATCATAAACTAGGTCAGTAGGTCAAATAATAAAAAACCTTGTGACCTCTCTAGAGGCCATATTTTTCATGGGATCTGTATGAAAGTTGGTCTTAGTATTCATCTTGATGATATCTAGATAAAGTTCGAAACTGGGTCAACTGCGGTCAAAAACTAGGTCAGTAGGTCTAAAAATAGAAAAAACTTTTGACCACTTTAGAGGCCATATTTTCTTCCCTTTGTTGTTCCTGCCCTTTGGGCTTCATTAGTCAAAATTTTGTGGATCTTCATGAAAATTTGTCTGAATGTTCACCTTGATGATATCTAGATAAAATTTGAAACTGGGTCACGTGTGGACAAAACTAGGTCAGTAGGTATAAAAATAGAAAAACCTTGTGACCTCTCTAGAGGCCATACTCTTCATGAGATCTTCATGAAAATTGGTGAGAATGTTCACCTTGATAATATCTAGGTCAGGTTCAAAACTGGGTCATGTGCCTTCAAAAACTAGGTCATTAGGTCAAATAAAAGAAAAACCTTGTGACCTCTCTAGAAGCCATATTTTTCAATGGATCTTCATGAAAATTGGGTCATGTGGAGAAGGTGAGCGATTCAGGACCATCATGGTCCTCTTGTTATATTTAGTAATTTTATAATAAAACAATTTTAGTGAAACAGTGCTTGTTGTAATAATATGACAAAAACAAAGGCAATCCAAAATTTGTCTGTTGTTTTGCAGACATAGTCACAGATTTATCATCATGGTTCATAAGCCAAAAATTGTTTTCTTGCAGTCTTCAAGTGTAGTGTGGCTGCTGAAAAAATCTCCCTATCCACTTTATAGTCCTTTGGGATCATGGAAAACATTAAGTTTTCCTGTAATAGATTTCAATTTGAGTGTGTTAGGGTGTGTGTGGGTTGTTGCACATTTTATTACCTCTCATAAACAGGCTCACTCAAAATGAGTCTGCTGTTATTTTGCTTGGTTTTGTTCGATGCTTCCAAAGGATCTTCTTGCAGAGTTTATTTGGATCTACAATTATGCATAGAGGGTGAGAAGATACTGACCTCAAAACCAATAGGAGTCATCTGCTGGTCATGACCAACCTCCCTATCAACTTTCATGATCCTAGGCCCAAGCGTTCTTGAGTTATGATCCGAAAACCGTTTAGCTGTTCCGGGTCACTGTAACCTTGATCTCTGTAACCAACCTCCCTATCAATTTTCATGATCGTAGGCCCAAGTGTTCTTGAGTTATCACCCGGAAACCGATTTGTCTATATACCGACCGACATACCGACTGACTGAAATCTGCAAAACAATATACTCCTCCTTCGAAGGGGGGCATAACAATTTATACTGCAAACTATTTTGTTTTCATTTCACCTTTATATGCATGCTAAATGACATGTATGGTTACATAACTTTGGGTCAAATACTTTTTGAGATATGTGCAACAGAAACTTTTAGGCCCTTTATGCATATTTTTTACTGTCACAGGCCGTAACTCTGGTCTGGCTGATTTATCTTTATACAGTTTAATCACCATACTAACATAAAGATTTTGTATATACCACAGTCATACCTCCATCTGACTTCTTGCACAAATACCACATACTGGTGCTGGATGCTTTATAACCATGCTGTGGTTATAGCCATTTAGTTATGATATTTGACACAAATGATACAAAAGACAAAGTTTGATGAAGATCCATCAAGTGGTTCATGAGAAGTTGTTTAAAGGTATTTCTATTTTTCATTGTAGCAGCCCTTGAGAGTAGACATTGCCAGAATGCTACAAATCAAGTCTGGTGTAATTCTGACCAGTAGTTTCAGACGAGAGGATGTTTCAGTAAACAAGAGGGCCATGATGGCCCTATATCGCTCAGCTGTTATCATTGCACTTGAGGACAAGAAGGTCCTCAGAAAAAATATCTTAAGTCCAAAGGACAGGAACAACAAAAGGAAGAAATTAAACCAAAGAGAAAAAAAAATTCTTACAAGGTACAGATATGTCAAAATACACCTAAAAATTGGAGGTACCATCCATGTTGTACCACAGAAAAGAGGTCTCGGTTTTTCCCTATGGCCAATAATAAAAAAGTTACTAAAAACAAGCTATTTATAGTAACGTAAAAGGGAAGTAATTAAAAACTAGAAATGTGTCCATGGGACAGAGATGCCCCCACTACATGACATTAAAATGACAATTTTTCCCAAGTCAGGGGCCATAACTCCTACAATACTGAATGAATCCGGACGCAAAACCCCAGGTGCACAACTGCACATGCTGACCAACATTCCTGTAAACTTTGGTGACTCTAAGTCAAATACTTTTGGAGCTACACACAACACAACATTAAAATGACCAATTTTTAACTAAGTCAGGGGCCATAACTCATACAAGACTGAATGAATCCGGACGCAAAACCCCAGGTGCACAACTGCACATGCTGACCAACATTCCTGTAAACTTTGATGACTCTAGGTCAAATACTTTTGGAGCTACGCACGACACAACATTAAAATGACCAATTTTTAACTAAGTCAGGGGCTATAACTCCTACAAGACTGAATGAATCTGGACGCAAAACCCCAGATGCACAACTGCACATGCTGACCAACATTCCTGTAAACTTTGGTGACTCTAGGTCAAATACTTTTGGAGCTATGCGCGACACAACATTAAAATGACCAATTTTTTACTAAGTCAGGGGCCATAACTCCTACATGACTGGATGAATCCGGATGCGAAACCCCAGGTGCACAACTACACATGCTGACCAACATTCCTGTAAAGGTTTGTGACTCTAAGTCATATACTTTTGGAGCTAGGCACGACACAACACTAAAATGACCAATTTTTACAAAGTCAGGGGCCATAACTTCTACATGACTGAATGAATCCGGACGCAAAACCCCAGGTGCACAACTACACATGCTGACCAACATTCCTGTAAAGTTTTGTGACTCTACGTCAAATACTTTTGGAGCTAGGTGCGACACTAATGACAATAATGAAATTTCAAATAAGTCCTGTAAGTACTTACTGATATAAATCCATTTTGATTACAATCAGGGGAGGTTATCAGATATAAAACAACTCTGGAACCTACGAATGGATCAGACTGATTGTTCATGGAATCCAAGATTTATTGTTGTTGAAGATATTTTGCAAGTTTGTATCAAATAAAACCATAAATGAAGTCTCTATATGGCTGCAAAAGCCAAAATAGCCAATTTTGGACCTTTAAGGGGCCATAACTCTGGAACCCATGACGGAATCTGGTCAGTTCAAGAAAGGAACCAAGATCTTGTGGTGATACAAGTTTTGTGCAAGTTTGGTTAAAATCAAATCATAAATGAAGCTGCTATTGTGCAGACAAGGTCAAAATAGCTAATTTTGGCCCTTTCAGGGGCCATAACTCTGGAATCCATTATGGGATCTGGCCGGTTCAAGAAAGGAACCAAGATCTTATGGTGACACAAGTTTTGTGCAAGTTTGATTAAATTTAAATCATAAATGAAGCTGCTATTGTGCAGACAAGGTCAAAGAGCTAATTTTGGCCCTTTCAGGGGCCATAACTCTGGAATCCATTAAGGGATCTGGCCAGTTCAAGAAAGGAATCAAGATCTTACGGTGACACAAGTTTTGTGCAAGATTGATTAAATTCAAATCATAAATGAAGCTGCTGTTGTGCAGACAAGGTCAAAATAGCTAATTCTGGCCCTTTCAGGGGCCATCACTCTGGAACCCATAATGGAATCTGGCCAGTTCAAGAAAGGAACCAACATCATATGGTGATACAAGTTGTGTGCAAGTTTGATTAAAATAAAATCATAAATGAAGCTGCTATTGTGCAGACAAGGTAAAAATAGCTAATTTTGGCCCTTTCAGGGGCTATAAATCTGGAACCCATAATGAAATCTGACCAGTTCAAGAAAGGAACCGAGATCTTATGGTGATACAAGTTGTGTGCCAGTTTGGTAAAAATCAAATTATAAATAAAGCTGCTTTTGTGCAGACAAGGTCAAAATAGCTAATTCTGGCCCTTTCAGGGCCCATAACTCTGGAACCTGTAATGGGATCTGGCCAGTTCAAGAAAGGAACAGAGATCTTATGGTGATACAAGTTGTGTGCAAGTTTGGTTAAAATAAAATCATAAATGAAACCACTATCGTGCAGACAAGAAATTGTTGACGCACGAGACGGACGGATGGACAGACTGACGACAGACAAAGGGTGATCACAAAAGCTCACCTTGTCACTATGTGATAGGTGAGCTAAAATTGTTGACAGACCATCCCCCTATATTGACAACTCACCCTGAACCTTTGGTTCAGCTGAGCTGAAACAGCGAACATTCTTCCTAATTTGAGAAATGTAAAACATAACAACAGTATATTTTCAAGTATCATGGTTTAATTCACAACTGATTTACAAAATATATCAATATGAGTAAAAATATAAAATTCCTCTAAATGAAATAACAGTCAAAATCAATGGAATGGTATGTAACTATTCACAACTTGTTTGATATGTAACAACAGATTCTATATCAACAATTTCTATATTAATAACATTTTTACATTTAACAGTTAATTCAAAAACAAAAATAATCATAATGGAAAGATCAACAGTAAAAATGAGAAAATATGGAATACCTCAATGCCCAGAGTTTTGTTGCATAAGAACAGAATGGACAAGGAGACTGATTTTGAAGAAATATTTATTTATTTATTTATTTGGGTTTTACGGCGCACCAACACAGTATAACCCAACCTTGCCAGTATATACATTTATAAAGAAAAGATTCTAATACCAGTCCTGCTGTCTTGTTCTGCTAATTACTGACAATTTGACCCATTGCAACAATATCCACTAACCACAAACATCCAGCCCTTACTTTTAATTTCGATGACGTGCAAAGTTTCGTGACTTTGACCAGAATGGCTATTTCATGGGGATATCAGTTTGAAGATAAAATGAGCCGCGCCATGAGAAAACCAACATAGTGCATTTGCAACTAGCATGGATCCAGACCAGCCTGCGCATCTGTGCAGTCTGGTCAGGATCCATGCTGTTCGCTAACAGTTTCTCTAATTGCAATAGGCTTTTAAAGCGAACAGCATGGGTCCTGACCAGACTGCACGGATGCGCAGGCTGGTCTGGATCCATGCTGGTTGCAAACGCACTATGTTGGTTTTCTCATGATGCGGCTCAAATTAATTTGAACTTCACTGCTTAATTAAGACTTAATCCGGACTGGATTGATTCAATACTAAATCCACAAAAATCAGTTCCCCAAGATAAGTATTTCAACTAGAGTAAAACAAGAGGGCCATGATGGCCCTATATTGCTCACCTGTTATCATTGCACTTGAGGACAAGAAGGTCCTCAGAAAAAATATCTAAGTCCAAAGGACAGGAACAACAAAGGAAAGAAATTACAAGGTACAGATATGTCAAAATACACCTAAAAATTGGAGGTACCATTCATGTTGTACCACAGAAAAGTGGTCTCGGTTTTTCCCTACGGCCAGTAATAAAAAAGTTACTAAAAATAAGCTATTTATATTAACCTAAAAGGGAAGTAATTAAAAAGAAAATTATTGTAAGTGAACAAAAGAAGGATCTGCTAAATAAATCTGTTGACATAAATGAAATTTCAGATCAGTATCTTCATTAGTTACGGAGATATACCCATTTTAATTTGAAATAAAGGGAGGTAATTTGACATAAAATCAGTCCATAGTTATCTACCCTGATTGGCTCAGTCTAACTTATGACAATAATGAAATTTCAAATAAGTCCTATAAGTACTTACTGATATAAATCCATTTTGACTACAATCAGGGGAGGTAATCAGATATAAAATAACTCTGGAACCTATGATTGGATCTGATTTGTCATGGAATCCAAGATTTATTGTTGCTGAAGATATTTTGCAAGTTTGTATCAAATAAAACCATAAATGAAGTCTCTATATGGCTGCAAAAGCCAAAATAGCCAATTTTGGACCTTTAAGGGGCCAAAACTCTGGAACCCATGAAGGAATCTGGCCAGTTGATAAAAGGAATCAAGATCTTGTGGTGATACAAGTTGTGTGCAAGTTTGGTTAAAATCAAATCATAAACAAAGCTGCTATTGTGCAGACAAGGTCAAAATAGCTAATTTTGGCCCTTTCAGGGGCCATAACTCTGGAACCCATTATGGGATCTGGCCAGTTCAAAAAAGGAACTGAGATCTTATGGTAACACAAGTTTTGTGCAAGTTTGATTAAATTCAAATCACAAATGAAGCTGCTGTTGTGCAGACAAGGTCAAAAAAGCTAATTCTGGCCATTTCAGGGGCCATCACTCTGGAACCCATAATGGAATCTAGCCAGTTCAAGAAAGGAACCAAGATCTTATAGTGATACAATTGTGTGCAAGTTTGGTTAAAATCAAATCATAAATGAAGCTGCTATTGTGCAGACAAGGTCAAAATAGCTGATTTTGGCCCTTTCAGGGGCTATAACTCTGGAACCCATATTGGGATCTGGCCAGTTCAAGAAAGGAACCGAGATCTTATGGTGATACAAGTTGTGTGCAAGTTTGGTTTCAAAAAAACCATAAATGAAACCACTATCGTGCAGACAAGAAATTGTTGACGGACGGACGGACGCACTGACGACGGACGAAGGGTGAACACAAAAGCTCACCTTGTCACTATGTGACAGGTGAGCTAAAAACACAACACATTTTGATTTTTTAATTACTTAATGATTTTTTTATAGAAAGAATACAAAATATACTGGCCATATGGGCAGTGACTAAAAAAAAAATTCTCCATTTAAAAGACTGAGACAAAACAGCAGTAAACTTGTGCCTCCAAAGCCTGTGTCAGAAAACCTGAATTTACAACTAGAGATTCACAGATATGTTAAACTTGACACAGAAATGTAGAAGTTATGTTTGTTAATATGATGAGAAACAATCCTTATATTCCATTTGCATTCTAGAACAGAGAATTTTAGAATAGTCCTGTGAAACTGTCAAGTAAATTCAACACTGCCTGGATTTGGTTCCCAGACTTCTGGTTCCTAGACATATTTTGGATAGGAACCAAGACATGGTTTCCTATTGTCATCTCTTTTTTTTTTTTTTGTTGCCTTCTTTTATCATGACTGTTCTGTCTATACCAAGTTTTACTTAACAGGCTGTGTATGTTCCAAACATTCCAGAACACCATTTTAAATGGAAAATGCAGGATTTAAAGCCTAAGTAACACAAGACATCATGTAAAATGGTACACAAGACTGAACAATGCTTGCAGAGAGCTTCAAAATTTCTTAAACCTGCATAAATTAGCTTGCATAAATGTAACAAAACCTGAAGAAAAACAGTATTGATATAAGTATAAATTTACCACTGTCATGTATGAATAAAGCAGTAACATGGAAAGCTGAATGTATATAAAACTGACAGTAGCACTTCTGAATAACTAGATTAGTTGGGAAAACACCCACTGATCTTTATAACTACATTTTCCCAATATTTTGACAGGTTAGACAGGCGACATTCTGTAAAAAATATCTTTGTTATTAAATTTCAGTTTATTGGAGGCAGTACCTAACCATGAGGCAATTAAAACTGATGTGATTACTGATTCCAACACCATACTGAAAAAGTTACGATCTATACCATAAAGGAACAGCAAAAGTATAAGCTACTGTATAAACTACCTTATCTGTAATAAAGATTTTCATGAACTGTGACTTATTGAAAAAATGTATCTTTCCCACATTGAAAAAGAAAATTTATTTACGCAATTTGTGCATGGAAAAGTTGCTTTTATGCAAAGAAGATATCCTGAAAGTTTTATAACAATTCACTCCTAAATAAAATCATATATTGAAAAAAACTGGTAAAGTGTAAAAACAAGAGCACCGCCCTGCGGGTGCTGACGCTCATCTGATTTTTTTTGTGTAATAGAAATATTGTCCTACCCATGATTTTCTAAGTCTAAAAAGGGCCATCATTCTTGCAAAAAGCAGGATAGAGTTATGTTTCTTGATGTACAGTGTCCACTTATGATGGTGAAAAACTGTTGCAAGTTTTAAAGCAATAGCTTTGATAGTTTATGAGAAAAGTTGACTTAAACATAATACTCAACCAAGAAAATGATTTTCTAAGTCCAAAAGGGGCAATAATTATTGCAAAAAGCAAGATGGAGTTATGTTTCTTGATGTACAGGGTCTGCTTATGATGGTGAACAAGTATTCCAAATTTCAAAGCAATAGCTTTGATAGTTTAAGAGAAAAAGTTGACCTAAACATAAAACTTAACCAAGAAATCTGATATTTTCTAAGTCCAAAAGGGGCCATAAATCTTGCAAAAAGCAGGACGGAGTTATGTTTCTTGCTATACAGGGTCAACTTATGATGGTGAACAAGTGTTGCAAGTTTTAAAGCAATAGCTTTGATAGTTTAGGATAAAAGCTGACCTAAACATAAAACTTAACCAAGAAAACTGATTTTCTAAGTCCAAAAGGGGCAATAAATCTTGCAAAAAGCAAGATGGAGTTATGTTTCTTGATGTACAGAGTCTGCTTATGATGGTGAACAAGTATTCCAAGTTTCAAAGCAATAGCTTTGATAGTTTAGGAGAAAAGTTGACCTAAACATAAAACTTAACCAAGAAATCTGATATTTTCTAAGTACAAAAGGGGCCATAAATCTTGCAAAAAGCAAGATGGAGTTATGTTTCTTGCTATACAGGGTCAGCTTATGATGGTGAACAAGTATTCCAAGTTTCAAAGCAATAGCTTTGATAGTTTAGGAGAAAAGCTGACCTAAACATAAAACTTAACCAGGCAACGCCGACGCCGACGCCGACGCCGACAACCGCTCAAGTGATGACAATAACTCATCATTTTTTTTCAAAAAATCAGATGAGCTAAAAATGGGTGAAGTTTTAAATGATACTCCATCAAAATCCTTTTTTTGATGATAAAATCGAGGCCTATTAAAAATTTAAGGAGCTCCTATTTAGTATTACCACTGTAGAAATCAAGAAAAACTTTTTACCAAACAGTGGCTTATCAAACCTTAGGCAGAAGCCATGACCTTCCATTTAGCAAACTCTAGCCAGGCTTAAATCTAACAATGTAAGGGAAAGGTAATAATAAACAACCTTAGCAATTTGTAAAGAAAGCCCATTTCTAGATTTCTACAAACTTTAGTATGCTTTGAGTAGTAAAAAATACTACCTGCCAGGATAATAAATCATTCAATTATTATCAGTAACAGTTGTTACAAACAATGATCCTCAGTCAATGAAAAACAAAGATAAGTCTACAACAGAATATAACTACAATATTGCATTATGGGTACACACGGAAAAGCATAAATAAAATTGCACTTAAGCGAACTGAAACAACTTAAAACAGACATGGGCAATAAGATATACTACATCGCAGTAAAATGATCTTAACATGAACAGTACATACAAATGATGGAACATGAATTCAGTTAAACTAAACCAAACAGCAAAGAACAGTACCACATGGGCCCAGCCAGGAGAAAACCAACATAGTGTTTTTGTGACCAGCATGGATCCAGACAAGCCTGCATATCTGCCCAGTCTGGTCAGAATCCATGCTGTTCGCTTTCAAAGCCTATTGCAATTAGAGAAACCATTAGCGAACAGCATGGATCCTGACCAGACTGCATGTATGGGCAGGCTGGTCTGGATCCATGCTGCTCGCAAATGCACTATGTTGGTTTTCTCATGGCGTGGCTCAATTATCTCTATTCAGTATCTCTGAAACCTTTCAAACAATTAATGGCATAAAAATTAGTTATCAATATATTAGAATATTGATAAGAGGAATGTAAATTCACTTTATTGTCCAAATCTAAAATGTTCCAAATCGGTAAGGCAGATATTTTATATCGTGGCATATTGTATTAACACTTATTTTTTATGAAATGAATGCTTATTTAATTGCTTTATGTTATTAAGGGAAAACTATCTAACCGATTTGTCACTGAGACTAAATTGTGCCCAATTAAACTGAAAACCAAGTATGCAATTGAACAGTTATTATACCAGATTTATATAGAATTACTATTATAACCTTGTATAACGAGAGCTTTACCAGCAAACATCTCGAGGCGATTTAGACAAGTTAAGTTATAAAATTTACAGAATTATACATGTCAAAATCTAATTAACAATACAGATCTAGTGATGCAGAAATATAAAAGTATAAATTATTTTTTTTTAAAAAACATAAAAAGCTTAGAAATGATGATGTAAAGCACCATACACTTAAAAAGTTGGGAGATTCTCCTGCTTAATACATGAAATGTAAACATAATTATACTTCTTAGTAGGATATTTTGACAATAATTATTACTTTTTTCAATTCTTGATAAAATTACTATCATATACAGCCTTGCTTGATAAAATTACCATTATATATAGGAATGAAGAACTCCAATGACTGTTCAACTTTTAAACTTCACTTTAACACCTTACAATACAGTTTTGATTTACTCATGTTATTCCACTTTGGTAAAATATTTTCCTTACAATATTTTGGGCCAAAGAATTTTTAAAAGTTGCTGTTTTATCTTCATTTATAGTAGGATTCTTGTTAAACTGTGTTAGTAAAGAAAAAGCATATAAAGGCAATTTAAAAAGATTTTTCTTAGTATGTACAGGAGCTTAAAATGAGATTATGCACATCTTACTGCACAAAGTGTGTGTTTTAGTGAATGTTTTATCAAAGCAATTTTCAGATGCTGTGCATTTAAATGTTTTAAACTAACAATAATGCCGCATAAGTATTTGAAGTTGATGCTTTTGAAATAAAGAATTCAGACTAATAAAATAATAGTTCTTTTCTTCAATTTTCTATGCAGTGATCTCCCTTACCTATAGGCAGAGATTTCAGAAGTTAAAGGGAAGCAATTCCTGCGTGCAATTTCACTTTTCTTAAAAGACTGCCCCAGTCAAAATAAGAAAAGTCAGATTTGTAAAGTTATTATTTCGTACTGCTAATAGGAAGAGTTTGGTATATGGGTTAAAAGCTATAATTTCCTCCACCCTTTTTACACACACATCTATTTGAGCTAGATTTTTACTTGAAAAATGCACATAATTCCATTTTAATATTTATACAAGTATTTTCTCTCAAAAAACTTATTTTTGGCAAGTAAACAAAAATGAATTAGATTACAGTCAGAATTCTAGAAGTTCCTTAGACAGAATTGGACAATAAACATGGTTATGGTTTCAATGAGTTTTACAGCAACTTCAATTATGCTCAACAATATAGATTATACTATATTTCTTTCAATAAAAGCTCTCGTATAATTTAATTAAACAAATTACTGTGTATTCCTTATAAAGTACCCTTCTAGACTTAAAAGTTTCAAAGCATATAAATATGGATCAGCAATCAAAATTTTGTATTTAGTCCAATATAAATTTTGAAGAAGAAAAAAATCCTTTGTAGAAAAAATCCATAAAACCCCTGGGCTGTTTAATATAGTAAATACCATGAAAATATCTATTCAAGGAAAACACATAAAAATAAGCACTAAATGCCAGTATTTTTGCAACAAAAAATAAAAATAAACAGACAGGTATTGCAAAAATAGCTAGCCGGTAAATGAAATTCATTCTTCATAAAGTAAATTGTAGAATTCTAAATCACCACCCCCACACCCACTTCAAACTTTTTTTGTCTTTGATGAATTCTATTTTTAGTTGTAATCAAAATTGAAATATAATTATAGTCTATAAAACTGAGCTATAATTAAAAGTTCCCTTTTGAAAATTGCAATAACCACAGGGGCATTTATTTAGAGGTAAAAAGTAAAATGTCCTAATGATAAAGTGTCAGCTGCCCAAAACAATAAATGCATGATTCTTCACTTCAGATCTCCTTAAGTAAATACATGATAACATCATAACAAACTAGACAAATTAACTTATTAATACATTTGTACCATGCATACTTTCCAATGTATCATAAACCTATAACAAACAAACAAACAAGCAAACAATGGAATGACAAAATTCTTTGTAAATAAGGAGCTTAATCTGCTGGGCAGGGTCAGTCATTTGGCAATCATGCTACGTAATATAGATTGAGGTGACAATTCAAGACCAAAATTGCATTGACATTGTTCAGTTTTCAAAAATCCTTCTAAATTCCATGTAACTGCTTTAAAAATGGTGTACTTTGATTGCTAGTGTCAGTTAACAAAGGAAAACAATTATATTTTAAATGTCACAGATGCTACTTCCCTGGAGTATTGTGCAGTGAATGTCAAATACACACAAAACATTCATCCTATGTACATTATATTAAGTAAAAGCAGCTCCATTATAAAAACACAAATTGGTACAAAAAAGTTTAATGTATAGACTGTTATATCATTTAAGATGAACAACACACTTACTTTCTTAGGTGGGGGAATTCAAAACTATAAAAATATGTGAAACAAAATGCACTCTATCCTCTTCACACTATTATTACTAAAATTCTTCTGGAGGTGTAGCCAGTACAGATAAACCATGGATACTATAAGTATTACATACACACATTCTTGTAACAGATAACTACCTAAACTTCATAATTACAAGAACGTAACAACTGCACATATGATGTAGAAAGTAACAACTGAAAGACTGCTCCTATATTGTTATCACTACAACCTGTACCACAAATCTCTTTCATCACAGAATTAGACACTAAACATTTTGAATATTAAACAAAAATTAGTAACCAAAAATATTTCATTGTAAATGAACTGTTGTATTCAGTTGGCTAAGGTGGACCACTTTCATGGTAAAATTAAATCATCTAAATTCAATTATCTAAGGCACTATAAATGCATATTTCTGACCTTTTATCTGAACAGAATTTTAGGAAACAACAATGAATTTCCAGTTTTTTTCCCTCAATTTTTTTCTTGTCTTCATTCTCTAATTTTAATTATTCCTGTTTACCTAGTTTTAGTTACAGACCAGTTTGAAATATATAAACAAAATTATAATGAACTTAATATTCACAGACTAAATTTCTCGACAGATGTTGAGTACCATTTACCCCTCACTGCAAGTATAATCATGATTTAGCTTGACTTCCAGTTGTGTCCAAATGTCACAATTGCACATCCAAGCTGACTGAAGTCACATGTCACAAGTTCTGCAATATGCGTGGAGAGCTTTCCATAACTCTGACTAGAAGGTTGTCAATGTAATTCTCCAATTCCTTTATATACTGATCTTTCCGTATCAACTGCGCTTTATGCGTAACTACCAACTTTATCAACTCCTGAAATTGGAAAAAAATAAGTTTCATAATGTCCTGCACTTTCATAGTGAACAGACACTACCTCGTAGCCAACCATAATTATTTTAAAAGATAATGTAGAGATAACACACGTTTTTTTAAGTTATAACATCTACAGATTGTTTGGTGCCTGAGCCCTGTAATGTTGTTACCAACCATTGTCACAATAAAGATCATGTTTCTCGGTGTTATTTGCTCAACCTTTAACAGGCTGTGGCTTTGATACAATTTGAAAACATATCAATTTCTTTGGTGCTTTATACTGTCCTTGAATCAGTGCTGGTTTGAATATTGACATCCACAAGAAATAATTTACATTAATTGCAACTAATACTGTGAAACTAAGAGGGTCATGAAAGCCCTAGATCGCTCACCTGAGTAACACTGCTTGCATGAACAGTTTTGGTAAATGGTTATGCAAGGAAAATGTCTGTGAAATTATATTGAAATAGTGTTTTCTGACAAGCATATTGTACAAGTTTCTACTAAATAAATATGGGAAGGTAATGTGTGTGTTTGAGGCGTGAGGGGTGGGGTGAGTAATAAGTTGGGGGAATGATGTGATATGACAATTTCAAACAAGAAGATTGTTTTTTGATCTAACAGAATAATTTGTACAATCTCTGTAAAATTAAAATAGTTTAATTCTATCCAGTGTGTTACATTGTATTGCCTTGTCTTTCTTTGGGTTTGTTTTAATCTTCATAAAAGGTCACCCCAAGAAACATTTGTGTAAAATTTGGGTCTGCTGTTTCTGACAAGAACATTATTAATGTTCTCAATATATACATACAGGGGAAAAGTGACCACACCCTCTGGTAGCCATGTTTTTCACGAATCAGAATAATCTGAACAATCTTGGTAGAAGGTCCCACAAGAACCATTTGTGTAAAATTATTTTAAAATTGGGCCAGCAGTTTCGTACAAGATTTTTAAAGTTTCCACTATATACATAGAGGGAAAAGTGACCACGCCCCCTGGTAGCCATGTTTTTTGACAAATCGGAATAATTTGTAAAATCTTGGTAGAAGGTTACATAAGGACCATTTGTGTGAAATTTTTTCAAAATCAGACCAGCAGTTTAGGAGGAGATGTTGTTTGAAGAGTTTTCTATTTTTAGCTCTGGTGACCCCTACGTGCAACCAAGTGGAACCATTTGAATAACTCTGGTAGAAGACCACCCAAGGAACATCCAGGCCAAATTTCATCAAAATCCATTCAGTGGTTATGGAGATGTTGTTTAAAGAAATTGTTGATGATAGACAAATGGACACACACACACACGGCGGATGCAGCCTGATCGCATTAGCTCACTATTAGCACTTTGTGCTCAGGTGACCTAAAAAGTAAATTCAGAATATGTCTTTTTCTATCTAATTTTTAACATTAATAAAAGATATGAAACAAGTCAATTAACCTAAGTAGTCAGCAAGATATTTTATTTACCTCTCTATTCATATTTTTATAGACCGCCATTAAATCCCCAGGTACAGAATCTTCTCTGTTTAACACTGGACGCTGGTCTCGGATATCGGGGGCTGACCGGTGCGTTGATAATCCTTCAAGACCCTGAACTGTGTATCGTCTCCCTCCTGGAACAAATACAATATATATTCAATATAATGCAGTATAGAAAGGAGACAGATCTTCAGATAAACTTAACTTGAAATAGTTAGCACACAGAATTGATAAAACAATCATACAATTAAAACTCCTACCTTTAACATACTGTCTTGATTTTTTTCGTTGTGGTCTCGTATCTTCATTAGAAGTTTGTGAAGTGAAACTAAACTCTGCTTTTGGGGATATCTTTTTCCTGGAACTAGCCGACACAGAATCAGTTGAACCTCGATCAAATGCCCTCTCCGCAGCTGATTTCCCTTGATAACTAATACTACTAGAAGATGTATGCGAGGAGGTATGTCCGTCACTTGTACCTTGTGAATTTAACGTATTGGATTTATTTCTACTTTGTTCTCTGGCTATTACACGATCAAGTTCAGATGTATATTCACTAGGACTGACTGTCCCGTCAAACACCTCACCTTCACGTTTGTATCTATTACCCGTTTCACTATCTAAACTGTGACACTGACTAACTATAGAATGAATTTCCCTAGATTCGTCTGTGTCTTCAGCAGCAGTTTTCTGTAATTCGTTGTTTTCCCTTACACTTCCTTCTAATGGTGCACTTATACTTGTTTTCAACTTCACCTTTGGTAGAGTGATTTGATCATTATCTGAATCTGATTCAGACATCTCAGATTCAGTTTCAGTTTCTAACGATTCATCCAAAACTTGTGCTGAACGTCTTCGAGTTTGCTCGTATTCCCCCTCAGATTCTTCTTCAATATTGTCATTATATATATCATTCATTCTGTCATCTACTTCACACTCTTTTCTAAACATGTTTTCTAAGTATCCATCTTGCGAAGTCACAGAACTTCTTGAACTTCGTGAACTTGTGTGTGACTGGCCGAGTGCACTATCATCCAGGGAGGGGCGCTGTTTACTGCGACCTCGACTTGGTAATGTAAATGAACGTTCACCAGGGAGTTCCATTAAAGATCTACTTTTAAAGTCTGTAAATATAAAAAAGTACAATGAATATAATTTCATACATTTTATGGAAAACCACCAAGAATTTGGCACTTTTGCTATACACAAAACTTAAACCTGCTGTTACTAAAGCTTAATTGCACTGTTTTTAATGTTGAGGTATATGGTTATAATCCTTCTTTGCTGAAACAAGCATTCAACATAAAATTCATAGCAATAGTGGAGCAGATGATTCAGAGACCTTAATAAACCAAAACATAGGAGCAGTCTCCTTCTATGTGACGGAAATTAAAAATTAATACAATTTTTCTTTCATATCCTAAATATTGAAGATATATAATTATATTTTCTTAAAGAAGGTAATTTTAAAATCTTAACTACAGATGTCATAGGAGTGACGAATTATACCCCCACAATACGGCCTTGTCACAGAAGTATTAAGCCAATGTCAAACTCGAACTTGTCCTATATTTGATGATGTTACACCTGTGTATCAAAAATGATATAAATCTGTCAACCCTGCAAAAAAAATTCTATTGTTCTGGGTCAATGTGACCTTGACCTTTGACCTACTGACCTCAAAATCAACAGGGGTCACTTGCTGGCCATGACCAACCTTCCTAACAACTTTCAAGATCCTAGGCCCATTGCAGCATTCTCAAGTAATCAGCTGGAAACAGTTTAACTGTTCCGGGTCACTGTGACCTTGACCTTTGACCTACTGATCTCAAAATCAATAGGGGTCATCTGATGGTCATGACCAACCACCCTATCAGCTTTCATGATCCAAGGCCCAAGCATTCTCAAGTTATCATCCGGAAACCGTTTAACTGTTCCGGGTCCTTTGACCTACTGACCTCAAAGTTAAACATGACCTGTATTTCATGATGTTACACCTGTGTACCAAATTTATGAGCCTAGGCCCAAGCATTCTCAAGTTATCATCCAGAAACCATTTAACTGTTCCAGGGCCTTGTGACTTTGACCTCTGACCTACTATCCTCAAAGTTGAACTTTACCTGTATTTTATGATGTTACACCTGTGTACCAAAATTTATGATCCTAGGCCCAAGAGTTCTCAAGTTATTATCCCGAAACCATTTAACTGTTCCGGGTCCTTGTGACCTTGACCTCAGACCTACTGATCTCAAAGTCGAACTTGACCTGTATTTTATGATGTTACACCTGTGTACCAAAATTTATTTAAATATGTCAAGACTTTTAGGAGTTATTGTCCTGAAACCATGAATACCAACGGACCAACCGACCAAGCTCACTCCTATATACCCCCAAAACTTCATTTGTGGGGGTATAGTTATGAATAGCTTCATCTTTTTATAAAACTTATGAAGAGAAAAGATAATATTATTATTATCGTAAGTGACCAATGTTCCCAAAATGCCCTTGCATGTGACCTTAGTGGATCAGACCTGAATCTTGTATGAGACACACCTCACCATGCTTTCCATTTGCATAATTTTATTGGAATTTCTTGAAAGTTCCAAGTTAAAGCTGAGATATGAGACAGACAAAAAAATGAACTAACTAACAGACATTGTTACCACTCAATACCTGTCTTCGGAAGCATAAAAAACATACCTCTGTTATTTCTCCTCTTATCACTTGTTAAGCTGTAACTTCTTGCAAAATTTCCATCTCCCTGAAAGTACATGCAAGTCTTTATACAATTTTTTATATTAAAAACAAATACTGTGAAATCAGTAATATTCGTGCGGGACCAATTTCCATGGATTTCATACTTGTCAATTCAGAAAATTTAATCCCAGTGAACAATCAAAATTCCCATACATAAATTTTTATCTTCAAAGTTGCAATCCATGAATTTTAATACATAGATTTTTATCTTCAATGTTGCAATCCATGAAGTTTAATTCCAAAATTCCCATACATAAATTTTTATCTTCAAACTTGCAATCCATGAATTTTAATACATAGATTTTTATCTTCAACATTGCAATCCATGAATTTTAATTCCAAAATTCCCATACATAAATTTTTATCTTCAAACTTGCAATCCATGAATTTTAATTCCAAAATTCCCATACATAAATTTTTATCTTCACTGTTGCAATCCATGAATTTTAATTCCAAAATTCCCATACATAAATTTTTATCTTCAAAGTTGCAATCCATGAATTTTAATTCCCATGAATTAGCCATTTGGCACAAACTTGAATGCCCACGAAATTAAATGATTTTACAGTAATAAGCAAATATACAGTATGCATGCTAACTATGAATGCTTATTTCTCTTTTTCATTCGCATATATTTAATTTACCTCACTGTATTTTGAAGTCAGCATATTGTTACATACTATTTACATAATCCAGGGTTCTCTACGAAAGTAAAATCTGAGACTTTTGTGAAATGAATTTTATTTTTATGCACTCACCCACAAAATGACATTGTTATCGGCCATTTTTAATTAAATCTTTGAATCATTTTAAAATATTACATCCAGTTCCTCTAACTTTTCAATAATATTAGTTTTCATTAAACACTGAATACTCGAAAGCACCAAAAATCCCACTAGAAGAGTAAGCACACAGGTATGCTATCAGGACAGTCAGACTAGAGGCACTGAGCAAACATGAAAAAATCCATGTTACGAACACTTCTAAAGTCAAAACCATCCCAAGAAAATGCAGTTAAACAGACATTATGAAACATTAACCCCAAAAGCAGACACAAACTGTAAATGCAGGGGTATAGTATGTAAGCAATACATAGCTCGATATGTTAATATATTCCATGGTTTGTGTGAATATGCATATATTATAATAATAATGACAAATGAAAATGAATATTCTTTATATACAAGAGGGCCTTGATGGACCAGGGACGCTCACCTGACCTGGTAAATATAAAGGCTTTGCAAGACTGATTCTGATCATGTCTAGTTCACCCTAAATCATTAACCCTTACCTTGCTAAATTTCTATAATGAACTTGCCCATCTTTCAATTTGGACAGTACCATTAACTGTTAAATGGGGTGCATACCAAAAAGATACTGACTGAATGGCAAACAGTGCATATCATGATCAGACTGCATGGATGTGCAGGCTGATCTTCATCTGCACTGGTCACAAAGGCAGAATCAATCGTGCCCAGCATGATAAGGGTTAATTCAGGTGAACTGAGGTGTCTGATATACATGGAAATGACCTACAGATGGGTCTAGTATGAAGTCTGATGCCAAGAGGAAAAGCTCTAAGCTTAAAGGAAATAGTAAAAGGAATATATGATTCCTTTCTTTTAATGATAGAAAAGCAAAAATTCATACCATAAATAAAATCTGTGCAAATTTATTTCACAATGCACTGCATGCAGTTAAATAATGCACAATACACATTTATTTACATACTGCAAACATACTCTGTGTGTGTATAATACATACTTCCTTTGTAACAACTTTTTTAAATATCTATATATAAAATCAAATATCATCATGACAAACACTTTAATACTAGCAAAATATAATATTTCCAAGGTCTAGGTATATACAGCATATAAAAGTATATCTTAAATACATGCACATAAATAATTCCTAATAAAAGAGAGGAATAAAATCAAAAGACAGCAAGCAAAGTTGTAACTGCGGACAAGACTGCTCAGGTAATTCAATCTGTTATCATCATATAAATAGAATTTCCAGTGCATTTTGCAGATCTGAACATATTTTACACTGTGAGGAGTACTACAATGTACATAGGGTAATTTTCATGTTAGTTTATGCATAATCATGGACAACAGGCTTTTTGTGTTGTTAAGAACCTGTGTTTTGTAGGAAGATAATGTTGTTTCATATTCACATGAATGTAGCTCTGATTGAGAATATTAGAGAATATTTACCTACGCCCTTTTCTTTTCCATTGAAAACTATGATTCATTTCGTATGAACAGCAAAACGAAAAGCGCAAAAGTTACGTTAATGCTGCTTAGCGATAATGGGCCGCTGTTTTGATAACGTCCGTGTATAAGTCAGGGAGAACGTTCCATAGATGACGTCGCAGTTGTTCCATCTGGTGAACAGAATGGCCAGGAAGCTGATTTTAATGTCAAATGCAACAAAATGTGTGCAATTTACATTTTAATTTTGTTTTCTTATGGAAAGGAAGTATTATATAAATATACGAAATGAAACTTTTTTTTTTTTGGTGTTCATGCGACATGAACAACAGCATAGGATCGGCCAATCCATGAATTGAGCTATTAAAAATAGGTTACCTTCAAACATTTAGTATAATCAAATGTGTAGGTAATGAATATAATTATAATGATAAATAGGACTATTACTGATGAGTACTCTAGAGAAGTTGCTGAACTTTGTTCTAGACTTTTTTAAACAGCCATTTTTAAAGCCAAACAGAATGTACTTATTCTTCCTAACACGAATCACATGTATACCCTACTGTAGTGTGTGTAAAATGTCCAACAATTTTATTTTTGCTAATAATCATGAATGATGCCACTTGATTTCAAAATCTCCATGAACATTAGTCCTCATCATATCCAAAAACTTCATTCGTTACACCTTGAATAAGACTGCTTGCCATGAAATCGTTAAATAAAACCTAGGCAAAAATTCTCCAATTTGAAGTATTTCACAAACTCCCATTAGCAAGTGTGCAAACATTCATACCAGAGCACAAATATTCATAACCCAGTTTGGTTTTATTTTTGCAATTATGAGATAAATCATGTATAAATGAGCCGCACCATGAGAAAACCAACATAGTGCATTTGCGACCAGCATGGTTCCAGACCAGCCTGCACATCCATGCAGTCTGGTCAGGATCCATGCTGTTCGCTAAGTTTCTCTAACTGCAAAATGCTTTGAAAGCGAACAGCATGGATCCTGACCAGACTGCGGGGATGCACAGGCTGGTCTGAATCCATGCTGGTCGCAAATGCACTATGTTGGTTTTCTCATGGCGTGGCTCAAATTAATCTGCAAAATGCACCGAGGCTAATTTAAACTAAACAGGATCAAGCTAAATACTATCTACTGTTAAATAAAAAGTTAAAATGACCACAACAAATAATCATTAAAATACAAACCAGATCATTTTCAAATTCGTTTTCTCTCCAGCACTGTTCCGGTACATACAGGTCAACCGCCTCAAATTTAACCGGATTATTGGTAGGGATGATATCTCCCGAATATGGGGTGGTTTTAGTAGAGACATTCTGATAACATGGCAAGGTAACATGATTAGATATAGAATACTACAGGATTCATATAAACCAATGTTATAAACCCAGAAATTTGAATGCGACCATAAAATTTGAAACTGCGTTTTTTTATTCCTTTTGCTATGTTTTTACTTCACAAATATTTTGTTCAAACTCTGAAAAAACTCAAAAGTCTCAGTAAAATCAATGCATTTTTTCCTCTGAAATCATTAATAAAGTCTGCCTTTCAAATTTCTGTCATTTACAACTGTTGATAAATATGAGCCCAGGGTCTTTATAGAACAGGGTATGCATCTGCATATATTAAAATGTTTTATGCTGCAGTATTTTTTGTACATTAAATGTAATTAAACTCAAAATTTGTGTCTTACAAAAATAGGATGAAATGAATGAAATGAGGGTGGGGGGGGGGGGGGGGGGGCCTCAACACCCCGAATTTATGTCTTGTTTCACAGTCTGGTAAAACTACAAACATTTTATAATGGTTGATGAATTTTTCATTCTTTTTGTTGGGTTTAATGGCACAAAGGCACATGCTATATGGTGACTTTCAAGCTTTTGATGGTAGAGAAAGACCCAAGGTGCCTCTCAGGGCAGCTGATATCTGGGTAGGACCAATGACCTTCCATAAGCCAGCTGGACAGCTTCCTCATATAACAGAATTTTACACCCCAAGCAAGTTTTCAAACCTGCAGTGGTGAAGGGCAAGTGATTTGAAGTCCGCAACTTTGACTATTTGGCCACAGAGAATTTTGAATTTTGGCAATCTTTCAAACGTACAAATAAATACCATTAACAGTATTCTGTTACAACTTATCAGTATATTTTTTGCAAAATGTTTCATTTCAGATTAGAAAGATACAATATACAATACATTAGTATATACAAAGACCTTAAATGGTGCATTAATTACCACCAAAAAGGAGGTCCTGCATCTAGAATGGAGACCATCAGCACGCCACTAAATTTTACATATTTTAGAAGTACTTTTTTTTCCAAATAAAGTGAAAATGTGTCTTTTTATATAATCCAGTACATGTATAACCAGTAAAAAGATGAAATTGTAGATCTAAAAGGCAATTTTGTACACTTTACCCTGTAATATAAAGACCCTATTGACATGGAAACATGAACAGTAAGATATGTAATGCATTGAAAGATTTATTTATCCATTGTAAATTTCTTGTTAAAAGTTCCAGCAACATAAAAAGTCATTATTAAATAAACATCCAGATAAACACAGCTAAAAATATTAATCAAATTATATAAAGCAGTTGGTTCAAAAGGAAGTATCATATGAGAATACTTTTTCATAGTTTTTATCCAAAGAATCCCGTTTCTTACAAAAACTCTATATAATTTAAGACACTAATTTACAAAAGAGAAAGCCAAAAATGTTAAAGAAGCACTTCCCATGAAAGCTAATGAGAAACTCTGTTCCAAAACAGGCAGGAAGAAAAGAGCATTTGCCCAGCACTGTCTAAAGTGTGCATGCAATGGATAAACAAATCTTTACATGATAATATCTGCCAATCATTCTTTTCCAGATAACAACCTTGCGCTCAGGGCACTTGACAAAAACATAGTTGGTGAAATCATTTAATTTCAAGTGCATGCAATTTCATGGTTATGGCAAAACCAGATATTCTGTGTGGATTTCAATTTGCGGATTTGAAATTTTTCACATATAATCAATAGAAACTTTACATGTTCATTGGGATTTAATTTTGTGGATCGTGATGTAACCACAAAATCCAAGAAACTAAATGATTTCACATTTCATTTTTCAAATGACAATTATTGTTAACAAGTTTATAATTATGTAGCCTTTCATTTCCATATTCTATATAAATTGTAAGAGTTTTCAGTTATCAACAAAAGGTACTTGATAGTAGTAATGGTATTATTCTTTTTAACTCAAAGGTGGAATATAAATATAGTGTTTGCATGGGAGAACATACAATTATGTTATCAAACACACCTACATAAAGGGATCAAACTTCACTGTTGTTATGGTTAAACAGAATGATGGGCAGAGATGCTTTGTTAGTGACAAAAAGGTGAAGCTAAACTATCTATATACATACACTGTCATAATAATATCAAACTATTTTTTATCTTTTCTTTTTTTAAATCACATCAACACAATTAAAGTCATATGGCATTTCAGCTTTAAACTTTACCCTGCTAAGTTTCTAAAATGAACTGGTCCATCATTCAATTTGGGCAATACCATTTATTATTCAAAGGGGTGTTCACTGAAAATTTACTGACTGAATAGCGAACAGTGCAGACCATGATTAGCCCCAGTCACACATACGGCGTGGATAGCTAAGTCTAGCCACGGATAGAAACGTAGTAATCCGTATCGATCCGTACCTGAGCCGTACCTTAAAGTAGTAACCCATATCTATCCGTACCAATCCATACGGCTCAGGTACGGATCGATACGGATTACTATGTTTCTATCCATAGCTAAACATAGCTATCCACACCGTATGTGTGACTGTGGTATAAAGGTTAATAGTGAAGGGAGACCCTCGTTTTCCCTCAGAATATCATTTCAAGTACAGGGTAGCACCAATGACCTTTTGTAAGTCAGCTGAAAAGCTTCCTAGCAGGGAAACTCTAGTGATGAAGACCAAGTGATATGAAATGAATGGCCTTTACCACTCAGCCAAGGAGGCCCCAATACTAAATTCTTGTTCAGATAGATATCCAATAGATACATTGTATATTGTTTTCCACTTGTTTCTACAGACTGACTTTTCAAATATCTTTGGTAACAAAGTCATATAATTATCTGAAGTTAAGTTATTTCTAGTTCTTTCATGTGAGAAAACTGCAATCCAACTACTTTACAGTTCGTTATTGTGTCTACCCAGGGATCATTCCATGTGTGAAATAATGCCAAGAGGGGCACCTTACTGTGCTCTTCCTCCACAATGACATCATGACCTATAATTGTGTTGGTATAATGTTATGCAAAAAAAACTTTTAGAAGTTGACAAAATCTATGACAGTCTATCTATAGTTTCAGACCATTTCATCTAAAATTTCCCAAAAAATATCATGGAAAAGGTTTGAACATTCACAAAATCCATATTCCAGTGCCACTACATTAATGTTATTATAACAGAGGCTGGGTTTTATGTATGCCGGTGAGTATTTTTTTTTTTAGATTACTGCATATATGGATTAACACAAGTGTGTGAGCAAAACTGGATAAAATAAGAAACTTTCAACCCATATAACAGAAAATTAAACAATCACCCAAACTTATTAGTGAGGTATGATTAAATTCATTTTACTAGTGGTTATATAAAATAGTTTTCTCAATTTTAAATCCTTTAAAAAAATATTCAAATATATTTTGTATGAAAACCCCTTTTACATATACACATATAAAACCTAAACCTCTATTATATCATTATTATTCAAAATTCTTTTGACCAAAAAATATCTTTAAAAGACATTAGAATACATGAAGCTTTATTGTGAAATACAGCTGCTGTTGATTTATTTCTGGGGAATTGTATCGGCCCAGAAAACCAACATTAAGCAAGAAGCAAGAAGAATATTAAATGCACTTTGCCTGGTTAGTCAATTCTAGATATACACATTCAAACATAATCTACAAACTGACTAGTGGACAACAGTCACCCAAACATGAGCTGGTCATAAAAGGCATATATCCCCCCATGACAGACTGTTGGAGGCAAGTGGGTAAGTAATTTTGTATGCTGTGACCTTGACCTTTTAATAAATGACCTAAAATACAAGGGTCATCTATTGACTAAAGGCAAACATTTTAATAAACCGACAACTAAAGCATACTCAGCAGAAATTGTTTTCAGTCTAGAGAACACTGTGACCTTGACCTTTGACCTACTGATCCCCAAAACAATAGAGGTCATCCATTGTTTGGAAACTTTAGGCTTAAGTATTCTTCAGTTAACTTGGAACTTGTTTTCAATTTCGAGGTCAATGTGACCTTGAAAACTGATCTTGTAACACCTAAAGCAATAGGGTTCAGACCTTTAATTTTTTTTAAAACACCAACTTCATTTTTTACTATCATTTTAGTTGATATTACATGACTAATACTGTTACACAGTAGTAAATGACTGATATTCAACCTTTATTATTTGAATTATAGAAAGGGAGGCAAGCAATAATTAGTAACTGGGTTTATATATTGTTGCACAACCAATAAAGATAAAAGGTATGTAAGCAATATTTTAAAATTCTCATTTTTAGCTTATTACTTCATGATTTTCTGAAGTTTCAAAAACACTTTTTTTTCAGATTTTTTCTAGCTCTATATATCTTGGTTGTGCAGTCAAAATCAAATATATTAACTGTGTACTCAAGTGCTCAGTGAATAAGAATTAGTTAAGGCTGAAGCACAGTTTTAGTCAATTCTGGTAATATTATCACTCAATTAACATTTTTCTTGTTACCATAGCAACTTGTCAAGAATGAAACATATCCACTGCCAGATTTAAATACAATCAAGGATTTGGATTTTTTAAGTGTGAGAAATAGTCATGCACCAGTCTACCATATTATATATTTTAGCATTCATTATTTATCAAGGCCAAGACAGATGTACAAGTGACCATAGTACCATGCATCCAAACCTTGTTGTCATGGTAACATACCTTAAAGGGTTTGTGAGGCTGTGGGGTGAAGAATTCCCGAGAACCACGCAATGATAACCGTCTCGAAAACTTGTCTCCTACAATTTAAATGAACAAAATTATCAGACATAAGAATATAATTAAATTTAAGAATTCATTTTCTGGAGCATGCAATACCAATTACAGGCCATATGGTGACTTTCCTCTGTTTGATGTTGAAAGAAGACGCCAGCTGTCCATACGTACATTATTTCAAGCTGAAGGTAAAATCACCAACCATCTGTAAGCCAACTGAATGGCTCCCTCACTTGAAAGAATTTTGCACCCCAAGCAAGATTTCCAACCCACACAAGCAAGAGGCAAGCGATTTGAAGTCGCCAACCACTTTGCAGGAGGCCACTAAAATATGACTTTGAATATTAAGACTTCAGTATACATTACTATAGACTTTTGTCATCACATCATTAAAGAAGGATAATGACATGCAGAGGTCAATGTTAACGTTACAGTCACCTCAAAGGCTGTAAGTTTGACTCACTGCAAGCTTTTAACAAACTTTTAACCTATATATCTATTAGCATACAAATAAATTTTAATGTCTGTGTCTAATCTCTAATTGCAAAACAATTTGCAGTCATCAAGTTTTGGTATCAGAATATGTTGAAGTTTCCTTTATATATAGAACAAAAGCTCTGTTGGTGAACATATGTGGCAATAATAAATGTAATTCTAGAATTAATGTGACTTCCATGACAAGACAAAATCTGCCTCCCACATAATCATTATATATCTTGAAACAAGCAGTAAACTCTTGCAAAATAAAGGTTGCAATTTCATACTAATGTCTTGCAGTAATCTAAATTACGACACTATAGAATTATTTAAATAAATAAGGAAATCTAATGAACAAGTATGAAACGGCAAACTCTCTTTTGTTACACTTCAGTAAAACAAGTAGACTACAGAGAAAACAAGTGAATGAAGTATTGCCATGCAATACAAAGTCCCCTAATGGAAGGCACCTAATTTTCTCTACTGCAGTATAAGATAATGAACTGATATCGTAAACAATATTGTACTATATATACAATATGTTATAAAAACACACTTGGATTAAAATGTGCATATATAAAAACCCACAGTTGTTTTCATATTGATTTTTTTGGCTGATTATAAAAATGTTATCATGTAAGTTATTTATAGTAACAACAAGGGGAAATTAATCTTAAAAAAAAAAAAAAAATCTATTTAATATAAGTCAACACAAAACTCTTTATCAGGTAGAGATAGGTCAAAATACACCTAAAAATTGGATGTAACTTGCATGCTGTACCACAGAAAAGTGGTCTCGATTTTTCTCTACCGCCAGTAATAAAAAAGTTACAATAAAATCTATTTATAGTAAAAACAAAGGGACAAAATTCTAAAAACAAGAGTGCCTCATGGTGGTGAACATTTCGTCCAAGTTACATCAAAATCCCTCCATGCATGAAGAAGAAATGTTTCGTACAAAGTCATTCTTGAATTTGACCTTTGACCTCTAAATATGACCTTGACCTTAGACCTAGGGACCTGGATCTTGCGCATGACATGTTGTCTCATCCAGGGGAATATTTGTGCCAACTGATATCTAAATCCTGCTTTGCATGTTATACACCGGACAGGAAAAAAATCCTCTTGACCTTTGATCTCAGTGTGACCTTGACCTTTAAGCTAGGGTACTGGGTGTTGCGCATGACACGTCGTCTCATCATGGGGAACATTTATGCCAAGTAATATTGTAATCCCTTAATGGATGACAAGAGTTCTGGATCAGACAGGGCAAAAAACTTATTGACCTTTGACCCCCAATTGTGCCCTTGACCTTTGATTTAGGGGTCTGGAATTTGCGCATGACACGTCGTCTCATCATGGGGAACACTTGTGCTAAGTGATATTAAAATTCCTTAAAGAATGTCAGAGTTATGGACCAGACATGAAACAGACCCTGTTCATACTATGTTAACATTTGACTGCTAAGTGTGACCTTGACCTTTGAGCTAGGGGTCTGAAAGTTGTGCATAACACATCGTCTTATTATGAGGTACATTTGTGCCAAGTAATATTAAAATCCCTTCATGGATGGGAGAGTTATGAACCGGACAGGAAAAAAGCCCTGTTGACCTTTGACCTCCAATTGTGACCTTGACCTTTGAGCTAGGGGTCAAGGTTTTGCACACGACAAGTCATCTCCTCATAGGAAGAAACATTTGTGCCAAGTAATATTAAAATCCCTTCATGGATGGGAGAGTTATGGACCGGACAGGAAAAAAGCCCTGTTGACCTTTGACCTCCAATTGTGACCTTGACCTTTGAGCTAGGGGTCCGGGATTTGCGCATGACACATCATCTCATCATGGGGAACATTTGTGCCAAGTAATATTGAAATCCCTTCAAGGATGGGAGAGTTGTGGACCGGACAGGAAAAAAGCCCTGTTGACCTTTGACCTCCAATTGTGACCTTGACCTTTGAGCTAGGGGTCCGGGTTTTGCGCATGACATGTCGTCTCATCATGGGGAACATTTGTGCCAAGTAATATTACAAGAGCTGTCGAAGGACAGCAACGCTCGACTATTCAACAGCCTTGTCGACTGAATGAATAAGGAAGTCGAAAAAGGGACATAATTTAGTAAAAAAGCAAAATAGGGTTATGGAACCTGCATAGTGCTTATCAGCTCATGACAGTGGACAAGTGTGTGAAGTTTCAATCCATTCCCATTAGTGGGTACTGAGATACCAGCTTACATACAAAACCTTAACCAATATTTTCTAAGTCGAAAAAGGGGCATAATTTTGAAAAAAAGCAAAATAAAGTTATGGGACCTGCTTTGTGCATGTCAGATCATGACAGTAAATAAGTGTGTTAAGTTTCAATCCATTCAAATTAGAGAGTTCTGAGATACCAGCTTACATACAAAACCTTAACCAAAAAGTTCTAAGTCGAAAAAGGGGCATAATTTGTAAAAAAGCAAAATAGAGTTATGGAACCTGTGCAATGTAAGTCAGTTTACCACAGTAAATAAGTGTATGAAGTTTCAATCCATTCCCACAAGTGGTTACTGAGATACCAGCTTACATACAAAACCTTAACCAAAAATTTCTAAGTCGAAAAAGGGGCATAATTTTGTAAAAAAGCAAAATAGAGTTATGGAACCTGTGCAATGTAGGTCAGTTTATCACAGTGAATAAGTGTGTGAAGTTTCAATCCATTCCAACAAGTGGTTGCTGAGATACCAGCTTACATACAAAAACTTAACCAAATTGGGACGCGGACGCGGACGCCGACGCGGACGCAGAAGCATGGGCGAGTCCAATAGCTCTACTATTCTATGAAAAGTTGAGCTAAAAATCCCTTCATGGATGACAGAGTTGTGGACCAGATGCGAAATTGCGGACGGACGGACAGACGAACGGAATGACGGAAAAGTGCATTCCTATAGTCCCCGAAACTGGTTTTCAACCAGTAGGGGACTAATAACAGATGCTGGATGTGTTCAAATTACATGTTCAAATCTCTTTGGATAATGATCATGCCAGGATACAGCATAATTATCTAAAGTTCTTGTCGGTACATAATTTTTATAGTACTGGTTTTTGTCATGAAACTAAAGAGAAAAAAAAAACATTATTCAATACATATATCACTTTGAAAGTAGTATAATCTAAACTCAAGCTAATAATGACAAAAAAATAACATTGCATTAATCAAATAAAAACATCTTGACTTAAGTACCTGCTTATAGCGATGAATAATGATTTAACTGATATATATAACACTGTTCAGGCCACTTATCTTCAGCTAGGACAGTATCTCAAATAACACACTGCCTCCCCTTTAGGCAACTTTCCGATGGATATGAAATAATTCAAACTTGCTTACCTGCGCTCCTTAGATGCCCTGAAGCAACTTACCATTAGCTGTGATGAGGGATCCAAATGAAGAAGCTCTCTTGTAAGTAACTTACCTACAGTGTTTAACTGAGCAAGCTCTTTCCTCCTTTTACAAACTTAGCCATAGCTGCGTCAAGAACTTTAACAGAACCAGTCATCTACAGATAATTGTGACAAGACATTTAGTCTAACCAGATATTTAGTAAGGTCTACTTACAATACAATGGAGACACAGCTTTTATCGAGCCAGCTCTCTGAACATGCCCATAGCTCAGACAGTGCCTTTATTGAACCAGCTCTGTTACAACTTGCCCATAGCCCAGACAGTGCCTTTATTGAACCAGCTCTCTGTCATAACTTGCCCATAGCCAAGACAGAGTCTTTATTGCACCAGCTCTGTGATAACTTGCCCGCAGCCAAGACAGAGCCTTTATTGAACCAGCTCTCTGTTATAACTTGCCCACAGCCAAGACAGAGCCTTTATTGAACCAGCTCTCTGTTATAACTTGCCAACAGCCAAGACAGAGCCTTTATTGAACCAACTCTCTGTTACAACTTGCCCATAGCCCAGACAGTGCCTTTATTGAATCAGCTCTTTCTTATAACTTGCCCATAGCCCAGACAGAGTCTTTATTGAACAAGCTCTCTGTTATAACTTGCCCATCGCCCAGATAGTGCCTTTATTGCACCAGCTCTCTGTTACAACTTGCCAATAGCCCAGACAGTGCCTTTATTGAACCAGCTCTCTGTTACAACTTGCCCACAGCCCAGGCAGAGCCTTTACTGCACCAGCTCTCTGTTACAACTTGCCCATAGCCAAGACAGAGCCTTTATTGCACCAGCTCTGTTACAACTTGCCCATAGCCAAGACAGAGCCTTTATTGCACCAGCTCTCTGTTATAATTTGCCACAGCCAAGACAGAGCCTTTATTGCACCAGCTCTCTGTTATAACTTGCCCATAGCCGAGACAGAGCCTTTATTGAACCAGCTCTCTGTTATAACTTGCCCATAGCCGAGACAGAGCCTTTATTGCACCAGCTCTCTGTAATAACTTGCCCACAGCCAAGACAGAGCCTTTATTGCACCAGCTCTCTGTTATAACTTGCCCATAGCAGAGACAGAGCCTTTATTGAACCAGCTCTCAGTTATAACTTGCCCATAGCCGAGACAGAGCCTTTATTGAACCAGCTCTCTGTTATAACTTGCCCACAGCCAAGACAGAGCCTTTATTGAACCAGCTCTCTGTTATAACTTGCCCACAGCCAAGACAGAGCCTTTATTGAACCAGCTCTCTGTTATAACTTGCCCATAGCCAAGACAGAGCCTTTATTGCACCAGCTCTCTGTTATAACTTACCCACAGCCAAGACAGAGCCTTTATTGCACCAGCTCTCTGTTATAACTTACCCATAGCTGAGACAAGAGTTTTTATTGAACCAGATCTCTTGGTCTTCAGACTTCCAGTAGATGAAGAGTCATCAGTTTTACTCCTCACATGGAAGGTAAGGCGTATTTCCAGTTCTCCCCGACATCTACCATCTGGTAACTTACTGGGCTTTTGACCAAGCTGTACCCAACTGAAAACCAAAATCAGTTAAAATAAAAATAAAATCTGCATTAAAGATCATTTGAAAGCGTTAAAAGCAAAATAACTGCAGACAGTTTGATTGAGTCTGATCATTAAGAAGTAATGAAATTTGCAACACCTCTCATGCCCCCTAGCACCAGCTTAAGCGGAACTCTATTATACTTATGTTGAATGGACTCCATGATCATTACCTCTCATGAACAGACTCAATCAAACTGAGTCTGTTATTATTCTTCTTGGTTGCATTCTTTGCTTCAAATGGATCTTTTTACAGATTTTATTATATAAGCTAACTGAATCACTTCCACATAAAGTCATGAGAATTACAATGTGTATTTAAATCATTCTATCATAGTCAAAACATTATGCTTTTATTACACATAGTTTGAATTGTATTATAAACTTGACATTTAAAAACAAAATCCGCAATTTTTTGCCATAACAAAATCAAGCCAAAACCTTTCTTTTAACCACTGCCTGTTAACTTGCTTAAAATTTGTTTCAAGATTAACACAAAAGGGTCTGAAAGTAATAATCACAAACACAATGCTTACTGGCTTCTGGGCCTTTCGTAGACATCATATTGCTTCAATGGAACTGAGACATAGCCAATAAACTCATCTGAAAGGAGACCTCTGTTCATCACCTGGACCTCAACTTCAGCCGACATGTGAGGTATTGATCTGGAAATACACAAATTTATTAAAACTATTATCATCATAGTAAAACTAAATGAAAGTTTGCCTGAAATAAATATTTCCAGTTAATGACAATATCTTACAAAACATAACTGCCTCAATTTTTTTTTTCTGTTTCTTTTTGGTTCTGTTTAATATCACACTGACACAATTACAAGTCATATGGGGACTTTCCAGATTTTGATGGTAGCTGAAGGCCCCCTATGTCCTTCTGTGTATTGTTCCATTACAGGCAGATACCAGGGTAGAAGCAGATATTCAATAAGCCAGCACATGCAGAATTCAACATCCCAATTAGTGAGGCTCCAACCTACATAATTATGTGAGGAGCAAGTAATTCCAAGTCAGGGTTTTTAAAGAGAAAGGCAATGTTGTTTTGATGTTAATATTATCTGCTGGGATTTCTTCAATCATTTAAAGAAGTGAAAGAATTTTCGAAATTGACTTACAAATGAGAAAGTTATGAGCATTTTAATATTTGATCAAACTGGCGGCCATTTTGTGTCCATGGTAACAAAAAACAAAATGGCGGATTTATTAAATGGCTTTCATATGAAATTAACTTATTGTCAGGCTTTCCTTGTCCTTTAAAAAACAGTAAGCATAAGCTCTGACCAACAATTTTGATGAACAGGCAGACACAGACATGCACATGCCATTACATAATACTTTCCATTTTTTCAAAAGGGGCATATAACAAGAGGGCCAAGATGGCCCTAGGTCGCTCACCTAAGAAACACTCCATAACAGTGTAAAACATGTTTGACCTAGTGATTTCAAGGAAACAAATATTCTGACCAATTTTCATTAAGATTGGACCAAAAAATTGGTCTCTTGCGATAAAACAAGCATTTTCTTAGATATGACCTAGTTTTTGACCCTAGATGACCCATGTTCAAACTCGACCTAGATTTTATCAAGGCAATCATTCTGACCAAAATTCATGAAGATCAACTGAAAAATACAGCCTCTATCACATACAGAAGTTTTTTCTTTGATTTGACCAAGTGACCTAGTTTTTGACCTCAGATGACCCATATTCAAATTCGACCTAGATATCATTAAGGCAATCAACCTGACCAAATTTCATAAAAATCAATTGAAAAAAACAGTCTCTATCGCATACACAGATTTTTCTTTAATTTGACCTAGTGACCTTAGTTTTTGACCTCAGATTAACCATATTCAAAATCGACTAGATTTCATAAAGACAATCATTCTGACAAATTTCATACAGATCAATTGAAAAATACTCCTCTATTGCATACACAATGTTTTTCTTCGTTTGACTAGTGACCTAGTTTTTGCCCCGTGATGACTCATTTTCGAACACGGCCTAGATTTTATCAAGGTTATCATTCTGGCTAAATTTCATGAAGATCAGTTGAAAAAATACAGCCTCTACTGCTTTACACAAGGTTTTTCTTTGATTTGACCTAGTGACCTAGTTTTTGACCCCAGATGACCTATTTCGAAATTGGTCTAAATTTCATCAAAGTAATCATTCTGACCAAAATTCATAAGATCAATTTGAAAAATACAGCCTCTATCGCATAACAAAGGTTTTTACGTGATATGACCTAGGGGACCTAGTTTTTGACCCAGATGACCCATTTTCGAACTCGGCCTAGATTTCATCAAGGAAATCATTCTGACCAAAATTCATGAAGATCAATTGAAAAATACCCCCCTCTATCGCATACACAAGGTTTTTCTTTGATTTGACCTAGTGACTTGTTTTTGACCCGAGATGACCCATTTTCGAACTCGGCCTAGATTTCATCAAGGCAATCATTCTGACCAAAATTCATGAAGATCAATTGAAAAATACAGCCTCTATCGCATACCAAGGTTTTTCTTTGATCTGACCTAGTGACCTAGTTTTTGATCCGGATGACCCATTTTCGAACTCGGCCTAGATTTCAATCAAGGTTATCATTTGACCAATATTCATGAAGAAGAATTGAAAAATACGCCTCTATCGCATACACAAGGTTTTTCTTTGATTTGACCTAGTGACCTGTTTTTTGACCGAGATGAACCCATTTTCGAACTCGGCTTAGATTTCATCAAGGTTATCATTCTGACCAATATTCATGAAGTTTAATTGAAAAATACCGCCTCTATCGCATACACAAGGTTTTTCTTTGATTTGCCCTAGTGACCTAGTTTTTGACCCGAGATGACCCATTTCGAACCGGGCCCTAGATTTCATCAAAGTTATCATTCTGACCAATATTCATGAAGATTAAATGAAAAATACAGCCTCTATCGCATACACAAGGTTTTTCTTTGATTTGACCTAGTGACCTAGTTTTTGACCGAGATGACCCATTTTCGAATCGGCCTAGATTTCATCAAGGTTTCATTCTGCCCAAATTTATTCATGAAGATTAATTGAAAAATACAGCCTCTATCGCATACACAAGCTAAATGTTGACAGACGACAGACGACAGACGACAGACGACAGACGACGGACGACAGACGCCGGACATCGAGCGATCAGAAAAACTCACCTGAGCATTGCTCAGGTGAGCTAAAAATGGCACCTTAGAACTCTGATGCCTCCATTTCCTTTTGCTGGTTAAACAACTCCAAATTAATACAATGTAGTGATTCTGAGTTTGAAACTCTGTGTTCATGTAACTTGCTTTCATGTTTTAGCTTTATTTATAATAAATTGCATTTGTATAATCTTTATGTCATGATGAGTTATATATATATTTAAGAAATGAAAAAAATCATTTCATTTCTTCTACTTACATTATATTTCCTTTCCATTTGTAAACTATATAACATTATGAATTGCATATAATTTGTAGCATTTAAAATTAAAATCAGCTTCCCGGCCATTCTGTTCACCAGATGGGACAACTGCGACGTCATCTAAGGAACGTTCTCCCTGACAATACGCGGACGTCATCAAAACAGCAGTCAGTTATCACTAAGCAGCGATGACGTAACTTTTGCGCCTTTCCTTTTACTGTTCATACGAAATGAACATCAAAAGTTTCAATAGAAAAGAATAGGGTGAATGTAAATATACATATATAAACTTCCAGTGTACTCTAATGATGATGCACCTCTAATGATGACACGTCTTTTAAGTATAATTATTTGCATTATTTTGTTAACTGAACGACATAGCATTTAATATGTGATTCATACACAAAATATACGAAAATATCTGCTCACAGTTAGAAACCCAAAACTGCCATTCATCTTTTTTTTCTATTTAAGCAGAAATTAGGGCCTGCCTACCTGAGAAACATAAAAGTCAACAAACAGTGGCCTTAGTAGAAACTGTATTTAAAGACACATATCTGACATTTTTGGGCAAATTGCTGTTCAATTAATTTAAAGTCTGCTGTAAGAATAACTATGTAGTTATTATATCTTAAAACATTCTCACGGATTAACAACCATTTAAGAAGACTCTATCTGACAAGGAACATATCTTGTTGAGTCATTTCATTTGTAAAACAAACATTAGCCAAAAATATTGCTAGTTACTTGACAATGTTAACAAGTCAAACATGTTAATACTGTCAAGATTATTTTTGTTGTTTACATAAATGCACAAACAGTAGTCCTTTTTTAACAGAAACAGGCCAACAGATTAACATAAAAAAGAGGGCCATGATGGCCCTATATCGTTCACCTGACTCATACAGGTACATACAGGACTTTAGGCTACACAATGCTAAATGCCAAATATCTAAGCTTTAGGCCTCAAGGATTTAGACAAGAACATTATTATTAACCTTTAGCCTGATGGTGGCGAGCGATTCTGCCTTTGCGACCCGTGCAGACCAAGATCAGCCTGCACTGTCTACACTGTTCGCTATTCAGTTAGTAAATTTTCAGTGAACACCCCTTCGAATAATACATGTATATGGTAATGCCTAAATTGAATGATGGACCATTCTATTTTAGAAATTTAGCAGGCTAAAGGTTAACTTAAATCTTAAAGGTTTGGTTGATATGAGGACTTATTGACCTACGTAAAGTATCTGATCACGGGCATTACCCGAGTTTGACAATGCTTTTGAAACTTTTTCCTCATACCTATCAATCTTTAAAGGCAACAACTGTTTTTTAATCCCCCGCCATGAGTGGTGTGGGGTTACAGGAATGGTCTCTGTCCATCCTTCCGTCTGTCCAGAACATTTTGTGTATGCTCTGTATCTCATAAACCCCTTGGAGGATTTTCATGAAACTTGGGTCAAATGATCACCTCATCAAGATGATGTGCAGTACACATGAGTCAGCCATGGGGGCTGAGGATCAAGGTCACAATGCAAAGTCAAAGGTTTTAGCCTTCCATTTTGTGTCCCCTCTGTATCTCCTAAACCCCTTAAGGATTTTCTTGAAATTTTGGTTAAATGATCACCTCATCAAGACAATTTGCAGAACTCATGTTTCACCTGTGTTGACTCAAGGTCAAGGTCACGACTCAAGGTCAAAGGTTTGAGCTCTGTATCTCCTAAACCCCGTGAAGGATTTTCATGAAACTTGGGTCAAATGATCACCTCATCAAGACAATGTGCAGAACTCATTAGTCTGCAATGTTGGCTCAAGGTCAAGGTCACAACTCATGGTCAAAAGTTTGAGCCTTCCATTTTGTGTCTGCTCTGTATCTCCTGAACTCCTTGAAGTATTTTCAAATTCATTGATTTCCTCATACATGGACTATAAAACAGTCAATGCTTCCACCCAATACCACCAACCCTTTCACTATCCATAACAGCGGCGAGGGATATAGCTGTCTTTCAGACTGCCTTGTTTTTATTCAGTTCAACAAACTTGGAAGGACTTGGTAAAAAATATATTTGCAGACACAGTGCCACTTATCATGTAACAGTGTTTTGACCAATAGAAATGACAATAAAAATGAATTTAATAACCGTATTAAAAATATTTCATTGCCTCTGAAACCCTACAATAGCAACATCCTAAATATTTGATGTATTAATGCCCATAGGGGGCACTTGGGTTATTTCTTCATGTAGTTCAATATGATTAAGCTGAACAATGAAAATGACTTTTAAATTATCTGATGATTTTTAGTACAGGCTTCTAAGTCATTCTAACGTTTTTTAACCTGAAGTTACCAGTAACACTTTTTATATCATTTGCCTAAAAATCACATTATTCATCAGATTTTTTAAGTAAAAACCTATCTTAAAGGCAGATCAAAAATAGCGATTTAATATTATCAGGTTAGCACTTTGATCAACACACTTTAGATTTCAGTTATCTTAAAGACTTTTATGCAAATCTTTTATTTATCTTATGCAAATGAAAGCTGATTTGACCCTCATAAGAAATTTCTCACTTTCAACTGGCTCCCAGCTATTAAAGGTTACATCTTACTTATGTATTGGCACTTAAATCTATGCATAATTACTGTATCTAGACTGTGTCTAAAAAATAGTCTTCTAATCAGTGGGAAAAGAAGAGAACAAAAATTATGAAACAGAGATTTAAAAGGCAGTTTTACAGCATCATCTGAAAACTGACAAATGGAAATGCTTCCTTAAGAAACCCGAGACTCAGTTTTCAAACTCATTTTACAATCTTTTGAGTCTCAGATTCATATCAATCATCTAGGCTGATTACAGAACCTGACTAAGCCATAAATAATAACTGATACACATTTTAGATTAAGCTTGTAAATCACTCTACTTGTTAGGCAGTCACTAAGACTTCTATCTGCTGAACCTTCCGAAACCTGGAAAATAATTGGGGTGAAATTTTTCAACATGACACTTTATTTTATGCTCTTCTGTGAAATTATACTGAAATTTATCAGTGAAATAAAATTGATATTTTCACTGTTTCAATATCATTTTTATTTTTCACTGGTACAGAACTACAGTTGAATGCGAAATGATATGAATTAATAATGATAAGAATTTCCTTGCGAAATATTCTTCAGTAAAAGTAAAGATGTATAAAAATAATAAAAGGATCATTAATATTTAGATTCTACATTTTATCATAATGAAATGTAAAAGAAATCAGGAAACGTAATAGAACTATTTATAGTTTTTTCTACAAAGACATCCTGACGTCACAACATTATGACGTTATGATGCGATGCACGTGACGTTGCGCGGACAAACTGAATATAATTTGGTTAAAAACATTAAAAATGCATAAAATAAATAGAAAATTTGTTTGTTTCAGTGTAAGATCGAAATATATTTCACCCGTGAACACCATAATTTACATTTTCACTCATGGCTGCGCCACTCATGAAAATATTGCATTACAGTGTTCACTTGGTGAAATATATTTCGATCTTACACTAAAACAAACAAATATCCTCTATGTAAAATGATAAAGTGTTAGATACTGGTAAAAAACTAAGAAGAATGTTGATTTTCTGCACAATTTCAAAAAGAATACAACGGTTTACTTTCTTCTGCACAATATGTTTGGTAATTTATCAAAACATCTTGCAAAAATTATGTCAACTGGTAACTTTAACAGCAACCACATTTTATCAACTTTTGAGAGAGAGAAAAAGATCGCCTTAAAAGAGTAAACAAGTCGCTTTAAAGGGAACAAAAAGATCTCTGCCATTATAGTTTGATTTTGATGTTTCAGGGTTGAATTTATAGACTTGTCTACCGATTAGGGAAATCAGTATGATTTACTTTGCCTTATTTCGGTCAGAACCACTATCATACTGAAAAACATTACCTTAACAACAGACTGTTCCATTATTAAAAGTACAAATTTTAAAACATTGCTGACCTCAAACCAAACTATAAATCCCGCACGATAACTCATACGATAACATGTTTGATAATTATGATTTTTCTTCATTAAAACGTTTCAATACAGAAAATATTTTTGTATAACATTACAGAATGCACTTAACTTCTATCATTGACAACGATTTTGAGTTCAACGAAGCATCAGAACCATAACAATCAAACGATAATATAAATATAAACATGCTGTCGTTCAGATTATCGTGCGGGAGTAGTAATTATATTATGAAGTACAAAAATGTGTACATTTCACAATATAAACTATCACAGTGACCTAATGTTTTACCTAATGATTCCCTGTCATGTAATTAATGTTAATAATATGTTTGAATTGTTAGTCATCACATATCTACCTTTTAAAGGTGCATATTCTACTTAACCCCTGTCTGAGTAATGACTTTACACCTACAATTACTGTACCAAGTTGAGGTTAAGGTAAATATTTTATCTTCCGGCCAATAATGAATATGTTAGATCTAATTGAGATAAACTTAATCGCTACTTCATCTAAAAATCAAAACTATATATAAATTGTAAAATATTCATATTGAACAAGCAAAAATGTACAAAATCTAGAAGAGTCACATCACTTTATGAATATGAGAAAGATCTTTCTCTTCTTAATTTTTGTAAATGACAACCAGAATCATGAGAATGACTGTTCAGTGTATTCTTTTTATCTTATTCTGTAGACTGTACTTCCATTGACTATTATCATTGACTGTACTTGCATAGACTGTACATGCATAGACCATAACTGCATAGACTTTTCTTCCATAGACTGTACTTGCATACACTGGAGAGGCACAGACTGTTCTTCCATAGACTGTATTTGCATAAAATGTGCTTGTGTAGACTGCGCATGCATAGACTGTCCATGTTTAGACTGTACATGCGTATGCTGTCCTTGTGTTGAGCGTACTTTTGTAGACTGTACTTACACAGACTGTCAAGATTGTGAAGAATGTACATGCGTACCCTTGAGTAGCTTAGTTGGTCTCTTAATGCAATGTTGACTGTATATGTACAGTTGCACATACTGTGTTTGCATAGACTTACATGCCTACACTGTACTTGCATAGACTGTACTTGCATAGACTTACATGCCTACACTATACTTGCATAGTCTTACATGTCTACACTGTACTTGCATAGACTAACATGCCTACACTGTACTTGCATAGACTTACATACCTACACCGTACCTGCATAGTCTTACATGCCTACACTGTACTTGCATAGACTTACATGCGTACACCATACGTGCATAGACTTACATGCGTACACCGTACTTGCATAGACTTACATGCCTACACCGTACGTGCATAGACTTACATGCCTACACTGTACTTGCATAGACTTACATGCCTACACTGTACTTGCATGCCTACACCGTACTTGCACAGACTTACATGCCTACACCGTACATGCATAGACTTACATGCCAACACCGTTCTTGCATAGTCTTACATGTCTACACCGTACTTGCATAGACTTATATGCCTACACTGTACTTGCATAGACTTACATGCCTACACTGTACTTGCACAGACTTACATGCCTACACCGTTCTTGAATAGACATACATGCCTACAACGTACTTACATAGACTTACATGCCTACACCGTACTTGCATAGACTTACATGCCTAAACTGTACCTGCATAGACTTACATGCCTACACTGTACTTGCATAGACTTACATGCCTACACCGTACTTGCATAGACTTACATGCCTACACCGTACTTGCATAGACTTACATGCCTACACCGTACTTGCATAGACTTACATGCCTACACTGTACTTGCATACACTTACATGCCTACACTGTACTTGCATAGACTTACATGCCTACACCATACGTGCATTGCTTCATACTTAACTACTACAGTGTATCAGTCTTGCTTTCAAATAAACTTGATTTAACTCTCATTCTCGATGGGTTTGTATCAAAAATATCAAAAAGACTGTTAATTAATTACATCAGAAATATTCTGATACACAATAACCTAGGGACTAGTCTACACATTTACAGTCCAATAATTTTCGGGCTGTATGTCTTCTCACATGAATAAAATGTGTATGTTTCATTTATCTAAAATCATTCTAACTTCATTGTACGTAACTTCACATGCAGTATAATATTCCTATAATCAATGTTTCATGACTCCAAGTGAAATACGGTAATTGACAAAAACTTTTAGGCACTTTCTGCTGTTTTTTTTTTTTTCAAAAGTCAAGGGTCATAACTCTGGTCTAGCTGAGTGGAATCCCAAACAAAACCCTAGATGCATGACATTCTGAATAAGTGGTGTTCAATGTTTTGTGGCTCTAGGTCAAATATTTTTTGCGATAGCAGCAACACAAACATTTTAGGGTCCCTTAAAGAGTATTTTTTATTGTTAAGGGCCATTACTCTGGTCTTACCAAGTGAAGTCCTAAACAAAACCCATGATGCACAAATTAATATCCTTAAAACCTATCCTATGGACAGATGGACGGACATTTTGGACAGTCATATGGTCAAGGGTAAATTAAGTGCCCCTCTCCAAAACATTTTGGGGGACACAAAAAGAATTATCAAGCCAATGAAGCCATACTGAGATAGGCTTGATTTATTTATAAACTACTTTCATTTCATTAAATGAGGTTTGATTTAAATCTTAATGATACATTAATGTAAAAACTCAAACTTTAAGCAAATTATACACACACCATTAAAGTATGCCCAAGGTAAATGTAAAAAAAAGTATGATGTTGCTGTAATAATATTGCTTTTAGTCCTGATTATCTTACTTTAATCAGAACATCCTATGCCTGTTAAATCTACATGTGTGTCCACAGGATACTGGTATCCCAACTTTTCTGTCACTGTACATGGCTTCATGGCTCTAGCTGAAATATCTTTTATAAAGATATATGCAACACAAACTTTAAAGCATTCATAAATATGAATTTTTCACTAAGTCAAGGACCATAACTCTGGTCTTGCAGTAGGAAATCCCAAACAGAACACCAGAGGCATAAATGCATATGCTATATAACAATAAACTAATAATTTATGACTAGGTCAAATACATGGGACATAAAATTCTCTTAATGCATATTTTTGACTAAGTCAAGAGCCATAACATTGGTCTTGCAGAGTGAAATCAAAAACAAATATCAGGTGTGCAAATTCACAATCTGAATAATATTCCTACATGGTTTTCATGATGCTATATATGTCAACATTTTTTAAGATATATGCAACAAAAACTTTTAAGCATTTTATGTGTATTTTTCACTAAGTCAAGGATCATAACTCTGGTCTGGTTGAGTGAAATCCCAGTCAGAACACCAGGTGTACAACTTCACATGCTATATAACAATCCTTAACAGTTTTATGACTTTTATTCAAACAGTTCCGAAGTACATGCAATACAACCTTGTATGACCTTTATGCAATTTTTTGACTAAATCAAGTGCCTTATTCCTAAACAAAAACTCAGGTGCACAATTTTACATGCTGATTAAAATTCCTATTATGTTGCATGAACCTAGATCAAATATGTGTTAAGATTCGTGCGACACAAACTTTTATGACATTTTTTGCATATTTTGGACTAAGTCAAGGGCCATAACTCTTGTCTGGTTGAATGAAATCTCCAACAAAACCAGGTGCACAACTTCATATGCTTAATAATATTTCTATAATGTTTCATAATTCTAAGTCAAATATTTTTTGAGATACAAGCAAAACAAACATCTAGGTCCTTTCAATGCACACTAGGTGTACACCCTTACATGCTAGATGACAATCCTGTGATTTCTGAGATATGCATGTCAGACACAAAGTTGGACTGACAAACATAAGGACATGGGCAAACCTAAGTGCCCCTAAGGGGTTGTGTGTGGGTTATGTGTGAAGTGGGGAGGGGGGATATGGGCACAATAATTCAGTACATATACTTCAAATATATAATATTGGGGTCCCTGGGGCCCTCCAGTCACTAAGACAAGTGCAAAATGCATATTGTGAGGTTTGATAATTTTAGGGACAGTATAATTAAATAAGATGATGCAGTGAAATTAAGTATTTTACCAACATTATTAGATTATTTAAGTATCTATTCCCAGTGAATATGATCTTTGGGTTCCCTGATCCTGAACCAAAAGATGTCTGCCCCTTATTGACGAGGCCAATCCTTATGTGAAAGAGCATTATAGTTCAGAAGTGTAGTGAAGTTGTGAACTAATGTCATAAAACCAGAGTTGTGAACCATGCCATAAATCTGAAACCGTGAACCATGTCATAAAACCTACATTGTGAACCATGCCATAAATCCAAAACTTTGAACCAAGTCATAAATTCAGAATTGTGAATCATGTCATAACTTAAACTGATTTGTGAACCATGTCATAAAACCAGAAATTCAGAATCAGAAACCATGCCATAAAACCTGAACTGTGAATGATGCCATTAATCCAGAATTGTGAACAATGTCATAAAGCCAAAGCTGTGAACCGTGTCATAAAACCTTAATTATGAACCATGTCATAAATCCAGAACTGTGATCCATGTTAATAAAACTGAAATGGTGAATTATGCCATAAATCCAAAACTATGATCCATGTCATAAAACTGGAATTGTGAATTATGCCATAAATCCAGAACTATGATCCATGTCATAAAACTGGAATTGTGAACCAGGTCATAAATCCAGAACTGTGATCCATGTCATAAAACTGGGCATATAATTATGTCATTAAACTAGAAAAAATGATTCCATGGCTATCACTTTGTCAGGATCTGTATCTCTCAACATTTCACAAATCACTCCAGGTTGCAAGGGGGTGAGCAACCTGCTAAAGTTATCCAGGGTTTCAGTCAATCAAACATCATAAAAAATATATGGAAAATGGACAAGGACCTTATGATTTCCTCATGGGAGCCTTGGTGCTTGTGCTATTGATGCTCAAATGTTTCTAACTGAAAAGCAAATGATACTGATACTACATGTACTTCTTTCCTCAACTTAAAACTGATATGAAGATTTTTGCAGTATAATTTTCAACCTTCATCTTAAATTGGCCATCTTGTTAGGTCAATGACCAGGATTTTTACAAATAAATACCTTTGTTTTCTATTTACATACAGATGAAAGAAAACAGTTTGACCCTGATATGACACTTCTATTTTGATATTTATAATAAATGTCCTTCTGGCTCCAGGTCGCTGCAAGTAATGGTACAATGAAATTATTGTATGTTGGTTATTTTTGCATATATAAATACACAAACACACAGACAAAAAAAGAAAATAATTTTTCTCATCACAAAACGATGAAAGATATAAAAAACAAACAAATTGATCTATAAAGACTTTCATATTTGTAAAAGTATCATTTTTTTCATCAAATTAACTCTCATTTGGTGTATAACTTGACATTCATTATTAGAAAAAAACATGACATCTCCAGTGGACAATTTATTGTCCCTGGTATCTATTTTATTGTCATGGTAATTAAGCCGGTCACCAGACATAAGTGTTGTTGTACAGTTGCCAATGCTCAACTGCATGATTAAAAGGCCATGTCATCAACTGACAGTTTCACAATAATATCCCATCTTCTCATTATCACCAAACATACAAAAAGATCATACAGATTTCTTTAAAAAATGGGTCAATCACTTTAATATTCAATTTAAAAGTTTTTTTTTTAGGTGGGGGTGGAGGTGTGAATGGGGTGTGTTTGAGATTTTTGCTAAATAATATTGTTAGTTGACTGGTTTTGTCAATGCAGAAACAAAAAATAAATTTCTAGTCACTGAATTCTGAAAAAAAACCCAGGCTTTCAGCTTTAAAGACACGCAACAAAGGTATTTCTGCCTTTGTTCTAAAAGATTGTGCCTTTTGATATTTAACCCTTACCATGCTAAATTTCTATAATGGACTGGTCCATCTTCCAATTTGGGCAGTACCATTTATCATTTGAAGGGGTGTTTACTAAAAATTTACTGACTGAATAGCGAACAGTGCAGACCATGATCAGACTGCACGGACGTGCAGGCTGATCTTGGTCTGCACTGGTCGCAAAGGCAGAATCACTTGCTGCCAGCAAGCTAAGGGTTAATGGGCATAAGACATTTTGTCCTGCATTGACTGCAAATTGAAACAGCAGCTTACCAAATTTCGAGGGTTCAACGCAATAAGGGCGTATCTACATATGATTATTATATGTAGATACGCCCTTTAATATTGCGTTGAACCCTCGCAATCCACTGTCTCCAACTATTTTTGGAGGTGAGCTGAAGAAAGAGCCAATCATACTTTCTTCCAACCTAGCATTAGGTAATGCAAAATGCAAATAAGGAGGTTGAGTTGACTTTATACCTTCTGTAACAATTTGAACCTTATCTAACTATAAGCAGGCAATATACCGTAATAATTCTATTTATAGCCCGGGCGTTTATTAGAAACACTGTCGGCTCAAAAGTTAGGGATGGGCGAAAAATAGAGACAAATCACCAGCAAACATTCAAAATCTTGTTGTAATATTTATTTTCGAATGTACCGGTGACTATAAGAAAGTAATGATGTGATAGTCGTACAAAAATCTATAACGGCCATACTATATCGGTACTATAACCAGCCAAGCTAAACTCAGAAGATACATGATTAAATCTAATTTATTCTGTCGAGAATATAGTATTAAGTATTTTTGTTCGTGATTCTGTCATTTTCGAGTTATTTTAAAAAACACCCTATTGTTTTAGATCAAAGCGCCTTGAATCCAGTATTGATTAAATTTCCCTTGCGGGACCCCTGTCTCGAAATGTCAGACTAGTGACGTGACGTAATTACGAAAAGCACGAGCCTTTGCATTAGCACGTTTACCTGGGTCAATACACATTACATATATATATGATATGGTGGCATGTGTGTTAGTTTTAGTTAAAGCAGCCATAAATGGTTATCATGTTCATAAAATTAATCATCTTTTCGGAACTATACTGACATGCATATTAGAACCTGAAAACGAACACAGTGTTAGTGCTATTGTTCGTGCAAGGAGCGGGCATTGAAATACTGTGTTCATATAAAATATATGGAATTAAAGACAAGAAAAGTGATGTACGCTCTTACATCAGAAGGGAAATAAGAAAACTCGCTGTTTAACTGATAAAAGGTAGGATTATTTTCTAAGATTCGTAGGATGGGCGCTTATTAGATAACATCATATTTTTGATTTTTTTCTTAAAAAAGGCTGGGTTTTTTTTTACAAAAAGTCGGGACTGGGCGTTTATTAGAGCATGGGCTATAAATAGAATTATTACGGTAGTTCGACTCCAAACTGATTCTTTAGTACATGAGCGCTTTTTCAGCTGCGAACAGAGGATGAGTTGAAACAAAATTTTAGATTTGGCTACATATTCATCCCAGTTTGCACAATATAAAGATTTTACAGAAATAGTACCGATTTGTGAGAATTTCACTTTCAATAAAATATGCGGTTTGCTGACAGTTTTCACTGACTGAGTGCATTTTTGACATAAGAGGTTGAACCGACACTGTGGATGGGACGCTAAGAAATGCTGACTATGCAAATTGGCAAAAGCACCGTATGACAAATTGGCTCCTTCAAACACTTACAATAACATCACTGTAATGGTAATCAAAAACTTTATAGCAGTAAAAAAATAACTGCCTCTTTTTTATAACCTTAGAATTTTGTTTTCAAAAAAGTCTATTGGGAGTACAGAATGTGATTTTGTTTCATGACCTATTTCATCCAGTATCAAATGTTCTTGGAAATTAATTTCTCCAGCCGTACAACAACAAAAATTCAAGTTATAAATTATGCATGATTTCATGTCTCTAAAGGCTTATTCATGATTGAAGATAGATCTGTGATCCATTAACTGTAATGAGATACTTTCAAATGATGTGTGGGCATTCTACGGTGGCATAGAGGGGACATAGCAAATATTTTATTTATCATGTGTGCACGTGTTAGCATCACATGTGCATGTGTTAATTACCACATTCGCGTGTGACGTGTTAATTACCACTTTCACATGTGATAGCTATCACGTGCACATGTGATAGTTATTTCGTTCAAACGTGAAAGCTATCATGTGCCAACGTGGTATTTAACACGTCATGGCTTTTACGTGCACACATGTTAATTACCATGTTCGCACGTGGTGCTAACACGTGCACACATGATAAATAAAATATTTCCCATGTCCCCACTATGCCACCGTAGCATTCTGTAGTGCAATAAAACTTCTATGTTTCGTGAATAAAATTATTTTTTGTGATTTCATATCAGACTGGTGTGTTTACATTTAAATTTTACAATCATAAGAATATATCATTCCTAATTATACTTTCAATATGGCCATAATTTATTTTTTTTATTTTCTATACTTTCAGATGATACTGGGCCTTCTGCAGTGCAATAAAACTTCAATGTTCGTGAATGAAATTCGGATCAGACTTAAATTTTTCATCATAAGAATATATCATTCTTATATTGCTTTCAGTAATACCATTTATTTTGACAGGTATCCCTAATTTTGAAATTCTTAAAATTTAATTTGTAATCAATGGCACTTCTGGACGGAATCCGGACAAAATCCCCTGCGGACAAAACCCCCTTTGCTCATTTTTGCATAGGCGGACAAAACCCCCTTTATGTTTTTTACAAGGAAGACAAAATCCCCTTTGCTGAATTTTACAAGGACAAAACCCCCTTCACATATTTTACAAGGAGGACAAAATCCCCTTTGCTTTTTTTATTATAAGGAAACAAAAGGGCAAACAATATTATAGATTATTAAGATTTTTCATTTTATTTATTGAAAGAGATGTCTTGAAGATAATTATAATTAATGTTTATAATATGGATAATTGATGTACTTATCCTATTATATACAATTGTTACAGTTTGTTTCATAATGACTTTGAAATTAATCAGACTATACATATACAATTATACTAGTTTGTTGAAATAAATAAGTGTAAAATATCTCATAATTAATTGACCTGTTAATTGTATGTTTTTATCACTGGACTGTTCATTAAAGTAAATTCTTAAATAACTCTCAGATACTTTGATTAGTTATATATTATTATATGATATATAATTTGCTCTTTTCATTCTAGGATGAAGGGGGTTTTGTCCTCCCTATAAATAATGCGAAGGGGGTTTTGTCCTCCTTGGAAAAAAGTGCGAAAGGGGTTTTTGTCCGCAGGGGATTTTGTCACTCCTTCTGGACATATCTTCACCAACCAATTAAAATCACCATTGAAAAGAGTAATGTAAAATATTATACCTTTGATGGATACCAATGTTTTTTTTTTACTTTCTGCCTTCAAATTCAACGTCAATAAGTGAGGCGTGACTTATCCTCTATCCTCGGTGTTTACCGCAGTATTGTTATGAGCTAAACGTGCAGACACGCCTCGATGCATAAAGTTGATCTATACAGCCATAATTTATTTTAAATAATTCTTAATTTCTACATTAGGTTTTCTGCAATATAATTATTATCTTGTTCTAAATAAATGCAGTTTATTTTGTATGCATCATACTTTATATTAAAAAAAAAGTCACGATATTGTATATATCTTTGTGAATATGGGACATTATCTCACCAAGAAGCAAAGAAGTGAATATTCTTTTTATTTTATGCTATACAATGTATTGTAACTAACGAAAAACAAGTGAAAGAACAAAAGCCATGTCGGTTACATCAAACAAAGTTACAAAGAAAGTTTATATATGGACAATATTTCACTACAAGGCACCCCCCTGAGGCTGTTCATGACACCAGGCCTATTTCATCATGATGTAATCATGATAAACATGACTGTATGTTGTTATAGCAGGAAATGATATAAATATACACACAGGTTGTAACCTTTCATGTCTAAAACATTGTAAACTTTTAATTACTTACTGAAGTGTTATACAAGCCTTTTAACCATAAAAATACATAACCATTATACATCATGGCCTACTTCTGTTGTATCAGCAGCTTGATCAGGGCAGTCACTAACTATCTCTTACCATGCTAAATTTCTATAATGAACTTGTCCATCTTTCAATTTGGACAGTACCAGTAACTGTTAAAAGGGATGCTTTCCAAAAGATATTGACTGAATGGCAAACAGTGCAGATCATGATCAGACTGCACAGATGTGCAGGCTGATCATGATCTACACTGGTCGCAAAGGCAGAATCAATCATACCCAGCATGTTAAGGGTTAAATTAAATAAGCTCCTGGTTTAAGCCCAACCATCCATGCTTCACAATGCACAAGAATCACTGATTAATGTTTACCAATTCTGGCCTATGACAAGTACAAAACTGAGACACATACACCTTTTATTTGCTTTTTTTTTGTACCTTCTCCAGGTATGTTATTTAATCTGAAGCCTTCCCATATGACCCATATAAACTAGAAAAATAAATACTCTTTTAATTGCATCAATATCAAATTTTAAGAGCCAGATCTAATTTCTCTTTCTTGCATGAGAAGAGATTAAATGGGCATCTGGTTTATATGGGCACTACTCCAAAATCTTTCATATGTTTAGTATTAATGTGTATTTGTTAATAATACAAAATAAATAAAGGGTTTAGTAGAAACACTTTCTGTGTTCTGAACATTTTGATAAAATTTGCAATCTATTGCCTTAAAGTCACATAGTAAAATACTGAGTTTTTGGTACTTGTTTATATCATACTTATAAAATATAGACTTTTACTAAATGCCTCTTTTACATCCACAAAAATATTTTCAGTGAAATTTTGGAAAAAAAAAAATCAGTATTCCCAGCAAAATATTTACATGTAACATAAGGATTCTAAAAGGAAAATTTCTAGATCTATTATTTCAAGATTTTCTACATGGTCGGTTTCGCCAATACAAATTGTACAATGTAAAGAAAACATTTTTAAATAATTTACTTTGTGGGTTGGAGTCTAATGAAATATTTGATAGGGATTTGCTCATAAATATAAAAGCAGCATGAGTTACAATGTAACTTCCAACCATTAACTTGATCAACTTAAATTGCCTATCTGCCGCCACATTTTTATACAATCTCACCAGGCATAATTATGTATGTTTTGACAACACAGAAAATGATGTCAAGATGATCTTCAGCTTGTCCCAAAAGTAAAGCAGATGAAAGTACATAGACTAAAATTGAAAACAGATGTTGTATTTGCATTGATCTATAGTCAGGGTTGACGCCCAGGGGTCACCCCGTCTAACTGTATGCTAATGCCAGTAATAGGGAGTCAATTTTCAGCACTTTCCTACGATTTGAAAATACCTGAGAAAATACATGACATGTCAGCTTTTCATCTATGAAAAAAATATTTGTACTTGGAAAAAGCACAAATCCCACAGGGGTCCATAACAGAGCAAGGGTATATGGAGATTTTTGCAACTTCGTCAAATCTTTCAAAAGGTCCTTTTAGATTATGTCTAAAAGTGTCAGTATATGCCTCAGATGTCAGATATTTTCATATTTGAGAGCTGCAGACCTGGACATATCAGAAATATTTTCAAAATGAATTGTGTGTAATGAATGTTGGTTCTACTAGAGCGTGACAGCCGCCATCAAACTCTAATACGTTTTATTTTGTTACAGGTGTGGAAAGGATATATCAGCCTAAGACAGACAAGTGGACAAACAAAACAAGTTTAATTTCAGTAAGATAAAATAATCTGTTCTGTTTGGTTTAAGGTCACAACAACACAATTTAGGTCATATGGTGGCTTTCCATCTTTGATGGTGAAGAAAGACCCCAGGGGCCCCTCCGAGCATTATTTCTTAACAGGCAGGCACCTGGGTACCATTTCAAGTCTGACATTTAGTTCTTTTTGCCATTTTTGTACAGTTTTGAGACTGGCAGTTACAAATATTGGCTTTTCCTCTGAATCATTTTGGGTTTCTTTGGCACACTGACCTCATCAGCTCTATCAGCAGTAGCCATTGCCTATTTTAGAAAGTTTGTGAATTTTCCATTAACATTTTTGCGAAAGTTAAGAAATACTATTATAATAATTTATAATACAATAAATAGGAACAGTCCAACTTACAGATCACACTCCTCGAACCACTCCACACTGTTGTTGACCTTGCCCCCATATTTCACAGTGGAGGTCTGGAACTTTTCCTTTCCAAGAGCTATAGTGACAAATACATCTGTAATCTTTGCAACTGAAATAAGGAGAACATTTTAAACAAAGGTACCCTTAAAATGGGTAATAGATCTACTGGGAAACAAAATTTTCAAATTCAGCTTATTTTAAACAAGAATAGTAATGGTTTTTGAACTGTGCTTTCACATTATCATCTCTACATATTAAGTCATATATTATACGTTTTATACAGAGAGCCGATTCCAATTCCTATTTATGACCAGATAAGTGGATTTTTTTGAGCCCTGAAAGTTGAGTCAATCATCTCAATTATGGCTTATTCAAGGGCCATAACTACAGACTGAGAGACTAAGACTATCCAGCATGACACTGAAAGTGTTCAAGATCATAAACTTTCTGACTTAGTCTGGTAAACACTGGACAGGAACTGCCCCAGTTCTTAACAGGACACTTGCAGCTTCTGCAATTTTAAGTATTTCAAGGATCAGTGTCAGCTTAAACCAGACTGGTTATCTCACTTTCTCACTTGTTTCAGATATTATGATCTTAAATATTGTGACCTAGTCTGGTGAACACTGAATAAGAACTACTTAAGCTAGAAAAAGGACACTGTGATTTTTTTTTTAACAATTCAAGGGCCACACCTCTAGAGCCACTCAGTGGAAGAATCCAAGACTGAGCTAATATGCCAAATTGTGACCAAATTTGGGTGAACCTTGGCTAAGAATTGCTCAATGTTAGAGAGCAGACACTGTCAATTTTCAAAATTTACCTCAACTCCAGAGGGACTTAGAGGATCATGTTGATTATTGAACTTTGCCAAGATGTTATATTATGCCCATATTAAAACATTGTGACCAAGTTTGGATAAAAAATGCTCAAGTAAGACACTGTACAACTTTAGTGAACGCCATCCACAGTTGATCACATAATACAGCCTGTTTCATGAGATACATAAAAATCTATTTATTAAACTTAAAATAAGCTAGCAAATACTTAGCTGGAATAACCCAGCTAAATGGTAAGACCAATTCCGAGGACACATCAGATTATCTGCAAATCTTTGTGGACCGTTGGGGTGGAAACTTATTTATAGTCACCTCCTGTAACAGTAACCCATATTGGCCATTCCTCCATAAAACATTTTTATGCAGTAAATTTCAGTGGGATGATAATGAAAGATACAGGCACTCCAATTCCAGAAGTTTCCGTGGATCATTAGTGTGTAAAGCTCTCATAATATACACAGGACTCTATTAAATCCAAATGTCAGTAATATTTAGCTGGAGTAGCAGTGCCACATACCCTTTTCAAATGTACATAGGCAGTATTCACTGGACCACTGCATCTGGTCTACAGAGGGACTGGGAATCTGCTCTTGACCTAATGGTTATGTTTGCAGAAACTAAATTAGTTGAATATAAATGAGTATTATTGCATAATTTTATTCACCGATGATTTAATCTAAAATTCATATTATGAATTTCTTTAATAGAAAAGTTTCATTAACGATCAAATAAAAAAAACATCAGTGTGACAGTGTTCATCCAAAGGGAAAGTTTATCCACTGAAGTCATTTATCAACTAGTGAGGAATTCCAAGCATCCATAACTGCCATTCATTATCCATGTATCACTGATCAATAACTGACCTGCATGTGTTTATTTTCACTTGTTTACATGAACTTACAGTTCATGCTATTTAATTTAAGCTCAGTTGTGAAGAAATGTATAATCACTAATGATTCACGTTCTTGTAAAAACAAGGCTAGTGTCATTATTAGTGTATGCATTGGGTTTCCAACCCAGTACTTCTTAGGCTCGAGTTGCAAGCAGATGGCCAGTGGAAGAATTTAACATCCACTAGACCATAACTCCCTTTTTACTGCCTAAATAGCAGGAGCTCCAGCTTTGGTATTACACAAATTGTACTGTAATGACATTAACATTTTTAAGAGCTCTATTTCAAAATATCATTTAAACATAATGGTTTCATTGAACTAAAAGTTGCAAATAAATTATATGCATGTCATAAACTCTCTATAAGGCCTATTACTACATATCATTATCATAATCAAAGTCAAAAATTAAATAATGTTAATTTTCTCGAAAGCAGAATATCAAATGCTACATTTTGAATCCAAATTTTCTCAGTTTTCCGGACACTGGACTTTTTTCCGTGAAACTACAGCTACTATACCATTACATTTACAGAATATAAACCTACTGGAAGTTGGTAACAGTTTTAAGAGACCAATTATTGACAGGTACCTGGCATTTCAAAGCAACAATATAAATTTCCATTGCTTTTAAAATAGACAGCTTTATAAGAAATGAACTACAATAGTTCTTAATATGTCTTGAATTATACATACAGTAACATGATAAGAACAACTATTTCATATATGTTGCTTCTAAATCTGAAGTCCTTTTTTTTTCTCAAAATATGTCAAAATAAACTAATAAACATCAAGGCGGAGCTACAGGCAGTAATTTTCTTGCCAATTATCCTGCCAAGGGTGACACCAGACTCCGACAAAAGTTTATTGATCACTACTATAAATTCAAGGCATACTTACTATTCTTTCCTTTTATCTTCCCAACAAGATTTCTAGCTCTAAGAACTGAAAGAACGAAAGAAAGGAAAGAAATATTAACTTTATAAAAAGTCTTCACAACAAAACTAGATTTGACAGGGCCTTATCTCATAATTATATGGGTATTTTTTATAAACATTTTACATTAAACCAATTTAATTGGCTGTATGTTTCTTCTGCGATGCTTTATTTTCATGTTAAACAGCTGGTTTTCTTGTTATAACTAACTGATAGCTTCAAGAGTAAGACAGACACATATCCTTACAGATCATTAGTCAGAATGACAGAGAGAACACTTGTCTTGCCCGAGGATCAGAATTACAACAACTTCATTGCCTTCTTTGTGTTCTCCCTATTATGCTTAAAATCTGTAAGAATGCCTTATTTACATGTATAAGAATTACATGTCACTGAACAGTAGCTGACTATTGTGAAATCATGTAATACTATTCATACATTTTCATGAGTCTTTCCAATTTCCACAAAATTAAATTCCACTGAACAAGTACTAGTTTCACTCATTTTACATGTTCAAAGATGAAGTTTATGAATTTATATCCCACCAGAATAGAATGTTTGGGCTCAAACCAAAATATTAACTGATTTCACTGTACATTGGGTTTCCAGGTTAGAAAAAGTTTGAAAGGAGAGCATTAGCTTTTAAAAGTTTTATACAGAAGAAGTCGCACTGCCATTGAACCATTTGCTACTAACTGTTAAAGTGGCTCAGAAATTTTTCATGTTGCCCTTAATAAAACAAGAGCTATCAGAGGACAGCAACGCTTCACTATTCAACAGCCTTGTCAACTGAATGAATACAAAAGTCGAAAAAGGGGCATAATTTTGTAAAAATGGAAAAAAGGGTTATGGTACCTACACAGTGCATGTCAGTGAACAAGAGTGTAAAGTTTCAATCCATTCCCATTAGTGGATACTGAGATACCAGCTTACATACAAAAACTTAACCAAAAACTGCTTAGTCAGAAAAAGGGGCATAATTTTGAAAAAATGCAAATTAGAGTTATGGGACCTGCACAGTGCATGTCAAATCATCAGGACAGTGAACAAGTGTGTGAAGTTTCAATCCATTCCCATTAATAGGTACTGAGATACCAGCTTACATACAAAACCTTAACCAAGAATTTCTAAGTAGAAAAAGGGGCATAATTTTGTAAAAAAGCAAAATAGAGTTATGGAACCTGTGCAATTAGGTCAGTTTATCACAGTGAATAAGTGTGTGAAGTTTCAATCCATTCCCACAAGTGGTTACTGAGATACCAGCTTACATACAAAACCTTAACCAAGAATTTCTAAGTCGAAAAAGGGGCATAATTTTGTAAAAAAGCAAAATAGAGTTATCGAACCTGTGCAATGTAGGTCAGTTTATCACAGTGAATAAGTGTGCGAAGTTTCAATCCATTCCCACAAGTGGTTACTGAGATACCAGCTGTAACATACAAAACCTTAACCAAATCGGGACGCCGACGTAGACGTGGACGTCGAGGCATGGGTGAGTCCAATAGCTCTACTATTCTTTGAACAGTCGAGCTAAAAAATTGTGTAATAAATATTTACAGTATCATTGTTCTCATAGTTACAACAACAGAACGCCAGTCTATTGACCTGTTCACTTATCTTTTATTTTTGGAGGAGGTGTTAAATGGATTACTTATTCATTTTGTTATTGGGTGTATATAACCAATAACCAAACTGTTAAAGTCACAGGGCTTTTTCACCTTTAATATAACAGAGGCTGAATATACATGTATATCGGCGTTTTCCCAATCTGATGCGTAAAACAGTGAATTTTTTCCAAATTTGAAACAATGAATTTCCCCCCCAAAATTCCAAAATTTGCTGAAATGCTGAGCTAGGATTGTTTTATTGCATCAACTATAATGAGACCTAGTGACAGAATGCATTAACGACAAAGGTAAAGGGACTGTTGGACATTGTCGATGATGGCAAGTTATAGTCAATGCTTATGAAAGGTACGTGTCTGTTTCATTAAAATTAAACAGCATGCCCACTCATTTTTAAAGTTGAGGGTACATGTACGCCCTGCTTTTGCAAAATAGGGGTACACTTCAAAATTTGGGGGTACACTACATGGCAGATCTGAAAATTTTCTATCTAACTACTGAAATTTGTATATTACGTTTTCTTGGGTTTTTTTTTTTTTTCATACAGAACTCTCGTGGGTGAGGTATAACAGATGAGATAATTTTAGAAAATGTAAAACGTTTTTCCAAAGTTAAGATAGGAAATTCTGAATCAAAAGACCCCTCCCTATATTATACTAAATATAAATAAGTTTTCAGCAAGGTTCATGTATTCCCAATTTCGTGAACGGAACACGATTCGTCCGAAATAGCATACAATCAACTGGAGACTGGTAAAATTTGTCCATCAATAATAAATGCCCAAACTATTACAGATATGCAATGTGTATCAAAATTGCAGTTAAATATCGAAAAAATAAAATACTGTTAACCTTTTGCTGAGTTTATTAAAGCTAAAATGCCTTTTTGCGTTTCGTATCCATTCTTTTTTTGCACACGACCCGTGTGACGTCCGACTAAAACATTTACCAAACCCCTCTATACAGCTGACAATAACGCCGAGAATTCGGTGATGGAAACGAAATTATAACGTTCGTGGACCAGATCTGCGTTTTAGACCATACCAAACAATTGGCAAGTGCCCGATGAAATAAACAGCGATTTGGCAGCTGAACTGGAGTTCCGAATCTCTGCGTGCATGTACCCCCAACAAGTGATTTTTATGCGTGCATTTGATATTTTGTGCGTGATTCACGTACTGCAGTGCGTGAATGGGCATGCTGTTAAATGCAATCCTCGTTTTCAAATTTAACTTTAACTCTCATAATTTTTCAAATTTTTGGAAATAACGCAGTATATCTTCCCAATTTTCAAAAAATCTCTTTTCATTTTCCCAAAATGGACAGGCACAGGCACCTTCCCAATTTTTGTTAAAAAAAAAGCCCTCATTGCTGAGTTTCTGTTTAAATTAAATTCTGTAGATCTATTACATTCACAGTAATTGCAAACTTACTTATTTGTTGTCATAAATTTCTGTAAATTTTAATACCATGGGGTATGTACCTGTCATTCATTTACTTACCTGTTAATTGTACATGAGTAGGCTCCCAAGTCATCCTGACTAATGGCAATAAAATCCGAAGAGCGTTCCGTGACCAGGATTAATTTTTTCAACTTTTTATAAAGAATAAATCCAACTAAATCATACTTCCGTCGAAATAAATAGCACTCGTTGCAACAAATTATAAATGCATTATTCACATGATTTAACTAACAGAAATTTAAAGTAAACATTCTTCTATCACTTCGTTCACCTGTAACTGTCAAAACTGTAAAGTGGTAAGTGCGCCTGCGCAAATAGATTACTTCCTGTTACCTGGAAGGGGGCGTTCAAAAATGACAAAGCATTGCGATATTTGTCGCATTGAAAAAAAAGGCTGCGATATTTGTCGCTTTGAAGAAAACAACAACAAAAAACCGGGAACTTAACAAATATCAATTGTAGACACACGTCCGTGTACTTCGACTATCTACTGATTCCAACATAAAATGACCAGTATGAGTATTACAAGGTATCTGTACGAGAAAGAAGAAGACGAAGACCAAAATCATTCCGATGGACGCTACTGGAAGTTTACAAGATACACAATGTACAAGAAGCTCCGACATATATATATAAAACAGAGATTAACAATGATATTTAAAGCGGCTAAAAAGGAAAAGACATAATAATGTGTTTAAGCATATTTAAAACATATTATATGTTAAGTAAAATATTAAAAGATTTAGATTAAACTGCTAGCATACATGACAAGGCAGTTTAAAATAAACAAAAGACGGCTAAAAAGCATAAAGCATAAAAATAATAGTAATTTTTAATACTTATAATAAAAAGTTGGAGTAGCACCATGTGCTTATAAAATAGAGACAATGACTAACCTATAGCTAAAGTAGACATTACAGTTTACTAAGAAATGTCCTATGGAAATAAAAGAGAAACAGACAACATACAAACAAACATAGTGAACACATACTCTAAGGTAATCAGAACTCCCTTTTGTAGGATATGACAGTCCCAATAACCTGTGGCGTCGAATCCCACGTCCCAGTGGGTGTCTGTTTGTGGTCTGGTAGAGATAGATGAAAACTTCATATACTCATGATACTGTTGTTGTTAATTACGGTGCTTTGACATGCATTAATTAATTAATTAAGTCTCACAATATCGCATTTTCCATTTCATAAAGTTTTTCCATTTCTTGCTATTTGGATGTTGTTAGTAAGCTGGTATCTCAATAATCACTTCAAGAACGGATTGGTACTTTACACAATTGTGTTATTTGGTAATATGACATACATGTGCCTTTTCATAAGTAATGGGGTATTCAACCCAGTATCTCATTTAGCATCATAAAATGTTTTATGACTCTATCTGATGTGTATTTGATACATGTAAGTAAAATAGTTGCCCTTTTTGTATATAATCTCGAAAAGCATGACACCGATGGATATACATTGTATTTTAAATAATTTCATCAGATAGTTGCAACACAGCGGTTTGAAAGTGATCACAGTCAAACAAAGTGATATATGACATGTACTAATATGAATCCAATACATTTGAGCCGTGCCATGAGAAAACCATCATAGTGGGTTTGCGACCAGCATGGATCCAGACCAGCCTGCGCATCCGCGCAGTCTGGTCAGGATCCATGCTGTTCGCTTTCAAAGCCTATAGTAATTAGAGAAACTGTTAGCGAACAGCATGGATCCTGACCAGACTGCGCGGATGAGCAGGCTGGTCTGGATCCATGCTGGTCGCAAAGCCACTATGTTGGTTTTCCCATGGCACGGCTCATTTGTATTAGTAACGAAACTAAACATGTCTCAGGTTTCAAACAACTAAAGCTAATTATATTAAAACATTGCTATCTGGATATCGAAACAATGACCCTTTGCTTCAAAGCGTTATGCATTATCAACTGAGAATATATATTTTTATTATATATGTGCGAGGTTTTATGTCTGAAATAGAGCCTGTATTTTACTAGTGAATATTCAACTCCCATCGAATACGGAAAATACTGAATGGTTGACGGCATATGAACTGGCGTAATTATGGCGTCTCGACGTTCCATGCTAAAAAAAGTTCACCGTTTTAAATTGGTTTACAGCCTTATTTTGTCTAAAATCGTAGTCAATTTTGGCTGATATAACACTACAAGTAGGTAAATGTGTATAAAAAAGGGTCATTAAAGCCGTACCTTGATATGCAATGATGCATTCGGCTCTCGTGTATTTTGCCAGACCAGATAACACTCGGCGCATGCACCTCGCGAGATCTAGGCCGGTCAAAATCCACTGAAGCCGAATATAACAATACAGATCAAGACACTGTTATAATAACCCAAATTGTATACGGCATTTGTTGCCCGTATTCTAACTGCAGTTCGGTTCCTTTCTCCAGCGACGTTTCGTTGTTGTTTTCAGATTGCAATCACTCTGTAACAGTTGCTGATATTTTCTTTTGTGAGTGCATTTTCCTTTTCAGGAAACGATGTACCGAGGAGACTGGCTTATCAGTTAGTTCTTCTGTACTTCATTCTTGTGTGGTTGTGGTAATTCTGTTACATACAAAGATTCTTACATGTATTCCGTCATGAAATACATGCAGCAACGCGTTTTCCCGCACAATGTTCAGAAACTTTCACACAATGTTCAGAAACTTTCACACCAAATGGGTGTATTCAGAGAAGCGCTTGGGCAGGATTCGCTCGGCAGCGGCACTGTTTTAACTGGAATTATAATGCACAAGATTCAGTTTATGGTACAGAAACAGTCCTCATGGACTATCTGGAATTATTTTGCCACTCTAAACTGAGTCTTCGTGGAGATAAAATATCGAAAACATCTTATTTCATATGAATAGTATTTTTTTTCTGAAATATTCTGTTGTTACAAATCTTCTTGGTGCAGAAGTATCTACCGCGATTGTTGAATAAATCCTAAATATGAACACTTTTCTTATGTTTAACTGATGCCTTATCCGTCCGTCTTCAATATCACACTGGATAACCGGCTATCCTGACGCCCGCTGGAAATGTAACCCAGCTGTAAATCGGTAGGTAAAGTTTTTCAATTATTTCTATTAAAACGAAGCCAATTCTTGCAAATCAACTTGACAGTTTTGTCAAGGAATGACCATGGCTTACATTTACAATTTCTGGGCCAAAAAACGATCGTTATGTTTTGAGATATTTGCTAACAATTTCTTCAGTTTGAAAAATCGAGCAAAAATCCAAAGTTTTGCGCAAATTGTCTTGTTTATGAACAACCTGTGAAAACTTTTGTCATCTGGTTTAACAGATGTGTTTTTTCGGAACACCTGTGTGAAGTTTCCGGGTTCTACGTTATTCTTGAAAAAGTATATTAGCCGGCATGGTCGAGAAAAAAAGACTGTCGAAAACGGCCGCTGTATTTGAAATAGGCAGCCGTTGAAGTCAGCTGTCGGCTATCGAGAATACAGCTGTATAAAAGTAAAAAAACTGTCTTGTAGACATGTTATATGTCCCGTAGTGTCTCTTCTTTATGTATATTTTGTATATGTTTAGTCTGTCTGTGTTTTTGCGATTTCTTCCGTCTTTCATTTGTGTAAAATGTGTATACTTCCAGTCAGTAAACAGTTTGTATATACTTATGTATGGTCCTTATTGCCATGTCGAGTAATTCTGGTTGATTTTATTATCATTGTCCTTTCGGTTTAGGGTAGAAGTTGCTTTGTTCCTTTAGTTCGTCCGTCCGTCCGTCCGCCCGCAGTGTCTTGTCCAGGCTCTGATTCTACATGCATGGACTGATTTTTAAGTATTGATTTTTAAACTTCGAACATGTGTTACCAATGATACAAGTATTAGTGAGACCCATTCATTAATGACCACCTCAGTATAACAAAAAATTGTTAACACAGAGCTATAAGTATAAGTATTTTGTTCTCTCTTACAGTTTTCAAGGGAACTGACCTAAATTTACAGAATGTATACATTATGAAGTGAACTTGTGCATAACGTAAGGACGTAATTGAACCATGTCCAGTTTAGGACACATGCATTATTATTATAATATATATACACGGCTACTAAAGGCTAGCGCCACCACCAAATTGTGGTGATAAGGAAAAGAGCTATCGACATTTCCGTGGTGCAGCTATCGCCCGTTTCTACTTGTAAACACGTAAGTATAAAGTTTATATTTTGTCTTATATTTTCATTGATAGAACTTTTTTCGAAAATCGGAAGAGAATGTAGTTCCGTGTAACAACACTTTTACTACAGGTTGGCTGCAATGTCATTAAAATATTATGCAAATTGTGGTGCCAGGAGCTTTTCTCCCGAATTTGACAGTGGCATATTTTTATTTCTGCCAGTATTCGAACACCATTCCGATGAATAGACACACTGTAAGAACATACCTGCGCATGCAAATGGTGTAGAAATGAATTACACGTATTCCCATACACCAAACAATTACGAAAAACACAGTAAAAAGTTAAAACACAACTATTTTTGAAAGTGGTGGCGCTATACAGTAGTGGTGGCGCTGTTGTATATGATTAGTGGCTGATATATTCAATTTTAATATATGAAAATGTCTGTCTGCAAGCCACGGAAATTTCTACAATAATCGATGTTATCAACCTATCCCACACTACACCCAAATTACGTTACTCAACAAAATACATGTAGTAACCTCTACATGATCGCAAAATAATCTACATTATATGGATTCAGATTGTACATCTAAGCTCTATTGATTAATCGTATTTAATCGATTGAAATTGAAAATGTACTGTACTTACTTTTCAGAAAGAATTGTGAAAGTAAGGTCTTCTGTTTACAATGACATGCAAACGACGTATAAAAACAAAGGGGAGTAACTTTCAGAATCTTAATATAACAAATAAATTCTACACTATCTTCAAATTATTTCTTGGACACAAATCTATGTTTGAAATAAAAGTATTACTACTATTTTTCTTGACCTGAATTTAAAGTACACTTACGTTTGTATTTAAGTAGAATATTTAAAAGTTAGAAATAATTCTACATTAACATTTTAAAGGAAAATATTTACTTTGACTACAAGAGTCCCAAGGGTCTGTGAGTATTTTGTTCTTTTTTTCTTGGATAGAGAATGTTTCATAAAGGTAAGTAAACTATGATCGTGTTTTTCTTTCTTTAATAACATAATTCCCTGTAGGAAAATTATCAATTAAAGAATGTTGGTGTTTGTTTTGTTCCGAATGTGTCAGCAGTTCGTATTATTGAATGCCGTAACAGCGCCACCACTACTGTATAGCGCCATCACTAGAGTTATAGCGCCACCACTTTTAAAAATTCTGGTATATTTCTTCTAACCCGAGATTTTATTATTCATGGTGTGTGCGTATATAATTATTTATCATTTCTACACCATTTGCATGCGCAGGTATGTTCTTACAGTGTGACTTTTCATCGGAATGGTGTTCGAATACTGGCCGATATGAAAATGTGCCACTGTCAGATTCGGGAGAAAAGCTCCTGACACCACAATTTGCATATTATTATAATGAAATCACAGCCAACATGTAGTAAAAATGTTGTTACACGGAACTACATTCTCTTCCGATTTTCGAGAAAGTTCTATCAATGAAAATATAAGACAGTATATAAATTTTTCTCGCGTGTTTACAAGTAGAAACGGGCGATAGCTGCACCACGGAAATGTTGATAGCTCTTTTCCTTATCACCACAATTTGGTGGTGGCGCTAGCGTTTAGTAGCCGTGTATATAGATTAACAGTTAATAAAATACAAAGTGATTATATTTGTTCAGATAATTCCTTTGTCAGTTTTAAGGGATCTAGTTCATGCGGAACTATAAAGGGCAGTTGATCGTGTTGTAAGGACAGCGATGCTACATACTCGGATTAGGAATTATGGCCCAATAAAACCGTATTTTTTTACTGCATGGAAAATACTAATCTTGTGGCAGTTGTCAAGGGATCTGACAGAAAATAACAGAGATGCGTTGCTATAAACTGTACTTGCGCATGTTGCCAGTGTATATATAGTATGCCAATTCAATAAAATGGGTTGGTGTCGGGTTTTTTTTATATTGTTTTTGCATTTTTGTTCGGAGCGGATAGTTAAGCTCGCTGACTTCGAACAAAGAAGTATTTATTTTTATAGCTCTTTGCTTCGAATCACATGTCCCATGTTGTGGATTCAAAAACCCTCATTAGATTTAAAATTATTACATGTGAGGTAGCCATCCAGATGGCTAACGGAAGGTCGGTGGTTCTACCCAGGTGCCCGCTCGTGCTTATAATAAAGTCTGGAGGAGGACCTGGGAGTTCCCCATCATCAAACAAAAAAAAAAAAAAAAAAAAAAAAACCCTCACTTTACAACTATTTTTACCTTTTGCCATGTTTTATACATAAATTGCTGATATACATTTGTATTAGATATGGTTCCAAGAGTCTTCATATATTTTATCATTTGAACACAACAGCAGTCTGCAAGGGCCGTACGTGTGGTGGCTGTGAAAAGCCTCTTTGTACTTTGAACTCGGGGTGATGGTATATTTTCTATTGCTCTGACCTCATGGAGTCCATCAATTTATGTGTATAACAGGGGGTCAAACGTATTTTGGCTCGATAAAATTTTAAGCGAGAGCAAAAGGTTCGCGAACATAAAATGGCGATAATTAGCAGGTAAACAAGATACGAGGTCAGTATTTAAAAAAAAAATTATGTTATTTCAACAATAATACGGTTATTAAAACTGTGCATCGAGTGGATAAATGTTTCAGATGTGTAGTGCCGTTTCTACGACGAAGAACACTCTCATATATAGGAAGTATATAAAGTAGTATAATATAAATTATAATGTTAAAACCTCTTTCGGGCTTGGAAAATCTGGAAGCGTGTGAGCTTAATTTATTCATCATAAATGCATAATGAAGCCACATCCCCGTGAATGAAATGTGGGACGGCGTTTTGCGGGGTGACGTTCGGCGGGACACCGTTTGTCGGAGCGACATTTGGCGGGGTGACATTCAGCGGGGCGATGTTTCTAGTAGAGCAGCAAACCCCCAGGTTTAGCATTTAACCTGGCCACCAAAAGTTACAAAATATGTCATACACCAAAATGTTTGGGAGGGTCTGAAGTTTATTGGACTACCGGCATAAATTGCAAAATTTTGGTGCGGACCGAGAAATCCAAGATGGCGTCCAAGACGGCTGCCATTTTAAGTTCTTATACGTAGATTTGAAAATAAGGCTAGTAAATATTTATGAAGAAAACACAAGTAACTTAACTACATAAAAGTATCTAAACTAAGAATGTGTTAAATAATTGTTATATTCTAGATGTCACTCAAGGTCATTTCAAGGTCATACTCAAGGTCAAAAGGTCAAAAACGGTCTAAAATCACTGTTTCAGCTACAATTTTTTTTATTGTCTCCAAACTGAATGGCATAATTTGGCATTTCTCATATCAGATCTGTGTGTATGACAATTTAATTTGCACTATTTTAGAGGAGTACTTTTGGTTACCATGGTTACCATAGTTGAACTAAATGCGTTTCAATATAGCCGCTATTTCAGATATATTTTGTGGATTAATATACAAGCTTTTAAACTGTCTTTGAAAAGAACAAATGTTACAAACTTACTTCTATTGTGTGTAAGTAAGAAGAAGTGTTATAATTCTGGAACTGGTCAATGTCATTTCAAGGTCAAGGTCAAGGTCAAAAGGTCAAAATAGGGCAAAAGTACTTTTTCACTTAAAAATTGTTTCCTTTTTTAGAAATTATACCATTAACATCAGAATAGACCTAGGTCTTTGACATATTCATCAGCAATTTACATGAGGATAGATCTGGTAACTGTAGTAACACCTAAATGTTCTTTACCATGAGCGGCATTTAATCTCTGTTAGGCAGATTTAGATATACTAATGAAGAAAACGCATGTAACAGAAAACCTGTTTTTTTCTGAAACAAACATGGTATTCTGGTTCATGGTAAATGTCTTTGCAGTGTTTTACGATGTTTGCCATTTTTGTCCTTATAGTTCGAGTTAATAATAAGGCTATTAAATATTAATGAAAAAAACAAATGTGGCCTAAAGGCATACAAGTACTCGAACTAAAAATGTTTAAAATAAATGTTATGTTTTTGAAGTCACTCAAGGCCATTTCAAGCTCATACCAAAGGTCAAAAACGGTCTAAAATTACTGTTTCAGCTGCACCTTTTTTTCATTCTGAGACTCCAAAATGAATATCATAACTTATTTTTCATATCAGACTAGGCTTGTGTGTATGACAATTTCATTTCCAATATTTTAGGGTAGAAAATTTTGTTACCATAGTTACCATGTTGAAACCAAATGCGTTTCAATATAGCCTCTAGTTTAGATCTAGTTAGTGGAAACAAATAAAAGTATGTGAATTGTCTTTGAAGAGTACACATGTTACAACCGCACTTTGTAGTAAGAATGTTTTTAAAAAATGTTATATTTTTGGAACTGGTCAAGGCGATTTTTAAGGTCATATTCAAGGTCAAACGGTGAAAATAGTCTAAATTCACCTAAACCCTATACACATTTTCAATATTATAAATTGCATGGATTTTCATATTAAAGATTGAACATTTATTTAAACATATAAAATGATACATATTTTGCTCGTTTGGCTGTGTAGAAGTTACAATTGTAGACATCAAGATTAAGAAGTTAATATATGGTTTCGGTGTGCCTTCTGGCCATAATGACCCGGATGCCATTGTGAAACTAGATGTACCATTAGTAAAAAACTAATTTATTTCAGCTTGATTATGATGAGAGCTTAAAGCCTATTTAAACCACTCTCGAGTCCGTCTCCTGGAAAAATTAGTACCGGTGCCATATGAGTTTGCATGGTCATGACCCCAGTAGGGCTCGAACTCAGAGACCCGGGTTTAGCGGTTGACACCTTAACCATTAGACCAATCCCATTTAGAGAAGAACGCACACCTAAGTCGTTTATTGACAATATCATGTTATCAACAAATGTACCAAAAGTAGCTGAGCAAGTCAAAAGATTTTTTTTTTACTTTTTACGTAAATTTGGAACTATTTATACTAAGTATACATGTATAATACGTTTTAACACCACAGTTGCCATTAGTGATTTAAAATTTATAAGAGTTAACAACAATATTGACAGACGTTCCATTTTAAAGTTGAAAATAGTATGTAATAATAGAAATTACATAATTACTTTAGTGACTTACGCAACTTTTGATTTTGTAATTGGTATGGTAAATAATTTACGTCCGATTGTTATTGTTATCGTGTCTTCTTCAAACATATTAATCATAAAATCATATTACAACATATTGCAGAATTTTTATTATAAAGTCCAAAAAAACCAAGTGTAGAGTTTAAAAAGTTGTTAAGTATATCATTATGTTGTAAAAATAATTTTGAAGTAAATACGTGAAACGAAAGAACCTGTAAGTGTTTTCAGAAACAACAGTTTGGGACAAAGACCGCGTTTTTTTCCAAGGCCACTTTCAAGGTCAATGAAAAAATTACTTTTTCATTTAAATACTTTTCTTTTTGTTTTGTTTAGTTTTATTCTTAAAATGCATTGATCCACTTGGTTAGTTTAAATATTACAATGTTTTGCAATGGCATTTAAAAATAATTGAAATTAAAGAATAAAATGCACGTTATAAACAAAGAATGTAGTAGATCTCGAGCATTACCTTTTTATTGATGTTTCCCTGATATAATAAATCAGAGTATCAATGATAGATGTATTTTTTGCACACAAGACTAGTTGTTAATAATGTGTACATCATACATGTTTAATTTATAAGCAACTATATATATCATTTCTTCCTTAATTAAGCATTTCTAACCACATATATACGGAAAAAAAACGTTTTCAATCAAAAGGAAATATTTCTTTGTACAGTTAGTCAATATCTCATCTCAGAATAAACATTATCTTCAAATGTCTTTGATATCTACCAATTTCCGTCGGCTTCAACATCTACATTGTAAAATGGTTCTATGAATTCAGATCAACATCTTTTGTGGTAACTGATGTCACCAACACGATATTTTTTGAAAGTCAAGGGAAAATGACACTGCTAATAGCTTTTTCACCTTCAAATTGCCACGTTTCCGATATAAACTTAATATATTTATAGTTAAACTCTAATAGATATTTACATCAAATTTAAATTTGCACTTTCAGGAACCATGAAATCAAACAATAAAGCAAATTTATTAAATACCAAGTTTCAATCTGTACTGGCCAACAAATCACCACAATCTTTCAAACAAGAAAAGGTTTTCAAAAACAGAGGGCCTATATCTTTCAATTGTAACATTGCCAGTATCCCAATATTTCTTAAATCCTAATCGATTGAATTGCATGGTCTCAAAGTGCTCGCTAACCTTAAGCCAGACAAAGCTTCAGAATAAGACTGTATTCACCCAGTTGTCATTAAGCGCTTCGGGTAGAAATTGTTGATGTTCTGGTAATAATCTTCCAAACCTATCTCCTTTGGTCACAGTCTCGCTGCTCAAAGAGGGAGACCCAAGTAACTTAGCAGACTATTGGCTTATACCATAAACTTGTATGTTTTGGTAAAGTGTTGTGTTCAATGTTTTTGCTCACCTTATGAAACACAACATTCTTCAAGACCTCCAACATGGCTTTAGTTACAAAATCCTGTCTGACTCAACTGATAGTATTAACAGATGAAATGACTAGAAACATTACCAGTTGTAAACACACTAACTTGATCTTGCTCGACCAAAGTTTAGTTTTTGAGAAGGTAAACCACTCAAACTCCTTCTAAAGGTGTTTGCCTGCAATTCCTCAAGTGGCCTGTGGCATTCCTACTCAATAGAAGTCAGTATGTAGCCATGGAGGTGAGGTACCTGTGACATCTGATGTTCCACAAGACTCTGTCCTTTATTATATATATATATATATATATATATATATATATATATATATATAAACAATCTTCCATCTCTATCAAGTAACAAATCTGACACATTGTTGTTGATATTGTAATCAAACTTACACAGTCTTTCTTAACAAGTTTAAATGGATAAATGAGTGGGACATGGAGTCAAATCCTTCCACATGCAACACCACAAAAACAACAAGAGCTGTCTGTTGACAGCGCGCTAGACTATTCGAAAAATTTATGGAAGTATGGGGTCAAAATATTACAAGAGATTTTCAGACAAAAGAATAAAAATAGATAAGACTATTTGTGGATTTGGATGAGTCTTGCACTATATGGCAATGTGTGACCATGATGGTAAGTAAGTGTTCAAAGTTTCAAAGCCATATATTAAACAGTTTAGACAAAATATGGAATGGCATGCAAAAGTTAACTTATTTCTGTATCAAAGAAGGGCCATTACTGAGGTACAGTACTTGTTATAGTTATGTGGTCTTGCCTACATTTGTAAACAATGATGGTAAACATGTGGTCAAAGCTTCAAAGACATATGACAAACATGTTTGACAAAATATGGACTAGTATGAAAAGTTTAACTAATTTCCAAGTCCATAAAGGGCCATAATTCAGCCAAAAATAGTTGGACTATTGCCTAAAGATGGAAATCATGAGGATAAGCAAGTGGTCAAAGTTTCAAATCCACATGTCAAATACATGTAGTTTCGACAAAACATGTGCGGAAACTGAACCAATATCAAAGTCCAAAAAGGGGAATAATTCGGCCAAAGTATGTAACAAAGTTAAGTACTCTTGCCTACAGATAGAGACTAATACAATAAACAAGTGTTCAAAGTTTCAAAGCCACATGTCAAATAGCTGTTGCAAAACACGGACTTGAACGAAATCTGAACCAATTTCCAATACCAAAATTGGCCATAATTCAGCCAAAATACTTAACAGAGTTATGTACTCTTGCTTACTGGTAGATACTGTTATAATAAACAAGTGTTCAAAGTTTAAAAGACACATGTCAAATAGCTTTTACAAGACATGCACGAAATCTGAACAAATTTTGAAGTCCAAAAGAGCCATAATTCAGCCAAATTACTTGACAGAGTTATGTACTCTTGCCAACAGGTAGAGACTAATATATACAAACAAGTCTTCAAAGTTTTAAAGCCATATGTCAAGTAGTTGTTAGAAAACATGGACGTATCATTAGAATAGCTTCAAATGCAAATTTAACTTTAGGCTTCATAAAACGAAACATCACAACAACCAACAAAAAATGTCGAAACCCTACCATATGAAACTCTTGTCCACACATAAATGACATAGCAGGAATATACACCTAGCATCTGCACCCATACACTCAAGTTAAAACGCACAAGATTGAAATGGCTCCACATAACCACTTGGTGAATTTAAATTTATTTTCTTTCAAAAGCCACATGTTGATTTAAAAAACAGAAAAATGAAATTAAAAAACAAACCACTGTGTTGTAAGCAATGTTTTTATCTGTTAATCGTACTTATTTCCAAATTACATACATTACGTTAACAGATTTATTTATTTATTTTTATCTTATTGCGCATTCTCACTTTATCTGATGTTGGACCAATAACTAATAAGTCTGAAAGGGGCTTTGGCATTACCAAAGAGATAGAAAAATTAGCGTAGAAATATATTTCAGAGTTATGTTACAAAACAGCCTTATTTCTTTATATCTGCGTATAAACCCAGTCCTTGGTTAGCTTATTTTCTGTCTCGCTACAGGCAGTAGTTTTTCAAAATTTAGAAAAAGAAAAATGTTAACGTCAATTTTAAGCGTTGGAACTTAGATATAGCTTCAAAATGAAACATGCAGCGACTGTAATTCAAGATGTTTATGCAAGTGCTGCTTAAGTATTTTCATACTACAAAACAAAAATGATTTAAATACAGGTATTAATATTGATCTTATAACTGAATTCATATTAGTTTTAGTTCATTTGTTAATGTAGGAAATAAATACGAATATGTCCTTTATGAAACGAAACAATTAAATAGTTAAAAAATTGATATAAATGTCATTTTGTATAGCTGAAAACTGATATAATGGTCGCTTTCACACTTTAACCTTACTTATGAATTAGAATTTATCTTGATTAACCTAAAATGTGACATATTTTAAATATTTTAGTGTAACTATTCGCAAATATATCTCAATTAAAATTGCAAATGAAATTGTCAAACACATAGGTCTATTCTGAAATGAAAATCCGTACAATTTAAAAAAGAATGAAACGCGTGCACGGTCTATATAAAAGTGTTTTTGATGGTCTTTTTATTTTGCTATTTTAACCAACTGACCTTGAATACATCCTTAAAAATGACCTTGATCACTTCCAACAATATAAAATTTAAAACAAATCTTTTACTACAAACAATTAAAGGGAGTTTGTAAAATGTGTTTTTACACACATGTATGTGAATCCACCAACTAGATCTTAATAACAGATATATTAGAACCAGATTTTTTTTTCACCATGGTAACTATGTTAGCCAAATGTACTCCTCTAAAAATATTGCAAATGAAATTGTCATGCATGCAAACCTGTTCTAATATGAAAAATGACCAGTTATGTCACAGAATTTGGAGAGAATGTAAAAAGATTGTTAAAAAAATAATAATTTTAGACCATTTTTGACCTTTTGACCTTGCCTACGGCCTGTAAATGACCTTGAGTGACCTCAAAAATATAATATGTTTTTACATATTGTTAGTCTAAATACTTGTAAACAATTAAGTTACAGGGTTTTTCTTCATAAATTATTTACATCCTTATTTTTAAATTTACCTATAAAATCCTAAAGTGGCGGCCATCTTGGACGCCATCTTGGATTTCTCGGTCCGCACCAAATATTTGCAATTTATGCCGGCAGTCCGATAAACTTCAGATCCTGCCAAACATTTTGGTATATGACATGTTTTGTAACTTTTTGTGGCCAGGTTACTCATTAACTAAGCCATTGATTAGGTTTTGCTGCTCTACTATTCGGCGGGGCGACGTTTGGCGTGGCGCCATAACGGTGTTGGGCGGGGCGACATTGGGCGGGGCGCCATAACGACGTTTGTCGCTGTGTCGCTGCGACAGAACGAAATAACGAAATGGCGAAAATCAGACACCATACAGACGATTATTATACCATTTTTTTCTGACCATGTAAGCTTTCTAATATACGGATATTGCGAATAAGACTGTCCAGTCTTTATTTTGAAGAGACCATCAGGCTTCCTTTCAAAAATATTTATGTCAGTTCATATGTCAACAGATGTATGTAACAAAGAAATAGCCTTTTTCTTAATTGACAATTCTACGTCATATTAGAAATGGTATTATTCCCCTCGACCCAGTTAAAGCAGAGTTTTCCCTTGATTTGTTTAAATAATTGAAAATGCTTATAATTCAAAGTTTTTCAATTAGAATCACAAACCTCACATAATGTTTAATTGGCGCATGACGTTTGCTCACATTTAGTATTACTCTCTTGGCCAAATAAAAGCAGAGTTTTCCCCCTTGATTTGGTAGAAATAGAGATTTTGGACTGTTTCTAAGTAACCTATAGATTGATTTTCATAAAACTTTACACAAATATAGATCACTATAGGGCGGTGGTGCACGCACAGTTTCATCAGGATCACTTCATTAATCAGAGTTATTGCCCTTTAATTATTTTACAATCTATAGATGCCCACATAACAAATCGTTGCATGGTTCTTTTGTACAGAACTTGACATGTGCATATCTGAAAATTAAAAATGCTTCAAAATATAGTCTCCTCATTCACAAAACAGCTTATTCGGCGGGGTATATAAATCAACCGAAACTTTGCTTGTTTTATTTCTTAACTCGTGTGAAATCATATCTGGCAATTTCACAGTATATAACACGGAATATGTTGGGTTTTTTTCAGTGTAATGGAACTACTAAAATAAATCAGAAAAGTTGAAAAGACATGAAGTAAAAAGTAAAATTGTTTGTTTCTCAAGTAGGATCAAGCTTTGCCACTCAGCGTGCACCTGATGATCTGCCAAAGATATGAAACAAACAAATATTTTCTATATACATGTATTTTAGATTTTAATAAATTAATAAACTTAATTACGGTGAATGTGGACAAAACACTCAATCTCGGGCCTCCGTGGCCGAGTGCTTAAGGTTACTGACTTTGAACCGCTTGTCCCTTACCGATTTTGGTTCGAGTCTCACTCGGGACATTTGATTCTTTATGCGAGGAAGCTGTTCAAATTACGGCTTATGGAAGGTTGGTGGTGCTACCCAGGTGCCCGCTTGTGATTAAATAATGCACGAAGTGGGGGAGGGTGGGTGGGTGGGGGAGGGTGGGGGGGGGGGGGGGACCAAAAACTAAGTTCATCAGCAGGGCCCAGTTGTTCGAAACTTTAACAGTTGATTAAGCTAACAGTCGGTTAACTTTTAAAGTAATATTTCAACATTTTCGAAAACTTAGAAAAACAAATGTATGACTTATGAACACTAAAACGTCTTTACAGTAAAATTAAAACATCATACTAGTGTTTCCCACCAAGACTAGTATTTTGAATCAAAATTTAACAGGCGATTAGTTTAATAGTGTGTTAAACTTCGAACAACTGGACCCAGATGTATCTCAACTTTCTAATTTTATTTCAGATGGAATATTTGTAGACTTATTGTACACAGAATAAGGTCGAACTGAGCATTAGGCACTATATTTTTTATTGTATTTAACCCCAATCCTCAGCTCAGAACCTATATTTATCTTATCAACGTTTAATCAATCATTAGCCGCAAAACAATCAGTAGCCACAAAATAAAGATTTATGCATATTCAGCAATTCCAGAGCAAAATAAAAAAATAGATTAATTAATTCAATATATTGATGCATTCGGGTTCATGTGATTTACGGCGAAAAACGAAAGAAACATTTTTTTTTATTCTGATAAAATTTATTTTATGCAGTTTTTAAAATAACTTTACATTTTTATCAAATAATAACATTCAAAACCGACTTTACATTTTATTAAATTGCCTTCTGCCTGGAACAATCATCTTGGATTCATAATCTGCAAAATAGGAATGTGTGTTACAAATTATCAAATTTTACTTAGTCACGAAAGTCATAGGATTAAATTGTGAAAACGTTACTTCAAAAGTTTATAGTGAATTCTAATATGCTTGTCTCTGTTAAAACACACTTACGCTAGAATGACGTCACGTTAACGTGCGGTGACGTCTAAGTTTTTGTTGCGAACAAGAAAGAGCGCTTCTATATTTTATCTACTCTTTTAGATTAAGAGCATATTAGAATCGAAATAATTTATAGCACAAGCGTGTTTAACACTGTAGGGATAACGCATGTTTTTTCGTGTTATAACATCTGCAGAATCCCGAGGGATTCTGCAAATATTATAACACGAAATGAACATGCGCTAACGCTATTCTAGCATAAAAAGCGGAAAAACTGATAAATTAATACAATGTCACTCAACGTCATTAAATTTCCACGAAATGCGCGGGAATGTCTGAGTTGTTTTTTTACGTTGACGTCATTTCGTTTTGAATTATCCATTTTGGGGCCGAATGACGTTTACGCTTTGCCACGGAACGCGCATATATAAACAGGTGTTATAACAGCACGCGAGCGCGAGAATCTCTCTGTTAACACACGTTTTCTCTCCTGTTAAAACACCCCCGAAAAGTGACAAGAACAGCAGTTTTATGCTAGAATATATTTTTACATTCGCCCTATTCTTTTCCATTGAAAATTATGACGTTCATTCCGTATGAACAGCAAAACGCTGCTTAGTGATAACCGACCGCTGTTTTGACGACGTTCGCGCATAGTCAGGGAGAACGTCCCTTAGATGACGTCGCAGTTGTTCCGTGTGGTGAACAGAATGGCCGGGAAGCTGATTTTAATGTTAAATGCCACAAAATATGTGCAATTTATAATATAATCTTGTTTACAAATGGAAAGGAAATATAATGTAAATATAAGAAATGAAACTTTTTTTTTCGGTGTTCGTCCGAAATAAATGACAGAATAGGATCGGCAAATTAAACATGAATCGCTAGCGCGATTCATGGATTTGCCGATCCTATTATGTCGTTCATTTCGCATGAACACCGAAAAAAAAAATTTTATTTCTTAATTATACACTCTGGTTGCGCCCTCGTAAAATTATTCCGCCCGACGTATAACCACCCATCGTGCATAAATAGTGTTAAAGCACTCTTTTGCTATAAATTATTTCTTAATTGCAAGAAGGGTCAGGAACCTCACTCTGACAAAAACTTAATGTTAACACGAAGCTGTATTAAAAAAACATAATTATGGTGATATAAAATTAAATCAGGCATGACAAACTTTTTAAAAAAACTTGTACCCGAAAGTACAAGAACTAGAAGGTGCAAATAACGCAAGATAAACGAATACTAGATAACTCTTTTGAGTTTAATGAGAAAAAATATAGGCTATGATGCTGATAAAGACTTAAAACCCTATACTGATTCAAATATTTTGTACATATCAAGGTTAAGGCATTGCCTTTAAAGTGCATACCGTGCAACTTGTAAACTATGTTAATGCTGCACTTTTTGAATAAAAAAACAATAAAAAACAAATAAACAACAACAAAAAAATAATAATAATTATTATAAATAAAAAACAGACCTAGTGCTGGCAAGATTTGTCGCTGCTGCCGCAATCACAGTTGATTGTTGAACACTGTTCCCTGATACATATTTTTGTTTTATGTACCCCGCACACCGACTTCAACTCTAGCAGCCCAGCAGGTGGCTCATCAACAGGTGGTCTGGGTGACTTTTTGCATACTCCTACATTATCCCGCTTAGTGTTATTTTTAAGACCATTATTTATCGTGCTAACTTTGGATAACGTTTTTCCGGTCGATGTCGTTTTTCTCGTAGGTGTGGATGAAGATACGGTTGGGCTTAAAGACTTCCATGCGATTTGTTTCTTTTCAGATGTACTTGCTTTGACGGAGCGTTTCAGTGTGCTTTCTTTTGAAGTTTTCTTCTTTTCGTTTAGTGCTGTCTTCTCGACAGGAGGTGAAACTTTCGGACTTAGAGCTACTTGTAATCGCTTCGTTGGCGTTATTCTAGTCGCCTGGTTGGATTTTTCAGGGCTATTTTTAGAAGCTGGTTCCATCCTGGACTGCATCTTTGACTGTTTATTTACTGGTCTACATTCCGTAGATCGTTTTGGCAATTTCTTAGTGCGCGATGATTTACTTTCGGCATTTTCAGTTTTCGTATTCGAGTATGAAAGGAGTTTAAATTCTTTGTCTGTATTTGATGTTACATGAGATGTGCAGCTCCCAACAGTAGATGCAGACATGCGCCTGTTATAGTTTACGTCATTATTGGTGCTACTTGTTTTACTTGGGCTCTTAGTAACCATTACGTCATTATTGTTTGTGTTTCCTTCCACATCAGCTTCCGTTTCATCACTGTTTCCCCTAGTTTCTTCACTTAATTGTTTTGTTATACGGACAAGAACATCCTTTACAAGATCACTTATCAAAGAAGATGTGACAGACAAATCGCTTTCTACGTTATCAGGTGAAGAACGTTCAGAGTCTGCAACGTCCATTCCTAGAGTAACTAGCTGGGATGAGATTCTGTTTAAAGTTTTCGTCTGAATCTCTATGGTTTCGACTTTCATTTTGACTTGTTCCAAAAGATCAACTACCAATTCAGCAGTAATATCTCCGTCTTCTTTTAATTCCATTTGTGGATCTGCTTCGTTAAAGAAACGCATTGCAGCATCGTACATTACAGTCAAATCAGAAGGTGAAAATCTGCTTTCTTTGATATTAGATATGGTTGCCGATATTGTTTCCAAAAGGACTTTCTTGACATCATCAGGACTGAAGAGCTCAAAAGCGTTCTCCAGTATTTTTTGATCTTGTGAGTCACACATGGCACTTTGAAGATACTCCAGAATCATTGTTTGTATATTTGGGGAATCTTCATCGGACATGTCTTCTGAAGATTTACTCCCAATCTGTGTCATTTCAGCTTTCATTTCTTGCACAACATTTTGCAAAATCTCGTTCACATAAGCTGTAGCCTCTTTACTTTCGCCTGACACTAGTTCAATACTTGACGCTGTTTTGCTTCCAGAACGTTTGATGCCCATGTCCATTTGCGATCGTCTGTCTTGGTGGTCAAGTAAAATATTTTGTAGGGAACTTAGAACAAAGTCTTCAATTTCTTGGGAAATATTTGAACTCGAGTAGTCTTTGCTTCCTTTCTGAGATTTGATAGACTGTTCTAGCCTTAGATTGGAAACGATATTATGTAAAGTTTCAAGCACAATGTCCTCAATTTCTCTCGATAGTACTGAACTCATGCTTGGCTTGCTGGTAATCGGAGCTGTTGATATCTTTGTAGGATCTCTCGGGGATTCAGCATGTATTCTACTGGCTGCTCTTTCAATATCTTGCTTACTTACTGTTCCGTGTATTTTGTGAACCTTGTTCATCATATCCGAGTTTACACGTGATAAGACCTCTTTTATTACGTTCTCTGCTATGATAGATGAAGCAGATCTCAGAACATATGCAGAAGGAGCCTTTTCATGGAAATAATTGCTGTCATCTCTCATTCCCATTAGAATTGTCTGTAGTGTAGCTTTGACAAATTTGGTAAGAATTTCGGAACTGACATTTACTAGAATAGCTTCTATTGCCTTGAGTGGATCACCGAATACTTCATCAGTTGACTTGTCTGGAGCCAGGTAGGTGTCAAGTATACGGTGGACATACTCTGAATTTCCCCTATACCGTCTGATGTCTCCCACAACTTTATGCAGATTAGCCGCTGCGTTCTTTTCAAGTGTTTTCATGTCAATTTGCTCACTGCTAATTGCTTGAAAGAAATGCGCCATTGAGAGATTTGATATCGTGCCATCTGCGAGCTCTGACTGCAGTCGTGTCACAATCTCAAGAACAAATTCAACCAAATCATGTGTTGGTTGAACAGGCATTGTTCTTTCGGCAGCGACATCTTTCCTTATGTTATCCAAACACGCATCTATTAAATTTTCTGCCATAACAGAAGAATCTTCAGAATGCGGCATGGAGGGAATAGAAAAGGCCTTGTTGTCCATCCTTCCTTTCGCAACACTTCTCTCAACATTACGTATTGTCTCCATCACTAGATTACTTACGAGTTTTACATCATCACCTAATAACTGGTCTGTCTTTTGCTTTTTTCCTTCTTCCTTTGGACACAAAACGTAAATCTTGTACTGTTCCAGTATGAGGCAGAAAATTTCCTCCGCATATGCTTGGTTAACTTCATCTCTTCTAAGACAGTCGATGATTTCTGCAATTGTCGATCCGAACCGTTTGAGTTCTTGTGGTAAGTTATCCCCAACTAATTTGTCTCCAGACAAAGCTGTTACCAACGAGGCTGCAACAGAGCTTAACAACTCCTGTGGTATTCCCTTCTGTGATATGTCCCTTGTTATCGATTCTATTGTTTGCTTGACGATTTGTGATGCTACTGTTGAAGCTGAAGGAGATCCTTGTATTGTCTGTATTGAATGTAACTGGGAAGGCATATAGCCTCTTTCAATATCTCTATTAATTCCCTTTAAAGTATGTGCAACTACTTCGCTTGCAAGATCTGATGCCGATGTTGATTCAATGATAACTTTTGTCATTTCTTTTAATGATTCTTTCGATAAAGCACCATTGTCTATTTCTATTTGGAGAGTTCGTATAACTTCTTCCACGACGTCTTCAGCAACAATGTCCGTGCAAGGTGAGCACACTTTATCTGACCTTTCTGCAAACGAACCTACAAGTCTTCGCCCAAATTCTATCAGTTTACATCCCACTTCTTCAGCATCAGTAGCTTCTAAGTCACCCTTTTCCGTGGCATTAACGAAATTTTGAATGAAGTTCAGCATCTGTGTTGGATCATTTGTGTCGACTGTTTCTGCTTTTTCAGATCTAGTTTGACCTCCTTTTATTTTGTTTTTAAACATATCTGAAAGTTCAGCGACATCTGCTTCATTCAAGTCACCAATCTGCATCCTGTATGTTAGATGGTTCAAGACATTTCTTAAGAACATCGCTAATGAACTAAGGAAGGGTGCAGTCTTAAGTGCTGTTGACTCAGAAGCTTTGCAAACAGACTTTAGAGCGCTGACTATATCGTGTAAGAAATCATCCTCAACTGAACCATTCTTTATATCGTTAAGAGCAATTTTCAAGCAGTCTTTAACAGCAAGTGAGGCTGCAAATGATGAGTCTGACTGAATAGGTGACTTTATAACTCTTGCTATCGTCGTTGCCATTGCAAAAACATTATCGTCACTGATCGTATTTGATTCAATCTGAGTTATCAGATGACCAATTGCCTCTCCTGACATATCGTCAATTCCTCCCATATTTTCGACAAAACTCTGTAAATGTTTCAAAACCTCGAGGAACACATCAGCATAAGTTGGAGATTCTCTTATCTCCTGGATTGTATTAATCACGGTCTCTGCAACATCCATAACACTTTGTTTTACCTCTGCATCCATTGCTTTGTTTTCTAGCTTCTCTTTCGTTTTCAACAGAAAGTCTTCTACAACGTCTTTTGATATTTCCGTATTACATAGACTTTTAGACTTTGCTACAAGATTTACTATGCTAGCTGATAAATACTCTGTCTGCCTTGAATCCAGATCAGCATTTGAAAGTCTGTGGTTTGCCTCGTGGACGATGTTCAAGTTCACATCTTCAAAATTTCCTGCGTTCTGTTCAACAACAAAAAGGATATCCTTTATCAATTCCGTATTTTTCTTCGCACTTGCAGATAGTTGTGTTTTTATAGTGTTGTACGAATACGAGATCGCAAAAACGGTCTGATATATGGTCTTACAATCAACAGCGCCAGACTGCAACTCCCTTAGGACATCTTGCAAGACCTTCTGCACGCCGTCTCTGTTTTCTACATAAACATTTGAATCTGATGATAAAATCTGCCTTGCCTCTTCTTTAACAGACATAGCTAGTAGCTGTACTTGCTCCTTTGTTAAAACCTCTTCTTCCAAATCTTTGATTAAGCTTTTTAGTGTCATGACCATGAAATCGTCCAGTAAAGCTTCGCAGACGGGAGAATCTTCCCTTGGATCCATGGCAGAAGACGTTGCTCTTTTTATAGTTTCCTCAATATAGGCTTCTAATTCTGTTTCACTGATAGAAACACTTTCACTACTCTCACTGCTGACTACATTATCCAGAAAAGACATTGTCAACGAGGCTAGATCGTCGTGATGGACGTTCCCATTCTTTATATCCTTTAGGATCTTGCCAAGAGTAAAATCTACCATTTTCCTTGCAATAGTGGAGGAGGAACTCGACGCTAGATATGGACCCTCTCCTTCGCTTTCTTCGGGTTCTTCCATTATCACATCGCTTTTTTCCGCCTCAGCTGACTGTATGATATCCATAGAGTAAGACGCAAGTTTCATGATATCGTCTTTGCTTAAACGGCCGCTACTGAGATCATCTAGTAACCTAAGTAGAAGTGTTTCAACGAATGAAACAGAGCTTATATTGTCAGCAATTTCCGGCGATCCTAGGATTGCTTCAGCTTCAAGTTTTGTCAGTTCAAGTTGAGAAGCACATGGGGTCAAGATGTGTTCTGAGACTGGTTTCAATCTAACAGATTCATTGGTAAGACTGTCACTGGAAGCCGCTCTGATTTCTTCTTCATCTGAGCTGAATCTAACAGATTTACTTTTCAATGCTGCAAAAAGAAAAGAAATGAAACATAGGTAAAGAGATTTTTCAAACGGATGTAAGAAGACAATCGTTCAATAAGTTGTGTATATTGTTTGTTTAAAGACAGAGTGGAGCAAAGAATGACGAAGGCATATTAGCAGTCCAACCGCGTAATTATAAGCCCATTAGGGATATGACATTGAAAGCCAAGGAATGACGTAGAACAGTATTATTCAAGATGTAGAACCTGTGGGGATCTTTTCTCAATAAAACAAAACTGTTGCATGCAAAAGAGTCACCTGAAAAACAGTGGCGGCTTAAGAAGTCGCATCATGGTTCTAAATGGTCATGATAAAGAAAGGGGTCCATACCGAGGTCTGTATTCATATTTTGAGGCCAGGGATGAACAGTTTTCATATCACTGTATATCTATTTTATCATAACGAAAGCATACAAAGGTCAAATCATTTACTAGAATTTCATTGGGCATTTATATCCTTAGGACGGCCAGCATATATTTATGAAATCTCGCCAGGCATATGTATGTTTTTGACAACACAGTAAATGACGTCACTCGACCTTCAGCTATTTCCGGAAGTAAATAAAATGAAAGTAGAAATGTTAAACTTGAAAACGAAAGCTGCATTTTGATTCGTAGATAATCAGGGGTCACGCGCAGGGATCACTCCGTCTAAATGTAAGCGCGTGGACTTCTTCTTTTTTTTTGCTATTGGGGAGCCAATTTTCAGCACTTTATTACGAATTGAAATTACCTGGGCTTTAGTACAGCATGTCAGCTTTTAATCTATGAAAAAATATTTGAGCTCTTGATAAACACAAATCCCACAGGGGTCCGTAACGGACCAAGGGTACATTGATAATTTTGGAACTTCATCAAAACGCTCAAAATGTCATTTTTGATGTTGTCTGAGAGTGTCAGTATATGCCTCAGATGTAAGATATAACCGTATTTGAGAGCTGCAGACCTAGACATTTCAGAAATATTTTCAAAATAAATTTCGTGTAATAAATGTTGTTTCTACGGAAGCGTGAAAGGGCCATCAGACGCTAATACGTTTTAGTACGTTAAGGCTGTGGAAAGGATATGAGGTTTATTAATATAAAGTACCAATCATACTCCATAGACGAAATCTTGACTACAAAAACACGATTCTTCTGAATATTGCAACTTATGAAATGACCTAACCCCGAAGTTGCAAACAATTCTTCAAAGAATCGTCTTAATGATTTTAATGAGCAGAATAGAAAATTAAATGTAACTAAAATTAGCTTTCTGTCCAATTCCCTTATCACTTATATTATTCATGTAATGATTTGAGCAAATAAAATAAGTTTAAACCAACTGAAATAAAGTACCGTTTTACCTTCATTTTCTCCTTCATTGTCCAACATTTGCAGGTAATGTGGATATATGTCCTAGAAAAGCAAATTATATGCTCTGGTGACACATGTATATAACTAAATTAGTAACAGAGAGAATATCACATGAGTGTCTTAATTAACCCACTGACTGAAAATAAAAACATGCTCAGCAGAGCCTCGCATTTCCTTCTATGTTATCAACTCATTTAATAAATTCAGTATGAAGAAACACAATATTATATTCTTTTTTTATCACAAAAGTCATGTTAGTTTCTTCTGCTAAATCATCGAAAATTCCTTATTTCTTTATGTGTTATAGACAAAATCAATTCGAATTACACCTACACTAAAAACGATGTTAACGTCAACATGCTATTTCGCTAGTGTGATACCAAAAATATGACATCACTTTTTGCACCCGTAAGACGTCAAACATGTGATAAAATGTACAATCCGAATCTATTCTACAACTGCCAAAGAAGTTCATACGACCTCTGTGTTTAGCTTTCTCATCAATAAACATCGATAATGTAGCTTCTTGAAACTGCACGTGCAATTTAAACGTTAAGTTTACTTTGCATTTGACTTTTAGGTTTATAGATTCATACGTATAAAAATCTGCAGTAACAACGGCTAACACGCGGACCGGTGAGAGAATATCATGACGTTAGTTACGATGTAAAATTGACGCAATATCATTCGAATAAAATTAAATAAAGCGTAATAGTGTTCGTTATTATGTCAATGAACATGTTAGAATAAGATGCTCTGGTATTTTACTACTAGGGCTAACACCCTCCTAGATCAATATGTATGTATTTGAAATCTGAACCGTGGTATATCACAGGATAAACCAGGCAAAGACTATGATTATTTGATAAATAAAGTCTTACCGTCTTAACCCTTTCAATCACATTGTTCACTATAGACCGGGCTTGCTCTTTAAGATGTCTTTCTTCCTGTTAAAGTATGAACAATAGGTAATGTAAACAAGAGTTCTTTGTAAAACGCATATGCCTCCAAATATGATACTGTAAGTGTATTAGTATTAGCGGAGTACTAATTTTCGCGCTATTAGCGGGATCGGGCATGCGCTAATTCATGTCTAGCGCCAATATTAGACTGAAATGAAAGGCTTAATAAAGTGATATTTATAGTATTGAAAATACCGTAATCACAATGCAACAGAACACAGAGAAATATATACTAATTGTGTGAATACGACAATAACTGCATTCCTAACTATTATTCTGCAGAATTTTTTTGAATAGGATAATTTAACCTGTTTGAATATTAGTACAAAATTCATTTATTTTTGTAAATTAAATTGCTTTTCTTTTTCTTCGCCACTGTCCATAAACATGGTATATAATATAACACCTTCGGAGTAGATTGCCAGTTTGTCCGGTCGCGCTAATAACAAGTGTCACCATAACATTATACTGATTTGAAAACCAAGTGCAAATTTATAAACAAACAATTATCACCATTCTGCACTGTGTACATGTACAAATTTACAGTATACAGATTAAAACTAATCTAAACGAATGTAGATTTTATGTCATACTGTAGACCTATGCACTTTTATGTGCGTGCCTGGTCAATTTCATTACGAATACCATTCAGCCACCAACTGGCTATTTTAGCGCTGCTGATATTAAGTCGAAACTACTTAATTCAAGGCGTTTGCGCTAAAATTTAGCTGCGTTAATATAAGTACACTTACAGTAGTCTGAAGGAGGAAACTGGGTGTATAATTTTCAGTCTCCAGTATGATATGAACCTGACCTTTGATCCCTGACCCCCAAAACAACAAAGATAATCTACAGACTAAATGCAATCATACTATTAAGTTTGTTGACTGTATGTTTAAACGTCCTTCAGCAAATGACCAGAAACCATTTAAGTCTCAAGTTTACTATGACCTTTGATCTTCTGACTCCTAAAACATCTTAAGGTGTTTGACAACCAAAGGCAAGAATATTCTCTAATTATTGATCGGAAACTGTTTTCAGTCTCAAGATCACTGTTATCTTGACCTTTGACCTACTAACCCTCAAAACGATATGGCAATCTGCTGAGCACTGGTAATGTGCATACTTTCAATACGATGATTCGGGAGACACGAGTAACAAAAGAAGACATTTTGGAGTTCATGGAAGTTAAAAGATGTTCTAGAACACTTGAGGTTCCTGACTTTGCAACGAAGTCATTTTAGAAATATCTACTCGTCTTTAACTTGGATGTGTTTAATATTTCCCTAAAGATCTTGAATTATTCAATTCTGAAACAACAAGGTGCGGTGTTGAAGTTGTTCCGAGGCTGAAAATTAAAGCGTCAACTCAAGACGTTCTTCAGCTGTCGATCCAAAACTGAAGTAACGATCCCTCTTCTTCAGCGGAGTCAGGGAGATGGGGCAATAAAAACAGAAGCTGGATCAAGGAACGGGTGAAGGACACGGCTAGTGCCCCCACAAAAATTTCCCAGTCACATGCTTTACATGAGCTTATAAAGTGCATTTTGACTAATTTTGTCTGCCTTTGTTCGCAGCCATGTACTAATAATATCAGAAATAATAATAATAATGATGGAGCAGAAACAAATTTTTATCTGACCTTGAACAATGACCTTGACCTTCAACCGTCAAGCACAGATCATGCGTTGACACACTGCCTCATTATGAGGAATGTTTGCGTGCGGCGCTAAGATAATGCATCACTAAGATGATCCATCAATGCTCATAAAAGTTACGGAGCAGAAACAATTTTTACTTGACCTTCAATAGTGACTTTGACCTTTGACCTACAAACATAAGTCATGTACGTGCATAATTTACATATTACCCTCCTCTATACACACACCAAGTTTTATGAACCTAGCTTGAATATTTTTTGAGTAATAGCAATATCCAGATTTGCGGACGGACGGAGGGTATTCCTACAGTCCCATCCGGTGTTCCACCGATAGAGGACGAACAATAAACACATTATATGGTCGTTGTCATTCGCCAATTATTGCATCTACTTATTCAAGGTCTGCTAATAACTTACTAACTTACCAACTTTTCGGGGCTTGTTACCATGTCAACGGCCCCATCTATAGCAGCATTCAGCATGGCCATGAACGCAGGATCATTTCTCTCTGAAATTCATTTGAAAGCCTCTATTCACATACTGTTTCGTTTATAAAAGTAAATTTTATACAAAAAACACCACTGCGTGTACTTCCTGTAAAAAAATGTAGTGAAGTTCTATACGGTACAACATACAGCAACTCAATGTAGCAATGTTTGAACTCGTGAAGCTACGGACTTAGTGATACTTCAACACCTTGCCCTTATCATTGAGCCTTCATTAGCATTGCATTAGAAAGTAAACAGTTCAAACGGATCTATTAAATCTTTAGAGGATTATTAAAACATAGCCATTGATAAAGATAATAATATTCTTTTGTTAAAATGAAGACGAGTAGATATTTCTGAAACAAAAAACTTACTTGTTGCATAGTCGGGAACCTCAAATGCTTTGAGGACATCTTGTAACTTCCATGAACTGTGAAACGTCTTCTTAGGTGACCGCCGTCTCTCTGGAATAATCGTATTGAAAGTTTGAATTATATAGCGTACACTAATTGAATTGGTCCGAACCTCGAATAATTGACAGGCAAGCCGTATAGTAGCCTACTACAAATTGTTATTCATTATTAAATAGGAAATGTTTTTTTATGTGGGTACTGGAACATTTAATGACAACTTAAACCTTGAAACTCAGCTCGTGATGAAATGTGGATTCAACTAAATGCATGTAAACTGACGATATTACAAATCTCACATAGTTATTTCTTTGTCCGGAGGTTACACCAACGTAAACTGTAAGATGCTTTTGCAGAAAAGCACATGTCTCCCCCAAAGCATAGTAGTAACAGGCAAGAAGTCAATAGAGGACAGGAACGAAAATTAAAGAGACACTAATGGTTGGTTTAGAGACTGAAATGCAACAGAGATCATCTACTCGGCATGTCCAATCATCCCATGAAGTTTCAATGTTCTGGGTCAAGTGGTTCTCAAGTTATGGATTGGAAACGGATTTCATGTTCAGACCCCTGTGACCTTAACCTTTGATGGAGTGACCCCAAAAAAGAATAGGAGTCATTTACTCTGTAAGTCCTATCAACCCAGAGGTTTGAAGATTCTGGGTCAAATGGTTGTCAAGTTATTGATCGGAAACGGTTTTCCATGTTCAGGCCCCTGTGACCTTGATTTTTGATCAAGTGACCTCAATAGAGGTCATCTACTCGGTATGTCCAATCATCCTATGAAGTTTCAACATTCTTGGTCAAGTGGTTCTCAAGATATTGTTCGGAAACAGTTTTCCATATTCAAGCCACTGTGACCTTCACCCTTAATGGAATGACTTCATGAAACAATATGGATAATCTATTCTGTGAGCCTTATCACCCTATAAAGTTTGAAGGTTCTACGTCAAATGGTTCTCCTGTTATTAATCGGAAATGAATTGTGACGGATTCTGGCCCCTGTAACCTTGTTACGAACGGACCTTTATTGGGTATTCTTTTATTATAAAGTACCCAACAAGCGACAGAAAGAACCCAATAATCAGTACGGAATGAATAGAATTACCGTTAACTATTGTCCTCAGTACCCGAAACAAATGTTTTCTCGTTTGCTCGGAGTGACTGACTGACGGACGGACGGACTGGGCGAAAACAATATGGGAGACATAATAAATTTCCTCCTACGTTCCGGATGAAATGCACGAAAGAAACATTAATTATCTATGGAGACCAGTAACGCAAGCATAACACAAAAGTCCCGCATTACATAGAGGATATTACATGAGTGTCTTTTCATATTGAATTTATTCAACGAGTTGAATAAAATAATAAAATGCGAGGCTCTGTCGAGCATTTTATCGATTTTATTCAACGAGTTTAATAAATTCAATGTGGAAAGTCACAAATGTAATATTCTTTTTATCACACTTTTTATGTCGAAACATCAAAAATTCTACTTTCTTTTACTATATAAAAATGTCAATTTGACCAACGTCTCCTATACTATAATCGACGTCGACGTCAAAGCTTTATTACTCTAGTGTATTATCATTTTTATTTAATAGCATTATTACATTCCCGCGACGTCAAACATGGGATAAATTTGTTTTCATGATGCACTAATAAATGCTAACACGTGTATATGAAAACATGAAATTGTTGTTTATATAAAGTATTTGCGGTACATGGTCTTATAAGGCAATGCATTTCATTGTAATACACTGATGAGACTCGATTCTAATATGGAAAACCCATGAACATTTACGTTAAAACACGGCAATATTGAGATTATTGACGTCACGACATCATATTATCATTATCAAAGACGTTTTGGAATCAAACGGTGTTACGCTTAATCTACACACACACTGGATCGATTATCAGGCGCAAAGAGTCTACGCACTCCTAAGTAATTCTAACATTGTTAAAACACGCCCTCGTGAAATTATTCCGCAGATATATAACCTCTTCGTATAACTATTGTTTCAATATGTTGAAACATGGTTCTGCTATATATTATTTTGTAATTAAAACACTGCTATATACCATTTTGTAATTCAAAACAAACTGTACGGGCATGTGTAACAGACGTGTAACATTTGTATTAGGATACCTACAGAAATTGACCACAGGCCTGTAGAACTTCAAGACATTTCAACAAAGCTATGCTAAAACAATTGCAGAATATTCTATTGCAACTGGCATGGGGACTCTGATTATGTAAAAAACAAGGTTTTGTTATTTGTAATGATATATCTATAATTTGCAGCTTTTTTATACTGTCTAAAAACAATCAGAAGCAAAACTGATCATGCACAGCAGACACATCTTTAAAAAAAACTTATATCTGTCCATCAAAATTACCTTTTCGTCTGCTCCATATCCTGTAATCACCGGAAGCTAGTTTTTCACTTAAGCGCTTGAAATATGCTTCATCTTTCTTCTGCTTTTTCACTTTTGACGCCTGCTTCAAGTGCTCAAGTTTATCTGCAAAATTCGTTGAAGAAAAATAAACACTATCTTTTAACTTAAGTTTTATATGAAGAAACATGCCCTTTTCATTTAAAAACATGGCAATATTGAAATCACGTCGACATAAGAAAGCTCCCATATTTGGTTCTGCTATATATTACCTCTTAATTTTAGTATGAAAAAATATGCATGCACACTGTCATTAGAAAACGCGATACAGACGCCACGTCGATGCACTATCGCTTTACAGGTGCCGAGAAAGTGTGCTACCAAATTTGATCTACTACTTTAGAAGATGTTTCAGAATCAAAATGATATAAAAGAAAAGTGTTACACATAATTCACACACCATAAATCGATTATTAAAGCACACAGAGTAATCATCACTATCATGAGACGTCGACGCATTCCATAGTTATTCCGCGGGATGTGTTATACTTCCCGTACTTATAACACTATTAAAAATCTATAAGAAGATCCTCTGGAAGCATAGAATGCAACCGAGCAAAATAATAGCAGACTCATGATTGGTAATGGAAAGTGCCACACCCCTCACGCCCATAGCACCGGCTTCAACTAGACAGATATTGAATGGACTTCATGATCCCAAAGGACCAGAAAATATAACGATAAAAAAATAAAATAATTTGACGTATTGTCGAATTGCTACATTTGGCGCCAAACAACGTCATAAAATAGTGCTTCCTTATTTAATCTACTTGTTTACATAAAAGGCATTATAATCGAAATAAACTGTAGTAAGGACATGTTTCAATATAACTAACACCCCTAAGTGGTTTTACGCCACGTGAAATAAGTTACTTGTGCAACTACCTCGTAAATTATTCCACAGGCGTAGAACCTCTTCGTATTATTTCGATTATATTCAAACATGGTTCTGTTATATATATTTTCATTAAAAACGGCAGTATTGGCGTCATGTCGACGATTACATTGTACTTGGCACCATAAAATATATGAAAGACGTTTCAGAATCAAAATGGTATAACAGAGAGATGTTAAAACACGCTTATGCTAAAATGACGTCACGTTAACCGGCGATGACGTAAATGTTTTTGTCGCGGCGAAGAAAGAGCGCTACCACTAGTATATTTTTATTTTCTGTTTTAGATAAACTGCAAATTAGAATCGAAATAATGTACTTTAATATAAGTTATTTATACACTCAAAATCGGTTATTCCGTAGTCGTGTAACCTTTTTTTTTCTTCGTTTTTTATTAACGTTAAAACACGATTTTCTATATATTAATTCTCATAAGTTGCGCAGAATAACTCATTAGACTTTAACGCACTCTCAAATTGTTCCGCGGGACATTTCATTACTGTTAAAACACGGTACCTTGACCTACTACTATAGGTATATTTGGTGCTATACATGAGCCATGAAATAGTGCTTCGCTATTTTACCTACTTATTAGGCCAGCGCCTGCTTCCTGTAAACGCAAAGCGCGAATGTACGACGATACGATGGCGAAGCGCGACAGTACGATGGACTGTCGCCATCGTACTGTCGCGCTTTGCCATCGTACCGTCGTGTCGTCACCATCATACTGTCGCCTTTCACCATCGTACCATCGTACCTTCGCGTTCCTAGGGAGCAGGCGTTGGCCCTAACGGAACACCGTAATTGATTTACATGTAAAACATATTTCAATGAAAGTAATATGTAGCAGAACCATGTCCTAATATATCTAAATACTCCAAACCGGTAATGCGCCTACGGCCTCGTGATTTCATATTTCACAGACGCATACCCTCATTTGTACAGAAAGTGCTACTGCTATATACTATTTCTTAAATATTTTAGTACGGAAAATGCTTAAATTAAGTTGGAATCTTCCTGCTATTATACAATATAACCCAGCTACGACGGTTGTTGTGCTAAACAATGGATTGTAACATATAGGAAAGAAAATAAGAATGTTTATTTGTATTGGCTTTATAAAGGTGTCCTAAAGAAAACTGTCCAAAGCAATACCATTGACACGAATTCTTATCATCAACTCAAATTCGATGTAAAAAATCAGCATAGTCGTTAAAGAGTTTTCATGTAGGGAGAAAACTAAAGATCATATGACACAATATCTTACTATCTATGCGTTCCCATTTCTTTGAAATCATTTCTTCTCTCTTAGAAATATTCTTTGACCTGTCTTCGTCATCTTGTTTCATCACGACTTCGTAATGCTCCAACATTTCTTTCTGTGCCGCCCTTCGTGTATTCCATGTCTCCATACACTGATAATGAAACGGTGGTTTGCACGAGTTTCACGCCATATACCAATGATCAAGGTAGTAAAATAGTATCTGGAGGCCGGTACCAAAGCACTAACTTGTCATTAAGCAGTCGCAAGCTAATACTCCAAGACTGGAGTCCATTTCACCAAGGTGTAATTTTTTTTTTGGTTTTGTATTCGTGAAACGTAGTTATAAATCAAGCAAATTTTCATTTTAAATTGATCTGTTAGCAGAAATATCACACTTTTACTATTAAGTCACTTGATAAGCTCCCAGCTTTGAAACTGGTTCGTGTAATAATGAATGGTCATCCCGGTCGCTGGAAAATCCTTGGGGAAATATAGCGACAATATATTCTAGATTACCTTCCTGTCAAATATCATGAAAAATAAGTCACAAAAATATGACGAATTGCAAAGGAAAATAATGTCAGTTGCCTCAATTACCTTCAGTTCTGCTCGGATTTTCTTCTGGGTTTCTCGATCTTCAATCAGTTTTCTCTTCGCCATATCTCTTTGGTGCATCTTTCTTAGCATCACCAGTTTTCTCTGTTCAAACTGAAACAGACACATAGAGGTAAATGCACCGCGTGTTCATTATTATGCACCGTTTACACATGTATACACGAGAAAAAATTAATTTTATCCAACAAAAATGTCATGTGGAAAAAAATTCTGAAAGAACATTTTTGCATCATAGTTTTATTAGATAGTTATGTCAACATTATGTGCCTTTGAATTGTCAATATTCTGTATACTAGTAATTAGCAACAGAAAATATTTTGTAACTTGGGCAAATGACATTGGACTGAGTTAAGTAAATCAATGATTACAAACTATATGTTCTCTCAGCAGATTTATAGTCTTAAAGCTTAACTTGTAATGTGCCATAAAGACAATAAAATCTGTATAAAGATCCATTGGAAACATAGAATGCAACCAAAAAAGAATAATAGCAGACTCGGCAGACTCGGTTTGATTGAGTCTGTTCATGAGAGGTAATAAAATGTGCAACACCTCTCACGCACCCTAGCGCCGGTTTAAGCGGAACCCTATTACACATCATATTGAATGGACTCCATGATCCCAAAGGACCAGAAAATATAACAACACTGAATCCGTGTACCGAAAGACTTTTCACTTATTAAGAACTGGAACCATTAAAACCTGATCAGCTATTTAAGTCTAAGCATACGACGGTTTGATCTTGAGCCCTATCTTGAAATTGACCAATGAAAAACTTGTATTCTTAGACTGGACCTCCAACTAAACTTACGTCCTGCTGGTTGTTCATCACAGCAAGCTGGCGTCTCTCTGCTTCTTCTCGTTGTTTTCTGTCTTTTTGTGCCATTTCTTCGCGTATCATCTTCAATCTGTTCTCAATACTAGCTGACTTCCGTTCCATATACTGTTTCAACCTACAAAATGCTCAATGCTGTTAAATACATTCAAAAATGCTTGTTATTAGAAGTTGTGTACGTAGTTTGCTTTCAAAATATACCGTATAGTAGTCTAAAATTTAATACAATACAGAGAATGGTTCGCTTTTACACAAGGGTACGTGGGCATTTTTTCAATAAGACACTCGAGAATAATATAAACGCAATGTGCGTTTTTGTGATACTCGATAAATGGCGTTTGCCACATGTGCACATGGGGTTCGTGCTGTAAGTACCGTCTGTGAAACTCGTATTCTGATTTACTTCATTCGGATATACAGAATTTATATCGTCGGTTAGGAATACTGAATATCCGTTAAAATTGTAACACCATTAAGTGATTAATAACTTGACCTAGATGTTGAATACAAGTTGCAAGAATAAAGAATTAGCGTTAGCTGATGTTACGTTCTTTACTTTTCTTGAGTGTAATAACAATGAACAACATGTTTGTCATCCTTTTTTACATATTTTCTTTCGTGGAGATATCAAGTGGGAACTTCGCTAAAAACAATTACTTAGTGGTATCACGCTCCCTTTGCTGGTGGAGTTGTCTGCGAACAACTGTACCACGTGACACTTTCTTCTGAATGTCTGCTTTGTCGCGGGCCTGCTGTTTTAGTATGCGGTCAAGCTGTGACAAAAAAAAAAGTAATAAGAAAAACCGTCTTTATTCAAACTTATTTTAGAGCAAAAAATATATACTGCTGAAAAATATTCAGATCTTTTTGTAACTAAAGAAAATATCTTAAAGTAAAGTTTTGGAAAAAAATGCAACCATTAGATAAGAAACAGTGCGAATTTAAATTATCAGAATTTTAAAGTTTTACTCGAAAGTTTGCGGAAACACTAACCTCCTCTTTCCGCTCCTTTGCGATTTCCAGGAAGTATATATGTCTGAGATACTGTCTGTACTGATTGAACTCTTTCAGGGAGCAGAGGACCTTTCCATCATCGGAAATGAACCCCTTCTTTATTAGATGTCTGCGCATCATGTTGGTTTTGAAGTGAGTCTTCAAATGTGGGTCGTGTAGGGGCTGATACTCGTTAGAAATGTACTTGCCGTTAGGGTCACGGAGGTCAAAGTCATGCTCTTGTTTGCACTGGTGTTTCTGGAAATGTTAAACAGTTTGAATATAACAATTTATACACAAACATGATACGACAGTATCGGGGTCATTCTAAACAAATATAATAAGTATAGATACGTTAAAATACTATTTTTATAAATGTACAGAAAGAGCTGTCGGAACGGTCGTATAACTAGTGCCATGATCATGACTGCATTTTACATTAACAACGAAATCAATTAAGTCTATAAGAATTTTTTTCTAAATGTGTGAGAAAACTCATAAGTGCTCAGTATTATGAAAGATATTGCCAAGAATATCGAGGAAGCGCTGAAGTTTCGATCAGCATCTTTATAAAAAAAACTACACTTTTGTCACTATGAAATCAAGTGTTACTTCGCAGGAAAGTAGGTTTCAACCAAAAAATATTACCACTTTAGCACGTTTCCGTTTCAGAAGAATCAGTAAAGTTCATTATTGTTGGATTTCACATTTTTCCGTGTCTGCTTTTTTTATTTCTAAGTTAAATACAAAATTATAACAAGCATCCTTCTAAAGAACTCCATAACCGAACCGTATTATTATTATTATTATTACTGTTGTTGTTGTTGTTTCCATAATTTAAAAAGCATTTAAATAATAAAGAACATAGATATATATGCAAGCAAAGTAGAAGCATAAACAATATATACAAGTACATTTGGTAATAACAACAACATAGGTACCATTAGACTTGCTCCCATCATGGCCTATGATTGTTCTGTCAAATTTTAATATGTTAACTTTACTTCATTCACAGTGGTAGTAACTTCAGCAGATTGTTTCTGTATTGCGCCTGGCTCCGAACATAGGGGATGGTTTAGAGATCACATAAAAATGTGCTATTTTTAGGCTTGTAATTTACTCATCAAATGTTTGTTGTATTTATAAAAAAATACCATACAGCCATGCAGGGAGTCAGGCTAAGGTACCACAGGCACGGAGATAAAAATCATTTGTAAAGTGTTTCTATATTGATCGAGTAAGGTACATAAACATTTCGAAAAATCATTTTTCAGTTTTTTTTACATCATAGAATCAAGCTTCTGTTTTAATTATGATATCCTGAAGGTGTATAACAATTTTAAAAATAAATAAAGTAACACACAACCTATTTGAAACGTATTTTACAACAGATTATCAAATTATGAAAACATCAGAGGTCAGTTTGTGACAAAGATAAAATGCCCAAATTAAATGCATCACGTTTCTTTAAAGTAATGTATGCTGGTACCAAAAGTTTTAAAACATTGTATTGACGGAAAATTTTCTGGTAGGGTCTAGTTTGAATTGGTTGGACTATTTGTATATTTATCGATAAACCGGAATACAGACCAATTAATCTCAGTTTTATATGCAATTAAATAATGTTATAAAGCCACATTTGACAAGATAAAAGACAAATTAAGCACTTACCGGTTCTCCAAGTTTTGTTGTGTAAAGCAGAACAGAACCCTTTGGGATGGACATCATCGGCAATTTTGCATCTAAAGATAGTATCGACCATACAGGCAAACCGTCCCCGGCAGGAATACAGTCTACCTTGTCACCCGTTGTCTTTTGCCGCCTGTTTAACGTCAGTCTATCCATATTTACGGAATTTTACGACAAATTTTCAACTGCCTTGCTAATAGTTTGTCAGCGCCATATTACTAATGACGTCTTGTTTACGTGACGCTATTTCGCGCAGCAAGCATTTTCGCGCCAACGTTAACGTTCGACGTTAACTTTTAAAAGAACATGTGTAGTAGTTTTTATTATACATAAAGTATTCGTTAATAATGCAACAACTACACAACAAAAGCAGTCTCATTAAGGAGGAGAAAATATATAACAGCATATTAAAATTATATTTTCATAAGTAGTAAATTTACAAAAAAAAATGAAATAGAGAGAGAGCTACGTAATATCATACATTCTATTGTTTTTTTTTTTTTTGTTTTTTTTTTTATAAATTGTAAGTAATAATATGTCGATATTTCACACTCTATGTCACGTCGTAGCACTTTAATTAGGTCTCAAGAGTTTTTTTTAGATGTTTTACAAGTTCGGAATGGATATTTTATAAATAAATATACTGCCATTACTAGAAATCACTCCTTCACTTTTTTGCATTTAGTGAATAGTGCAAATGTTTAACATGAATCCCGATGGGCTTTTTATGTTAATTGTAAGCGTTAAGAGAAGGATTTACACACCAGAAATAAATTATTTAATTCTGCGCCGATTTTTTTAACTCTCTGCACCAGTTTTAAATATAAAGCGTGATTATCGGAGTGCTCACATTAGAAATAAAAAAAGCTGTTTGTTTGTATATAAGTTTATTATAGTCGCCACCGGTAACCCATATAAGATATGTCCTAAAAACACGAAACTTTCCATATAGTGTGTTAAATGTAACCTTGGGATACAGGATACCAAATTATATACGATACTTTATATTTAGGCAAAAGGGATACAATGGTTTTGTCAGGCAATAGTGGGATACAAGATCAATTATTACCACTAGATTTTTTTTAAATATTTTAGCAAATTGGTCATGGCTGGCTACTGTAGCCAACTTTCATCTTTTTAAAATGTTACAGTACAGTGAATTGGCTATACACCATCAATATACTGACCCTTGTTCTATATAAAACTGCGATATAAAACTTGAATTTGAAACGTTTTTCAGTATATACAAACACAGGTGGCAGTTACGTACCTAGGATACAGTATCGGTCCATGCGCCATATGCACTTAAATTTACTACAATTATAATGTTTTCTTAGGAAAAAAATGACAAAAAGCCATTTTGAAAAAAAAATTGCTCCTGTGACAATGAGCCATGAGAAAGGTGATCAAGAACAGTTTTACATGTGCATTGCTTCCAGGTCCGTATTTTTTGTCAAAACAATATTTCGTTATCAATGGTTGGCCGCCTTTTCGGCAAAAGATTAATCTTTCAGAAAAACCTTACTTCAAAACCCAGTTCCAAACCGTTTACGCACCACGAGCGAGCAACGGCATACGAAACGATAGTGATTTCTCCACCCGAATAATTCCCACACATTTTTCGCATCGAAGTCTCCCCACTAAAACACATCAAGCACACAGTTCGAGTTTAAAATAACGTTATAACCGGTCATAACAGACTAAACACAAACTAACAAGACCGAAAACTAGGTTCAATCCTACTTACACATTCGCTATTTAATATTTTCACTTCCGGAAATTACCTTCGCCTGCCATGATTACCGTTGACAAGACGGTGGTTGCAAAGAACGTTTTCATTGGCGAAGACAGTTTACGTATTTCAAACGTAGCGCTAATGCACCTGTCAATATTTTGCCCGCCCAGGGGGGCGGCGGGCTGACCCAGGGGAATTTGACATTTCAAAAAAATTGTTGTCTAAATCCCCACCCTAGAGACAACCTTTTTCGTCTAAATCCCACCCTAGAGCCTTGTTGGTACATCAAATGTTTGTCTAATTCCCGCCTGTCGGGAATGGCCTTCTGTCTAAAGTCCCGTGTATGCCCGCCGCTCCCCCGGGCGGGCAAAATATTGACAGGTGCATAAAATCCAAAGACTACCCGAATATAAACAAGCAGCGATGGCTCACGAGGATTATTTACCAAATTCAAATAAATAACAACTGGTAAGTAATTAAGTAAAATTGAACCTTATTTTTAGTCTTGTCAGTTTACATTTAGCCTATTCTGACTGCTTGTAGTGCTATTTTTAACTGGCATGGTGTACTTGATTTGTTTTAGGGGGGAGACTTCGATGCGAAAAATGTGTGGGATTTATTCGGGTGGAGAAATCACTATCGTTTCATACGCCGTTGCTCGCTCGTGGTGCGTAAACGGTTTGGAACTGGGTTTTGAAGTAAGGTTTTTCTGAAAGATTAATCTTTTGCCGAAAAGGTGGCCAATCATTGATAAGGAAATATTGTTTTGAAAAAAAAAATACGGACCTGGAAGCAATGCACATGTAAAACTGTTCTTGAGCAATTTTTTTTTCAAAATGGCTTTTTGTCATTTTTTTCCTAAGAAAACATTATAATTGTAGTAAATTTAAGTGCATATGGCTCATGGACCCATACTGTATCCTAGGTACGTTACTGTCACCTGTGTATACAAATGGTGAATTTATTATCAGGGGAAGTAACTTTCACATAATAAGGATCATACCAAAGACTAAAATTGCAGCAGTAAGTCCAAAGTATTTAGTAGCTCTATTTACCTTAAGTTTATAAAGTAAGTTCTTCTCGTTTTTTGAAAAAAAAAAGCCTGAAATTTCGATTAGCTTCATTGGTCAATTATCATGTTCGCACGTGTTAATTCGCGCGCACGTGAAGCTAACACGTGCGCACTTGGTGCTAACACGTGCGCACGTGATAAATGAAATATTTCCTATGTCCCCTCTATGCCACCGTAATGCCACCATATTAAAAGAGTAAAACACACTATGTACCCGGATAATCCTAACTCTGTTCAGCGATCCTAACTCAGTGGCAACATGGCCGACAGAAAGACGATGTATATAGGTAATTTCCTTGTCTTTTTTCATATGTTTTTATGTTAGTATGCAATGTTAGCGTAAAACTTTTGATAGCCATAATATCCTGTATTGATAACTTTATTGTGTACTAAATATTTCAATAGACAAGTCACATTATGTTGCTGGAATTCATTAAAATGTACTCGAAAAAGTCTTCAAAATGAACATGTTTTATGTTTCTAACTGTTTTAATGTACCAGCAATTGCAATAAGACCTTACTCATCAACTGTATTAGTTCAATAAACATCTCTTTGACAATGTTTAATAGTATCAAAGTTTGAAATTCATTTTTATAGCTTAAAAACTGTATTGATTATGAGGTGGGTTTAGATTTTTGGATAATTCCTGACTGGTATAGGAAACAGTGCTGGATAAATACGAACTTAGAATGGATAAACACCTAACCAAACGAAAACATAACTATTCGTCTGTGCTTAATGTATGAACTATAGATGCTCAAAGTTCTTTGACCCACCCACCCCTGCAGGGATTTGGGATTCCTATGTCCAACATGTGATTGTTTGCCGGCGGACAAGTGAATTTTTCATTGGTTAACAACATTGTGTAAATGGGCCTATAAAGCAGTATATTTTTGCTTTCAAACAGCAAAATAGTAGAGGCGTCAAAAGCATACAAGTATTTTTTAAAGGCCTAGATTCACTACTATATAAGTGTCCCCCCCCCCCCCCCCCCCCCCAAATCCAATATACAACTCCCATCTTATCTGCTGCTTATCAGCGATTATGTAACAGTAACTGATTAGAGGGCAATTAGCACAGCAGGGACCCCAACTAGACCATGAAGATGTGTGCAGTGGAGTTGAAAGAAATTAATTTTTCTTCAGTGAATGTGGAATGATGATAATAATAATTATTATTTTGACATTATATAGATGATAATAACTATTACTTTAATGTTATAATAATCATAATAATAATAATAATAATTATTATTATCATAATTATTATTATTATTACTATATTACATATAGGATGATAAAAGATAAGTAATAATATTGAAAATAATAATGATAATAAAACACAAATATAGTGAAAACTTCACAAGTTCTTTGTGCTGACAAAAAAAATAATATAAAATTATTGTGTTCCATCTATACTCAATTTTCATTTTCAGTATATTGTCAAAAGTGACTTTTTTCATGCTTTGCTTTGTAACTTTGAAATGCACATACTGTTTTTAATTTTAGACAAATGTTATCTAAAGTATTCTGCCAGCTTTAGATGAGTGAAAGTCACATTTTTCTGAAATATCACAATTCTCCAGACAGAATTTGAAAAAAATAAAAAACTTACATACTTCTTTATGAAAGTTTCTCATTATTTTATTATTGTGAAAATAAGTTTCTGATTATTTTATTATTGTGTTTGATCAACAGTATTTTTCTTTACATAGAAATGCCAAATAAAGTCTAGTATAACTTTAAATGTTATTAATTATTCATTAATTCAAAATAAGTTACATTATTTCACCTTCTCACTAATTGATACACTTGAAAGGTAGACTGACTCTCCAATAAACAATGATCCTTGTTTATTGGAACCATACTTTGATGGTCATTAGCCCCCAACTGTGCTGGTAAAGACAGAAATCCCTTGGCCCACTGCCAAAATCTAGGCCTTTAACATTTTTTGTAAAAATCTTCATTGAAAAGTTTGCATTGTTCTTCGGTATTCCACCTGAAAACACAAGGGTTGATATATTTAACATGATACATTTTGAAATAAATATACACTTGATCAATGGAGACAGACGTAACAACCGAAACATTCCTTTATACATCAAAATTACACAGAACACAAAGTTGTATCGGCTTTACATCCGCCATATTGGCACTGAGTTAGGCTCGCTGAACAGAGTTAGGATTATTCGGGTACATAGTGTAAAAAGGAGACACTGTTTGTGCTTCTTTCAAGATTTTTATAATATTTGTGGGGGTATGATGTATTTAATAGTGTCATTTAAAGTATTTTTTTATCTGACTTTTGATTTAAATAATTCTATCATGGGTCATAGAATCAGGTGTGCAAACTGAAGTCACACTCATTAATTTTTCAAAATGAAGTACAATCTTACTGCTGTTGACAAGCACTGTTTGATGCCACAACTTATCTCACAGTATTATACACAAAACCATTTCAATAACAAGGTGTTCCTGGAATGGTGCACATACAGTCCAGCCAAAGTTCACTGAGTGGCTGGCACCATAACCTTATACAGGTATTAAAGATTTCTTAATTCTATTGTGTTTTGCCATTTAATTATAAAACTTTGCTGAATAAAAGTTTTGTATAAACTTTCACATATATTTATAGCTATTTAGTACATAAAAGCAGTCTACACAAGAGATAAAAAATTTCACCAGTTTACATAAACTATAACTTATTACAAATGGTTCTAGATATGAATTTATTTTGGCCATTGCCTCAATTGATTTATATTGTTGTTTTGTCAGAATGAAATACACTGTTTGTTATTTTGTTACTGTTTTGTTATTTGTAGACATAATGTGCAAATATTGTGTAAAAAAAAAACTGGATGATTTATAATGAATGTGTCTGTCTTGTCTGTGAAAAGCCAGTAGAATATTCAGTGTTAGTGAGGAGTGAGGAATTTCTGCCTAACTTTAGAACAATCAGGAAGCATATAACAGGAATATGGATAGAAAACATTTTGAAAGAGAAAACTAGAATTTTGGAATTTATGAAAGTTATTACACTGTATTTACTTATGCAATTTGACTGAAGCCATTGTTTTTATATGCTCGTCTCTGAAAGAGCGGGGCATATTATGTGAACACCCGTGCCAGGCGGGCGGGCGCTTGGCGTCCAAAAACATGTCCGCTCTCTAAGTAGAACAGTTTTCATCCAATCTTCACCAAACTTGCTGACAATGTCTGTGGGCATAATATCTAGGCCAAGTTCGATAACAAGCCTAATCGCCCCAGGCACCATGAATTACTCGAAAAACTGCAAAACCCAGCCATGTTCGCTTTCTACGTCGAATAGTTTTCATCCTATCTTCACCAAACTTGCTGACAATGTTTGTGGACATAATATCTAGGCCAAGGTCGATAACCACCCAAATCGCCCTAAGCATTATGGATTATGGCCCTTGAATTAGGCCAAGTTCGATGACACAGTCTGGCACTCTTGTTATAAGCCTATGAAATCGAAAGTACATATTACGGTATCATATTGGAATCGATCATGTCTGTCCCATATTGGAATCGATCATGTCTGTCCCATATTGGAATCGATCATGTCTGTCCATTCTCTACCCCACTCAGTATCTTAAAAACCACTTGAAAGATTTCACGAAACTAGCATGACAAAAGGATGTACATAGCACGCAACCCAGGTTACTAGGTCCAAGGTCAAAGTCACAAGAGATCAGATGTCTCAAATTTGTTTTAGCTCCATGTCTTCTTAACCACTAGAAGGGTTTTCATAAAATATCAGTTGTGTTTGTTTGTTTGGTTTTCAACAGTATTTCAGTCATATAACGGCGGGCAGTTAACCTAACCAGTGTTCCTAGATTCTGTACCAGTACAAACCTGTTCTCCGCAAGTAACTGCAAACTTCCCCACATGAATCAGAGGTGGAGGAATAATGATTTCAGACACAATGTCATTTATCAAATAGTCATGGAGAACATACGCATGCCATGAATTCCCAGTCCAATATTACCACTTTATATTTTCGCAGTAGCGAACTGTGGCAAGTCTATATCTGCATGTAGTTCTCGTGTGGCTATCGGTGTGTAACATTATCGTATTCGCATTAACCGTTAGTTATAGGCTATAGCAATTAATTTTATCCACCTGTATTCAAGAAATTAGAAGTGTTAAAGACCCACCAATACCTAGTAGTCTACTTTTTCCTCTCACATGAACTTGGTGCAAATAATCGTGCATACTACTACATTAATTGAAGAAAATATTTAGACATCATAGGTAGTCTACTTTTTCCTCTCACATGAACTTGGTGCAAATAATCGTGCATACTACTACATTAATTGAAGAAAATATTTAGACATCAAATACATTGTCTTAACCCTATATCTGTTACTGTCAAATTGTAACTAGATACTTGTTATTTCTCATTTCTCCATACAAAAAATGTATAATATTCCTTTCAAAGGTCCGTTTTCTACGGAAAAAAATTCTGATTCTGTTTTTTAATTTTATTTTTTTCCCTCCTCCTACGACCATGTGTCATCCTGGCGGTTCGTAAACCAAAAAATAAAAAAATAATGGCCTCATGGAAATACAAAAGATTACAGTTATTTTGTGGTGTGTCTTTAAAGTAACTTAACAATAGCCACTACTGACCTTGACATTTTATAGGGAAAAAATACAAGTATACATAACTCTCAAGATATACTAAGTATTTAGAATTGAAGCTCAAATAAGAGCTGGCACTATTAGTGACAAACGCCCCCGAAGTGTGCCCAAAAATGCTACAGTTGTCTGCGCAAAACACATTGTCTGATTATGGTTACCATTTATGCTAAGGTATTTCAAAATCCCTTCATCGATGGCAGAAATATGGACCGGACACAAAAACATGTCAACATTTGAACTCTAAGTCTGACCTTGACCTTGGAGCTAGGGGTCTGGGTCTTGCCCATGGCACGTCGTCTCATTAAGATAAACATTTATGCTAAGTAATTTCAGAACCTCTTGATGAATGGCAAAGTTACGAACCCGACACGAAACAGACCCTATTAACGTTTCACTTCTAAGTGTGACCTTGACCTTGTAGCTAGGGGCCTGAGTATTGCACATGAAACGTCGTCTCATTAAGGTTAATGTTTATGCCAAACTACGCCAAAAATTCCTTCATGGATGGCAGAGTTACAGCCCGGACAAGAATTTACAAAGTTACGGTCGGTCGGACGGACGGACAAGGCGATTTCAATATATCCACCTGCGAGGCATAAAAATCAAAGAACATACTGTAGTGTGTAAATAGAAAGTTATTTGCTGAAACATCGATGTAAGGATGTTATTGATAAATAAGACCTAAAATTATAAACTGCTTTTGTAAAATTCTTGAAATAGATATATACTTGTTAACTTAATAATAACATAATATATTAACAAAATCTGAAAAGCAGATCCCTCGGAAGCACTGATGACAAAGCTAATAGTGAATATTGCAGACTCGATTTGATTCAGACCGCATTAGCTGTAGTTGGTTTAATTTGTACACTAGTCAGCAGTGTACATGTATCTAAATAATTTGCAACCATGCTTTGCATGGAATGTCACAGATCAGAGGGCTAGACTGGCTATATTCATCACTACAACCCGATAAACTGTATAAAATCTAAAGTGGTAGTATATTCATGGCATGCCCCGCCCGAGGACAGAACTCACGACCCCGAGATCCGTAGACCGACGCTCTACGTACGTAGACCGACGCTCTACGTACTGAGCTAAGCGGGCGGACAATTCAAGTATCAGTTGTGAACCACCAAGGTCACTAGGCTCAATGTAAAGGTCAAAATTAAAGATAAAATATTTCAAATTTATGCCAGCTCCATTTCTTCTGAGCCACCGAAATCAATTGTATAAAATTAATATCAACTATTAACCCCATCCAGTCAGTAAAGTGCATAAACAGGTCACTAGGTACGAGGGTCAAGGTCACACTTAGAGGTCTAAGGTCACGGTCACAACATTCTACTTTCCGTGTATCAAAGTTGCGTCTAGGGGTATCAGTCACAGTTAGTGATAGCTCTAGTCTCGGGCCAAGTTTGATGAACCTGCCAGATAGTCGTTGTGCTGTAGCTACTGTGTTCAGTAAATGTTGCAGGTACTGAATAAATTGCTGTATTTAGGCATTGGTGCAGCTGCTGAATAAACTGCTGAATAAATTGATGAATTCAGGCACTGGTGCAACTGCTGAATAAATTGATGTATTCAGGCACTCGTGCAACTGCTGAATAAATTGATGTATTCAGGCACTGGTGCAACTGCTGAAGAAATTGATGTATTCAGGCATTGGTGCAGCTGCTGAATAAATTGATGTATTCAGGCATTGGTGCAGCTGCTGAATAAATTGATGTATTCAGGCATTGGTGCAGCTGCTGAATTAATTGATGTATTCAGGCATTGGTGCAGCTGCTGAATTAATTGTTGTATTTAGGCAGTTGTAGGTACTGAATCAGAGTGAAGGCCAAAAAGTGAATTGACGACGAAGCATGGGCAACCACAAAGTTACTTTAATTCACCGTAGTGGGCGGCCTTGAGTTCATCAACAGAAGTTACTCGTTTAATATATGTAGACTGAGAGAAACAAGATTTACAGGAATGAAGAGATGTGGGATTATTCCAGAGAGTATTTATGTAAATTCCAAAATAAACATGCAAATTTTTACTAAAACCTTTTCAAACCTTGAAACAAAAGCGAAACTCAAGATTTGCAGGTCATAGGAAACTTGCAAAAGGGATACACATATATCAAGTCGGTAAAATAAATAACAAAAGAATAACGTTTCTCTTTATTATAATTATTTTATATTATAAAAGCCGAGTTAACAGCTGCCAATGTTCTTCTGTATTCTTTCGATTCCAAGAAATCTTTCAAAAGGAATAGGACACGCACAAGCTCTTAAGTGTTGAATTAAAGAAATAAAACAAAACAATAGAGAAAAATAATTAAACATGTTAATAATCAAAGTCAGAACAGACATTTAACGACAACAAGGCTAAGCGGTATGTGCGACATTCCACATATAAATATCTAAGTAAATATCAATCAATCATGTTACAGATACATCTTAGCAAGGGTATGCCTACATGAACGAATATTGCTTCATCATTTGTCTCAATAGCTGGAAGCCCCCCCCCCCCCCCCCCCCACCAGTAGATGATTGTTCTTTAACTGAAATTGAATAAATTCGACTAAACACATAATATCATAAACCATAGATATCAGTATCTGAAACACCGTACAATACATGGGAGACAACTCCGGAAGTGTTTGCGTTTTTCCACAGAAAACATGGTTTATCTATCGTTACTTGTTAGTTTACTTGGTGTTTGTTTTTAAGATATACTGTCCAGGAAATAGTCTGATCGCGATATAGTCAAAAATTGTAGCTTCTTTAACTCAACGATATTTTCAATGGATCCCATGTTGAACGCACACAATCAAAGTCTGTGTTTGTGTTACTTTAATGATTGTACTTGTCTTATTTACAAAATCTGTGAGCTACTTCCAAATGATCAAACTGTTTAAGAATAGTTTTTCCACACGTACTTGATACCCGAGTAAAGGCAAAGAAGTGTTTTGTCCCGACATTGGCGGAAATCATTTCCTCCGCGTTGCAAAAATCAACGCCTCCAATCACTGACAGACATATTCTGATAGGCCTTCACCAACCGGGACTTTTCTACCGGGGGACGTTCCCTGTTAGAGTTCTGCATATGCCTGGGCGGTGCCAGTACGGTCGCCGGAGGGTTCGGAACAGAAACTATACTGTCACCGCCCAAGAGCCATCCGGGTCCCTTCCGGTAGTCAAACGATGTTCTGGTCATAAGCAACTATCCGGTCGCAGTTGAATTTTATCATTCATAGAGTTCTTCCCTAAACTCTTCCCAGGTGTCACAGCATAGGACTTGAATATTAAAACGGGGAGAAAATATGTAGGCGGCCGTGTAGCTCATTCGGTAGAGCATCGGAGCAGTCCCGGTCTGGCTGCACATTTTTCTCACCGTGTAATATTTCGCACCCAACGTGGGAATGTGACGGCATTACACTGGTTAGTCTCCGACGCCAATAATTGCTTTTATTACATGACTGTATTCTATTGTTTCTCTGATTGGCTGAAAACGGTTTGAAAAGTAATGAGTACGTACATATCATATCAACTTATCTTGGGTTATAAATAGTACGAAAATAAAAATAGATCGAAGTAGATGCTTGGAGAACCAATATCAACCTGATTTGGACTAAATTTATTCCTTATTTCTCTATTAAAGTTACAGTTGTAATAAAAAGGCTGACTACATTTATTCATGTAATAAAACAATTATTGACTTTTTCATAGGTTGATATCAAGATTTATCAACCCTCAAAAAGTTATATTCACCTCGCCTTCGGCTCGGTGAATATAACTCTTTTCGGGTTGATAAATCCTGTTATTATACCTCACTTTTGTCTACAATGGTAAAATCCCATTACCCGAAAAGGAGATATTTTGACTATCAGAAACATTTTCAGTCTTTTTGACACGTGACCAAGCGAAAGTGACTGTCAGGTCATGTGACCGCGCTGATATTTTGAATGTCATATAAGGGCAAATAACTGCTTCAGGTTTTTAGCCATATGATTGCGTCCCTTGTACACAGTGTCATATTGTAATGACGTCGCTATTCAGTGTGTACACAACTGATTACCGCGCTAAAGATGAAACTGTTGAATTAAATGAACCAGAAACATTTTAAAAACTTTTTTATGTGTTTAGTTTTGTTCGGTATAATAAAATAAATACCATATGGCAGCGTGTGTGACATTGATATTGTCAACCCTCGGAACAGAATGTCACCACTCGGCTATCGCCTCGGGTGACATTCTGCCCTCGGGTTGACAATATCAATGTCACACACGCTGCCATATGGTATTTATATAATATCAACCTATGAAAAAGTCGATAATTGTATAATATATTGTACTCGCTGAAATTCGAGGACGAATTTCAAAATTGTGGGGGAATATGTCACGGTATATAACTTGAATATTAAAAGTGGGAGAAAATGTGTAGGCGGCCGGGTAACTCAATTAATAAAGCATCGGTACCGAGGTCTCGGGTTCGGCTGTCCGCCATTTGCGACTGTGGTTTAACATAGCTTGATTACATAACAATGCACTATATGGACAAGATTACTTGCAGAGCGGACGCAATGGCAAATGGTAACACTGTCTGACTACGAAACCTGGGGTCTAGAGTTCGAGCTCCACTCCTCCAACTACAAATTTCTAGCCAGTGATTGGGATAAGAGTCACGTGTGCTTTACATCTGACACGCTAAAGAACCAGGGAAGCTTCTGGAATTGGAGCGTCTTCTGTATCTTGCATTATCCTCCCACGTCTTCTGGAGGAATCGCCCATATGGGTTATCGGTGGCGACTATAAATAAGCTTACTTACGAACAAACAAGATTACTTAGAATGTACCGACATAAGACAACTGCGGCGTTCCATAGTGTGAAATTATACATTGTCCATCGTCTTGCCATACCTATGAAGGTATGATTGACAAGGAAATATTTTCAACCCGTGTAATCCGTGTAATCGAAAATTGTGTTCAACATCTGTATTTTGTGACCCTTCATGCGCGGATCCAGCCAATTTTCTCAGAGGGGGTCCGATCGACCCATACTATGACAAACACCTCCGCGCCGACCTGTCTTAACAAATCGATTATTTGTTAGCCGCTTACAGTACATGGTTGTCAATAATATTTTTTTGAACAGGCTGAAATAGAAAAGAAGCTGACCAGGTAGGCGGGTCAGCGCTTCATTTCCTGCATTCTGGAGCATTTTAGTAGCATTTAAGAACACTTTTTTTTCCCACTGCAATTCTTTATTAAATATACCCCTTATGTTACCATTTTTATGAGCTCACCTGTTAAATTTGGAAAAAATGATAAAATTAAGTTTCCTTTAAGGTAAAATTCTTTGTGTCTTTGAGATTGTTTGAAGCAGCAGCCACATACACTTTGAATGCGGTCCTAATGATGCCTTTTGAAAAAAAAAACAACATTTTCTTTCCTTCTTCTCTCTCTTTCCTATTTTTAGGACCCCCACCCCCCCTCTATATCCGCGCATGCCCTTTAAAATGTAAAAGATTTTTATGACCACATGTTTCGATTTTACATCGGTCTAAATTTATTTTCATAAACAAATACATTGATTCAGTAATTGTTGCCTAAAAAGGTGTGTATGTTAAATTATGTGTAAGGTGTGTAACAATAACCGGTTTTGCCACCTTACTTTGACATATTCATTGGGTGCATTGTAATAAAGGATTAACGGCTATTGTTGCAATGTATACATTCTTCCAACACCCGTAAATTGCGTGCAAAATGTCGTATTCACCTACATGTATCTGTTCCGCGAATTATGTTTGATCCGCGTGTCTACACTCTATGAATATCTGCATTACCCAGCTTCTTATTGCACTATTTTTGCATTTAAGTAAGATTTAGAACATTTGAGCCGCACAATGAGAGATCTGCGACCAGCATGGTCGCTGACGGTTTCTCTAATTGAAAGCGAACAGCATCTGGATCCGTGCTGGTCACAAATGAAGTATGTTGGTTTTCTCATGATGCGGCTCATTTATGCTTTAATCAGGAGTTCATTTTCCTTGACTTACCAATAAAGTTTCGAAAGCTCTTTTATGCAAAGTTCAACAGACATCGTATTTTCCCTACATCATATTATATTCAATCTGTTCCTGAGCAACCAATTTTGACTGTTAACTGGCGCTTAAATACAATGTGTTTGTTTATCTATTCGTTTTTTTTCACGCTAATTTGTATAATATTGACAATCTTCTAGTACTTTCTGGGAAGAAGGTACACTTTATATCAGAGTTCAAGGTACTCTGATCTATGAAAATAATCTGCAACTGTAAAGACCCTCATTTAAAAAAAACTGCGATAGAAGTCTGACGATTGGGTGCGCACAACAATAAAGTACATGCCGATAATGGAAATATAGAATGTCAAAAATGAAATGCCATGCCTTGGCGCGAAAAAAATAATGGCGGATTCAAGTAGTGACAGTCCTCTGTTGTAGTTTTTTTTGCTCTGTAGAGCTATTTTTTCCTTATTTTCTTTGCAATGTTCTACATAAATCACTTGACGGATCTACGAATAACTTGTAGGTAGCATTTTTATAATGAAATAATTACATGACAGAATTTGTCATGGAAACTTAAACCTTACAACAACTATCAAAGCTATTGCTTTGAAACTTGCAACAGTTGTTCACCATCATAAGCTGGCCCTGTACAGCAAGAAACATAACTCCATCCTGCTTTTTGCAAGAATTATGGCCCCTTTTGTACTTATAAAATATCAGATTTCTTGGTTAAGTTTTATGTTTAGGTCAACTTTTCTCCTAAACTATCAAAGCTATTGCTTTGAAACTTGCAACACTTGTTCATCATCATAAGCTGACCATGTCTTTCAAGAAACATAACTCCATCCTGTCTTTGCAAGAATTATTGCCCCTTTTGGACTTAGAAAATAAGTTTTCTTGGTTAAGTTTTATGTTTAGGTCAGCTTTTCTCCTAAACTATCAAAGCTATTGCTTTTAAACTTGCAACACTTGTTCACCGTCATAAGCTGACCATGTATAGCAAGAAACATAACTCCATCCTGCTTTTTTGCAAGATTTATGGCCCCTTTTGGACTTAGAAAATATCAGATTTCTTGTTTAAGTTTTATGTTTATGTCAACTTTTTCTCTTAAACAATCAAAGCTATTGCTTTGAAACTTGCAACACTTGTTCACCATCAACTTAGACCATCAACAACTATCAAAGCTATTGCTTTGAAACTTGCAACACTTGTTCACCATCATAAGCTGGCCCTGTACAGCAAGAAACATAAACTCCATCGTGCTTTTTGCAAGAATTATGGCCCCTTTTGTACTTAGAAAATATCAGATTTCTTGGTTAAGTTTTATGTTTAGGTCAACTTTTCTCCTAAACTATCAAAGTTATTGCTTTGAAACTTGCAACACTTGTTCACCATCATAAGCTGACCATGTCTTTCAAGAAACATAACTCCATCCTGTCTTTGCAAGAATTATTGCCCCTTTTGGACTTAGAAAATAAGTTTTCTTGGTTAAGTTTTATGTTTAGGTCAGCTTTTCTCCTAAACTATCAAAGCTATTGCTTTTAAACTTGCAACACTTGTTCACCGTCATAAGCTGACCATGTATAGCAAGAAACATAACTCCATCCTGCTTTTTTGCAAGATTTATGGCCCCTTTTGGACTTAGAAAATATCAGATTTCTTGTTTAAGTTTTATGTTTAGGTCAACTTTTTCTCTTAAACAATCAAAGCTATTGCTTTGAAACTTGCAACACTTGTTCACCATCAACTTAGACCATCAACAACTATCAAAGCTATTGCTTTGAAACTTGCAACACTTGTTCACCATCATAAGCTGGCCCTGTACAGCAAGAAACATAACTCCATCCTGCTTTTTGCAAGAATTATGGCCCCTTTTGTACTTAGAAAATATCAGATTTCTTGGTTAAGTTTTATGTTTAGGTCAACTTTTCTCCTAAACTATCAAAGCTATTGCTTTGAAACTTGCAACACTTGTTCACCATCATAAGCTGACCATGTCTTTCAAGAAACATAACTCCATCCTGTCTTTGCAAGAATTATTGCCCCTTTTGGACTTAGAAAATAAGTTTTCTTGGTTAAGTTTTATGTTTAGGTCAGCTTTTCTCCTAAACTATCAAAGCTATTGCTTTTAAACTTGCAACACTTGTTCACCGTCATAAGCTGACCATGTATAGCAAGAAACATAACTCCATCCTGCTTTTTTGCAAGATTTATGGCCCCTTTTGGACTTAGAAAATATCAGATTTCTTGTTTAAGTTTTATGTTTAGGTCAACTTTTTCTCTTAAACCATCAAAGCTATTGCTTTGAAACTTGCAACACTTGTTCACCATCAACTTAGACCATCAACAACTATCAAAGCTATTGCTTTGAAACTTGCAACACTTGTTCACCATCATAAGCTGGCCCTGTACAGCAAGAAACATAACTCCATCCTGCTTTTTGCAAGAATTATGGCCCCTTTTGTACTTAGAAAATATCAGATTTCTTGGTTAAGTTTTATGTTTAGGTCAACTTTTCTCCTAAACTATCAAAGCTATTGCTTTGAAACTTGCAACACTTGTTCACCATCATAAGCTGACCCTGTACATCAAGAAACAACTCCATCCTGCTTTTTGCAAAAATTATTGCCCCTTTTGGACTTAGAAAATCAGTTTTCTTGGTTGAGTATTATGTTTAAGTCAGCTTTTCTACTAAACTATCAAAGCTATTGCTTTAAAAATTGTTGCCTAAGAAGGTTTGTATGTTAACAGTTTTTCACCATCATAGGCGGACGCTGTACATCAAAAAGCATAATTCTATCCTGCTTTTTGCAAGAATGATGGCCATTTTTAGACTTAGAAAATCATGGGTAGGACAATATTTCTATTATACAAAAAAATCAGATGAGCGTCAGCACCCGCAAGGCGGTGCTCTTGTTAATGATGCAACAAAAAGATGTAATTTTTACTATGCGTTTTTTTCTAATTCAACATTAAGACTGTTATTTTTTAGATGTTACCGACAGGCAAACCATAGCCAAGACCATATATGTTTATTTAAACATTCAGAGGCAGACTATTCTCTGAGGTCTTAAAAGTTTACCAAATAATTCCACGGCCTAACCTGATGAAATTTGTATTAGCGGCATACATAACTCACCTTAAAGTCTTAACAAATAGTTGGGCCTGAACTGGTATAAGTGAGAAAATCAAGTGTTCAATAAAACAAACAAGACGAAAACCACCTCACTAGGGATAAAAACGATCTAAAACAAACTTAGGAAACTGAATAAAACAAATGACATGGAAACATGATGTCATTTGTTTTATTCAGTTTCTTAAGTTGTCATGTCATATCTGGTCTGCGTTACGGTTAAAGTGTTATCATTGCGTAGCAGGTGATGTCTAGTGAATTCATAAGATATATGCAGTGTAGCGCAAGGTGTTGATCACGTGACATTTTCTATTGGTGAACTCGTGTTCATTCAGCAAGTAGCAGCAGAAAGACGAAGGTGTGTCAATTTTTCAGCCATTGCAGGTACAAGGTCGAAGACAAAACGAAGAAAAGGAAAGGTAAATAAATGAAATATGGTTAGGTCAATTAAGCAAAGCTTCAATTTAACAGTGTTTAATGTTGAGAGTTTCTACTTTGTACGTTTGATGAGGTTTTTCAGGTAAATTTTATTTGCTCATCTCTTCGTGACAAAATGCCCGCCTTTGTTGTCAACCTAAGAAGTCTTACTGGTTTGCTAGACTTGGAACCAGCTTCCTGTATAATCCATTGTCATTTGCTAGGTCTGAATCAGGTAGTGCCAGACATTGTCCCAACCCGTGACCTGTCCACCCCAGAGTGGTATGGTTACCACTCATTGCAGAGCTTGTCCCAGTCGTTATTTTGATATGCATGGAATTATGCCTGTTTTAACTGTATTTTTAGTACTATTGTCCAAAGCCTCCTGTAAGCTGGTATCTCAGTTCCTACTAATTGGAATGGATTGAAACTTCACACACTTTCCAACTGTGATGATCTGACATGTATTGTTAAATTTCCATAACTATACTCTGTATTTTTACAAAATTATTCCGCTGTTCAACTTTGCAAATTTTGGTCAAGTTAGGTTTTGTATGTAAGCTGCTATATTTTATAACCCCAAGAATGGGAGTTGATTGAAATTTCTCATATCCTTTGCACAAGTTCAATAACTTTTCCATTGCATTTTTACAAATTATGCCCCTTGTTTGACAATGCAATATTTGGCTTAAATGAAAGCTAATATCTTGGTACCAACTGATGGGAATGAAGTGAAACTTCACACACTTGTCAACTAGGATGACCTGACATGCTTTGCACAGGTTTCTATTGACTCTACTTTCCATTTTTAAAAGATATGCACAGTCCAGTGATTTTTTTGTTTTCATACATTATTTTTTTCCACACAAATATAAGATCTACATTTTATATGTTAGTCAAATGAAAAAAAAACTTGATGACAAGAAAACCGGTCACAGTATCATATACATTGACTGATACTGTGACTGGATTTTTTGTCATCATTTCTTGTTTTCATTTGACCAACATATAAAAAGTATATTTATGTGAAAAAAGGGATTTTTTTTTTATATAAAACAAAAAATCACTGGACCAGTGCCTGTGCTTTTTAAGAGTTAGCAATTTGAGGTTTTTGCATGTAAACTGTTATCTCAATACCAAGTAATGGGAATCACCGTCTCCTGTACCCTGTAATGATCTGACATGCTTCACACAGGTTCCATAACTCTACTTTGCATTTTTACAAAATTTGCACCTTTTTGGAGTTAGCAATTTGAGGTCAAGTTCTTGTATGTACCTGGTAAACTGTTATCTCAATACCAAGTAATGGGAATCCCTGTCTCCTGTCCATTGTAATGAACTGACGTGCTTCGCACAGGTTCCATAATTCTACTTTGCATTTTGTGATCACCCTGTGTCCGTCATCGTCCGTCCGTCCGTCGGCGTCAACAATTTGACAGTTAACACTCTTAGAGGTCACAATTTTGGCACAATTCTATTGAAACTTAGTCAGAATGTAACTCTTAATAAAATCTTGGACGAGTTCGATATTGGTTCATCTAGAGTCAAAAACTAGGTCACTAGGTCAAATCAAACGAAAAGCTTGTTAACACTAGAGATCACAATTTTGACTCAATATTAATGAAACTTGGTCAGAATGTTACTCTTAATAGGATCTTGGACGAGATCAATATTGGGTCATCTAGGATCGAAAACTAGGTCACCCGGTCAAATCTAAGGAAAACGTTAACACTCTAAAGACCACTTTTATAACTGTATCTTCATGAAACTTGGTCAGAATGTTGATCTTGATGATTTTTAGGTCAAGTTTTAATCTGGGTCTTGTGGGTTAAAAACTAGGTCATCAGGTCAAATCAATGGGAAAAATTGTAAACACTCTAGACGCCACATTTGTGACTGTATCTTCATAAAACTTGGTTAGAATGTTAATCTTGATGATCTTTAGGTAAAGTTTAAATCTGGGTCAGGTGGGGTCAAAAACTAGGTCACCTAGTCAAATCAAAGGAAAAGCTACTGAACACTCTAAAGGCCACATTCATGGCCATATCTTAATGAAACTTAGTCAGTATGTTAATCTTGATAATTTTTAGGTAAAGTTCAAATCTAGGTCAAGTGGAGTCAGAAATAGGTCACCAGGTCAGATCAAAGGTAAAGCTTGTTAACACTCTAGAGGCCACATTTATGACTATATCTTAATGAAACTTAGAATGTTAACCTTGATGATCTTTAGGTCAAGTTTAAATCTGGGTTATGTGTGGTTAAAAACTAGGTCACCAGGTCAAATCAAAGGAAAAGCTAGTTAACAGTCTAGAGGCCACATTTATGACCATATCTTAATGAAACTTGGTCAGAATGTTAATCTTGAAGATCTTTAGTTAAGTTTCAATCCGGGTCAGGAAGGGTCAAAACTAGGTCACCAGGTCAAATCAAAGGTAAAGCTTTAACACTCTAGAGATCTAATTTTAAGTTTGAAACTCACGGGAATTGATCAGAATGTTTGTCTTGATGACCTCTAGGTCAGGTTCCAATCTGGGTTATGTTGGGTCAAAAACTAGGTCAAAGGTAAAGCTTGTTAACAATCTAGAGGTCAAATTTATGACCTCTAGATATTTAGGTTAAAGTTTTGATGCACTTTCACTCTATCTCTGTTATTACTGAATGGATTTGATTCATACTTGAAGTAGTTGTTCAACATCATCACCCACATCATATTACACAAGGTTCATAACTCTGGCGCCAATGTTTCATGAATTATGCCCCTTTTACTTAGAATTTAAGATTAATTTTGATGCATTTTCACTATATCTCAGTTCTTACGAAATGCATTTGATTCAAACTTTGAAGTACTTGTTCCACATCATCACCCTCGTCATATGACATAAGGTGCATAACTCCTGCACCAATATTTTATGAATTATGCCCCCTTTTTGTTGTGCCCCACATGAGTGGTGGGGGGCATATAGATATGGTTTTGTCCATGCATCTGTCCGTCTGTCCGAAGTTCGTAACGCGCCTAGCTCAAAAAGTATTTGATATAAATTGATGAAACCTTGCTTAAGTCTTTATCATGATATGAACTTGTGCACCTCCTATTTTTCATTTGGGTCTGCCCCCTATTTTAAGAGTTATGGCCCCTGAAAAAGTCAAAAATGCACATTTTCTTGTGACGCGCCTAGCTCAAAAAGTATTTCATATAAATTGATTAAACCTTGTATGAGTCTTTATCATGATATGAACTTGCACACCTATTTTTAGCTCACCTGTCACATAGTGACAAGGTGAGCTTTTGTGATCGCCCTTCGTCCGTCGTCCGTCATCAGTCCGTCCGTGCATCCGTCAACAATTTCTTGTCTGCACAATAGTGGTTTCATTTATGATTTTATTTTAACCAAAATTGCACACAACTTGTATCACCATAAGATCTCGGTTCCTTTCTTGAACTGGCCAGATCCCATTATGGGTTCTAGAGTTATGGCCCCTGAAAAGCCCAAAATTAGCTATTTTGAGCTTGTCTGCACAATAGCAGCTTTATTCATGATTTGATTTTACCAAACTTGCACACAACTTGTATCACCATAAGATCTTGGTTCCTTTCTGGAACTGGCCAGATTCCTTAATGGGTTCCAGAGTTATGGCCCCTGAAAGGCCCAAAATTAGCTATTTTGACCTTGTCTGCACAATAGCAGCTTTATTTATGATTTGAATTTTACCAATCTTGCAGACAACTTGTATCACCATAAGATCTTGGTTCCTTTCTGGAACTGGCAAGATTCCGTTATGGGTTTCAGAGTTATGGCCCATAAAAGGCCCAAAATTAGCTATTTTGACCTTGTCTGCACAATAGCAGCTTCATTTATGATTTGATTTTAACCAAACTTGCACAAAACTTGTCGCCATAAGATCTTGGTTCCTTTCTTGAACCTGCCAGATCCCTTAATGGGTTCCAGAGTTATGGCCCCTGATAGGGCCGGAATTAGCTATTTTGACCTTGTCTGCACAATAGCAGCTTTATTTATGATTTGATTTTTACCAAACTTGCAGACAACTTGTATCACCATAAGATCTTGGTTTCTTTCTTGAACCGGCCAGATCCCTTAATGGGTTCCAGAGTTATGGCCCCTGAAAGGGCCAAATTGGCTATTTTGACCTTGTCTGCACAATAGCAGCTTCATTTATGATTTGATTTTAACTAAACCTGCATAAAACTTGTGTCACCATAAGATCTTGGTTCCTTTCTGGAACCGGCCAGATCCCTTAATGGGTTCCAGAGTTATGGCTCCTGATAGGGCCGGAATTAGCTATTTTGACCTTGTCTGCACAATAGCAGCTTCATTTATGATTTGAATTTAATCAAACTTGCAGACAACTTGGGTCACCAGAAGATCTTGGTTCCATTCTTGAACCAGCCATATCCCATAATGGGTTCCAGAGTTATGGCCCCTGAAAGGGCCAAATTGGCTATTTTGACATTGTCTGCACAATAGCAGCTTCATTTATGATTTGATTTTAACCAAACTTGCACACAACTTGTATCACCATAAGATCTTGATTCTTTTTTATACGCCCACAGGGACGTATTTTGTTATCGCCTCGGTGTCCGTCTGTCCGTCTGTGTGTTGGTTAGCAATTTCCCTTCCACTCTGTTACATTTTGAACCCCTTGATGGATTTCAGAGAAAACTGACACAAATGTTCACTCATTGAAAGGATGTGCAGAGCGCATGTTTCAGATGGCTAAATTCAATGTCAAGGTCACACGTAGGGATCAAAAGTCATATGACTTTGTTTTATTGTAAATTATGTGAATACTGCTCTGCATTTGCATTGCATTGCAGTGCTCTTGTTTTTATTTGGCAGATCCTTCTTTTGTTTGCTTACAATATTTTTTTTATTACTTCCCTTTTATGTTACTATAAATAGCTTATTTAGTAACTTTTTTATTATTGGCCGTAGGGAAAAACAGACCACTTTTCTGTGGTACAACATGGATGGTACCTCCAATTTTTAGGTGTATTTTGACATATTGTTTTTGGCGAAAGCAATGGTACTCAGGTGAGCGATATAGGGCCATCATGGCCCTCTTGTTTGTTAATTATTAGCACAACTAGTAATTATTATGTCAAAGAAATAATAGGCAGTATGCAAAGTAATTTTGCTTTTGTCAAGATTATCAAAAATTAACAAGCACTTATCGCTATCATCATGATCTCGGTGCCGCGACTATACTCGTCAATCGCCGTCCTGGGGAGTATAGTCACATATCGATGCTACAGGGGTAGAAAATATAATGCCAAAACTGGCCAGATCCCATCATGGGTTCCAGAGTTATGGCCCCTTAAAGGTCCAAATTTGCTATTTTGCCTTTTGCAGCCATATAGAGACTTCATTTATTGTTTGATTTGATACAAACTTGCAAAATATCTTCAACAACAATAAATTTTGGATTACATGATGAATCTGTCAGATCCAGTCATAGGTTCTGGAGTTATTTTTTATCTGATTACCTCCCCTGATTTTAATCAAAATGGATTTATATCAGTAAGTGCTTATAGGACTCATTAAAAATTTCATTATTGTTAATAGTTGGGCTCAGACAATCAGGGTAGATAACTATGGACTGATTTTATGTCAAATTACCTCCCTTTATTTCAAATTAAAATTGGTATATCTCCGTAACTAATGAAGATACTGTTCTGAAATTTCATTTATGCCATCAGATGGACTAGGACAATCAGTGAAGATACATACTGACTGAATCTGTGACAAATTACCTCCCTTTATTTTTAGCTCACCTGTCACAAAGTGACAAGGTGAGCTTTTGTGATCGCCCAGCGTCCGTGCGTGCGTCCGTGCGTGCGTCCGTGCGTAAACTTTTGCTTGTGACCACTCTTAAGGTCACATGTTTCATGGGGTCTTTATGAAAATTGGTCAGAATGTTCACCTTGATGATATCTAGGTCAAGTTTGAAACTGGGTCACGTGTGGTCAAAAACTAGGTCAGTAGGTCTAAAAATAGAAAAACCTTGTGACCTCTCTAGAGGCCATATATTTCACAAGATCTTCATGAAAATTGGTCAGAATGTTTATCTTGATAAAAATAGAAAAACCTTGTGACCTCTCTAGAGGCCATACTTGTGAATGAATCTTCATAAAAATTGGTCAGAATGTTCATCTTGATGATATCTAGGTGAAGTTCGAAACTGGGTCATGTGCCATCTAAAAGTAGGTCAGTAGGTCAAATAATGGAAAAACCTTGTGACCTCTCTAGAGGCCATATTTTTCATGGGATCTGTATGAAAGTTGGTCTGAATGTTTATCTTAATGATATATAGGTCAAGTTTGAAACTGATTTAACTGCGATTAAAAACTAGGTCAGTAGGTCTTAAAATAGGAAAACCTTGTGACCTCTCTAGAGGCCATACCCTTGAATAGATCTTCATGAAAATTGGTCAGAATATTTACCTTGATAATATCTAGGTCAAGTTCGAAACTGGGTTACGTGTCATCAAAAACTAGGCCAGTAGGTCAAATAATAAAAAAAACCTTGTGATCTCTCTAGAGGCCATACTTTTCATGGGATCTGTATGAAAATTGGTCTGAATGTTCATCTTGATGATATCTAGGTCAGGGTTGAAACTGGGTCAACTGCGATCAAAAACTAGGTCAGTAGGTCTAAAATTAGAAAAATCTTTTGACCTCTCTAGAGACCATATTTTTCAATGGGTCTTCATGAAAATTGGTCTGAATGTTAATCTTGATTATATCTAGGTTAGTTTCGAAACTGGGTTACGTGCGGTCAAAAACTAGGCCAGTAGGTATAAAAATAGAAAAACCTTGTGACCTCTCTAGAGGCCATATTTTTCATGAGATCCTCATGAAAATTGGTCAGAATTTTTATCTTGATGATATCTAGGTCAATTTCAAAACTGGGTCACATGAGCTCAAAAACTAGGTCACTATGTCATATTAATAGGAAAAAACGACGTCATACTCAAAACTGGGTCATGTGGGAACAGGTGAGCGATTCAGGACCATCATGGTCCTCTTGTTTATGTAAATGAATAGGTCTAGCAGCTTCTGATGAGATTGGTTTGAAGTGTTATTTATGTCTTCCATGGTAAGAAAGTTTCTACTTACTTTTCTAATATATTGTTGTAAAGGCTTGTACTCTGTATCTTCTACATGAATGCATGATTACCTCCCCTGATTTTAATAAAAATGGATTTATCTCAGTAAGGACCCATTTGAAATTTCATTATTGTCATTAGTTGAGACAATCGGGGTAGATAATTATGGGCTGATTTTGTCAAATTACCTCCCTTTCTTTCAAATTAAAATTGATGTGTCTCAGTAATCAATGAAGATACCGATTTGAAATGTCATTTATACCATCAGATGGACTTGGACAGGCAGGGTAGATAACTTTTGACTGAATTTATGACAAATTACCTCCCTTTATTTTATGTAAATGGATGTACCTTAGCAGCATCTTATGAGATTGGTTTTAAATGTTATTAATGATATATAAGTCTTCCAGGGTAATGAATAGTCCTGCTAGTACAAAAATGCAGCATTTGAGCCTAGGACCGTCGAACTTGTTATGGAGATTGGCCCTGACTAGTACGTGATCCATAGGTCAAACGGGACTGTTACAAGAAAAAAGTTATCCTGATGATATTTAATGTGTATGCCTATGTGATCCATGACAAAACTTGATCTTATCATTAAGAGCAATGGTACTCAGGTGAGCGATATAGGGCCATCATGGCCCTCTTGTATAACAAAAGAACAAATTCAAGACAGTTTGAATTTTGGTCTTGTGTTAAATGTTTGATTTTCTTTTCAGCCAAATAGCAACATGAACTACCCTCACTCCCCATTAGCAGGCATCTCAACACCACCAATTACTCACAACGGTGTACCCTACCCACCAGATGTAAAACCAGATATGATTGCACCAGCGGCCATCAAGAAAGGTAACTCATGCAAAATATCTTGTCAGAAGAGAGTGCTTTATATTGTTTGAATAATATACAATAAAGATTTGAGCTGCACCATGAGAAAACCAACAAAGTTCATTTGCAACCAGCATGAATCCAGACCAGCCTGTGCATTTGTGCAGTCTGGCCAGGATCCATGCTGTTCGCTAATTGAAACAGGCTTTGAAAGCGAACAACATGGATCCTAGCCAGACTGCCAAGATGCGCAGGCTGGTCTGGATCCATGCTGGTCGTAAAGGCACTATGTTGGTTTTCTCATGGTGCGGCTCATTTGTTGATTGCTGATTTACAAAGATGAATATTACTTAAACGTATTCAAACTTCCTTAAAAGTCATTGTGACAAAAATACATTTTGTAGTTGTGATTATACACCCATGAAATTGTCTTTCAGGTTTGATTATTCGTATTAAAGAATATATGAAAGTAATGTAATACCTAAATAAATTCATACTTAAATACCTTTTGAACCACACAATTTCTCAATGTAGTGCAAGTTGAAAGTTCAATTAATGAAACCTTTTAATTTTAGAAATTGATGAGTTGCGACTAACATTTTGAGTATGGGATGGTGTTGTTTTGCCACCATTTAGACTGGAACACAATCTAGCAGTCAGTAATCATATCTTCCACCTCTTGAGTCAGTCTACCAAACATTGATGTGGAGGTGAGTTTTGATAAGTAATACAGTTTGTTACGGTGCATATCCTGCTTAGTTAAAAAAATTTGAGCCACTCTCTTATGTTTGAATGAGGTTTGCTTAGGTTGTAATGTGATGAAGTAATCTAGCTGGTTGGTGGAGGTGACTGGTTCTAACCAGGTGCATGCATGCCTGAAATAGTGCCTTGAAGGGCAGTTGGGTTTGGACATTCCTGCCCGGTGGAACACTTGGGGTGTTCCTCCCTTGACAAAAAAATAGGGTTTTCGTCTTGGGAGAACTTACAGAACTTTTGTCTTTACACTTACTTTAATTAAGATTGTAGATAAATTTGTCCTGTGTGATTAGTCACAGCTTTAAGATCATCCATACATCATTTTTCAAAGAGGAGAAATTGTCATTTACTTGTGGAGAATTAACAAGAACTATAAATGTAGAAATTCTGAAAATGAACTGACCTGTTGAATTGTCCAAGGTGTCGGTGTACTTTTTAATATATGGATATCTGTGCTATCCCTATTGAGCTAAGCAGACGGTCAAAAGTTAATTTCATCCTAGGCATTCTATGAAATTGTCTACCATTAAGAAACAAAAAACATCTAGTCATACATTATTTCAAGTTCAGTGTTGTTGAGAAATAGTCAAGGCAACAGGTCTACTTGCTTGTTATGTCTCCCATCACACAGTGGTGTGGGAGACATATTGATTTACTCCAGTGTGTGTGTGTGTGTGTGTGTGTGTGTGTCTGCCTGTCTGTCACAAAGCTTGTCCGCACTCTTAAGTAAAACATTTCTCATCCGATCTTCACCAAACTTGAACAAAATGTGTTTGACCATAAGACCCCGGCCAAGTTCGATAACTAGCCAAATCGGTCCAGGCATATTGGAGTTACAGCCCTTGAATTAACGAAAAATCTGCCTTTTAACTCGACTATTCTAGCTATTCTACTCACCCTGGCGTCGGTGTTGGTGTCACACCTTGGTTAAGTTTCTGCATGCAAGTACATACAGCAATCATTTAAAGGCATATAACTTTGAAACTTATTTTTTCTTTTTCTAGGTCAATTACCAACCTCACTGGGTCAAGTTCCATAACTCTGACATGTATTTTGAGCAAATTATGCCCCTTTTGGACTTAGAAAATTCTGGTTAAAGTTTTACATGCAAGTCAATATCTCCAAAACTAATAAAGATATTGAATTGAAAGTTCACATGTGTCTTCGGGGTTATAAAACTAGTTGATAGCAGCAAGTCCCATAACTCTGACCTGCATTTTAGCCAAATTATGCCCCCTTGGACTTAGAAAATCCTGGTTAAAGTTTTGCGTGCAAGTTCTTACAGCTATAACTTAAAGGCATACAGATTTGAAACTTATTTTTTCATTTTCTAGGTCAATTACCAACCTCACTGGGTCAAGTCCCATAACTCTGACATGTATTTTGGGCAAATTATGCCCCCTTTTGGACTTTGAAATTCTGGTTAAAGTTTTACATGCAAGTTACTTATAATCTCCAAAACTAATGCAGATATTGAATTGAAACTTCACTTGTGCCTTCGGGGTTATAAAACTAGTTGATAGCAGCAAGTCCCATAACTCTGATATGCATTTTGGTCAAAATTATGTCCTCTTCTGAACTTAAAACTCTTTTGATATTTAACATTTTGGGTAATATTTTCCTGCTTCACTTAGTTACGGCCCTTGAATTACAGAAAAATCTGCTTTTTTACGCTTGTCTGCATTCTAAGTCAAACATTTCTCATCCGATCTTCACCAAACTTAAACAAAATGTGTTTGACCATACGATCTTGGTCTAGTTTGATACCTAGCCAAATCGGTTTAGGCATTTTGGAGTTATGGCCCTTGAATTACTGAAAAATCAGCAGTTTTGCTCTTGTCCGCACTCTAAGTCGAACATTTCTCATCCGATCTTCACCAAATTTGAACAAAATTTGTTTGACCACAAGACCTCGAACAAGTTAGATAATGTCAGCCAAATCGGTGTAGGCATTTTGGAGTTCTTGCTCTTGAATTGTAGTGAGTAAACAGTATATAAAGACTGACTTGCTATTTAGATGATTAAGGCAGTTGTGGGAGACATTTGCTTTTCACAAAAGCAGCTCTACTCTGAGAAAAGTTTTCAGCATGCATATTATTTGGTACATTTCAGGTCCGATTTAGAACTTCAGTTGAAGTGTTTTCATCATGAAGATAAGACAAATGAATACAAATTGGCCGGCATCTGCAGCGATCAGTGTTAACGCAACTCCATTACAATTACAGTGTGCAGAAAAATAAAACGGCACGTCGGCCACTTTACCTCAAGGAAGTTTGCCGGCCGGGTCGAAATACAATACAGATCACTGTTACTGCATGTTGTTGTGTAAGTATTGAAGTATTTGTCTGTTTCTTTAAGTCACATGTATGGAAAAATAATTCCTGTTGAACTCTTTGACTGTTTCTAAAATCAGATGTACTGAAGAGGTTCTCTTGAAGTCTTGATATGTTTTGTAGATAAATAGAAGCTGTTATGAAAGTAGTCTGATTTCTCTCCAGTAATACACTGATGGTTCCAGATTGAATTTGATTTCAATAAAAAATGTTACATGTTGAAACTGCTTGTTTTATTTCATGAAAATTAAAACCAAACAACAATTAAAACTCCCATTAGTTTTGTCTTGACCTTTTACATTAACCAATAAGTAGTAGTAAGAAATTTTATAGAGTTATAAAATAATTATGTGCTAAGTAAAGGTTTAGTGCTATATTTAATTTGCTTTTTCTTACTTTCAGTCTCATTTATTTGTTCTACAACTGGTACATCGGCCAAGTGTTGGGCCAGTACTTCAGGGTTTATTACGCAAAAGTTTGTTACCTGCAGAAACACTGCATCACGAAAAGTAAGTACACAGTTCCATTCTGAAGTATTATGACATGTTAAACTAACTTAAAATTTTGAAAAGAGAATTAAATTCTCATTGAATCTAAATGTCCTACACAGAAGAAATAAATTTCTGATGTGGCCATGCGGAATGGTGTCTTAAAACTACACGTATTGTTAAGAAACACAAAAAAAATCTTAGAATTAACTTTTTTATCAGTGTTCAGTATTATATATGGATATGGCTCATGCCTTAGCATGTAACTGTCTAACTTACTTATTTAAGCTTGGAGGGTCAAACCAAATGCACGTCCATGTCAAAATAGTGCAAAAAGGGGTACTATACATCTACACCACTAATGTGGAAAATTGCCATGATATGACCTGAATTGTGTTAGTCATACTTGGATATAAACCAGAACAAAACAATATAGGATTGTGTCTTTTATCGAGTGAAATTCTGACAAACATTGTTTTTCCTTGTTAATATTTTGATTTACATTTTTAGCTCAACTAATGCTGTTGTTTTGTAGTTCTTCTTTGTATTATTTTTAGCTCACCTTGTAACTAAGTGACCGCTTGATGTCCGTCGTCCGTGGTGCGTCGTCCGTCAACAACTTAAAAGAATCTTCTTGAAAACAATTGGGCATATTTACACCAAACTTCACAGGAATGATCCTTGGGTGGTCCCCTTTCAAAATTGTTCAAAGAATTGAATTCCATGCAGAACTCTGGTTGCCATGGCAACCGAAAGGAAAAACTTTAAAAATCTTCTTGTCCAAAACCACAGGGCCTAGGGCTTTGATATCTGGTGTGTAGCATTATCTAGTGGTCCTCTACCAAAATTATTCAAATTATCCCCCTAGGGTCAAACATGGCCCCGCCCCGGGGGTCACATGGTTTATATAGATATATAGGGAAAACTTTAAAAATCTTCTTGTACAAAACCACATGGCCTAGGGCTTTGATATTTGGTATGTAGCATCATCTAGTGGTCCTCTTTCAAAATTGTTCAAATTATCCCCCTAGGATCAAATATGGCCCTGCCCAGGGGATCACATGGTTTATATATGGTTTATTCATATTTTAATAAATGCTGTTATTTTCTGTTTTTCAGATTGATCATCTTTAAAACTATTGCTGTTGTTTTCTGTTCTTTTTTAAACAAATGCTGTTGTTGTCTGTTGTTTTTCAAATTGTGTCAACTTTATAACTAATGCTGTTGTTTTCTGTTATTTTTTAAACTAAATCTGTTGTTTTCTGTTGTTTTCCATATCGTATCATCTTTAAAACTATTGCTGTTGTTTACAGTTCTTTTTTTATACAAATGCTGTTGTTTTCTGCTGTTTTTCAGATTGTTTCATCTTTAAAACTAATGCTGTTGTTTTCTGTTGTTCTTCAGATTGTGTCATTTTTAAAACTAATGCTGTTGTTTTTTGTTCTTTTTTTAAACAAATGCTGTTGTTTTCTGTTGTTTTTCAGATTGTATCAGGGTGGCCAGCGACTCTGGAAAACAGGGGAAAAGGCTAAAAAAATCCCTGTATGGAAAATTCAGGGAATTTGAAAAGTTTGAAAAAAAAAATGGGGAATTTTTCTAAAATTGAAAGATTTTTTTTTAAAAGACTGTATAATTATTATGTCTTGGCTACTGGTGGTTTCTCTTCTTCATAATAGTTACATTTATATTATATAATATATAATACAGAATAGTATTCACTGTTTGATAATTCTATATCTATTATTCATCAACTATAAGAGATATGTTTTTGTTTCTAAAATGGAGAGAAGCTAAAATGGAATTGAGCAACCATTGCCCCAGAGCTCAAATACTAATACATTGTACTTTGATTTTAGGTGTCCGGTCCAGTTTCTCAAGTTCATAGTTGTAATAGTGTATTGATATATCATAACATGCTCTTTGCAGGTGCTTATCTTAGTTTTTATTTATTGTATATGTTGTAAATTAGCGTTTTAGGGTATTAGTGATCATTTGGCAGAATGCATGCTACATTTTTGTTTCATAACTTAAACATTGTACTGTTGAAAAGTAATATGGTAGTAAATGACACTTAGTTTCATATTTATGGGACTTCATTAATTATAACTGTTAAACTTAAAATTTCTTTTTAAACTAAAGCTGTTGTTTTCTCTTGTTTTCCTTATTGTATCATCTTTAAATCTAATGCTGTTGTTTTAATTTCCTTTTTAAACAAATGCTGATGTTTTCTGTTGTTTTTCTGATTGTATCATCTTTAAAATTAATGCTGTTGATTTCTGTTCTTTTTTTCTTAAACAAATGCTGTTGTTTTTCAGATTGTATCATCTTTAAAACTAATGTTGTTACTTGCTGTTCTTTTTTAAACAAATGCTGTTGTTTTCTGTTGTTTTTCAGCTTGTATCATCTTTAAAATTAATGCTGCTGTTTTCTGTTGTTTTTCAGATTGTATCATCTTTAAAACTAATGCTGTTGTTTTTCAGATTGTATCATATTGAAAACTAATGCTGTTGTTTTCTGTTCTTTTTTAAACAAATGCTGTTGTTGTCTGCTGTTTTTCAGATTGATCGTCTTTAAAGATAATGCTGTTGTTTTCTGATGTTTCTCCTATTGTACCATCTTTAAGACTAATACTGTTGTTTTCTGTTCTTTTTCCTTAACAGATCTTGTTGTTTTTCAGATTTTATCTTGTTTAAAACTAAATTGTTCTTTTCTAAACTAAAGCTGTTGTTTTCTGTTGTTTGTCATATTGAATCATCTTTAAATATAATGCTGTTGTTTTTTTTATTCTTTTTTCAAACAAATGCTGTTGTTTTCTGTTGTTTTGAAATTGTTTCATCTTTAAAACTAATACTGTTGTTTTCTGTTATTCTTTTAATAAATGCTGTTGTTTTCTGTTGTTTTTCAGATTGATCATCTTTAAAACTATTGCTGTTGTTTTCTGTTCTTTTTTAAACAAATGCTGTTGTTGTCTGTTGTTTTTCAAATTTTGTCAACTTTATAACTAATGCTATTGTTTTCTGTTAAAAAATGTTGTTACTTGCAGTTCAAATTTTATTAACTTTATAACTAATGCTGTTGTTTTCTGTTAAAAATGTTGTTACTTGCTGTTCTTTTTTAAACAAATGCTGTTGATTTCTGTTGTTTTTCAGCTTGTATCATCTTTAAAATTAATGCTGCTGTTTTCTGTTGTTTTTCAGATTGTATCATCTTTAAAACTAATGCTGTTGTTTTCAGATTGTATCATATTGAAAACTAATGCTGTTGTTTTCTGTTCTTTTTTAAACAAATGCTGTTGTTGTCTGTTGTTTTTCAGATTTATCGTCTTTAAAATTAATGCTGTTGTTTTCTGTTGTTTCTCCTATTGTACATTCTTTAAGACTAATACTGTTGTTTTCTGTACTTTTTCCTTAACAGATGTTGTTGTTTTTCAGATTGTATCTTGTTTAAAACTAATTTGTTGTTTTCTGTTCTTTTCTAAACTAAAGCTGTTGTTTTCCGTTGTTTGTCGTATTGAACCATCTTTAGATATAATGCTGTTATTTTATTCATTCTTTTTTCAAACAAATGCTGTTGTTTTCTGTTGTTTTGAAATTGTTTCATCTTTAAAACTAATACTGTTGTTTTCTGTTATTCTTTTAATAAATGCTGTTGTTTTCTGTTGTTTTTCAGATTGATCATCTTTAAAACTATTGCTGTTGTTTTCTGTTCTTTTTTAAACAAATGCTGTTGTTGTCTATTGTTTTTCAAATTGTGTCAACTTTATAACTAATGCTGTTGTTTTCTGTTATTTTTTAAACTAAATCTGTTGTTTTCTGTTGTTTTCCGTATCGTATCATCTTTAAAAGTATTGCTGCTGTCTACAGTTCTTTTTTTATACAAATGCTGTTGTTTTCTGCTGTTTTCCAGATTGTTTCATGTTTAAAACTAATGCTGTTGTTTTCTGTTGTTTTTCAAATTGTGTCAACTTTATAACTAATGCTGTTGTTTTCTGTTATTTTTTAAACTAAATCTGTTGTTTTCTGTTGTTTTCCGTATCGTATCATCTTTAAAACTATTGCTGTTGTTTACAGTTCTTTTTTTATACAAATGCTGTTGTTTTCTGCTGTTTTCCAGATTGTTTCATCTTTAAAATTAATGCTGTTGATTTCTGTTCTTTTTTTATTAAACAAATGCTGTTGTTGTCTGTTATTTTTTCAGATTGTATCATCTTTAGTACTAAAGATGTTTTTTTTTCTGTTGTTTTTCAGGTTGTATCATTTTTAAAGCCAATGCAATTGTTTCTTGTTCTTTGTTTTAAATAAATGCTGTTGTTGTCTGTTGTTGTTCAAATTGTTTCATCTTTAGAACTAATGCTGTTGTTTTTTGTTATTTTTTTGTTAAACAAATGATGTAGTTTTCTGTTGTTTCTTAAATTATACCATCTTTAAAACTAATGCTATTGATTTTTGTTCTTTTTCTTAAACAAATGCTGTTGTTTTTCAGATTGTATCATCTTTAAAACTAATGTTGTTACTTGCTGTTCTTTTTTAAACAAATGCTGTTGTTTTCTGTTGTTTTTCAGCTTGTATCATCTTTAAAATTAATGCTGCTGTTTTCTGTTGTTTTTCAGATTGTATCATCTTTAAAACTAATGCTGTTGTTTTTCAGATTGTATCATATTGAAAACTAATGCTGTTGTTTTCTGTTCTTTTTTAAACAAATGCTGTTGTTGTCTGTTGTTTTTCAGATTTATCATCTTTAAAATTAATGCTGTTGTTTTCTGTTGTTTCTCCTATTGTACCATCTTTAAGACTAATACTGTTGTTTTCTGTTCTTTTTCTTAAACAGATGTTGTTGTTTTTCAGATTGTATCTTGTTTAAAACTAATGTTGTTGTTTTCTGTTCTTTTCTAAACTAAAGCTGTTGTTTTCTGTTGTTTGTCATATTGAATCATCTTTAAATATAATGCTGTTGTTTTTTTTATTCTTTTTTCAAACAAATGCTGTTGTTTTCTGTTGTTTTGAAATTGTTTCATCTTTAAAACTAATACTGTTGTTTTCTGTTATTCTTTTAATAAATGCTGTTGTTTTCTGTTGTTTTTCAGATTGATCATCTTTAAAACTATTGCTGTTGTTTTCTGTTCTTTTTTAAACAAATGCTGTTGTTGTCTATTGTTTTTCAAATTTTGTCAACTTTATAACTAATGCTGTTGTTTTCTGTTATTTTTTAAACTAAATCTGTTGTTTTCTGTTGTTTTCCGTATCGTATCATCTTTAAAAGTATTGCTGTTGTTTACAGTTCTTTTTTATACAAATGCTGTTGTTTTCTGCTGTTTTCCAGATTGTTTCATCTTTAAAACTAATGCTGTTGTTTTCTGTTGTTCTTCAGATTGTGTCATTTTCAAAACTAATGCTGTTGTTTTTTGTTCTTTTTTTAAACAAATGCTGTTGTTTTCTTTTGTTTTTCAGATTGTATCAGGGTGGCCAGCGACTCTGGAAAACAGGGGAAAAGGCTAAAAAAATCCCTGTATGGAAAATTCAGGGAATTTGAAAAGTTCGAAAAAAAATTGGTGAATTTTTCTAAAATTGAAAGAATTTTTTTAAAAGACTATAATTATTATGTCTTGGCTACTGGTGGTTTCTCTTCTTCATAATAGTTACATTTATTTTATATAATACAGAATAGTATTCACTGTTTGATAGTTCTAAACTGTTATTCATCAACTATAAGAGATATGTTTTTGTTTCGAAAATGGAGAGAAGCTAAAATGGAATTGAGCAACCATTGCCCCAGAGCTCAAATACTAATACATTGTACTTTGATTTTAGGTGTCCGGTGCAGTTTCACAAGTTCATAGTTGTAATAGTGTATTGATAGTTCATAACATGCTCTTTGCAGATGCTTATCTTAGTTTTTATGTATTGTATATGTTGTAGCTTAGCTTTTTAGGGTATTAGTGATCATTTGGCAGAATGCATGCTACATTTTTGTTTCATAACTTAAACATTGTACTGTTGAAAAGTAATATGGTAGTAAATGACACTTAGTTTCATATTTATGGGACTTCATTAATTATAACTGTTAAACTTAAAATTTCTTTTTAAACTAAAGCTGTTGTTTTCTCTTGTTTTCCTTATTGTATCGTCTTTAAATCTAATGCTGTTGTTGTCTGTTGTTATTCAAATTGTTTCATCTTTAAAACTAATGCTGTTGTTTTTTGTTATTTTTCTTAACCCTTTCGCTGCCAACGGAAAATTCAAAAGATGCCAAAGTGACGTCGATGACGTCGAAAACCGTTAGAGAATCTTGACGTCAGCGGTCATGTTCATGCTAATTGATGCTTTAATTGAATTGTTTTACATTGCGATTATAATTAGGGTTTTTTGTCAGTAAATGAAATTTTCTTAAATCCGATCATATACAGGTTATTTGTTTGTGTGAGATTAAAGTATCTTTCACGAGTTAACACCGAATACAATATTTTCATGAGTGGTTTACCCACAGGTGAAAATATAAGATATGGCGTCCATGAGTGAAAGATATTTAGATATTACATGTAAAAACAAAGAAATTTTCTTTTTTATTTCTGTTTTGACTAACTTACCCATTTTATAGTTTCTTACAAGTGAAAAATATCTTCAGTATTTAATATTTTTCACTGTGAAAATACCAGCTATATTTCACTCTAACATTTCGATAAATCACTGAAAAACATTTAATAAGACAGGTAATTCTATATGTTTAGAGCTAAAATGAATACTTTGGCAATACACTGTACTTGTTTCTCGGGTCGTGGGTTCGTTCTTGGGTAAATCACATATATAACTGTAAGCTTCAACATGCATATTCTGATCACTCTTAATTAGGGATAAGAACAGACAATTTTTCTCTTTTGTGAAACATCCGAGGACATAAAACTATGAAAACACTTTATTATGATGTTATATATGACAATTTACAGAAGACAGAACATGCGCGAATGCCGAGAACTGTTGGATAACCCGTGAAACAAGATATTTTACGCTGTGAAAAAAGTATATATTTCGTCTGTATATTTGGCGGATAAGAAACAAAAACAAGACTTCTCGTTTGCAGTACATCGTAAGCTGATCGGATTTTACGTTCGATATATGACAAACAAATTTTAAAATTGATAATCGCTGTGGCAGCATTATGATTTACATAGACAAATTGCCACACTTGATCTTTCCTAATACGAATACTCCTGAAACTAATTCAAAATATATCCGCTGCTTTGTGGATGTTTACAACTTTGAGCAAGATAATTAATTACCCCTTAAATTTCCTTATGAGTTGTGCATGATTTGAAAATATTTGAGCGTTTTTCTTCAAACCAATTTTAACCGATTCAATTTTGTCTTAATATTTTGCTTTTATTTTTCTTTTGCCTCAAAGGGACAGCCTCAAGACGAACAGATAGCAAACGTTCACTATTGTATACATATTGGATATGTATACATACTGGATATGAAACGTCACAAATCATTAGTATTTCAAGTTTGATATAAAACTACGTGCAGCTAATTTATTCTGTTTTACATCACATTGACTGACTACCGCTTTAGGGAGCTTTTAGGCAAGCCCCTTAAGGTTCATGTAAAGTGTTTGAGACTGCCCCTCGAGTAAATTTTTGTTTCATGTTTGAGACCTCATAGGCCTTTGTTTTGCATACATTGTATACCAAACCGTTCAGAAGGAGTAGACATGTCATTCAAGAGAGGTTGTTTTGCTCGGTACAATAATATTTCTCTTTTATGACATGTACTTTGCTTGTCCACATTCGGTTTTGTAAAAAATATCAAACTTCTTTTTAAAAAATATTTTGACATTAGGTGTTTACTTATTGTGTGCCTAACATATTTCGCCAGGTACTCCCAGTGTTAAAATTGCTACAACACATCTACATTTCAAAAATTTGCCAAAATTGCAAAACGAAAGTGAAAGTAGAGCTGTCAAAATGACAAAATACTCCTATATTTCAGAAAATATGTAAGTTAACTGTATTCCAATACTAGGAGTACCTAGATTAATATGTTACAGACACAAACAAAACGTATTTAAAGAAAAAATACTTTTGAAAAAAAAAGTTTGATATTTTCTACAAAATAGAACCGTGACGGTCGAAGTAACTGCAATTTTAGACAAAATACTTATTCTCAAAGAAGCTTACCTTTGTGTAATGTATTCCCTACTTCCTCTAAACAATTCAGTGTATTTATAATAAATAGAAACGGTCTTCGAAGAATAAATTTCCAAAATCAAAATTCACCTGAGGGGTGGTGTCCAAACACTTTACATGAACCTTAATGGCGTACAATAGGGGCCTCCGTGGCCGAGTGGTTAAGGTCGCTGACTTCAAATCACTTGCCCTTCATCGATGTGGGTTCGAGCCTCACTCGGGGCGTTGAATTCTTCATGTGAGGAAGCCATCCAGCTGGCTTACGGAAGGTCGGTGGTTCTACCCAGGTGCCCGCTCGTGATGAAATAATGCACGGAGGGGCACCTGGGGTCTTCCTCCACCATTAAAGCTGGAAAGTCGCCATATGACCTATCATGTGTCGGTGCGACGTTAAATCCAACAAAAAACAAAACAAAAAAAAAAACCCAACATATTATAGTTATGCCTCTGACTATGTAATTATTGTAATTTGCAACAACAGCTCCATTACAATCATTGTCAACATAATATTAGACATTCTTAACTAAATAAAAAATATCAACAACGGTAGTTACTTTCAACATACATGAAACTGAAACTGAACTATTTATGCAATTTTTCAGAAGCGATTTAGTTACATGTGGTTTTAAATTAATAAAATATATGTTGATGTTTTTATGGATTTACCGATATTTTTTCACGAGCATTTTAGTTACATACGGAGTTTCTTTACCAGTTTCCCCCGATCTTCAGCCGATCACCACAGGGAGCCGTGATATGTCTCGCCCAGGATCCGAGCTCCTGAATATGAATATATAGCTTCCCGGCGAGCATAATATAAAGTAAATACATTTCATTGTACTTGTCTTTAAAAGTAGATATGGCATTATTTCTTTTAATTATTTTATTACGATTTCTTTACATAAACCTGAAAAGAAGAGCTTAAACGCTGTCATGTTACAATAAATGATAATCGAGAGAGTTTTAGCCAAATTTATAGGGAATCGATCCTACCGATTTTCGTCGCTTTGAAGTCGGGATCGATCCCTCTACAGTAGCATGCGATATACCGAATGTGATATATACTATCGAATTAAAAAAATCTGTGCTTCCGGCACGTGCACAGAGCGTCTGACTTCGGACTTTGGAAGAATACGCTTTTTCCTTTTGACATAACTTGCGTCTTGCACATCAGTACAAATATGGGCCGTGTTGTTTTTTATTCCAAAATCTACCTTTAAATTGATAGGGAATCGATCCTGCGCGAAACGACGAAAATCGGGATCGATCCCTCTACGGTAACATTCGATATACCGGATGACATATTTATTATCGAAAATGTGTCCTTCAATTTCTCATTAAACAATCGAGCATTTTCATCATTTTTTTTTTCAATGGTTGAAAGTGCGGATAGAAATCTGTAACTCTCGGGTAACTGTTTTGCGGTAATGCGGCCCGCTTGAAGATGCGAATGAAAATATATGGCTCTCGGGTAACTGTTTAGGCGGTATCAAGGCTCCGAGAGTCATAAATTTCAATCCACACCAACTAATGGTAGATTCTTCTTCCTGCATACCGTATTCTTCAATTAAATATAACAAATGATTTCCTTTTAAGTACTATTTCATCATAGTAGCGTATGAATTTACGCATTCATTCATAAATTACAGTATGTGAGTCATCTTAAACCCGAGGGTAAGTTCACATCGGAGCTCTAGGGAAGGGTAGGCTGTTGTGTAAATGATACTTACCCCACCAGTAAAGTAACTGACCAATCAAAAATTGGGCCGTGGAAGTATGTAAGACTTTTTTCCCTGCACACTGAGCGCTGTGATAAAAGCAAGGAACCAGTAAACCCTACCTCACCATGGAGTTTGCGGAGTTCAGGTCTTCAGCAGGGAAGATACGATGGTGTACTTACTTATACCGTTCAAGTGGGTTATCGAGTACAGTGTCAGTCTCTACTCTACCCTAGAGCTTCGATGTGAACTTACCCCGAAGTGTATGACGAGTTTTTCCAGCACCGGCAAACCTGTCTGGTATGCAAGAAGGTTTTTTCCAACACCGACAAAAACACGGGAAAATCCTGTCCAGCATGCAAGAAAAGGCAAATTGCGTTGCGCATATCATGTGTGACTTCTCTAATTTTAAAAATAAAAGTTCACGTACTGAGGTGTTACAATGTAACTATAATGTGAGCCTAAAAATCTACTTTTTACTCTTAACTCGGCTTTCCCTCTACTATGGAAACACGTGTGCAACTAAAAATGTGAAAGTTACTTTTCTATATTTCAAAAAGAGCCATGAAAGGGAAATGAATCACAAAAAAAAATAAAACAAACAAACAATACATTGTACGATAAAGATGAATGTAGAAACTGTATTCCGTCGTTCATTTAAAAAAAAAACAACAACAACATAAGTTTGAAAATATCCTATTATCCTAATAGTATACAATATCTAAACACACCATAGTTTAATTAAAAGTTCTTTTGTTTTCATATCGACATCGTTTCAAATATTATAGGTAAAACTATATTTTTATTTGTTTGTCTGTACTTGAGTGCGCGTCGTATGCGTTGTTTGATTTCATTTTTTTCAACACCGGCAATGATTATAATATCTTTATAAACTAATTACAACACACACATTTATATATATTTAGTATTATTTACATACTTCATTGGATGTCTAGTGTATTTTTATCACATCGGTACCGTACGGGGAATGTCTCGAACAGTCGCACACTTATTTATACAGTTCAAATTATTTGAATATTGATTCAGTCTCCTTCGAGATATGAAGTATAATCATATTATATTAAAAATGAAATAAAATGTTGTTTGGTTTTTAAAGTCAGATCGACATAATTGTATGTCATGTGGCGACTCTCTAGAACCGTTGACCTTCCGTTTGCCAGCCGGATGCTTCCTCACATATAATAATTCAACACCCTAACGAACCAGCGACGGTGAAGGTCAAGTGATTCGAAGTCAGTGACCTTTATCACTCTGCCAATGAGACCCCTAAACACAATTCAATGGGGTCTAACTGTAAACATTCTCTAGATTCAGATTAATGTAAACATTACTCAAGCTGAAGGCACCTTAACAATAAAATCTTGCAAAGTATTACTTTATTTCAGGATCACAATTATTTTTTATATCTGTAAAATATTCATCACGATTTTATGAAAGATATAGGTTACAAGTTTGTTAAACTGTCGAGACATTTCAAAGGCAGTGCACGACACTTGGAAGTTCCTTACACAGAGCGTGAAAAGGACTTTTTCAGTAAAATATTTTATGCCTCCAGTTTGGTTCAATAGAACTTTGTTCGACTTTTATTAGGAAATATTTTAGTTTTTAAATGGTTTGCTAGGCTGAACAAGTACTATCAACATAATATTAGTAATTTGTTCAATGTATTTCGATTTACTGAATAAAAACATTTCAATTGAATATTTCTTCTCGCAAAACGTGCGTTGTAGTCATTTTATCACGTTTCTTCGGTCAGTCGTACAACACCCAAACCAACGATAGGTATTTATTATTTCGGCGGGAACTTTTGATACGTTAACGTCTTTAAAGTGACGTCAACTCGAAAATGACGTCATAATATGCCAGTAAGATTGTTATGTTTTCATTTCCATAGAGACAATAGTATGTATATCTGCTTGGAAAATAATAACACTGACATCAAATAAACGGGGTAAATGTTCAGTTTAGATCGGCCCAAATCGGCCCTTGGCACTCAACGTAGTAAACAACATCGGCCCAAAATCGGCCCTTGGCACAGAAGTGGTTAAACAAATGCTGTTGTTTTTTTAGATTGTATCATCTTTAAAACTAATGTTGTTACTTGCTGTTCTATTTTAATCAAATGCTGTTGTTTTCTGTTGTTTTTCGGCTTGTATCATCTTTAAAATTAATGCTGCTGTTTTCTGTTGTTTTTCAGATTGTATCACCTTTAAAACTAATGCTGTTGTTTTTCAGATTGTATCATATTGAAAACTAATGCTGTTGTTTTCTGTTCTTTTATAAACAAATGCTGTTGTTGTCTGTTGTTTTTCAGATTTATCATCTTTAAAATTAATGCTGTTGTTTTCTGTTGTTTCTCCTATTGTACCATCTTTAAGACTAATACTGTTGTTTTCTGTTCTTCTTCTTTATTATGTCTTGGCTACTGGTGGTTTCTCTTCTTCATAATAGTTACATTTATTTTATATAATACAGAATAGTATTCACTGTTTGATAATTCTAAAACTGTTATTCATCAACTATAAGAGATATGTTTTTGTTTCTAAAATGGAGAGAAGCTAAAATGGAATTGAGCAACCATTGCCCCAGAGCTCAAATACTAATACATTGTACTTTGATTTTTTTTTTGAAATGACGTCAGCGCCGTCAGAAAACGTCAACGTTCCCGCGCAATACATAAACATTCAAAGACGCTGTGCAACTCTTTTTTTCATATCGTCTCTTCTTTAACAATATAGTGGAACATATGCAATAAAAAAAGGTATAAAACAGGACTGGAGTGCCTGAAGGCGATATTGGCATACTAGACCGGTATTTGCCCTTGGGTTAAAGCCCTCGGGCCAAAACCTCACCTAGTATGCCAATATCGCCTTAAGACACACCAGCCCTGTATAATAACCTCTAACTATATACCAAAAGTGTGTTACTTTAGTTGTTGAAAAATATTTTTTAGATAGATAAGGTACATTTACGTGTTTCTTTTTACGTTTGGACCTGGCACCCATGTTCGAGCCCGGTCGATCATTAGGATCGTGTTTAAACCTTGAGCTATCCCTTTATGAAATAGTTATTGGAAAGTTCTACAAATACATGTAACTTTTATTAATGTATCCGTAGTACTTTTGTCGTAATATTTGATTGAAAATGACCATTTTTTAGAAATTGATTTCAGGCCCAGGGCCCGAACCCCTCCAGAGACCGGTTTGATCCAACAAGGGGGGTCTGAATGTCTTTTGTTGTGTAGTATTAAAAAATATACAATATCTAGCTAATAATGTCAAACCCTACGAGAAAAATACAGTTTTTGACACTTTAATTACGATTACAAAAATTCGATATCAGGGACATATCCGACACCCGGACCCTAGGGGTGAGAGGAAAAATGTTCGAATCTGACCTAAACCTTTTGCATATTGACTGCGTAACCCATGCGAGAGCTTGCCTGGGTGTGCCCATTTTTAAACCCTTTAGAAAAAATCCCTGATTTTATTTGGTAGTCTAAGAGCTGAAAAATGAGATGGTGAAAAGTGAAAATCTAAAAAAAACCCCAAAAAACAATGCGGTTTTCTACATAAATACTGTTTTAAAAAAAAAAAAAAAAAAAAAAAAAAAAAACAACAAACAAACAAAACAAAAAAAAAAAAACAGTGCATTATTCTGGGAACTTGGAATTTTCGATTTCCTCAATTTTGCAGTTGATTTTTTTTTTGTTCAGAGTTAGGGGTCGGGTCAAGGCCAACCGTTTGGTAGATCTACTCGGGTACCAACCACAGGCCATCGGAAAATCCCGACCGGGTTCACTTTCTAAGTCGAAAAAAACACTTTAACTTTGACCCGTTTGAACTTTGACTATTTCTTTGGTTACTACTATGTATTTTATTACCGGGGTCATCATTTAAATGTTCAGAATAACCTAAGCTTTATTTTTAATGGAACGGCTGCAGGCGGACTTATCTTCTTAGTATTAAATATTGTCGACACCGGTACGGAGAGCGTTTATTATTTTTTACTGTTTTACCAGTTATTCCCCTTTACTTAAAAGGGCCCATTTTAGCGCAAAGAAACGAATTTAGCTTAACAACATACATTTGAAATTACTAAAATGTCATTATTATGACCAGTTCAAAATAAACTTGAATATAGGAATAAGAAGTTTATCAATGCCATTTTAAGTATACTTAAAATGACAAAGTTAGCAAAATAAATTCTTAATAATAATTAAAATAATTGCATATAAAGTTCTTTAAGTTTATTTTGACTCAATGGTTTTCATATTGTTGGGATAGTTAGCAATTTGAATACTTGATTATTATTAAGATATCTGCATATGAATTCTTACGACTGATATTAAAAGTCATTTTAATTTTCATTGGCTACAACATCAAAAGTAAAATATCACAAGTTTACATATAAATAGGGATAATGCACTTCTAAAAAGCAACATGGGAAATGAAATAGCATATTGAAATTTCAACTTCTATAATATGTGAAGTGGCAGATAATCCCCTCCATAGGTGGCTACCGCCAAAATTAGTAATTATACAACTCATTCATTAACGGGCCAGTCAGTGCAGTGCATTTTAACACCGTCTAGTCTAAAATTCTATCCCGTTCAGTAACTTTTCATTCAATGCATTGTATTTAGATACCATTTAATACAAAACTTCATTCTATCCATTTAAACATGAAACGATTAAGTTAAAAAAGTTGTTGCGATGCATTGAAATGTGAAACCGTCCGACAAGTTATGGTGCCATGCAGCCCAATATTATGTGAAGACGTTCGACGCAACATAATTACAAGATTACAAGATACGCCTAATTGCAATAAATATGGATACAAACTCACGGAACTATGCAAATCTGCCGACTTGCGTATTGCAAATGGTCGTTGTGAAGCTGATGCCTATATTGGTATATCGTTGTGAAGCTGATGCCTATATTGGTATATCGTTGTGAAGCTGATGCCTATATTGGTATTATTAAAGCAGACTTGTATTAACGGGGTGTCCTAGATTATTTGTTATTGTCTGACATAAATTTTCCCAGGGTTACACATTTTGATGTACTAAGGTTCGATCCTTTATTGTCTGATGTTCAGTGTGTGGTAGAAGTCTGTTTTAAATTGTGATATATCACATGACGAAAACAACGTCGCGGAATGTAACGATGGGACTGTTTATACCAAGCCATCTTGGGATAGAAATATGAAAGATGAGTTTGTAGTTCAGTTTGACCAGACTACTGTTAATGAGTTATTGAATGAATAGAATACTGTACTTGATAGTAAAAACTATAGTGATGTGTTAATAAATAGTTTGACTGAAAAAGTGAAATAACAGTAAACGCCTCAAAAGCATGTAATTTAATCCAACAGAAGTCAGTATGTGTGCATAGAAAAGTGAAAAAAGTAAATAAACATTTATTCGATGAGAACTGCAAGCAGTTACGTAATGAATATTACAAAAGCAAAAAAAAAATATAGAAAATTTAAATCTGCATAAAACAGAAATGATATGGTAGTAAATAGTAAGAAGTACAAAAATTAATAAATATCAAATTAAAGGCGTATGCTAGATTTCACTGTATATGAGATGGGCGAAAATTTTCCCAATAACAGAATTTCTTTAAACTTTGGATATTGAAGGACAATCATCTAAGAAACAAAAATATGCAATAAAAATCATAGGTCACCGGTATCGAAAAAGAGTTATCTGCCCTTGAAAACGTCATTTTTTGGGGAAATGCCGTTTTCAAGGGCAGATAACTCTTTTTCAAATCCGGTGAACTATGATTTCTTTTTTGCATTTTTTTAATGATGATATTGTTTGTTAAAAAACTATGAGGTTTAAAAACTACGGATCCAAAGTCCTATTGGAGTTTCTTCCAGCAAGAAGAAAGTTGTCATTAACAAAATTTCAAACGAAGTGTTTCATGAGCGTTTTAGTAAAATGAATGCTTTTGATGAACATTAAAAAAAGTAAAAAAAAAATATAAATAACAAATTAAATTTTTTTAATGATGATATTGTTAAGAAACTAAGAGGTTTAAAAACTACGGATCCAAAGTCCTATAGAAGTTTCTTCCAGCGAGAAGAAAGTTGTCAATAACAAAATTTCAAATAAAGTGTTTCATGAGCATTTAGTTAAATGAATGTTTTTGATGAACAGAACGAAAACCAATTTGATCCAAATTTTATGGAATACAATGAGTCTCCGAATTCCCCTTTCACTGAAGACAAAATTGAAAAAGCATTTTAATTGTTGAAAAATAATAAGTCTTCCTCTGTATCTGAGTATTTGACAACATTCTAAATGAATTTTAAAAAAATCCATTCAAGGATGATGTTAATGATCCTGATAATTACAAAGAAATTACCATACTTAACTGTTTTGACAAACTCTTGTATATCTGTTTTTAATAAAAGGTTAAATAAATACCTTTGTAAAGAGCAGGCTGGATTTGAAAACATTACAGTACTTGCGGTCATATATTTTCTTTAAAGGCTCTCATTGATATGTACTCAGCTCTTAATAAAATGTTGTACTGTGCTTTTATAGATTACCGTGAAGCGTTCGACTCTGTGAGTAGCATTATGTCGTTATTTGTAAAATGATGGAAAATGCTGTACTGTGCTTTTATAGATTACCGTGAAGCGTTCGACTCTGTGAGTAGCATTATGTCGTTATTTGTAAAATGATGGAAAATGCTGTACTGTGCTTTTATAGATTACCGTGAAGCGTTCGACTCTGTGAGTAGCATTATGTCGTTATTTGTAAAATGATGGAAAATATTTAAGAATTATTTTAGATGTGTATGGTAAAGCCAAGTCTTGTGTCAACTCCAGTAACAAATTTTCTGAATTTTTTACCAACCTTACTCGAGTCCGTTATGATTAAAATTTATCACCAGTTTTGTTTTCACTATTTTTGAATGATTTAACCAATTTCATGTCAAATAAGTATAATGGTTTACATATTCTCTCTGACAATGTTACATTACTGCTAAGTTATAAGGATGTTGAAGTATTCTTTAAACTTTTTTTCTACTTTATGCTTATGATATGGTAATTTTAGCCGAGTCGGAGGGGGAACTCAAACTGCAATGTCTGACAATCATTGTATTTTGTGGTGTCTAACTGTAAATTAAAATAAGACTAAAGTTGTTATTTTTTTAAGCAAAAGAGGTTTACGAAATGCTCCTGTGTTCTATTTTGAAGATAATGTACTGGAAATTGTAGACCATTTTTCATATCTTGGTGTGCAATTCTCTATTAATGGAAAGTTTAAAAGAACTAATAAAATCTGAAAAATATCCTTTGGAAGCAAAGAACGCAACCAAGAAAAATAATAGCATACTCGGTTTGACTGAGTCTGTTCATGAGAGGTAATGAAATGTGCAACACCTCTCACGCCCTCTAGCAGCAGCTTAACCGAAACTCTGTTACACATATTTTGAATGGATTCCATGATCCCAAAGGACCAGAAAATATAACAATACTGAATCCAAGTAAGGGTAGACTTTTTTACAGCCGCCAAACGGCACTTAAAGATTGCTGTTGTGATAGTTAATAAAATCTGGGGAAAAAAATCCTTTGGACGCAAAGAACGTCATGCTAAATAGATCAAGGTAGAAAGGCCATGTTTTCTGTTATTAAAAAGTTATCATTACAAATAGACATGCAGTTACATCTTTTTTAATACTATGGTTGTTCCAGTTCTGTTATATGGTTCGGAGGTGTTGGGTGTACAGTTCGTTTTTGTAAACATCATGTTTGTAAACATTAAAAAATTGTGTTTTGTTACCTTAACTCAGGGTTCCATATTTTAGTGTGTCTTGTGTAAGAAAAATGTGAACTCAAGCTAAAACAAAACATAATTAAAAAGTAGAAAGGTCAATTTGTAAGTAGAGAAACTTGGCTTTGAAAACATGTAAACACGTATGAACTAGTAATCGAACTGTGGATGTTAGTATTATGCATAAATTTCAGTTAAAATACATAAAAACAATTTTGAACCTGAAACAGAGTACTCCAAATTGTATGATTTATGGTGATTTAGGAGTTTTACCACTTTTAGTACAAATTAAAAGTCGAGTTCTTAATTTTTGGGACAAACGAATGAGTTCTAAAGAAGACAAAATCTGTAATCTGTTGTATAAGACATCATACCTACTTTCAACACTGCGTAACATTAAATCATATTGGATAGACTATGTATGTAATAGTTTAAATAATCTGTGTTTGTCTTATTATTGGTTGAATCAAGGTGTTGCTTCTATTAGTATTTTAAGAGTATTGTTAGCAATAGGTTAAAGGATCAGTTTGTACAAAAATAGAGTAGTGTTTTTGAAAACTCCAGTAAATGTTGAAACTATACTAGTAGAATGTATAAACAAGACTTTGCATTTGAAACTTACTTAAGACTTTTTCCTACTGATCTTGCCATTGTTTTTTTTTTATCTAGATGTACTAACCATAAGTTACCTATTGTAAAGGGCAGGTTTATTAATATCCAAAGAGAATTCAGACACTGTCAGCTTTGTAATTCAAATATTTTCGTTGATAAATTCCATTATGTATTTAATTGCACGCACTTTAATGACTTCAGAAGAAAATATTAGTTTTATTTTCAGCACACAAATTCTATTAGGTTTTCTATGCTAATGAATAGTGATAGCAAGGATACGATGTTGTTGAACCTTTCAAGTTTTTTTGCAAAAACATAACGTTAGCATATATGTAGTATGTATTTTCTCATACATCACATGTATTTCTCAGTAGACTAGTGGTAGAGCGTCCGCTTCGAGTGCGGAAGGTCGTGGGTTCGATCCCTGGCAGCGTCATACCAAAGACATAAAAATGGTACTATAGACTATAGTAGCTTCCTCGCTTGGCGCTCAGCATTAAGAGGATAGTACTAGGACTGGTCAGTCCGGTGTCAGTATAATGTGACTGGGTGGGGTATCATGTCATGTGTCTACGGCGTGATATTCCAGAGAAGCAGCACTATAAATTTATGCATTGTGCTCACTGCTACAAGTAGACACCGTCGTTCATATGACTGAAAAATTGTTGAGAAATACGTTTAACCCGAACGCACGCACGCACGCACGCACGCACGCTCGTATCTCTCATTCTCCACATGTTAATTACATTAAGCATTATTACTGTGCTATTTATATAGACCTTATATTTCACAGAGAAAAACAAAACAAATATAAGGTCTGATTGAAAGCGAACCATCTACTGGAAGCGAACCATCTACTGGAATGTACGGTGCCCCTAAAGTGACATGTTACACACTTTTTTTCCAATTAGGTAATGTGAGACTTTTTTTTATTTCGTTTAAACGAAATGATTTCGTTTAAACGAAATAAGTTATTTCGTTTAAACGAAATAAAAAATAGTCTCACATTACCTTATTGGAAAAAAAGTGTGTAACATGTCACTTTAGGGGCACCGTAGGAATGAAATAGGTAGCGTTGACCATTTGATGGAATCTTTATATATATTTGTTTCCCGGCCTCGCCTATAACACTAAACTACATTCGTAGTATCCGTAGCTGAAAAATGATGGATTCTTATGGTTTTCAAATCACTTGACAGCTCTAGGTTTGGCACTAAGGTGGCATTTTCATCATGAAATAATTGCATTACATAATTTGGAACTACTTTTTGTACAATTATGTTTAAAGAGGAGGCACGGAAGATGTATGCATTTACAGTATACCAACTGCATTTTTGCCCAATACTGGAACTTCTCAAGCCCAGTGACTGTATATGCAATTTACAATCATTAAAGACGATAATAAAAATATCACGCTTGTGACATTTTGTTCTTTTTATTATTTCATATTCCGTTTACTTTCCTTTTTCGGTATGCACCAAATCCAATACTTTTGAAACAGTCTACGTCCCATTCATGCTGATGATATTGATTCAGGGTCTATTACTGACTGTATGTCAATTAATTTTACATAAACTAAATATATATATGTATTTCATGATGTTACACCTGTGTACCAAAAATATTTAAATCGGTCAAGCTTTTCATGAGTTATTGTCCTGAAACCACGAGTTTGGCAAATTTTGAGTTGAAAAGGGGTCATAACTACGCAAAAAATTGGTGGTTTGTAGCCAAAGTCGAACTTGACATTAAATATGTCAAGCCTTTCAAGAGTCTTTCAACGGACCGACCGACCGACCGACCAACCAACAAGCTCACTCCTATATACTACCCCCTCCCCCCTCGCAAATTTCGTTTGTGGGAGTATAATTATTGAGAAAGCCCTTTGTCTATTTTGGCACCACTATTTGGAATGTTGTACCAAATTACATTAAAAATGCAGTTCAAGTCATTATGAAGTAAGTCATATTTACAATTTCATATGATGGTGTCTGTATATTTACCACACTTTATTATGCAACATGGTCTTTAACCTTAAGCCCGCTGGCGGTAAGTGATTCTGCCTATGCGATCAGTGAACACCCCTTCGAATATCAAATGGTAGTGCCCAAATTGAATGATGGACCAGTCCATTATATAAATTTAGCAGGCTAAAGGTTAAAGAATCATGATTGTTATCATTAATAGTAGTAGTAGCACTATTTCTTCCAGGCTTACTCAGTAATTATCCCGAAGGTGCGTTTTAACAAACTTTTGATCATAATACTACTTTCTATTTTTCTCATGTTGTTTCCAACTTTATTCATTACTTTTTGCTCCTTATTACGTACAGGATATATTCTCTTAGAGCTCAAAAGAACTACTTTTTCTGTGTGCACTAATCTTAACCGATAATTATTTTTCCGCATAGATATATATTTTTCAAAACAATTTTAGAATTTTTTATAAATGTCAACATTTGTGTACAGTTCTCCTTTTTCATATAAAATTTAATCTTTATCCATAATTTTTGCTCCTATAAAAATCCCGCCGGCGATCCATGCTGTTATCCAGGCAACTACAGCCAGTGCAAAACCTGCGTGAAGATCCGAGTCGTCATTTTTTATTTCACCAGCATAAACAGCCATGGCAATCATGAAGCAAACACCTGGACAAAAATCATTTATTGAGACATAATATTTGAATGACAAATCATTATAAAAAGATTATTCCATTCTAAATCTAAAAACACAGTTGTCTGAATCAGATTGGTGATTTTCTTTCAAATGATTCATAATAGATAAGAATGAAATTAGACAATGTAAGAAAGAAATGCAGAGATGGAACAATCGTGTATAATAAAGTACTAACTTCAACACTTCTAACGTCAGTTCCAAACTATATATATTAAAACCTCTTAACATAACAGCTTCTCTAGTACTAGTAATCCATTTGAAATTTTGGCTTCATGAATTACTCACCCGAAAATATATCGACTCCACCTGCTGCAAAGTACAGTATCTTTGTACTCTTCATAACAAACATGACAAGGACTCCTGATACAATAGCGCCAAAGGTTCCAAATATGCCGAGAAACATCATTGCTCGACATGCGTTTACTTTCACCATCGCCTCATCTGATACTATATAAATTATAAAATATATATATAAAAAGGTATCGCTTATTAAATTCATTTATTGCATACTCGTTTCTATTCCCCGTTATGTTACAATGGTACCAGAAACGTCCACTGACGGCTGAATTTCATATCTGGTGCGTTGTGTCGTTGCATTAATTCTTTTATTTAGTTCAGTATTGCCAATCTTATTCAGGCATTTGAGTAAATTCACAATATCTAAATTGCATGTAAACGTGCTGATACATATGTAATAAAAGTGTTATTTTCTTTGCATCGGGAATAACCAATAAGTCTTTGTTTCTTTTTGTGAGTTTTCTACCTTGTACCTGTTGTACATTTATATACCGAACGAATGCTTTCTTTGATGTGATTCTCTAGGAGCATGTGTATGGTGGCATATTACTGCCACACGTTATTAAACTTATTCTTTTGTTAATTATCTAGATAACTACTTAATATCTATGATATTTATCTAGTTATCTAGCTATATTTTCGTGAAATATTTCAAAGCAACATACATAACGTAACATGAATCGTGTCCTTCCATCTCAAAACTGCCACACTTACCTTCTTATCCAAGATAATCAAGTGACTAACTTGTTAAGATTTCGCGAAAACATAAGTAGATAACAATTTAAATTAACAAGGTTACGAGTTGATTAACGCAAAATCTGAACTAGTTATTCATTTAATTATCTATTGAACTACTAGTAGTTACTTTTTAAGATTTCACGTTGCTACTTAATAATTGGTAACAAGAAAGTATTTCGTGTTTCATAGGTTTTAAGTTGTTATCTAGATAATTAATACAAAAGTTAGTTAAATAACGTGTGACAGTAGTATGACACCATACATGTGACATTATATTTACACAAACTAAGCATTTGTTTACATGCATTAAAAACAAATTAAGAACGCGCTTGTGTGCACATACAGTACCATTAGCGAGCGAAACAACGTCCATCCTCATCATTTTGAAGATCAGTGTATAAGAAGATTACGGTTCAGCGATGTTGAGTCGTAGGATTTTCTTGTGTCGTGGGCAACGTTTTGAATCTCATATTTTAGAAATTAATAAAGGCAAAATTATTTCCTCTTTTGTTGCTAAAAATAACTTACCAGTTAGAAACTATGACCTAAAAAACAATAAGCCACAGCATAGTCGTCTGACTGGCATAAAGGAAACGTTTAATTCTTTAAATTTACAATGATCCCACAATGACTTTGGATTTTTTTTTAATGCAGCAATTACATATGCAGTAATTTAACCAATATTTATCTAAACTCTTTCTTTTTTTCTATAAATTGGGCATCAATACCTACAACTTTAAGGGATGAATAGTGGATATTACGTGAGTGTCTTTTTATATTGAATTTATTAAACGAGTTGAATAAAACAATAAAATGCGAGTTTAACAAATTCAGTGTGTAACATCACAAATGTAATATTCTTTTTATCACATGTTAGCTTTTCCTGCAATCAAAAATTCTACTTTTAACTATTATAAACAAGTCAATTTGACCAACGTCTCCTATACTATAAACGACTTCGACGTCAAAGTTTATTGTAGGGATCATTCACGTTTCTTTTGTGTGTGTGTATTTTGTTAAAACGTCTGCAGAGGCCCGCGGGAATGTTTGTGACCGAGACCGAAGGTCTCGCTATTCTTCCATAAAACAAGAGAGTCATGATGACCCTGAATCGCTCACCTGAGTATACTGAACCACATGTTTCAAATGGCAAACTGATGCTAAAATATTAGAAAGTAGATCAGTAGGTCACATTTATGGTCACTGAAACACAGTTTAAAGATTGGTGTGCAAAACTGTGCATGTCATCCAAATTTCAAGACTGGATCTTAAAAAGAGTGGTCACAAGCAAAACTTTACGCACGGACACACGGACGACGTAGACCTACTGACCTAGTTTTTGACCGCAGTTGACCCAGTTTCGAACTTGACCTAGATACCATCAAGATGAATATTCAGACCAACTTTCATACAGATCCCATGAAAAATTTCGCCTCTAGAGAGGTCACAAGGTTTTTCTATTATTTGACCTACTGACCTAGTTTTTAAAGGCACGTAACCCAGTTTTGAACTTGAACTAGATATCATCAAAGTGAACATTCTCACCAATTTTCATGAAGATCCGCTGAAAATTGTGGCCTCTAGGGAGGTCACAAGGTTTTTATATTTTTACACCTACTGACCTAGTTTTTGATCGCAAATGACCCAGTTTCGAACTTGACCTAGACATCATTAAGACGAAGATTCAGACCAACTTTCATACAGATCCCATGATAAATATCGCCTCTAGAGAGGTCGCAAGGTTTTTCTATTATTTGACCTAATTACCTAGTTTCTGAGGCACATAACGCAGTTTCAAACTTAAATTAGATATTAGCAAGATGAATATTCTGACCTATTTTCTTGAAGATCCATTGAAAAGTATGGCCTCTAGAGAGGTCACAAGGTTTCTCTATTTTTAGATCTACTGACCTAGTTTTTGACCGCACGTAACCTAGTTTCAAATTTAAACTAGATATCATCAAGATGAACATTCTCATCAATTTTCATGAAGATCCATTGAAAAATATGGCCTCTAGGGAGGTCACAAGGATTTTCTAATTTTAGACCTATTGACCTAGTTTTGGACCGCACATGATCCAGTTTCAAACATGACCTAGATATCATCAAGATAAACATTCTGACTAATTTTCGTGAAGATCCATTGAAAAATATGACCTCTAGGGAGGTCACAAGGATTTTCTATTTTTAGATCTACTGACCTAGTTTTGGACCGCACATGCCCCAGTTTCAAACTTGATCTAGATATCATCAAGATAAACATTCTGGCCAATTTTCATAAAGATCCCATGAAAATATTTTGGTGGAACTAAGATAGTTCTTGAAAAACATGTGATTGGATATACATGTTTCGAGGTCACAAATACTGACAATAATTATAAGAAATAAATGAAAATAAAAGTTAGATTTGTAAAATACCGAGTTCAGCCGTATCAACGTCCGTGCATATTTTTATTCCACTAGTCTCCAAACAGTATTCCCATAATCCAATGTTGAGAATAACATTCGATAAATTCGCCTCCTCCCAGTACTTTGACGAGAACGACACTATACCAAAAATAAGTGCTAACCCTGAAACTCCGATACCAGCGAGACCAAGAACATTAAATTTTGCCATGATCGAATAAAGTCTTACTCGCTTAAAAGTTTTGAAACTGCTAGACTGATTCTTCAGAGTTTCTTTTATACTTGTACATACGTGTGTTGCCCTGAAACGGCATATAAACAAGGAACAAACAAAAAGAAATAAATTGTTTCTTGTCCGCAGGCTGAAGGATTATTGTATATTTTCGTCTGTGCTTTTAATATTCATATTTAAAAGCTTTCCTGTGTGTTAGATTTTACTCTTCTTAAGTTTATTATAGATGTGAAATGAACATTTGTTTTAATCATCTATTCTTATATATTCAAGTGTTGTAGACTTTCCTATTCTTTATCTTTTGCGTGTTGTATTTTTTCCATGCCCCGTAGGTTCTCCTATCTACACGTATTTGCATGCCGTAGTTCGTCCTAACTACATGTAGCTGCATGTCGTAGTTCCTACTATCTATATGTATTTGCATGTCCTACTGTCTCCTAACTACATGTATTTGCATGTCGTACTTTCTCCTAACTAAATGTATGTGCATGTCGTACTTTCTCCTAACTAAATGTATGTGCATGTCGTACTTTATCCAAACTACATCTATTTGCATGTCTTACTTTCTTCTAACTAAATGTATGTGCATGTCGTACTTTCTCCAAAACTACATGTATTTGCATGTCTTACTTTCTCCTAACTAAATGTATTTGCATACCGTACTTTCTCTTAACTACATGTATTTGCATGTCGTACTTTCTCCTATCAAAATGCATTTGCCTGTCGCAGTTTGCATGTTGTATTTTCTCCTATCTACATGTATTGCCATGTCGAAGCTTCTGCTGTATATGTGTATTTGCAGGTCGCAACTTCTCCTATCTCCATGCATTTGGCTGTTATAAATTTTCCAATTTACATGCATCTGCATTTTGTAGTTTCTGTTTACATGTATTTCCTGTTTTAGTTTTTCGCATTTGTATACTGGACTTTTTTCAATTCGTGTATATTTTCATGTTATAGTTTCTCAAATCTACGAGTATTTGCATGTTGCACTTTCTCATATTAATATTTACATTTGTATGTTGCATATTATTCTGTTTGTGTATAATTTCCTGCTGTTCATTTTTGCTATTCGTGTGCATCTATGTGTTATAAGTGTATCTGCATATCTAAGTTCTTTGATTTTGACTATGCCATACCTTCTACTATGTGTTGCTAACTGCAGATTTATTTTAACATTTGCTATTCATATTCATTATGCATGCTGTGAATTCTCCTTTTTGTATGTATTTGGGTGCAGCTCCTGCTGTTTCATCGTGTGTATAATCATCATTTGAATTTGTAACTTCTCCTAACAACACTTACTCATCAATTCATATGTATGCGTTTACACTACTGATTTAAATATTATTAGTCTTAAAACGTAACAAATTGATGCCTTAAAAGCTTGCTCATTGTACATGGTTACTACGTATGTTTTAGAAGCATGCGTGTTGTGCATGGTACATTGATAATACTGTTGGAACATGGTACAGACATACTTTGAATCCTCTGACACCTCGAATCATTCGTGTTGTACATGGTACTTCAAATGACTTTGGGACATTTGCAGTATACAAAGTAAATACATACCTTGACTACTTTTTTAGCATTTGTGTTTTACATGATGCATAAATATTTGAAATGTTTTGGAGCATTTCTTTTGTACATTAACACCTTGAATATTTTAGAGCATTTGTATTTCAATGAACACTGAATGCAGTTGTATATAGTAGATGGATGCTTTTTGGAGAAACCGTTATGTATACAGAAATGTACTTGAAATAATTATATTTATGTATATAAGTTTTTTACAATAAAAAAAAACAACTTACATTAATTTTAGATAATTGTCTTTTATTATAGCGCTGTGAAGAAGGTGTTTGACGTGGTAACAAGAACCAAACAGGAAAATATGTTTGCCGTGTTTTTACATTTGCATTAATGGCTGCTGATCAACTAAAATGTACGTACTTTGAGATTGTAAAACGACTTTATTGTTAAAATAATTGATTATTCCACATATAGTTAAATTCTCACATGAATGTCCGGGGTGCACAAACTCTTTTTGTAAAGAATAAAAATGCAAATATTGACATTTCCGCTCAGTTACAAATGGCGATAGTTCGTTGGGTCAGTCGGTCAGTTTCGGGTATTTTTCCCTTATTTATATAGCTATATTGTTGTGAATTGGAACCTGTGCCTGTACATTAGTTTGCTACTTGAAACTGTAATAAAATCAGTTCGTTACAAGAGTTTAGCGCCTTTTCAATGCCACATAGGACAACAAGGCTTTTATTAGTAGAGATACAGGACTTGTTTTTGTATAGAATATTCTTAGTTTTTAAGGGCAAGAAAAACAAAGTTAAATATTCTTTAAATTTATTTAGAAGGATTTCTTTCTTTCTGCCGTAACTTCTTTGACATACGAATGTATTGCAGATATTTGTCAGCTAATACATTGATAAATTTTTAGCAATGCTCAGATGAGTTTTTGTGATCACTCGATGCCCGGCGTCTGTCCGTCTGTCTGTCAACATTTAGCTTGTGTATGCGATAGAGGCTGTATTTTTCAACTGATCTTCATGAAACTTTGTCAGAATGATTACATTGATGAAATCTAGGCCGAGTTCGAAAATGGGTCATCTGAGTTCAAAAACGAGGTCACTAGGTCAATTCAAAGAAAAACCTTGTGTATGCGATAGATGCTGTATTTTTCAACTGACCTTCATGAAATTTGGTCAGAATGATAACCTTGATGAAATATAGGCCAAGTTTGAAAATGGATTATCTGGGATGAAAAACTAAGTCACTAGGTCAAATCAAAGAAAAACCTTGTGTATGCGATAGAGGCTGTATTTTTCAATTAATCTTCATGAATTTTGGTCAGAATGATAACCTTGGTGAAATTTAGCTGAGTTCGAAAATGGGTTATCTGGGGATAAAAACTAGGTCACTAGGTCAAATCAAAGAAAAACCATGTGTATGCAAAAGAGGATGTATTTTTCAATTAATTTTCATGAATTTTGGTCAGAATGATTACATTGATGAAATCTAGGCCGAGTTCGGAAATGGGTCATCTTGGGTCAAAAACTAGGTCACTAGGTCAAATCAAAGGAAAACCTTGTGTATGCGATAGAGGCTGTATTTTTCAATTGATCTTCCTGAAATTAAGTCAGAATGATAACCTAAATGAAGTTAAGGCCAAGATTGAAAATGGGTCATCTGGGGTCAAAAGGTAGGTCACTAGGTCAAATCAAAGAAAAACCTTGTGTTTGCGATAGAGGCTGTATTTTTCAATTGATCTTCATAAAATTTGGTCAGAATGATTGCATTGATGAAATCTAGGTCAAATGCAAATATGGGTCATCTGGGGTCAAAAAATAGGTCACTAGGTCAAATCAAAGGAAAACCTTGTGTATGCGATAGAGGCTGTATTTTTCAACTGATCTTCCTGAAATTAAGTCAGAATGATTGCCTTGATGAAATCTAGATAGAATTTTTCAACTGATCTTCATGAATTTTTTTCAGAATGACAGCCTTGATTAAATCTAGGTCAAGTTCGAATATGGGTCATCTGGGTTCAAAAACTAGGTCACTAGGTCAAATCAAGTAAAAACCTTGTGTATGCAATAGGGGCTGCATTTTACACTGGATTTTCATAAAATTTGGTCAGAATGGTTGCCTTGATGAAATCTAGGTCAGATGCGAATATGGGTGGTCTGGGATCAAAAACCAGGTCACTAGGTCAAATCAAAGAAAAACCTAGCGTATGCGATAGAGGCTATATTTTGTAATTGATCTTGATGAAATTTGGTCAGAATGATAGCCTTGATGAAATCTAGGTCAAGTTCAAAAATGAGTCATCTGGGGTCAAAAACTAGTTCAGATCAAAAAAGTACTTGTTTATACTTAAGATTTTTGCTCCAATTTTAATGATAATCGGTAATATTTTTTTCCATGAAATCACTAGGTCAAACATGTTTACACTGTTATGTAATGTTTCTCAGGTGAGCGACATAGGGCCATCTTGGTCCTCTTGTTTAAAGATTGTGTTGGCTTTCTAGAAAAAAACCTTCATATGGTATTTCTCAAGTATTTATAGAAAGTTATAGAAAGTCTCACAAATTCACAATAGATTTTTTTCTGTAAATCTTGTCCAGATACTAGATCTGTAAAAGTTGTCCAGATACTAAATCTGTAAAACTTGTCCAAACATGTCCAGATACTAGATCTGTAAAACTTGTCCAGATACTAGATCTATAAAACTTATCCAGACACTAGATCTGTAAAACTTGTCCAAACTTGTCCAGATACTAGATCTGTAAAACTTGTCCAGATACAAGATCTGTAAAACTTGTCCAGTTTCTAGATCTGTAAAACTTGTCCAAGATACTAGATCTGTAAAAGATCTGTAAAACTTGTCCAGACACTAGATCTGTAAAACTTGTCAAGATACTAGATCTGTAAAACTTGTCCAGACACTAGATCTGTAAAACTTGTCCATATACTTGATCTGTAAAACTTGTCCAGATACTAGATCTATAAAACTTGTCCAGACACTAGATCTGTAAAAGATCTGTAAAACTTGTCCAGACACTAGATCTGTAAAACTTGTTCAAACTTTTCCAGATACTAGCTAGATCTGTAAAACTTGTACAGATACTAGATCTGTAAAACTTGTCCAGATACTAGATCTATAAAACTTGTCCGAGATACTAGATCTGTTAAACTTGTCCAGATTCTAGATCTGTAAAACTTGTCCAGACACTAGATCTGTAAAACTTGTCCAAACTTGTCCAGATACTAGATCTGTAAAACTTGTCCAGATACTTGATCTGTAAAACTTGTCCAGATACTAGATCTGTAAAACTTTTCCAAGATACTAGATCTGTAAAAGATCTGTAAAACTTGTCCAGACACTAGATCTGTAAAACTTGTCAAGATACTAGATCTGTAAAACTTGTCCAGACACTAGATCTGTAAAACTTGTCCATATACTTGATCTGTAAAACTTGTCCAGATACTAGATCTATAAAACTTGTCCAGACACTAGATCTGTAAAAGATCTGTAAAACTTGTCCAGACACTAGATCTGTAAAACTTGTTCAAACTTTTCCAGATACTAGCTAGATCTGTAAAACTTGTACAGATACTAGATCTGTAAAACTTGTCCAGATACTAGATCTATAAAACTTGTCCGAGATACTAGATCTGTTAAACTTGTCAGATTCTAGATCTGTAAACACTTGTCCAGACACTAGATCTGTAAAACATTGTCCAACTGTCCAGATACTAGATCTGTAAAACTTGTCCAGATACTTGATCTGTAAAACTTGTCCAGATACTAGATCTGTAAAACTTTTCCAAGATACTAGATCTGTAAAAGATCTGTAAAACTTGTCCAGACACTAGATCTGTAAAACTTGTTCAAACTTGTCCAGATACTAGATCTGTAAAACTTGTACAGATACTAGATCTGTAAAACTTGTCCAGATACTAGATCTATAAAACTTGTCCAAGATACTAGATCTGTTAAACTTGTCCAGATTCTAGATCTGTAAAACTTGTTCAGATACTAGATCTGTAAAACTTGTCTAGATACTTGTAAAACTTGTCCAGACACTAGATCTGTAAAACTTGTCCAGATACTTGTAAAACTTGTCCAGACACTAGATCTGTAAAACTTGTCCAAACTTGTCCAGATACTAGATCTAGTTTTCAATACAATCTGGTACAAAGTTTTAACCAACAAGGCGAGCTGTTGAATTCTGAGAAAAATCGAGAAAAGACAGTTCATAAATGATAATTTAATTTGCAATATGTCTTAGAATCTACGTGAAAATACAGTGTTGGCTCACTTTATACATTTCATAAATAATTCTAAGTACACATTCCTTTATTTGGAATACATCTTCAAAGCAGTTTACAATTTCATCATGTATGCAGCATAAACATTTGATTAACGTGTATGACTCTAAGTTATCTTTAAAATGAGTTGAACGTTTTTTTTTTATAGGAGTAACGTTAAACATTTACTATGTATTTCGTTGGAAGTAAGTGAAAAGGGTAAAATTCTATCATTCAGAAATTCGCCTATAATAATTTGTGTTTAATAGATATGAAAAAAATAAATAAAATTTAAAAAACAGCAAGAAGTAAGTCATTTTTCAATTCAAATCGTATTGATTCATACTGAATTGTAAGCATTACATAAACATATATCAAACAGGAAAAGGTAGCAAAATATCTAGCTTTTTTATATATATATATAAATATTCATATAAACAAAACAGTTTGGCTTTCTTTATTATTACAGTTCTTAAAAAGTGTTGATATTAAGGATATGAACAACGTGAAAAAAAAGTATTTCAGTTTTGGTCTTTGTGCAGTAATAAGGCCATTAAAAGAAGCCAGGTTAACTGCTTCTTAGTTAAGAAAATACTTTTATAAATGGAGCTACTCATATTGCTATCTTCTTTTTTTTTGGATTTAACGTCGCACAGACACATGATAGGTCATATGGCGACTTTCCAGCTTTAATGGTGGAGAAAGACCCCAGGTGCCCCTCCGTGCATTATTTCATTACGAGCGGACACCTGGGAAGAACCACCGACCTTCCGTAAACCAGCTGGATGGCTTCCTCACATGAAGAATTCAACGCCCCGAGTGAGGCTCAAACCCACCACGATGAGGGGCAAGTGATTTGAAGTCAGCGACCTTAACCACTCGGCCACGGAGGCCCCTGAAACTAGTAAGAGGAATATCTCCACGTATACTGTACAAATTGTTTTTATACAAATCATACAGCCGCTTTATTGTTGTATTGAGAGGGGTTTTTAATTTCTGGATTAGAACTAATGCGAGCAAATGTTACCAATTTAAGTGGCGTGGCTATGGATTTCGCCAAATATTTGTCCATTATATTATTTAAACATTCCTACAAATCTCCGTACTTTTCCACTTTAAACACATAGCAATGGAAATTTAATACTTGTTGTATTGACTTCTGAACAGTGAAATGATATTCTCGGGCAAAAAAAAAACAACATGACAACAAGATTAATCAATTGTTCAAACATATTTCAACAAATACAGTGGAAGCGAGTAAACAAAAACCTGGTACTATAGTTCGTTTTTGTAAACATCATGTTAGTAAACATTAAACAGAACAGAACATTTTATTTAGGATTATAGTAATATGCAATATATAAAATACAACACAAAATTTAGCATTAACGGGAGAGACAAATTTACACCTGAATTAACGTATCGCATATTAGTTCGTTAATTTTAAAAACTAAAAAAAAGCACCCCTGCTTTTCAGTTATTAAGCAGAAATGTATTAAAATACTGATAATAAACTGAATTGTTCTTAATTGATCATTTATTTCTGGTTAATAAAAGTGTTTTAGAAGCAAATAAAACAAACTAACACATAAGATTTCTAAAATGAATGGGTTATATATTACAGGATTGTAAAAAAAACTTTTAAAGAAGTGAGAATGAACTGTTTAACTGCAAAACTTTATCACAAAAATACTTTGATGTTGTACTTGTACACAAATCTAGTGATTGCAACATATTAATTCTGTTCATACGATTCTTAAACTGAATCTGCCAAATATTTTACTGTGAGTGTTACTTATATACCAACAATACGTGAAGATATTACTGTTAGTTCTACGAATATCCATTGAAATCAACCGATGCCACTGATGGGCAACATACTTCCATTGTTTCACAAGAGGGAACTGCCAGACAAACTCACCATATAGGACATTGTTGGGTGTAGAATTACCAGTGCCTAAAAAAGAACCGCATGGCTCTGGACTGAATAGCATTTATACAGGAGTATGACTTTGTACCGCAGACTGACGAACCATGCATAGGCTATGACAGGCCATACTGTGCCGTCATAAAGTAAATGTCATCGAAAGCATCAATAGCCCAAGAGCTCTTCCAGCACTCTGAGCAAAAGGCTCAAGGCGATTACACTGAAGTCTAAATAGTCATCAAACAAAAGACCAAGGTAGGTTTATCTGCCTGTCACTTATAGTTCATGATCATCACATGTGAAATTATATGAAATTCTGTTTACAGACTTTGGTCTAAAATGCACAATAGTTATGCTAGGCCTACTTTTAGACAGATTCATAATCATTGTATTAAACATTACACAATTCATTAAAAAATATTTAAGCATAAAATGCAAATCTTCTTCATTCTCAGCTAAAAGAATAATCGTCTGCATATAAAAGAATGCAAACTTTTTCATATTCTATACGTATACCTCTACCAGCAGCCTTTATTTTTACAGCTAAATCATTAATAAACCATCATATTTATATAGAAAACTTACAAAAAGAATGGGAAAATGATTTTAAATGCAACCACCATTATTGGAATATAATATTAGGCCACACCAAATTGATTACTTGGTCAACGGATTTCCCGCTCCATTTTTATCCAAAATCAAAAACAAATATTTTTTTTTGAAAATCAGCTTCCGCTCGCTTCAGTTTTTGCAGACCGATTTCAAAATTTCATAGCGGGCGTTTTTCACTGTTTAGGGGCCTTATTATCACTGTGAAGCGACAGTAATTCATAAAATTTAATACTTTTAATCATAATTGTTCATTAAAACACCAGAAGAACATGTTTGAGGCTCTGTGTTGTCCCAGTTTGCAAAACTGACAGCCGAAATGACAGTTAGATTGTGTATATAAATCCTTGAAAGATCATCAGAAAGAGTTCCCGTTGAACATTTTTTTCTCAAGATGAACATCAATATCTCATTATTTAAAACAGTGTCATTTGATAATGGCTGGTGATTAAAACAACGTTTTGCTTCAATCCTTAAAATTATACACATATATCAGCAGTAATTTGGTAGTACTTAAATGATGAACAGGCGGTATAATTCAGTTTGGACTTCACATACAGTGTTACATCATAAATAATGTATTGTTGAAATAACTTTGATTTTAAGGACTGGAACATTGCTTCTATCAGCTATGTAAAATGAACATAATTTTCTTGCGGAGAAGGGATACGCACATGGAACTTTATTAGGGCAAAGGAATCCTAAAGAGCTTACAAACTCACAATCCAAGAAAACAAGCATTAAAGGCTTACTTTTTTATTTTTCAAGTGGAGTTGAAAAACAAGAATATTATATAATTGTTTATAGATCCTTTTTCAGATTTGTTTAATGGGTACCATCAGATCTATTTATGAAAAAGAAACTGAAGATGATAATGCATTTATTGTTAAGATTTGCATCATCAAAAGTAAGTTTTTCCTTATCTGCCAAAGTTAAAAGTGAAATCAAAGAACAACAGAAAGTGCAAAATTTGTCATTGAATTTACAAGTGAATTTGGCCATCAGTGGATGATGGATTTCCTGGTATCTTGTGAAATTGCATGGAAAGTTGGCTGACACTATGGTATATAGGTCATGAGTATACCTAATGTACTGATGAGGTGATTGCAGAATTTTCCATATATATATATAATGATTTCTGTTATACACTACATGAGAGTAACAGCTTTCTTATTCTTATGTAGTGGCATAGAATCTAAGACAAAACCCTTTATGTGGCCAGGGTACTGGCTTGCCTAGGATAAAACTTGGCAAACACATTAGTTCTATACACTAGAAATACGGTCAAATTGCCAGATTTTCTTGTATCCGCCTGTTGTCCCCCCCCCCACCAGTTTGTTTAAATGTCTAATTGTTTGTAATGTATTTTGGGAACAGTTTGTAATTTAACCTTCAACATTTAAAGATCTTTGGTTCTTTTATGTCTTTTCAAGCCATTTTGATATGTTTTTGCAGTGCTTGTTGACTTTTGTGACAAGGTTTTTTTATTTTTTTCTTCAAATCGCTCCTCGCCCGCTCCAAAAGTAGGTGAAATCCAAAAACAAATATTTTTATTTTTATTTCGCTCGCTCGCTCCTAAATTTTTTGGAAAAAATCCGATGACCAAGAAATTAATTTGGTGTGGCCTTACTGGATAAATTCAAAAAATTATTGTGTTCTATCTATACTGAATTTTCGATTTCAATAGTAATTTGCTTAAAGTGAATTTAAAAATTTGAATAGACAGAACTTAAAAAAAAAGACTTGCTTTTCCCCCTAAAACGTAATGAAATTTATAACATATTCCTAAATAAATTTCTTATTGTTTTATTATTATGTTTAATCAACAAATATTTTCATTTTCATAAAAAAAATGCCAAAAATAGGTATAACTTTTAAAGTTATCACATATTTATTAAATAAAATACCCTGTTTCCACTTCTCACTAATAGGTAGGCTGACTTTCCAATAAACAATGACCCTTGTTTATTGGAACCATACAGCGATAGCCCCCCACTCCCCCCACCAGCTATGCTAATGAAGACAGAAATCCCTTGGCCCACTGCCAAGATCCAGGCCGTTAAAATTCAACTTAATTTGTACTTAAATAAATGCTGTATTTAACAGTGACTTATAAGCCCATGGGGCTGCCCCGAACCCGTAGTTGGTATCTCAATGATCGTGCGTGGAAAGTAGGGCATCTGACGGTAGATATGTTGGTTGATGCCCTAAATTGGAAGAAACGGTTGGCTCTGGTCGCTTTGTGTCAGTGGACTCTCAGGGACTTCTACGGTGCCATTCGTGATCTTGAAGAGCATCGACAGCCGGGCTATATATCGTCTGTGTTGTAAGGGTTCCCAACCAAGTTCTTTGGTGACGAAACGAGTCACTTTCCTCTGGACCTGTTCAAGGGTGTGTATATCGAAAGTGCAGGCCTGATCCCAGACTGCGGAGGCGTATTCGCTAGTAGGCCTGATGATGGTAGTGTAGGCTGCTGATTTGACCTGTGGTGTTCTGTCGATAAGCCCAAATGTCCTGTTATTTCTCCAAGTGAGGTTATCGCTAACTGCAACACCCAGCTACATGGTGTTTTCAGTCGTCTCGAATATGACCATGTTGAAACAACTCGGATTCAAACAGCACTGGCTACATTGAAGTTTACATAATAATTCCAGTACAAATATTTTTGCCTTTATCCTGTTTTTATCCCTACTAACGTCTTCCTTTCTGCACAACAGTTTATGTGTATGCTGTTTTCTCTATTCTCAGGGGCCTAAGGGGTTGTTTTATTCCCAATAACAGATTAACGATTTCAGAAACAGTATTTGGGTATTATTTTGTAGAAAATTCACTTGTCTTTCAGACGGAGCCATTTGAAGTTACAGAAATTATCCCATTAATTATTTTGTTACTATATTTGAAACCACCCTCAACCACAGAAATGGACCAAGAATTTCTCGTAGTCCCGTGGATTTAGATTTGACTCTTCATCACAAACATTTTTTTTTGTAGAATTTAAAACATTAAAATGACCATGGTGTAATAAAAAGGTATATTCTGTAGTAAAAGCATCAAGAAATTTGACAATAATTGCATTTAGTGAACAATTTATTGCAATTTTGCTTTCGCCATCAGAAAAAAATAAGGATTTTTTTGTTGAAAATTCAGTAAAATGACAATATTTTCATCAATTTGCGTTCAAATCACTTAAAATTTCCAGTGTGTCAGTTTTGTACCATAACTGTCTAGAAAATAACAAACATTATATAATTTGACAACTTTAAGGCAATCCCCACCCCACACCCCCACCCTGAGAATACCCGGCGGAGAAACGGGGAATATAGGCCTATATTTCGCAGTTAATGTGTTAGGTTTCTGCACCTTTTTTATCACAACTGTTAGGAAGCACTAGGTACAGATCGAGTAGCCTAGGAAATCTCTAACCCCCACGCATGGCTTGCCATTACTATTAAAAAGAAGAAGATTTTTATTTTATGCTAACTGATGAAATACTGTGTTTTATCAGTGAGATATAATCCATATCACTCACTGTAAATCATATAGCTTTGCTAAAACAAGATGAAAACTGTAGTCGCACTTTGTTTGGCCTATATTTTTCGATTCAAATTGTTTTACTTATTTTTAAGTTAATGAGAATTTCATAACGTTATGCAACAAGAAATAAAATAAAATTGAACTTTATGTCGTGTGTGTCTTTCTAACGTCACAGCACGTCTTGTCTTTTTGACGTCGCAACACGTCTGACGTCATGTTCGTTTCCACGCGTCTGTTTCCCGCGCTGAGATTAAAAAGTGTTGCAAAATGCAAATCTCAACTTAATTAAGCATAAAATAAAAAGAAAATTTGTCTGTTTTTCGTGAATATAGAATATCTCACCTCAAAGTGAGAAAACGTTCACGCGCTCGTGAAAATATTTGAAATTTTCTCATAGAATCTATTCCATATTCGCTCAAGACAAACAAATATCCTCTATTTATTGATACTATTGTGCTAAATGAAACTTTTTATAATGGTACTGCTTTTTAAAAATATTTTCTTCTTTCAACTGTTAAAAATAATAACACTTAAAAAGATAATAAAAGCGTCGGCTAAAGTATTTACAAATTTTGTCTATCTTAAAAAGAGAAGAGAACTTTCTTATCAACCCTCTAAAGTGATTTACACAGAACAGTAGTTTCATGATTGACCGGAAATTAGGAAAAAAAACAAAACAAAACAGCTGAAATAAAAGAGTAAATTACAACAGAATATTTTTATCCACAGTCATGACCGAAAAGGGATCTGGTAAATATTGCTTTTCATTGAATTAAGGTTTTAGCGTTAGACCTTGACACTGTTGAATGTCATGATTTCTGGTAGAAACTGAATCAGTGAATGCCCTGTTTTTAACCTAATTTTTATACAGGTACAGTGCTTTAGGGTATAGGAGAGATCGTGTTTGTAAACAAATCCATTGTATTTTCTATTTTTAGAACTGATAAGACAAAGACCGGGTGGCAGACGCCGAGCGTCCATGTTTTTTTGTAAACAGTGATGTTTTTCTAACGGCTTAAACTTTCTTAAAACACAAATAATATCAATAATTTTTTGATCAATGGAAAGTGTATAAAACAAGCAATTTATTGATTACTTTTGATTATAATTTCGAAATTAAAAGGATTAATTATGAACGCTTAACTTACAGTGTTTTTTCAAAAAGTTTGGAGGATCGCTACGCCGCTATTAAAATCTTATGTCATTTAAAACGGTTATTCATTTTAAAAAGATATTTAAATGGGAAAATATGAAAATCGTAAGCATTTCAAAACTTTTTGAATTTTTAAAATCCATAAATGAGCGAAAAAGTTATTAAAAATTAAAAATTCAGATCCCATACACAAACGATGTAAAAACATTTGTTTTACCCACCACCAGATAAACAGGTATTTATGCGTGACGTCATGGCGATCTCTCCTATAGCGGATAGCTAACTAATTTTTCTTGCATTCTAATTCAAAGAAACAAAATTTAATAGTTTTTTTTCTGTATATCAGACAGAAAACAGCTATTCTTTTCAAAACATTCAGGTTTTAATAGAAATTCATGTGATTTTTCTCTCCATGCTATTGTTTATGTACGTGGTGGTTTAGGGTGTACAGGATAGCTTTGGTCATGTTTTCCATTATTAGTTTAAAATCCACATCTAAACAAACTTCCCAATATTTTTTTACTATAAATCAGAATAATAATGTATTCTCTTTTCAAAAACATTCAGCTTTTTAAATTTCTATCAAATACTTTTCATTCATTGATGTTTTTTATATACACACTCATTTAGTCAGTAAAGGATAGCCTCGATTTTTATTTGATAACATATGAAAAATAACACAACAAGCAATCATTTAAAATGTATGTCAGAATATCTGTCTGCATGCCAGTTAAAGAATGATATGAAAATTTATACAATAATTCAAGTCTAAATATAAAATTAATCAATCTATCCTCTATACCCTAAAATCCGCTATACCCTAAAGCACTGTATCTGCATATACTTCTTTTATGCTTTTATTCTTTACTCTCTTTGTCAGTTGACGTGCATCAAAGTCTGTGTCCTCGCAAGGGGTTTGACTGTATGGAAGATAGATACTAGTAGATAGAAGGCAGTGGCTAGGGTTACAGTACCGTAATCTTATCCTCCAATTCTAGGATTATGGAAGTTCCGTATTTCTAGACAACCCTATGGGGATAGACTAGGATTACGGAAGTATTTAAGACGCATCAAATATATGTTACAACATGCATAAATGATGTTGTAAACTTACTTATTTCACTTAAAATAGCGACTTTTCATGCCTGTTGTATTATTTCGTGTTATCGATCCGCCATTTTGGGTTAGTAAAGGAAGAAAGAGAAAAGAAAAAAATATAGAGAAGAACGATTAAAAATGAAAAAAAAAATGCAAAATCATGACTATGAAATATTAACATACTCTAAACAAAAAACAAAATTACAACATAATAATACTGGTACTGATGATAAACCCGGACAGATGATAAAGTCGACCACCTTGGAATTATTCGATTGCAATCGGTTATTTATATAATTGAACTTACCATCTAATAGCTGTATCATTATGTAGATAATGTAGTATACTCACAGCGCATGCGTATATTTTATACACACCCAGTTTGGGATGTTGTTTCAGCAGTTGTTAAGGCGCACTCATATAATAAACATATACTTATAGTAAGAATACTGTGTTGGTCATTCTTTACAATAAGACATGGTGTCAGAAAATTAACAATTTTAATACATCCGCATTTGTCAGGATTATTAACAATCATTGTGCATATAGTGCATATAGTGTATCGGATTTAAATAATGGATTTAACCGGTGTACCGACGCCTACAATGGACTGGGACAGTCCGAATTTGTTGGAAACATTCAAAACCTTTAGAGGTCACGCGGAATTGATATTCCAGGGTCCGTTAAAGGGGAAAGATGAACCAGTACAAATCACATACTTGCTCCTATGGATGGGACAAAAAGGAAGAGAAATTTATAAAACTTTAGTGTTGACAGCTGATCAGAAAAAATCAGTAAAAGCTACCGCCGACGCATTTGAAAAACACGTTCAGCCGAAATCAAACCCAGTATTTGCGCAGTTCAAATTTAATAATGAAGTGCAAGGTGAAAATACCATGGAACAATTCATCACACGACTTAAGATACTTGCAAATGACTGTTCTTATGGCGAAGCCTACAAGGAAGATTTGATTAGAGATCGAATCGTGTTCGGTGTAAAGTCTTCCAAAATTAGAGAGAAGCTTTTGACAGTAGGTGAGAAACTAACACTGGCGAAAGCTGTTGACATATGTCAAACTGTAGAATATGCACAAGAGCAAATGAATAACATGCAAGAATCGTCTTCTATTAACTTTGTACGGAAAACTACTCACAAAAAAGAGGAATCGAGAAAACGAGATATAAAGTGCAAAGGCGGGTCGCGGAAATCAACGGAAAACAAGCCCGATGTCGCGCACAAATCGTGCCAAAACTGTGGTCAATTCCATGGGGACAAACAGTGTATGGCAAAGGGAGTGCAATGCCGAAACTGTAAAAAATGGAATCACTACGCGAGGGTGTGCAGGAGTAAACGTGTCAATGAAGTGAGGGCTGATGATTCATCTGAGGATATTTACATTGATACAGTAATTAGTGCTGTGGACAAGATGTGCAATCAGGCATTTGTGGATATTAAAACTGGACCTCTTGGGAAACAAATTTCTTTCAATATAGACACTGGCGCACAAGTGAATATTTTACCTCATTTTGCATTGCAACAATTAGGTGTAAAAAACGCACTTTGTTCCACTGTAACGAAGCTCACAGGTTATAATGGCAACCCTTTAGTATGTCTAGGTTCCATTACCCTGCAGTGTACCCATGAACCTTCTGCACAGACCAAGTATGTAGAATTTCATGTAGTAGTAGAGACACCCAGTCACCACCCTTGTTTGGTTTTCAGACTTCCATAGATTTTGGCCTAGTTAAACTCGCACATGCTGTCACTTCCAATTATGTATCCTCCCCCCTTAACAAAACAGCAGTGCTGAATGAATATTCCCAGGTTTTTAAGGGCATTGGCTCTATTCCAGGGCAATGTTCTATTTATCTGAAACATGATGCTAAACCTGTGGTTCATCCTCCACGTAGGATTCCTGTTGCATTACGAGATAAATGCAAGAAGGAGCTAGATAAGATAGAGAAATGGGGGTCATTACAAAAGTAAGTGAGCCTACTGAGTGGGTCAATTCAATGGTGACAGTACAGAAAAAATCAGGTGACTTGCGAATAGTACTTGATCCATCCGGGTGACTTGAACAGAAACATTCAACGTCCTTATCATCCGACGAAAACACTGGATGACATACTTCCCCAGCTAAACGGTGCTACATTTTTTACAAAATTAGACGCTAGGTCAGGTTACATTCAATACCATATTTGGGAGGTACAGGTATCTGAGGCTTCCAGTGGGTATTTCGTCTGCCATGGATCTGTTCCAAAAGAAAATAGACGAAATATTTGAGGGTCTCCCAGGGGTAGCTGCCATAGTAGACAATATTTTAGTATATGGCAAAACAAGGGAGGAGCATGATGCGAATTTGAGAGCAGTGCTCCAAAGGTCACTAGAACAAGGTATACGCCTTAATCCAGATAAGCTGGAGGTTGGGCAGTCCCAGATTAGTTATTTCGGTCATGTGATATCTAAACAAGGTCTTAGCCCAGATCCAGACAAGGTGTCTGCAATTCGAGAAATGCCTATCCCGGAAAATAGGTCACAACTCGAAACGGTACTTGGCATGAGTCACTATCTCGCTAGATATGCACCTAGGCTATCTGAGGTCACTTTGCCCTTACGAGAATTATTGGCGAAAGATGTAGAATTACTCTGGGGTGAATCACAGCAGCAAGCTTATGATCAGATGATTGATATCATAACGCAAGCTCCTGTCCTTGCTTTCTATGACCCGGCCAAACCCTTAGAGTTGCAAACCGACGCAAGTAGGTCAGGACTTGGGGCCACACTCCTTCAAGAAGGTAGACCTATAGGTTATGCCAGTAAAAGTCTTACGCCAAGCCAAATGAACTATGCTATGATTGAGTTAGAGTGTCTTGGACTGGTATTTGGCTTGAAGAAATTCCACCAGTGGGTGTATGGGAAAAAAGTCAAAATAGTTACAGACCACTTACCATTGATAGCTATATGTAAGAAACCCTTATTTGCTGCACCTGTTAGGTTACAGCGGCTGCTCTTAAACATTTCACAGTATGATATAGATGTCAGTTATAGGCAGGGAACTCAGATTCCTTTACCAGATACTTTGTCTAGATTTCCAGTCAAGGATACAGATCCGTCCCTGACGGAAACTGTAGAAGTCCAGGTTAATATGGTCAAAAGAAGCTTACCGGTAAGTGACCGGAAATTACAAGAAATCAAGGTCAATACTGACAGGGACGAACAACTTTTGTCCCTGAAGCAAGTCATTATTGAAGGTTGGCCTGATGAAAGAAATCACTGCAAGTCAGAACTGCTAGATTTCTGGAATTACAGGGATGAGCTTACCGTCATGGATGGGGTAATAATGAAGGGTCACAAAATTGTTATTCCTAAATCCCTAAGGGCAGACTTATTGTCAAAACTACATTCTTCAAGTCATATGGGAATAGAGAAAACAATAAGTAGAGCAAGTGATATTGTTTTCTGGCCTAGAATCACCCAGGAAATTAAAGGTCTCGTTCTGAAATGTCCTGTATGTTTGCAACACAGAGACTCAAACCAGAAAGAACCGCTTGTCTACACCCAAGTTCCAGAATACCCATGGCAGGTAGTTGGCACAGACCTATTTGAGTTCAATGGCAAAGACTTTTTGATAGTCGCTGACCATTATTCACATTACTTTGAGGTCAAAGAGCTGCCTAACTGTAGAAGTTCGACAGTTATAAGTAGGCTCAAGGGCATATTTGCTAGATTTGGCATACCAGAAATTGTAGTATCTGATTATGGGCCATGCTATGCATCTCATGAGTTTGCAAACTTTGCAAAGCTCTGGGATTTTACACACCAGACCACAAGTCCTTACCACAGCTCCGGTAATGGTTTTGCGGAAGCGTACATGAAAATTTGCAAGCGCATTTTCACGAAGGCCAGAGCATCAGGCACCGACCCAATGATAGGAATACAAGAATATAGGGTTACAAAACTTAAAATAGGTTTTTCACCCAGTGAAATCATGTCCCAACGTCAAATTAGGTCAGTGTTGCCAGTTGCTAAGTCACAATTACTTCCCCGGCAAATCTCACACAAGGTCATTCGTGAGAAATTGTCAGCAAACAAGGAAAGAGAGAAAGTGTATTATGATATGACAGCCAAGCATTTACCACCATTAGAAATAGGAGATTTGGCACGAATTCAGCAAGCAAATAAAAATTGGAGTCCTGCGGTAGTAGTGCAAAAACATCATGATAGGTCATACTCTGTTAAAACACCTGACGGTAACACATATCGTCGCAATAGGAGGCATTTGTTACAAACCAATGAATCAAAAGAGTGCATACCTGAAGTTGACATGCAAAATGTGGAAAATAACAACCTTTCGGCGCCTCAAGAAAATTCTGACTGTATTTCACAATTCTCAGATAAAAGCAATAAAAGGTCAGATAATGAAGCAAGTGAAAAAACATATATGAGTAAATCTGGCAGGGCAGTTAAACCTCCGACAAGGTTAATTGAAACAATGTAATATGATAACATTAGATAGCGGAACACGCGTGCTATGTAAACAGTGAACAGAGATAATTAAGTGCTGATAGCAAAAATATGCCATTCATGGAGAAACAGACTTTATGAATGAAATTTTACGTTATAGTAAATTTGGAGTATTTTGATTTATTTTATTTTAGCTTTCAGAAATTGTGTTTCTTGTTCTTTGCCAAAAGGGAGATGTATCATTATGTAGATAATGTAGTATACTCACAGCGCATGCGTATATTTAATACACACCCAGTTTGGGATGTTGTTTCAGCAGTTGTTAAGGCGCACTCATATAATAAACATATACTTATAGTAAGAATACTGTGTTGGTCATTCTTTACAATAAGACAATAGCAACCACTTACAACACCAACTGGTGTAAACTAAAACAAAATTGGTAAATATGCTGTATAAATTAATGAATAACATTTATTTGTATAACAAATATTTATCCAAAATTACTGGGGAAGAGAGTGTTTTTTTTCACCCATGCTCACTGTCAAAACATAATTAAAGGCCTGACATTGGGTCACTTTTCATTATTTGATAAGAAATGACTGTTGCAGCATTTTTGGGAAAGTTTCAATATAATACTTAGAGGAAAATTTTGTAAATGACAATGTGGTCGAATTTATCATCAGTCAACGCTCGTACAGTCCCCATTTTATATACCCCTTTTGGGGCCTCACTCCATGTGAGTTTGCTTAATAAACATAAATTTGAACTATGTAAAGTTTTCAGCAAATGTTTAGCTTTATTTTGATACAAACCAATGATAACAATTTGCAGAAATAAAAAAGTTACAGGTAAAAAATCTCATTTTCTGTTTGGGTTTATCATCAGTACCAGTATATTAAAAAAAAAACAAAAAAAAAACACGATTATTTTTTATGGAAATTGAAAAGAAAAAGAAATGGGCCATGCACTGAGCGCCTCCTCGTGATGTAGTTTGACAATTATGTAAACATTGAAACAATGGAACATTACTATTTTCATTTAGAAGATTTTAACTTTTATCATTCATAATCATTCATCAACAGCGCATAAATAATTGTCCACCTATATTTTACTTTTAAACCCAAAATGGCGGATCGATAACACGAAATAATATGGCAGACATGAAAAATTGTTATTCTAAGTGAAATAAGTAAGTTTACAACATCATTTATGCATGTACTAACATATATATTTAATTCCTCTTAAATACTTCCATAATCATAGCCTATTCTCATAGGGTTGTCTAGAAATATGGAACCTCCGTAATCCTAGAATCGGAGGCTAGGAAAGGTACCATAACCCTAGCCACTGCCAAGATAGAAATCAAATTGAATAAGCAAAATCAAATTATAAAATTTAAAGTAATGAATATTTTTTAAAATCCTTTGAAGCTTTTATTAAGAAAATAATTCTACGTTTGTATGCCAATTTTCAAGAAAAAATATTTATATTTAGTATAGTCAAAGAGCTATTATGCCTATAAAAATAAATAGATTGGCAACTTGAAAGGCTTACGCAAGATTATCTCCTGTTGCCATTCTGTGTATTCTATACTTCTTTGGTATGGTTTTTAAACGAAAAACGTATACGGGTGTTGATTTTGCCTGATTTTATATTCGCAGAAATCTCAAGTGACAGGCAAAATCAGATCATAAAAAAGAAGGATTTGTTTGCCCGAACCATAACTTTGACATGCATGGAGCAATCTTGTAGAGCCCGCTTGTGAAAGCGAAGATACAGTTGTCCAAATGGCTGTTTGTTGTATGTGCATCAGTTCTGTCTTGTCTGTATTTGGCATGAATGTCGAAGACCTGCGCCAGTCCTACCTTTTAACCTTTCATTGTCACTGAATAAGCATGAAAATCCTGACTATGAACAGTGACGCCTGTCAAAATTGAGTATTTTATATAAAATTCTATATAAAATACAAAATTCTATATAAAATACCTGTGGTTTTGCAAGCTAAAGTGTGGCACGTGGCCGTTAACTGTTACCTACATGTATTGTAATCATGGGTTGCATACACACAATAGAATTTGAATAGCCGCAGAGCAGGGCTTTAACCTCAGTGAGACAGAGTGTCATGCACAAACCTCAGGTTCCTGTCTTAAAGTTCAAGGTCATAGTTAAGAGGTCAAAGGTCATGTCAGATCTTGTCCAGCCCATAACTGCAAACCGCGGGTCCCTATCTCAAATATCAAGGTCACACTTGGGGGACAAAGGTCATTTTAGAGCTTGTGCGGGCTGTAACTTTGCCATGCATAAAGCAACCTTTTTTATTTGGCATAAATGTTAGCCTCAATCAGACGCGTGCAACTCCCAGACCCAGGGGTCACACTGGGAATTTTTTTCTCTGAGCCACTGCTTTTTCCGAAGATAAAATTATGAGGCCAACAACGGCGAAGCGCATAGCATTGACGTTCTTGTAGGACTACATTATATGTACCAAAGTACTACTCAAGAAATTAATGTAATTAATTATAACATATTTCTTAGTAACCCTTTAAAAAGCTATTTAGAAATCAATTTGTGTTAATTTCTAAAATAATCATTTTTTTATAAACATCTGCAATGTAATAAAAAAATTCTGAAAATCACATTTAAAATAAAGATGTCAAAAAAAGAAAAAGAAAAATTGTTTAAAAAAAACAGTGTCTTATTTTGCACATTGCCTATAAGTGGGTGGGGTTCGATGCCTTCGCATGTTTTTTTCTCGAAAAATACTTCAAAATTAGAGCTCCTTTTGCAACAGTTGTCATATTTTCTTAAATGTAGACTTTTTATTGGCTTTTTATTAAGATTGCACTAAAATATCTCGTCAGAAATGACAGTAATATCCGAAAATCACGGTCGCGAAAACGGGTGACAAATTCGGAAAACGTAAGTTGGAATTAAATATTTGATAAAATACCTATGTTTTATTGCTTTTCTATCATCATACCTATTCAATATTTACAATTTCTGCTTGTCTAAAGCATTTTTATTTGTTTTTGCCCAAACTAACCCTCGGCAATCATAGAAAATTTGTCTAACGGCCGACTGCTCATAAAATCGTATCAAGTGCACAAAATGATGATTATAATTATCCAGTTTGTTATTCAATAATCTAATTATCGCCAATTAACTGCCTGATCAAATAAAAAAAATTCAAATTGGCTCCCTCCCTTTCAATAATGGATGTTGTGTCTACACAGATTATCGATTTTTCACACCTTTTGGTTCGTAAAACTGGCAATATTCGTAGTTTTGCAGACAGATATAGCTTCGGGCCATTTTCGCCAATCAGAAAATTTCGGAGCCACATTCAATTTTTTGTCGCAAATGGCTCAAGTGGCGATCGACAGCGTGACCCCTGAGACCCCTACCTCAAAGGTCAAGGTTATACCTTGAGGTTAAAGGTCAAAACTTGTGTAGTTTTACCTTGTCCGATCTGTAACTCAGGCTTGGATTGAGGGTTTCTTAAATAACTTGGCACAATTATTTGCCTGAATGAGACAATCTGTCAAGCGTAAGTATCTGAAAGGTCAAGGTCACACTTAGGGGTCAAAGGTCAAAAGTTGATGCAGTTTTTCTTGTCTGGGCTGTAACTTAGCCATGGATAGAGATGTTCTTAAATAACTTGGCAGAAATGTTTGCTGCAATCAGTCCTTTTGACAGCTGGCGGGCTCGACATGTTGCCCGTCGGCATCTAGTTTATATTTGGCATGAGTGTTAACCTTAGTGAGACTGAGTGTCCTGTGCAAACCACAGGTTTCTGTTTCAATGGTCAAAGTCACAGTTGGAGGTCAAAGGTCATGTCAGATGGATTTGTTTGTCCAGACCATACATGTAACTTTGACCTGCCTAGAGCAATCTTGTTTATATTTGGCATGAATGTTAACCTCAATGAGACGGAGTGTCATGCACAAACCCCAGGTTTCATTCTCAAACGTCAAGGTCATAGTTAGAGGTTAAAGGTCATGTCAGATCTTGTCTACCATAACTTTAACATGCATTGCGGAATCTTGTTTATATTTATCATGAATGTTTGACTCAGTGAGACAGAGTGTCATGTGCAACCATATGTTCTGATTTCAAAGGTAAAGGTCACAGGGCATGCTCGACACCTTGCCGGTGGGCATCTAGTTACCACAGTTATGACCCTTTGATAGTTTTTGCTATATGGAATATAGAGAACTATTTTGTGTGTCCAACTCCTCCCACACTATTAGCCTGATTTGCTTCAAACTTTCACAGATGAACAAGCTTGATGTGCAGATGACCGTACATGAAGGATTTTTTCTATGACTATTTTTACCACAGTTATGGCCCTTTGATAGTTTTTGCTATATAGAATATAGAGAAAAATTTTGTGTGTCCAACTCTTCCCACACTATAAGCCTGATTTAATATAAACTTTCACAGATAAACAACCTTGATGACCATAAAGGAAGGAATTTTTGCTGTGACTATTTTTACCACAGTAAGTTTAAAGGACAAGGAAAGCCTGACAATAAGTTAATTTCATATGAAAGCCATTCTCAAGCATTTCATAACGCTGAGATAATTTTTAAAATTGGACCACTATTGAAAAAGATATGGCAGTTTGAAATTTAAGAAATATGCTGATCGTGGAGGCAGCCATTTTGTGTGTTCATGACGACATTTACACACTGCTGAATTCTTTATTTAAGCAAAAAACATTTTAGATAGATTAATTTTATATGTTTCTTGAGTGTAAGATGTAAAACAAGGTAATTTCTTTTTTTATAGCTGGAAATTTAAGTAGAGAAATTATTTTACAGAAATAAGTTAATACAATTCAAATATGTGTCTAGAAATTTAATAAATCCACCATTTTGTGTTTTGTTGCCATGGAAACAAAATGGCCACCATTTTGATTGGAAATTTAATGCTCATTACTTTCTCATTTTTAAGCCGATTTTGAAAATTCATTCACGTCTTTAAATGATTAAAAAGGTCCCAGCAGATGAAATTAACATCAAAACAACATTGCCCTCCCCTTCAATGTTCAGAAAATTAAATTTTTACAGTCATATGACTGATTATATCTGGTCATGATGAAAAACGATTATGCTAAAACAATTTTGTAGAACACATTTGTTTATTTCAGAGCCACTTATGTCAGACTGTGTGCAGTCACATCAGATTATGGGTTCTCCTCCACCCGTATACCCAGGACAGCCAAACAACATTCCACCTCCTCAGGCAGGATATGTTATACAGGGCCAACCAGCTCAACAAGGATATGTTGTGCAGCCACCTCCACCTTATGGGGTGCAGTATAATAATGCACCGGTAGGTAAAGTAAAGTAGCTTTGGATTCACTAAAACTGCTGATTTTTAAACTTCCTTGGGCGTATTAAATCTTGTTTTGTTAGGTTTAAAGTTTGTAGTTATTATGTCTCCCCCAGGAGACATATTGTTTTTGCCCTGTCCGTCCGTCCGTACGTAAGTCACACTTCATTTCCGAGCAATAACTGGAGAACCATTTGACCTAGAACCTTCAAACTTCATAGGGTTGTAGGGCTGCTGGAGTAGACGACCCCTATTATTTTTGGGGTCACTTCGTCAAAGGTCAAGGTCACAGGGGCCCGAACATTGAAAACCATTTCCGGTCAGTAACTTGAGAACCACTTGACCCAGAATGTTGAAACTTCATAGGATGATTGGTCATGAAGAGTAGATGACCCCTATTGATTTTGGGGTCACTCTGTCAAAGGTCAAGGTCACAGGGGCCTGAACATTGAAAACCATTTCCAATCAATAACTAGAGAACCACTTGACCCAGAATGTTGAAACTTCATAGGATGATTGTACATGCAGAGTAGATGACCCCTATCGATTTTGGGGTCACTCCATTAAAGGTCAAGGTCACAGGGGCCCGAACATTGAAAACCATTTCCGGTCAGTAACCTGAGAACCACTTGACCCAGAATGTTGAAACTTTATAAGATGATTGGTCATGAAGAGTAGATGACCCCATTTGATTTTGGGGTCACTCTGTCAAAGGTCAAGGTCACAGGGGCCTGAACATGGAAAACCATTTCCGATCAATAACTAGAGAACCACTTGACCCAGAATGTTGAAACTTCATAGGATGATTGTACATGCACAGTAAATGACCCCTATCGATTTTGGGGTCACTCCATTAAAGGTCAAGGTCACAGGGGCCTGAACATTGAAAACCATTTCCGGTCAGTAACTTGAGAACCACTTGACCCAGAATGTTGAAACTTCATAGGATGATTGGTCATGCAGAGTAGATGACCCCTAACGATTTTGGGGTCACTCTGTGAAAGGTCAAGGTCACAGGGGCCTGAACATTGAAAACCATTTTCGGTCAGTAACTTGAGAACCACTTGACCCAGAATGATGAAATTTCATAGGATGATTGGTCATACAGAGTAGATGTCCCCTAATGATTTTAGGGTCACTCTGTTAAAGGTCAAGGCCACAGGGGCCTGAACATGGAAAACCATTTCCAATCAATAACTTGAGAACCTCTCGACCCAGAATGTTGAAACTTCATATGATGATTGTTCATGCAGAGTAAATGACCCCTGTTGTTTTTGGGGTCACTCCGTTAAAGGTCAAGGTCACAGGGGCCTGAACATTGATAACCAGTTCCGATCAATAACTTGAGAACCACTTGACCCAGAATGTTGAAACTTCATAGGATGATTGAACATGCAGAGTAGATGACCCCTATTGATTTTGTGGTCAGTCTATTAAAGGTCAAGGCCACAGTGGCCTGTTCATGTAAAATCATTTTTTGGAAATAACTCGAGAACCGCTTGACCAACAATGTTGAAACTTAATAGGATGATTGGACTTGCAGAGTAGATGACCCCTATTTATTTTGAGGTCACTTGATCAAAGGTCAAGGTCACAGAAGCCTGAACAGTGACTTGAGAACCACTAGGCCAAGAGTGTTGAAATTTAGCGGGATGATTGGACATGCCGAGTAGATGATCCCTATTGCAGCCAACCATCAGTGTCTCTTTGACTTTTGCTCCTGACCCCTATTGACTTCTTGCCTATAGGACTTTGCATTGGGGGAGACATGCGCTTTTTTACAAAAGCATTTTCTAGTTTCAGGTGTATTTAACCTTTAGCCTGCTGGTGGCGAGTGAATTTGCCTTTGTGACCAGTGCTGACCAAGATCAGGCTGATCATGGTCTGCACTGTTCACTATTCAGTCAGTAAATTTTCAGAGAACACACCTTTGAATAATAAGTGGTACTGACTAAATTGAATGATGGACCAGTCCATTTTAGAAATTAAGCAGTTTAAGGGTTAAGCTATACACTAAAAGTGAGTGAAGGACAAAGATCTTCAATCTGTCATCTTCATCAGTCATCACAAAGACATTGCCTGGGATTCCAACCTACAATATCCTGGTTCATTTAAAGCTGTGATCTCCTGGTTCATTTAAATCTCTGATCTCCTGGTTCATTGGAAACAACGGCCTCAGGTTTGGTTCATTTCAGGTGCATTTAAACTGATGATCTCCTGATAAATTGTCTTCCGTGATAGCTCTAGTTTATTTGATTTGATTTTTGAGTCGGCTAAACGCTGTCAAGTGTTTGACGAGTCCTTGCTATTGCACGATTTCTCATTCTTAAATGGCCTCACAACACAGCGAAGTGATGTAGTTCCATTGGATTTTCTCTAATTTCAAAGAGTTCATTGATGGAATGAAGTTCATTTATGTCAATCCTATTTGCTATGACCAATATACGATGTAATCTGTCATATTTATGACTTGTAATTGTGCAATACTCGAATAAAGCCATGTATTTTCTTCCGCGGTAACTCATTAAGCATAAACACGCATAACGATTCTACAGGATTTGGTAATACATTTGCGCATATGATTATGGTGACGAATTTTATGCCCTTTTGTCAAAAAATAGCAAATATGATGTTCACAAATTCAAATAAAAACTGCATATTAACTTATTAGCCAAATTATCCATTTGTTACCCTGTCCGTTTCAAAAAATAATCTTTAAAATCATTGCGCAAATAACAAATTTATTGTGCTGTGCATTTTATGAATTGCGCAGACATACAAAGCTTGCGTAACATCCAGCGAAAGACAAAATATAGTTCCAGAACATACTGCTAGTATTTTATTGAGTGGGTACCTCTGAAAGCATTGGAATGTCTCTTATCAAAGAGTTTACCACATCGATGAAATTAAATTATGGCAGCTTCATTTTAAATGACCCGAATAAGATATGTGCAGTACGTTAATTCTTCCGCGGGACTTCGCGGATGAATCCTAACTACATTCTGGACACTTCTCGGCGAACACGCGTGACCTGTTTATAACAATGCTTCTACGACTTTTCGTGGGTTGAATTTTATAGTCAGTAAACGGATAAATTATCGGAAGAAGAAGCTCTTACTGGTTTGTTTAGTTACTACTGATATTAAAAATGATATTAATTCTTATTTTTCGAGAAATAAACAAATCGGCGAAACATTAAATTGTATTTTATTGTAGTTTTTGAAATCGAAAGTAGATCGTCTATGTTTGGCTGCTTTGACGAAACGAAACAACTTTTTTATGAAAAGATTTAAATAAGAGGTAATTTAACCGTAAACTTCAATGTCAGATACTGCCAATTGCTGCTAAATGTCTTCGTATCATCTAAATTTGTAAAATATATTGTTGAAACTGGAGAAAACTGAAAAGTGTAATCGTATCGGATATAATATTTCGGGTAAATATCGAGCTGTGTTATGAAATTTTAACATTCAAGTAACATACATGATAGATATTATTGTAACAGAAATGATTCTAGAATTTATTTTTATTACACCTACATATAATCTATGTCAGACTCGTATTCTAGTCCTGAGGCATGATCTGAAAGTAAAAAGATGAAGTGACAGTCATACTTTGGATATTGTAATACTAGAAAGAATCTAGATAGTAACCTTTCTGGAATTTTGACTGGTTTGGATAATTTGCTTACGATTCAGGTTCGCAAAAAAATGAAACCGTCACCCATTCTGCTTTTCATGATGACACATGGCTTGATTTTTGCAGTCAGTAAGCGGATAAATTATCCCGAGAAAGAGCTCTTACTGATTTGTTTAATTACTACTGATTTTAAAAATGATTTTATTTCTTATTTTTCGAGAAATAAACAAATCAGCGAAACATTAAATTGTATTTTCTTGTAGTTTTTGAAATTGAAAGTAGATCGTCTATGTTAGAGTGCTTTGACGAAACGAAACAATTTTTTTTATGAAATGATTTAAATAATTTCACCGTAAACTTCAATGTCAGATACTGCCAATTACTGCTAAACTGTCTTCATATCATCACAATTTGTGAAACATATTGTTGAAACTGGAGATTTTGGCAGTATATAAGAAAGTGTAATCATATCCGGATATAATATTTTGGGTAAATATCGAGCTGTGTTATGAAATTTAAACATTAAAGTAACAGACATGATAGATATTATTGTAACAGAAATGATTCTAGAATTTATTTTTATAATACATACATAGAATCAATATCAGACTTATATTCTAGTGCTGAGGCATGACCTGAAAGTAAATAATGAAGTGACAGTCATTCATACTTTGAATATTGTAATACTAAAAAGAATCTAGGTAATATTTAGAAATTGAAACATAAAATTTTCAGTTAGAAATCGCACCAAAGGCTGTATCAAGGGTCTACATTTTCAAAATTTCCTTGTGGTGATACCCCAAACCCTACTTGCAGGTGGGGGTATCCTCCCACACCCTCCCCCCATATTGCCACTTTATAGTTTGATACATTTGCCCTTTTACCACCTGCCACAATGTCCATTTCAAAATCTGACTGCAGTTCAAAGCGGGAAGGAACACCCCTCCCCACACCCACCCTGCTACTGACCACGTAAAAATGGCTCAAACATTTTTTCAGCCCAGTCTGGGCCTGACTGTCTACATGAATCAAAACGGATAATTGAAAGTACAATGTACATAGACTTGGGGACTACTGACATGGTTTTGAAGGGGTTAACAGGTCTGAAATAGAATAAATGATGGTTTTAACTAAAAAAGAACTGCATTTATTAATATTGGTTATTTTTTCCGAAATTGGTAGCTAGTCCGAGTAACTTCTCTTAGTTTCGAATGCGCAATTTTCCTGTCAGTGTAAACATTCATGACACTGTATATTGACACTCAGCAACATTTACATATCTTTACAAAAGTAAGTATACTTTAAATTCACATCCCTTATAATATGATTGAACAATACCTAGCGTGTTACACGGTTATTGCCAGGCCCCTTATCTGTAAAATATCTGAACAGTTCTTTCGTCTATCCTTTACAAATTGTATGTGGCAATCCGCGCTATAAAATTTCAATATATAAATTTTCATATTCAAATTTTATCATGTGCGAATATATACCAGCCGATAATTGCCTGTTTTGGTAATGCCAGAGGAAAATGTTTACTGGCAAAATATTTATAGTCATGGGCAGTATCTTAGTGTCACCTGTCAAATTGTAGTTTGTACTTTCAACATTTTTATTTTTGCGAACCACTCTTCAATTTTAGAGAAATATATTGGGTTTAAATACTTGTATAATGTCAATCAAAGTTTTACTAGGCATCGATTGAATGTCCATTTCATCTATTGTAACAAAATCTCTGTTCAGTTGGGAAAAAAACTAAAACCAAACTGAAACTGGTAGACTATACTACCAGTACATCAATCATTAGCCGACTCTCAGGCCCTTCAGGCCTTTGATTTTTTTTTTGCAGCATTTCAAAAATGGGTTAGGTTATAAAAATTGTAGGATTGCATGATTTGATTTTCCTGCAATTTTTACATGTTATTCACACACAAAAAATTCTAAATGTGCATAAAATTTCAAAAGTGTTGATGAAGAAATTTAAGAGATCATGGCAAAATCTAAGTGTTGCATTTGAAGATTTGTCAAGAGTTTATGTTTCCATAGCTACCATTGATGGTTTAAACCTCATACAGTTCAGCCTGTATTAAGCGGCCAGCCACTGAAGTGATACAGTCTGTTTAAGACAAGTTAAAATTAGAACAAGAAATCCATTTAGGAAGTAATGAAGGTGACTGATTGCTTTAGGCAAGTGGCCACTTAATACAGGTTGCCATTAAGGCAGGTTAAGATGTACAAAGTTAAGTTGCATGCTAATGACCTGACAACATAATACAGATATCTCAACAAATGAAATTTTAATCTCAGATTTCAAATGACATTAAAAAGGAAACTTTAGTTTCTCATCTCTGACACTCTTGGAGCTATGAGTCAAGAGTGATCAATATACATGTATCTTGTAGAACTAAATTCTCTGTCAACCTTCAATGGTGACATAAATTAGTATAAACTAAAAGTCACATTTTAACATATGAAAGGTCTACCTGTGATCTCAGGTAATTTTTCTCAGGGACATAAATTCGAAACCCTGATGGATGAGCTTGTAAAAGTCATTTTAAAAAATCAAAAGGCAATATGGCAGAGGAATATCTGCTAGAATTAAAAATATTGCATTTGCCAAAGTGCTTGATAGAAAAGCAGACTATTAAAGTCTCTGATGTCTATTTGAAATGATGTTAAATATTATTACAGACATAGGATGTAACAAATCTGAATATGGGTAAAACTAGACTATATTGTACATGTATATTTCAGCCAACAGTAGCAACAGTGGTACCACAGCCACCTGCCGAGGACCATATGATTGCAGCAATTCTTGTAACAGTCTTCTGTTTCTTCCCTACAGGAATTCTCGCCATTATGAGGGCTTCAGATGTAAGTTATTTTTCCTTCTGTTAAGTCAAGAAAAATAAATCACAGTTGGCAGAATTTTTTAGCTCACCTGTCACATAGTGACAAGGTGAGCTTTTGTGATCATCTTTCGTCCGTCGTCCGTCGTCAGTCCGTGCGTCCGTCCGTGCGTCCGTCCGTCCGTCCGTCCGTCCGTGCATGCGTCAACAATTTCCTGTCTGCACGATAGTGGTTTCATTTATGATTTTATTTTAACCAAACTTGCACGCAACTTGTATCACCATAAGATCTCGGTTCCTTACTTGAACTGGCTAGATCACATTATGGGTTCCAGAGTTATGGCCCCTGAAAGGGCCAAAATTAGCTATTTTGACCTTGTCTGCACAATAGCAGCTTCATTTGTGATTTTAATTTAATCAAACTTACACAAAACTTGTGTCACAATAAGATCTTGGTTCCTTCCTTGAACCAGCCAGATCCCATTATGGGCTCCAGAGTTATGGCCCCTGAAAGGGCCAAAATTAGCTATTTTGACCTTGTCTGCACAATAGCAGCTTCATTTATGATTTTATTTTAACCAAACTTGCACACAACTTGTATCGCCATAAGATCTTGGTTCCTTTCTTCAACTGGCGAAATTCCATTATGGGTTCCAGAGTTATGGCCCCTGAAAGGGCCAGAATTAGCTATTTTGACCTTGTCTGCACAATAGCAGCTTCATTTATAATTTGAAATTAATCAAACTTGCACAAAACTTGTGTCACCATAAGATCTCGATTCTTTTTTTAAACCAGCCAGATCCCTTAATGGGTTCCAGAGTAATGGCCCCTGAAAGGGCCAAAATTAGCTATTTTGACCTTGTCTGCACAATAGCAGCTTCATTTATGATTTGATTTTAACCAAACTTGCACACAACTTGTATTACCACAAGATCTTGGTTCCTTTCTTGATATGGCCAGATTCCTTCATAGGTCCCAGAGTTATGGCCCCTTAAAGGTCCAAAATTGCCTATTTTGGCTTTTTCAGCCATATAGAGACTTCATTTATGGTTTTATTTGATACAAACTTCCAAAATATCTTCAACAACAATAAATCTTGGATTCCATGACAAATCAGATCCAATCGTAGGTTCCAGAGTTATTTTATATTTGATTACCTCCCCTGATTGTAATCAAAATGGATTTATATCAGTAAGTACTTATAGGACTTATTTGAAATTTCATTATTGTCTTTAGTTGGACTGAGCCAATCAGGGTAGATAACTATGGACTGATTTTATGTCAAATTACCTCCCTTTATTTCAAATTAAAACAGGTATTTCTTCGTAACTAACGAAGATACTGATTTGAAATTGCATTTATGTCAACAGATTTATTTGGCAGATCCTTCTTTTGTTCACTTACAATAATTTTTTTTTTTAATTACTTCCCTTTTACGTTACTATAAATAGCTTATTTTTAGTAACTTTTTTATTATTGGCCGTAGGGAAAAACCGAGACCACTTTTCTGTGGTACAACTTGGATGGTACCTCCAATTTTTAGGTGTATTTTGACATATCTATACCTTGTATGAATTTTTTTTTCTTTTTGGTTAAATTTCTTCCCTTTGTTGTTCCTGTCCTTTGGACAGATATTTTTTCTGAGGACCTTCTTGTCCTCAAGTGCAATGATAACAGGTGAGCGATATAGGGCCATCATGGCCCTCTTGTTTGGATAAAATGCCAGATTATTAGTGTCAGGCCTTGAATTTGCCATTGTTTTCCCTATTTTGCTATGAAATATAACTATTTTCCCTATTTTACAATTATTTTCCATTATCTTACTCCCAGATACAAAGTGTATGGGGGCTGTACTTGAATCATGCTTGTCCATCCATTGTTCTATCCATACACAAATGTATGTTCGTGAATTGTGTCAGCTTCTTATTTTCCTAATTATTGGGAAAGTTTTCATAAAATAGTAATGTTTACAAAATGGCCTTTGCTTGGTATATTCTGAAAGGTAACCGTGTTTTGCACTATTTTGCAATTTTTAGCTCGACTATTCGAAGAATAGTCTAGCTATTCTACTCACCCTGGCGTCGGTGTCGGCGTCGGTGTCGGCGTCACACCTTGGTTAAGTTTTTGCATGCAAGTACATACAGCTATCATTTAAAGGCATATAGCTTTGAAACTTATTTATTCTTTTTCTAGGTCAATTACCAACCTCACTGGGTCAAGTTCCATAACTCTAACATGTATTTTGAGCAAATTATGCCCCCTTTTGGACTTAGAAAATGCTGGTTAAAGTTTTACATGTAAGTTGCTATCTCCAAAACTAATGCAGATATTGAATTGAAACTTCACATGTGTCTTCGGGGTTATAAAACTAGTTGATAGCACCAAGTCCCATAACTCTGACCTTCATTTTAACCAAATTATGCCCCCTTTTGGACTTAGAAAATTCTGGTTAAAGTTTTGCATGCAAGTACATACAGCTACTACTAAAAGGCATATAGATTTGAAACTTATTTTTTCTTTTTCTAGATCAGTTACCTACCTCACTGGGTGAAGTCCCATAACTCTGACATGTATTTTGGCCAAATTATGCCCCCTTTTGGAGTTAGAAAATTCTGGTTAAAGTTTTACATGCAAGTTACTATCTCCAAAACTAATGCAGATATTGAATTGAAACTTCACATGTGTCTTCGGGGTTATAAAACTAGTTGATAGCACCAAGTCCCATAACTCTGACCTTTATTTTGGCCAAATTATGCCCCCTTTTTGACTTAGAAAATTCTGGTTAAAGTTTTGCATGCAGCTATTACTAAAAGGCATATAGATTTGAAACTTATTTTTTCTTTTTCTAGATCAATTACCTACCTCACTGGGTCAAGTCCCATAACTCTGACATGTATTTTGGCCAAATTATGCCCCCTTTTGGACTTAGAAAATCCTGGTTAAAGTTTTACATGCAAGTAACTATCTCCAAAACTACTACAGATATTAAATTGAAACTTCACATGTGTCTTCGGGGTTATAAAACTAATTGATAGCACCAAGTCCTATAACTCTGACATGTATTTTGGGCAAATTATGCCCCCTTTTGGACTTAAAAAATCCTGGTTAAAGTTTTGCGTGCAAGTACATACAGCTATTACCAAAAGGCATATAGCTTTGAAACTTATTTATTCTTTTTCTAGGTCAATTACCAACCTCACTGGGTCAAGTTCCATAACTCTTAACGTGTATTTTGAGCAAATTATGCCCCCTTTTGGACTTAGAAAATTTTGGTTAAAGTTTTACATGCAAGTTACTATCCCCAAAACTAATGCAGATATTGAATTGAAACTTAATATGTTTCTTCGGGGTTATAAAACTAGTTGATAGCACCAAGTCCCATAACTCTGATATGTATTTTTGGTCAAATTATGCCCCCTTTCGAACTTAAAACTCTTTTGATATTTAACATTCTGGGTAATAATTTCCTGCTTCTGTGACAATATTTCGAATAGTCGAGCTTGGCTGTCTTACGGACAGCTCTTGTTAAACAACTTTTACCCTGCCGTTTTTTATAAATTTTGTATAACTTACGGTATCTCCTCAAGCTCAAGTAGAGACAAATTTCAAAGTGATAGCCACTGTCCAAAACGTTTGCAGAGAACTCATTTTACCATTAATTTTAATAAAAGAAACATCAAACTACATGTATTGGTAAACAATTATAAAACACAAAATAAAAATGTCCGTATCATTTTTAGCTCACCTGAGCCAAAGGCTCATGGTGAGCTATTGTGACCGCTCAATGTCCGTCGTGCGGTGTGCGTCGTGTGTCAGTCAACATTTTCTAAAAAAATCTTCTTGAAAACCACTGGGCAGAATTACACCAAACTTCACAGGAATGATCCTTTGGTGGTCCCCTTTTAAAATTGTTCAAAGAATTGAATATCATGCAGAACTCTGGTTGCCATGGCAACCGAAAGGAAAAACTTTAAAAATCTTCTTGTCCAAAACCACAGGGCCTAGGGCTTTGATATCTGGTGTGTAGCATCATCTAGTGGTCCTCTACCAAAATTGTTCAAATTATCCCCCTAGGGTCAAATATGGCCCCGCCCCAGGGGTCACATAGTTTATATAGACTTATATAGGGAAAACTTTAAAAATCTTCTTGTACAAAACCACATGGCCTAGGGCTTTGATATTTGGTATGTAGCATCATCTGGTGGTCCTCTAGCAAGATTGTTCAAGTTATCCCTCTAGGGTCAAATATGGCCCCGCCCCGGGGGTCTCAAGTTTTACAAAGACTTATATATGAAAAAAAGTTTAAAAATCTTTTGTCTGAAACCACAACACTTAGACCTTTGATATTTGGTTTGTAGCATTGTCTTATGGTCCTCAAACAAAATTGTTCAAATTGTACCCCTGTGGTGAAAAGAGGCCCTGCCCTGGGGGTCCAAAGTTTTATATAGACTTATATAGGAAAAAAACTTTAAAAATCTTCTTGTCTGAAACCGTACTACCTATGCTTTTGATATTTGGTATGATGCATTGTCTAGTAGTCCTCTACCAAATTTGTTCAGATTATGCCCCTGGGGTTAAAAGAAGCCCCACCCTGGGGTAACTTAGTTACTATGTGAGTTATATAAGAAAAAATACTTAAAATATCATTTGATCCTATTTGCATGATTTGCAAGACTGTTTAATAATAATTACCTGATGAACCCAAGTAATATGATGTCACTTGACTTTGACCTTGACCTACTGACCTTCTTTCTTGTTTTTTAAGATACAGCCTTGAAATTTTGATGACATACACAGTTTTGCACACCAATCGTAAAACTGAATATCATTGACCATTAATGTGACCTGCTGACTTTCTTAATATTTTATCATCAGTTTGATCCTTGAAACATGTAGCTCATATTACTCAGGTGAGCGATCCAGGGTCATCATGACCCTCTTGTTTTCTATGGTGCCTCAGGTAAACGGATTAAATGAGACAGAATTCATACTTCAACATTGAAATAATAAGGGCGAATCCTGTGTTTCTTTTTTGAATTTTGCTTACTTCATTTAGAATTAACCTTAGGGCAGATGTAAAACCCATCTAAATTTCTTCCACAATTATTTATCGAAAGCAATATAGAGAACTTTCACCGCGTGTAACTTAATATTTTTAAAGATGTGTAACTCTACCCCTTCTGCTTAAGTAGTAAATTCACTTTGAACACCAAGAAATCGCTTATAAGATTCATCTTTTTCCATTTTTAGCTCGACTATTCGAAGAATAGTCTAGCTATTCTACTCACCCTGGCGTCGGCGTCGGCGTCACACCTTGGTTAAGTTTTTGCATGCAAGTACATACAGCCATCAATTAAAGGCATATAGCTTTGAAACTTATTTTTTCTTTTTCTAGGTCAATTACCAACCTCTCTGGGTCAAGTCCCATAACTCTGACATGTATTTTGAGCAAATTATGCCCCCTTTTGGACTTAGAAAATTTTGGTTAAAGTTTTACATGCAAGTTACTATCTCCAAAACTAATGCAGATATTGATTTGAAACTTCACATGTGTCTTCGGGGTTATAAAACTAGTTGACAGCAGCAAGTCCCATAACTCTGACTTTCATTTTGGCCAAATTATGCCCCCTTTTGGACTTAGAAAATTCTGGTTAAAGTTTTGTGTGCAAGTACATACAGCTATTTCTAAAAGGCATATAGATTTGAAACTTATTTTTTCTTTTTCTAGATCAATTACCAACCTCACTGGGTCAAGGCCCATAACTCTGACATGTATTTTGAGCAAATTATGCCCCCTTTTAGACTTAGAAAATTTTGGTTAAAGTTTTACATGCAAGTTACTATCTCCAAAACTAATGCAGATATTGATTTGAAACTTCACATGTGTTTTCGGGGTTATAAAACTAGTTGATAGCAGCAAGTCCTGTAACTCTGACCTTCATTTTGGCCAAATTATGCCCCCTTTTGGACTTAAAAAATTCTGGTTAAAGTTTTGCGTGCAAGTACATACAGCTATTTCTAAAAGGCATATAGATTTGAAACTTATTTTTTCTTTTTCTAGATCAATTACCAACCTCACTGGGTCAAGTCCCATAACTCTGACATGTTTTTTGAGCAAATTATGCCCCCTTTTAGACTTAGAAAAGTTTGGTTAAAGTTTTACATGCAAGTTATTATCTCCAAACTAATGCAGATATTGATTTGAAACTTCACATGTGCCTTCGGGGTTATAAAACTAGTTGATAGCAGCAAGTCCCATAACTCTGACCTTCATTTTGGCCAAATTATGTCCCCTTTTGGACTTTGCAAATTCTGGTTAAAGTTTTGCATGCAAGTACATACAGCTATTACTAAAAGGCATATAGATTTGAAACTTATTTTTTCTTTTTCTAGATCAATTACCAACCTCACTGGGTCAAGACCCATAACTCTGACATGTATTTTGAGCAGATTATGCCCCCTTTTAGACTTAGAAAATTCTGGTTAAAGTTTTACATGCAAGTTTCTATCTCCAAAACTAATACAGATATTGAATTGAAACTTCACATGTGCCTTCGGGGTTATAAAACTAGTTGATAGCAGCAAGTCCCATAACTGATATGCATTTTGGTCAAATTATTCCCCCTTTTGAACTTAAAACTCTTTTGATATTTAACCTTTTTGGGTAATATTTTCCTGCTTCTCGGACAATATTTCGAATAGTTGAGCTTGGCTGTCTTACAGACAGCTCTTGTTGTACAAGAAATCAATAATAAGTCTTGAAAGAAGTAAAAACTTACTAGAAAAAAGGAAAATGAGGAAAAAAAATTGGTCCCAGTAGGGCTTGAACCTACGCCCCCCTAAGAATTGCAGTTAAAGTAGGTTTATGGTAGGAATTGAATACTCTTCAAAAAGGAGGTTCTCTATCTTAACCTCATGAAGACAGAATAGAGCCGAGTACATAATCTAGGTCACTACATCCAAGATCATAGTCACACTTGGAGGTCAAATGTCAGTGAGCTTAAGGATGTGTTTGTTGCATTTTGTCTGAAACACTCGAAAGATTTCATAAAACTAGCTGCAGTTATTTACCTCATCAAGATGATGTAGATCACACATCCCCTATCATTAAGTCCAAGATCAAGGTCATCCGTTTTGGTCAAAGGTTAAATAGCTTAACATCATATCTGCTCCATATCTTCTAAAAGGCTTGGAAATTTTGGTAAAACAAGCATCAGTTGTTTAGCTCATCGAGACAACATGCAGAGAAGATGACCTAGGTCACTAAGTCCATCATCAAGGTTAAGTATTTAGAGGTCAAAGATGAAAAAGCTTAAGTTTGTGTCCACTCCATATCTTCCAGAACACTGGAACTATCTTCATTAAACTAGCATCAATTTTTAACCTGAACCAGCCGACATGCAGAGAGAACTAGGTCACTAGGTTAAAGGTCAATTTCAGTCTTAGAGGTCAAAGATCAAAAGGCTTAAGTTTGGAAGGATTTTCATAAAACTAACATCAGTTGTTAACCTCAGCAAGACAACAGTGCAGAGTGCAAGACCCAGGTCAGTATTTCAAGGTTAACACTTGAAGATGAAAGTTCATGATCACATCACTTTACTTTGTCTGGGGGTATTAATTGCATTTAGTGATAGCTCTAGTTTCCCCTGCTATTGTTTTTCCTATTTTACAACTATTTTTCCTATCTCTGTTTTTCTAACTCCATCTTGAGTTGATCTTTAAAATCAGTTATTAATAAAGACTTGGAATACTTGAATAAAAATCTGACATTTCTAAGAAATTCCAGCTTGATAAGAGAAGTGCTTGTAAATGCCTCTCACCTGCCCTATAAGTGTACGATTTTTAAATAGTATTCAACAGAGATATAAATAGTATATCTATAGATCTTGTACAGTCAATTTGATATTTCAGGCTAAAGCAGCAGCATCATATGGGGATATGCAGTCAGCGGACAGGCATGCCAAAAGCGCTAAAAAGATGATTAACATCAGTATCATAGCGGGAATCGTGTGTACCCTCGTAATGATTGCCCTCGTGATTGTTTACGTCATGGTTCTTACGCAGGCCGCGCAGTCAGCTTATGATAACCGTTATGATTAACTTACAACAAATAGGATGCAACTTGTTTTGTGACCTAATTGTTGCTTGTTAAGCCAGAAAAAAAGTCATTCCTATTTAATGGTCCCTTACCATTGTTACTGTTTTCGACCAGTTTCAATAATTTTATACACAGTTGTCTATTTTAAAAATTGCTTATGCTTCACTGAGCAAACACGATTAAGAAGTCTCATTTTGTTGCCCTGGAGATGTTGATTTACTGAGAATTTCAACCAAAGGCCATTTCACATATTGAGGGCTTAGAGCGAAACTGTTCTACCTGCTGCTATTTCTGTATACAGATAAGACCAGTTTCTTTATTTTATATACCATGCTGAATCTGAGTCTGAACTTATGCAGTTTTTCATTTTGGAATCGGCATGGGCTTTCATATATACGCTAATTTGGTCTGAAATCTCTGATTGAAAAAGTGTAAAATAACCAATTTGTGGAAAAACGACTTTTTTCATTCATTTTTATGTCTGATTCGGTAACCAAACTGGGATTGCAATTATTGTTGCATGTTTTTATTTTGGTTTCATTTTTCTGTTCAGTAATGTTCTGTTTCGGCATTTATGTGAAATGGCCTGTTTATTATTATACATGTTAATTTTGTGTATAAGAAGCAAGACAATATATACATGGTATCTATGTAAGAGGTGCTTGCTTTACAGAGGTGTTATTAATCAGGGGCACAGTGTAAATTACAATCTATGTCATATTAAAGTTGATTTGATACTGGTTCTGAATCAATACCATACATTAGCAAACAAAGATAATGCATTGTCTAAAATTCTTTGTGTAGTAGTGATTGTTGAAAAAAAAAAGCCAAATAACTCTGTCTCATCAAAATCTGAAGTTAAAGATTGTTATTACTTCAAGAGTTGATTTTGCATTTTGATTTGATCTGAATTTTGATTAGATACAAGCTTGCCTATATTAATTTGTGGAATATTTTGCAGTATTATTTTATTACCCATTACAATGAAATAAAAGCATTCTTCTGTCAGAAAATGATTTGCGGAATTAATGAATATTGATGCACTTTTGAACAATTATAGTTCATAAAATATAATAAAAGTTGTGGCATGGAGACAGAATGACTGCCAAACAAGGAAGATGCAAGTTTAACAATGTTTTCTTTTCCTTTCTGTTACTAAGGAAGATAAAATACTTCATCTAGTGCTGTGAAAAAGGTGTTTGCTTGTTTTTGTCTTTGATCACTTACATTAATTATTGACATTTTACATAACATATTTTAAATGGTCGACCTCTGAATATAGACTTAACTTATAATGTTTGTCACTAATCAATTCATGTATTGCAAGTCCACAAGATTAGTTTTTGGGAGTGATATTGGAATTCCTTTGTCCCGTCCATCCCCCTGTCCGTGTTTACAAATGGCAACTTACGATGCAAGGAGGACAATACTTTACAGTAGATCTTGTTTATGTTCACTTATATGGCTATAAAGAAATAGAGAGAACAGTATAGTAGCCACCTAAGTATCTTTAGTGCCATCTGTTTGTCATGAAACATTTAACAAAATATTTTGACACCATTTAATATAACTTGTCACACTGATGAACAGTGCAAAAAGTCTATCTTTAATCATTTAAGAACTAGAGATGCTTTTGAGAAAAGCGCATGTCTCCCACAACTGCCCGTATGATTCAAGGGCTGTAACTCCAAAATGCATGGACTGATTTGGCTAGTTATCAAACTTGGCCGAGGTCTCATGGTCAAGAGTAAAAAGGCCAATTTTTCAGTAATTCAAGGGCCGTAACTCAAAAATGCCTGGACCGATTTGGCTAGTTATCGAACGTGGCCGAGGTCTCCTGGTCAGACACATTTTGTTCAAGTTTGGTGAAGATCGGATAAGAAATGTTCGACTTAGAGTGCGGACAAGAGTGAAAAGGCCGATTTTTGGTAATTCAAGGGCTGTAACTCCAATACGGCTGGACCGATTTGGCTAGTTATCAAACTTGGCCAAGGTCTTATGGTCAAACACATTTTGTTTAAGTTTGGTGAAAATCAGATGAGAAATGTTCGACTTAGAGTGCGGACAAGCTTTGTGACAGACACACACACACAGACAGACACACAGACTGGAGTAAATCAATATGTCTCCCACACCACTGTGTGGTGGCAGACATAATGATCTCCCTTGTTGTGCTTAATGCTTTGCAATATTGTGTATTATTTAAGAAAATGAATTTAAATTTTTTGAAAGCAATTTAAGATAACAATATTATGATAGATGGCAAAGAGAAGAAGTGTAAGCACAAGAACCACAACTGTGACTTAAATAATTTTAGGATTTTCTCCTGTTTTGTACTTAAATTTTCACCTTTTTTCAGCAATGAAAATAGCTATAAATCCTGTTGAGGGGAATTTTTAACTTGATACAATAAAAGGTGGAAGTGAGAGTAAGTGTACACCTTTGAGAAACATAACTTTACAACAATTTTAGAATGATCTCCCGTTTTGTACTTACCCGGTACTTTTTCACTTGTTTCTACATTTACTGGTAAAACAGTTACTTTTCCTCCACTGATAGATTGAATATAACTTTACACAAACTTGAGTTAGCCCCTTTTTTGCACATAAATTTTCACATTTTCACATTGTTATAAAGGCAAATATTGGCGCTAAAAGGTAATTTAAAGGTCCATTACTAAGGGAAAGTGAGTTGGCATTTTTTTTCATAGCCAGTGCATAGACTTCTGCAAGACACTAAATAATGAAGATTGGCAGGTCAAAATTTACAGAAGGTCTTTGGAACTCAAAGAAATGTATGTGTATTATGTTGAAATTTCAATGAATTGACAGAATGACCCCCCAGGTCTTTTTAACTTTCTTCATACTTCATAGAAAAATAATTGTACATATACTACGATTTATTTCAAATTTCTACATACCAACTTTCATTTTCCAATAAAATGAAATAGTTTCTGTGCTTTTTAAAAGAAATTAAAATATTCACTTTTCTTAGTATTGGACCTTTAATGTTCTGCATTTGAAGCAGTTTCTTTGGTCAAACACAGTTTTTAACTAGCTTTTCTTGGGCAACACCTCCAGTGATAGCTGAAGTTATACGGTTTTGAAATAACTTGTAAAACTAATTTGGCTGTTGTTTAAGGAGACTGTTATAGCAAGTTGGATATAACAAAAGTGTTGTTTTGTAATAAATAGATATTATTGTGTTTAATGCCATCACTTGTCTGTAGTAATTATTATCTGTTGTATTTCTCTGAGTTTCATCTGTTTATTCATTGTATTTGTGTAACAGAAAAATGTTGTATATCATGCAAGGTACCCTTTACTACCTACCATTACCACCGTTGTTTATATGACTGAAAAATTGTTGAAAAAGACGTTAAACCCGAACACACACACCTACCATTACCACCATGCTGTGCATTGTATTTCATGTAGGAGTTAGCAGTCAGACATGATTATAGAATTCCTTCTTTGTCCTTTCATTTATTAAACTTTCAGCTGAACTTTCCTCCTACAAAATTACATTTGACCTTAATTGCCAGTAAATTTCATATTTTAAGTTCATTAACGTTTAACATTAGTGTGAAAACATTTTAATAGCTGTTTATTAAACTTACGTCTCATTGAATTACTATACAGTCGCTTGATTGTGAAAGTAGAATGTTGCATTTCGACTTGAATTCATCATTTACAGTTAATGTAGTGGATGCATAGTACAAATCAGCTGGTACAAATGGCAAATTAGTCTTTCTTGTATTGGCAATTTTGGTTTCATCTGTATATGGTTTCGGCATTATCTGTTGTTTCTTTTTTAATGAAAAATAATGTTCATGTAAAGCTACATTTAGGACCAAAGAATTCCTAATTGATCAATTCGAAGACACAATTGCACAGTCAACGACCTTAGGAAAAAACACTGCCAGCATGAATCTCAGTAGTAACAACAAGACCTATTTATGCTCTATCATATGATTGGAAGTTCATCATTTTTAACAGTTTCTCGTAAATTTCATCTAGGGTGTGGGAGTGGTGATAGTTTTAAATGTTGCCCACATGAATGGAATTGTTTTCAGTTTAATAGTGAAAAATTCTTACGTTAGGCACCTTTGATCAAAAGTTAAACTACGATCATGTTCAGCATTTTTAAGCACTGAAATTAGTTTCGTTTTAGAATTATATCTCGGTTATTTGGATAAGGTAAACAAACAGTAACTTTTAGTATGGCTGTTTTTTTTAACTACTCAGAATTGTTGTCTCTCTGTAATGGTGAGATGGGGAGAACATTTAGAACTATTGCCCAGGTCAATTAACTTCTTGAAACAGTTTAGCACCATCTCCGCTACATTGTGAATATAGTTTATCACACACGAAAAACTGTTCATTGAATCTCATTATGAAGAGTTTTGACTTGAGTCTTTATTTTGTATATTATATGCATTTCAGGTGTTGAAATACATGTAATAAAAAGTGTCACAATGACTTTGCATATAATGCGCTGCCTCATTTTTTGGCAGTTTTCATCAGATATTTTTCTTCCTTGTATTTTGGATAATAATATTGTATTCTGATTGTCAAAGGACTGAACTTAAGATTTTCATTGTAGAAAGTATTACTGGGTCCATTGTATTTTATTGTCTCCCTTTATGGCTCTGGCTGTAATTGTGTTTGTGTGCAATATTGACAGTAGTGCTCTTCTATCCATTTAGTTATGCATACTCTTTATTTGGAATACTGCTTTATCTGTTTTAACCTTACTACTTAAAACAGTGTAATTTCAGACTAATATATTTTTCATTTTTAGCTCCACTATTCAGAGAATAGGGGGGCAATACTACTCGCCCCGGTGTCGGCGTGACCCTTCTTGGTTAAAGTTTTTTGGCAACCTTTGTTTTTCTGTCATATCTTTGTTACTGTTGCTTATATCTTACTGTAATTTCACATAAACATTGTCCAGTATACAAACAATATATGTGTAGGGGCTGAGCCCATTATACCCAAGGTCAAGGTCACCAGGCTGTTATACTTAGGTTATTTTTAAGTTTAAAGTTTTTCGGCAACCTTTGTTTTTCTGTCATATCTTTGTTACTATTGCTTATATCTTACTGTAACTTCACATAAACATTGTCCAGTATACAAACAAAATATGTGTAGGGGCTGAGCCCATTATACCCAAGGTCAAGGTCACCAGGTTGTTTGTTTTTCTGTCATATCTTTGTTACTATTGCTTATATCTTACTGTAATTTCACATAAACATTGTCCAGTATACAAACAATATATGTGTAGGGGCTGAGCCCATTATACCCAAGGTCAAGGTCACCAGGCTGTTATACTTAGGTTATTTTTAAGTTTAAAGTTTTTCGGCAACCTTTGTTTTTCTGTCATATCTTTTTTACTATTGCTTGTATCTTACTGTAACTTCACATAAACATTGTCCAGTATACAAGCAAAGTATGTATAGGGGCTGGGCCTATTATACCCAAGGTCAGGGTCATCAAGGTGTTATACTTTGAATTATTTTCATGTTAAATTTTTTTGAGAGCTCGTTTATAGACATACCTTTGGTACTTTAAAAGATAATGGCTTGAAATTAAAAGTATTTGTTTATAATCATCTGCATGTGTGGCTACATACCCCATAACTCTAATTGTGTTTTTGACAGAATTATGCCCCATTTGTACTTAAACTTTTTTGCAATCTTCGCTTTCTGGATATAACTTTAATGCAATATATGATAAAGACTTGAAACTTAAAATGTATCTTTATCATCATCATCTGCATGTGTGGTACGAGTCTCCATAATTTTGATTTGTATTTTTGACCTAATTATGCCTCTTTTATACTTAATTTTTTTACAAAATTCGTTTTCTGGACATAACACTATATAAGATAATGACTTGAAACTCAAAATATATCTTTATCATCATCATCTGCATGTGTTGTAACAATCCTAATAACTCTAATTTGTGTATTTGATGGAATTATGCCCCTTGGTGTATCTTCCTTTTGAAGTAGAGGTCTCTTATTCAGACATATATTCATTTTACTGTCAAATCCCCGAATAGTGGAGCGCGCTGTCTTACAGACAGCTCTTGTTTACATGTAAATATCTGTTGTAGATCAATTGAATGGGTTTCTTTTGTTATTTGTTATAAGAAACAATGTTATTTGTATTTATGACATTAATTGATTAAAATATTAAATAAAAAATAATAAATTTCTGATAATATAAGAATTTTGTCTTGCCAAATTTGAAGATTGAAATGGTATTATTTTACATTCTTATATGAAACAAATCATGACATTGTATATTTCTCATTAAAACACAGCAATATTGACTTCTTGCCAGTATATTAGTTGGTGCAATAAATACATTGAGAAAGAGCACTACTGCATAATTATGATCTAGTCTATTTTATATGAAAGACATTACAGTATTGACATGATATATCAGAATGTTGTTACACTTAATTCACACACTCTGAATCAATTATTGATTTTATTAGGCATAAAGATTAACTCATTAGAAGCCTACACACTCCTCAACTATTTTGCATGATGTGTTGCATCCTGTGTATTACTAAAACATGGTTGTAATGATGTCACATAGACCTACTTTATTTGATGCCATACGTTATCTATGAAATAGTGCTTCCCTGTTTCGAAGGGTTGTTTACATAAAAGATATATTAGAATTGAAATAAAATATACACTGAATTTATTATATGCCATATAGAATAATTTACTATGGCTTTGCACTTGTGAAATTTTTCTGCAGGTGTGTAAAAACTCTTTGTCATGTTTGAATGTGTTAAAGCATGGTTCTGCTATAATAATATAATGTTTTTTTTTTTGTTTTTGTTTTTTTTTATTTAATTATCATAAGTGCTCTGCATGATGTCTTTTCTCATGAACATTCAATATTTCTAAGTCAGAAATTCATTCGCGATATTACGTTATTTCAGTATAAGATTGAAATATCAGCTGCCATATTTTTGAAACTTTGAAGACAAGTCTGAAATTGAAGTTGGGTTTGTAAAAGAAAGAATATGTGATTAAATCAAGTGTATCAGCTTTCACTCTTGTAACATATTTCAGCCGATATTATTCTTATTTCAGTGTAAATGGAGGTAATTTACGTACTTCTTAAATTTCAAGAGGGAATGTAGGTTGGCCTATGATGATGACATATGTTGATTTATATCACCCATTTTTAATTCTGTAGCGTAATCTCTCAATAGTTACTCTTTTACCTTTATTTGACTAGATATTATTGCTTTCTTTTACCTAAAAGCTTTTTTTTTGTACATAAAGGGACAATACTCTAAACCAGTACCACATTTTGAGCTCAGACACAGCTAGATTAAATTGTCACACATGACATATATAGGACCATTTAGTTTTCATGTTGTCACTGCTGATGCTAGTTGTTTTCATTTAAAAGTTTAATTTTGTGACAGACTTATGCAGTGTTGTGGCATACCTCATTGTATAATTATGTGACACATTTCATCTTATTCGTGACATTTTTATGTGATAAAGAGATTTTATTTTGTTTTATGGCTATTCATGTCACAAATAAAATTGACAGTATTTTGGGCACATATAGTTTTGCCATTTTTGTGACACATTAACTTTTATGTCAAATTTTGTTATTTTGACACGAGAAGTTTGTAGAAAACTGAATTACGTCTTTCATATTTTGTTAATATGATTATTTGTTTTCTTAGATAATTTATAATAATATAAGAGAAAAAGGTGCATATATATGATGTTTATGAAATGTGAGGATTTCAATATTTCATTTGTAAATCTATTGTATTTTGTGATGCAATAAAATGACAGAAATGTCATGCTATTTGTGTTGTTCAGTCATACTGGAGAAGAGCATGTGTTGAAGCTGAGAGACCATGTTTCGCCCAGTTATAAGACATTGCTACCACGGGCTGCACAGTTATAAGGCATAAGACTCTTGTACAAGTAGATTCACTTTTGTCTGCGTCTTCAGCTAACATACATCGTCCTGTGATGCATGCTGGGAACAGGTTAATACCCATAAGAACTCTAAAAGCATTATTGGTACTGGAAGCTGAACCCAGATTCAAACTCTGGATCATGCCTGAAAAACAAGAAAACACTGTGAAAATGAATTAGAAACATTTTTTAGCTCACCTGTCATATAGTGACAAGTTCATTTATGTCAAATTACCTCCCTTTATTTCAAATTAAAATGGGTATATCTCCATAATTAATGAAGATACTGATCTGAAATTTCATTTTTGCCATCAGATGGACTTTGATAATCAGTGAAGATACATATTGACTGAATTTATGACAAATTACCTCCCTTTATTTTTTATGTAAATGAATACACCTAGCAGCTTCTAATGAGATTGGTTTTAAAAGTTATTTATGTCTTCCATGTTAAGAAATTTCTACTTTTACTTACTTTTCTAATATATTGTTGTTAAGGTTGTACTCCGTATCTTCTACATGCATATACCAATGCATGATTACTTCCCCTGATTTTAATAAAAATCGATTCATCTCAGTAAGTATTTATAGGACTCATTTGAAATTTCATTATTGTCATTAGTTGGACTGAGAAAATCTGGGTAGATAACTATGGGCTGATTTTATGTCAAATTACTTCCCTTTGTTTCAAATTAAAATGGGTGTATCTCGGTAACCAATGAAGATACTGATCTGAAATGTCATTTATGCCATCAGATGGAGTCGGATAATCAGGGTAGATAACTTTTGACTGAATTTATAACAAATTACCTCCCTTTATTTTATGTAATTGAATATACCTCACCACCATCTAATGAGAGTGGTTTTAAATGTTATTTTTTAAGTCTTCCAGGGTAAGGAATAGTCATACTTGTACAAAATGCAGCATTTGAGCCTAGGACCCTCAAACTTGGTATGGAGATTGGCCCTGACTAGTACGTGACGCATAGGTCAAAAGTTACTGTTACAAGAAACACTTATCCTGTTGATATTCAATGTGTATGCCTATGTGACCTATGTCAAAACTTGATATCATTTAGAGCAATGGTACTCAGGTGAGCGATATAGGGCCATCATGGCCCTCTTGTTAATAGAAAGCAATTTATATCCATTTCACAGTTACTGTTGGCCTTGTCAGCTCCCAGAGAAATATGTTAATTAACGTAAAACCTAATCACTGTTATTTGACGGAATTTGATATATTAATTGTTTGCTTAAAGTATTTATGGAAACATTTATTTTTTTTCAAAATACGAACAGTTAGTAACAATTAACATTTGTCTGGTATTTTATGAGAAGTTATAATTGCACTTTATTAATATGCTAATTTAAAGACTTCATTAGTGTCATATTTTTCTGATTTTATCTAATCTTCGTAATGCTAGTGTTGACATTAAGAAATATTTTGATAGGCCAGGCATTTTTCCATATTTGATACATCTGTTTTTCATGGTGCTGACCACGTGGACTCGCTCGGAACGAAATGACTTTCATGGCGGTCATATTTATTTTTTTTAACGTCACACGCACAAAATTATAGGTCATATGGCGACTTCCCAGCTTTTCATGGTGGAGGAAGACCCCAGGTGCCCCTCCAGGGATTATTTCATCACGGGCGGGCACCTGGAGAGTCGCTGGTTGTCGCATACGTATAACTACATAAAGGCGTATGCTGTATACTGGCCTTTGTTCCAAGGTATCAACAGAAACATAGAAATGCAGATTACAGTATTGTGGTACTGATTTGTTCAACATTGAATGAATGTTGGGGCGATATTTCGTCCTTTAACAAGATTCATCCGCATATACAATGACGTAAATTGGGTTTTGATGGAAAGCAATACATTGTTTTTATTATAAACTTACTATCATGTAAAGCGACACGCAGCAAAGGTGCGCAGTTTTGCTTAGTTAAATGTTTTTTACTTTTAACTTATTAGAGAAATCCGATATTTCATTTTGTATATCAAATGACAACTGAAAAATGTCGTTTTTACATGACAAAATATCATACAGGAAACACATACTTTTTTAAACAATGCCTGACGTTGAACTGTTTGTCGCGCCAATACCAAAGATAGCTGTGCCCACAACAGACCAAAGATAGAAAATGATATTGAAAATGAAGATTTCTTTAAGTTTGGGAATTCTGTTTTTTCTACAATATTCTTTTGGTAAGTACAATGTATACCTTCTTTTCTGAAATGCGTAGTTATAAACATTTTTATTTTTTAGTACTTTCTTTCTAAGTAGATCAATATTCTCTAACTTTCATTTATTCATATAATTGTTTGTTCTATATATATTTAAACAATTAGTTTAAGATTGTGTGTTTGTTTTGCTAGACGAGTACCCTGAGAACTGTACGCAAAATCACATCAAATTTTATTGTTCCGCATCGGCAGCGTTTCTTTACGATGCAGTGCCGTCGCTCGCAAAAATCTGTATTTACTCGAAAGCTGACATATTCAGATTCTTTTTTCATTTTTTATATAAAAGAGCTGTTGTTTTACAATTATCTATGTTCTTTGTAGCTGTACAAGGCGGTACGTCGTCGTGTCCGGACAAAACAACCTTGTCATGCCAGGATGAAGGGTTTCCCTGTCCAAGGAGTAAACCACACCCAAAAATGACGTACTTCCGCCTAGAAGATGGAACAGAATGCTCAGCTTGCCAGGGATGCTTTAAGTCATGTGAGCTACATTCATTTTAATAATTTCTTTTCATTTGTACATAGAATTTGTGGTATAACAATCAAGTTCTTTACGTTAAGTCTTTTGGTTTGTTACATTACATGTCTGGTAGGTCTACTAATGTGTCAGAAGTCGTAATTTATATTTCACAATACCTACCATATTGATCATGATTATGAAAATCGGATTAATAGTAACACAAATGATACTTTCCGCGGGATCCATACATGGTAAATCAATGAGTTAAAACTTTTAAGGTCGCAATGAAATACGAACCTGATCTTAAATGTAGACATACCTTTAATTGCACTTCCATTGTATTAACCATGATTTTGCCATGAATACCATATTAGGCGATGCCTAAATAAGGAAAGAGCGATGGTGTCACTGTGTCCAAATTGCCTGCTTTTAGCTGATTGAAATAATGTCAAATATTGCATATTCCTCTTTATTATATACTTTCAATATGATTAAATAGTACGATATAACGCGTGAAGTGGTAGAGTAGCATATTTGGGCGTTGCCCAGTTCGCCTAATGAAAAGCAGAACCTACGCAGTATAAACTTAAACGATTGAGTCTGTACATGTATATTTCAGATGATACATGCCCTGATGCGTCGTGTTGGACCCGAGTTCTTCCAAAGGATTGTAAAACACTTAACAAATATTCCACCTTCATGAAAATCCCAGATGATGAGTGCAACACGTGCGAAGTGTATTCGTGCATTAACTGACCCGTCGGTGGACAGAAACTGATGTTGAAATGAAAATCTAATACAGTTTTAAACCGCCTTTTGTATATTTTCGTTGCCATGAAAACAAAATGACTGACATTTTTATTAAATATTGAAATGTTTAACTCTGTTACATTCAAGAACATTTTGAAAATTCAATGCCTCACATCATTATATTCGTTTCTCTTAGCTCCCCGATGCGAAATTCTACATGGCAATGTTCTTATGCATATAGCCGAATTACACAATCGAAAAAGCATAATGATGAATTAAAATAGATCTCGGATTTGTTTTTGTCTGAAGAGAAGTTGTCTTAATTTCATTTTTGTCATTGCCAATGGTCTATGGTTAACTATGTGGTAGTATTTCCACCTATCAGAATACAGTTCAAAATGGTGCCACCTTTGTTTACGTCTAAATATGTTTCTTCAATTACCGATAAACAATATTTCGGGTTGAATTTTAATGCACTGTAAGAAAATCGGACACCAAATATTTTTAACTGATTCTTGACCCCAAAATAATGATTGATCAGTATATACGAACTGTTTCCCTACCTCCCAAAACGTTTAAGCTGTCTCCCCCTGCTGGCAAGGTTATGCTGGTTGCTTTGTGGGATTCATGTGATATAATACGCTCATTTCATGCAAAAAGGTCAAACTGTGACTGCTATTAAAATGCCATTTTTTTTTTGTCTGAGAATGTCAGCAAATGTAGAAAATGCATCCCTCAGGCTCTTATTCATGACGGAAGGAACCATATTTAAGAATCCAAGTAAAAGATAATTCAAACAGTTGAAACTTTTACCAAACATTACAACACAACGACCATAGGGCCTAAATATAGCCCTGTAAATAGGTAGGGGTGGCTTTCATTAAATGTCTTTATTTCTGTAAAAACCTAAATTTTCTCGATGAAACTTGGCTATATGGTTGGTATTACATCTTTCAAATCAGTCAAGCTAGGAATGAAAAATTACTTCAGTTAGGAATGACAGTTACTGCAGTACTTCGGTAGCTTGCACAGAGACCAAGGTTCAGTTGCATTTTGGTTTGCTTGGGTCAAGGTCATTATTACACCTGTACTTAAAATATAAAATGTGTTTTAATAAATAAATTCTGTTATAACTGAGATATTTTTACCTAAAATTTGTTATTTGTTTTAACTAATTAACTTGTATAAAGAATGAGACACTGGCACCAAATTGACATCTGTTTTGAAAATATAAGTCCATTTTGTAGACGGGTGAAATCTTTATCCCGCTCGGCGGGGGATACTATTTCGTTTGGTTTCGTTTTCCTTCTCTAAAAGCGGCGGGGAAGTGACAATGTTTGGTGTAACTCTATAGTGGGAGCATCTGCTTTAGGCAGAAAACTTTTTAAATTATACAATGGTTTCTACTCTAACCGCGTTTCCCTATTTTTATTTAAGCATTGACATAGTCCTATCTGTCATCGAAGATTGAGTGGTATAGCTTCAGTCAGAAAGTCCATCAGTCATTCAGTCTTAACCCATTGAAGAGTATTTGTAAAACTGGTCTGAAGATTTATCGCATACACACTGTCCCAAATTGGCAGACCAAAGGTCGATGTCTCAAATTGATGTCAAATGTTTGTACCGGTCCATATCTCCTTAAATGCATATAATTGATTGAATGTTCCATTTATCAAGATCACTTCCAGAACCCATGTTCTAGTTGCGCCGGCCACTACTCTCTCTCTCTCCCTCTCTCTCTCTCTTCAAGAGAAAGATATTTATGAGCCATCTGTTGATTAGACGTTAGATGTTTAATGTGCCGGTGTAACGTTGTAAACTGACCCCCATAGAATAATGGCCCCCCGGTCACTATTTTATATAGAATAATAACCCCCGGTCATTATTTTATATAGAATAGTGACTCCCCAGTCATAATATTATGACCGGGGGGTCATAATATTATGACTTCCCCCACACGTAGAAAAGTGACCCTCACATTGAATTGTGACCCCTATAGAATAACGACCCCCTAACCCTAACCCGTCTAAGGTACACTTACAATATAATTATTTCCCACCGATGGGCATCGGAGGAGAATATGGTAATGGCACCCGTACGTGCGTGCGTGCGTCCGTGCATGCGTCCGTGGAACAATTTTGTGACCGCAACTCCTCATTCGTTAATGGACGGAATTGATTCAAACTTTCAGGGATGACTACTACTGATGCTTAGTTGTGCAGGAAGAAAAAAAAATGGATTTGCTCCACCTATTCGGGAGTTGTGGCCCTTTGTAACAAATCTTGGATTAGCTCAACCCGTTCCGGAGTTATGGCCCTTTTTTCAAATGGCATTGGCAGGAGATATGGTTGTCATTTGACTGCAGCCCTTGTTTGTTTTTCTAAGAAGTGGTCCTGGCTTCCCTGGTTTCTTTAAAAACACATTACAACTTTATATATAAATCGTGACGGGTATCGTAACAGAAACTAAGTTAACATATTGTGCAATGGCTTTGACTGTTATAAAGGGGTATAATAATTGCTCAATACGTGTTACTTAAAAGCTCTTGAAAAGTGACAAAAATCACCCAAACCTCCAGGGGAATGACTATATTTCAATATCATACTGAACTTTGAACAACATCTTATTGTCATTGGCGTCACAGGTCATAAAACGTGGGACTTCCTAACAACTGATTTGCATATTTTATGCCTTATATTGATATAATTGTTGATATTTTCTACTTAAAAACGCCTGAAAAATAACAAAAATACCCAAAATCCAACGAAACGTGTCTCTTCAACAATATACTGAAATTTGAATAATTTCTAACAATGAGGAACGTCATATGTAATAAAACCACTGGGCTATCTCATACCAGTTTCGCCTATTTTTGGAGGTATATATGAGTGATATATAGGTGACATAATGAAGGTTAAGGGTATTTGACATTACTTTCAGGGTTAGCATAAACCATTGTGCTTTTCCACGTATAAATTACCTTTTAACAATCTTGCACTCCAGAAAATGAACTATTTTACCGTCAACAGCATTTTTTCGTAATGAGCCCGCGAGCCCATGCTATTACGAAATAAGTGCAACATGTAGGATGCAATAGCAAAATGATGTTTCCTCTAAAATTTCGAACAAAATCATCATTATTATAAGTTCCAGAATGCTTACACTACATTGTACAGAAGGTAAATTAATAATTATTTACATGTATGCGTAACATAATTATACCCCAGCAAACACCTGACGTCGGATCAACGTTGAAACAACGTTGGATTTTGTTCGCGACGTCGGTGACCTAAATACAACGTCGGTTCAACGTCATATTTGTTGTATTTTGGTGAGAAAATCATCTACCCAGTGTAGGACTCGAACCTACGACCCTCTGCTTGCAAGTCAGGTGCTCTACCAACTGAGCTTACCGGGCTCCTGGTTTACCAGAAGCCTCGAATCACTACACTCCTCCTCACTTTAATTTTGAAGGCTTAAACCTTATCGTGGAACCATAGAGCGAGGCATCAACTGTTCAGCTTCCAACAGAGTATAGCCTCTGCAAATACCGCATGCTCTATATAACTGGCCACGTAGCCTTCCTTTACAGTGGAATTGCAGAGCGGGACATCAACTGTTCAGCTTCCAACAGAGTATTATTGTAACATCATTGAATTAAGCCACAGTCAGATATACCTTATTGGCCAGGGGGAGGACGGGGACTTACCCACGGAGATGTAAATTAGTAAGAAGAGATTACATACGTCTGTTCTCTGTGGTGACACTGTAAAGTCTGCTCTTCTAGTGGGAGAATCCCGCACTCTATCGACTTCCGGAAGTAGGTATCACACCACTAATAATACCAACCTGTAGGAACACGGCCGCTAAATGTATCATCCGTCACAACACTCCCCCCAACTTTATAATGAAAGCCTCAGTCCAGTGTTGGAGAAATGTTGTGAATAATAAACCAATGATGATTAGAAACCATCACAGATTTATTAGCCTGTGGAGAACTGGAAGTCCTTTAACTGTACATGACTGGTAGTCATCGAACTGGACTGGAACTCTATATTGGACTAGAAGCCCAATAACTATCATCGGGAACACCTTCTGTAGTTTGGATTAGAAATCCAATGGTTTGGCTTCTGGCACTCATGGACATCTGGTGATGACGGACTATAAGTCCATCCTGTACGGACGATGGTGCACCTTAGCCGACTAGAAGTCTGGCTAACGTGGACTTTACGTTACATTACTGGGACTGCCCTCTGTAGAGATACACTGCGTTGGCAACTGTGATCTCTAACACTCGCTCCACAGTCATCTGTCGGTGTGTGGCTACACTCTTGACTGCTGCGAAGATCTGACTTGGAGATGATACCTCGGAACTCATACTTGGAAAATATGGCGCGTCGGACTCCAGAAGTAAGCGGTTTTCGTCGATACTTCGAAGTGCTGCAACCTGTTCAGGATTGAACGACTCGACCAAGTTGGTAAATCCAAAATAAGTTCTTGGGAATATCTCCAATCATCTCTGTATCACATACTGGTTTCCCGTGAAGCAGTGTAGATGAATTAGGTGATTTTGTCGTACCTTCTTTTGTAAGAAATGGAGAAGCAATAGAAAGGCTTCTGTACCACAATTCCCTTTCATCCCACGGCAATGAATAATCAATATGTGACGGTCTTCAAGCAATGGCAGTACTTTTTCCAGTAGTTCCACTTGGTACGACCAGTATTTCATTGGCTCGGAATGATCGAGACCTATCTCGCCGAGCGCTTTTACACGAGGATTCTGTAAAAGCTTCGATAACTGCATCGTGTCCACATCAATGCTATGTACGCTGTTCTTTGCATGTTTTGGATGAAATACAATAGCAACTGTCATATCCTCTGGCAAGTCTAGAAGACATTGTTCAGACGGACAGCTTCTAGGATCGCAGTAGACGGCGACTGTTCCAACTAGATTGACCTTTTTATCTGCGTCTACTGGAACACAATTGATAATGTCATCCAGGTTTCCAGCTGGATTGATGTTAAGCTTGTGTAGCGTTCTATCCAGGTGGAAATGGCTGTCGAAGGCTGCTGGTAGGCGTACTTGTGCTTCAACATGGGGCTGGATTTCTGCGTTCTCTGGCACTGGATAGTAGTCTTGCCAATACTGTCTCTCATCTGCGTCCAGACTTGCAGCAATCAGCAGGACAGCTTTCCAGTGAATGAGGCATCCTGGTGAATTAGCTGGTTCCAATACAAAATTATCAGGAACTGGTATCCGCAGAAATTTGCACAACTCGGCCATGGCTTCTTCTTGTCTAGGCGTTACCTCGGTGTTATCAGCCGTACTGAGCATTCTCTGTATAACAACGAAAGTAACCAGTTCATCTAACGAAGCAGGCCTACCCAAAAGCCATCTAGTAGCTTGATTCAAAGCATTTCTCCTACCCCGTAGAACTTGTTCATCATCAGGTCTGAGCCTTTCGTCGAAAATTCCGGGCACATGGTACTTGAAAGCGTGTACCTTCATATAGCTGTTTGGTTTTGTACAGCCAGGTACCCAGCAAGGTCTGGAACGACTTTTACCCGAGGATTTTCTTCTTTCCTCTACAGTTTCTCTGACCTGATGCAGAATATCATCAGTCTTCTGTCTCTCCAGAACTGTTGTAGATATAACCAAAGATTCTAGAGGGACAGTAGCTGATCTCTTCTTCAGGCCTACTGTCGATTGTTGGTGATCAACGGTCATACCTCTGCCAAATGTCACGTGGCGTTCAACATCTCTGAAGCCGGTTTGATCTGATGATCTTGGTGCCTTCTCATTCCCGTTCTTCCCTGAGCTAGAAGCCCCACAGGATGTACTGGAATGTGGCCTCGATTTTGCTACGGAGTAAGCATCCCGTTCTTGGTGATGATGAGACGAACTAGAAGCCCGGTCATCCTGGCGAGACTTAGAACGGTCTGAATGCCCTCTTCTGGTCTTCTTTGTCCTTTGATCTATGTTCTTTTGGATGTCTAGAAGAGGAGCTAGAAGCCCTCTTCTGGTCTTCCTTGTCTGTAGATCTCTTGGAAGCTTTAGGAGACTTCGGCTTGGCGACTTCCTGAGGAGGTGCTTTTACCGGTGAAATCCTGGATTTCTCAGCCAGTCTGGGAGACTTCCCGGGACTGACTTTGGCAGTAGCTGATGGTGAATCTGCCTGCTGATCCACTTCCATGGGTTGTGTTGGATCCGCTGCAGTTTCTGTATTAGACTGGACTCTTGGTGACGCAAGAAGTTCGTCTTCGTTTAACTCCAAATCCAATACATCATCATCAACACTTTCGTCTCCTACTTCTTTTTCCAACGCTTTATCAGATTTTGAAGTTGGAAAGTATCGGATGTCCCTTTTCCCTTTTGTTGGGTCATATACTTGTTCAACAGGTTTAGGTAGATCCGGGAGCTTCCAAACATTGCTGCTGATCCAATCCCTGTTGGCTACTTAAAAGGTCAATATACAATGTACTGTGTGCTGCCTCTTTTAGCCAATTTGTGAGCCTTCTTTTGTTTCTGGTGGCATCTTTCTTTTCCTTTACAAGGTTTACCATTTTCAACAGGGTGCTCAGCAGAAGTTCAGCCTTTTCCCTCCCTGCCAATCTTGGGCAAAGTGAAAGGTTCTTGACGAAGTCATCGGCTGAAAAATAGACATGACCCCTTTCTAGGTGTTCTTCTACTGTGGTCAGGAAGTCCTTGACGTTACTCGATTGTACAGCCATATCTGAAAAGTACAAGCAAAATGACATACATAATTTACGCTCACCCTAATTATTATCTTTTGTCTTTGCATGCCTTGCACTTATATTTATCAATGTCTAGAGCGTCTGTTGCGGTGATGTTAATACAAGAGCCGTGGAACCATTCATCACAGTAGTCACACTGTATCATAAATCTTCCGTTCCATGGTTTCCTGCAGATACAGTACATATCGTTATCATCATCACTGTCATCTTGCTGTGAAAGATCTGTGTAATCAGGTGATTCCTTGTATTTCGTAATCCACACGGGTATCTTTCGATCCTTGCAAGGCATCATTCTGTCGTGGTTTGTTACGAAAACTGCATTCCGCAATTTCACCAGATACAAATATGATGTGATCTTTTTCACGATGATGGCTGGATCTTTCCAAGGCGAGCAGAGTTTGCGAGATTTGCCTTTCTTGACTGCTGTATCTAGAAGATACACAATGTCACCTTCTGAATAAGGTCTTAATAAGATCTTTAAATTGTAGTCCCGCTTCATGCGCTTCAACGATGTCTTCAGAGTTTCTCTCGCAGCTTCGTGTGCTTTCTGGATGTTCTGCAACAAATTAGAGACATATTCACCATATTCTTCAGACTTTTCTGCTTTGGCATTTGGAAACATTAGCTGAGCTGGTGTATTCACCTCTCTTCCCACCATTAACATGTTTGGTGTAAACCCCGTACTTCTGTTTACCGAAGCCGTTATAGCTGCTGCTATCTGTTGGATGTTTTGGTCCCATTTATCTTGCGATTTACCAATGAAACATCTAACAGCATCCATCACCGTACGGTTGAACCTTTCGACTTGTCCATTCGAAGACGGTCTGTACGGCGTTGTCCTGGCTTTATGAATGTGTAATGCTTTACACAAGGTCTCAAACAATTTACCATCAAAATTGCGCCCTTGGTCTGTATGGATCTGAAGTGGAAAGCCAAATCGACTGAAGAACTCATCGATGGCTGCCTTGGCTGTAACTTCAGCTCTCTGCGAAGGTAGCGGTACACATTCAACCCACTTGGTAAACTGGTCTACCATCATCAAACAATGTTCGTTTCCTTGTGTAGTCTTCGGTAATGGCCCCATAAAGTCTGATTCTGCTTAAAAAGTACACCATCAATCAACCGGAATACTTCTTTATTAAGGCAATAGTATTTTGCTTTTGGACTGGGTAGGAATAGAATTCCTTCATCCGGTTCTTTCTGTCTTTTCAACCAGTCGATAATGATACGCAGATTTTTGTCTTTTGCCTGTTCTGTTTGCAACTCTTCGAAAGTGAACCCCCAACAAGAAAGTTGAGTTGTACTTGAATCTATCGCTGCATTTACTGAGCATGCACAAAGGTACCGCTTCTCACCATTCCCTATTGTAACGATATCGAAATGTGATTCACTTCCGCCAAGACCCATGAGGTCTACTGTAAGAATACTGTCTAGAAGACTAGTTTCTTCACTGTTCTTAGTACTGTCTAAAAGACTTGTACTTTCCCTGTAAGATGTACCATCTAGAAGACCTGTACATCGTTCAGGATCCCAGGGCTGTTTAAACTCTGGTTTACTGTTAAACTCTGCATTGTTATACTTCGAACGAACAGCATCTTTTACAATTGCTACCTCTTCTGGCTTTGACTTGTTCATCTCTGCAGTTGCCCCTAAATGAACATTACTGTTCTTCCTTACGGTTGTCTGACCTTCCTGTATTGATAGTTTGACCGCATCATCTATTTGTTTTGTGAATTGGTTCCACTGGTTGTGAGCTCGTTTGCAGTAATGACAGCCACCACATGGCAAATCTGCAGGCTTTATGCCAGCTATATATGCTGAACACGGTACCAAGGTGTCCGGAATCCTTGAAAGTGCATCCGCATTTCCGTGTTTAACCCCTGGGCGATGTTTTACAACCGTGTTGTATTGAGACAGTTCCTCAGACCATCGTGCCAGGTGACCCTGCGGTTCTTTGAACCGTAATAACCAAGTCAAGCTTGAATGATCTGTTCTCACTGTGAAGACTTTGCCTAGAAGGTAATGTCTATACTGTCTAGTAAACCTAACAATGCTCAAAAGTTCTTTTCTGGTGGTGCAGTAATTTTTCTGTTCCGGAGTCAATGTGAAACTGCTATAAGCAATTACTTTTTCCACTCCATCTTGCACTTGTTCTGCACCTATAGCCTTGTCTGAGGCATCACAGTCAAGGATAAATGGATCCTTGTTGTTTTGTAAAGCCAGAACTGGTGGTTCAGTTAAAGCTTTCTTCAACGCCTCAAATGACGCTCTCTCCTTATCGCCCCACTTAAACTGATTTTTCCTGTTAAGTTGTGGAGTGGTTGTGCTTGTTCCGCAAAGTTCTTTACAAAGGGACGATGATAGTTGACCAATCCTAAATACCTTTCTACGTCTTTCGATGATGTAGGTTCTGGCAAACTAGCTACCGTTTCTGTGTCTTTTCTAGTCATAGCCAAATTAGTTTTGCTAACGATTCTCCCTAGAAATTCGACTTCAGTCTGGAAGAAAATACATTTTCGTGGCTTCAACTTGAGACCATACCGGCGGAACCGCTCCAGGGCGTCTGCTATATTCTTCAAGTGTTCCTCAAAACTTGTCCCCATCACCAGTATATCGTCCAAGAAGGCCAGTAGTGTTTTCCAGGTCAAACCTCTTAGTATCAAATTTACTACTCGGGAAAACGTTGCTGGTGCATTGGTGAGACCGAAACCCATTCTAACATGTTCAAAGAGTCCAAACTTGGTTAGAAATGCTGTTTTCTTTCGATCTTATTCTTTAACTTTTACTCGCCAATATGCTGAATTAGCATCTAGTTTAGAAAACCAGAAACTACCTGACAATGTATCTAGGCAATCTTCCACCAATGGTAGGGGGAATGTATCTTTAATCGTGACGTCATTAAGAGATCTATAATCAATACACCATCTGACTGTATTGTCACGTTTCCGGATCAGAACAGATGAGGATGCCCATTCTGAAACTTATTCTTGAATGACACCGGCATCTAACATCTTCTTCAAATGTGCTTCCTCCTCTCCAACAAAACAAGCTGGTGTTCTTCTCATACGATGCTGTATCCCCAGTGTCAATCTTGTGTTCAATTGCGGTGAAGTTTCCCAAATCAAAATCTTCTTTTGCAAATACATCTGCGTAATCACATAGAAGTTTTGCTTATTTCTCACATTACCCTTCATCTAATTGTTCTTTAGACGCTTTATATACTTCTTGTAAATGATCTGGGATCTGTGTTATTGCATCTTCTTTCTGTTTTGGTGCTTGGTTCTTTACTGCTGCATTTATCTTTGACATAGGTTCTCTTTCGACTGTTTTAACAGAATAACTAGAAGTCACTTCTGTTCCCTCATGTACTTGCAAGTATCTGAGTGGCTAGAAGTCATCTCAGATTCTACATCTTCTGTTTCCAAGATACCCTGTATCTCGAAAGCATTGGCAATTTCTTTACCTTTCTTGAATGTCTTGTAAGAGTTTGTGGCATTGACTATACAAACTATTGGTTCCGATTTTGAAGATCTAACTGTTCTTGGCATCATTACACCCAACCGATCCAGCAACTCATTTGGCTCTATGAAGTAGTCGCTGAGCTGACCATCCATCTTGCATTACATCCGAACAGCTGAATTTGGTGGAACCACGGTTCTTTTAGCCACTGTTACTCTTGCAACAACTGGTTTACCTTCTTTGAACTTGGTATTCATTGGAATTCTTTCCCCATTTAGCACCAATGTGTCAGAGTGCATATCTAACATCACGCCTTAATGATGTAGGAAGTCGTGTCCTAGCAGCATTTCATCGCTAATTGGTGCTACATAAACTCTTTCGTGGAATGTTTGCGAACCTATTTGCATTCTTAAAGGTGTGGTTGTAAAACCTTTTAAGACGGCGTCCTTATCTGCCATTTGCATAACGACATCTATAACCTTGCCTGGCTTTTTCGGTAGCTTCTCATACACTTGCAATGATAAAATGTTTATTTCTGCACCCGAATCTATTCTGGCCTTGACCTTGGTGTTGCCAACTGTTATATACACATAGGAAGACCCTGCGCGAACTTGGTGTACACTAACCACTTCATCTTCATTGGTTTCTTGTGTATGTCGTCCCTCTTCTACTCTTGTATGTGTACTAGAAGTATCACATACTTTACCGGTTTCCTGAATGCCGTGTAGACAAGAAGTCTTACAGTTGTTTGCATTCTTGCTAACAGAAGATTGGTTCTCTGTAATATTATCAGACTTGCTCAAGATATTGACCGTTTCGTCTGTGTGAGGACTAGAAGTCGCTGCAACATTTTCTGTATCTAGGCCACTTACTTCTTCCGGCTCGGATGAGAGGCCTGCGCACCCGGCCCTTCCTTGTTTAAATCTCTGTTCATGCCTCTACCTCTACCTCTGACTTTACCTTGTGCTACCCATGCTTTGTATCTAAGGCAATCTTTCTTGGCATGGCCTATCTTTCTGCAGAAAAAACATTCGATGGAACTGTATCGTTTAGCTGGTTTTTCTGTACCAACATTCATCTTCTGCATTTTACCGGTCAATTTCTCTATTGCTTTTTCTATCATCTTCTCAACCCTTGCTTCAGATGGAGAACCGACAGCATTCACCGAAACATCTTCTTTACTTTTTCGCGGCTTATGTTTTCCGTCGACTGCCTGTGAGATATACTGGAAATGTCTTACTGAATTGATTGCGGTTTCCATGCTTCTTGGTCGTTGGAAACACGCATGTTTTCCAGCTTCTTTATCAATACACCCCTGGCAGAATTTGGAAATTGCCTCCTGCATTCGGTGTTGCTCAGGAAGGTCTCTAAATGCAGGTGTAGCTAGGGTTAGAACTCTGTCTGACCAATCTTCAAGTGACTCTTCGGGACGCTGTGAAGCTTGTTGAAATTTGGCCTTGGATGTTTCCGCCAGTTCTCTTGCACCAAAACGACCTTCAAGTTTCTTCATAATCTGACTGAAGGAAAAGTGGTCTCCCATTCTAGTTGTTAACATAAAGAAATCCAAAGCTTTTCCTTCAAAACTCCAATTCAGATAATCTCTGCTTTCATTTTCAGACCAGTTCAGGACCGACATGTAGCTCTTGAACTTCTGTTTTAATGACAACCAACAGGACTTCCCATCGTACCTTAAATTCTTAGGAAGTTTCTTTGGGTCACCCCGCTTTTCTTGATACTTTGGTACATATTTATGGTAATCATAATCATCTTCTTCTGAACTACTGTAGTAATTCTGTCGATTACCATATTTACTGCGTCGGGGTCGAAAGTGTTGTTGTCTATCTGTAGACGAAGATCTAGAAGACCTATGTCTTGAAGAAGTTTTTCTACTGTCATAATATACAGATTCCTTAGCTCTGGAACTGTATTTATCACTTTGTCTTGTCTCTTTACATTTTATGCAAGTACATCGTGACCATGACCTTTTGTCGGAGTTTGCTTTACTATGATGGTTTCCTGAACTGTGTCTATCCCCAGATCTGCTACTACTACTACTTGACCTTGATGACCTTTCAGATGACATTAATGATTCAGATGACCTTGAACTTTCAGATGACGATGACCTATTATAGGACCTTGACCTTTTGTTGTTCGAGTGTCTAGATGTCTGATGTCTTGAAGATCTTTCTTTATATTTAGTATCTTCTGACCTTGATGTATGAGACCTAGCACCCTTGTCATCTGTCCTTGATGATTTAGTGTCTTCTGACCTTGCTGTTTTGTCCACCTTTTCACTGTGTGGATGTTGATGATGTAATTTAGTATCATCTGACCTTGGTGTTCTTTTGCCAGATTTAGTGTCTTTTAACCTTTTTCCTTTACTACCGGATTTAGTGTCATCTGACCTTGAATTGTATTTATCTTGCTTGTGATATTTACTGGGAGATGCAGAACGTGAGGCGAAGATTGATATGGATATGATTTTTTATCTCTTGACCTTACATCACGTGACCTTGATCTATGACCATTTGACCTTCGATGTGGAGACTGTGACTCATGTCGCGATTTAGATTTATCTGACCTATGTCTAAACGGAGATCTAGAAGATCTGTGTCTAGTAGATCTATGCCTTGAATCAGATCTTTGATGTTTGGGCGACCTTGACCTTTGACTTGTGGAATGTTTATCTGTAACATTACTGTCGCTGGATTTGGTCGGTTCTTCGTGTACATGTCTGTCACCTGACTTTTTGTCGCTTGATCCTGAATGGCTTTCGTGATTACATGTTGACTTATCTGCTACCGGTTCTGGGTGCGAACTATTTTTGGTCAGAGATATTTTTGGTATGACAATATCTTTCTTGATAGGAGACCTTGACCTTGACCATGTGCTAGAAGTACTAGGCCCTGTATGTAGTGATATTGCTTGATTTGGGCGTTCATCAAACTGTGGTGTTTTTGGTAAGGCTGCTATCATTGAAGCAATGTCTGTTCTATTCATGCCTTGACTTAAAGCTAACAACTGTTCAAGACATTCTTCAATTTGTTGATTTAATATTTTGTGTGGGGAGATAATGGTCCCAAGGCGCCTGTCATGAGTGACGTCCCTTTCGGAGTCGTAAAACTATCTGTCGCAGTCGGTCGCACTAGTGGACTGCTTGTAACAGGTGCATCTGTTGTTGTCTTTACAGATAAAGTATCTGGATTAGGCGCAGGTTTTGGTGAAACACTAACTGCTACATTCCCCCCTGTCTTATTAATTTTATCTGGTGAAGTAACTGGAATTGTGAAATCAATATTTTCCAGTATGTCTGTTGTTAATTCACCAGGGAATACCATAGCCAAAGTTTCTTTTGTGAGAAATCCATATGTCTGTCTAAATGTTATTATTTTTTCCGCCTTCTTCGGTCCTATTGAAGGGATGTTCTGCAATTCCTCTTTGCCTGCTGTATTAATGTTGATGGACATTTTGAGTGTAATTAAATGTCAGTTGTCGGACAAAGCGTAATCACAATTTTTAATATTATGGGTATAGAATACACCAAAATATTTTATATTTTTTGTTGTAAATTGATTTAAGTATAGAATACTCAGACACAATTTATTTTTCTTGTTTATTTATTTACATTTATTTCCAGTATAGAATACTGAAGAAATAATTCAATTTTTATGGTCAAGTAGTAGAACTGTTTTGTTTTGTGTATAGAATACAACGAAAACAATTTATCTCCAATGTTTATCTATTTAAATCTATTTCCAGTATAGAATACTGAAGAAATAATTTAATATTAGCGATCTATATGGTAGAACTTATTTGTTTCGTGTATAGAATACGCCGAAAACAAAATACCTCAGATTACAAGCTACAGACAGCCACTTGTGTATAAAATACCCTTTTTACTCAAATATTTAAACCGGTCACTCAGACTCAAACAATAAATATTCAAATTTCTTATAGCAGTGTATTGGATACACTAAAATATTTTTCCGTTGGTAGACACCGCCATTTATATGGAAAAAATAAACCAACCTTATTTCTGTCTGTATATCTGTTGAAAATAGGTAGGTCTAGAAGACTGCTACTCTATAGATTTATTCTGTAATCTGTTTGAACCTGTAAGAAGAGCGCTATAGCTAGCATGCTATTATATGATATCCATGCAAAATGTTATAATTAATTGAAATAGCTAATTTAAAATGGCTTCATACGTTTTATTAAAAGAGGTTACGACCTAGCTATTTTTAGACATACCGCATGTTTAGTATTCAACCCGTTTACAGTTGGACACTATGCTTCCCTCTTTGATTGTGTCTGGCGGAAGAGGGAGATGACTCTGTGATAAGCAGTTTTTAAATCCCACCAGGACTGAACTGAACTGTTTTGATTTCTGTCTTCTGGCCTGTTTTATCGGGTCCTTAAGTGTGTTTCTCTTGATGCTCTGTCTTCTGCAAAGGCATAGAGTTCATACGTTTTTGGTTCTTAAGGTTTGTTTTTTTATATAATTAGAGCATTTTTGTGTTTTACATGTCATGCCTTTTGTTTCCATTGCGTGTGCTAGAGATACACCTTGCGGGGATTACTTTTATTTACACTGCCCCGTGACTTTTGAACATGGTGGGGGTAAGAGTGACGTTGGGTGCGCACCATAAACCGGTTTAAGCTCCCCAGTGGTGTTTTTGCCACTGACCGTTCCAGGGCGGTGCCCCACTGTGTTCCTTTAATTGTTTGTTTTGTCCTCGCGTGTTTGCTTTGTATGTGAGTGAGTGTGTGTGTGTGTTAGAAGTGTGCACACGTGCGTGCTGTGGGTTTCGTTTTGGGGAGGCTACGTTTTTGGAACGTGGCATTCCTTGTTTGATATTAATCTTTTGTTTTTTTTCATTGAAAAGGGTTTGTATTAGGGTGTTTCATACATTTGCATGTAAACTTTGTGAAAATGTTCCCAAATGTATACCTTGGCACAGAGAGAATAATACCGTTGTCGAACTTGTTTTGGGTCTATATTTAATGTAACAGACTTCAATGCAGTAACTAAAGACAGCAAATGACCTACAGAGACCATCAAACTCTTATTCCTTTTCAGTGTTATAACGATCCTTAGGTAAGTTAGCTACAAATGCTGTACAACACTCAGATGGAATCGCATGACTTTGCAAATAACATAATTCTAATTGTAAAATTAGAGAGAAAATAAATATAACAAAGAAGTAGATGGATAGAACATATTTTAAAGAACTATAACAGATGAACGAATTATATGAATTATATCATCTGGTATCCTTTAAAACATCAAGGTATGTCTATAAAAGATCAACACTACTTTGAAGTACATCGAAATTTCAAAGGTGTCGTAAAAACATCCAACATGTGCCTTGATACATTAAACAGTGCGCGATTCATGGATTTGCCGAACTTATTCTGTCGTTCATTTCGCATGAACACCGAAAAAAATATCTCATTTCTTAAATTTTTTTTTCCACATGAACATCATGTCACTCCCGTAATTTTCACGCATAAATGATTTCGGATTTGTACCTTATCTTGGTATCCAACATTTTACCCCAAGTACTCAATTAAGGTTTTGGCAGAACCTCAAAATATGAGCTTTTCCGAAGCGTTTCTATGGTGGCTCGATCGTTCCTACCATGCCGTGATTTTGTGTCGACACGCCCGCCAGAAGAAAAAACAGGACAACATGAAAATTAATGTTATTTTACACGAATTTGCGCAAACAAATCGGAACATTAGGACCTATTTACTTTGGACTTCTTTCGATATACTACGGAAGCACATTTTCGACCGATTAACTGCACAGAAAGCAAGGTAAAAAGTGCATAAATGGCATTCGATGGCTACGGTCTTTTTGTTAGTCTTAAACTAAAGTCCTATCGTAATACCGTCCAGTCGAGACGGACAGGAATACAGAAACATTCACTGAGTCCAAAATATTGCCTGTTTATTTAAAATAGACAATACCCAAACAGAGGTTACGACCCACCTATTTTTAGACACACCGCATGTTTAGTATTCAACCGGTCGTTTACAGTTGGACACTACGCTTCCCTCTTTGATTGTGTCTGGCGGAAGAGGGAGATGACTCTGTGATAAGCAGTTTTTAAATCCCACCAGGACTGAACTGAACTGTTTTGATTTCTGTCTTCTGGCCTGTTTCATTGGGCCCTTAAATGTGTTTCTCTTGATGCTCTGTCTTCCGCCAGACACAATCAAAGAGGGAAGCGTAGTGTCCAACTGTAAACGGGTTGAATACTTTGAAATTTCGATGTACCTCAAAGCCGTGTTGATCTTTTATAGACATACCTTTATGTTTTAAAGGATACCAGATGATATAATTCACATAATTCGTTTATCTGTTATAGTTCTTTAAAATATGTTCTATCCATCTACTTCTTTGTTATATTTATTTTCTCTCTAATTTTACAATTAGAATTATGTTATTTGCAAAGTCATGCGATTCCATCTGAGTGTTGTACATCATTTGTAGCTAACTTACCTAAGGATCGTTATAACACTGAAAAGGAATAAGAGTTTGATGGTCTCTGTATGTCATTTGCTGTCTTTAGTTACTGCATTGAAGTCTGTTACATTAAATATAGGCCCAAAAAAAGTTCGACAACGGTATTATTCTCTCTGTGCCAAGGTATACATTTGGGAACATTTTCACAAAGTTTACATGCAAATGTATGAAACACCCTAATACAAACCCTTTTCACTGAAAAAAAAACAACAAAGATTAATATCAAACAAGGAATGCCACGTTCCAAAAACGTAGCCTCCCCAAAACGAAACCCACAGCACGCACGTGTGTACACTTCTAACACACACACACACTCACTAACATACAAAGCAAACACGCGAGGACAAATAAACAATTAAAGGAACACAGTGGGGCACCGCCCTGGAACGGCCAGTGGCAAAAACACCACTGGGGAGCTTAAACCGGTTTATGGTGCGCACCTAACCTCACTCTTACCCCCCACCATGTTCAAAAGTCACGGGGCAGTGTAAAAAAAAGTATTCCCCGCCAAGTGTATCTCTAGCACACGCAATGGAAACAAAAGGCATGACATGTAAAACACAAAAATGCTCTAATTATATCAAAAGCAAACCTTAAGAACCAAAAACGTATGTACTCAATGCCTTTGCAGAAGACAGAACATCAAGAGAAACACATTTAAGGGCCCGATGAAACAGGCCAGAAGACAGAAATCAAAACAGTTCAGTTCAGTCCTGGTGGGATTTAAAAACTGCTTATCACAGAGTCATCTCCCTCTTCCGCCAGACACAATCAAAGAGGGGAGCATAGTGTCCAACTGTAAACGGGTTGAATACTAAACATGCGGTGTGTCTAAAAATAGCTGGGTCGTAACCTCTTTTAATAAAACGTATGAAGCCATTTTAAATTAGCTGTTTCAATTAATCATAACATTTTGCATGGATATCATACAATAGCATACTATAGCGCCGAAATGTTATTTTGCTTTTCGAAACGCTGGTTTTATGGACGATATTGTTAGAATTACTTTATCAGCAAGTATACCTTTTATGGCTGACTGACTGTCAAAAACATTTTATTCGTTGTAAGTCTTGCATTTTCATAAATATACTAGTATATCTGCGTTGTCTGCATACAGTTTGGGAATGTTATCAAAGGCATGCACGATCCAAACCAAATGTATCAACAAAGAAAATTGAGACGCCTGTGATACTAAGAGCACGTATTACTGTGGTATTAAGGAATCAAATGATCATGTATTTTAAACAAAAGAAGCATTTTTGAATTTGACTAATAAAGATCAAAGAAGAAACATTTGAGAAGTTCCCTAACAATTTCTCCAGTCTTACAAAATCGAACAAAGTTACAAAGTTTTACGTAAATGTCTTTGTTCATAACAATCTTTGTAAAGTTTCAGTCAGTCAGTGCTTAAGTTTAATTACGGTCCATCTACCCTTTCAGACACAATGAAGCATATGAATGCATGCCCCGTAGGGTATAGACTGCAAACATGTCCCTTTTCATGTTCTTAAAAGGTGTTTTTGTCGCCAAATAGGGATAAAGATTACCTCTCTGCAATTCCCAGAGAGTTCTGCCAGACAAAATAAATTTTGTTGCCAATTAATGATTATAAGTACAGCGGCCAATGAGACCTGGACGTACTTAAGTCCGAATTTAGTGTTGGTAGAAATGCGTGTGTACAGTTCACTTACTTTCACCACTTACTTTCACAGATGTATCTTTTCGGGCCATCTTTGTGAAATTTCCGGGTTGTACGTTATTTCTGAAAAAGTACATGAGAATTTTAGCCGTTAAAAAGGCATGTGTGAAAAAATATGACTATCACAAAACGGCTGGTAGTAATGTCGCTAACACGGCTGTTCGCATTTAATGACCATCCATTAACTTCGATGATTATGCATAGCTTCGTATGTAAAACGTATTATTTGTAGTGATTTGACCAAACTTAATGATTTTTTTTTAAATAATCACCTTCCACTTCAACTGACTTTGTTAAAATATGACTATATTCCTTTATATTTTAACTAAGCACAAGCGTTGTTGCCATTTCTTTGCCATGCAAAATCCACCTAAAGAATGTAGCAAATGATATTTATGTACTTCACCCCGGGTTATACAAGTTTTGCATCTGATAGTCAATTCTTTGGATGTGGTTTATTTAATTTACGTAAGTGTGGAACGGGCCGTTTGCTGATGTTGATATAACGCGTGGCCGAAATCCATCTGTATATGTTACATTTCGTGTTCATACTATTGTTTATATGGCTTGATAACGAATATAATAAAACCTATTAAACTAATTAACTTAAGTACTGAATGTTATTTTTGTGCATTAATACGGTTAAAAACCACATTTGGACTTCCTGCAAATCATCCAAGAATCTAGCGCAATTCTTGGATTTCAACAAGTCTCAATGTGATTTGTATCCCCCTAAACGCACAAAAATGGCATTCATTTCTTACATCTGCCTTTTCAATCTAGCTTGCCACAAAAAATGCTATGTGTTTCGGCCTTTTAATGCAGTAGGTGCTCGTATTAGGAAAATAAGCGTGAAATCCATCCATCCAGAGTCTTGGCACTGCACTGGTAACGTCTGATGTCGCGCTAAAGCCTATGTTTTTTCAAATCATTAGAAAATGCTGAAAATTGACTTCCCATTCACGCGCATGCTTTTAGACGGGTTGACCCACTGCGTGTGAACCCTGAATATAGACCAATACAAAGGCGACTTTCGTTTTCAAGTGTAGCCTGTGTACTTTCATTTTCTTTATTTCGGGGAAAAGTTGAAGGTCGTCTGACGTCAATTTCTGTGTTTGCCTGGCGATATTGTCTAAAAATGTGTTAGGTGTCCTAAGGATATCAGAGAGTCAAAAGCACAGACTCTTGGGGTCTGCCCCACCCCACACTCCTCCTCCGCCCCTGTCAACTGTTAGCCAGTATTTTTAGCACTATCTTCCAGGCCAGGAAGCTTCTAGTATAAGTTTTCAGATCTTTGGACCTCAGCACTCGCAGCAGGCGGTCTACCAAGACAGTTTTCGTGTGTGAATGTGTCTAATATCAGTGTCAAAATAATGTTCAGTTTTTTTCTCTAGTATTTCAACCTGCGATAAGATATCTTTATCACTTTGCAATAGAATGTCTCACGAAAGAAATTCCTACATTTAGCAGTAATAAAGGCTTCTTACAAAGTGAAATCGGTACGTAAAATCTATTTAATTAATGTGCTCATAAGTTGGGTAAGGACATTTCAATCTTTACGTTTGCCGATTCTGCCATTGAATATGGTTTTATTTACTAGTATATCTGTGTTGTGTTGTGTTCATTTATGTTTGCATCGGAAGCCCTGCTGGATTCAGCGACAGACACGAGCTCCGAGCACATGTCACTATTGCAGCTGGTGTCGCAAGAGCAGTCAATGAGGCTTGAACTTGAATCGCAAGTTCATAAGCTTCAAAGTCAGATCCAAACTCTACAGTCACAGCTGAACAACATCACAGGTAAGGCTTTACTATCGTTTTTGTTTCATTTAAGCTGTTTTTTTTAAGTCGTACATCTAGATAAAAATTCTAACTGATTATTAATTTGTGTTGTCTAAATGTGGTATTTCCAACACATTGCTAATATAAGTTCGTTGGTGAAATGATGCAAAAATGACTTTCTTTAACTAACCCTAGCTTGTTTGTAGTTGCAGCGGCCAAAAATCAACAACAGGTTGCCTTTTCTGGAAGATTGCAAAACAATCTACCGTTGTCTGGCAGCACAGCAATTGTAAAATTTGAAAACGTCATCACAAATATTGGCAACGCATACAGCCAGACCACCGGAATATTCCATTGTCCGATAAGTGGACTGTACCTGTTCACCGGAAACATCCTGTCTGATGCCGTTGGATTTATATCAATGGGCATTTATCAAAATGGAAGACTTATTGCGAGGCCCTATACAGGTGCTGGGGTACACGAGCATGAAAGTGGATCAGACACGGTTGTAGTTCATGCGAATGTAGGAGATGAAATCTATGCAAAGGACTTGGGCGGGTCGTCAGTTTACCTAGATCAATATTCATTATTTACCGGAGTTCTTTTAAAAGCAGATGAGTAAAGAGCAAAAATACGCTTGATTTCGTTGGAACATAAAACGTCTTCGTAAAGTGTTGCAGTGTTACTTTTACATTTTGAAGCAGCTTGTCTTCATACCGAACAATGATGGACAACTAGTACGGTATGTCTCCCTTGGACTAGCCTAGGAGAGCGCCGTACAGCCTTTTCAATGGTACAGTTTAGAAAAATTATGGTATCTTTTTATCTGGGTGGCCACCCATGTAACTTTTCGGTATCGTACACTCGATTCATTTTTGCTCATAAATTCCTTATAACTTAACAGATTTTAAAAAGATAAAAAGCGCCGAAGACAGGAAAAATGGGTGCTTTCCTCGGCACAAATTGTCTGCCTGAAATTCTTGATACTTTTCTCAAACATTTCGCCCAAATGTATAACTAACGTACACTGAAATTTCTGCAACGTGCTTGAAGACAGTACAAATTAAAAGTGTAAGACGTTTTGTGCCGAGAAAAGCACTCGTTTCTCTCTTTTCGACACTTCTTATTTTATTAAAATCCATCAAGTAACAAGGAAATTACAAACAAAATTGTTACACGAATGAAGTGATTTTCCCCGTGTTAATCACTGTATAGGTGAAAGTATACATGTATTTGTTTGGGTATGGCTATTTTAAATAAGAGGGCAGTATTTTGGACTCAGAGAATGTTTCGGTATTTCGTCCCGTCTCGACTGGACGGTATTACGGTAGGATTTTAGTTTAAAACTAACGAAAAGGACTGAAGCCATCGAATTCAGTTTAGGCAATTTTTACCTTGTTTTCTGTGCGTTAATTCGGACGAAAATGTGCTTCCGTAGTATATCGAAAGAAGTCCAAAGTAGATAGATCCTAACTTTCCCATTTGTTTGGCGCAAATTCGTGTAAAATAAAATTAAATATCATGCTTTCTTGTTTTTCTTCTGGTGAGGGTGTCAACACAGAAAAACAGCATGGTAGAAACGAGCCACCAAAGAAACGCTTCAGAAAAACCCATATTTTGAGGTTCTACCAAACCTTTATGTGAGTATTTGGGGTAAAATGTTGAATATCAAGATAAGGTACAAATCCGAAATCATTTATGTGTGAACATTACGGGAGTGACATGATGTTCATGCTGAAAAGGAAAACATTTAACAGATACAGACCTTTAAAATTTTGGCATCCTTGCGTATCAAGGCACATGTTGGATGTTTTTACGACACCTTTGAAATTTCGATGTACTTCAAAGTATTGTTGATCTTTTATAGACATATTTTGATCTTTTATAGACATATTTTGATGTTTTAAAGGATACCAGATGATATAATTAACATAACGAAGGCCTTTTTGTGGTTAAATGTTCAGACACGTAGGAATTAAACACAGGGCGCTAGACCGAGTGATTTGATATCAGTAAGCATGGTAAATCAGACGAAAAACTACAAGAAGGCTAAAAGATAATTCAAACAGTTGAAACTTTTACCAAACATTACAACAAAATGACCATAGGGCCTTAATATAGCCCTGTAAAAAGGTAGGGGTGGGCTTTAATTAAATGTCTTTATTTCTGTAAAAACTTAAATTTTCTCGATGAATCTTGGCTATATGTTTGGTATTACATCTTTCAAATCAGTCAAGCTAGGAATGAAAAATTACTTCAGTTAGGAATGACAGTTAATGCAGCACTTCGGTATCTTGCATAGAAACCAAAGGTCGATGTCTCAAATTGACGTCAAATGTTTGTACCGGTCCATATCTCCTTAAATGCACATAATTGATTGAATGTTCCATTTATCAAGATCACTTCCAGAACCCATGTTCTAGTTGCGCCGGCCACTACTCTCTCTCTCTCTCTCTCTCATGCAAAATTCGTTTTCGAACTGCGGCGACTCAATGTCTGGGTCACAAATGACGGTCGAAAGTTCGAGCCTTGAATTCGTGCTTGTTATTCCCGTGAAGTGCAACTTGTTTTTTGTTTTAAACATATTTTATTCCTTCCTTTTTTATGACTACATATACAATGTACTTATATAGAACATACACAAAACATTTTGTTAGAAAAGGTGAAAGGGTTGGACCACAAGTTCATCTAGCATTAGTAATTTGACCCGTCTCCAAAGTTCAACTAAACTGGCAAAAGGTATATCGGTTAAGCGAATTTGCATTTTACCTTTAACAGTTGACGGAATATAAAGAAAACTTTAATGATCATTGCTTGTTAGTCTTACTCTGGATAACTGATAATCACAAACTGAATTTTTCTAACACATTTTTTTTTCAATAGATATATTTTACTAGGAATTTGTACATGTGACGTACGAAATAACAAAATGGGTCTGAGGATCCCGCTTACAACTCATATTTTCTTAAGTCATCACGGACATATGCCCGTATATATCTCGGTCAGGGCCAGTGGGACGCTATATATAGCAGATTTTCATCAAAATCAAGATTAAATGCAGATTATACTTTTATCAGTAACATTTTCCAAAAAAAAAAAAAAAGAACTAGCTTCGTATTCACACATGCCTTCTTTATGAATCGAATGTGGTCATCGCGTTAGATTTTGTTATTTAAAAATTTATCTCTTGATTTCCCGAAACACTGGGTATACCTGTTTACGTAAATTTTTTTTGCTGCAAATTTATCGGGAGGGTTTTTGGGAAAAAATTTGAATTTGAAAACATCCTGTTAAAGGGGAGGGACCCATTCCCCAAAAGAAGGTTGTGTACCAAAAATGGATTATAATGAAGCGTTCGGTTTGGGGAGTATATCATAAAACACAGAATATTTGAAAAAAAAACATCTTTCCAACATCTATCCGCCCTTTCAGGGGTTTTGCCGTACTGTTCTGATAGATACTTAAGATATTGTGAAAAAGTTTTTCCCCTTTTAAAAAAAATGAATCCCATTTGTAAAGAAAGAAAAAAAGCAATTTGCTGAAAACTACTTTCCCATTTTAGAATGTGAAAATTTCAGTATTTGGGACTTACTGCAAATGTATCGAAAAAAAAAATAGAAAAACGTTCTTTGAAAAGGGTAAGATTTTAAAAGGGAGGCCCTTTTCCAAAAAGCATTCAGAAAAACCTCAAAAAGGGGAAAGGGTTTGGAATCTAAAATTGGCTGGGTGTAAAAAATAAATATAAAACTTAAAATAGTTTTTATAGTTTAATGGGGAAAAGGTTTTTTGTGCCTTTACAGTAAAAAACCTCTAAACGTGGTCAAAACATCGATATCAAAACATATCATGTATATAAATCATGTCATTTTTTGAAAACTGTGCAATCTGTTTGATTAAGCTGATAAAATTGAATATATGATATAAAATAGCACGAAATACAACATTTATTTATTAGATTGATTGGTGGCGCTACTGTGTGTAAGTATAATAATTTCCTTATACTTTTGTTAATATAACTATTAATAAATGCATTTTACTATGAATATCTTTAAATTTTTTATAACAGGTATACATTTGGAAATAGAAAAAATTACGAAACAACGGATATTTTTTATTTTTGCTCTGTGTTTTTTTTATTCTGTTATTTTCAGACGCTAGAAAAACACAAAATCAGGATAATTTTGAAAAATTTTCAGGAAAAAAAGTGGATTTGAAATGTAAGCGAATAAAAAACTTACCCAACAAAAAAAGAGTAGTCAAAAAGCTAGCTGAAAATTATCATACAGGATCGGTCTAGGGGACCAAAATCCCACCGAGGTACACTTTTTTTATGATGCCGAAACATTTGGGAGGGGGTTTTTAAATTGCCCAGAGTCCCTCATAAAAATTTGGATGCTCGTTTAAGAAGTTATATAACCACTGTGGAATTTTACAAAATCTGTGAATTACTAATGAAAGCTTGAATGGGCGTCAATGAGAAAATCACAATTTTGATAACATGTTCGCAAATAGAGCGGATTTTTCTACAATGTAGATTTTAATGAAACTTCTCACAATCATAAATAAGAGTATGAACTATAATATAGTAAATAAAATGTATAGGTCCGCGTGCTTGTTTTTTTTGTTTTTTTTTTAATTTTTTTTTAAAGATATTTGCCCATGATTAGGCCTACAGAGTGGGAAAATTACACGCTGTTTTTAAATTATCAAACGTAGCAACTTTTTTAAAAGCAGAATCCCTCCAATTTGCCAAAAAATAATCTTTTTTTAAAATGAATTTTGGGTATATTATGAACATTAAAATGGATTTTTGTTTCAAAATTTTTTAAAAGTTCCAAATCAAAAAAAATTAATGCCCGCGTCGGGAATCGAACCCGGCCCGCGGGGCAATAAAGACTTTTTTGCGTCGTCGTAACCAAAGCTTTTATAGCTGAAGTAGTGATTAATGACTTCAAAATATAGATATTTATAATCGAGACAGTTTACTTGGAGTAAAAGCGTTATTTTCATCGTAAAAATAGAAAAAAAAAAGTGCTTCCGCGGTGAAAATAAAAGAAGTTCATAATAAATAGATCCAAATTTTCCCCCATTTTTTTTGGCCCAAATTCGTTTAAAAACGAGTGCTTTAATCACCTTTTTTCACTATGTTTTTCTCAGAAAAAAAACGGTTTTCTGTTCTACCCCCCACTGGCAAGTTTTGCAGATCGAAACGGGAGAGGTATTCACTGCGCGGACGAGCCAAATTGCGCCTTTTTTTAGGGTAGCGCCCAAAACTTACTGGCATTTCACTAGGAACTTTACTAACCCCCTATTTTTTTTCATTTTTTCTTTAAATTTGTGTAAAACTTTCATGAAAAATGGTTTAGGAAAAGTGTGTTCTCAAAGATGTAAAGAGACCTGAAGTTGCGTTTTTTTTAGAAAAAAAAAGGGATTTAAATTACTGAACTTTAACTAAAACAGTTTTGCTTGAGTGCAAGAGGGCGGCGCTCTTGTATTCATGCCTTTGACAAAATTTCCTTTACCTTCCTGCTCAGTAAATTTTTGACATGTTCGCCATAAGTGTTCCTTCCCTTCCCTTGAGAAGGAACAATAACAGTTCCTATAACATATTACAAATCTTAATTTTGAGTTGCATTCTGTTAAACTGAAACAAATCAGACATAAAAAAACTTTAAAATATTTAATAGGAAACACGGGGAACTCTTTTAACGTAATTTACATTCAAACTTGGCAAACCCCATTAAATTGTCAGGAAAAAAAAAAGACGATTCAAAAAAAGAAAAACCACCGCATAACAGTTGTACAGTTGATAAAGAAGAAAATGAAATAACCTAGACAGAGGAAGTGGCAGCTTGTTCAGACCCCCAACAGATAAATTGTTTATAATTTTTGTTTTAAAGGGAAGGAAGTAAATCAACATTTCTCTTTTGGCTTCCAGTAATACGTGCAAATTGTAATAATTTTTTATCTTTCAGAAAAGAAGACTGGATGAGACAAGTCTAAACGAAATTTTGTCTGTTGACTGTCCTGAAGTAATACGAAAATTAAAACTCGAATCTTTAACAGAGTTTATGATTACTCTTGAAAAGAGCTTACATGATCCTTACATGTTTCATCCGGATGCCGACATGATTTTTAAAAACTGAATGAAATCAAGCATCTAGGAACGGGAAGCGATGAAAAAGAGGTCAAGGTTTAAAAAACAAAGCTGGAAGACCGTAACAGAGGGCTTTGAGAAAAAAAATTTAAACGCAGACCCCCGCTTCCCAATCTTTCTAAAGTTGAATTTTAAGTTTTTCGAAAAATACGTCCTTTTTTAAAAGTACATGTACCAGAAATGTCTTATCTTTACACTGGGAATAATTGAGGAGGTCTTTGCGAAGATATGGAGAAACTGGTTCTGACCCAGATAGAGGTCAAATGTAAAAAGGTTTTGTTTTTGCTTACAAGAAATTTCCCTGAATATGAAAAAATCCAAAGCCCTGAAGCCCCGTAAACTAAATGATTTGGGTTATTAACGGTTTACAAATATGTTTAGACAGCTTTAATAAACTAAGGGAGGGAGAAAACGTTCTTGAAAAAACTAAACGTCGTACGTAATAGTTTGATCCTGTTGGGTATTTACTTGGGAATTGCCCATTTATATCTGAAAAAGAATTTGAGGTTTTTAAACGGGGAAATAACGTAACGAAAATGGTTAACCTAAACAGCTTGTTTCCCTCGTGACAAACGCCGGGCCCAGACAAAACTAAACAAAAGGCGAAAATTTTCGGGAAGAAAATTTTAAAGAAGAGCATAGAAATTAGATATCCTTTATACATTTATTCTCAAGACAGGAGAATAGAAATTAAAAGCTTTTTAACAAAATACATTCAGATATGTTTGTTTGTAAACAAACAGTTAGGTATCGTATAAAATACTTCGTACTCAATATTTTATAAAATGTGAAATTGTTTAAAGAAAAATTTTTTAGTAAAAACAGTTTTTAAAACACTATTTGGCACGACGGGTGGTTTTTTCGTGGGAATAATTTCCAATGGGGCAGCCCAAAGTGAAATTATTTCGAACGCGTAAAAACCGCTCGAGTGTTAAATAGTTTTAAAAGGGTTTTGCATAAAATTTTTCGATTCAATATACTTTTTTAAATATCTTTGTTGAAAAAATTTAGTCAATATTGATAAAAGTTTTTCGCGTTCATCACTCTTTTTTAAATTTTTATTTTCTCTTAATTTTGATTTTAAAATTTAGAATTTGTTTTTTTTGCCGGTGAAAGTAGCATTCCATCTGGTGTTGTACAGCATTTTAGCTAACTATCTAAGGATCGTTAAAAACAGGGAAAAAGGAAAAAATTTTGAGGTTTTTGTAGGTTTTTTGCCGTCTTTAGTTTTTGCTTTAAAGTCTGTTACTTTAAAAATATGGGCCAAAAAAAAATTCGACCACGGTATAATTCTTATTTTCCCAAGGTTCCTTTTGGGCAACATTTTCAAGTTTACAGCAATGTAGAAAACCTATACAAACCCTTGACAACAAAAAATAACAATGTTTATAAAACAGGAATGCCAGTATCAAAAAGTGCCCCCCCAAAACAAAAACCCATAGCACCATATGGCACATTTTCTAACACACACACTAAAAGCAAACACGAGGACAAAAACAAAAAAGGAACACAGTGGGGCACCCCCCTAAAACGGTCTATGGTAAAAAACACCACTGGGGACTTAAAAGGGTTTATGGTGCGCACCCAAAACCCTATTTTTTTCCCCCTACCATTTTCCCAAGTAAAGGGGGCAGTGAAAAAAAGTAATCCCGCCGGGTGAATTCTTTGTTTTTTGGGTTAACGCCTTTTTTCAACGTATTTCGTCGTGTAACAGCGGGCATAGCCTAACCAGTGCCCTGGATTTGTACCGTACAAACCGTTTCCGCAAGTAATTTAATTCCCCTGAATTATCAAAGAAAGGGGACGAATGATTTCAGACCAATGTCTTTTTCAAATCGCAGGGAGAAAAACGCCCCCCCCGGGGATCGCTGCGACCTCCCCGCCGCGATCCTTGCCCAAGCTCTCCCTCTGAGTAAGCGGGGGGGCTAGGTAAAAAGTCTAGCACCGCAAGGGAAAACAAAAGGCATGACATGAAAGACAAAAAAAAAAGCTCTTATGAAAAAAAGAAACCTTAAAAACCCAAAATGTATGTACTCGATGCCTTTGCAAAAGAAGAGAATCAGGAGAAACACACTTAAGGGCCAATGAACAGGCCAGAAGAAAATTAAAACAGTCAGTTCAGTCCTGGTGGTTTTAAAACTGCTTTTCACAGAGTCATCACCCTTTTCCCGCGACACGACAAAGAAAGCGTAGTGTCCAACTGTAAACGGGTTGAACCAAAACTGCTGTGGTCTCAAAACAGCTGGCCGAAACCCTTTTTAAAAATAAAGTTTCAAGCCTTTTTAAAAATTAGTTTTGTAATCATAAAATCATACTACAACTATAGCCCCAAAATGTTTTTTTGTTTTCGAAACGCTGGTTTTTGGACGATATTTTTAATTACTTTACAGAAGTATCCCTTTTAGGGCTGACTGCTGTAAAAAATTTTTTTATTCGTTGAATCTTGCATTTTAAAATTACGATATCGCGTTGTTGATCGGTTTGGGAATGTTTAAAAGGCATGCACGGATCAAGTGTATCAACAAAAAAAATTTTTAGACACCTACGCAGGGGGGGGGAACGATTACTGTGGTTTTAAAGGGAGTCAAAGACGTGTTTTTTAAAAACAAATAAAGATTTTTAAATTTTGACGGGCAAATATAAAGAAGAAAATTTTAAAATGCGTGGAGATAGTTTTCATTGTCTTTATTTTGAGAAATTCCCTAAAAAATTCCCTTCAGTCTTACAAAAGCGAACAAGGTTACTAAGATTTACATAAATGTCTTTGTTCATAGCAGTCTGTGTTAACTTTCAGCCAGTCAGTGTTTAAGTTTAATAACGGTTCATCCGCCCTTTCAGACACAATGAAGCATATGAATGCATGCACCGTAGAGTATAGACCGCGAACATGTCCCTTTCGGTGTTTTTTTTGCCAATAGGGTAAAGATTACCTCTCTGCAATTCCAGGATTTTTCCCCAAACAAAAAAAATTTTGTTCCCAAATTTTTAAATGATTTTAAAGTACAGCGGCCAATGAGCCCTGGACGTACTTAAGCCCAAATTTAGTTTTGGTGGAAAGACAATTTTTTATTTTCCCACAGATGTATCATTCCGGACCTTTAAAAAATTTCCGGTACGTTTCTTTCTGAAAATAGTACATAAAGATCGAGCCGTTAAACTTGCATGGGTGAAAAAATTTGCTTGGGGAAAGGGTTGGTAGTAATGTCGTTCACAGTGCTGCATTTATGACCACCATTAACTTCGATGATGAGCATAACATTGTTTAAAAACTTATTTTTTGGAGTGATTTAACCAAACTTAATGTCACCTTCCGCTTTTATTGACTTTGTTAAAATGTGATTATTTTCCTCCACATGTTAACTAAGCACACGCAGTGTTGCCATTTCTTGGCCATGCAAAAACCACATATAGAATGCAGCAAATGATATTGCTATACTTCACCCCGACTTATACAAGTTTTGCATCTGGTAGCCAATGCTTTAAATGTGAACTATTTAATTTCGTAAGTGTGACGGGCCGTTTGCGGGTTTTTGGGGTAAAAACGCGGGGCCCAAATCCATTTGTTGTTATTTTTCGTTTTTCATACTATTGTTTAAAGGCTTGTAACAAATACATTAAGACAATAAACTAATTAACCAAGTGCTAAATGTTTTTTTTGTGTTTTTTTAGGGTTAAAAAAACCACATTGGCTTCTGAAAAATCATCCAAGAATTAGCGCGATTCTTGGATTTTAACAAGCCCAATGTGTTTTGTACCCCCACTAAACCCCAAAAAAAAATGCATTCATTTTTACATCTCCCCTTTTCACTCAGCTTCCCACAAAAATATGTGTGTGTTTTGGGTTTTTTTAATGCAGTGGTGCTCGTATAAAAAATAAGCGTGAAATCCATCCACCCAGAGTCTTGGCACTGCATGGGTAACGTTTGCAAACGATGATTTAGTTTCATTTACAGCATGTAGCTGTAACATCGACTAAATGGCATGAAAATGAATTTTGGTTGGCAAAGAAGATATGGTTATTCAGGTTTTGAGAGAAACATGTGTTAGAAGCAGGCAGAAAAGATCTGATATCCTTTCCGCACCTGTAACGTAAAAAATCGTATTTCGTCTGATGGTCCTTTTACGTTCCACGAAAACATTTATAACACAGATTTTTTCAAATGTTGGGTCTGTAGCTCTAAAAATAGGGAAAAACTTGGCATCTGAGTCAATATTTCGAGTGCAAATTTTTTTTTCCAGATAAAAAACTAACATGCGCGCTAAACCCCCCATTTTTTTTTTCAAATCATTAAAAAATGTTTAAGATTGATTCCCTTTAGACGGGGTGACCCATGCGCGTGAACCCTGGATATAGACCAATACAATGGCGACTTTCGTTTTCAAGTGTAGCCTGTGTACTTTCATTTTCTTTATTTTGGGGAAAAGATGAAGGTCGTCTGACGTAAATTTCTGTGTTAAGTTTGCCTTTCGATATTGTCTAAAACTATGCCAGGTGACCTAAGGATGTCAGAGAGTCAAAGACTTCGGGTCAGGGCCCCCTCCTCTTCCGCCCCTGCCCAATGTTGCCCGTATTTTTAGCACTATCGCCCAAACAGGAACCTTTCTTTTATAATTTTTTTAGATCTTTGGGTACATGGCCAAAAGCGAACCCCCCTCCAGCACTCGAAGCAGGTTGTAGGGAAAAAATACCTTTTTTTTGTGTATTAAATCTGCAGAAGCCCGGGGATTGTTTTTGACCCAACCGAAGGACGATTTTGGGCATTTTTTTTTTTACCCTTGTTGTTCTTGGAAACGGTTTAAAAATGTTTTTTTATCCATAACCGGGGGACACATAACAACACCACTACTAAAAAACGTGATTTGAAGTTTTTTGGGATCTTATTTTTATTTTTGTTATTACAAAAATTACATTTCACTAATTTTGCATAAACTTAAAAATTTGATAAACAGGAACACAATTTTTTTAAAAATAACATTTACATTCGAATTTTTTTTGAGTACGAACAAACAGAGTCGGTTATTCGAAGCTAGGGGCCGCTTTCGAAATTTTTTATATGAATTCTGCCCAAAAATCAGGTAAAAAAAAACCACTGAACTAACAAAAATCATTAATATAATACCTAAAAAGGGGAATACACAAGGTTTCACGCGTACTTATTTATTCACAGTTATTTCAATAACGAACAGACGCTTTTTAAAGGGAGTAAACTTAAGAGAAGCTAGGCGTACATTGGGGGCAGTACTTTGGGGTTTGGAAATGTACGTAAACATCAATGGTTTTTATTTTTTTTTTATAATGCTAAAGAAAAGGTTTTTATGGAAGAAAAAAGTGCAGATGCCAAATATCATCGCGCGAAAAAACCCACATACTCCCCCCGGCAAAGCTTTCAAAATAAAAATTTGTATAACACACGTGAAAAGCTTGTTTGCACACGATTTTTCCCGTTTGTACATGGGGGGTCCAGTGAAAAAAGTATTGTTATGCAAGAAATTTTACCAGACAGTTTTTGAGTATGAAAGGTCTAATTAGTGTCAAATAATGTTCGTTTTTTTTTTTCAGTATTTTTAACCTGCGATAAGTATCTTTTTACTTTGCAATAGAAGTTACGAAAAAAAATTCCTACATTTAGCAGTAAAAAAGGTTTTTTCAAAGGAAATTCGGTACGTAATCTCTATTTAATTAATTTTTCATAGTGGGTAAAAGGGCATTTAATCTTTAGTTTGCCCTTCTGCCATTGAAATGGTTTTTTTTACAGTAATCTGTTTGTGTTCTTTTTGTTTGATCGGAAGCCCGGGTTTGCGACAACACAGCCCGAGCACATGTCACTATTGGCTGATGTCACAAGAGCAGTCAATGAGGCTTGAATGAATCGCAAGTTCAAAAATTCAAAGCAGTTCCAAAAACCCTTTAGTTACAGTGAACAACTAACAGGGAACGTTTTCTCTCGGGTTTTTTTTTGTTTATTTTCGTAGCTCGATCAAATTTTCTAACAGATCTTTTTTTTTTCAAATGTTTTAACCATTTTTCATATAAAATCGTTTAAATTACTTTCTTTAACTAACCCTACTTGTTTGTGTTGCGCGGCCAAAAATCAAAAACGGTTGCCTTTTCGGAAGATTGAAAACAATTACCCTTGTCTGGCAGCACAGCAATTGTAAAATTTTAAAACGTCACACAAAATTTTTCAAAACCCCCCCCCCCCCCCCCCCCCCCCCCCCCCCCCCCCCCCCCCCCCCCCCCCCCCCCCAGAAAGGGCCCGACACGGGTTTTTTCCCTGCGAAATGGGCGAAATTTCAAAAGGATTGGGTTTTGGTAATCTGGCCTTTAAACAATGGCTTTTCCCGGGTTCTTTTAAAACAGATTTAAAGGCAAACGTTGGGACATAAAACGTCTTCGGGTTGGTGAAAATTGTTACAGACACACAAGGACCCTTTTTTTCCTTAAATTTTTTGAAAAAATTTTTAAATAATAATGTTCAGGACAGTTTTTCCAATTTTTAATTTGTGTAACTTATGTATAAGTTTTTTGTATTAACGTAATTAATTAATTTAAATTTTTTTATGCGTGACTGTTAAAACAAAAAAGATATACCTTTTTTCTCGTTTTTCTTTTACAAATCTAATAAACTCAAGGAAAACACAGCAGACAAACTTTTTTGAAACAGGGTCATTCATAACCCACCAATGATGAACAACTTTTTGGCCTTTTAGTACGGGATTTCCCTAGGTTTAAACTAAGTTTTGGGTGTATAGCCCTTTTTTAAAAGGACAGTTTTTTAAAAAAATTTTGGTTTTTGGCAACCAGGTGCTTTCCGGTGTTATACCTCGGGTTTATATTTTTTCTTATAAATTCCCTTTTCCACTTTTTTCAATTTTTGTAAGATGAAAAGGCCCCCGAAGACATGAAATAGGGGCTTTCCTGCCCCAAATGTCTGCCTGAAATTCTTTATACTTTTTTCCAAAATTTCTCCCGAGTACATAATTTCTGCAAGTGCTTGAAACAGAACAAATTTAAAGTGTTTTTAAGACGTTTTGTGGCCCCCCGAAAAGCACTGTTTTTTTCTCTCTTTGACACTTTTTGTTTTATTAAAATCCATTTAGTAACAAGGAAATTACAAACAAAAATGTTACATGAATGAAGTGATTTTCCTCGTGTTTATCACTGTATAGGTAAAGTATGTGTTTTTGTTTGGGTATGGCATTTTAAATAAAAAGGGCAGTATTTGGCTCAGAGAGTTTCGGTATTTTTTCCCGTTTTCGCTGGACGGTATTCGGTAGGATTTTTTTAAAACTAACGAAAAGGATTCAATTTAAGGGGGCTTTTTTTTTGCAAAAAACCGGTTTGGGTTTTAGGTTTTTTTTGGGTAAAAAATAATGATGAACTTAACTGGTTTCTTTAAAATGAGTTCTTGAACAAAGGCGGTTTTTATGAACAAAATGACGAAATTTGAAAAAGTTGATTAAATTTTCTAAATGGGATAAATGCAGTTTTGTTCTAAGGGGCCCAAAAAATTTAAATAATGTACTACTTTATTCCCCATGTGCCGACACTATTTAACATGTGTTTATGCAAGGGTAATTATGGCATAAAAGTTGAACCTGCCTTTTTTCACTCAACAACTAAGCCATTAGACCATTGGTGAATACAAAGTTTGGTTTTGTTAAATTTAATGTAGATGACAGAATTAAGGGCATATATCAATTTCAATGCATTATTTAAGGTTGGGCGGGGACTAGGTTAAACCACTGTCCTTTTTGTCAGCTGGATTACTTAAAAATCCACAATGAAGAAATTCTACACCTGACAAGGTTCAACACACGCATGAAGGGCAAATAATTTAAAATCAACACCCAAACCATCCCGGCCCCAAAGACTAAGAATGAGATTAGTCATTTAACTGTATCCAAATCCCGCAACTTTTTTTTATTTCAATTTGATGAAAACTTAGAGAAAAATGTTTTGTAACAGGGGTAACTCCAAATTGAAATCATTGCTGTTTCCCTTTTTTTGACACCTCAGCAAAGTTTGACAGTTGTGTGTAGTTAAGTGCAAAAATAGTGATGTTATATAACCCCCAAGGTTTTAAGCAAAACACAAAAACTCTGACTGGTCTGGATGATTTAAAAAAACCCATTTATTTTAGGCCCGCAGTGTATTTTTCCTCACAAAAAATTGTTTAAATATTTTTTAATTAAGATTCTTCAAAAAAAAGGGTTTACTTATTTAATCTCTGACTTTTTTTCTGATGACCACTGTCATCCCCCAAAACGGCAAAAATTTTAGTTGGGTGGATCCAATACACCCCCGACTTTATCGATAATACTTAAAACTTTTAACTTTTTTTTGTCACGTATTAAAGGGGGCCAGAAACCCGGTTTACTTATTTAAAAAAAATTGATATTATGTATTAATTAAGTATTCGGTGAAATGAAATTTTCTTACACACACGAATTAAAAACGCACAAGACTGAACACCATGAAGGCCGCTGAAAGATTGAAAACCGCGAAAAAAATTTTCCCAGTCGCTTTTTACAGTGCACTGTCTGTCTGGAAGTTTGATCACAATAAAGCCCCCGCAGCAGCGGGGAAAAGCGGCCTGGTTAACCTGCCCAAGAGCACTTCAGGGATTCCACCCATTTTGGGGCTTGGGAGGGAATGAAGAGGGAGACAAAAAAGGCTAAGCTAGGAGCTCGTCAAACAATCAAAGAAAAATTTTTTTTTTACAAGGGGAAGTCACTATCTCAAGGCACTCGAGACAATGCATTATCAATTGAAAAAACTTGTGCAAATTGTCCCCAAATTTGCATTGTAAAAAATTGTACAAAATTTGACAAAAAGGATCAGCTCTTTTTACAGACTTAATAGTCATTTTATTTTTTTTGTTAATAATGCTTTTTCTATATTGAAAGGCATTTCTGGGGACCGAATTTATGGAATTTAACTTTTTAAAATAAAAACGATGGTATTTTATGGGCTTTTTAGCAATTAATTTCAAACTATGAATCCATAAAATTTGTCCCCCAAATATTTTTGACTTTGCAGTGTTTTTCGGCTTTTTCTGCTAAATTTTTTTTTCAATTAATTCTTTCGGGATGAAAAAAAATGAAAAATTTAGGAAAAATGAAAGTTCATTGAAATTGAATATTTTCATGCAAAATAAAAAAATACTCATTTGCTTTAAAATTTAAAAAATGCATCTTTTAGTTGGCTAGAGAACTGCTTTGCATTGTATTTATATACTAATGATTTTATGTGCATATAAAATTATGCAATGATGGGGTTTTTTGCTAGGGCTTTAAACCCAAATTTTTTACAAAAAAAAAGTTGTTTCTTTACACTAAAGAATGATCCCTTTCTTAGCTACTGAGACATTTATTTAAATACAAAATATTGCTAGTATGTTATCCTTCAGAAACAGACAATTTACTAAAAAATAAAACTTTATTTATAAACAGAATGGGGTTTTGGGCTGTTGGGGTCGAATAATCTTGGAAAGAAATGAATGGGAAAATTTTTATGGTTTGAGAAAATGATGAAAAAGATAATCCAATCAAAGAGAAGTTTTTAGAAGTAATTATTGCAAATTTAATTCGGTGAGCATAAAGATTACCACGGTTTTCACCAGAAAAAAACCAATTTTAATTTTTTCTTTACCCCTTTCCATTTTGGTCCACACGGTCCCCCATTTTTTCTGAAATGCAATAAATTTCGGATACAACAAAAAGAACAAACCGCCTCCGGGGGCAGTTTGGTCGGTTTTACAAAACCGGTTGCGGTTTTTTAAAACAAAGACACAAAACCTTTTTTGAATCAAAACCAGTTTTACCCAAAACAAACAAAAATTTTGCAAAAAGGTTTGAAAAACCCAAATGAGTTTTTACAACAAAAAACGCCCTTAGGCAATTTTTACCTTGTTTTTTGTGCATTAAATTTGGCCCTAGTATATCGAAAGAAGTCCAAAGTAAATAGTTCTTAATTTTTCCATTTTTCTTTACGGAAATTCTTGTAGAATAAAATTATTTACCATGATGTCCTGTTTTTCTTCTGGCGGGGGTCTCAACACAACAGCACGGCATACTAGAAACGAGCCACCAAAGAAACGCTTCAGAAAAACACATATTTTGAGTTTCTACCAAAAATTTTGGAGTACTTGGGGAAAATTTTGGATATCAGATAAGGAACATCCCAAATCTTTATGTGTGAAAATTACGGGAGTGCTTTAGTTCTGCGAAAAGGAAAAACATTTTTAATTTTAATGATAAAAACCATTAAAAATTTTTCATCCTTGCTATCAAGGCACAATTGGAGTTTTTACACTTTTTAAATTTCGATGTACTTAAACATTTTTGTCTTTTTTTAGACTTTTCCACATGTTTTTAAAGGGGTACCCAATGATATAATTCGCACAAAAAAGGCCTTTTACAACGCCTGGCTTCCTTCTTTTTTAAAACCATATAAGGAAATGTACTTTCGAATTAAACTTTTAAAGTCGTTACTAACTTTTAATAACAGTTCTTAACCGATAAGCGGGACAGCTTTACCTAACAATTAAAAAATCAATAAAACGGGGCAGATTGTCGATTTTCCTCTAAAATTTTTGTTGTTGTGTATCACGGGGGCAAAAACGATAATTAAAAAGCTTTGGGCATTTTTTTGACTGGACAATTTTTATATTTACGGCGGGGGTTTACCAGCTAACGCAAGACCCACGCGGTTAGCTTCCTTTCGTTCATGCTTGGGGGGGGTTTTTACCTAACGTGAACTTGAATGCGCTTAATCAAGTTAAAATGTATAAAATTCCTTCTAGGGGCCTCTTATAAATAATAAGATCATCTTGTAAATTTTTTGGTTTCAAAGTGTTTTTAAAAATTCCATCAGTGTGTGGAACCCCCGGAACGGACACAGGACAAAACCATTTTACTTTATTTACATTCCCTAACCCCCGTTTTAAAAAGTCCCCGGGGGCGTTCATTTTGCACCAAGGGTTTTCGTTTTTTTCCATATCAAAATAAAAAAAAAGGGACTAAAATTTGAAAAAGAACTAGTTGTTTTTTTTGCCAAAAAAATTAAAGTCCCCTATTCCAAGTATGTACCAAAATAAGTTTTTAAATTTTCAAAAAAAAAATCCGTTACCCTTTTTATTGGTAAAACGGCAATTAAGAAAAACGGCTATACCAAATTTACCCGGGCCATCAATGTCCACAGTAGTGTACCTTCGATGCGTCCATTTGTTGCGTAATTTGAGGGTCCAAAGGGGTTTGTATTCCCCATTGACCCCGCATTCGAAGGTAACACGTATGTTAACCCTTTTTGCAAATAAGATGTTTGGCAGTTTCAACAAAGCCCCTTTTACATCTCGGGTTAAGTATATGTATACGAGAGCGCGTTTAGCGAGAAGTGCCTCAATTAGGAAAGAAAAAGAGGAGTTTATTTCTAAGGTCAGGAGTATGATTGCAACAGCTTTTCCCGGGCATTGCTCAGTCAAGTGTGACTTACCAAATTTTAAGTGTTCCCTTTCCCCAAGGGGAAAGGAAAAAATTAAATTGAAAAAAAACGGAAAAGTCGAAAATTTTTATAAACTTTTTTAATGTCAAATAAAAGTAATATTTAAGAATATGAATATTTATCTTAAATATCAAAAAGAATAACATATTTTACACTCTAATCATAAAGTTGCTTTTTGTTATAATAAATTCAATTATTTTTAGGTAATCTAGCACATAAAAACATGATAAAAATGATAGCCCAGATTTATAAAGCCATTATAAAAGGGCTGTCTTTGAGTATTTTAAAACTTGTTAATACAGAAACATAATCGTGATGAACATAAAATGTTGTCTCAAAAGAAAATTTACGCACAAGAAAACGGGTCTGTAAATAAAAATTAAAATCTCCGTGATAAATATTTTTCAAAAACAGAGTCGCAATTAAAATACTTTAAATAACTATTATTACTTTGGCCACTTTCAGAAGTTTATTATATCATTTAAAAAACCCACAGTACTTCTAACTGTAACACGTCTTCAAAATCTAACTGTGACTTTTTATCATGCCATCAGTTTTCCCCTTTTTCCCTTAATAATTTATTATAAAAACTAGGTAATAGTTTTTATGATCAACAAATTTTAAATCCCCCAGAGAAAGGAAAAAGACCAATAAAAACAGAAAAAAGTGAAAAAATTACAATTTCAATAAGATAAAACCCTAAAACACTACGCTAGTTAAGTGGGGGAATGATCATACTTTTATACCCAGCACCGGATATTGCTTACCCCTAGGCAACATTGTAATACACAATGAAATTTAAAGGGTGATTAAACATTTGATACAATTCAATTTTATGTTATTTAAAACGAAAAATGTAATTGTGTCCGATTAAGGGAGTAAACTAAACAATAAATGAATAAATGACTCAATTTTCAACGAATAAACACAGGTATTAAGTCGGAATGAACATACAAAAGGATAAGGACTTACATTTTAACTTAATTTATGATATGATTTTTTAAAACAAATTTTATCTTCCATAAATCTGAGTGCCTTGATGAACTAAAATAATTCTTTTTTTCCGAACCTCCTTTCAATATTTTAATCTGAATTCATAAATTAAAGCAGTTATATGTCGAATTTTACCATCAAGATATATGTATATCCTGTATAACTATATGTACAAATATTAAAGCTGGTCGCTTTCTACAAAGTCTATATGAACTGAGATGTATCTATTTAAGGACAAAAAGGACCAACAAAACATTAAAATATATTTTGGAAAAAATATTCATAAGATCCAGAAAAAACCCTTCAATTTATGGGGTACCGTTTTTTGAATTTCCAAATAGGCCTTTTTCTATTTAAGTAATTTTATCCTTCTTTGTTTATATAGACAAAGTTATCGATTTTCCGTTAGGTCGATATTACTAAAGGTTCGTAATGGTTATTTCTCATATTTTAACATATCCACTATGTTTAGCCTTGTATTTCCTGTACAAAACAATTCCAAAAAATGACAGTGAGTAAAATATACTTAGAACAATTGATGTTTGAAACAGTAAATCATAACTCCCCGTTGTGTCGTGTATAAACCCTCCAAAGTAACCTCCTAGAAAATTCCCTACACCTTTCATAACGTTCCATGTCGCAAACGAGGGTGCGTAGTCTTCCGTACCGTAGATTTCGTACATGGCGATGGCAACGTGAGCGTAAATATTTCCGATACATAAGCCGTTCACTAATGATGCGGCAAGGAGTCCGGAATAGGAGTCCACATACACGACAAGGCCATGAGAAAGACCCGTAACTAGAATCCAATAGCCCATATGAGTAGCACTGCTGATTTTGCACGTGATTTTTGACAGCGATCCAATCAGACCTCCAATGAGATTACTAACGCCGATCATCGTGATAAAGAACGAACCTACTTTGCGTTCGAATCCTTTCAGTTCAACAAGATCCACCATGAAACGACTTTCTGCAAGGGCGGTGAAAGCCAGTATCACAGAATTCAGAAGTAATAACCAAAACAACTTCTGTTTAAATAGTGTTAGTTTGAACAAACTCTGTTTGGCCGAAGCAGATGGTTTGTTTAGGTCAGACTTCGAAGAGTGACGCTGATTTAGAACCATTAACATACCGCATGGTACGGCATTTAGACAAATCCCTCCAATCACTAGTAGAGCGCCGTTCCAGTCGTATTTTTCAATGCATATTTCCATAAAATATGACATAGTGAACTGTCCTAAACTTGAGCCTATTGAAACGAATCCGATCACGGCGGTTTTATAGCTGTCAAATATATCCCCGGCAACGACAAACGGCCCCATGTACACGACCCCAAACGAGGCTCCCGACATAATGCCGACAAGAATTATAATCGTTGGTACATTAGCTGCTACTGAACTAACAGCAACACAAATACTCCCGACGAGGCCGCCAATAATAATACAGAAACCATATCCTATTTTAGATACAGGGAAGCTCCAAAGTGCTCCGCCAACTGCCAGTAAAGCCTCGTAGAAGCTTTGATTCAGTACAACTATCGAACGATCTACTTCAAAAACTCGAATCAGTTGCGCATAGAGAACACTAAGACTGTAACCCAAGCCCATTGATATTAAAATTGATACCAAACATGCAAAAACAACAAGAAGTTTCAAAACGAACGGTAATGACGCATTGGTGACCTTTGCAACCACTGGTGATGATACCTGTCTCCCATAACCGCTGTAATCACTGGTAACATTTTTAAAACACGTTTCTTGCCGTTCCTTAGAGCTTGTAGACAGTTCATTCTTATTGTGCAGATATGGCTGGCTTTTTAGTTGACTCTTATACTGATCACTGCTGTCATCATCAAGGCCGTTCAAGTGTTCAAATTCTGGAAACAGTAATCGCCGTTTCTCCTCCGTCATTTTGTCAATTCGAATCCACGAATATTAAATGCGTAACAAGAATAAAAGGAAATCAAATGGCCAGTTTTTCAGCTCTGGCACTAACGAAGGTTTAAACCAGTAATAGTTTATTCATCGCTTAACCTTGCACTGGTTTTTACTAAAACTGCGCGCGCATATTTACGAAATATTACCTTAGCCTTCGTCACTCACCATAAACCGGTTAATGCATTCAACGAAGCGTCTCATCGCTATTTTACCTGTACATTTACATGTTGTATCATTAATATCTACCTGTGAAAAAATGTTATGCGGAATAAGGCGGCATATAGTGACTGTACTGTTTGTCTCTCCGTCTGTCCCATTGGATTCCGATTAATAACTTTAGAATGCTTTGACGTTGGAACCTCAAACCTCAAACTTGGTAGTCCTTTTGGTCATGTTCAACAGACAGCCCTTACTGATTTTGAAGGCGGTTGCTCAAAGGTCAAGGTCGCCTTGACCTTGAACAAATCATTAACTGAAGATTGCTTTGGTCTACAGTCGTCAAACTTCATAGGAAGTTTGTCATTGGTCAGAAGATGAACCCCATTGTTTTGGGGGTCATTAGTTCAAAGGTATAGGTCACAGAAAAGTTGAGGTCATTATCTTCTTAGAGAGTCTGTTCTGTAACAATATTCTTTAAAACAACAATTTATATCATTTTATTCCCAGCACTGGTCACGACAATTACGTGGTGCCCATGCGTATATTTTTTCCCAGCTAATCCAAGGGGACTCCAAGGGGACGAACAATAGTCAAATAAGGTTTATAGAGGCTGACCTGATTTTTCTATTCTCAACATTTTCCAATGACCTCTTGTTAAAAATGTTCATCTATATTTAATTATTCCGCCTCAGTATTTTTTTTAAACCACCCTGCCCCCAGACTGAAATAACGATAGAAAGGTAAGTCATTGCTGACACCGCTTGGGGTAGAAAAATCAAAACGAATGTTTATCATTTCGCGTGCCCGATATTCACGTGCTGATTAAGTCGTTGTAAATATATACAACACGTCTTAACTCAGAGGTTAAGTCACAACTAAACAGTTGAAAAACTGGCCAAAATATGTTCATGTCTTGTTTTACTGTAGTTAATCAAAAATATAAGTATTAGTATTAGTAAAGGTAGTAGAAATAAATCAACACCACTTTCTATTACGAAGAATTATCAGATCTTTTGTAAACACACTCTTAAGTCATGATCTACACGAACGTGCTGCAGTTCAAAAGTAAACTAAGCAAACATTTTCAAATCTGTGACAATATATCAAATAGTAGAGACAGACCCTAAAATTTTCAATGATAGTAATACATTAAATAAAGTCTAGAAACTGATTTCCATGTCCTTGAAATAACCAAAAATGATTTCACAAATGTGAAGTTTATGATAGTTTTGTTAATATCAATAGCAGGTTTTAATTTTTAATTTAAAGTTGTGATCCACAAAGAATGACAACTCTTGCCTTGGGCTAGTACTTATAAGCAGAGATATATGTTAGTTTGCTTCCCTTGCAATTACACAATTGAGTGGAAAATGAAAACTGTTTTAGACACAATATCATACTTTTTTGCACAACAAAAACATTTAGGATTTATTCATT